>NC_046319.1:14921844-16121844 GCF_009819535.1 Lacerta agilis | reverse complement strand
TAAGAGAGAACAATTTAACCCGGATTCACTCTTGAGGAGAGCGGATTTTAACTCTGGTCTCCCCAGCCCAAGTTCCAACTCGCTAACCATTGGCAGAAAGTATACTGGGCCTCCGGGTAAATGCCCAGCAGAAGCTCAGTCCAGCGGTGATGCTGCCTTTGCAAATATTCTTAAAGGTTACTGTCCCAATCCAGTGAACAACCTGCTGGAAGCTATGAGCTGCCTACACATTAAATATATAATATAATAATAATAATAATAATAATAATAATAATAATAATAAAATAAAGCTTCTTGGGAACTGTAGTCACAGAGTTAAAATCACCACCACGCTAAACGAAGCACAGTCCCTAGGATTCTTTGAGGGAAGCTATGCACTTTGAACATGTGGCAGGAACCTAGTCCGGAATGGTGGAGCGTTGGTGGCAGCTCACATGCTGAATTCGCGAGTCCCGTTATTTTGACCGTCAAACGCCGTAATCTCTGCAGATCAGGACGGCGATAAGAAGCTGACCCTTTCCGAGTTCATCCTTGCCTGTCGGCACCGTGGAGAACCAGCAGGCTCAGGACATCGACGACGACTGGGTGAAAGACAGGAAGAAGAGTTCGAGGAAGTCATCGATGCCGACCACGACGGCATCGTCACTATGGAAGAGCTGGAGGTTAGTGTGTCCGGGAACGGCTGTAGCTGCATATGCTCAAATTGTGAACTTTTCACGTACAGTGGTACCTCAGGCTAAGAACTTAATTCGTTCTGGAGGTCGTTCTTAACCTGAAACTGTTCTTAACCTGAGGTACCACTTTAGCTAAGGGGGCCCCTGCGCCGCGTGCGATTTCTGTTCTCATCCTGAAGCAAAGTTCTTAACCCGAGGTACTATTTCTGGGTTAGCGGAGTCTGTAACCTGAAGCGTCTGTAACCTGAAGTGTCTGTAACCCGAGGTACCACTGTATCTTGGTTGAAATCCCATGTGAGAGGCACACACTGTTTTTTCCCCCACTTCCCCTGTTGCCCTGATCCTTTAAAAGAAGAAGAAAGAAATACAGATTTCTACTTAAAAATAATTAAAAAGATATTGTGCAATATATTTCCAGGAACGCTAAACAAAATATTCAATATATATACACACAACGTTATGCACTTCTGAGTTTTTATACTGTGAACTGCCTTAGAAGAAGGGTAGTATATATAAATACATTTAATTAAATTTCCACAAATTTCAATACATAATAATTTTTATTTTGTTTTATCGTCCTCCCGTTCCATTTCCATTAGTGTGTTTTTTAATTCTATCTCATTGCTGCACCCTGTGACTTCCCCCTTTTTATATCATAACCATAATACAATCATCTCTCATTTATTTCTGTTGCTCGTAGTTCAAATCCTGCTCGCGAATTCATCACGTTACGATATTTCTCTAAATAGTCCAAAAAAAAAAAAGGCCTCCAATCTTCCGTTTAAAAAGAGGCTAATGTTCTTCCATAAATGAAGAGCGGTATATAAATTATAATACAGGAAACAGAACTGTATTGTTATCCCAAATTAGCATCCAACTTTTTTTTTTTAAAGGCAAAGTCAAGATTAGAATTATAAAGCACCACCTAACGGTTTCCAGGTTCACAGTGTCAAGTGGTGTTCTGACCTTTAATCAAGCTTATCGATTTCTGAAGGTTGAGAAAGCTGCTTCCCACCCCCCTTGAAACAAGCAGGCGCACCCCCTGCTGGTCATGCGCCCTGCTCTGCAAAGAATTCAGATGCGAAGGGAGATAAAGAGCTACCTATAACTTCCTACTGTCTCGCATTTGAGCTGTATCGCAGCAGGTGATCAGCGCCAGCGTGGGCCCCCTCCGCTTCCTGAGACGTTGCTTGGGAACGAGGTTTGCTCGGTGCTCTTTCTGACGTCACTTTAACTCTTTCTCAGTTCCACCTTGGAAAAAGTGAAATTAGCGCAACTGTGTGTCACGGAGGCAGTTAGACCTTTTCGGCTATGTTCCGAAACAAAAGTTTTGGGTATCTGAACCCTGGGCGAATCTACATTTGTTTCCTTCCATAACAAAGCTCTTTGTGTTTCAAAGAAGGGGAGACTCACAGCAGGAAGTTTGGGGACTTTTCTGAAATAAATACTTTCTGATAATGTGACCATGAATCTGATAAAATGTTTTCTTGCGGACGAGGCCACTGAGGCTGTGGCTTAGGGTTTCTTGTATATCTGAAGAAGTGTGCATGCACACAAAAGCTCATGCCAAAACAAACTCAGTTGGTCTCTAAGGTCCTACTGGAAAGAATTTTCTATTTTGTATATCTTGCCATACATTTCATTTTTGGGGTTTAGTATTCTAGGGGGGGGAATCTTCCGTATGCACAGATTTTTACTCATAATCAAGTTCCTCTCCTCTTCTCAAGCTCCACACCAAAGACAGCCAAGTTCTGCAAGTACACCGCATCAGAAGCAGAATTAACTCAGTCCAGATTTTCAGATTACCAGGTTGTGTCCAGTTGGTCCTACTCGGAGTAAAACCACGAATTCTAGAAACTCACCTGGATTGCGATGTGGTTACTACCGACCTGTCCTGGTGCAGTGAATGCAAGGCTTGATTTTCTTAGAACTCAGTTATAGGCATAGGGAAACTGCCTTATACAAACTCAAAGCACTAGACCAGCCAGAACAAATCTCTATATTGGCGCCAGCAGCAGCTCTTTCAGAGAGGCCTTTCCTATCACTCAACAGCTGATCCTTCTTGCCAGACATGCCAGGGTATTTCAGCCTGGGGCATTCTGTGTGCTAGTCAGGTCCTCTGCCAGTTTTGATAACTTCCACTAATCCCCTTTGTCCAGAAAACACTGAGCAGCTATGCAGGGTCATCCCAGCTTCCCCCCATCCTGCCTCTGACCAGTTTTTGCTGCTGATGTTGCTGCAGAGTGGCCCTCCCCCTCTGGCTTGGTTTTGACGCAGCCATTTTACCAGTCCATCATCAGCAATACTTCTGAACATCAGTTTCTGGAAACTACAGAAGGGGAGAGTGGTTTATACTTGGGTCCTGCTCGATGACCCACAGGGTGGCCACTGTTGACAACAGGATGCTGGACTAGGCGCCCCGTTGGCCGGATCCAGCAACCTGCTCTTAATGCCCTTTGCTTCTCTCTCTCCCTTCCCCAGGAATACATGGACCCCATGAACGAATACAACGCCTTGAACGAAGCGAAGCAGATGATTGCCGTGGCTGACGAGAACCAGAACCACCACTTGGAGCAAGAGGAGATCTTGAAATACAGCGAGTATTTCACAGGCAGCAAGCTCATGGACTACGCACGGAACGTCCACGAGGAATTCTGAGGGCTTGGCCCGAGAGGGCTCACACACTCTCTCTCGCTTTCTCTCTGTCTCGATGCACCTTCTTGCTTTCCCCCAAAAAACAAAGGTTACCTTTTGCTGCTATACCTGTGTCCTGTGTGTATACAGTGTGGTGTTCTAGACTTAATTTTTTATTTTTAAATGAAAGCCGTCCAACAAATGAAAAAGAGCTACAACTCGCTTGCCTTCAAGAGGAAAACGCCCTCTGATTTCTACAGGGAAGGATCCGCACCAGTTCTTGCCTGTGCTGTCGATCGGCAACTTCTTTTCTTTCCCTCCTTCAGGACGCTCGGTTGTACCCTGCAAACCACGCGCAGTTCTGCTCTACTGTTTGGACTTTGAGAAGGCACTTTTAGTATTTGAGGACCATTATCGTTGCCTGGGGGCGGGGTGGGTGGGGGGACGAGGAACTCACAGGCCGCATTTGTTTGGTTTGAAGTTTCTGTTTTGGCGATTGCAGCTGTTCCCACACCCAGTACATCCTTTCAAACCAGCGTTGGATTCCCTTTGCAAGCAGCCGGGTGGTGGGCCAGTTCTGGGTTAGAATGCAGCCTTTCCCCCCAGAAAATTAGCCAAGTCCGCCTTGCAGTGGATTGTGTCCTTCCACTTGCCCAGGCAGGAGCCCACATGACAAGCTTGTCCAGCACTTTCTCCTCTCCTCTCCTTTACTCTCCGTTTTCCTCCTGGCTCAACACACGCCAAAGCTCAAGCGATCCTAAGCTGCAATGCAGCAGGCTTGGCCCCAGCTTCAAGGAACGACGAGATCTTGCATAGATTGAGTGCCTTGAGCCAGGACACTCCAGCAGCTGCTTCTGCTGGAGTTAGTATCACACAAGTCTCATGAACAAGTCCCACTCGCATGCCAGCTGCTGCGTTCTTTCCTGGGCAGCAAGAGTCTCAACAGGCATAACTACAGACAGCAGTCTTCAGGGCTAAGCTCCACTGCACGGCCTGTGGAAGAGGCAACACTCAGCATTTATTGGCTGGAGTTCGGCGGCAGCTTCCCTTGCTATCGAGCACTCCCCCCCCCACCCCCCAGCAGATAGACCTCAAGAATGTTCTCTTGCTCATGGACAAAAGCACCATGAAGGTGCATTTTAACCATCTCGAGTAATCACAACCCAAGTCACTGTGCAGGGAGGCAGAGGACCTCTTCCAATGGGCAGAAGTCCCATCTTGAGTTGGTTGTATAGCACGACAGATCCAGGGGGAGGACAATCCAGTAGCAAGTTCCCTAAGCAGCAGGCACCAGGTAATACCAGGGGGCATAGGCTGCTTTCTAGATGTTTGAACAGCATCTGCTTCTCAGTTAAATAGAGAGAGGTGGGTGCACCTGTCTCTTAATAAAAATGATTTGTTTCAGAAAAGAAAATGTGCACGCGCAGGTTGTCAAAGAGAGAGCTGTGAGTGCTCTTTATATTTCAGGAGTGCCTGGGAGTTAATACAGTGCAAGTGGCAAACTTGCCCCTCATGTTTGTTCAAAAATGGAATAAGGGTAGATGGGCCTCTGGCATTATCCCAAATGGGCAGTGGATTATGGTTAAGCTCTAAACCGCAGCATTCATTAGGTACATCCTACCTTGTCGTAAAGGGATGCGGGTGGCGCTGTGGGTTAAACCACAGAGCCTAGGGCTTGCCGATCAGAAGGTCGGCGGTTCAAATCCCCGCAACAGGATGAGCTCCCGTTGCTCGATCCCTGCTCCTGCCAACCTAGCAGTTTGAAAGCACGTCAAAGTGCAAGTAGATAAATAGGTACTGCTCTGGCGGGAAGGTAAAAGACGTTTCCGTGCGCTGCTCTGGTTCTCCAGAAGCGGCTTTGTCATGCTGGCCACATGACCCGGAAGCTGTACGCCGGCTCCCTCGGCCAATAAAGCGAGATGACCTCCGCAACCCCAGAGTCGTCGGCGACTGGACCTAATGGTCAGGGGTCCCTTTACCTTTTACCTACCTTGTCGTAGGACCTAAAGGGGGTATCACATAATTGTAGAGTTGGAAGGGACCCTCAGGACTATCTAGTCCAACCCCCTGCAACGCAGGAAGATGCAGCTGTCCCATACAGGGATCGAACCTGCAACCTTAGTGTTACCAGCACCGCGCTCTAACCAACTGAGCTATCCAGGGTGGCGTCAGAGGCAACAGTTTATTCCGTTGTCCTGCGCATGCCCGGTTTATCTGCACTTGAAGAGCGCACTTGTTTAATAGGCTATGCAAACCCAAGTTGCCTGGCCTGTGGTCTCAAACCTGTGCTCGCCACAGAGAGTTTGCTTTATGCCGGGTATAGGTGCATGCTTGGGAGCCGTTCAGAATGCAGTGGTGCAAGAAAAGTGGGTGGGATCCAGTTACGCTGAGGAAGAGGTCTCATGGAGATTTCGTGCTAGCAAGGTGGAGCAGCCCGGTGAAACCAGATCTGCACAAAGCGAGAAGTGAGAGTTGTGTAGTTGTTAAGCAAGAGACTTCCTGGCGTGTGTTGGATCTGACACAGGTAATCTTAAGGAGAGGGCTGGAGGAAAGGCATTAACATAAAAAGTCACAGGTAGTGAATGGGAGGGAGATTACGAGTGAGTCTCTGGCCGGTCAAAACTTAGTCCGATAATGGAGTTGTTCCTCAGGAATACATAAATTCAAATAACCCAGTTACTGGTGGAAGACTATTTCTACAGGAAGGCTGAACGATTCCCCTCTTCAGGTTCAGAAGTTGCTTCCCCTATGAGGGTTACACTCATGAACGTTTCGATTTTCATTTAAATGGGTTTATTCTGCTCCTGTCCTTTATACAGAAACACCAACACAACCCTGTTTAAGAATTGCAGCTTAAGGTGTCTGATGTTACCCTCCTTAATAGAATGTAAATACATGTAACTGTGTGTTTTTTTAATTATTCTTTCAAACACCCCCTGCTTTATTTCAACAAGAGGAACCTGTGGTCCTCTAGATAAGGTTGCTGGACACACCCCCCCCCCAAATCAGTCCCAGCCAGCATCACCAATGGTCAGGGATGTTGGGAGTTGTAGTCCAGCAATGTTTGACGTGACATGGCAAATAAGGACAAAAGGATTGGGAGGGAGAAGGAAAAATGCAAGCCCAGGCACCAGTTCTTAAAAAGTCACAGCTCTTATTAGAACCAGCTGGGATTGAAATGCTTCATGGAGCCTAATATGTTTTACCGGTTTTAATTCTCAATTTTAAATTACTGTAACCCATTCTGGGACCTGCTGGGGAAGGGCACATCATAATATTACAATAATTTGGAGGGGCACAGGCTTTCCATCCCGGGACTAAAGGCTCCTGGGAAAGGGGAAGAGCCATTCAGAAAGGAGTCTCCCTGCTGTGTCTCTGCATGAGTAGCTGCTCTCGCTTTCTGTTAAGACTAATTAAGCAGGGACTGCTGTTTACACTTCCATATCGCATCAGCCATGGCCAGTGGTTGGTGTCCGACATGAATTGGAGTCCAGCAACCTCGGAGGGCTGCAGATTTTCATTCCCATTTTAACAGCTTGTATAAAGGCTTTTAGGGGGGTGCTCCTTTGGGCATATGGGGAAGAAAAGCACACTTGAGTGGCAGACTGCATGCAGAGTCTCTCTTGTTCAGGCGGGAAGAGACGGGGGTGGCCGTTTTCTGCCTGAGACCCAAGTGAGCCTGCTGCCAGTCAGAGCAGTAGATAATGCTGGGCAAGAGGGTCTGATCTAGCAGGCAGCATCTCCTTGTGTTATTGCTATGACTCACTGCTTTGCAATTTCCTCCTGGCCGTCTGCATATAGCAGCCTTGCTCTGTATGGTAGTGGTTTTAAACCAGTGCCTAGGTGTCTCGGGGCTCGTGGGTTTCACCTGCAAACTGGAGAAACTTGTGGTCTCTCTCACATTCACTACAACCAAGTACACATTGCAACCTGTCGGCTACCATGGGATACTTCTTTCAAGCTTACTCCAGCAGAAGACGAGGTGACCCAGCAACCAACTACATTGGTGAACCCTGGGTGAGCTTTCAAAAATGAAAATGCAGAGGAAGGGGGTCAAGGAGGTAAGGTTGAGCCTTTGAATGCCCAGAGAGAGCATTCCAAAGATGGCGCTGTCCCCTCTCGGGAACACACACTGGGCAGTCCTTCCTTTGGGTAGTGCTCCCCATCAATGTCCCATGAACGGTTGTAGCTCAGTGGGACAGCATCTTCAGCGGGTCCCAGGCTCAGTCCCCAGCACTACTGGGTAGGGTTTGGAGGGACCTGCCTGAAATCCCGGAGAGCTGCTGCCAATCTGTGTCGACAGTACTGAGATAGATAGATAGCCAATGGTCTGAACTGGGGTAAGGAGCCTCTTGTTTCCTATTTAAAGGAGCCCTTCAGAACCATGAAGACAAGGCTTCTTCTTTTAGTTGCAGGGAAAGAGTTGTTTCATGCTGGCAGAGCGCCTGCTTTGAGTGCAGAAGGCCCCAGGTTCAATCCCTGGTAGGCCTGAAATCCTGGAGACCTGTTGAAACTGAACCATATGGATTGGAAGGGAAGGGCAATGAGGCCAAGGTTTCCCCATGCTGGCCTTTGAGGCATCTGGGCTGCCTTCAACATTTGTTGTACTCAGAGTAGACCCATTGAGATGAGTGGGCATGGACTAGCTTGGGCCAATTAATCCAGTGGGTCTGCTCTGAGTAACAGTGGCAGCTGGTCCATGAGGGCAAATGGGGCACTGCCACACCAACCTATTCACAGAACAGCACCCACCTGGTCTGCCTTCTTGCATCCAGCCCAGTCTCTGCTCATCTGCCTCCTCCGCCCCCATAGTCTCAGTGTTGCTCAGTGTTTGTACAACTCGGCAGGGAGGAGGATGAAACTAGAATGAGTTTTTCTCTGTCTGCCACAGAATCGTTGGGACTTACCTTTCTAGAGGTGCTGGTATCAGCATAATTTCTCTTCCTGTCCTTTTTCTCCCATGAGGACTGCAAGCTTTGCTCTCTGCAGAATGAGGCTTCCGAGACAAGCAGGGACTTCTATCCATGTTTGGTCAGGGCACCAGTAGATCTTACTAAAAGTCCACCTAGCTTAGCACCCTGCTTCCAAGGGGGCCTGGCCCGGTGGTCCTGCAAAGACCACACTCTGCGCCTCTCTGCAATGCAGGAATCTCAGTGAAATAACCCCTGACAGACGGACAATGTGACCCTTATTTAGAAACCTCCAATGAAGGAGTGTTCGCCACCTTCCCAGGTAGTTACTCTTAATGTTTAGTTGAATCCCATTTCTTATAATTTGGTTTGAGCAGCAGAAAACAACCTTGCCTCCACATTTAAATAGTTGAAGATGGCTGTCATATCTCCTCTTTTCCAGGCTAAGCATGTCCAACTTCCTTGACTGTTCCTCATAAGGCTTGGTTCACAGACCCTTGATCATCTTGGTTGCCCTCCTCTGCACACGTTCCAGCTTGTCAATATCCTTCTTAAAATGTGGTGTCCAGAACTGAACACAGTACTCCAGGTGGGGTCTGACCAAGGCAGAACATAGCGATACTATTATTTCCCTTTGTCTGGACACTATATATCTGTTGATGCAGCCGAGAACTGGGTTAGCTTCCCCGCCACGCCCATGCCCCCGCCTGCATCTATTGGTGACTCATGCTAAGTTTGTGGTCTACTAAGACCCCTAGATCCTTTTCGCATGTCCTTGGCTCTGGCTGCCCCAGAGAGAAGTGCTGATCCTTGCAATTTGCTGAGCTGACTCAGAAAGAGGAAATTGATTTTGGCTTCCATTTAGAAAGAAAAACCCAGTCTTCTGCTGGGAACTTCCCTCTGGTTCAAGGCTGAAATTTGCCAGTCAGCCTCCAGAGTCTGCACACCTTTCTCTTCCTGTTCTGCTTCAATGAAGACAGCAACTGGCACAGCCACGCTGAAGCTGGCCATGAAATACAGCCTGGGGCTCGCTCTACTCTTGATCTTTGTTTTTGCCCATGCAACCACGGGGGGGCTTAAAGTGTGACAGGGACGAATACCGCTTGGGAACTCGAAGTGCTGCAGGAAATGTCCGCCAGGTAACTTAACGCTGAAGGTAGGGTGTCGGATGGTTGCCAAAGTCAGGTGGATGCTGTTGGCCCCCAACTCTCTCGCATCAACCCCCCAACCAGTTTGACCCAACAGAAGGAGAAGGTGGGTTGTGCGATCCAACGTCATCCAGGGATATCTGGCATTTGGGGGAGCCATATGGACTAGAATATTAGCAAAAGGACTCCGAAACACGACAGGGGCAGGTAATCTGTGACTCCCCAGATGTTGGGCTGCAACGTTCATCAGCCCCCAGCCAGCTTGGTTCAAGGCAACACCTGGAGGACCACAGATTCTCCAGTTGAGGTTAAATGGCAAATTGTGTGTGTGTGTGGTGTGTGTGTGTGTGTGAGAGAGAGAGAGAGAGAGAGAGAGGAGAGAGAGAGAGAGAGAAGGGGGGTTGCTTTCAGACTTGTTTATTGAGCACCCATCCTGATTTTTTTGCGGGGAGATTAGACCAGAAGTTCCCAAACTTTGGTCCTCTGGCCACTCAGGGGATCCGCACCGCATCTGTGGATTTGTGGTTGAAGGAGGAGGTGACACACCCATCGCGTAAAATATCCCCATTGCTTTTTAACTCTGTTGTTATTGCAAAACCTCTGAACCTTTTATCAGAGGGGGGAAGGTTGCAGAAAGGTTAATGCGAAAGAACGCCAACTAGATTTGCCTGCATGTGCTTAAATTAAAAAATAGTGATAATCTGGATTGCAGGGAAAGGGAGGGAAGACCCTATAATAGAACGGGATTTTGTTACTCATTTATTTATTGCAATGCACTCTCTGTGGGGCTGCCATGGAAGAAGACTGAGAAACTTTGATTGGTCCAAAATCAGCAGCCAGATTTCTGGTTAGCTTTCTGTTTAGATAACCCCTGTTTTAAAACAGCTTTAGTGGCTACCATTTCGTTTCTGGGCCCAATCCGAGGTGCTCACATTGGTGTTTAAAGCCCTCCATGCCCAGGCCCCAAATAGCTGAAAGACTATTTCCTTCCCTGCAGATCCTCTGAGTTGGTCTGAGGGGGGACCCTCTTGGTAGTCGCTCTGTCCTCAGACGCTCAGTGAGGGTGGCAGCCCAGGAGAGGGCCTTCTCTGTGGTGGCCCCTAAGTTGTGGAACTCCCTCCTCATGGAGGCGCGACTGGCGTCTTCACCACACAGCTTCCAGAGAACACTGAAGACACATCTCTTCACCCTGGCTTTTGAGGTGTATATTTTTAGGGCCCACTTTTTGTGATTCCATGTTGTTCCAGACTGTTTGGGTGAAAACACAAGAATCCTGAACATCTTGCTACATTTTGAAACGTTTGGGGATTGTTTCACCAGTGGTTGTCCCCGCCCCTCGCCCCTTTCTCAGCACCCCTCTCTCTTCTGTTTAGGAAAAGAGTTGGCAAGACGTTGCACGGCGTCTACCGACTCGATCTGTGAGCCATGTGGCCATGGCTACTACAATGAGGGCTACACCGAATCGAGGTGCAAGCGTTGCACGTCTGCTCCAAAGGTGAGGTCCTGTTCACCACACACACACACCTCAGAATATGTGGAGAAATGAGCATGACTGGGAATGGGAGGAAATGAAATTGACAGATCTGCCGCCCCAGAAGACAGAGTAATGCAGACACCAAGCCTGGTGACTTCTGTTTCAGTGTATCTGGAAGAAGCGTGCATGCACACAAAAGCTCATACCAAGAACAAACTTAGGTGGTCTTCTAAGGTGCTACTGGAAGAATTTTTTTATTTTAAAATTTGTTCAGATGATGATGGTAATGATTGATTATATGTAGGTGCTAGACCCTCTAATCCCAGCAAGCATTAGAATTTACTCAAGCCGTCTAATTCTTGGACTAGCCAGGCTTGCCTCCTGGAGAGGCTTGGTGTGAGATGGCAAATCCCTCCCTCAAGGGCAGAGTTTGGAGTTGAAATGGGGCAGTGGCATGACCTAGAAATAAAGCAGCAAACTGGAGAAAGAGACAGAGCAATGTCTGAGAGCAATGTTTGATTTCTGTTTGAATCCAAGGCTGTGGCTTTGGAAGAAACAAGACCCTTTTGGGGTGTTAATGCTGCGAACCCCTCCATCACAGGTTCAGCTTGTAAATAAACCATAGATCATAAAGACACCACAGTCTCCGCTGTGCCTCATTCCAAAAGGAAACACGAACCCTGGAATATCACCCTGCTCAGAGATCAGGGTAGAACACAGCATTATTATTATTTAGACTGGTGGGTTTTCTTTCAAAGAGTGGTGGATTATCTTCAGCAAACACGCCATTATGATGTTTGAGGCAGCTTTACTTGGACATAATAACAACAGACACCAGGGAACCCCCCACAAAAGGCCTGTAAACCATGCAGGCTTTTATAGAGGCACTCCCAGGCCTTAGCTTTACACTGTGCGTAGAAATTAGGTTAGGTTCTCAAAGGCAAAGCATGCCTGCATTATCAGAGCTGGACGCTTGATTCGGCGGGGGGAAAAATGGTGCCTACTTCTGTCAGAGGCCGAGTCCTTCCTGCACAAACATTCTTGACACATCCTTAAGACACTCTTGAGTAAGGAGGTTCTCCGAACAATATCCTCTCACACACTCATGTGCACCTCTCATCACATGTAGGCTATCTATCCCAGCATATACTATAATTCCCACTACATCTTCCAGGACGGAATGGAGATTCAGAATCAGCCCTCCAGACTCCTAATGGGACCTTCTCTGCAAGTGCCTTATGCTCTGTCTGCCCTGAGCATAGGCTCTCGGCCAAATCCTGATCCCTGGGACCTCTTTTCTGCTGCCACTGATCTATGGCATCTTTCCCCCCAAATCTGCTTTCCCACAGATCAGGCCAGTGGTTTATCGCCTGCAGGAGCAGGGAGCCACCTTCTTTTCAGCTAGCACATCTCATTCCATCTTCATTTTTTTCTCCTTTTTCTTCCGCAGACAAAGGACTCCAGGAGGAGGAGGAGTGTAAAGGACTTCCACAGAGTCTGCACATGCCTCCCAGGCCATTATCCAGCCAGAGGAGATTATGGCGAAAGAAGTGAGTGTTGAGTTTTCTGAAGTCCAAAGCCAGTAGTGGCCTGTGCAAATACAGTATATTGCTAGTGGAAGCCACTTCTTGATGGTTCCTAGCCAAAGCAGGAAGTAACATTGCCCAGCAGGAATTCAGCCTGCTCCAGTATTGCCTTATTTCTTAGGGATTTATTGCAGATATTAATATCTCACAGTTTGAAACAACTGGATGCATAAGAACTGGCTCCTTTTGGGAGAAATCGTTCTCCAGACCCATAAAGATATGATTCAAAGTTTTACTGGCAGAACCTTCTTCGTAACAGAATTAAAAACATCAAATGTACATTTTAAAAAATGTCTTGTGCTGTCCAGCACAGGCTCAGCATCTTAAAAAATATGAAATAATTTCAACAGACCTAGAAGCAGAGGTCTGTCTCTTCCCACAGCATCCATTTCTAGCCTGGAGCTGTTTTCTCTCTCTCAGTCAGAGAGGGTATTTCACATGTTCTTACTTCACAGAGCCTTGAAACAAAAGACACAAAGGCAACTCCCTACAAAATGGAGATTTGCAACCCAATACCTTCATTGCATGATCTAAGGTTACAACACTCACATGTTAGCTACCAAGAACATCAGTGACTTAATTATCAACTCAGCAAGAGCTCAGAGTGCTCTTCTTGGCTTTCATAATGGGGGATAATCCCCACATTAAACCTTTTCACCAATATACATTTAAGCATTCTAATTTCAGTGTCGGTTATTAAACTATTATAATTAACAGGATTATCCACACTTACCTTTCCTCTGCACTTTGCAGGCATGAGCCAAGCACTTGTTTGTGTGTGCAGTTTTTCTCACAAAAACCTGCACTTTATGGCTGAATGGGAAGAAACGTTAATCCATGGAGAACCTGAATTGCTTGTTTGTTGTGTTTCAGCTTTAAGGAGCAGGTTTTTGCAGGGAAATCTCTAGAGCTTTAAAGTGTGGTCCTGTGTTTGCAAAGTGCAGGGCAAAATTAAGTGTGGATAAGCCCTGAGTTTGCTTTTTAAAAACTCTTTTGTTTCTTATCATTTCAGTCTGTATACCCTGTCCCAGTGGGCAGTTTCTCAAAAGAGGGGGTGTGGAATGTCATTCTTGGCCAGAGTAAGTATTGTCCAGCAAAAGATAATGTTTAAGGGCAGCTGATGTTGGTAGGGTCAGCAGAATTGGGATAGATTAGATAGATAGATAGATAGATCGATAGATAGATAGATAGATACTCAGATTTACATTTATTTATTACATTTATGTACATTATGTACGCGGGTGGAGCTGTGGGTTAAACCACTGAGCCTTGGGCTTGCCAATCAGAAGGTCGGCGGTTCGAATCCCCATGACGGGGTGAGCTCCCGTTGCTCGATCCCTGCTCCTGCCAACCTAGCAGTTTGAAAGCACGTCAAAGTGCAAGTAGATAAATAGGTACTGCTCCGGCGGGAAGGTAAACGGCGTTTCCGTGCGCTGCTCTGGTTCTCCAGAAGCGGCTTAGTCATGCTGGCCACATGACCTGGAAGCTGTACGCCAGCTCCCTCGGCCAATAAAGCGAGATGAGCACCACAACCCCAGAGTCAGACACGACTGGACGTAATGGTCAGGGGTCCCTTTACCTTTACCTTTTCTTACAAGGAATTCTCTCTCCATTTCACCTTCACAACAACCTGGTGAGGTAGGTTAGGCTGAGAGACAGTGACTGGCCCAAGGTCACAATCATTTTATAAACAAAACATATACTTGTTAATGGCAAAATAGGCTTCACTTGTACAAAAGCTCATTACACGAACTTTAATACATAAACCTCCATAATTAAAATGTATATCAATAATAATAATAATAATAATAATAATTTTGTAGTTTAAATTTTAAGTTGTTTAAAACTGTTCTAATATTGTGTTTTATACTAATGTCATGTTTTACTTGTTGTAATCATTTAATTGCTGCAGTCCTAAACATACACATCCTCAGGTGTTAAAAGTAGTAAGGCTTAGTGCCTTAAATCAGGTACCAAGACAATCCAATGAAGGCATTAAAATACAAACATTTAAAAACATAATGGAACAATCCCATTAAAACAAAATAGAGAAAATTAAACTGGAGACTTGGGGTCATGAGATCAAGGGAACACCTGTGCAAATGGGCAAGTCTTTGAAAACCGGCAGAATGCCAATACAGATGGGGTCTGAATTATCCTAAAAATATTGAAATGTTGTTATTATTATTATTATTATTTTGCCCGCAACTTTCCTCTGTGGATCCAAGAGTGACGACTGTCACACGTCAGCCTAGTTCAGAACGGGGGCATGGTGTGTCGACTACGGACCCCACATTTACTCGCGCTGTTTCGTCCACTCATGTGAAGGTGATGGATCCAGGAGTATCCGGAGCATTAGGACCCGAGAGCCGGAGTAAGGGGGAGAAATGCCAATTCCTCTGCTAATTTCTCTTGTTCCGTTGCTTTCAATTGGGGGGCGGGGCGGGGGGGGTCACCAACATGGTGCCTGGAGGTGCAGTGGTACCCTTAAGGTCTTTCCCTGGTGCTCACAAAGACTCTGAGCCCCCCCCCCACACCTCACTGCCCTCTTTCCCCACCCTTGAAAATGATGCAGAGCTGAAGGAGGAAGTTGGAAATGGGACACTCTTCCCCACTTCCTTTTTCAGCTCTATGTGCTTTTCAAGGCTCCGCCAATCACCCAACTCACTTTTCCAAAGGGTGTGTGCGCGCTCGCTTTCTCTCTTTTTGTCTCTTGGGCGAAGGGAGAAGTGACCAGAGGAGGGATGCCCACAGCAGCTGCTCAAAAGTCCAAATGTACCCCCTCCAGCCAAAAAATGTTGGCACTCCCTGCTTCTATTTTTCCATGGGCTCACTCTGGCCTGTACAGTGGTCCCTCAACTTACGAAATACTCGGCATCCGAATTTTTCGACTTACGAACAAAAAAAGTGGCTGCACGCCAACAAATTTTTCGACATCCGAATGGAAATCCGTTGGCATTTTAGATGCGGTTTGTTCGACTTACGAATTTTTTTTTATTTTTATTAAATTTTTATTAAACAAATTACAATTACAAATTACATACTTACATATACATACACATACACGCATACAAATACATACAATCACATAATACAAATACACAAAAAAACAAACCCACATAAATAGATATAGTTTCATGTATACTAATCCGGATGATTTTATTAAATGAATTCTTTAAAAATACTCTCTTATTCTAGCCTCCTGATTACCTCAGTAAGGCTAAAATTATTCGACTTACGAATTTTAGATGCGGTTTCCTCGACTTACGAATTTTTCTTTTTAAAACTGCTTCAATGCATTCCTATGGGGGAAATCGCTTTTTTCGACTTACGAACTTTTTCGACCTGCGAATGTGCTTTCGGAACGGATTAAATTCGTAAATCGAGGGACCACTGTACTTCATTCTTTCTCAATCCCGGTTTAAAGCAGATAATCTACACATATTCTGCAAAATATACATTTTTTTAAAACTTGCCCAAAAATGACCTTAATAGATGCAGCGATTCCAAAACATGTAGGGTTGGGCCCAGACTATGGATTGTAGCCAATGCTGCCCCTACTCAGAGTAGACCCACTGAAATTAATGAACCTTAGTTAGCCATGAGTGGCACTGAGCACCTGTCCTGATGTTATCAGACCCACTGAAGTTAATGGATGTAACTTAGGGTCATTCATATTAATGTGTCTCAGTATCCATGATTACCAGCAAGTAATCCCCATTGAACTAAATGGGGCTTGCTTCTGAGTCGATAAGCATAAGGTTGTACTTAGGGGCACTTCGCACTCATTGAAACCATAGAATGGTAAGAGTTGGAAGGGACACAAAGGAACATCTAGTCCAACCCCCCCCCCCCCGGCAACAGGACTTAAGTCATAATTCCAAACTGAATTTGGAATTTATTTCCCCTTTCCCAACCATACACACCTTTTTTCTTTTTTAATGGAAAATTCGGAGCGTCTCTGAACTACTCTGAGGTGGCATTTGGAGAGTTAACTCCCAGCTTAATAGCTGATGAAATGAGCCCCTTAAAATCTCCCCCCAGACAGCTTTAATGTTTGACCTCTCTCCTCTGTCTTTTAGTGTTGGTATTGATCACCTCCATCACTGCAGTGCTGCTTCTTGCAGTGGGAGGGGTGGCCTATTTTCTAATTTGGGGAAAATCCAAGAGGAAAAAGGTGGAGGTCAAGGCAAGGACTGAGGTGCTGTCAAGAATGCTTCAGGAAGGTATGTCCAGAGCGAGAAGGAACGACACTGTGGCAAAAATCAAGCAGCAGTTATTTATTTATTTGATTGTTTTTTCCTGTCTTGCATTTATATCCCACCTTTGTCTCCAAGGAGCTCAAGGTGGCAATACATAGTTTCTCTCTTCTGCTTCCATTTAACCCCCCACCGCACAACAACAACAACAACCCTGTGAGGTAGGGTAGGCTGAGAGGCAGTGACTAGCCCAAGGTCACACCCAATGAGCTTTGTGGTTGAGTGGGGGGATTTGAACCCTGGTCCTAGCCTGACAATCTTCACTAAACCACACTGGCTATGCACTTTCTGAAACAATATGCAAACCGAAACCCAGCTAGCCTTCAAAACCCGTACGGAGAGCTGCAATTCCAGGGGTAGATTAACCATCAACCCTTCTCTTCCCAGGGAACTCTGGGAATTGCAGCTCTTTGAGGGGAGTAGCGGTTCTCCTAACAACAACCAGCACCTTAAACCAAATTACAACTCCCAGAATTCTTTGGGGGCAGCCATGAATGTTTAAAGTTTTATCGCAAGTGCTTAAGTGAATGTGGCTTCGGTGAAGCTTCCCAAACCTGGTGTCCTTCAGAAACTGCGGGACTGTAACACCTGTCACCTGGTTGGAGCTTTTGGAAACCAGAACCCAACAATTTATAGATGACCACCAGTGTGGTGTAGTGGTTAAGAGCGGTAGACTTATAATCTGGTGAACTGGGTTCGCGTCCCCGCTCTTCCACCTGCAGCTGCTGGGTGACTTTGGGCTACTCACACTTCTCTGAAGTCCCTCAGCCTCACTCACCTCACAGAGTGTTTGTTGTGGGGGAGGAAGGGAAAGGAGATTGTTAGCCACTTTGAGACTCCTTCAGGTAGTGATGAAGCGGGATATCACATCCAAACTCCTCCTCTTCCTCTTCCTCTTCCTCTTCCTCCTCCTCCTCCTCCTCCTCCTCCTCCTCCTCCTCCTCCTCCTCCTCTTCTTTCGCTCTGATCTGGATCAGAAAGTCCACGTTCTAAGATTATCTTCTCCAGTTCTAGAAACTGGATAAAGATATGCTTTCTTCGCACAGGTTTTTTTTCCCTCACACCTTATCCATACCCTGATTTAAGCTGGAGATCCTGGAATTACAGAAGTCATTCTTGGCTTCTGATTGGATTCTGGGGTGTCCCGTTTTTGGTTTGGTGCTCTGGCATGAGTGAGCTGGCTTGTGCCAATGCACCAGAACAAAAGGGGTTCAGTTTTGGTCTCGCGCTCCGACACTGGTCAACTGGTTCCTGAGAGAGCTCGGAGCCAAAAACAACAACAACAACAACCAAGCATCCCAATTTGGATCACCCAGGTGCTGAAGCGTATGGTTACCTGTCTTATCCACCTTCACCTTTGCAATTCCCTCCTCCTCCTTCTTTCAGACGGAAGAAGCAGTTACCGAATCCCCATCCAGGAGGAGCAGGTCGACAGCAAATCCACCTTTGTGCAAAACTAACCTTCCCCAGGATGAAGAAGAAAAATTCGGGACTTTAACCTCTGAGCCAAAAGTCATAGACTTCAAGATTCCCTTTCCTTTCTCCCCTGATTTGACCCCTGGTCATTCTCCCCCCCCCCCTTAACACCCCTTATTCATTTTATTCATACTTTAAAGCAATGTTTCTCAACTAGGTGGGCATATGAAGATCCTGGGTGTGTTTGTTTCAACAACAACAAAAAAGTAAATATACGTAAATAAGATAAATCAAAAGTCACAAAATCTCAATCCATTTGAAAATTCAAAAGAACGAATTAGGGGAGCCAGGTCTGAAAGGAGTGGTGTGGGGTATTTTATTTTAGCTACAAGTGGCTATTAAAATAAAATAAAATTGAGAAACACTGCCTTAAAGCAATATTCGAGAACATGTGGGCCCGTCTGGTATTGCTGGACTACAACTCCCATTGTCCCTGACCATTGGCCATGCTTGCTGGGGCTGATGGGAGTTGGAGTCCCAGCAACATGATTCACCACCCCAACCCTATAGATCTGTGTTGGCAGCAGTGCCTTAATTCACATTAAAGTGATAACAGTGCATTGTTAACGTTCTACTGACTTGCCCCTAGGTAGATCTAGTATTTCCCCTATTTAAAAACAAATTCATGTCTGGAGGACAACCAGCCCTTCCACCAGCCCCAAGGCATTACTTCCACATTGGAAAGGTGAGCTTGGCGGCATTAGAAATAGGGATGTTTAGTTACCTGTATCAGGTTGGACTAAGCAATAATCCCTTTAGTAATTATATTTCAAAAACCATCAGTAGCTTACACTTGGGGTCGACCCATTGAAACCAATGGGAGCCAGGTTAGTCTAGAACTCAGGAATAGATTCAAGACAGTCAAAAAGAAGTACACAGCGTAATAGACTGTGGAACTCTCTCACACAAGAGCCAGTGGTGGCTTTAAAAGAGAGGAAATCCAGTGAGGAGTAGGCCTTTGGTGGCTACCAGTCACAATGGCTATGTACTCCCTCCTGTGAGAACAGGATGGTGGACAAGATGGGACAGCAGCCTGTTCCAGAAGGCTCTTCTTATGGCCTTTGCCATTTCTATTAACTTCAATGGGTGTACTCTGAGTAGGACTAGCATTGGCTATGACTGTGCACATAGATCCATGTTTATATCCAAGTTTTAAGTTTCTTACTGCCATTTCAGTAGGCATTTGTATGTCACCTCAACGCCACAGGTCCTGAAAATGTGTGTCTGTATTTTATTGTTGTTTTTTTGTACAGCACCTGGTTACTTCAGGTGCTTTATATGTTAATAAACATGGCAGCTATTCCACGTTAAACGGATGTGGAGTTACCGAGTGTGCATTTGAGGAGAAGCGATCAACCTTTTTTTTGACTCAGTGTTTGGTTGTAGGGTAAAACACTTCAAAGCAACAATTGCCTTTGAATTTCTCGCAAGGCGTGTTTGGCTTGACGATTGCTGAAACAGATTGCAGCAAATTTACTGTGTGTTCCTTTTGGAAATATTAGGTTTGGTTCCAGATAGGGAATTTGAAAGACCCAAAGATAAGTAAAATATTTTAGGGGTGTTCTCTTAACCATCCTTGCAACTAAGTGCACTAAAGTTATTAGCCTGTAATTTATTTTATTAATTTGTTAATATTTTTTTTTATTTTACCAGCCTGCTGGGACTGTCCAAAGAGGGTGTCAGTGGGCAAAAGGGGGCACTGCCCTACCAAGCTCAGCCTGCCCCCCCGCCACCTGCTTTCTTACCACCTCCCAGCTAGCTCCTCCTTATTCTCAGACTTGCCCCTTGTAGAACTCAGCAGGGGAGGAGGAGGAGGAGGAGGAGGATGGGGTCAGAACCAGAATTAGTTGACTCTGACGGCCATTGGCTCTGGTTCTGCCTGTCGTCGTCCCCTGGCTCTGCCTACTATGCTGGGCATACAGGAAGGGAGGTCAGTCTGGTACTGACAAGGGGCAGGGCCTTTTCTGTGGTGTCCCCATGATTACAGAGCTCTCTCTCTCTCTCCTGAGATATACCATCGACCCTCTGGGAACAAATGCTTTTGTTCAGCAGTGCAATTACTTAGAGCAGGCATAGGCAAACTCAGCCCTCCAGATGTTTTGGGACTACAACTCCCATCATCCCTAGCTAAGAGGACCAGTGGTCAGGGGTGATGGGAGTTGTAGTCCCAAAACATCTGGAGGGCCGAGTTTGCCTAAAGTATGCCTAAATTAGAGGTTCCAGTAGGCTGTCACCTCTTTTTTTATCTTATACTGGTGATATATTGTTGATTTTTTTTAAATGCAGCCCAAATGTCAGAGTTAACATTGAAACAGAGAATTAAAGAGTTGGAAGGCACCCCAAGTGTCACCTAGTCCAACCCCCTGAAATGCATCATGAATTTTGACAATTCACTGGGAGGTGTTTTATTTACCTGTGGAAAAGATATATTTTCTGTTTTGCCTTTCGGCAGATATTTTACAACCAGCTCTTGCACCATGGGAGTGACAAACACCTGAATGTTAGGCAACCACCGTAATGAATAAAAACGTACCCAAGTCTGTGTGGTGATTAAACTAACCTCACTTTAGTTTCTAAGCCAGATTAATTCATCCGGAATATAAGAATGGCCTTGTTTGGGCTAGACCATGCTCAGTCCAGCTGGGTGGCAGCCAATGAAGCTGAACATTGGAAGACTCCGGGCAAGACAAAATGAAGAAGGACCTCTTAGTTAAACTATGGAACTCATTCCCACAGGAGGCAGGGATGGCCGCCAATTTGAATGGCTTTGAAAGCGGATTGGACAAATTCAAAGAAGACCAGGCTGTTCCGTGATTTCTGGCCATGATGGCTCTGCTCTGCCACCAAAGTTGGAGGCAGCAAACAGAAAACTCATTCAAGTTAGTACAACAGGACAATTTCAGTCTTTAAATGTCTTTAGCCAGGCTCCTGTAGATATTGATGAAAATAGGTCCAGTCAGATGATACGCACAGATGTTAATAGATGAAAGCAAGTCCAATATTGAAGATGTGATGCACAAAAATTAGACAGGGTGCCGGCGTTTGTCCCCTGTTTCGCCCATGGACAATTTTGGGCTTCTTCAGTAAATTCTTTCCTTCAAAGAAGGGGACAAACGCCGGCACCCTGTCTAATTTTTGTGCATCACATCTTCAATATTGGACTTGCTTTCATCTATTAACATCTGTGCGTATCATCTGACTGGACCTATTTTCATCAATATCTACAGGAGCCTGGCTAAAGACATTTAAAGACTGAAATTGTCCTGTTGTACTAACTTGAATGAGTTTTCTGTTTGTTTTTGATTGGACTACCAATATAGAATTCAATACGTGGAGTGATTTGGTAGATTTGTGTGCACCGTTTTTGTGCTGCTTATTGTATACTGATTTACCACGAGTATTGGCAGCATAGGTTTATTTTTTCAACCAAAGTTGGAGGCAGCAAACCTTCTGAATACCAGTTGCTGGAAACCACAGGAGGGGAAAGGGGCTCTTCTGCTCAGGTCCTGCTTGTTTTGAGCTTCCCATTGGGGCACCTGGTTAGCCACTGTGAGAACAGGATGCTGGACTAGATGGGCCTTTGGCCTGATCCAGCAGGGCTTATGTTCTTAAGGGTGGGATATCATTATTATTCCAGTCCTAGGGGTTGTATATCAATGAACTCTACTCAGAGTAGACCCACTGAAGTAAACAGACCTTTTTCTGTCCCTAGCTGAACATCATTTCCCCCTTTGGAGATGCAAAGAGGTTGAGGGAATGTTTTTTCCCCCCATATGTGATGGACTTGTAAAAGCATATTGGGAATTGATCAATAATGAATTGCGGGGGAAATGTTTTAAAGTACTCCCCCCCCCGCCCCAACTCCAGAGTCCTTTCTGTTGGGGATAAATCAGGCTGAAATTCCCAAGGTTGTGTATGTATGCCACTACTGCGGCCCGTGTTTTGTTAGTCCCCAAATGGAAAACGAGTGAGGTCCCAACCAAAGAAGAGTGGCAACTCAAGTTGACAGAATATACGCAGCTTGCAGACTTAACATATAGAATAAGAGAACAAGAAGAACATACGTTTAGAGAAGATTGGAAAAGGTTTGTTGAATATATGGGAAATAACAGCCTACAGCTGAAAACGCTGGCAGCATTAAGATAAATTCAACAGTGTAAATAAGTTTTGGTGGGTGGAATACTGAATGGTATAGTTTCTGTAAAATGTGCAGGGGTTTATGGTATGCAAAATGAACCACGGAAAGAGAAGAAGGGAAGTCATTGATATTTTAAGGATTTAAAAATTATATATACTTTCCCCAAATTGAACAGAGCTGCCGGCTGCCAGCTTGGCTAGGTGGCAGACACCCTTCAACGTTTCTCTTACCCCATTTTCCGTAAGAAGCAGCTCGGGCAGAGAGGCTGCCAACGCAAAAAATCTGGCAGCTTCCTGGCTCTTAAAATAGCTAACAAGCGGCTGCCTTCATCCTGCCACCGTTGATCTTATCTGCTGGTGTGATGAAGAGGGACTTTACCTTTCTAGAGGTACTGGTATCAGCACAATTTCTCTTCCTGTTCTTTTTCTCAGACGCAAGCTTTGCTCTCTGCAGGATGAGGCTTCCGAGACCAGCCGAGGCCTCTATCTAATTTCAGTCAAGAGTGTCAGAGGATTTTACTAAAAGTCCATCTAGCTCAGCACCCTGCTTCCAAGGGAGCACAGCCCGGTGGTCTTGCAAAGCTTACCATCAGCGCCCAAAGGGCAAAGAATCTGGGAAACCCACATTTTAACGAAGTGTGCATGCACACGAAAGCTCATACCAAGAACAAACTCAGTTGGTCTCTAAGGTGCTACTGGAAATAATTTTCTATTTTGTTTCCACATTTTAAGCCACTGAAGGCAGTGGAGGGCAAGGGAATTCACTGGCGGAGGAAGGGGGTGTGGTAGGTGCAGTCCGCCCTGGGTGACATCCCTGAGGGGGAGTGACATTGCCCCCCCGGGATGCTCGCTCCGCCCCCCGTGGACAGCTAGCCCCATGCCCCCAGGTGCACCGCATGTGCGCCGCTCTAGTTGCAGGAGCAGCTAGCTCTGCCTCCGAGGGAATTCTGCATTATATACAAGGTTAGTCCTCTTCAGAGTAGACCCACTGAAACAAATGGGCATGACTAGCTGCTTCTTCTTCTTCTTCTTCTTCTTCTTCTTCTTCTTCTTCTTCTTCTTCTTCTTCTTCGTTTTAAATGCTTTATTATTCCTTTTCCATATATATATACAACATGTAGTCATCTTCACTTCAGTCAGTCCAATAAAGATATCACAAAAGACACATACAATTTCAACTTATGTGCTTTCTACACGAACCTATGACTTCCCATCCTCTCCGTATTTTTCCTTTATATTAAACATCTTGCTTTAATTTATCATTACTGTTTTGTAACAATTCTCTTTTCTATTTCAGTATCGTATTCCATCGTATGTATTGTTTACAGAAATCACTCAAAGGCAACTACCGTGTTTAGATTACAGCTGCTTTTCAAATAATTTTTGAAATTATCCCATTCTAGAACGAACTCCTGTCTGGGCTCGTCTCTGATTCCTTTGCGAAAGAGAGGCCATTTCCGCATATTCTGTCAATTTGGATAACCATTCAACTCTAGTAGGGAGTTTGTCATTTTTTTCAATATGTCGCAATAAGCACCCTCACAGCCGCGGTTGCGTACAATTCCCCCGGCTGGGGAAGAATAAGATCCTTTTATCAGCCCTGAAACTACTACAGAGACCCGCTTTGTTAGGTGGTCCACAGTACTAATTTTTCGGAGGGATGAATTAATCCCCTTTATGGCGGGGGGAAAAGGGGGATAAAATGTTCAATTGGCTGCAGTACCTATAGGAATCAGAGGGGGGAGCTCTTCCCCAATCAAAACCTGTGTAACAGTGAGGTTCGCCGAACAGGTGATTCATGATACTTTATATATTTAAAATATTAATATGCTGACTTCCCATCCTAAGGTCTTCCAAGCAGCCTGACTGTCAGTTAAGAGTCTCTTGTTGGTAGCAAGACCCGCTGCTCTCTCCCCTCCCCGGCAAGACCAAATGCAGTGTTGTGTAGTGGTTAGTTTGTCGGACTAGGACCCGGATGACCTGGGTTCAAATATTCACTCGGCAACAAAACTTGCTGGGTGTGACCTTGGCCAGTTACTGTCTGCCTGCCTGCCTCACCCTACCTCGCAGGGTTGTTGTGGGGATGATGATAATAATAATAATAATAATAATAATAATAATAATAATAATAGGTTCAAATATTCACTCGGCAACAAAACTTGCTGGGTGTGACCTTGGCCAGTTACTGTCTGTTTGCCTGCCTCACCCTACCTCGCAGGGTTGTTGTGGGGATGATAATAATAATAATAATAATAATAATAATAATAATAATAATAATAATAATAATAATAATTTATTTGTACCCCGTCCATCTGGCCGGGTCCCCCCAGCCACTCTGGGCAGCCTCCAACAGATATTAAAATACATTAAAATATCACAGGTTAAAAACTTCCCTAAACAGGGCTGCTTCAGGTATTTTCTGAATGTCAGATAGTTATTTATCTCTTTGACCTCTGCTGGGAGGGCGTTCCACAGGGCAGGCGCCACTACCAAGAAGGCCCTCTGCCTGGTTCCCTGTAGCTTTGCTTCTCGCAGTGAGGGAACCGCCAGAAGGCCCTCGGCGCTGGACCTCAGTGTCCGGGCTGAACAATGGGGGTGGAGACGCTCCTTCAGGTATACAGGACCGAGGCCGTTTAGGGCTTTAAAGGTCAGCACCAACACTTTGAATTGTGCTCGGAAACGTACTGGGAGCCAATGTAGCTCTCTCAGGACTGGTGTTATATGGTCCCGGCGGCCGCTCCCAGTCACCAGTCTAGCTGCCGCATTCTGGATTAATTGTAGTTTCCGGGTCACCTTCAAAGGTAGTCCCATATAGAGCGCATTTCAGTAGTCCAAGCGGGAGATAACCAGAGCATGTACCACTCTGGCGAGACAGTCTGCGAGCAGGTAGGGTCTCAGCCTGTGTACCAGATGGAGCTGGTAGACAGCCGCCCTGGACACAGAATTAACCTGCGCCTCCATGGACAGCTGTGAGTCCAAAATGACTCCCAGGCTGCGCACCTGGTCCTTCAGGGACACAGTTACTCCATTCAGGACCAGGGAACCCCCCACACCCCACATACCAGTAATAAGGTGCATACCGGTAATGAGTGGGATCAAGCTGGTGAAGAGATGTGGCTAATAAAATGGGTCCACCCCCCTCAGCCCTTAAATCTTGTGACTCAGGGATAGCAACATTGCTGTTAAAAGGAAGGATCAGTCGTGGTGGTGTTGGTCATTTACTTTTAGGGTTTGTTATTACATTTATGGGTTGCCTCTTCCTCCGAGGAGCTCAAGATGGTGGACAGGGTTCTCGCTCCTCCCCATTTTTATCCACATAAGCAGCCCTGTGCGGTAGGTAAGGCGGAGAGACAGTGAGTTGTTTCCACGTAAATCTTACTCAGGGTAGACCCAACAGATTTGTGGGGCCTAAGTTAGGGCTTGTCCACACTTACGCTTGTCCTGTGACTAGAAAGCGCACAGGTGCTTTTTTTGTTTAGTGAAATCGTTTTCATTTGATTTTGCAGATATAAATTTATAACAAAGCCAAATACATATCCGTACGGAGAGATTTCTCTGACTCTCGGGACACACACACCCGGTCGCCTCCATGGGTCCTATTGTCAATGTTTTCAACTGCATATTACCGTATTTTTCTGTGTATAAGACTAGTTTCCCCCCCCTAAAAAATAATGTCAAAAATACATGGGGCCATCTCCCCCCCTTCCCATTTTCTTAAATCTGAGTCCCCCAAAATAGGGGGCGTCTTATACATGGGGGAGTGTTATAGATGCAAACATACGGTATTTCATAGTCTACATTTTGTAACTATCCATATTGTCCGTAGCATTTGAAGAATATTATCTGAAGTATTCTTCAGGTATCTGAAGAAGCGTGCATGCACACGAAAGCTCATACCAAGAACAAACTTAGTTGGTCTCTAAGGTGCTACTGGAAGGATTTTTTTTTATTTTTTATTTTCTTTTGACTACAGCAGACCAACACGGCTACCTACCTGTAACTTACATTACAAGCGAGATTAAAACCCGCTAATGTTTTCATCTGCTTACAATAGTCTCCTAAATAAATTATAAATTTTCCCCATTGTTTCTTGAAGTTTTTGTCTTCTTGGTTCCTGAGCTTTCTGGTCTCAGTTTTGCCATTTTGGAGTAGTCTAACAGCTTGGTTTGCCATTCCTCTATAGTAGGGACTCCTCCTTTCTTCCCATCTCTGGGCTAATACCGTAATATACGTGCTGCTGTTGTCTTTTCTGTTCCTTTGGGATGCTGGTACATACAATTCCTAATAATATTACGAATTGTTTTGGTTTGGTTTTTGGTTTTTGGAGTTCATTATTTTAGTTAGGGAAACTAAATGCAAACGAAACCTTTTTACAATAAATCTCAGAAGGTTCAATAGCTGGAAGCTGAGCTGATTCTTGCACACAGACTTCCCCTCTGTGGCCCTGTTACCTTTTCATTTTAATGAAAAGACCGTACAGATTGCAGAGTTTTGAGCAGTTTCCCACTGAAATTTGAGACCTCAAGCTCTCCCGCTGGTTCATCCTACCCAGCGTAGACTCACTGAAAACAATGGACATGACTAACTTTGGTCCACCTATTCCTGTGGGTTGATTCTCAGTGTACCTTACTTGGATGCTACTCAGTGTCTCTATATTTTGGCAGATGCTAGAGTCATCTTTTCTCGCTCTCGTCAGAGATTATCTTCTCAAATGTGCTGAAAGATTGACCGTCCGTCACCGGGGTTTCACGTTCCCGACCGGATGCCATGTACACTGATGACACTGCTTTGCAAAGGAAGCAGTCCTCTCTGCGGTCAGAGTCTCATGCAGAGTCATGACACTTGGTTTCCAGGTACAGACCTAAAGATACGAAGCTGAGAACATTTAAGACGAGAAGATTTGGTTAAATGCAACCTTAGCAAATGTCTCACATCTGGGTACTTGGGGTTAAGAGAGCATCGGCATACCTGCGGCTTTCTGATTTTCTGATTCAGCAAAAGCAAAATGTCACAGATTATCCGCATCCCATTTTTAGGCGTCCACATTCTGCATCAAGAATCGGGGAAGACGCAGAAAATGAATCTGATAATTCAATTTTGGGGGAATAAATGTTGAAACCATTCTCTGCTTTGGAGCAATGAAGCATGATTTGAACACAGGAGATCAAGGGGGGAGAATTTCAGACTCACGGATCAAAAGTATCCCCTGCAAGGCTCTCTCTCTGGCCCTTCAGACATTCCCACCCTCCTTGAGTGTTTCCGCCTGCTTGGAATGGTGCCATTGAACTCTGATAGCGCCTCTTGCGATGTAAAATAATACAATACAGCGATCACAAACGAAATGGTGCGTGGTGAAAATATGGGACTCGCTCCTACAAACAGCAGCGATGGCCACCAACCTGGATGGCTGTAAAAGGGGATTTGGCAAGTTCGAGGAGGAGAAGGCCAGCAAAAGATACCCTGTTTCTCCTAAAATAAGACATGGCCATAAAATAAGCCATAGCAGGATTTCTATGCATTTGCGAAATATAAGCCGTTCCCCAAAAATAAGCCATACCCCGAAAATAAGCCATAGTGACGTGGTACCTCCCATTAAAACAGCCTGGAGAGGCGTGGCTATGCAGCGTACCGATGCGACACGGTTAAAATAAGACATCCCCTGAAAATAAGCCATACTGTGTTTTGTTGAGCGAAAAAAAATATAAGACGGTGTCTTATTTTAGGAGAAACACGGTACTAGCTATCTTCTCCATCCACTGCTGGAGGCAGTCTGCTTCTGAATGCCAGTTTCTGGGAATCACAAGTGGGGGGGAGTGGCTGTTATGCTCAGGAACTGCTTGTGGGCTTCAGGTTGGCCACTGGGAGAGTTGGATGCAGCTGTAGATGGGCCACTGGCTTGATCCTCCAGGGCTCTCCTTATGTACTTATGAGTAACAGCGAGAGAGCGCTGTTGTCTTCATGCCCTGCCTAAGGGTTTCCTGGAGCCCTCTGGTTGGCCGCTGTGGGAAAGAGGATGTTGGACTATGATGAGCCAGAGAGAATCATCATCATCATCATCCCTGCCCACCTGGCTGTGTTTCCCCAGCCACTCTGGGCAGCTTCCAGCACATAAAAACATAATAAAACACCCAACATTAAAAACTTCCCGATACAGGGCTGCCTTTAGATGTCTTCTAAAAGTTGTGTAGTTCTTTATCTCCTTGACATCTGGTGGGAGGGCGTCGCACAGGGAGGGCGCCACTACCGAGAAGGCCCCCTACCTGGTTCCCTGTAACCTCACTTCTCGCAGGGAGGGAACCGCCAGAAGACTCTCGGAGGTGGAGCTCAGTGTCTGGGCTGAACGACGGGGGTGGAGACGCTCCTTCAGGTATACTGGGCTGAGGCCGTTTAGGGCTCCAAAAAGGAGTGCCAAACTGAGGTGTCATTACTCTTGAAAATGTGCACTGGGAGTGCAAGTGGAAGACAAATTGCAGAGGGCATAGCATGGGGGGCCCAGAGGGGCCATAGCCCCAGATGCACGATTTTAGGGCAAGCGAGCCAGGCACCCCACCCCCACCTCACAGGGATCCCCCTCCTGCCCTGCCTGCTGCTGGGGGGTCTCTGGGCCCCAGAAGCTGGCCTGACCTCACCATTGTGCCCCCGGCCCCCTCACTGAATGGACGCTTGGCCAGTGTCGGGGATTGAACCTGGGACTGTCTGCTGCAAGGCAGATGCCCTGCCACTGAACTGCAACACTTCCCTAAGACGCAGGAACCTGGGAAGCTGTTTTTTTTTATCAAGTCCGAATGCCAGTCCATCTGACAGCTGGCAGGAGTCTCTCACAGACAGGTTGGGACGGAGACCTTCTGACCGCAAAGCAGATGTTCTACCGCTGAGCCACAGCCGACGAGCAGAGAAAGGTGTTGGGACTCGTGTGGTTTTCAGTGTAGTTTCTAGGCTGCTGTGTGGCAACATTTTTCAGAGAAAGAGGGAGGGAGGGAGGGACACAGAGAGAGAGAGAAATCATGAGAAGTCCCTCTTCACCTTCTCGACATGAGTCTTCACCTGCTTGGCCTTTTGTGTTGACATTTCAAAATACCTGGAGAGACGCCAGGGTGCCTTTCTGATGAAAGGGCCGACCCCCCCCCCCCAACTTCTGCAGACAAGCAGCCCCTGACGTCTCTCCCACATGGCACAGGTGATGAGAATGACATCTAACGTCCAATGAACTGGGCTTCCTCAGCGAGGAATGACAGCACAGAGTCCATGCGCTGACATTTCTGGAGTCAGCTCCCAAGGCTGGCGGTTAGTTTGACGTCAAGTTGAGTCAATTCTTACTTTCTGGGCCTGCATGGTTTCTCCCCCCCCCTCCCCACACGTAGAGAGCTCAGTGTCTGATGGAGCCCGTCACATAAACCACACACTTGGGGGTTTTCTACAGGAAATGTCAGCAACACTAGTGAGCACTAGCTGGGAGCCAGTGTGTCTTATTTTTGCTGTCCTATGTGGATTAAAACCCTCACACACACCCCTTCTCGGTTCTTACTGTACGCTGAGCAATATTTATTTGTCTGTATTAAATTTCTTCTCCAGCCTTCCTCCTGAAGGAGCAAAAATCAAAAACGTTAAAAACAACGCAATTTTAAAATAACATAAAAGCATTTTAAAAACAACTAAAAACCATCTATTTATTTTTTAAATAAAGAACATCTAAAATCATTTCAAAACAGTCATATATGCTCCCAGTTGCTAATTTCAAGGTTGCTACAACCAGGCTCTATCAGCCATCCAATGCTGAGGGGAACAGGAAAGTCTGTCATTTCAGCCCCATGTTGGGCAAAAAGATTCCTGCATTTGCAGAGGGGTGGACTAGACCTGGCATGGCCAAACCTAGCCCTCCAGTTGTTTTTGGGACTACAATTCCCATCATCCCTGACCACTGATCCTGTTAGCTAGGGATGATGGGAGTTGTAGTCCCAAAACATCTGGAGGGCCCAGTTTGGCCATGCCTGGACTAGATGGTCCCTTGGTCCCTTCCAGCTCTACAGTTCTAGGATTCTATGATCTTGTAAGTTAATAATGAGCAGCCATCTTGTAGTTCTGTGCGCACAAAAGTTCTTAAAGTCATGGCCGCATCTCACCATTTGGCAGCGAAATGACGTGCTTGGCAACATTTTGTGAACTGCAAATCTCAGCCCCTAGCTGGTACGTGCACAAAAAGTGCTTTCATATCAAGAGTCTTATTTCTGATAAGCTCATTGACCGCAGAGAAGTATGTGGATCAGCTCACCTAATTAAGCAGCTCTGGGTTTGATAAGAAACTTTGAGTCAATTACCTCTACTGTTTTTTATCACAAACGTTTGATGGGGTGGTGGTTGCCCCTTCCAGATCTAATCCCGCCCCCTTGGATTCGTAGGATCACAGGGCTAGAAAAAGATGGTGGAGGTCACACAGTGCAACCCCCACCCCCCACCCCAGTCTTTGCAAGATCTGCAACACAGGAGGCAGCTACAAGCATCTCTTGCTGCTTAAATGCCTCCATCAAAGGGGAGCCCAGGACACCTTGAGGCCTGTTGGACAGTTGAACAGAACAGCACTTATCATTTGGGAGTTCCTCTTCAGGTTTGGGACAATTCTGCTCTGAGCGGACGAGACCAATAGCAGGTCCAATGGTCAATAAGGCGGTTTCTGTTTGTGCTGTAGAGGGAAATGAGGGGCAGGTGGGGCTCATCAAACCTGGTGCTAAAACCAGGAATGGGGAGGGGGGCAGTTAAACGACTTCCCCGAAATCCCAAGTCGTCCCCCCCAGCCTCTAACTAAGGCTAGAACAATGCCCGTTGACACAGGCACCATACACACACAGCAGCAACGAAGATCAGAAAAGAATCAGAGCCGGATTTAGGTTTGATGAGGCCCTAAGCTACTGAAGGTAATGGGGCCCTTTATATGTCCAGCTGCCCTTTGTCAACAACAAATTGTCGCCTTTTTAAATATATGCAATATGATAATTTATGGACCTAATAGGTATCTAAAGCCATTTGCACATGTTGCCCTGCAACCAGTCCATGCAGAATGTAGGCACCCTATATACAGAAATGAGAAAACCGGTGATATTTTAGGGAGCAGGCTAGCAGGCGGGGCCCGTTACTTACATCATCGGAGCCTACACAACACAAAACACTGTTGCTGTAGGTAGGTTTTGTTTTATTTGTTTTTCCATCTTATATTTTGGAAATGCGCATCCAGTTTCCCCCCCTTTAAATGTTTTGCCCCCCCCCCCAAGAGAGTGGGGCCCTAAGCTATAGCTTGTTTAGCTTATATGTAAATCCGGCACTGGTAGCAATAAGTGGATGCCATGTACTGTGTTGTACTGTTTCCCCCTGACTATCCAATATAGAATCAAATAATCGCCCAAATTCAACGGTTTGACCCATTTCCTTGGTTCCAATGGCTAATGGCTCCTCTGGAAGAGGGGGATCCAGGGCTTCCCCTGCCTCCATAATCCCTGATGCATAGAGTCACGTACCCCTCCCCCCTCCCCAGAGAGTAGGAAAAATATAACAATGGACCAGACAGATATCCTTTGATGGAGTTTGCTGAAGCCAGGTATTCACAAAGCCCATCTTCAGGAAAGCCCAGAGGGCAAGAATCGGTATAAATGGTTTTATTGTTCTCTTGGTTGTAGGTACTTAGAAGGTGTACGGGAACCGAATCTGATAACAGGGATGAACGATGGGCTCATGTTACTGTGCAAGATTCCCTCCTTCTTAGCGACTCGTTGGTGATGTATCGATGATGTATCTGGAAATGTATTATGGGAAGGGGGGTGGGAAGGTCTTAAAAGTCCATGCAATCCCATGCTCAGGGTTCCTACTCTTTGTGCGTTTGAACCTTGTTGCAACAAATAAAGATCAGGTCTACTGGCTGCTGTTTGCATCTTTAACTTGGCTGGAAATTCCTTCTTTTGAAGACCAGGAGAGATCCGTGGGGAGTGGCACCTCGAGAGTCGGGCAGCGGAGTAAACCCAGGGGCGTCTTTGCTATAGAGGCTAGTGGCGCAGGGAACCATGGCGCCAAGTTCTGGAGGGTGCCAGGGAAGAGGCGGAGGCGGGAAGTGGCGCCACCTGGCATCAGCTCATCACCCTCGTCCACCTCAGCCATGCCCAGAGAAGCCACCCTCCAGCCCCACCGGCAGAGCTGCCCTCGCCCACCTCCACCATGCCGTGCCGCGGCTGGAGCCTCCTCCCTGCCGGAGGAGCTGCTGCCCACCCGGAGGGAAACGTGGGGGGGGGGCTGCCAGAGGGATCCTTGCACCACGGCACCAGATGAGCTTAAGACGGCCCTGAGTAAACCTGCACCCAGAATTTTTCCGTAACACTGGGAAGGTACCCCATGTAGGAAAAGCAAAACTCTGATCCTAAACCTCTGCTGCCTTATGAGATGCCTACCTTGTCGCTCGTCACAAATGAGTTGAAATGACGGCCAGAAGACACCACCCATGTCCAGTTGTGGTCAGTTTCATCTGGGGAAAACTTCCTTGAAAAGTCTTTCCGGCATTTACAAATGGCAAAAGTATAATAGAGGCAGTCGCAGACACTGTGCTGGCTTCAGAATTTTCCCAGATAACATGCTCAAAAGCTTAGTTTGCAGATCCAGATCTATTAATAATAAGATAAATCCATGCTGTCAACGAAAAGAGGAGCAAGATATTCACCTCCCTCTAGAAAACATTTCCCGGAACTGATAAATGACCACGGAAAGAGGCATGACAGGAACTTTTTTTTTCATATTGAGGGCCACATTCCCTCAAAGATAATTTTCTGGGGGCCACATGCCAGTAGCAGATGGGGACAGAGGCAAAAGTGGGTGAAGCAATGGATAGGAGCATAGAGAGCTGCCTTAACCTGAGTCAGACCAGTGGTCCATATAGCTCAGTACTGTCTACACTGACTGGCAGCGGCTGTCTGGGGTTTCAGATAGGGAGCATCTCCCAGCCCTGCCTGGAGATACTGGGGACTGAACCTGGGACCTTCTGCATGCAAAGCAGATGCTCTATCCTTGAGGCACAGAAACTTAGGAAGCCGCCTCAGACTGAATCTGACTATTGGCTCATCTCTCTCAGTATAGTCTACACTGACTGGCAGCAACTCTCCAGGGTCTTTCCCAGCCCGGGGATTGAATTTGGGACTTCCTGCATGCAAAGCAGATGCTCTACTCCCGAGGCGCAGAGCTTCCTCCCTGAAAACATCAGAATTTCCCCATGGTTCCAGGACCATTCAAGCAGAGTTCCCTGCCCTCGCTCGGCTGCCTTTCCTAGCCACGACTCGTTGGTGTTGCCCCTCCTGTGCTGACTTTCAGTAAACATCTCCTGCTGAAGACCCGCGGAGGCAGGAAAGCGGCGCTGAGCACCTGAAACATGCCACTGAGTTCGCCAATCGGTGTTTCCCAAACTTGGGTCTCCAGCTGTTTTTGGACTACAATTCCCATCATCCCAGTTGTAGTCCAAAAGCAGCTGGAGACCCAAGTTTGGGGGAACACTAAATCGGAGGATTGTTGCCCTTTATTGGGCTACAGCTGCCTTTTTCTGTATCGCTTGAATGATGCCTGCTGCTTTTTGAACATAAGGAGAGCTCTGAAGCAGGATCAGGCCAAAGGCTCATCTCATCCAGCACCCTCACAGCGGCCAACAGGATGCTTCTGAAAAAACCCACAAGCACGGCCTGAGCTCAACAGCATCTCTCCCCACGTGATTTCTAGCAATTGGAATTCAGAAGCACCCTGAATCACTTAGCCCCCTTCAATAGTCTTCTCCACGTCTAATCCTGCTTTTAAAGCCATTCATATTGGGTGGCTGTCTCTCTCTCCATCAAGAAGGTTGATCGCTGGACCATCAAGAAGGCTGATCGCTGAAGAATTGATGCTTTTGAATTATGGTGCTGGAGGAGACTCTTGAGAGTCCCATGGACTGCAAGAAGATCAAACCTATTCATTCTCAAAGAAATCAGCCCTGAGTGCTCACTAGAAGGATAGATCCTGAAGCTGAGGCTCCAGTACTTTGGCCACCTCAGGAGAAGAGAAGACTCCCTAGAAAAGACCCTGGTGTTGGGAAAGATGGAGGGCACAAGGAGAAGGGGACGGCAGAGGATGAGATGGTTGGACAGTGTTCTCAAAGCGACTGGCATGAGTTTGGCCAAACTGCGAGAGGCAGTGAAGGATAGGCGTGCCTGGCGTGCTCTGGTCCATGGGGTCACAAAGAGTCAGACACAACTGAACGACTGAACAACAACAACTCTCTCTCCTGCGAGAGAAAGAGTGCCGCAGTTTAGCTATGAGCTATGTGAAGGACTCTTTCCTCTTGTCTGGATCCTCCAACGTTCTGCTTCATTGGACGGCCCCAAGTTGCAGTGCCGGAAGAGAGAAAGAAAGAGAGAGAGAGAGAGAGAGAGAAAGAGAGAGAGAGAGAGAGAGAGAGAGCTTCTTGCTGGGCTCAGATTCCCCCCGATGTCTCTCGCCTCAGTGCTTCCTGTCGAGAGCTGTGGTACGAGAGGGCCACAAGGACACACCATACAGGAAATGACACGGCTTTCGTTCCACAGAAAACACGTGGGCTGTTCTTCGCTACAAAAATGTGTCGAAAGAAGCGAGAGGGAGACAGAGGGGAAGAAGAGGTGGGAGACCTGACAGGCACAGCATTCCCAGCCAGCACACCAGAGGGCTAGTTGTTGGGGGAGAACTTTGAACCTCCATCCACCAAGGAGGAAGTGAAGAGGCGACTGAAGGAAATGGAAGCCAACTCTCACCCCAGATTAGACGGCCGCTGGCTATGCTTGGCGATGCTCTGGCTGTGTATGGAACTAGCACAATCCACCATGGATGGACAACAGGAGGGGAGCCCTTGTTGCTCGTCAACTCTTGCCGGTAAGTTTGGAACAGAGTTTTAATATTCCTCAGGTGAGCGGGTTTGAGGTTTTGGACTGCCTGGGTTGATAGCCCTTTTCCTGTAGCCCAGGGGAGTTCATAGAACCATAGAATGGGAAGGGACCCAAGTGTCATCTAATCCAACCCCCTGCAATGCTAAATTGCACTCTGCATATGCACCAAGGTCCTGTTGAATTTGAAGATTCTGAGGCTAGCTATTATCGGAAGTAAAAGCCCAGCGTTCTCAGAGGCCTCACTTCAGATGTCCCACTGCAGCGTAGGAACATAGGATGCTCCATTCTGCTCAGTACTGTCAACACTGGGTGGCAGCTACTCTTTGGTGTATCAGGCATTCCCAGTAGAAATTTATGATCTTTACCCAGGTAGTACCCAAATTGTTGACTCAGCCTTTCATAGGAACATAGGGACATGTTTAAACCAAGTCATGCTGTTGATCAATCTAGCTCAGTATTGTCTACACTGACTGGCAGCAGCTTTCCAGGGTTTCAGACAGGGTCTTTCCCAGCCCTCCTTGGGGACGTCAGGAATTGAACTGGGGACTTTCTGCATGCAAAGTTCTACCTCTGAGTTCAGCCCTTCCTTTAAGATATAGGAACATAGGAAGTTGCCTTATACTGATCCATGCAGCTCAGCATCACTGATTCTGACTAGCAGGTATTATCCAGAGCTTCAGACACGTCCTATCTCTCAACCCTACCTGGAGTTGTGAGGGATCAAACCTGGGACCTTTTGCATGCAAAGCAGTTGCACTCCTGCTGAGCTACAGCCCTTAAATGTCAAATTGACATTCTTAAGCTTAGGAAACCAGCAGATGACTTGTGAAAATTATTCCCACCCCTCATTTTTCCTGCATCTTTTTAAAAGCAACTTCAGGGGGTCGCCACTAATTTTCAACATGAAGCTTAGGACATTGCCAGAGGCTTCAGGCAGGGGGTTCTTGCCTTGATACCCTGAAAATGAGCCTAATGGTTGGGAGGAAAGATACCATTGTGTTCGGAATGTGTCTCCCCATTTCCAAAGTCTCGTCTCAGGGCTCAAGAGAACTATTGCATAACGAGCAACAGAAAGACTTCTTACATAAGATAGGCCAAGCGGTTCAGTGGTTAAACCAAAGTTTACTGAGATGATTTTATTTGTAATACTGAGAACTTCCTAAGAACTACACTTTGCCATAGCTGATATGATGTCTAGCTATCCTATCCATCTTACTTATTCTACCTTGTCTACCTATTTTATATATCCTGTTTTTCTATCTTTGCATAACTTAACTATCCTCTTCACCATAAATGTCAACCTATCTGTTCAATCTATTTCATCTCCCTTTCTATTCTGTCAAATGCATTATCTGTCATTTTACCTATCTTCCTATGCTATCCTTTATTTTCTATATTTGCAGTTTACCAATCTTATGTATATTTTGCCTATTGACCTGTTTGCTAGTTTCTACCTATAATTCCATAACTTTACAATCCCATGGCTATCTGTCTATCCGAACTGTTCCTATTGTATCCTCTCTCTTTTTCTCCATCTTTACAGAGCTTACCAGTCTTTTATATCCTTTTGTTTATTGACTTGTGTGCTAGTTTTTTTTTTTTACACAACTATCCTATCTACCATTTCTATATATCATTGTCAATCCATTAAATCTATTCTATTTACTTACAATATTCCAACCTGTCTTCTTATCAATCCCTTCTATCCTTTTGTTTATTGAACGGTGTGCATTTTCTATCCATCTCTATATAATTTAATCTTACTTGCCGTGTATATCAATTTTGCTATCCAATCTATTCTACCTAGACAGCCAATCTGTCTGCCACCCAATCCTGCTGCCTCTTTCTTTTCTATCTTTCCAGGTCTTATTTATCATGACGGTGATAAATTTATTACAAACTCTTTGCCTTAAGGGCCCAGGGTGGGTTACAGCATTAAAAACAATATTAGAACAATTTAAAACAACTAATCTTATCTATCTTTTTGTTATTGAGCCGTGTGGTGGTTTAAACATTTCCCATTGACCAAAACATTGAAACTGCATCAACTGAAAATAAGAATTATATACTACCAACATGCCCACCTTTCCACAGGGGTACATCTGGCACGGTTCTTATTAGCCATAGACCACCAGACTAGGTGTCCATTTGCAAGCCTAATGGGCAGCAGTTAGTGCTGGGTTAGGCCATAATAATTTCATGAAAAGAAAGAGGGATTTGGGGCTGTTTTCAGGGGGCAGACTCATTTCAGTTTCCATACTGCTCCAACTGGTTGGAAGTCAGCATCTTTCCCCTTCTCCTAGTAATGTCCCATTCCAAGGGATGGGTGTGTCATGATCCACAGGGATGTCTTCCACTAAGAATGATGGCCGAAACAAGAAGTGGCCAGTAGTTTGGCAAGGCTTCAGGACCACGGATAGCACCCCATAAGGCAAGACAAGTCATCCAAGTCTTCTCAGCAAAGTCCTCAAGCAACCAGCTGAGGATTTATAGTAAGGCTAGGTAGTCATTAACTGGAATTCCCACCCCCTGAGTGCCCATTCAAGCCAGTTAAGTGACCAGTGCCTTTTTCTGTAGCTGTTGGCTTCTTTGAGGCAATGGAGTTTCCAGCTCTGTTGGTCTTTGTTTGGGGTTCTCTTGATCTCCCAAGGAGTCTGTGAACCAGTGATCAAAGGCTGTCAAGAGAGATGTCGCTGCAGGGTTCAGCAGGGAGGCAAGCTCTGGCGCCCACCAACCCACACGGCATGGGCGATGGTGTGGATTCACCATCCCCTCAAAGCTGCAGTTGCTAGAGGACTCAGAGCAGAGCTATCAAAGTTAAAGAACACACTGGAAAGCCAATGCGGAATAGTGGTTAGCATGTCAGAATAGGACCTGGGAGACTAGGGTTCAAATCCCCACTCAGCAATGGAGTTCACCGCATGGCCTTGAGACAGCCAAAGGCTCTCAGCCTCAACTAAAAGTTTTACAGCTTTTTTGCAAAGGGGAAAGCCCTGGTTTTTTGAGCATCAGCTAAAAGTTTTGCAGCTTTTTTGCAAAGGGAAAAACCCTGTTTTTTGAGGATCAGCTAAAAGTTTTGCAGCTTTTTTTGCAAAGGGGGAAAAGCAAAGAGGAAAAGCCCTGTTTTATGGGGTTCAACTCACATTTCTGCAGCTTCTAAAGGAAAGGGAGCCTTTTCTACAGTTTCCAGACAGATAATCTAATCAGCCAGTCACATGTCGCTGGGGAAACAAACAACCTCCCTCTGCAGCACATTCAACAATGGAGGCCTGGGCAAGGGGGCGGGGCTGAAAGGGAGCCGGGACTCTTATCTCTCTCCCGATCTCTTGCTGATCAGATGCTGAGCGGGGTCCTTTCAACACCCCCTTTTCTCTTTGTAAAATAAAAAGCATGATCCTCTTTTTGCCCCTGGGCAATTCAGCTCCAGGGACCACCATTTGCTCCATAAGACGCACAGATATTTCCCCTTACTTTTAGGAGGAAAAAAGTGCGTCTTATGGAGCGAAAAATACAGTACACGAGGAGAGGGGAACCATGTACTCTTACTTGAGCTCCTTGGAGAAAAAAGAAGGATATAACTGTAATAAATAAAATAACTTAGGTTAATTGATTTCAATGGAGCACTGTATTTTTCTCCGCAGGCCTGGGCTAAATCATGGTGCCCATCATAGACTCAAAGGGGCAGTTGTAAAGAAATTTGTATTCATAGCCCTCTTTCCTTGCTCACCTGGCTTGATCTGTGCTTTCTTCGTCACCAGGAGTCCCTCCGAAATCCTGTGGCAAATGTGGTGGTGGGAAGTGCTGTAAGGACAAGCCATGCCATCAATGCCGGGCAGTGCCAACGTGTCCAGAAGGGCAGGAACTGACCTGTTCAGGTAACCCTTGAGTCAATCCCTTCTTCCTCTAAGTCACAGGCTTTCTACCTTGGGTCCTCCAGGTGTTGTGAGACTACAAGTCCCATCATCCCCAGCCAGCAGAGCCAAGGGTCAGGGATGATGGGAGTTGTAGTCTAACAGCGTATGGAAGACAAGACAAGACAAGAGGTAAAACCTAGCAAGGCTAAGGGGTCTGGTGGTCTGGCAGAATGTGGTGGATCAGGGGTTAGAGCCTGCCAGAATGCGATAGAGTAGGGGGCGGATCCTGGCAGGGTGTGGTGGATCTGAGGGCGGAGCCTGGCGGGGTCTGCCAGGTTCTGAGCCTGAACAATAGGCGTGATTGACATCTAATGCCCTATAAAATATATTGTGGAAGGGGGGGAATTATTGGGTTGTCTTTGTTTTTATTTTGCATTATGTATTTTTTTTTGGGGGGGGGGGTTATATTGCAATCTTACGTTGTGAACAGCCCTGGGATCTATGTGTTTAAGGCGGTATACAAATTTTATACATAATAATAAATATGTTCCACTAGGGTGTTGTTGTTTTTTGGAACCGAGTATCGGCTTCTTTTAAAGTTCCGAATTGTTATACTGTCTCACTCAATTTTATAGTTTGCTGCTTATTGAAAACTGTTTTGGAGTGATTGTACACAGGTTTACTAAGCAGAAATAGAGAAAATGTTGCTTTGCCAGAAAGAGTAAAAGCACAGCTGGGAAACTCTCAGCAGTAAGTAACCACCTCCCCTCTTCCTTCTTCCAGGCACCATTGACTTCAGATATTTCTGCAGCCCATGCCCTAATGGAACTTTTTCTGATGCCAAAGGCAGCTGTTGCAGACCTTGGGCAAAGTAAGTCATTCTCTGTTTGCAGCATAAATAATAACAATGCTATTTTATTAGAGGAACATACCGAAAGAGACCATTGGTCCATCTAACTCAGTGTTGTCTACACTGACTGGCAGCAGCTCTCCAGGGTTTCAGACAGGGAACTCTCCAGGCCTGGAGACACAAGCAAAACCGATGCTCAGCCACTAAGCTGTAGCACACCTTGAGCGCATCACCCATGTTCCAACCACCATTATTTCCTTCCTTTGTAGCTGCAAGACGTTGGGGCTTCCCGTTCGACGACCAGGGAACACAACTCACAACACGGAATGTGGCGACACGAGACCCGTCACCGTAGTTATGCAAACTGGTACGGTTCTGTTTTCTGTATCCGAGATGGGACTAAAAGACCTACACATGGGAATCGCGGAGTTGTCTCCGACACGGTTCTACTCAAAGCAGACCTGTTGAAATGAATGGATCTGTCTGTGGTGCCTGTTCAATTCAATGGGTCTACTCTGAGTACAGCTTGCACTGAACACAACACACAGAGAGAACTTGGACACAGCGGGACTGGATTCCGATTATGGCTGTTGCCAAATCTCACACACTTGGAGACACATGTTTTTGACGTGGCCCATGCAGGTGGTGAAAATGGGAGGGTGACCTTGGCGTTATTCTGGGGACAGGAGCAAAGATGTCCATGAGGAAGCTTCTCCTTGGTGACAGAGATGGGTGTTCTTGGGGCACAGGAATGATGGTCACGGCTAGCAAAAGAGTTCTCTTGCAGGTGGCAGCAAATATTAAAGACATGTTTTGGTGTTTGTTTTGTTTTATACATTTAAGCTCATAAATACGCTTCAATATCACAATGTATAACAGGTATAACAGCGTTGTCTCATCACTGCTCTATGTTAGTGCCTATCTGATTAAAAAAAAAACTGAAAACGAAGGGGGAGAAAAAAAGATATTGTTAAATAAAGTATGTCCTAGAAACAGATATCATTAATTCATCTGTTACAATATAATGAGCCCATAAATAACCGAGTAAAGAAGAGTATATAAAATAATACCTAATTTTTAAAAAGGAAAAAAGGGGGGGGCGAGAATACCTTTAAACCAATAATTTTTCCCATCTTTTATAAGAAGATTTAAATCTATAGATACTCAAGAAAGAAAATAATGATATAGATTAATATGGAAAAAAACCAATGAAAAGATCAATGAAATGGAGGGTTAGAAAATATAAATTATGAACACAGATTAATTACAGATAAATTACCCTCTTAAAATGCTATGTAAGATTAAAGTAATTCCAAATTCTATAAATTAAACTCTCAACCCAATTAAACTCCTATTAAATCAGACAAAATGGATTAAATATATGAGAATGAATTATACGGAGGAGTGTTTTCTTCAGCTTCCTTGTTTCGAAAATCTAGTGCTTGTTTTTAAAGCCTGCTACAGTGTCCTCATGCTAGGAATGAGGAACAAGTCGTTGGGCTCTGAGTTATATAGGGCCTGGTGTGCTGGGATTGGCCCTTGGGAGGTCAGCTGACAGAATGCTCAGGCGGCTGGTATTGCAGCCTAGATGGCGCCCTTGAAGCACATCTAGGGAGTTGGAGCTCAGCCAAAGTTCTGTCGACAGGTCTATGCAGCAGATTATTATTATTATTATTATTATTATTATTATTATTATTATTATTTAGCAGCCAGTCGGTTTAATGTGTTTTTATTTATTTATTTGAATGGTGTTTTATGATACAATTGTAAAACAATGCTCTTATAAATACATAAATCTATGCATGTTAATTCTTCAGATTCCACAGTCACGACTATCCTGACCATTGTGACAGCAACGGGCCTCTCTCTTCTCATCCTGCTGACGTTCTTTTTAATCATCTGCGTATGGACACAGAAGAAGAAACTGCCCCTGGTGCAAGGTCAGTGTGTAGCTTTTTGACCCCCTCCTGGTGCCCACCCACAGTTCCCTCCTAACCTAGCCCTGGCGGTATCAGTCGAAAGCCTAGTGTCAAAGGGCGAGCTGAAAGTAAAACACAGTGTTCAAAGTTGGCGCTAATTCCTTTATTGGCAAAAAGACGATCCTCACAGACGTGGCTGAGTGTCAGGCCTAATGAGCACAGCAGCTCATCCCTGGGAGGTCTTACCCCATGAATCAGTTGCTGTGACTGAAAGCCCCCGCCTCCACACAGCTAAGTCCCCTCCTTTCTAGGCCTTTCCCCAAGTAATCAGAGACTGCGCCTGCGTGCAACCTGCTGCTCCTCCACCCGTTTCAGCCCTCTTCTGGTTCTGGGAGGCAAGCGGGGAGGGGAGCTTGTCGCAGCAGGAGGAGGAGACACCTGTGTTTCTTCAGCAGTCTGACTCATCTCTGCCTCCTGGCCTCCCTCTTCTCCCTCTTCAGCTTTCGCCTCTGATTCTGGACTTCTCTCTGCCACCGACTCTCCTAGCTCACTAAACCCTGTTACCTCTTCCAACACCTCCCCCCCCCAATCTTCTCCCTCTGACCACTCATCGTCATCCCACCACCAGTCCTCGGTCTCTGAGCCTTCTTCCCTTAGTGGGTCCCCAGTTGGTCCCCCCCCATTCGTCTGCATCCAACCGGTCCATGACACCTGGACTATGACAACTTCCAGTAGGGTTGTGCTCTGGATCTGACCCAAGCCAGGATCCAGCACCAGATCACCCTGCATTGAGTGGAGAGATAGCCCCAGTCATCTCGGGTTGGGTTGTCCCACTCAGAGCTATCTGGCCCTGACAGAAGATAGGCTGGTTATGGGGCAGGTGAGAAACAGAAGAGGCAGGCAGTCTCTTCAGGGTCTGCTTTGGCAGGGCTTCCTTGCAGGGAATGTGCTATCAAAGCAGCACCCAGCAGGATTGAACCCAGCACCTCCTTCTCACTCCACACCCCTCCCAACCACAGGTTTAATTATTGCACGTCCTCATTTTTGTGCCCATTAACCCTTGCTTGCCTGGGTGGAGGGTACTCCACCTACCGCACGATGGTAAAATTTACATTAATTGCCCCACCCACTTTTGCCTTTGGCCCTGCCCACCTCTGGGGCATGCCATATTTCCCAGGAAGGAATGTGGCCCTCAGACATCCCTCCTCCTTGTCTTACCATTGGTACCTTTGTCCCGCAGAGCCTGAATCCACCCACCCTTCAAACTTCCTAGGATCTCATCGTGAAGACACCTGCAGTTGCCAGTTCCCAGAGGAAGAGCATGGGGAGAACATGGACATATGGAAGGCCTCACAGATCTCTTTGGCCCATTGAAAGAACTTGGGGTGGATCCACAAGCATGTGCAAAACTCGCCCTGCAATATCTAGGCGGCTGAACTATAAGGACGGCAGCTATTATCTTTGTTGTAGCACGATGGGGTTTGGGCGCCTGAGCTATTTCCCTCTAGGTTGGTTCCTTCACTGCTACTAGCTGTCTCGAGTTCAGATCACCTGCTCCACACTGTGACTATGAGAGCTTTCCTTTAGTCTTGCTGGCTAGGGAAATCAGATTACGAGGAAGGATCTCCCGTAGATGGAAATTCCAACCCTGCTTTCCCTATTCACCCATCCCCAGTTGCAACTGCTGGAACAAGCCACCCACCTTGATTACCTAGGCAGGGTTTGGAAGATGGAGAATGCAGGAGATGTCCTTATGGGTAGGGCAGCTGACGTCTGATTTATTATTATTTTTACAAAAACACTGGTCCTATGAGTACTCCATGGGTATGGAGCCAGGGAAGGTGGGGCCAGAGGGCAGGGCGGAGCCTGGCGTACATTGGAGCCAGAATGTGAATGACAGGGTTGTGGGCGGAGCCTTGCAGAATCTGACTTCCCAGACTTCCTTCCTGGTTCTCTGAGAGAGGAGGGCCGTCTCCAACTACATTTCACTGGGAGCAGGCTATTTGAACTGAATGGACCTGAGCCAGCCTTGGCCATTTACTTCAAGGGATCTACTCTGAGCAGGATTAGCTCAGCCCAGAATGCCGTTTCACTGGTCAGATCAGCCATTGACCGGCCAGTTAGCAACCCTGTCTATGTATATTGGTGAGGATGGCAAGACATGGCCTGGGCACAGGCATATGATTTGCGGTACTCGGAGAGAATGACGTGCCCTTCATGCCTAGAACAGCCTTCCCTTGGTTGGCACCCTCCTGATGTTGTGGGCAACATCTCCCATTATCCCTGACCATTGGGTGATGCAAGGTGTAGTCTAAATCATTTGGAGGCCCCTGGCTTGGAGACACCTGCTCTAAGAGCCTCTCCCTGTTTGGTAAGCAAAGGGCAGAGACTCAGCTTTGAATTTGCAAAATGGCAATCTTAACAGAATTCCCCTGAGCTGTTTTCCACCCTCTGGCACAATGTGTATCTCCAACTGCAGGCTGCCTGGAGGCTTTTCTGCTTATCTCACCACCCCCATAATGATGTCCCTCCTCAGGCTCTGTTCTGGAGGCTGTTGTCGTGAGCTTTCCTTGTTTTGAGAAACCTGCTTTGGGAAACCTGAAGGCGTCTCCCCCCCCCTTTCCCCCCTCTTACTCCGCTTCTTCCACCATTTCAAAGGGTGCAATTCTGACGCAAGGGAAGACAGTTTGCTTTCATCGCAAAAGCAGTGGCGCCACCCCCATCTCTTAACGAGAATCGCCTTTTCTTCTTTTTTTAATTTTTAGAAAAGGAAGGGGGGGGGGAGAACCCCAGAGCCTTGAGCTGTGCTTCCTTTGTGAAACTGACAGTTCTCTGTTAAAACAATAAAGCTTCAGCTTCACTCGTTTCTTTCTTTCCGCTGCTAGTAAAGAGACCGTGGAAATTCGTGACTGTGATATCGGGTGACCTCATGGACACTTTCCTTTTCTCTGAAACGCCCTGCGTGCCTCTTTAAAATGTTTTCAACCGTTCGCCGTGACTCACGGCTTCAGGTGTTTTCCCCACTTGAATTTCAGGACCAATCTGAAGAAAGGATGGTTTTGTTACCCGGTTGGAAGCTGGGGGGGTGTTATTTGCGCCTACACGCTCTCAGAGAGCTTCTTTCAACCCTGCTCAGATTCTGAAGCTGCGTTAATCTCGCAAACATGGGGCTGGCATTTCCACAAGGGGGGAGAAAAGCAACAGGGTGAGGAAGGAGAGGCGACAGTCCGGTGCATGCATGCAGAAGGCCCCTGGTTCAATCCCCAGCATCTCCAGGCAGGGACGGGAACGACCCTGTCCGAAACCCCGGAAAGTTGCTACCAGTCAGTGCAGACAATACTGAGCTAGATGGACTAATGGTATGGCTTGGGATAAGCAGCTTCCTGAGTTCCTATGAAAGGTGGAGTTAACAGTTTGGGCACAACCTGAGTAAAGACCATACATTTCTATTGGCGTTTTGTTAAAGAGAGGATTTCATGGTGAGAGGTCACAAGCTGGACTGCTGGCTTAACCAGAGGCTCAATAGGGGCAGCTGGCCAGGCAGCGTGCATCACTGGCCATAGCTCAGTGGTGGGGCATCTACTCTGCGCAAAGAAGGTCCCAGGTTCGATCCCTGGCATTTCCAAGTAGGGCTGGGAATGTCCCCTGCCTGGAACACTAGAGAGCCTCTACCCGTCAGCTTACACAATGTTGAATTAGACATGCCAGCGGTCTAACTTGTTTAAGGCAGATGCCTACGCCTTATATGAAAGGATGTATCATGGTGGCAGAGCATCAACTTTGCATGCAGAAGGTCCTGGGTTCAATCATAAGCATCTTCAGGAAGAGCTGGGAGACATCCCTGCCTGAAGGCCTGAGAGGCGCTGACAGTCAGTGTACAGGATGTATATTGATTGGCAGCAGCTCTCCAGAGTGTAAGACAGAGAAGGAACCCTCCCATCAACAGTGACCTGATTCCCCTTTGCCTGCAGTTGCCTAGCATGGGTTGCTGGTGCCCGGGGTGGGGCAAGTCGGTGGACTGGGCAGCTGGGTGGAAGCATGCACCAGGGAGGGGGGTGGTGCTGAGTCTGCAAGACACATGGCTGCTGCTGGTGGTGGTAGTTGGCTGTGCGCCTTGGCGGCTCTGCTGCCTCCCGGCTCGGCATGCGGGCATCCCTTGAAGGGCCATGAGGAGAAGGTGGCACCACCCCAGGCCTGAAAGCCTGGCCCGGATACGACTTTCCTCCCTGTGGCTCTGGAAGGCGCTGGGAGCTCAGCCACATGCCCTCAATAGGAGAGCCTGTTGTGGGGGTGCCTGGTTGTGCCTCTCTCAGAATTTTGTGCCCGAGGCCGCCACCCCTCTGCTATGCTGCTGGAGCTGGGATTTGGGAATTCCTGCATGCAAAGAAAAAGTTATACACTGTACTCTACATCTGGGAGGTAAAGCATAGCCATCTGATACCCTTCTCTATGGATTTTGTATAATGCTCTTTAAAGCCGTCTAGGTTGGTAGCTATCACTCTGGGTAGTTAGCGTAAGACAATGCAGAGTTGGGAGGGGGAGTTTCAGAACTGCCGGGGGCTGGTGAAAGCAAGAGGAAAAATATTGGCGTCTTAGGAAGCAGTTTGCAAGCACAACGTAGGCTGGGAGTCTGAATCCAACGTTGGCTGCCACGGGAGAGGCAGGACCCTCCTGGAATGCAAAGCTTTCCACCTATCCTAGGCTCAAGGTTGTATATATGTGTCAATAAACGATGTATCATAAAGACACCACAGTCTCTGCTGTGCCTCGTTGTCCAAAAGGAAAAACAGACACCCGGTGGCCCTGGAATCTGACATTGTTCAGAGGTTGGGGTGGCAGGCAACAATATTATTCATCTGCTGGTTCAGTTGGTAGAACATGAGACTCTTAAGCTCAGGGTTGCGGGTATGAGCCCCACGTTGTGCAAAAGATTCCGCCATTGCAGGGAGCTGGACTAGATGACTCTCAAGAGGTCCCTTCCAACTCTACAATTCGATGATTCTGTGATCCTGTGCTCTGCTCAACGAATGATCAGGCAGGGTGTTATTGCATGTTCCACATCACACAGAGAAGGAAAGAGAGCAAGGATGTCAGTTTCCATCATGCTAGTGACCACCCCACCCCTGAATATCAATCTCAAAGGGAAGGCACAGGAGTCAAGCATAATCACAGAATAATCTGGGTCTTGTCTATGGGCAGATGCATTATTTTTTTACACCATGTTTTCTTTTCTTGTTGTTGTCTCGAGAGACAATGGAGTGCACCTCCAGAGGTGACCAAAGTGACCTCCCTAGGGTGCAAGCCTCAGCAGTTTGGTCCTGGGCTGCCCAGACAACAAGATCCTCCCTCCCAGCCTCGCTGATGCGGTCCAAGGAAAGCAGAGGAATATATTTGGCACCAGCTTGGCTACAACCATCTTAGGGACTCCACTCCAGATTTGTGTCCGGTTTACTCCTTATTAGCCTTTTCTTCTCCCTTAAAACGTATCAATAATAATTTGTGTAAAAAAACAACAACAACAACAACCCAACACCAATCATTTTTGACATCCTATAAGGGATGCCACAGATTCCATTGTTAGAATTGCTGAAAGAAGTCAAGGACTGGGGTTGCTTTGGTTTTTATTTTTTCTCGTCGTCCTTTATAGGAAAAAGAAGGAGGGCTTTGGAAATACACAAGCGATCTCGCTTTTAGGAGCCCCGGTGAGAGAGCTTCTTCTCTTCAGGGAGGGATTCGCCGCAGCTCTGGCCCGCTGCCGAGGCCTTGCCACTCTCCCCGGGCAGCTTGGAGTAATTCATGAGCTGGCGCAGTGGCTTGGCTTGCTCCTGGGAGGCCGGGATATTTGGCGGTAGGCTGGACTGGAGATGGAGGGAGACCATCTGTGAGCTGGTCAAGGGGCTGCCTGCCCCGTTGCCACTGGCCGTCAGGAACTTGGACCCAAACGTTTGCTGGAACCATGCCGCATAGGACCGGTCCTTGGAGGGAGCTCCGGCAACAGCAAGGCCAGAGGCTCTGGACCTCTCGTCGTCGCCCTCGGCCTCCGGGTGCCTCTCCGAGACCGGTGGGACATGCTTGATGATATACTGGTTGCCGCTGCTGCAGACCTGGTTGCCCCGGAGGATGTTTTTGACGGACGGGCAGAAGGCGAGGTTGGGCACGATGGAGATCTGGATCTGGGGCATGGGCAAAGTGTTCCTGGGGACACCCCTGCTGGGCACAATGGTGACCCCTTCAGAGTGGGCTGGCGCCTCGCCCTTGGCTGGCTTCTCCGGAGATTTGACTGGCTGCTTCTCCGCCGGGCGCCCGGGGCTCAAGTTGTAAGTGTTGTTGCAGAAGCTGCTATTCTCGGCGAGGGACCGGTGGCTTCTGAGAGAGCGGAGAGACGTCCTGCTCTTGGTGGACCGCGACTGGCTGCTGTCTGTGCCCACCCCACTGTACAGCAGGGCAAAGTGGCAGAGTGACTCCAAGGGCAATATGTTCTGGATCTTCTGGCTCTTGGTGAAAATCTCGATGGCCAGATCTGGGAAAGGCCGAGAGAGAGAGAGAGAGAGAGAGATGGGGGGGGAGGGAGGAAAAGGAGTGGTGTGGCGAGTGATCCAATGCAGTTTCAACATTTAAAGGCAACTTACCTGATTCTTGTTTCTGAAATGCAAAGCCCAAAGCTAGCTATCTTTCAGAAATTGAAACAAAATAGAAAATTCTTTCCAGTAGCACCTTAGAGACCAACTGAGTTTGTTCTTGGTATGAGCTTTCGTGTGCATGCACACTTCTTCAGATACCATGTGCATGCACACGAAAGCTCATACCAAGAACAAACTCAGTTGGTCTCTAAGGTGCTACTGGAAAGAATTTTCTATTTTGTTTCGACTATGGCAGACCAACACGGCTAAAAACCTGTTTCAGAACTTGGACACTGAGATCCAGCGCCGAGGGCCTTCTGGCGGTTCCCTCGCTGCGAGAAGCGAAGTTGCAGGGAACCAGGCAGAGGGCCTTCTTGGTAGTGGTGCCTACCCTGTGGAACACCCTCCCACCAGATGTCAAAGAACAAACCAACTCATCAGACTTTTAGAAGACACCTGAAGGCAGCCCTGTTTAGGGAAGCTTTTAATACTGGATGAATACCGGGTAATTGTATTTTAATATTCTGCTGGAAGCCGCCCAGAGTGGCTGGGGAAACCCAGCCAGATGGGAGGGGCATAAATAAATTATTATTATTATTATTATTATTATTATTATTATTATTATTATTATTCCTAATTTCACTATGCAGCTCTTCAACTGAGTAAATCTGCATGCAAAAATGAACAGTTGTACCTTGGTTCTTGAGCTTAATCCATTCCAGAAGTCCATTTGACTTCCAAAATGTCCGAAAACCAAGCCACGGCTTCTGATTGGCTGCAGGAGCTTCCTGCACTCAATCGAAAGATGTGGAAGCCGCATCGGACGTTTGGCTTCTGAAAAACATTTGCAAACCGGAACACTTACTTCTGGGTTTGCGGTGTTCGGGAGCCAAAATGTTTGAGTCTCAAGGCGTTTGAGAACCAAGGTATGACCGTATATCCTAGGTAGGGCATCATGTAGCAGTGAAAACGGTGTACAAAGATTCATTACGCTAAGGAGAGTTGCTTTGCAAAAATGTGTATATAACGGCAGACAAAAAGGTATGCTTTATGAGGAATGCACCCCCAAATGCTGATGAAATTCCGCAAGGACTCCACAATAACCACAAACTGATGTGTAAATGTGGAGAACTGAACAGCAGAGTGGGAAGCAGAGGGTTGTATTCAATTGTGGATCCTACTGAAGTTTATGAACACAAGGCTAACTTAGGCCCGTTAATTTTCATGTGCTTACTCAGATTGGGGACTTAACTGGATACAACCCTGAGGAACTAAGAGAAACTGAATTGGAGAGATCCACCCATCCCTTCTCAGGAACTGTGTGATGCAATGTTCTTGGTCTCCTTTGTTAAGGAGATCTGAGTCTGCTCAGTCTGCACCCAGAACCTCTCCAACGAAGAGCAACTTCTAGGCTCCCCTCCATTCCCTTCTGAGGGCTCTGGGCAAGAGCCAGTCTAGGTAAATAAGGTAAAGGACCCCTGGACGGTTAAGTCTGGTCAGAGGTGACTATGGGGTTGTGGCGCTCATCTTGTTTTTAGGCTGAGCGAGCCAGTGTTTTTCCACAGACAGCTTTCCGTGACATGTGACCAGTAGGACTAAACCGCTTCTGGCACAACAGAACACTGTGATGGAAACCAGAGTGCATGGAAACACCGTTTACCGTCTCACTGCAGTGGTACCTATTTATCTACTTGCACTGGTGTGCTTTTGAACTGCTAGGTTGGCAGGAGCTGGGGCAGAGCAACGGGAGCTCACGCCATCGTGGGGATTTGAACTGTCAACCTTCTGATCGGCAAGCCCAAGAGGCTCAGTGGTTTAGACCACAGCATCACCCGCTCCTCCCTAGGAGCCAGTCTTCAACCACCTGGGCACCAACGCTGGGCAAAGGAGAGCTTGAAAAAGAGTGCCAGGTCCAGCTGGTTGGAGCTGGTACGATGGGCTGATCGGTAATTGAAGCATTCCTGGGAGCTTGGACAATTGCCCGACAGTGTCTATCCCTGGCGCCGGGTCCCCTACACAGCTATAGAAGCCATGGGAGTCCTGGTCAACTCTGTTCATGGAGGAGTCGGCTTGTTTCTGTGCTCCTGAACCCCTCCATTTCCCTCATGGCTGATCAGCTTTGCTTACCCAGAGTCTCGTTCACCACCGTGGGAATGACGCTTTTCAAGGCACTGCAGTTGGTGTGCAAAGCAGGGTTGGCGTTCATCTCCAGGAGCCAGACCTGATTTTAAAAAGGGGGGGGGAAGCGGGGAAACACATTTGTTTCTTTGCATACAGGCTGAGTTGCCGGATCTCCAGCTCTGGCCCTGAAATCCAGGCTGCAAATCAGGGCCGAGGTGTGTGGCTACTATGAAGCCTCAGGATCCACTGGATCCTGGATCTAAGACTCTGCAAGAGAATTATTGCACGACAACACAGGTTGTTGTTTTTTTTTTTAAAGAAAGCACGCGGCTCCCTACAAATCTTGGAAACTGTAGTTTACCCCTCATTGAGCTATAATTCCCAGCACCCTTAACAATCCAAGATTTCTAGGATTCTTGAGGGAAAGCCTTTAAAGGCATGTGTGTGATCCCTGTTTTGTTGATCCTGGATAGCTCACTTGGTTAGAACATGGTGATGATAATGCCAAGGTTGCCAGTTCAACCCAGCTGCATATTCTTGAATTGCAGGGGGTTGGACTAGATGACCCTCAGGGTCCTTTCCAACTCTACAGTTTTATGATTCTGTGTTCTGTCCCCCCCCCCATTTGTTTCCATTTTCCAATTTGACCAGTGAAAACGTTTTATGATTGCCACTAGGGGGCACTAAAGTCCTTTCTATTTTCTCTGGTAACTGCCTCCCCCCCCCCCAAAAAAAACCCTTTCCTATTGCAACAGAGGCTATATAAACAAGTTCAAGGAATGTAAGAGTTTAAGGGGAAAGTGCCAGCCATATATTTCTGCAGGCAGCAAAAAAAATGAGCAGTATAGCGGTGGATTCAGGAGAGCAGTGGATTTTTTGAGAGTGTGAAAAATATCCACAAATCATTTGACTCATATAGAATTGTTTTTATGCATATGTAGTTTGAATTAATCATAACTGGCTATAATTTATTCAACTGGGTGCTAAAGATAATGAAGATGATGATGTCCTTTGATCTCACGGCCTGAGTATACTGTTTTAATTGCTGTGTTGTTTTAACGGGGATGTTCTATTGCACATTTTCATCATGGCCATTTATAGTTTAATGTTTAAATAGGATAGTTTTGCTGTGGGTTTTGCCTACGATATATATTTAAAATTATTCTGTATTTTAAACAATGCAGTGCAATTGTTTTTTTCTGTGTATGTGTTTTGTAAACTGCTTAGAAAACATTTGGGCAGTACGTGGAGTATAAATCATATAAATATCTAGGTCTTATACAGAGTAAGTAAGAGACCCAAGTTTCTCATGTTCATCAATTTCAAGGCATCTATTGTGAGTAGGGCTAAAATAAGACACAAATCTCTCTTCTTATATTTCTCTATTAATAATCATTGGGTTGTGTGCAACAAGCCCTACTCAGAGTATGCCCACTGAAATGAATGGACCTAAGTTAGTCATACCCATTAGTTTCCACGAGTCTACTTTGAGTAGGACAAAAATGGGATAAAATCCATTATTATGAACAATTATCAATGAGCTGTAGTCAACGAACATTTACTCTGAGTAGACCCACTGAAATCAAAGTGTGTCATGGTCCTTAATTTCAATGGGTCAATTATAAGAAAAGTTCATTGACGACAACCTATTATTATTATTATTATTATTATTATTATCCTATAGAGCTACCTGGATTTCAAAAATAGCCTTTGCTCCATGAATTTGCCTAATCCTCTTTCAAAGCCATCCAAGTTGGTGGCCATCACTGCCTCCTGTGGCAGGGAGTTCCATAGTTCAACTGTGCACTATGTATGTCCGGAATCTTCCAACATCCAGCTTCACTGAATGTCCACGACTTCTAGTATACCCACGCCATATAACGTCCTGAGGCCAGGAGTGGGTGGGTCCAGAGGGACAAAGTGAGCAAAGCGGCGAGTGCAAATTTTACCTCTGCGCAGTGAGCTAGTTTCTACACCACCACCCCTCAATCCTCCATCCAGGAAAGAAAGAGGCACGATCTGAGTTCAAGGACACATTCCAGCCAGGCAAAAACTCTCAGGGGAGGTGTGAAGCAAGGCTGGTGAGGGGATGTGGTTAGGCAGAGAGACCCGGAGGCTCACCCCATACAGCCACCATTTCCAGATCTATGGGTTCGTTATCCATCAGAGGAGTCCCTTGGCTGTCCTCCTCAAGCCCTGACTCTGGAGACTCGTGCCTCTCGACCCGCGGCCCACTCAGCCGAGGATGCGGCCATGTGACTGTACCTTGAAGTCTTCGTCGATTAAGAAGTCGCAGCCAATGAGATCAAAGTAGCCCATCTTGCACTCCAGCTTGGACTTGACCGCCAGGAAACATTGCAACATGATCTCTTTCATCCTCTTCTGAAAGACACAGAAGGACAGCATGATCCCGGCAAATTTCCCCCCGCCCCACAAGACCGCTTGCGAGTCAGGGGAAGCCACAAAAGATCCAGATTAGAGGATCCGTTTATGTCCAGTCCTCGGGTGGTCCCCCGCTCAGCCCTACTCAGAGTAGACCCATTGGAGGTCACAGATGCTGTGCCCACTCATGGTTTATATTCATGTCACACCCCGACAGCAGCCATTTCGTGTTAGACTGAACCCTCAACGGCAGCCATTTTGTGGCTGGTGTCCAGGAGCACTTTCTCGACATCCCCAAGATGCCCATTGGCAGAACATATGGGCATCTGCACCAATCAAGTTCCACAAGGCTCCTCAATTCGGTCAGCTTGTGGCGTTGGCTTATGCAGTCCAGTGGGGCATAATGGTTTAGAGCATCAGAATAGGACCTGGGAGACCAGGGTTCAAATCCACCACTTGGCCGGAAGCTCTTTGGATGACCCAGATACTGCATCTCAGCCCAACCTACCTCACAGGGCTTCTTGTGGGGATTAAATAAGAGGGAGGGGGAACCATGAGGGGCACCTTGAGCTCCTTGGAGAAAAAGCTGGGGTACAAATGCAATAAATAATAATAGATAAACAGTGGGGCAACGTGACAGCTGGACAGGCTCATCCTGGAGAACTGGCTGCAGCTGCGGGGTGGGCAGAAGGAAGTGTGGAAACTCACAGTAAACCCATTGAAGACCCAGTCCTTGGGGAGCCCTTTGATGTGCCTGAACCTCTCGTTGACGTAGTTGTTGAAGCGCTCCATGCGCCACACGGTCTCCTCCTTGACGTGGCTGTACATCGGACTCTTCTTCTGAACGTACTGCAGGGAGTTGGCAGAGAAAACAGGCGCCTCTGTTAGGGGCTGTGCATTGTAGCGCTGGATCTGTGCCCCCCCTCCCCTCCCGAGGACAAGGGTCTGGGCAAGGAGCAAGGGGGAGAGGGTTTGTAGGACGGGGAGCAGGAGGGTGGGCAAGCAAAGCAAGCGGGGGGGGGCAGCCACTAGGATTGCTTATAATCCTCCACCAGGGCCAGGGCCTTTTCAGTGATGGCTCCGACCTGGTGGAATGCTCGGTCCCATGAGACTAGGGCCCTGCAGGATTTAACCTCCTTCCATCAGGCCTGTAAGACAGAGCTATTCCTCCTGGCCTTTAATTTGTCACTCAGCCTGATCTTTTATTTCCCTTCTCTTCGCCCCTCCTCTTTTTGTGAAGATTACCCACTCTGGGACCCCACATCTAATTTTCCCCATGCCTTCTTGCTGGCCGAAGTAGGATTAATTTAGGCAGCTAGCCTTGGTGACTATCTAATGTTTATTGGATGGATTTTCCCCAATATTGATTTCTGAGCTTTGAATTTTATTGTTACTCATGCTTTTATACTGTATTTCATGCTGTATTATAATTAAGTGTTTTAAATCTGTTGTTAGCCGCCCTGAGCCCGGGTTTCTGAACTGGGAAGGGTGGGGTATAAATAAAAAAATATTTTTTGGGGGTGGCCAAGGTCCCATCTAGCCCAGCCTCACAGTAGCCAAGCAGATGGGAAGCAGGACTTGAGCGCTACAGAACCCCCCCCCCCCTTTGTGTTTCCAAGGAACTGGAATTCAGACTGTATTCAGAAATGGAGTTTGGACACAGCTGTCATTGCCAGGAATCTAACCCGCCATGAATTTCTCTCACCCCCCTTTAAATCCACCCAAGTTGGTGTCTGCTGCTACTTCTTGATGAAGTGAATCCCACAGTTTAACCAGGTGCAGGGTGCATGTATTGACAGATTATTTCAGATCTTACAACCCATCCTTCCTCCTTGGAAGGAGCCCAGAGCCACATGACAATAAAACCACATTAAAAAGAGAGAGAGAGCAACATTTGACATTTGTTTGATGCTTTGAATCCACTGGATTCCACCTAATTTCACTCAGATTTTGTGTAGATTCAATTTGTTTCAGCATTGGCTGAAAAGGATTTTCTGCAATTTCTTTCTCTCTCTCTCCCTTCCACATAATATGAGAACCCTAGGGGTTAATCCAGTAGCCCTCCAAACGGTGCAGCCATAAAGCCGCTAGCACACTTGCAAAGCTAAGCAGGGTCTGGTCTGGTTTCAAATTGGATGGGGGACTGCATGTTGAGATTCCTGCATCGCTAGGGGTTGGACTGGATGTCCTTCGAGGTCCCCTTCCAACTAGTGTATGATTCTATGAAGCTGAATGTTGGGAGATTCAGGGCAGACAAAAGGAAGGCCTTCTTCTTGTGGCCCAGAACTAAACGGAGGGATTAATTCCCCAAACAGGTAATGACGGATTTAAAAGAGGACAAATTCATATGGGATGCTCCCATGATGCATTATGATTTACTGTTTACAGCTATATTATTATGTTCTTGTTTCAAGCTTCTCAGATAAGTTTTTTGTTGTTGTTGTTATCGGGTTCACATGCAAATATTGTTCATAAAATAAAAGGCGTGCGCACACAAATCTAGGAACCTCAATCAAACGGGCAGTTTTCTAGAAAGGAAAGGGGTGAGTCTCCCACGGACCTTCTGTTTACACATTTCTCAGCGAAGGGGCAGCAACAGGGGGTCTCTCCCCTTTGATTCCATCCACCTGGCGGATCCCCACTTCTTAAATATGAAAATTTAAACCATTCCCTCCTCGCTCCCACCCACTCAGGTGGGACACAATTGGGGGCGGAGAGGCAGATTTCTGTGCCGCCACCGCCGCCACCTGCTCTTCCCTGAATTTCCTGTCTCCCTCCCCACCCCACCCCCGCTGGTGAGATTTGCAGGTACTCCTTTGAATAACAACACCTGGCCCTCATTTCATGTCCTTTGTGGCAACGGGGTCTCTCCGGAGCCAGCGAGGCACCGCAGCTCTCCAAATCCCAAGCTGAGCAAACAGCTCTGTTCAAGGCAAAAACAAAAAACAACACAAAAAACCACACAAGGCGCCCATCTTGCCAAGGCCATTAAGCTGCAGGAAGGCAATACCAAGTGGGCTGGCAGGGATAACATATGCCCCAGCTGTCTCTGTTTACCAGGGATGGATGGCCCTTATTTTCTGGTGCCCGTCCTTGGAGCGAGAAGAGAAATCAATTCCTGTCTGTGTTTCTCCTCTTGGGCGAGTGTGACGTATTTGATAACCAACGGAGGGCCTTAGAATCAGAGAGCCCCCATTTCAAGCCTTGCTCCGGTCATGCCTCTTGCTTAAGAGGCCTCAGAAAACTATTCACGAATTATTTCAAGACATCTATATGTAAACCCCTGCTCTGAAATCAACCCCTCCAAGCGGTTTGCAAAATGTTACCTGGACAGCTTACAAAAACGCCAAATTTAAATTGAATCTCTCTCATCACCCGAGCCCTCAAAGGGAGACGGATGAATTTGCCTTCCCTGCACCTAGAAATCTAGATGGGCAGGGGGTGGGGAGTTAGAGCGTAGGTATCGTTTATGGCACGGGTTGCGGGGAACCTGTGGCTCTCTGGACATTGCTGCTGCTGTTAATAATGGTAATAATTAGTATTAACCAGATGCCTCCTCACTCAAGTGGCCCCAAGTGACTTACAAACACAAAACCAATAACAACAGGGACAGCAAATAAAAGCTAGAAGTGCTTCTGTAGGTATAAAAGGCAGGTCTTACTGATCCTGCCCCTGTTGAACTCCAACTCCTATCATCCCTGAGCAAAAGTGATGCTGGCTTGAGGCTGACAGATTCAAACAATGTATTGCAGGCCGCAGATATCATCATATATTTTCATGACCTTGGCCCAGCTATTTAAATTTAGCACCTGCTGTTTTTGAGGGCTAAGCTTAGGGATGGGCGAAACTTTCCATTTCAGTTTCCCTCCATTTCCTGCTTTTTGCAATCTAAAGATTAGTTCTTCACCTTCCCGCATTGATCTGCAAATATCATCTTATTTTTCTTTTTTAAAAGAAAGTTCTCCTGGAAACTTGCCAGCATTTTAGTCTACATTTCCCCCTAATTTAATATGTCATTATGCCTACCATTCATTTTTTTTTGGGGGGGGGGAGGCAATTTCCCTTAATATACTGCATTTGGAAGCATGTTAATTTCACCGATAGATGCCCTTACTTATTTATTTCAAAATGCCCACACGGCGCCTGATTTGCAAAACGGGTAACAACCACCTCAAAGCAGTTTTGCAAAAAGAAAGAAAGAAAAACAAACAGATTTCCAAAAGTTTAAAATAACAATAGACTAAAAGCAGATTAAAACTCGCATCAATATTTCTAAACATCTGGAGAGGCATGCCGAAACAATAAAGGTTTTTTAGAAGGCACCAAAGAGAGGGCAGTGAAGGGGCCTGCCTGGTATCAATAGGCAGAGAGTTCCAATGGCTACTCAAAGGTCACATTCTTTACACACTTTCCCCTAACACACACACATTTTTGCACTCATCATTGGGTTGCCGAACCAGATCGCAACATTCAGAGCAGTGCGAATTTCTTCTTCTTCTTTTTTTTTTTTTTAAAAAAAATATTATTTATTGAAGATTTTCCAATTTAAACCAAATTACAATACATGATTAAATTTCCCAAACTCCCCTTTCTCTCACCAAGGGGAGCAAAACAAAACAGACCCCCTTCTCACTGGGGTAATTATCAATTCTTTCCCAATTTAACCAATTAGCTTATATGCATCATCTTTACAGACTTCCCCGATTCCCCCCCCCCCCGTTGAATCCAAATTAAACCCTAATTCACAGTTATCCCCAATTAAGTCTCCATGCTACTTATATATTCTACAATGTATAAGAGCAGTGCGAATTTCAAGGAACGCCTGGCTTTGGTTTGCGTATTGTTTAGGTACGATGCCCAGAGGCATCATTGAAACTGTTCTCTGTAATTCTATAACAGCTTGGTACGGTACAGCCTCCAAGAGAGACAAGAAAAGGCTCCAACGAGCTGTAAGAATTGCAGAAAGGGTAATTGGTGTTAGCTTGCCTTCAATAGAGACAATTTATGCTACCCGAGTTAGGAAGAGAGCAGAGAGAATTGTAGCAGATCCTTTACATCCCGGTCATCATCTGCTTGATTTACTTCCATCTGGACGTCGCTACAGGACTTCATATACAAAATCGGCCAGGCACAAGAATAGTTTTTTTCCCTTGTGCCATTAAATTGTTAAATTCATAGTTGTATAGCTTAAGGGGAGGTAAAATATGGGTGGGGTTTCTTTGCTTCTTTGTATTGTGAGAGGAACAGTGTCTGTATGTTTACATTGCAATGTAGCCGAAACAAATTCCAAGTATGTTGGAAAATGTACTTGGCCAATAATAAATTATTCCTATTCCTATTCCTATTCCTATTATTCCTTAACGCAACACTCCACGTTTAAAAGAAGGCCCAACTATTTCCTGGACCATAGAATTCTGCCTCCTGCTCAAATCCCGCCACCCTCTTCCCCCCTCACCTGATTGGTCAGATGAGAAGTGAGGTCTTCCGACTTCGGGTCGTAGTTGAGGCATGTGAGGCGGACGTAGCCATGGCCAAAGAACAGCATGTAGGGACATGTACAGGCGATGAGGAGATACGAGCGAACATCAAACTTCTTCCCATCTAAGAGCAGCGGCTTATCAATATACCTGAGGAGCCGGGAGGATATGTATCTCTGTGGCACCTGAGCCTCTGAGGCTCTTCAAGCCTTGCCCATCCCAATCCGTTTATTTTATTTTTTATGTTCCAATCTATTGCATTTCATTTATTTAAAAAACATCACCACCATCATTATTACAGTATTTTAAATATAAATTTCAAAATAAATCAAAGAAAGCGCATGGAAAGGGTAACTTATTAACACAGCAGGCACAAGACAGCTCAGTAACTATACATCCTCATTATCTTAATATTTCCTTCCTCTGTTACAGTTTCTTTACGGAGGGGAGTGGTTTCCATGCAAAATTCTTCTTTCCAGGGTTTCGGGGCAAAAAGATAACGCAAAAGGTCCATAGTCTAGAACACAGATTCCCAAAAGAGGTGGTGGGATAACCTGCGGTGGGGCGGGGTGGGTTTCAAGTTCACCCGTTTGGTTGAATTAATTAAACTAATTGGATTTTTGAATGCATGTGCAGTTAATGGTTACTGTTTCAAACTGTATTGCATTACAGTTTTACCTCAGGTTACAAACACTTCAGGTTACAGACTCTGCTAGGCTGTAAGTAGTACCTCGGGTTAAGAACTTTACCTCAGGATGAGAACAGAAATCACACGGCGGCGGCAGCAGCGGGAGGCCCCATTAGCTAAAGTGGTACCTCAGGTTAAGAACGGTTTCAGGTTAAGAACGGACCTCCGGAACAAATTAAGTTCATAACCAGAACTGTATTATTATTCTTCCTTCCTGGGTTGTGTGAACCACCATAATGAATAATAAAGGTTGGGTTGGGAGCACGAGGGATGAATTTGTGGAACCAAGGGGGCGGTGACCCGAAAAAGTTTGGGAACCTAGAATATATCAAGGACAGGAAGCGGGCATTTTGATCCTTTATGTTTGTATAGCCAATAAAGGCTTTCCAGATTTGTAAGATTGGCAGAGAATAACTAGAGAAAACGGAATAGACCTCCCAGCTCTGTGGACAGCACACAATACAGCTGTTTTTCAAATACTGCTCGAATTGTTTTCGATAGTCATAAGTGGACTGATCAAACTAGCCGTGCAATTGTCATGCTTGCAGGGAAGTGGACGTTAGCTGATGTTGAAAGTGGGCATTAGCTGATCTCATGTTTGTTTGGTTTGATTATTGTGGCCTGGGGCACTGTGTGTGTGTATGTGTGCAGTGCCAGATTTACGTATAAGCTATACAAGCTATAGCTTAGAGCCGGGGTTGGCAAACTATGGTCCGCGGGCCGGATACGGCCCGAGGGGGTCGGTAAACCGGACCCTGGCCCACTCAGTCAGTCCCCGCACGGAGCGAAAGCGACGTGCTGCGCCGGTTGCTCCGCGCTGGGACTGACTTCCAGGACGCAGACGCGGCTTCCTATTGGCTGCAGGAAGCTCCTGCAGCCAATAGGAAGCCACAAACGCCTCCTCCTCCCCCGCCATTGCGAGGAAAGCCAGCGAGGAAAGAGCAGTGGGGTGTGCACATGCGTACGGGTGCACGCGCTCCCGCGCACGGGCAATTCGGCCCGCCGGTGGAAAATTTTGCTGACCCCTGGCTTTGGGCCCCACTCTCTTGGGGGCCCCCCAAAAAAAATTAAAGGGGAAAAAACTGGATGTACATTTCCAAAATATAAGATAAAAAAACAAATAAAATAAAACCTACATACAGTTTCAGCTTAATAATTATTTCGCTATTAATATACTTCTTAATTGTGTTTCAGCTCAGCAATTACTTTGATAAAATACATAAGTTGTTATGTGCAAATGGCTTTAGATACCTATTGGGTCCATAAATTGCCATATAGCATATATTCAACACACACACAAAAACAGCAATAATTTGTTGTTGACAAAGGGCAGCTGGACATATAAAGGGCCCCATTACCTTCAGTAGCTTAGGGCCTTGTCAAACCTAAATACGGCCGTGTGTGTGTGTGTGTGTGTGTGAATTTTTGCATTTCCACTTCTGTAGGAAGCCAGTTAGACAGGGAGGGGTGGGGGGCAGGTGAGTGCAGCTGCTCAGCTCTCTAACGGCTTTGGTATATAGCATTAGAGACTTATTCAGCTCACACAATGCAAAGTCTTTGGCGTGCATTTCCTCCTTTGAAGCTCTCTTTAGATGCCCAGACAGAAATAATCTCTGATCTGTCTCTCTTTCTTTCTCTCTCCCTTCACCACCTGTTAAAATGCTAATGATCTGTCTGTGCCGATGACACGAAACTTTAAAAAAGAGAGAGAAAGGTATTGGAAATGAAACTAGGCCGACTGAGCAAAGGACTCTGATCATACAAACGACAGGAAGTCCTTAGACCGGGAATGCTCGAGCTGTGTATGCCAGGAGGAATAAAAGGAATTGTGTGTGTGGGGGGGGAGAGATTCCTGCCCACCCGCTACTAAGGCTTTCCGCAGTTGCTCTTACGCAAAACGCAGAATCCCGTGCAATCGCAGAAAAGGGGATGGCACTTGGTTGGCGCCTCCTGTTCAGACTCTGAAATTTGCACAAGTACAAAAGCATTTGGGGGAGGGAAACTTAATGGTTCTTTGACACACACATCACAAAAAAGCTCAGTGAAGGCTGAGCGAGCTCAGTGGCTGTGGAATGCCGATTGAATGTTTGCGGGGACCATAAATGGAATGGAAAATCCTGGGCAAGGTCATGGATGCTAGAATGGAATCTAGAACAGGAGGCCTCCAGGATGCCCCACTCTGCGATTTTTTTTCCTGGTATTGGGGGGGGGGGGTGTTTAATGGGGAGTTTGATGCAAGTCCCTGACTTTTGCAGCACATAATGGGGGGGGGGGTAGGGATGCTCAGGCCCAGAAGAGGTGCCAAGTGGCTCTTGGGATTCTCACTAGGCCACACCCCCTGTCACCAGGCCACACCCCTCTCCAGCCAAGCTTCACGTCCTCCAGAATGGCTGGGATGTGTCACGGAACTCAACGGCATCACTTGCTTTCCTGGATGGAGGACTGAGAAGAGTGTCGGGGACTGTGCTCAGGAAGCAGCACAGGTTAAGATTTGCAACAGTTGTTCTGCCCACTTTTCCCACCGGCCCCACCCACTACTGGCCTGTGCCCCCGGGAAGGTAGCCTAGTAAGAGATGCGGACCCCGGGGGGGGGGGAAAGTTGCCTGCTCCTGCCGTACTGGTTGCATTCCAGCAGCTCACATTTCTGCAAGATGACGGGGCAGTGGGTTAGCAGAACCTCCACATCGCTGCATTCTCTACCTTTGAACGATCCTCGCCGGGGGGATTTTGTAGGGCAGTTTCTTGTACATAGGATCTTCCTCGATGCTGAGGAGCTTGGCTTGCAAGTTGTTGACCTCGGATTGGTTTTTGAGGAGGAAGATCCCTCGGCCTTGGTTCGAGCTGGTGGGCTTGCAGATCCAGATCTGAGGCTCTGCGGAGAGGAGGAGAAACACAGGCAAGATGCCTGATGGGTCTATCTGGCCCATCATGGCCTCCTGGGCTGCAGCTCGGTGGCAGAGCACCTGTCTCGCATGCAGAAGGTCCCAGGTTCAATCCCCAAGGACATCTCCAGGTAGGATGGAGAATGTCCCCTTCCTGAATCTCTTGGAGAGCTGCTGCCAGTCAGTGCAGGCAATACTGGGCTGGGTGGGCCACTGCTCTGATTTGGCCTGAGGACCTGTGGGAATATAATGGGGAGGTGGAGAACCATGTCTGCCACTGTGAGCTCTCTGGAGAAAAGGTGGGAGATAAATGTAGCAATAAAAGAAAAAGAATTCCAACCATCCCAATTGGGAATAGTTTCCTTTATCTGGAATCTACAGCCACAGGGCAACTCCGATCCAAAACTAGACCGTGCCTGAGCTAAGCAGGAGTTTGGCAGGTTTGGAAAATGGTCAAATGAATTTATTTCCGCTTGGGAGGATGTGACATAGCTCTGAAGCTCCTGACAATCACCTTCATATATATCAAAGAATATCTCTCTCTCGTCCTTGGTATCCAGCCGGAAAGTCTCGGGGAAAAACTCCTCCATTCTCAAAACCCTGCAAAAGCCCAGGATAAGAAGGGGTTTGAACTTGCATGCTCCTCGTGTCAGGGTCTGCCCCTCTCCAACTAAGGATGGGCAAACAACCTCTCAGTTTGGGTTTATCCTTTTCCCAATATTCAGTTCAGCTCTCCACATTTCCACATCTGTTTGTCATTTGTTTAGTTACCTTAAAATCCCTCTTGAAAACCCACCCTTGAATTTCTCCTTATACGCCCTCGTTTGTATACAATTCTGCCTGACGTACACATTTCCACAGAGCCATTTCCCCTAATACAATGCATTTTTTGGTATGGTTTTGGCAGAAATGGATGCATTCAAATGCATGCTTTACCCTAGTCCAGGGGTCCCCAAACTAAGGCCCGGGGGCCGGATGCGGCCCAACCGCCTTCTAAATCCGGCCCGCGGACAGTCCGGGAATCAGCGTGTTTTTACGAGTAGAATGTGTCCTTTTCTTTAAAATGCATCTCTGGGTTATTTGTGGGGCTTGCCTGGTGTTTTTACATGAGTAGAATGTGTGCTTTTATTTAAAATGCATTTCTGGGTTATTTGTGGGGCATAGGAATTCGTTCATTATTATTTTTTTCAAAATATAGTCCGGCCCCCCACAAGGTCTGAGGGACAGTGGACCAGCCCCCTGCTGAAAAAGTTTGCTGACCCCTGCCCTAGTCTGTGCACTTTTTGCACACGTTGCTTGGGTGGAGAGCTGCACTGCAAAATTCAGGGCAGACTTCGAAAGATAGCTGTGTTCCGGTTTTCGTATCGTTTGAGAAAGTGTTGTTCTGCTTTTTATTACGTTCTGTATTTTTAATAGATATACTGCAAACTGGCCTGTGAGCCTCGGATGAAGGGCAGTGTATAAATTAATTAATAAACTAATATAAATACGTTCGCTTTTAAATGAAAACTGAATCCACTTTATTCCACACACCCTACCCCGACACTGTTGAAACACTGGGTCCATATTTCTAGGGGGCGTGTTTGCCAGGCAGCCCCACTGCTGACATGCCTCCCCCAGTGTGGAAATTGGACAACTTTCCCCTTCAGCCAAGGCAGCTCATAGACCTCCATACCCTCAGCTGTGTGTCACATGATTCCACATGATGTGATCCCAACCAATCAGCGAACACAATGATGTCACAAAGCCAAATAGCTCTGGATTTGAAACCTTGTTACACGCTGGCATCTGGATTTGAGGTTTTGAATGACGATGGCACAGTAAACATTCTGTTCTGGAGAGCTGGCTACGGCTGGGAGAATGTTTTTTGCAGGGTGCGTGGGGGAGGCAGTTAAATTATACCTACTTCCCATAGTCAATGTTGTTGTTTTTTTACTAAACTCGGTCCCTGAGGCATCTCCTGGCCTCCTAAAGCAAACATCACCCATTACTGGGAATGCAGCTACCAAGAAGCAAGAGAGGATTTTGCAGCCTGAGTAATTTTTGCAAATTCTATGCACATTTTCACCATCCTTTGCATAATGTTTTGATGTTTGCTTTTGCCACATATAATAATTCACTACAGCTGCACCATATGCTCTGCAGTGAATAGTTTTGGCACCAAAAGGGAGCTGTTAAAGGAACCCCCCCCCCCAAAAAAACACCATCAATCAAGTCACCTTCCTTTTTATGCCCAATGATAAATGCCACTCTGCTGCCCCCTCTAAATGCCTCTCATCTGCCCAAGGGCCACAGTCCTTTCTGGGGGTTCGTGTGACAGTGGTGGGCAGAATCAGATGAAAAATGAGTGGGTCAAGCCATGTGAATGTTATCTTTGTATGGTAGGCTACACGTGCACACAAACACCCTTCTCTATCCTCCAACCAGCTGAGAAAGAAGCTTTATGTGGGTTCGAGGACAAATTCCAGCCAGGCAAAAACACTCAAGCGAGGGGCGTGGTTTGGCAAGAGGAAGGCGTGGCCTGCGGAACATCCTGAGGGCCAGATTAGAGGGGGCTAAAGGGACACGTCTGGCCCCTCTGAACTCGAGACCCTCCCTCCTTGAACAACATAAGGCACAGGGAGGGTATGCTTAAGAGTTTAGGGCTCACTTTGTGGTCCTGCTGATCTTCTTCATGACCCGTTCATACTCCCTCAAGTTCATCAAAAGGCCGATCTTGGTGGTGAGGATCTTGTTGTTAGAGATCTGGTAAAGAAGTTGCTCTCCTGCAAAGGGATGAATAGCGAGAGCAAAGGTGGAGCATGAAGGCTGGGTCAACCTCTCTCACACGCAGCACGTCCTTCATTGATAACCTTTGGGCCAAGCCCAACAACAAGGGTGCAGGGAGGGAGTCTGCCGACTCCAGTTGCTGCTGGACTGCAGGGGTGCCAACTTGAATAAAATATTGTGGGGGCCCAGATAAGCCCCGCCCCGCATAATCGATCACATGACGTGGTGTGCGCACACACCATTTGAATGGGAATGCTCATCAGCTTTCCTGCATTGTAGGGAGTTAAGACTCTATGACGCTCAGGGTTCCCTTCCAACTCTACGATTCTATGAAGAACAGCACCCATCAGGCTGTAGCTAATGGTAGTCAGAAGACCCACTGAAATGAATGGACCTCAGTTAGTCATTTCCATTGATTTCAATCATCCCTGACCACTCGCCCTGCTGGCTGTGGTTGATGGAGGTTCAGCAACATCTGTTAAGCCTCAGGATCTCCACTCCCGTGCCCTAAGACCACTAGGGGAAAGGTCTTTTTGGTGGTGGCTCCCCCCAGGCCTCCTTACCTTCTCTGAAGTTGAAATAGGTGTCCCGGCACTTAATCTCACACCACTTCAGGATGTAATCATCCCTCCGGTTGTCGTAGATACGCTGCCAGCCTTTGTTCTTGCAGAAGGTGTTCAGTCTGCTCAGAGGAAGGAGAGAAAACAATGAGGTCCAGCAACTTGTTGGTTTTTTTAAAAAAAATAAAGAACGGCAGCAGCCCTTGCCTTCACCATCAGAAGAGTCTGACTACTGGATCAGGCCAAAGGCCCATCTAGTCCAGCCTGCTGTTCTCACAGGGGCCAATCTGATAGCTGCAGGAAGCTGGGCATGAAGGCACCAGCCCTCCTTCACTCATAAGAACACCAGAAGAGCCATTCCCCACGATAACCTATAGCGAGACAGCCAGGACTGACATCACTTGTGACTTCAATAACTAAGTTGGAGAGGTAGTTCCTCCCTCCTCCCTCCACTTCCTCTTTCCTTGTGTGCTGTGTCTGTTTTACACTGTGAGCCAGAGGCCCTGAGGACTAAAGGAAATGGGGAGCCACAAGAAGAAGCACCCATGACCGATGGGCGATTCTTTCTGCAGGCGTCCTTACATATCGATTCCGTTTGCTCCTCCAATATAATAAAAAGGCCCCAGGTTAGGGGGCTCCTCTGGCTTCTTCTCTTCTGGGTGATTCATTCGGGGCGATGCTTTGGGAACGCTTTTCTGCCCTTTGGGTTTGGTTTCGTTTGCCGGCTCCCCTTCAGCTAAGTTGGAATTGCCTGGAATCAAGAGAGAAAAGCAGCAGGGAGTGAAGCGGATCCAGAAAGCCCACAAACAGGGCATGAAGGCAACGCCCACCCTCGCTGCCATGCATACAACCCTAAGAAGGACCTGGCTGGATTAGGCCAGCATCCTGTTCTCCCAGATGCTCCTTATGGGAAGCCCGAAATCTGTTCCTGAGCACAGCAGCAACGCTCCCCGTTGGTGATTCCCGGCAACTGGGATTCAGGGGCCTCCTGCCTCCAGCAGTTGTGGGTGGGTCACCGAAAGCTTGATGGGCTTGATGGGACCCTGCTATAAAGTACAGGTGAAACTCGAAAAATTAGAATATCGTGGAAAAGTCCATTTATGTAAGCTATTGTTTTCATTAGCTACTGGAGTTTAATATGTGAGATGTACTCATGACATGCAAAGCGAGATATGTCAAGCCTTTGTTTGTTATAGTTGTGATGATTATGGCGTACAGCTGATGAAAACCCCAAAGTTGAAATTGTGAATTTGGGGTTCTCATCAGCTGTACGCCATAATCATCACAATTATAACAAATGAAGGCTTGACATATCTCGCTTTGCATGTCATGATTCTATCTCATATATTAGTTTCACCTTTTAAGTTGAATTACTGAAAGAAATGAACCTTTCCACAATATTCTAATTTTTTGAGTTTCACCTGTATGTGCTCCCTGCCAGAGGAGACCCTTTCTCCACAGATGCGCTTGATTTGATGCCCACGTTCACAGGTCTCCGCTGAGCTGTTCAAACTTCACAAAGCGTTCAAGGAGGACAGACAGAGTCTGCCTCTCCAGAGACCAGGGTGCAGCATCGTGCCAATTAATTTGGGGAGGGGGTCGTTGCAACTGTGCGACACCCGCCCAGGATGAGAGTCGGCTCCGTCAGGCTGGAACTAATTGGCCATTGCCTCTTTGAAGGTCTCCGCATTCTCATGCTCAAGTCCTTTGTGAGAGCAACGCCAGCTTCGCTTTACACATGCACGCAGCCAGATATGGGTCTGGGTTTGGGGACAGTGTGGGCCGGGGAGGAGTGGAGCAGGGAGGGCACATTGGGGGAAGCAAGAGGGTGCCTACTGCTTTGCTTCTCTGGCTGCAAGTCTTTCTCAGTTTGGCTTTCAAACATGCTCATGAATTTCTCCCTTGTACTTGCGACACACTTGGAATCTGCAGAGGAAGAGGAGGAGAAAAACAGCCATTGGGCCCTGAACCAATACTAATACGTAACACCAATACCGACCACAATACTTGAAATGAACCCAAGAGCTGAAGGAGAAATGGTTTTGCGAAAAGACCCATCTCCCCCAACTTTTGCCTTCTAAATTCTGGAGGAGAAAAGGGGTGGATTCTGCAGAGATGTGGCAGCGGGCTCTTCGTGTTTCATTCATATTTTGTGCCTTTTAATTTGGAATTGTTTCAAATCAACATTTCGTGCGTGGTGGCTACACTACTGTTTCTTCAGCACAGCCACACCCACCCTGTATATTTAAAGCACTTTAGAATTAGCTGTAGAGCAGGAAGGGACCCCAAGATGGCTATTCAATCTCTGTTTTTATTTTTGAAAAAAAAAACATTCTGCATGCAAAACAAGTGCTCTGCCACTGAACTAAGGCCCTTCCCTTAAGACGTAGGAAGCTGGGTTACGGTATGTGGAGTCAAGCTACTGGTTCATCTAGTTCAGGGGTCTGCAACCTTTAAGACCAAAAGAGCCACTTGGACCCGTTTCCGAAGGGGAAAAAAAACTGGGAGCCGCAAAACCATTGCGACATTTAAAACAAATATAACACTGCATTTTATTTTTAAAAATCCGATTTAAATTTTAAAAAATCCGATTTAAATAAAAAAAAAATCCATTAAAAAAAATCATTCATTTTTATCCACCCTGGGGACCACTACCAGGTCACAGCCTGATCCAAGGTGGGTTGCAACAGCATACAAATATTTGATTTGTTGTTGTTGTTTTTTTTAAAAAAATGAGTCCTCAACTGCACACTTGTGTTAAATGTTTGTCCCATGTCTTATTGAAGACTGCTGGCTTTTACCCTTAATATTCCAGACCAGAGGCTATGCTCACCTCTTCCAACCTCCTCTCTTGCTAAATAAAGCACAGAATTGCACCAGAGAAGCCTGTGATGTTTGTGCTGACTTGCATACAGGTGGCTGTAGTAGTTCGTAGTGTTCAAACCTTTTTAGGGGAGTTCCCTGCCCCCTTAATGACAATGGCGATAGATTTTGCACATGAACACAGATCCAAGTTAGGACTCCTCTCTTCCACGCCAACAGGTGCTTTGTCAAGGCTCCCCTAACACACACTCAGGACAGAGGAAAAACTGCAAAACGTCCTGGCCTTGCTCCGGGGCGGAGAGAGACGCGCGCCCGTGAGTGCGCGGTCTGAGGCTGCGAGCGGAACCAGGAGCGAAGGAGGCAACGGCAGGGAAACAGGCGCCGCTTCCTCGACCATTTTTAAAAAGAGGGCTTCCCCCCTCGCCCGCCACCCGTCGCCCCTGGCCCAGCCCGCAGCTGCCTACCTCGTCGTCGCCTTGACGCAGCAGCCAGCAGCCTTCCGAGAGGAACCGCGGCCAGCCCTCCCCCGCAGTCCCACGACCCAGCCGAGGAGTCCTGGCCTCCAGTGCCCGTGCGGGGACGCGTCTGAAGGCCCCCTTCCTGCCCCCATCCCGTCCCGCCTCCCAGCTGCCTCTGGATGCTGCGGGGTCCCACATACCCGCCGACCGCGGAGCTCCCCTGTCCACCCCAAGGCCGCCTCCCACGCTAGGAAGACTCCCGGAGCTGGGCAGGGTTGGTCCTGCCAGGCAGGCTCGGGGGGCGGCCTCTCCCATGGGCGCCTGCTTCGGAGGCGGAGGCGGGGTCTTCAAAGTTCCCCCTCCTGCTCGCCCAGCTCCATCTCTTCCCGAAGGAGCGTGCGCGCCTCAGGCGCGCTCCCCGCCAGAGCCCTCTGCTGAGCTGCACCACCTCTACTGCGTCCCCACTGCCTCCGAGCCCCGCTGTTCAAGGCCAGGTGATCCTGGGTACGCCCCTGAGCAGCGCCCTCAGCCTCCGGAGGGCGGGCCGCCGGCCAGCTGGAGGGCGGTCGCTGCCAGCTGGAGAAGTGGGCGGGCGTATCTGCCCCGGAGCCCCGGAGCCGCGGCAGCCGTGTAAAAGAGCCGCATGCGGCTCCGGAGCCGCAGGTTGCTGACCCCCGATCTAGTTTATTATTGTCCACACTGACTGGCAGAGGCTTTCCAGGGTTTCAGATAAAGTTCTCTCCCAGCCGTACCTGGAGAGGCCGGGGATTGAACCTGAGACCTTCTGCATGCTCCTCAACTGAGCCGTGGTCCTGCCACTAAGAAAAGAGCTTGCTTTTCAGAGAGAGAAAGGGACCGCACACCTTTTTGCCCATTAGCTCGCTCTTTGAGTCGACAAGCACCTGATCTGCCAGAGCATTTCGGGAGGCAGAGCGGCCAATTTGATGTCAATAATGAACAGGAGGCGCCCAAGCCAAGTTACTTAATGACACACAGCCAGCTTCCAAATCGAGGGCAGCACCAGAAACGCGAGTGGGTGGATTCAATAAAGTTCAGAGAAAGGAGGACAGAATTCTTTGCTAAATCCTGGAAACCAAGTTGAGGCTTGAAAGAAAATCTGGGTCACAACTTTCCCCTAGGAACACAGGAAGCCGCTTTTTACCGAGTCACAGACCATTGGTCCATCGCGCTCAGTATTGTCTACACTGACCGGCAGCAGCAGCTCTCCAGGGTTTCAGGCAGTGGACAATCCCAGACCTACCTGGAGTTGCTTTTAAGTATTGAACCTGGGATGTCTTGAATGCAAATCTCTTGCCGCTAAGCTATGGCCGTTCCCCAAAAGAAATGCACCTATTGAATGTTCTTCTTTTATAGTTATCCTGCACTATCCACTCGGTCTGTTCATGAAATGCAGCCCGAGATCAGAGGGGGGGGGGAGTAATTCAGATTGGTTTGCATTTTAACGCCACTTTACCTAATTTGCACTTTGGTAGATTTGGACAATCGGTCCATATAGCTCATCGCCACACTTTTCTGAATTTTGCAAGGGAGTTCTCCAGCCACAAAATGTGGGCCAAAAATTTATGTATTGAGGAAAGGTGTCCACAAGAATGCAATTATGAGTGAAAACAAACAAATATGTATTCTATTAGGGAAATTGCTCGCAAAAAAAGAGAAAGACAGACATATCAGGCAAAATTGAATAGAGAACTGTGTATATTAAGGGGAATGTACACTGACAAATTTTCGTGGGGATCATTTTTTGAAAAAGAAATGTGGCAACTGAAATTGACACTTTTGTCCTTTTCTACCTGAGACTCATAAAAACTGGCTTGGTCTAGTCTGTGGGCATTCACAGTCCAGGAATACTTGGCTGTCCATTTGGAAACCTTTGACTTCTCATAGTTAATAGTTAGATATTCATTTCTACCATAATCTGCAAATCCAATAAGCTGCTGTCTTAAGCCTCAGATGGATTTCCGAGATTAAAATGCCATTGTTTGGGCAGGAGGTACGCCTGGCTCCAACCTTGTCATTATTTATGTGCCAGCCCAAGAATATTTTTTTGATTTGTTTTCCTGGGCATCTGGGCAGCATCACTGATATGACTGTATTGCTAAATCTGTTTTTAATATGCCCGTGTGATTTTATGACCACATTCTTTACTTGCTTGAAAATCGCTTTGGGAGTTGGGTGGGTTTTATTTATTTTTGGTAATGGGAAGCGATACATAAATTCAAGAATCCCACTCAATAAACCTCACAATAAACCTCACAAAATGGAAACTTTAGTGCTGCTTTGTTTAGGCGGGCGGAAAGGTACTGAGCCCAAATTTATGGGACAATCAGCCAAGCACTGAGTAGAATTCATTTGGATAACATGGCTTTCTGCTGCCTGCTATTAGTATTAGTTTTTTAAAATAATTGTTCATTTATTATTATTTTATAATTGGTTTTTGGGGGGGTGGGGTTATTGGGTTGTTGTTTTTATTTTGATTATATATTTTGTGATTTTATATTTTGATTTTTGTTCTGTGAACCACCCTGAGACCTCCGGCTATAGGGTGGTGTATATAAATTCAAATTATTATTATTATTATTATTATTATTATTATTATTATTATTATTATTATTATACCATCCTTCGTTGGAAGATCTCAGAGGGGTTCACAAGATAAAAATACAGGATAGAAGCGCAAAATAAATAGTTAAAAATGAAAACAAAACAATAACCCCCCTTCCCACAAACACATTCTTCCAATGGTAGTGCCTGGGCTGCCATCCCCTGTTTATCTGTGCCCCACCCTCCAAACTTAGACTCCAAAGAAGTTTTCTTTCGCTAATAGAAGACTTTTTTCCTAGCCAAATTGCAGCATGCGGTTAATTTGAGATGTGTTGAAGCAAGTGTGGAGCTGGCCCATTGCGGGTGAATGGAGCTCTCTCTCCCAGCAACCTCCGCCTGCCTTCGTACAACCAGCCCTGCCCATTCACCTTCTGCCTCCCTTTGGCCCTTGCAGAACTCAGCGGGGAGGGATCATCAGTCGGCGCCACCTGCCATTGGCTCCGGCCCCGCCTGTCATCGGCGCTGTCTCCGCCTACTCTGGGTGCCCCTTCCGCCCTGCCAGCCATCACAGGCCCATCTCAGGTTGGTGCTAGAGGCGGTCTCTTTGCTCACCTCTTTGCCTATTGGACGGGGCGCTTTTAACCCTCCGCCTGCCATTTCCCCGGCGTCTTCCCGCCGTGGCTCTCCCCTTGCGGGTCTCACCTGCTTCGGTGTAGGGATACCAACGGAAGCCTAAGCTGATGGCGGCTGCTCTTTCACTGGGATCCAAAGGCCTTTCATCCATCCATCCTACATAAGCCAGAGCAATTTGGTCAGAACCGGGTGGCCGCTGGCTCTTGTTCTGAAAGCCAATGCGGCTGAGTGGTTAGAATGCCAGCCTAGGGTGTAGTAGAGACCAGGGTTCAAATTCCCAGCTCCTTGATAACTTTAGGCCGGTCTGTGATGGGAATGGGGGGGCTCCTAACAACTTTCAGCACACCTCGCAAACTACAACTCCCAGGATTCTTTGGGGGAAGCCATGATACTGCTTTACGTATATAGTGCTGATGGGCCCCGGGATAAATATCTCCGCTTATGGCTCTCTCTTTTACATAATTCCTCCAGTGCCTTGGGCAACAGTTGAATGGAAAGATGTGCAGATCACGAAGATCCTCTGATGGGTGTTCTTGGGGTTCCCCAGGCCCCTGAGGTTCAGTCAGCCTTTACAATGGACCAAGCTTTTAATGTGGTGGGCCTTGTCTTGTGGAACTGCCTGCCAATGGAGGTTCAGCAAGATTCATTCCTGCCTTCTTACGGATGCCTCTGAAAAATTGTGTTATTCACGGGCCTTTGATGCATGGATGTCTTTTTACCAGCTAGTATTTATCAATGCTCTTAATGGATGTTTATCAGAATGGAACTGTTTATGTGGTATACAGCCTTGCTGTGTGTGTGTGTGTGTGTGTGTGTGTGGTGTTTATATAAATATACAAGTGTGGTCTATAAGAATTTCAATAAATAAAATTAAAGTGGAGCAGTGATGCCATTGGGGTTCTGGCAGGGATTCCCAGGGTGAAGCTAAGCACAAAACGTAATATAACCTCACTTTGTGGCCAATTTCAAAAATTGAATGGATGGAGGCACAAGCTCTTTCAATGCAAGGTGGTGGATTCCTTGTTGCTAGATGTTTTAAAGCAGAAAATGGCTGGCTCCCTCTAGCAGCAGATTTTACCTATCAGGGATCCTGTAGTGAGGATCTTACCAATCAGGGATACTCTCACAGCAGATTTTACCTGCGAAGGGACACTGTAATAGTGGACTTCCTGCATTTGCTAAACGGGGTTGGCCGTAACAACCTCTAAGATCCCTTCCGATGACTCACTGAAAAGTTTGGCACTTTCAGCTGCTCCTTCCCTGCACATCGGCTCATTTAATTATTTAATCAAAGCTCTTGAGCCAAACGTCGCCTGGCCAAGAGAGAATCTCCACTTGAGGCTCATTAGTTCTTTCGACTGCCTCTTGCCGCTTAATGAAGAGGCGCTTTCTGCATTCAAGAGCAAAGCAAAGCGAAGGCTCACAGAAAATTAAAGAATTCTTTTTTTAAAAAAAAATCCTCTTGGGGCGGCTTCCTCCAAAGCGGAAACGAGCTTGCCATTCAACTATCCCTTTGCAGGGCTTGGCTCTACCATCAGGCGAGTGCAGAGGCCGCTTCAGGTGGTTGATTTTGGGTGTCGGAAGCGGTTGCCTAATTTACTGCTGCATTTGTGTGGCGGGTGAGGGAGAAGTGTTTGTGGGATTTTCTGCCTCAGGTCCCCCAACCTCCAAAACTGAGGTGCGTGTGGGCCCCGCCACCCCTTGCCTTTCCGATCCCATTGGGAGGGCAGCCAGAGGTGAGTGTCAAGGTTGTTTCTGCTGGGATTTGGGGCTGTGGGGCTGACCTGAGAAGCACGCTGGTCTTCGAAGTGTCAAGAGAGGCGGGAAGCTGTGGAGCTTCTTCTTGCAGACCTTTTGTGAAAGGGGAGTCGGTGTTGAGGCTCCTTCCCGCTCTGAAGCCATATCCTCTAGAAGCTGACTCTCACACAGATCATAATGGGGAGGCTGTGATGTCACCTGTTGACTCAGGTGCCCTGCTCTCTCCAGAACTCTTCCCTGGCTGGCCAAGCGAGGAGGGCATGTGACTGGGAACCTGGCACTGCTTCCATCCCGTGAAAAGCTGCTGCCAGTCACAGTGGGCAGTAATAAGATAGCTGAGCCCTCTGCGTGAGGCAGCTTCCTTCAGTGGGCAGAACACCTGCCTGGCATGGAGAAGGTCCCAGGTTTAATCCCCAGGTAGGGCTGTCCCCTGTCAGAAACCCTGGACAGTCACTGCCAGTCAGTGTTGACAATACTGAGGGAGATGGGCCACGGGCCTGAATCCACAATTCGTTCATTTAATATGGGTTGCAGTCAATTAAGTCCTACTCGGAGTGCACTGGTTGGGATTAAGTTAATCATGTGCACAGGCTTCAGTGGGTCTACTCAGAGTTGTTGTTATTATTATTATTATTATTATTATTATTATTATTATTATTATTATTATTATTATTATCTTATACCCCACCCATCTGTCTGGGCCTCTCTCCAGCCACTGTGGGTGGCTTCCAATAGGATATTAAAGACACAATAAAACACTAGTCATTAAAAACTTCCCTAAACAGGGCTGCCTTCATATGTCTTCTCAAAGTCAGATACAGTGGTACCTCTGGTTAAGAACTTAATTCATTCTGGAGGTCCGTTCTTAACCTGAAACCGTTCTTAACCTGAGGTACCACTTTAGCTAATGGGGCCTCCTGCTGCCACCGAGTGATTTCTGTTGATGAAGCAAAGTTGTTAACCCAAGGTACTACTTCCAGGTTAGCGGAGTCTGTAACCCGAAGTGTTTGTAACCCGAGGTATCACTGTAGTTGTTTATTTCCTTGACATCCACAAGGCAGGCACCACTACCATGCCTGGTTCCCTGTAACCTCACCTCTTGCAGGGAGGGAACTGCCAGAAGGCCCTTGGAGCTGGACCTCAGTGGCCGGGCGGAATGATGGGGGTGGAGAAGCTCCTTCAGGTATACTGGGCCGAGGCTGTTTAGAGTAAGGTTGGCATTTGGTACAAAATGGCAGTGGTCATCACCTCATGCAATCGAGAAGGGTTTCCTGTTTTCGCTCACCATCGATGCTGTACCTTTATTCTTTAACAGGCTAAGCAGATGGCGACAGTCCTCCGCCCTCTAGGAGCTTACAGTCTAACGTTTTAACAGCCAGTGGAGAGAGAGACAGGAAGGACAGAAGAGGCCAGAGGAGTGGCAGTGAGGAAAATAAGTTACACCTCCCTAGGCTTCAGGCCAGGATAAAGGTTTATGCCAAAAGCACCTGGGGAGGGTGCTTTAAGAGAGCTCCATTTCTGAAATCCAATATCTCCATTAAGGATGAGTGAATCGGTCCATTTTGTTTTTATAAGATTTTATTATTTTCTATTAAGACAAAGGAAAAACATAGCATAAACAACAACATTAACAATACAAAAATACAATGCATAAGCACAACACAAAAACACAATCCAACAATCACAATAAAAAGAAACATATACAAACCTATAAACTAACACTTATCCTCTTACTTCTCTTGTTACTATCTTCTCTATTCTGGGGGACTTCCCCCATTCCCTCCACTGTCTTCAAAATCATTTATATCTTCTAGGTAGCTTTGTATCTTATTCTATTCACATTTACTCAATTTTTAATGCGCTTTACTTTACTTAATCATATCTTAACTTAAACACCAAATCTTAACACATTTTCTGACAATTAGATCTTTCACACCAAAAAATCTTAGTAACAATTTTATCTAACATATACCTGCTAAAGCCGCTATTCTATTTGATTCTGCTCAAATATTCAATTTTACTGATTTAACTAAATAGTCTTTAAATTTCTTCCAATCTCGTGACACCTTCTCCTCCCTCTGGTCCCGGATTCTGGCGGTCAGTTCTGCGAGTTCCATATATTCCATCATCTTCATCTGCCATTCTTCCACCGTTGGTATCTCTTCGCCTTTCCATGTTCTTGCCAATAAGATTCTAGCTGCTGTTGTGGCATACATAAAAAACACTCTATCCTGACTGGGTATCTCTTCATTAGTTATGCTCAGAAGGAATGCCTCTGGTTTCTTACAAAAGGTAACCTTCATTACCTTCTTGAGTTCATTATAAATCTTATCCCAGAAAGCACTCACCGCTGGGCACAACCACCACATATGAAAAAAGGTACCTTTCGCATGTTTACATTTCCAACATACATCTGACATTTTGGTATTCATCCTAGCTATTTTAACTGGTGTCAAATACCATCTGTAAACCATTTTCATTATGTTTTCTCTTAAACTATGACAAGCCGTAAATTTAATACCTTTTTGCCACAATCCCTCCCAGTCATCCATCATAATATTATGTCCTATATCTTTCGCCCAACTTATCATTGACGATTTAACCAGTTCATCTTTCGTATGCCACTCTAGCAATAGATTATACATTTTGGAAAGGTTTTTAAAGTTCGATTCTATCAATTCTGTTTCCAGTTTTGATTTTTCTACTTGAAAACCAACTTTTTTGTCCATTTTAAATGTTTCATGTACCTGATGATAATGCAACCAGTCGGGGACCTGACTTTTCACTTGGTCGTAGCTTTTTAACTTAAAAGAGTCCCCTTCCTGCTGCAATATGTCCATATATCTTAACCAGTTTGCAGACATATTCGGTCTCTTATAGGCTTTGGCCTCCACTGGAGAGATCCATCTAGGGGTCTTTCTCTCTAACAAGTCTTTATATCTAATCCAGACCTGGTACAAGGATTTTCTGACTATGTGAGACTTAAAAGTTCTGTGGATCTTAGCCTTGTCATACCAAAGGTATGCATGCCAACCGAACATATTATCATATCCTTCCAAGTCCAATACATCAACATTCTCTAGTTTGAACCAGTCCTTTAGCCAGCAAAAGGTCGCTGCTTCAAAGTAAAGTCTTAAGTCCGGCAGGGCAAAGCCTCCTCTCTCTTTAGAGTCTGTTAAAATCTTAAACTTGATTCTTGGCTTTTTGCCCTGCCATATAAACCTTGATAAGTCCTTTTGCCATTTCTTAAAACAATCCAGTTTGTCCAAAATTGGTATGGCTTGGAATAAAAACAGCATCCTTGGTAGGACATTCATTTTTATCACGGCAATTCTTCCCATTAACGACAATTTCAATCTTGTCCATATCTCCATGTCTTTCTTTATTTCCATCCACAGTTTTTCGTAGTTGTCCTTGTACAGGTTCAGATTCTTGGTTGTGAGATTGATACCTAGATATTTTACTGTTTTGACAAAATTGAGGCCAGTGCCTTCCTGTATTCTTTGAATTTGTTCTGCACTCATATTTTTTCCTAAAACTTTGGTTTTCTGCTTGTTTAATTTGAAACCAGCTACAAGTCCAAATTGTTCAATTATTTCCAAGGCTCTGGGGACACTGCTTTCCGGTTCCTGCAGGGATAACATCAAATCGTCTGTGAAGGCGCGTAGTTTGTATTCCTTCTCTCCCACACGAATTCCTTTTATCTGTTTGTCCTTTCGTATCATATTTAGGAGGACTTCCAGGACCGTAATAAAAAGTAAAGGGGAGATAGGGCACCCTTGTCTAGTTCCCTTTTCAACTTCAAACTCCTCCGATATCACACTGTTTACTATTACTTTAGCTTTTTGTTCTGTATAAATGGCCTTAATGCCATTCAAGAATTTTTCACCAACTCCCATCCTTTCCAAATTCTTTTTCATAAATGTCCAAGAAACTTTATCAAATGCTTTCTCTGCATCAACAAACAATAGTGCCGCATCTGTGTTTATGTTTCTCTCCAGTTTTTCTAAAATGTCCACAATAATTTTCGTATTATTACTAATTTGTCTACCTGGCAAGAAACCTGCTTGGTCTCTATGTATGTAATCTTTCAACACTCTTTTCAGCCTTGTAGCCAATACATTTGCAAAAATTTTATAATCCACATTCAAAAGGGATATTGGACGATAATTTTTCATTTGAGTCTTATCAGTATCTGGTTTTGGAATCAGTGTGATAAAGGCTTCCTTCCACGTCTCTGGTGCCCTATCTCCTTCTAGTATCTTGTTGCAAATTTCTCTTAACGGCTGCGATAGCCAGTCTTTCAATATCTTATAATATTTTGCTGTTAATCCATCCGGTCCTGGGGCCTTCCCTAATTGCATGTTGTTTATTGCATCTTCTATCTCCTGTGTCGATATTGGGTGGTTGAGAGTAACTAATTTTTCCTCTGGGACTTTTTGCAATCCGTTCTTTTCCAGAAATCGGTCTATTTCTGCTTCATCTATCTTCTCCTCCTTGTACAGTTGCTTGTAGAATCTTTGGAAGCACCATCTGATTTCCTCCGGTTTCTCCACGTTTTTTCCATTTACTACCAAAGTATTGATGACATTTACCTTTTGTCTTTTCTTCAATTGCCAAGCTAGTAGTTTTCCACACTTATTGGCCGATTCAAATGTTCTTTGCTTCATCATTTTCACTTTCCATTCAATGTCCTGATTCATTATATTGGCATATTGGGATTGCAAGTATTTAATTTCTTTTTGAATTTTAACACATCTGGGATGTCCTCTTAGTTCTTTTTCCTTTTCTTTAATTGATTTCAATATTCTCTCCATTTCTGCATTTTGTTGTCTCTTCTTTTTTGCTTTTTCACTAATGAGAAATCCTCTCATTACAGCTTTACTTGCATCCCAAGCAATTCTTTTCTCCACTTCGGAACTCCAATTTATCTGAAAGTATTCTTTCATCTTTTTCGCCGCTCTTTCTACTAGCTTGGTGTCTCTCATCAAAGCGTCATCCATTCTCCATCTAAAAGAATCCTTGGAAATCATTTTTAGATTTAACTGTACCGGATTATGGTCTGAAAGAGTTTTGGGGCCAATTTCTGCCTTTTGTATTTTTGGAGCCAATTCATTCGAAATCCAAATATAATCTATCCTCGACCATGACTGCTGAGGTTCACTAAAGTAAGTTGCCTCTGTATCTGTAGGGTTTTTTAATCTCCAAGAGTCCACCAAATTCAAATTATCCACCATTTCGAAAAAAGTCTTTGGGAGTTTCCCATCGTTCGTTAGTTTGGTTCTTTGAGATCTATCCATTAATGTGGAAACTGCACCATTGAAGTCTCCAAGGCAAACTAATTTGTAATCCAAATAGTCCAACAGCAGATCATGTATTTTCTTATAAAAAATTGACTTTCCATCATTTGGTGCGTAAAGTCCCAGAATCAAAAATTTTTCGCCTTGTATATTGATTTCAATTGCGATGTATCTCCCTTCTTCATCTTTAAAAAGCTGTCTTGGGCTATATTTCTCCTTTGCATATATCACTACTCCTCTCTTCTTGACCTTATCCGATGATATAAACTCTTGGCCTAATTTTTTATTCTGTAGTAATCTTCTGTGACGTCGGGCTATGTGGGTTTCCTGTAAGCATATTATATCCAAATTCTTCTTTTCTATGCTGTAAAACACTCTGCGTCTCTTTGGTCTCTGATTCAATCCCCGGACATTCCATGTCATTAACTTGAGCGCCATTTTCCTTTCTTTAGTCTTCTCCTCCAGTTGCTTCTCCTTTCTTATCTTTCTCTGGATCCTGGCTTGGACTTGGTAGACTTGGTAGTCCCGGCGGTGGTGGAAATACCTCTGGGAACCTGTAAAGTTGTGCTGGATCGAGTGGTGTGCCTTTAAATTGTTCCAGGTGCTTGTCCAAAAACTTTTGCTTCTCCGCCAGGGACCTTATTCTTATCTTTTTTCCTTCAAACGTAAATGCCAGGCCTTCTGGAAATTCCCAACTGAAGGGAATTTTCCTTTTTCTGAGCTCAGTTGCCAAATCGTTGTAAGGAACTCTTTTGTCAAGGAAAAATCTGGGGATATCCTTATAAAAAATTACTTTATTCTGCTCTACCACCAGGTTGTTTCTATAATGCAAGTCCAGAAAATAGTCCCTGTCGTATCGATCGTGTAGCACAATCAAACAGTCACTGACTGTTTTGTTGCTTTTCTTTCCTCTGGAGCCTCTTGGACCAAATCTGAAGGCCTTCACTATGCGCGCTGAGACGTTGATTTCTTCTATCTCCCAAAATCCTGAGAATAACTTCACTATATAAGCTTTTAGGTCTTCCCCTTCCAATTCTGGAAGACCCCTTAGGCGGATGTTGCCCTCTCTTTGATGTAGTTGCAGAAACGCGAGAGACTCTTCAACAGACCTCTGTCGTGTTCCAATATTCTCTATCTGCTCCAAATCTAAATTGTCCAATTTTTCCTCCACCTTTTTTATTTTTTCCTTGACCACTTTAATTTCCTCTGAGTCCTTTTTCAAGGTGGTCACCTCTTGCCCAATCCTATTAATCTCTTCTCTATTCTTCCTTACATTCTCCTCAATTTGCCCAATAGATTTTTCTAGGGTCTGCGTAGAATTTTTAATATCAGCTTTTATGTCAGCTTGTAGTTTTTCTATTGCTGAGTTCACTGCTGTATTTCCTGATGAAACTTGATCTTGTGTTTGCTTCAACCCTTCAGTAACGCTTTTCAGTCCTGCTGCAATTTCTGCCACACTAACAACCAATTTCTCCATTTGTTCCTGTAGAGTTAGGGAAACAGAGCCTTTTCTTTTTTCAGAGCCAGTTCCTTTAGATCTAGTTTCCATTCCCTGTGGGCTCTGCAGCTGTAATCTCAAGGTCACTCCAGTTGCTGTGGTAACAATCTCAGACATTCACAGCAGAAGGCCAACAGTCCCAAAAGTAAACACCAGGTGGCCAGCAGCTCAGTTCTGAGAACAAAGAGACTGCTGAGCCAGGAACCCACACCAGTCCCAAAAATCCAGCTTTTAGGCAAAGAGTTTAAGTTTTCCAAAATATAAATTCCTTAAAGCCAAGAAGAGTCCACTTTCATATAGCCCAAGTCAGTAACAGTTCCTAACTTGCAGTGTTACCACCAAAGTCCATAGAATAACTTGTATCTGGTTACAAAGAAGTCAAAATGTCTCCACTGGTAAACAGTCACTGAGACACCAACAAAGAAAAAATGGCAACAATATATCACAGCCCGCTACTGACCCGGAATCCTAATCCAGAGGGTGAGGGGCATCTTCTTTTGCCATATCAACTGTTTTTAAGTCTTTAAACAACCTTTAAGCAACTTTTAAACCACTTTTAAAAAGTTTGGCAGAGTTCGCAAAACTTTCCCGTTAGTCGCGGCTTTGATCTTTTAGCGCTACCAAGCTCGCTCAAACAGTACAAAGGGAACAGGCTTCCTTTTGCAATTTCCTCTGCAAGCAGTTCTCTTTAAACTTGTAAAGTAATCCAATTCTTTAACTTACAGAGTTTCTTTGTAAGATTCTGTGTAGGAAGTGCCGGGTGCTCGGGTCTGGCGGGATCGCTGCTTTGATCCTCCGCAGGCAGTCGCTTCTTCAGTCCCGTGCTGGGGCTCCGCTCGCCTGGTTTTCCCCCTTACGAGGGTCAATCAGGAGCGGAGACAGCACGTCTGGGACCCACGAAGCCGTCGGTCCACGGGACGCTCTTCCCGTGGCTTTAAGGGACCCGCGGCGCAGGCACGGAAATCCCTATCGCCTAGCGGAGGACGGAGCCATCGGACTCCCGTCCGCCATTGACTCGGCACCTAACCGGAAGTCGAATCGGTCCATTTTGATTCATCTGCGTTTTGCATTTTCCCAGCCTTTAGCTCAGTTCTCTGCATCGGTTGTGATGGCTTCTCCCCACATGAAATCTTGTATTTTGAAGCACGGCTTTTTGTGCTGATCGCACTCCTGCCTGCCTGTCCCAATGTCCCCCATGGTATGCCAAACAATCCATTCAGATTCCTCGCCCCTGCTGTGTAGCAAGCACAACAAATGTCAAATGGAGAAAAGCCTTTATAGTTCTGCGGTTCCAGTCTATGCACTCTGCCATAGCTGAAGAACGCTATCGAAGGATCCCCTATGAAGAGAGCATTTGTCCATGTGCAGGGGGAATGCGCCTGAAGATTTACCTGGCTACTTACTGGTTTCCCAATCTGTGAGGATTCATGAGCAGCCTTATTCAAAGATTTAAATCTCCCAGTTGAGAAATCAACTGAATACAACTGTGTATCTGATCAACTCTACAGTTCTAAAAAGGCAGCCTGTGCACAGGACCAGTGCTAGGGTTTCTTGCGCCCTAGGCGAGACCACCTTCTGGTGCCCCCCGCCGCCCGCCAAAGCCTGCTTTAGCAGGAGGTGGGGGTGGTGGAGAGGCAAGCAGCAGTTTCTCCGCTGTAGCAGAGAAGCTGCTGCTTGCCCGTCCCGCCGCCTGCCGCCCGCCCAAGCCTGCTTTAGCGGGAGGTGGGGGTGGTGTAGGGGGCAAGCAGCAGTTTCTCTGCTACAGCGGAGAAGCTGCTGCTAGCCTGCCCCGCCCCCCCGCCCAAGCCTGGCCAGCGCCCCCTCCATTAAGGCGAACTAGGCAATTGCCTAGTTCGCCTTAATGGACGTGCCAGCCCTCCCTGTGCAGCCTTTAGAGTGGCAGTTTTAAGGAGAAAAGTTTGTGGGGAGGATCAGTAAAATTCTTCAGGGGAGCAAGCTTTCATCTGATGGAATGTCTGGTTTTCATGATTATTTTAACTGTGTACTGTAATTTATTCTGTTTTATGCATTTCGGGTTTCTGTAATGGCTTCAGCCACACAAATAAATAATATTTGTATTCACGTCTGTGATTATATGTGTGTGTGTGTGTGTGTGTGTGTGTGTGTGTGTGTGTTTAAATTCTCGTGGAAATTTGTCTGTATTTCAGTGCAAATTTCTCCTAACAGACACATTTTTCTTTGCAGTTTTGCCTAATCTACCCAGTATTTCAAGATATAAATATTTACATTTTCCCAGATGTTATCTTCACAAACATACACATTTGTCATGCATGCTTTGTCTAGTAAATACATTTTTGTTCCCATTGGTTGGCTGGAGAAATGCAACGCAATATTCAGAGAAGTGTGACTTTTGAAGGATGGTTGATTCAGCTCACTTCTGGTTTCAGAAAATGCAGGTTTTCTAGACTCTGCTTTAAATGCAAACTGATCCAAATTTCTCCCTCCCATCTCAAATATCCTTGTGTAGACGGCAATGCTGCAATATGGCTCACCGTGTGCAGCTAGTTTGATCTCCATGCAAACAGAGGTTTGCATAATGACTTAATCACTCTACTACCTATTTTCTTATTTTGCATACTTTATTAATTACTGTCTCCTCCAGGGCGTTCAGCCTATCATTATGTGACTTTCCTCCTTCACAGATCAACATTAAGCGCACAACAGCAAAGATTGCGCTGTCATTAGCAGCTGCTTCAGTTAGACCGGCCCTGAATTCGAGGGCTGGAGCCGGCTTTTGCCCTGATCTGAATTTAACCCCTGATTAACCTCTGTATTGAGGATGCCTGTGTCTCTTCTCCCCCGCCCCATTACAATGCTACACCAGTGGAGCATTCAAGGTGTACCCAAAAAACCTGGGGTGTTCTGGGGCTCTCTCAACCCAATCTTGCTGAATTCTGGGTTGGCACAAATCAGTCTGATTTGGTTCAGGATCCAGGATTTGACCAGATCTGGTACATAGTAACCTTCCTGAGACTTGTGGGTATAGGGCAGTACACAAATTTAAATATTAATATTAACAACAACAACAACAACAACAACAACAACAACAACAACACAACATAGTCCCACTAAATTCCTTTTTAACCCTGCATTGTGCTAATCAGAGGGAGCTGGATATGTTATACCCCAGATGTGTTTTATAACAAACCGACGAGAGCCCTAATTAAACACCAGCCTCGCCCCCAGCTTGATTCAGGACTGGGTCTGGGTTGGGTTGGGTGGTCCCAGGTCCAGCCCAGGTCCCGGTGATTTGGGGGTCTGGATCAGGGCCCTGGATCAGATCTGTTGTGCATGTACAGCCCTAGTATTTATATTCCACTCATTATAAGGGGTATAACATTAACTTGGCAAAGTTTGTTTAGGTTATTCGTTATATAAACCCCAGAATACACAAATGTGTATCTTGTTTGTGTGTGTGTGTGTGTGTATAATTTTCATTTTCATTTAATTACATTGTTTTCTCTCTGTGTATCTCTCTGTCAATACATTATTGAATTTTTATTTTTAAAGGGAATATCATACTCAGCTCTTCAGCCAGAATGGCTTGCAGGTCTCTCTATTTTTAAAACTCACAATCCTTGCCTTCAGGCTTACAATCTAAGAAGGCATAACACATAAGGAAGAAGAGAAGAGGAGGGAAGAGGAAAACGAGCGAATGCATGAGGAGGACACACGAGACTAACTGCATATCCTTGATACAAACACAGCAGCCATGTCTGAATAGCTGCTGTGGGCTGATTTTTTTTTAATACCTCTCCTTTTTTTTTGCTTCTTTTCTCACACACCCCTCCACCTCCCCTGCTGCTCCTGGTCCCCCCACCCCTAATGGCAGTGGCGGTTAAGAGCCATTTTGAGACACTTTATCCTGAAACCCTGGCTCGAGTGACAGGAGGCGCGAGAGGGGAAGGAGCTCCTGTTCCGTTGAAACACGTCCCCGTCTCAGCCTAATACTGGGAGGCTCCGTAATTACAAACATAAGGAGATCAAAGAGGGCTGTCCCCCGGGATTCTTCCCTTTCAAGATTAAAGACGCACTTTCAGGCTCGCTGTATATATTTTGACACACATTATTAAAGCATAAGCCCCCAACCCTTCTCCCTCACAGACTTTGCATTTGTAGTCCCCCCCCTCTCTCTCCACCTCTCTTGGTGGCTAATTATTACCACAATCCTCCCCGCCCCCTCTGTCATGTATTCAAAGTATTAATTTGGGTTTTAAAAATACCAGCTGCTGGTTGTGTTGTTGGGCATGTACCGTTCTGGCTTTTATCTTCCGTTGTGGCGAAAGAGGGGAGCAAGCACTGAGTTCAGGTGCTAGACTGTACAGTAAAGAGCAATGACTTTCCTTAGACTCGTCCTCTCTTGAAATGTCTCCTTTTTTGAAGCCCTAAAAATTAGAAATTAAGACTATCTACCAAATTTAACATCCTGCGCTCAAACTGGAGATGTAACGATGCTAAGCATGACCGGCAAAGCGCTGGGAAGCCTTGTAGGCTCTTTGGGGATATCATGCTGCATAAATCTGTGTTTAACATGGCGCATCATGAGGACTAGCAGCTCCCTCCATTTGAGAATGGGAAGCAAGGGGTTATATCCTGTTCTAACCCCGCTCAGAGCAGACCCATTGAACTTAACTGGCAAACCGAGGTTCAGTAATTTCAGTGCCTCAACAGGATACCACCCAAAAAGTTTTGGCAGAGGTTTTGAGTTTGGAATCATCTTATATAAACTGAAGCCAGAAAAGATACTCTACTCATAGGGAGGAGGCAGTCAGGCAATGTGGGAAATCCAGATGGCAGCTAGACCCAGCAACCCAGAGCAGCTTGAAGGACTGAGCCAGGGCAGATAAATCAATGGTGGGCCCTGTCAAGTGGCTTGACCCAAGGAGCTGTCCAATGCTACCAGGTGCTGATTCCATCCCTGATTCCTAACCAGCTAGTATTGCATTGGTTCTGCCTGCAAAACTTTTGTCCTATAAGGCAAATGAGTACTGGGAGTCTGAAAAGCAGTCAAATTTGCATTCTAGGCCCCACCAGGCTCTGCTCTGGATCTCCTCCTCCTCCTCCTGATTCCATCCAGTTTCCAACAGACTTGTGCCAGGCTCCGCCCCTGAGCCCACATGGTTCCATCTTAGCTGCGCCCTAACCTGGGCTCTGCCTGTCCCAGCTGTATGTCAACTTTGAGGGAAGGGCCAAAGGCCACCAGTTCCATCCCTGGCGCCTCCAGTTAAGAGAAAGGTTGTCAGTCCAGAATTTGAAATGTTGCACTCAAGGGAGGGGAAAGGTTGATGGGAAGGCTACCGTTGAGTTGTGGCTACTGCTAGGCCTCCTCAAAGCAGATTCTCCGAAGTTAATCATCATGCGGGGAGGAGGAAGCCAAGCAAGGACCGCCCTCCGCCTCCTTCTCCCAGCGGTATGTCCCACTGGGCATGACACACCACGTGATGCACCCTCCCCCAATGTGGGGGGCAACCCCCTGCTCCAATTGGTCTGGCTGGCAGAGGCAGTGCGCCTCTGAATACCAGTTGGTGGGAAATGCAAGTCAGTAGAGCTATGTTGCATGCAAGTCCTGCTTGCAGGCTTCCCAGAGGCATTTAGTCTGCCACTGTGAAAACAGGGGGGGCCTTTGGTCTGATCCAGTGGGGCTGCTCTTATGAATAACAGTGAGAGGGGGCTGCCAACTTCACGCCCCACCTGGGGGCTTCCTGGAGCCATCTGATTGGCCACTGTGGGGAAACAGGATGTTGGGACTAGATGGGTCTTTGGCTTGATCCAGCAGGGCTCTTCCTATGTTCTCATGTTACCAGGTGGCCTCAAATTATTCCATTGTTTCAAACTCAATTTCAGCACAGTTCCAGGTGCTATTCCTTTTATTCAAATGTCTCCAACCTGCACTCTCCGCTGTTGCGATAAACCAATATCCACTTTATTGCCAGGACTGTAATAGGACAATTAGCAAACCAGTATTGCCAGGGAAATAAAATAACAGGGCTTTGTCTTTGTCTTTTTGCATTTTTATAGCATACAAATATTTGTGGCAGGCACACACACCCGCCCCTCCCCCCTAAAAAAAACCCCTCAGCTAAATTGCCCTATTAATGAAGCTACCATCTTCGCTTCTAGCCAAATTGCCTGCTAATGGGACCTGTTTTTATATACCCCTTCCCCTTATTTCTAATTTGCTCTTTTATAAGTCTCACTTGGACGATTTCGGTTTTATGAAGTTCTTGGCAAGGGGAGGGAGAACGAAGCCTCTGCCTTTTTTCTTTTTTTGCCTTTTTTTTTTTGATAAGACGCTGAGCGGATATGTGGAATACAATGCCAAAACTGATCCACTTGAGATGAAATGCATGGAAGCAGACCTGGTGCGTCCCATGAATATCAGCCTCTGGCAATGCCCACCGATCTGCCCATCTTCTCTGCTGGCAACTGGAAGCACGAGTTGTACAGTATAATGTGCCATTTTTGCAGCTCCCTCTTCAGACATTGTCTTGCTGGCCTGCCTGACAACAAAAGTCATCTGGGCCGGATGATCCTGCCTCTCCTCCTCCATGCGCTGTTCTGGGGGTTCGTCAAACCTCCCAAGCAGCTCCAAGCGAAGGAGAGAGGAGAGAGTCATGCTGTGCTAGCAGGTTCTGTTGCGCTGGCTTCTATTGGTGCAGCAACTTAGCTGACTCTGCCCCATTGGTCCAGTGCTAGTCTTACCCAGAACAAACCCACTGAAATCAACAGACCCAAGTTAGCCATGTCCATGCATTTCAATGGGTCTACTCTGAGTAGGATTAGCATTTGGTGCAAGGTTATGTCCAGTGCTAATCCTCGCCCTGTTTTTTGGGGTTATATTTTACTGCAAGTTTTTAGACCCTTTCAAACTGCATTCTCCATTGTTGTAACTTGCCCTGGGACAGGCCTCGAAGTGGAAGGCGGGTAACGATTTAAGAGATTAATGACCCTCGGGGGTTTCAATTTTTTCAAAAGGGTGCAAGCAGCCTGCTGTGTGGACGCCACTTACAGGGTATGAGGGATAAGGTTTTTCAGAGAGGCCAAGCCAAGCCAAAAGTAGGGTGGTGTCATGGGCAGATCGGTTACTGAGGAATGGTGGGAAGAAGCAGCTGAGGAACCCCCAAGGGGAGAAGGCTTGGAGCCCAGGAAGTGGTGGTGGGACAACACGGAGTCCCAGAGAAGACCAGGAAGAGGAGGTGTTGGAAGCTGAGGAGGTAGCAGGGCTTTGTGAGCTGGGAGAGTCCAGAATCAGAGGCGGACATGAAGCAGGGTGGTAGGAGAAGGAGGCAAAAAGGCAGAGATGAGTCGGGCTGGTGAAGAATCACGAGAGTCTCCCCCTCCTGCTGCAACAAGCTCCCACCCCTTTGTCTCCCTCAGCCACTCGTCCTCATTGCCTCCTTTGGTGGTTTCCCAAGCTGGTTCCTCCCACCATTCCCCTGTGCCCAACCAGTAGAGGTGAGGTGGACGTTGCTAGGGTCAGTTGTCCCCTCCCCCGCACCCTGAAAGCGAGACTGCTTTTCTATCTAACCCTCGGGGAGCGAGGCTCCTGGATTCTCCTGATGCCACCCATGGAGATCCCTCAAGGGCTCTGATTACCTCCTCGTCCTCTGCGCTTCTTCCTCCGCTTGCCAGCGCCGCCCGCTAAGGCCCCCTTGGAGTTTACCTTCAAGCTCGAGTGGGACATTGGGAGTGGGTTTCCGACGGAGTGCTGAGTGGGCCCAGGCGGCCTCGCCTCTGTGCCGGCTTCCTGGCCATAAGCAGGACCCTCCTCACACCCTCCTTCCTCCTGGGCCGGGCTCCCCTCCAGCGAAACCTCGCTGCCTCCCGCCCTTGGGCCTGCAGCCTCCAGCGGGGTCCTTTCCGGAGACTGTCTCTGGGCTTGGCCAGTCCCTTTAACCCGGTCTCCTTTAACTGGGTTTGTCTCAAGGTCCCCTGAATTCATTCCGGAGGGACCCTGGAGGCCCAAGCCCTCTGCTTGCTCACTGCTGCTCAGTTCAAAGTTGCTGACTGTCTCCGCAATGGGCTGCAGTCTGAGCGCCATCTCTTCTGACCTCAGCGGAGGCTGCGGCCTGCTTTCCTCAGCGCCCACATCCTCGCCTTGCTCACTTGGAAGACTGAAGATTGATCGCTTGCTGGGGAGCTCCATGGCTGACGCCCATCTGTGCTCTGGGCAGTGGCTGTGAAAACAACCAAAGAGGAACTGCAAGTTCAGACAGCAATGGAGCCAATGTGGAAGAAACCAGGGTTTGAACCCCTCACCCCGCCGTGAAGCTCACCGGAGTGGCCTGAGGGCAGTCCCTGCCTCAGCGTTGCCTACCCTACAGGGTTGTTGTGGCAATAAAATGGGGAGGGGGAGAGAACCGTGCCTGCCACCTTGAGTTCCTTGGAGGAAAAGATGGGATTTAAATCCAATCCATTACCAACCAACCAACCATCACTGCCTAGAGATGAATGGGTCTGTCAATTTCGCTTCTCTGTCTCCTCAATTTTCAAATCTTAAACCCAGTTCTCCACATTTCTGTGCCAATCTGAGATGTTTGTGGGTTTTTTTAAAATCCTCCTAAAAATGCACCAGCATTTTAAGGAAAATAATATCCTAATAACACACACCCACACCCACACCCACACTTTTTGCATGCAGGTTTGCCACATAGACACATTTCTGTGAAACAATTTTCCAAAATATAATACAGTTTTATGCTCTTTTCACTAGTATATACATTCTACTGCAAACCTTACCCTGGTATATGCATTTTAGTACACATTACTTGGCTAGAGAGCTGCATTGCAAAATTCAAAGAAGTGTGAATTTTGAAGGATGCCTATGTTTCAGTTTGCAGCATTATTATTATTATTATTATTATTATTATTATTATTATTATTATTTCAATTTGTATACTGCCCTTCATCCATAGATCTCTGGGCAGTTCACAACGTGTTGTCTGGAAAGTGTGAATCATAGTTTGCCCTTAAATGTGAATTCCCCACCCCCACCCCAATCCCTTATTCTGCCACATGCCATAATAGTATGTTAGTGGTAGATTTATACTGGACAGTCCATACACTGGCCACATTCACACCATACATTTAAAGTGCAGTAATACCACTTTAAACAGCCAGGGAGATGTGTTTTGCACAGAGTGCTGAGAGTTGTTAGGAAACCTCCTATTCCTATGGAAGAACTACAGACCCCAGAGTTCCCTGCGAAGAGGGATTGGTTGTTAGGCCACTCTGGGAACTGCAACTCCTGAAGGGAATAGGGCTCTCCCTTGAAACTACACAACTAGATGGCCCAATGGTCTGACTCCACACCAGGGAGCTTTCTGCGTTCCCATTTCCTAATGGAAGGGCCAAAGCTCAGTAGCAGAGTATCTGCTTTGCATGCAGAAGGTCCCAAATTCAACCTCTGGCATCTGCAGGTAGGGCTGGGAGAGACCCCTGCCTGAAACCCTGGAGAGCTGCTGCTGCCAGTCAGTGTAGACAGTACTGAGCTAAGCAGACCAATGGTCGGACTCAGGGTAAGGCAGCTTGCCTATGTGATAAAGGAAGACCCAACCCAAACAGAAAGCAAAGTAACAGAAGCTCTAACCTTAACTTGGCACGCCCTAAATGCTTTAATAAAGCATTGGTGGGTTTGTATTCCAGCCGAGCCATACGGAAGTCTAAAGCCAGCCAAACTCCAGGCTTCCCAAGCAGGCTCGGGGTTTCAGAGGCTCGATGTGTTTTTTGCTCTGTGCTCAGGCGACACCAGCTTCTCAGGCGGCCCAGCCCTGGCACTCTGAGCATCTATAGGCAGCAAACTATTTTTCCCTCTTCCTGGGCAGCTCAGAGACAGGTCTCAGCACTATCAACAAGGGCCAGTCGCCTAGCAACTGCTGCTTAGGAACTGTTGCTAGAATTGTGAATTATTTCCTGCATTAGTGAGCAGGCTTGATTTCTGCCCCGGGGACTGTGTGGTACATGTGTTTGAGGGCTCCAGGTTTGCAGGGGCACAGTGGGCCCTTCTGAGTCCCGGTAGGCCTTTGCCCGGCCTCCCACAATGCCCTGGGTCAATGCGAGCCAGAGGCATTGTGGGAAATCAAAATGGCAGTCAGTACTGGGCCAGGGGATGGAACTAAAGGGAAAGTGGGGTGCCCACAGAGATGGAAGCACATAGGCCCTATCAGAACAGGGCTGGCACTGGGCATTATGAAAAGTCCTCACTACCATGTGCCAGTGGTGTGTCAAGCTTGTTCCAAGGCATCCCAATAAATTGCCGCAGGAAACTTTGCACTCTGGAATGCTGGGAGCAGAAGGCAGAATGACAGCAGGGCTCCACAAATCTATACAATGATGGCCTTGGTCCACCAAACTCATAATTGTCTACTCTGACTGGCAGTGGCGCTCCAGGTGTTTCAGACAGGGCACCATTCCCAGCCCGACCTGGGGAAGCTCTGCCCCTCCCCATCACTCATAATGAAAAACAAGTGAGCTTGGAATTGGCTGCGGAAGCCTGAGTGGGCGGAGTCAGTCCGGGGCCTGAAGGTTCTTCGCAGAGAAGGCTGCCACCTGCAGTTCTAAAGGCTCACCACACGGGGCAGCTGTGCATAGATCCTGGCAACACCAAGGGCATTGGGAACCTGCTGGGTTTTGTACGGAGCTCTGTGCATGCCCCGTTGGCACAAGGGCCCAGTTCATGTCCCGCCCCTGTTCACATCAGCAGTGCGCACTGAAAAGCCGCCACCTCAACAGCCAACTTGATGTGATTGTGCACATGCTCATAGCAAGATTCCTTTGGTGTGAGGTCCCCATGGTCGAACTCTGGAATTCGCTCCCATGGAAGGTAGTGATGGCCACCAACTGGGATGGCTTAAGAAGAGGATTTGGGCTCCTCCACTCTTACCTTTTGCCCTGTGCTTTCTAGGAACAGGTCCACGTTTTAAAGCAGGGGTCGGCAACCTAAGGCCCATGGGCCACAAGCGGCCCATGGAGGACGTTTAACCGGCCCACGAGCTGCCCCCAAACCAAGCCACCTGCTCAAAGAGTCCCCGTGCGCTGTGCTAAACTGGCACAGTGCAGCAAAGGGACTTGCTTTCGCTGCGCCAGAAATCGTGTCTGCGCATGTGCAAATGCTGGAAATCACGGGCCCACAAAGGGATATCTGCTGGAGTGAACCGTTCCAGGCAAGGTAAACCTTGCTGACCCCTGTTTTAAAGCACTGTGTCCCGGTGCTTTCTCCCCTGACCCCGCCTCCCCCATGAAAACCTACTCTTTAATATTGAATTGGAGCAAATGGCAATTAGGGCTTTCCACGGAATTGCCATTTGCTCCAATTCAGCAGTAAAGAACAAGTTTTCACCAGGGCAAAAAACAGCAACAACACCAGCACTCAGATATGGACCTGGAAGGTGGGAGATTGGGGGGGGGGTCTCTACCTCTCTGCGTGTGGAAAAATTACAGGATATATTATATAAATATGGTAAAGGGTCTTATGGGTATTTTCTTTCTCTTCCTCTCTTCTCTTTTTTCTCTGGCATTATTACTACTACTACTACTACTACTACTATTCCTGTTTTGTAGATAGCCTAATTCTTACTGTATTTTATATATATATAAAATCCAGTAGTTTTTTTTAAAAAGAAAGCCCAAACCTGTTACCTGAGCAAAAGTAAGTGTGGATGAACTCTTAGTCAAATTCATGGAGACTCTCCAATGGCTACTAGCCACAATGGCTACGTTGAACCTTCACTGTCGGAGGCAAATTGTCTCTGAGTAATACCAGTTGCTGGAACTGCAAGTGGGGCGAGTGCTGCTGAAGTCAGGTCCTACTCACAGACTTTCCACTGGGACACCTGGCTGACCACCATGAGAAGAGGATGCTGGACTGGATGAGCCTTTGGCCTTATTCCGAAGAGCTTAAGTTCTTCCTCTGACTACAATATGTGGCAAGTCTATTGCATTTGAAGGCTTCTTCCGGATGACCTGTTTATTGAGCATTCATCCTGATTTCCTTGCACCTTGCTTACGCGGAGGTTAGACTACAGTATTGATGGAGCATTCTCTCTTATTGGTTTCTGGGGAAGTCATACCTGATTTGCTTGTGGGATGGTGATACCATAATGATTCTGATATGCTCTCTGGAGGACGGGGTGTGGACCCAGAGCATTCCCCATCCTGCACTTAACGATATCATGTAACAATTCTGGGTCTACAAACTAGAGGAACAAGGAATGGCCCAAAACCACTTTATTCTTCAGAGCATCTGAAACAACGTCTAGGTCTCTGGAACTGCCTGAATCATGTGACCTTAAGGCAAGTCTTCAAATGTCCAAATTCTCAACACCAAGGAAATAAATTATAAATTGTTGAGCTAGGGTGCTGTATTCCCCTTTACTTGTGCAAACCCAAATTTCCAGTTATGTGATTGTATGTGTAATACAAAATCTGGACCATCTGCAGGTGACCCTACTCATTCTCCTGAGTTGGGGCCATGGGAGTGTGTTCCAAAGTCCTGCCTTAACAGCGTCACTGTAAGAGACCCTCTCAGTGCCCACTGAGACTGGTGGTGGTGGTGATGATGATGATGATGATGATAATAATAATAATAATAATAATAATAATAATAATAATAACAATTTATTTATACCCCGCCCATCTGGCTGGGTTTCCCCAGCCACTCTGGGCGGCTTCCAGCAGGATATCAAAAACACAGTAAAAGATCAAACATTAAAAGCTGCCTTCAGATGTCTTCTAAAAGTCAGATAGTTGTCTATTTCTTTGACATCTGGTGGGAGGGCGTTCCACAGGGCGGGCACCACTACCGAGAAGGCCCTCTGCCTGGTTCCCTGTAACTTCCCTTCTTGCAGTGAGGGAACCGCCAGAAGGCCCTTGGCGCTGGACCTCAGTGTCTGGGCAGAACGATGGTGGGTGGAGACGCTCCTTCAGGTATACTGGTGAGGAAAGATGGCAGGGAGACCAACAGTGGGTGGAGCTGGCAAATGCTAGGCTTGTCCCCATCTTCCTCCCTGCTGGGTTCTACGTGGCAATGCTGAGACTAAGGAGCAGGAGGAAGCACACAGCCATCCCCTGGGCTGAGTGGAACTAAGATGACCAGCAGGTGGGGTCCAGCTCAGGGCAGACCGAGGTTGGTCTAATGCACCAGCCTCTGCTAGGCCCGCAAGCACTTTTGCAGAACGGCAGCTGGTATTACGCACACCAGGTTCACTGGCCTTTCTGGGTTGCAACTGAGCTTTTCAGATCATCATTCTTCTCTGAGCAGCAGCAGCTTAAACCGCGGCTCAGGCAGAGCCTTTGAAATTGTAATGACACCTTTGATTTCCAATCTGCAGGCGGAGGCCAGGGCACCGGAGACCAGGAGTGAGGAGAGGGAAAGCGGGGAGGGAGAGTTTCAGGAGACAATGGTGGGTGTTGACCATTTCCAGAGGCGCCGTGCTGGGGATGAAAAATTATACGGTCCTCGACGCCAACGGAATGACAATGGCTGGGTGGCGGGGAGCGTTAGGGGGAAACACACCCGGGGAGGGCTGCAAAGTCCAGAGCCGTGGAGGTGATCGAAACAAGCCTTGCTTGCCGCTTCCTTTTGGCTGCCGCAAGGAAACTAGGCATCGCTTGGGAAGTTTGCGAGAAACACACACATCCCAAATTAAGCATGCATGACGGACAGAAGATGAATTTTCAGCGGGGATCCTGGGAGTGGCCCATCGAAAGACTATAAGATGAGAACGGCTGGATCGCGTCAATGGCCCAGTTAGTTTTCTCAAGGGCCAACCAGATGTCCATTATGGGAAGCCTGGTAGAGCTGTATGTGAGTGCTGCAGCACCAACTCTGCCCACCTGTGATTTCCAGCACCTGGTATTCGGAGGCATGATGCCTCTGGCAGTAGAGGCAGAACAAAGACATCATGGCTAGTAGCTACCGGTAGCTCCTTGAATTCATCTACTCCTCTTTTGAAGCCATCAAAGTTGATGCCTCCTGTGGCAGTGAGTTCCACAGTTTAACTATATGCTTTTTATAGGACTTTTATCTATTGCGAATCATCCAACAGCTTCATTGGATGTCCATGAGTTTCTAATGTTATGTGAGAGGGAGAAACGCTTTTCTCTCTGCACAATGTGAAAGGGTGCCTTTCCTTGACCTGCTCCTTTTCTAGGTGCAGGGATATTTGAAACACTTCATCGCTGTGTCAGCGGAAAGGGCCATCAAAACCAGCACCCTGTTCTTGCAAGGGCCAACCAGATGATCACGGGAAGCCGATGAGCGATTCCTGAGCGCAACAATATTCTCTCCACTTGCAATGCCTAGCAGGTGGAATTCAGAGTCCTACTGCCTTCGACAGGAGAGGTAGAACATAGTTATAATGGCTGGTAGCCACTGATAGTCTTCTCATCTGTGGATTTGCCTAACTCTCTTTTAAAGCCAATTTAACTAGGTGCTGCATGGAGAAGTCCTCCTTTCTGCCTGCCCCGAATCTCCCAGCATTCAACAGGGCAGACACTTGCCTGACACAGATGCCTTGGAGCCACGTCTCGATGGATTTGAAGTGGTACTCCATGTCCCCATAGGTGCTGGAGACAAACTTGAAGGAATCAAAGACTTGTGATTTGCCCCGTTTCCACCTGGCCCCTAGGCTGCGCTCTCCATACCCCAACCAGATTTCCACATGGACAATGTCGTGGGGCTGCCTTTTTCCTGCAGAGAGGGAAGGAGTACAGTACATCTTGGAAAGCGGCTTTTGAAAACTGGCGTGTTTAGCTACACCTGGAAGGGGTGAGGAAGAGGGGAGCCTTAATGCATCAAAATTCTGGCACTGGAGAATCCCCTCATCGCCTGCCCTAGGAAGAGGAAGAAAGCGGATTCAGATGGTCCCATGAGGGGTGTGTGTGTGCTGAAGGGTTCAGATGAAGACAGAAAGCAGTGTCTGAATGGAGTGGCAAGACATTTCGAAGGCAAGATTTTGAGGCCATCAGGCACATTTGGAATTTTGAGGAAGTGCTGCTGGCATATGTCATGAAATGGCTGCCCTGGGCGATGTGGAGCATCACAAAATGGCTGCCATGAGGGTATGGCATATTATAAAATGGCTGCTGGGGATGTGGTATATCACCAACATGGCACCTTTTGGGTGAAGTGGTGCCTGCAAGGCCTTCCCCTGGTGCCCTCAAAGATGCTCAGTGCTCCCCTCACCACCTTTGATTCCCTTGACAAAGTACATAGAGCTGAAGGAGGAAGTTTGGAGAGCAACACTCTTTCCCACTTTGTTTTTCAACTCAGTGTGCTTTTCAAGGCTCGGATTAAGTCTATTGGATCTGGCTTTTGCCCAGTTCCCTTGGCAAAGCCAAGTGTGTGTTTCCTCCTGCTTGCTTGGTTTCTTGGAGCAGGGAAGTTGACCCTGGGGGGTGGGAGGGAGAGAGGTGTTCAGAGGGCACCTGCTGAAAAATAGAAATGTGCCCATGGAATCCCCGCCCCCCCAAAAACCCCGATGACAATTGGTGAGCTTGAGATAAGAAGAAAGGCAAAAGGATGGTAGGGACATTCAGAAAAGGACAGGAAGAGGAGTATGATGGACATCACAGGCCACATTACGTTGTGTGTCAAAGTAAGTTCCTGAAATGAAGATGAGATCTCCTGGTTTCAGATATTCCTCGCTGGGTAATGTAATAGGAAGAGTGTCATACTGATAAGCTTGGTTTCCTAAGCCCATGCAGAAGCCAAACTCTTCTGTCAGGTCCCACATTACTCTCCGGATGAACCCGCAGCAGTCCAGGAAGAGCGGAGAGTTGTATTCTGGAGCTGGGGAAGAAATTGAAGCAAAGGTCAGTTGGAAAGTGGAATATTGTTGAAGCAAAATGGCAGCCTCAAGCAGAACGTCCGGAGGGAAAATGAGCAATGGGGAACAGATGAGCAGACCAGGGACTCAGCTACATTAGTCAAGAAACAGCATGCAACACCAGATGGCACCAGAGAGCAAAACAATTTCTAAGCAATTTTCCATAGTGGTTTTTTTTTCCTTTTAATGATTTAATTTCTTACTTATTTATAGTGTTTCTTTTCTGGCATGTAGATCCACCCCAGGTAAGAAGAAACTCCAGTGTCCCATCCTTAACAGCAAATGACCAGAGTCCTCATTGAAGCTCCTCATTGCAGAGTATGAAGGAAGGACCTTGCCTTTGATGGAAAGCACGAGACTCATAATCTCAAGTGTCGTGGGTTCAAGCCCCATGTTGGGTGACAGATTCCTGCAGGGTGTTGAGCTAGATGACCTTCCGCCTGTTTTTTTAGTCCCAGCACACTACCACAGTCAGTCATCATCCTGCGGCCACTGAGCATGCTCAGGATTCACTGAGGCTGTTTTGTGTGTGTTGGGGGGGGGAACCCTGTTCCTTTGGAGGGTTTCTCACACACAGAGAGACTGGGACTCCTGAAAATCTCGGGGCTCCCAACAGCTGATAAAAGACTGTGTGAGAGGCAGGAAAGGGGAGAGCTCCCAGAGTGAGATGCTGGGGGAAAAGGAAAATGCTTCTTGGTGAGAGATGGGAGGGTACAGCCTTAGCTGAATGGGATAAAAGTTAGGCTATATCCGTGAGAGAAGACCGTGTATTCTTTCAGCTCTTTTCTTTCTTTTTACTATTTTCGTTTAGATTAGTTTTTTTATTGCAATGTGAAAAGTTTTTTTTTTTTTAAAAAAAAATATTTTTAAAAAGAAGGAAAGAAAAGAAGAACCTACATGGTGGAGGGGGAAGGGGTTCTTTTGCTCGGATCCTGCTTGCAATATCCCCACAGGCATCTTGTCGGCCAATGTGAAAGCAAGATGCTGGACTAGATGGGCCACTGGCCTCATCCAGCAGGGCTCTTTTGACGTCCTTACGGAAGAAAAGTGTTCTGAGGGGATTGCTTATTTCAGCAGTATTTTGGTGTCACGGGGAGTCTCCCTTTCCTACGCCCTCGCTTTCCGAAAACAAAGCAGCCTGGGGAAGCAAACGGCTCTTACTTCCAGCTTGATGGTATTTCTGTGCGTAAGGCACGCCGATGTAACTCTTCGCCTGCTCGAGGAACTTCATCCGGAGTTTCCACTGGTCATCCGGATGCAGATTTCTGGGTACAGGCGCTTTCTTCTGAGCGACCCTCCTGAGTTCCTCCTAGAACCAAAGGAAGTGAGCGGGGAGTGAAATGGAAGCAAACTCACGAGTCGCTCGGACTTTGGGGCGCATTGCTGTACATGACAAGGAAAGCACCATTAAAGCCTCTCTTCTTCCCTCTCCCTCTCTCATAAAGAACCCAAGAACGCAACCATTAGGCAAAGCAGCATACAAACATGTGAATATTAGGCGAGATTTACCAATGAATTTTCGCGAGGGCTCTTTAAAAAAGAAAGAAAACGAATTCCCCACTCCCGCCCCACCCTCCTCTCCTGAACCTGGGAGCGAATCCTCAGTTAGCAACAACCAAACAGCCGCTTTGCTCCAGGTGAAATCCTGCTGATTTGACAGAAAGGTGGAGGCACACACAGCCAGCCCCGCTGAGATTACAAAAAAGGACCTGCCGCTGCTGTCAGGACCGCACCAACTAAGCCGAAATGAATCCTGTATTGCAGGGGGTTGGACTAGATGGCCCTTGGAGTGTCTCTTCAAACTCTGCAATTCTGCGATTCAGTGAATAAATCACAAAATTATGTGGAGATGGGAAAAGCAGACTGGAGACTGGAAAAAGCGAGAAACTGAGAGAAATTGAAATGGGCCATGTAGCCCTGGTGATATTGCTAGACTCAAATGCCCATCAGCTCCAGCCTTTGTAGCCAAGCATGGGAGTTGCACTTCAGAAACGCGAGTGGCACTGTGGTCTAAACCACTGAGCCTCTTGGGCTTGCCGATCAGAAGGTTGGCGGTTCGAATCCCCGCTACAGGGTGAGCTCCCGTTGCTCTGTCCCAGCTCCTGCCAACCTAGCAGTTCGAAAGCATGCCAGTGCAAGTAGACAAATAGGTACCATTGCAGCAGTAAGGTAAACGGTGTTTCCGTGCACTCTGGTTTCCGTCATTGTGGCCCGTTGTGCCAGAAGCGGTTTAGTCATGCTGGCCACATGACCCAGAAAGCTGTCTGTGGACGAACACCGGCTCCCTCAGCCTGAAAGCGAGATGAGTACCGCAACCCCAGAGTTGCCTTTGACTGGACTTAACCGTCCAGGGGTCCTTTACCTTTACCTTTTACCTGGACTTTAGCAACATCTGGAGGTCATAGACCTGGTAGGCCAAAATATATGGAGAGCAGCGGATTGTGGAAGGCTGGTCTGCACCAGGGGGGATGAACCTTTTCCCCTCCAGATGTTGGACTCCCATCAGCGCTGACCAGAAGGGCCAGTGATGGTGGGATTTGTAGTCTATCAACATCTGGAGGGCTACAGCTTCTCCAGCCCAGTTCTGCACAGACTGGCAGTGGCTCTCCAGGGTTTCGGACACGCCTCTCCTTCCTCAGACCCAATTCTGTGCATTTCTGAAGAGCAGTGAGAGACATCCTCTTGCACGAGCCCTTGCAAATGTCCACCAGTTGCTGCTTAACTCTGCCAATGTGAATACAGGAGAAGGACAAATCTCCTAAAAGGCCATCCAGGCTGGCAAATAAGCTGATTTCAACAGAGGCCACAAGATGGCACTGTAGAGTCATCTCTGTTTCCTTCCCACCTGCTCTGCTCTTGCTAGAAAATACTATATTCTTATGCTCAACCCCACTTTTCCAAGCAGGTAATGAGTCAGAGCATTCACTTGGGTTTGGTTGTTGGGGAAGGGGGTCTTTGGGGAGATTGTTGGTGCTTCCTAATATTTGTGTGTGCTAGCAAATATATAGGTTAAACCAGTGCTTTTAAATACTGCCAATGAGGCAAAACTTAGATTTACAAAATGATTAGTGGTATGCGTACCCCTGCGTCCCCCCATAAAAAAAGCACTGGGTTAAGCAGAGGCAAGAAGCACAAACTCTCCAACAGACTATAAAAGTCCTCTGCTTCCTTCCACATCAGATACCCAGGTGTATCCAGGTGGTCTGGAGGAGGTCAAATTTAACTCTCTGTGTCTCACTCAGACTTAGGGATGGACGGATCGGTCCTTTTTGGTTTCTCTCATTTTCCCAGTCTTCCGTTCAGTTCGCCACATTTCCCTGTCAGTTTGAGAACTTTGTTTTTAAGGCCTGACAAAACCCACCAGCATTTTATAGCACACATTTCTCCTCCTAACATGTGCATTTTTGCAAAGGGATTTCCCCCCAACAGAATGCATTTCATTTTATTTTCAGTAACAGATGCATATATGTGCACACTTCCTCCTAATATTAGATACATATTGCATATGCCTTTGGTTGGAGAACTGCCCCACAAAATTTGGAAATGGGTGAATCTCCAAGGATTAGCTGCATTTCGGCTCACGGAAGTGCAATTAGGAGGGTTTTCTACTTAGAGTAGACTCAGTGAATAGAACAGGCGTGGCATCAAATGAAGCTGAGTGTTGGAGGATTTACGACAGATAAAGAAAGCTCTTGGCTAAAGTGTGGAATTTGGCCATTGTGGGAACAGAGTGCTAGACTAGATGGGCCATTTGCCTGATCCAGCAGGCTTCTGTTATGTCTAACTTGAATTAATTAATTTCAGTAAAACTTACTAGGGAGACAGCCTCAGATTGCACCTGGGTTACCTCATCCTTAGCTGGGAGTGAGGAGAAGGAGGTCTTCCTCTCTCTTCTGAGGGGGACTCTACTTGTTTAGAACTGTTCCCCAAATAGTCCTGCAACACAAAACCAGTTACCTAAGTATTTAGTTTACCTAACAATAGGAGGTGCCTGGTTGGAACCAGCAGACAGGTTTGACCAACTTTCAGCCGGCCTTCTGGTCCCATTAACCCTCTCCTGTCTAACCACCAATCTGACAGCAATAATTCATTGGTGGTGTATGTCTGTTGCTGCTCCGTTCCCTTTCTCCCCTTGCCAGAGGATGAGCAGAGGGTGCATTTCTCAAAGACCCTCAATTCCTTTAAGGCTCAGGAATCAAGATGCAAAGACAAAATAATGCCTGGGAACCGTCAGGCAAATCACGGACAGTGCAGGTGCATATTCAACACACACACACACACACACACCCTGGTAAGAACTATAAATCTGAGGCTTTGTTAAGAGCAAAACTGAGAGGGATCTAGCTGTACAGTGGTACCTCGGGCTAAGAACTTAATTCGTTCTGGAGGTCTGTACTTAACCTGAAACTGTTCTTAACTTGAGGTACCACTTTAGCTAACGGGGCCTCCCGCTGCCACTGCGCCGCCGCCACACGATTTCTGTTCTCATCCTGAAGCAAAGTTCTTAACCTGAGGTACTATTTCTGGGTTAGCAGAGTCTGTAACCTGAAGCGTCTCTAACCCGAGGTACCACTGTAGTTTAGAGCTGATAAAGACCAGCATTCCTCAACCTGGTGCTTCTCAGATGTTTTGGAATCATGAAGAAGTTGCATTTCTGCACTCAAGTGTCACAAAATGAGACAACGTTGTTCATCAAGGCCTTCACCACTTCTAGGGCCTGCATGTTCTTGGCCAGCACATCTATCCATCATCCTTGATTGTAACTGCTTATTACTGCACACTCTTCTGTTAGAAGCACAGGAGCTGGAGGAAAGTTGGCAACTTTTACTTGGCTAAACCAAGAAATTTGGGGGCAGGGAGCTCTATATAACCTTGTTTGTAACCCTACTGCAGGCTTGTATTAAAAGAGCCAGGGGAGGATGGTTCATTAGGTGAATGGAACAATACTCCACCAACCTCAATGCCTTTGCTTCTTACTTCAACCAGTCCAGAGAATGGCACTGCCTGTCAACCTCCTCCTCAGACTCCCTTTGCCGATCTCAGCAGGGAAGAGGAGGATGGGGGACAAAACTAGAATTCATTGGCTCTGCCTCTCATTGGCTCTGGCGCCACCTACTGTCAGGCTCCCTGCCTTCTCCCCCAATGTGCAACCAGCCACTACTGTGGGGATCCCTGGGACAGAGTTAGTGGCAAATGAGTGGGATACAACCCCCAAACCCAGAATCCCGTGTTTGAAGGTGACCCGGGAGGGCGGAAAGCAAAAGAAAAAACATGACACAGCCAGCTCCTGTCTTCTTGTTCTTTACCCTGCCTGCATTTCCTGGCAGCCACAGGTTAAAATCTCAGTAGCTCTGTTGACGTGGGAGTCACTTGCCAACTGCGGCTTCCTGGCATGCCACCCACACTCATATTCCTAGGGGGGTGTAGCTTCATAGCAACCAGTACATATCATCTGATGCTGTATTCGCAACTGTGAGGGGCGGGGAAGCGGAGGCAGGGCGAAGTCTGGGGGGGGAGCCAGAAGAAAAGCAGGCCTCTGAGTCCCTATGCCAACCTTGTCTCCCCCCTCCAAAGCTCATCCTTAGGCAGCGGAGACTGGTATATTGGGGCAAATAGGGCAGTGCCCCACCAACTTCAGCCTGCCACAAGCCAGCCTCCACCTGCCTGCCTTCTCTCTTAGATCCAGTCCACCTGCCTGCCATCTTCTTCCTCCTCAACCTCAATGTTGCCCCTTGCAGAATTCAGCAGGGGGAATTGGAGGATGGCTGCAAAACCAGAATCAGTTGGTTCTGCCTGCCAGTAAGAGCTGTTTTGACAGTGGGATGGTCTCCCTCGGGAGGTTGCGGACTCTCCTTCCTTGGAGGTTTTCAAGCAGAGATTGGATGGCCATCTGTCATGGATGCTTTAGCTGAGATTCCTGCATTGCAGGGGGCTGCACTAGATGACCCTCGGTGTCCAACTCTAAGATTCTGAGATTCTGGTCTCCTGTTCCAGCTGCACTGATCTCAAGGACTCTGTGTTGGGAAAGGACACTCTCCATCAGTTCCAGAAGGGGGCTGAGCTGTTAAAACCACAGCCCTGCATTACTAGCAGTGAAAGATTCAGGAAATGGGCCTTAGCTGGGGATTCCTCCTCCTCCTCCTCCTCCTCCTCCCTCTCTGCCATTCCCAACCAGCCTCAAGTTTGGGTGGAGTTAGCCTACCTTTCCCTGACATTGCTCCAGATCCCGCCAGGCGCCCAAAGAACAGGTTCCAGCTTGCAGAGCGGCAGCCAAGAGCAGAGGGGAAGTGAGGTTGGCTTGAAAAGAAGTGGACCTGGAGTCGCTCCTCAAAAGTACTCCCCCCCCAAAAAAAAAACATAAGAAGATTACTAAGGTTGGATCAGGCCAGTGGCTTATCGTGTCCAGCATCCTGTACTCACAATGGCCAGTGGGATGCCTGTGGGAAACTGCCATGCAGGACCTGAGCATAAGAGCTACAGTACCTATAGCGGTTTCGCAGTAAATCCCTCTTCCCAGGGAACTCTGGGGATTGTAGTTATGGGATGGAAATGGGGGTCTCCCAACAACTCCCAGCACCCTTAACAAACAACAGTCCCCAGGACTCTCTGGGGGAAGCCATGGCTGTATCTAGTTGTTTTAAGTTCTTTACATGGGTGGTGTGGATGGATGTCCTACTGCACAACAACAACAACAACAACAACAACAACAACAACAACAACAACAACAACAGAGCCAGTGTGGTGTAGTGGTTAAGAGCGGTAGACTCGTAATCTGGGGAACCGGGTTCGCGTCTCCACTCCTCCACATGCAGCTGCTGGGTGACCTTGGGCTAGTCACACTTCTCTGAAGTCTCTCAGCCCCACTCACATCACAGAGTGTTTGTTGTGGGGGAGGAAGGGAAAGGAGAATGTTAGCCGCTTTGAGACTCCTTCGGGTAGTGAAAAGCGGGATATCAAATCCAAACTCCTCCTCTTCTTCTTCTTCTTCTTCTTCTTCTTCTTCTTCTTCTTCTTATTTATACTCCGCCCACCTGGCTGGGTTGCCCAGCTACTCTGGGCGGATTCCAACATATATAAAACCATAATAAAACATTAAAAACTTCCCTATACAGGGCTGCCTTAACACCTTCAGATGTCTTCCAAAGGTTGTAGAGTTACTTATCTCCCTGGCTCAGCAGTCGCATAGCTCCATACCCTCCAACATTTCTCTGAGGAGAATTGAGATATCCTAAAGAAAAGCGGGATCAAATCAGAAACAGGGATGGCTTCTGTAAATCTGGGACTGTTCCTGGGAAATAGGGAGCCTTGGAGGGGCTGAAATGCCCTTTAGTGCCATGAGAATGGAAGATTCAAACAATAGATGCCTCTTTCAGAGGGGAAGATGATTATGGGAGACTGGAGGACTTATTTCAGCATAGCACGGCTGAAGCAAGAAGCCTGCCAGGCATCTTCCTTAGGATCACAGGCTTGTTTGATTGCATTCTGTCCACGACTGCTGAGTTCTGGGTAAGGACTCCTAAAGCCTGCAAGATATATTTGATTTTCTTCTGTGTCCATACCCCAGCCTTGTCTCAGCCACTGTTTAATGTTTAAACAAGCTGTGTAAAAAGGGAAGCGTCATCTCCAGGTTGTGCTGGAGGGAGAAGGAGACGGCATGGCAGTCCCAGGTGCCGTAAGAAGTCAAGGCCCACCCCAGAGGTCTCCTCTGGACTTTAACTGCATAAGATAGGTCTTTGGAACCTCTGGATGTTGCTGAACTGCCACTCCCAACAATGCCCTCACAGCATTTCCAGGGCTGGATTTTAATCGCATGGTATTATCCAAAATGTTGTTTGTATCCTCTCCTTTTTTTAAAGAACTAAAGTAAAATACTACTGTTTGATGTGTTGTTTCTCAAACCAGCTTCACACTGACTGCAGCCCTTAAGCCATTCCTAATTCATCACATTTAAGAATATAAGCAAAGCCTGCTGGATGAGTCCAATGGCCCATCTAGTCCAGCCTTCTGTTCTCACAGTGGCCAGCCAGGTGCCTCTGGGAAGCTCAAAAGCAGGACCTGAACATAAGAGCCCTTGTGGTTTCCAGCAACTCCTACCGTGGAGGCAGAGCATAGCCATCTTGCTTAGCAGCCATTGATAGCCTTGAATTTGCGTAATCTATTTTTAAAACCAGGCCATCACTGCCTCCTATAGGAATGAGTTCCACAGTTTAACTATGTAAGGAAAGCAGATTCTTCTATCTGTCCTGAATCTTCCAACACTTGGCTTTGTTGGATGTCAGTGAGTTCTAGTGTCATGAGAGAAGGAGAAAAACTTTGCTCTAGCCACTGTCTTTTAATGGATAGTGTAATTGTGAGTTTGGAACCACCGTGCCAAAGAATGGGTAAAGTCATGCCAAAAGCATGTTTTGGTATGCCATCTTGATTCAAAATGGTGCTTGGAATCCAAACATCAATAGAGACCTCCACCCCACGTCAGGTTTGGCAATGGTGTCTCGAGAGGCAGTCGAACCTATGTTTAAAAACAGGTGAAGTCATGACAAAGCTATGGTTTGGTCCACCATCTTGAATAAAAATGGTGCCTGGCATCCATTGATGGAGACTGCTACCCCCACCTCACAGGAACCCCTATGCCAAGTTTGGCAATGATGTTCAAGAGATGGTTGAGCCTATGCAAAAACAAACAAACAAACAACAAACAAACAAACAAAAACCACAGGCAAAACTACACCAAAGCAACATTTGGGCCCTCCATCTTGATTCAAAATGGTGGCCGGCATCCCAGTTGCCAGGAAAAGGGTCATCGCCACCTTGTTGAGTTGGGTGATGATATATCAAGAGGAAGCCAAAACCCAGCCAGATGGGCGGGGTAGAAATAAATTATTATTATTATTATTATTATTATTATTATTATTATTATTATTATTATTATTATTATTAACAAACAGGCAGTCAAGACAAACCACTTTCCAAAATATACAGCCGATTCTTCATTCTCTCTTTTGCTTTTTCTTAATATGACATTTTTATGGTGTTTCTTACAGAGATTTTAAACTGTGGGTCCTGCTTTGGGCAATTTCCTCCCTCTCATTTTGAAGATTGCAGACAGGTGAAAGAAATAACCAAGACACAGATGACATCAAGAGTGCCTTGGTCAGCTCTCAGGAGTTCCGCAGTGCGCTTCTGAGATGTTTATTTGTCCTCCGGTGCCCGGCTTTGCCGAGGGTGGGGGTGAATGGGAAGGAAAATGGAAGAGACTGTGTTGGGTCAAGGAGACTTGAGCGGAGGAAGCGTCTGAAGTGGCTGCTTTCCTGATGTCCTTCATTTTCGCCTGTCAGAGAACATTCCCTGCGCGTAAAGTCTAAGGAGAGGTGACCTTCAGATTGCCAAGCGAGATGCAGAATGAGATGACAGGAAGCGCCCTGAGAACACTGAGATATTGGGGGGGGGGAGTGTGTTGCAGTAAAGATGGAGTGTGCTCTACTGCCAAACTGCAAAGGTATTGTGCCTGGACCTTCTCAGTCTATTGGGGTGAATGGGGCCCTGTCCCATCAACCTCCGTTCCTGCTCAGTCAGTCCCCATTTGCCTGCTTCCTTCCTTACAACCAGCCCAGCTTCCTTCTCTTCAGTATCAGTGTTGCCTTTGTATAATAGTGCTCAGAGTGCTGAACTAGGACCGGGGAGGCCAGGTTCAAATCCCCCACTTGGCCACGAAGCTAACTAGGTGTCCTTGGGGCAGTCACTGCCTCTCAGCCTAACCTACTTGCGGGGATTAAATGAGGAGAGGGGAACCATGTGCGCTGCCACCTTGAGCTCCTTGAAGGGGTGTGAATGTACACAATAGCCAGCTGTTCTGCACATGAACCACTCACATTTCACTTTACACACACACACACACACACACACACACACACACACACACACACTGGTGGGGAGAGATAATGGAATGGGAAGTGGTCATGGCTGACAAGCACCTGGGATTGGACCTCAACACTGTGACATCCTCTCGCAAGTTTCACCTCTCCCTTCCTAAAGGTAAGCCCTCCAGAGATCAAGTTCTTCTGCCATTCTCAACAAAAGAAGACCAGCGTGGGTGGGGAGAGAAAGTGAATCTTTGCACTTTTAAAAACCTAATTCACCTACCAATAAAGTGGATGGATGTTTCGTATACAAATGTACTTATTTGCTGTGCTTATTCTCACAAATTGGCAGGATTAAAGCTTGCGCGCCACAGAGGGTGGTGAACGACACCCCCCCCTTGAAATATTGAGTTTTCTGTTGCTTTTCCATGAGTTTGAAAACCACCCGCTTTGGAAACAGCAGGGAAAGAAAGAGCAAGGGGCAGGGGAGAGAAAAACCGGGCATCTCACCCCTGTCTGTTTTCTGCTGTCTGCCAAGTACTCACCAGCAACAAAGACCTGGTTGTGATCTGGGGACTAACTTGCTTGAAACATCACTCTAGACTCCTCTGCTCAGACAGAAGGCCCACCAAGCCTTTTCTGGCAACGTTTCGGACTGAGGCGGGTCATGCCTATTGATCTTCAGAACAAAGACGTTACCCGGGATGGAGTCGACGGGGAGGGGAGGGCAAGGGCAGAGTTCTTCAAAGTGGGTGAAGGGGCAGGCAGAAGGAAGGAGGGAGGCTGGGAAGCTGCATCTGGAAATTGGCGTGGTTGTGCGTGGGAGAGAGTCTGGTTTGTTTCCAGGAATGCATGACCGGAGAAAAAGGCTGTCCAATGCGAGTTAAATTTTGCCTCCAAGGCACCAGGTGCAGGCTATAGCACCAGCGGTAAAATAGTGCCTGCCTGCCTTGGTATCTGCATCAGTTTTACTGATGAAAGCTTTGACACCTCCCACCCACCCACCCACCCACATGTACAGAGCTCTTGTCATAGCTGTCAACTTTCCCTTTTTTTGCGGGAAATTCCCTTATTCCAGCGCCGTTTCCCGCTGCAAAAAAAGGGAAGGTTGGCAGCTATGGTTGTGCTTTTAACAGCCAATCATTCAACCAGTGCAACATCCTGGCATCGCTGCAGCTGCATGCCTGCCCCGGTTGGATTTCTGCTTCTTGCCTACAGCTGATGCTGCCTTCTGAGAAGTGGCTGAGCAGCTCTGGTCACGTAAGCTCTCAGAAGGTTGCGGGTTCAAATCCTGCGGCTGCCCCAGCTGAGTTAGAAGGTGCAGAGGACATAGCAGCCTACTCCTAGGGGGCAAGATCCCTTTGGCCCCCCTCAATAAAATATTAGCCCTGTGTCCCAGTTGATTGGCATTGCCATCCAAATGGGGTGTGTGCATGCCACATCATGTGATCGATTATGTGGGGCGGGACTTCTCCCCCCCCCCATATTTTACTTAAGTTGGCACCCCTGGCAGAGGCTCATGCCTTGGAAATTTGCAGGTTGGAGAAGGAAGACCCATTGCTCTGTGACAGTTGATATGGAGCTGACCCCACATTTTCCTTAGAATGACAACATTGAATTGGGTCACTTTGATTCATAAAGAGTTTTGTGGGGTGTCTTGCAAAAACACTTTACTCAAAAACAGACCCTCATTTTTAAAAGGCACCCCACAACATATTGGGGTGGGGAGACAGTGGAAGCTGCCTTATACAGACCACTGGTCCATCTAGCTTAGTTTGGTCTTCACTGACTAGCTACAAGTCTCCAGGGTTTCAGGCAGGAAGTCTCTCCCAGCCCAACCTGGAGATGCTGGGGATTGAAACTGGGACCTTCTGCATGCAAAGCAGATGCTCTACCACTGAGCTACAGCCCTTCGCTTAAGACACAGGAAGCTGCCATATAACAAGTCAGAGCACTCAACATTGTCTACACTGACTGGCAGTGGCTCTCCAAGGTTTAAGGTGGAATATATGGTTGTGAGGCTTTGTTTGGTTTTTTTGCAGGTGGGAGAGGGGTCAGGCTTTATGCCCGAGTCCCTTCTAATTCCTGGAACCAGCGAGGATACAATTGTTGGAATAGCCAGTCTAGCTTCTTGATAATGGCCCTAAGTACGGGTTCCTAGGATAATAAAGGAAGTGGCTCTGTGCCAGAGGGCAAAGGGGTGGCTCCCTCAACTGGCTGGTAGTTAGAAGGACAAAAGGGACAGTCTAGGTGTGTGAGGGCTGGGCTAAACGCAGGAGGCAAGCAGAAGTCATATATATGCTTGATTTCCCCTTGAATCCAAGGTTGTGGCTATGGGAGAAGCAAGATCTTCAGGGTGTTAATGCTGCGAGCCCTTCCATCGTAGGCTCAGGTTGTATATTTGTGTAACTAAACCATATATCATAAAGACGCCACCATCTCCACAGTGCCTCATTCCAAGGAAACCAAACCCAGGGTAAATGCCTGGAATGAAGCACCACTCAGAGATTAGCATGATGTGCAACTGTTTCTATATCTATACCTAACATTCAAGGCACCCATGTATTAGATAGAGCATACCTTTAAAAAACAAAACAAAAAACTAGAATATTCCATACACAATGCCTGCGCAATTTGGACCTTGCGAAACACGAGATTCTCAAGGTCCGGGAAAGGAAATGAGGCTGCTGGATATCAAGAGAGTTGCATCCTCCCGTCCTCAGAGTATACCTTTCCCCCTTGTTCTATAGATCACACAAACCTCCTCTCCTTTCTGTGTTTGTCTAACCATCATTTTGTGTGACACATCACAGTTTCTTGCAGACGTGAATGGTTTGCGATGGGTGGGGGTATAGGTAAAGGAGACATTGGCTTGTAAACAGAACTCACTGCTCTAATTGAAAGTGACTCCTTCTGTTTGTCAAGCCTCTCCTTGGCTCACCGGCCTCGTAACAGTGGCTTAATATTTGTCCTCGCAGGCTTGGAGTCTATGAATAGCAAAGCAAACGTACATATCTGTGGTTTGTGTGTGCTTTACTGCTTCTCCCTTCAGCTTCCCCCCATCTTCGGATTTTACAGTGTTTGCAGGCAGAGAAGGCAGAGAACTGCATCTCCCACAATTCCTTGCAAGGGGTTGGATTCCCAAGGGAGGATAAAGCTCAGCTTAAGTGTTACGTGGTTGTTGCTGGGCTGAGGTGACACAGCACTGAGGAATCTTTGATTTCTGGCAGACAAAGAAAGGGGAAGTTACCTGGGAAAGCATGCCGTAGCTTGGTTACAGAGCAACTGATTTGCCAACGTGGAGATGCCAACGATTGGTGCTGGGACCTTCTCCAGGTCGGGGGAACCACATTTTTGAATGCTTCTCTATGGAGAAATCTCTCTGCAAGTGGAAAGCTAGCATACCTGGGCTGAAAATGATTTCCCTGCGGATCCAGCTTTTATTTGCAAGTCAGACCACTGGTCCGTCTAGCACAGTATCTGCACAGACTGGCAATGGCCCTCCAAGGTTTTTTTTTTGGGGGGGGGAGGGTTAATTCCAAGCCCTACCCAGAGAATGACACTGGGGGCTTTGGCGTGCAAAGCATGCGCTCTCTTAACCACTGTGCAAAAGGCTGTGAATGCATCCGCGGGCTGCTGCTGTGGAATGAGGAAGCAGCTGCAGGCGTGAACATGTGGCGGGGTGGAAGCTAAATTCCATTTAAGCTTTTAATACCCCCTCCGGCATCAAAGTACGGCAAAGGTTTCTGTCCCCTTGAGCTTAATATGGCCACTCCTGTGGGTTGTACCCCTGCAAACTGCAGGGGTGTGTGGTGGTGGTGGTTCACTAGGAAAGCCAAGTGATGTCCCTTAAGGAAAACCTTCACCTAGAAATGAGAACGTCCAAGGGAAATATTCTATAGCTTAATATTCTCACTAATATACTGGTTTTGTATCCTACTGGTCTCCAGGCGGGAAGGCAGTTTTCAGGGCAACAGGAGATGACCACTGGGTGATACAACAGGAGCGGGAGTCTCTCTTCCCAGAGAGTGTTGGTATAGGACCTGCGTTCAAATCCCCTCTCAGCCACAGAGCTCACAGAGTGACCTTGAACTAACCTCCCTCTCTCTGCCCAGCCTACCTCATGTCTCATGTACTGCAGTCCTCCGGAGCTGAATGCTCCGGGAATATCTGTGTGCTGCACCTTGCTTGCCAATGGCATACTTACTGCCTTCACTCCAAGGCTCCGCCTGTGTAACAGATCCTATGTTAGAGGCGAAAGTTAGATTGTGTGACCCTCTGATTCTTTGAAATGTCTCCCGGCAAAGCGCAAAAACGCCTCTGTTTTCAGACCCAGGTGTTAGTCGCCTGAGAGTAAACCAGCAGGATCAGTACAATTCCAGCTATCTGGCAAGGGTATTCTCTGTATGAGAAAATGCTTTAAATACGAAGTTGAAAAATAAATGCAATACGAAAACCGAGTTGGAACATCACATTTTATTTGAATTGTACAGCTAAGGAGTGCTTTATATACAGAAACGAAAAGAAAGAGAGAGAGAGAGAAAGAAATCCAAACATTTTTTACAGCACGCTCAGGAATATAAATGAGCAGCCCCCAAAGTCAACGGAATCACATTTGATTTGCGGAACCAGGAAGAAAACAGATGGGATGTAGGCACCTCCCTCCCAGGCATGTGGTGTTTGGTGATAAAACAGGGCCTGGAATATTGGCAGCACAATATTCAATCCATCAATACGAAATGCGGTAATTAATGGTAATTGAGAAGGCAAAGCTGCCGTCTCCTTCTCTCTTCTCTCTCTCTCTCACCCCCCCCCCCCCCATCTCGCTTACAATCTGGAGCATTTCGTAAAACACACCCCACCCGTCCTCCCAAACTGGCTGGGCTGGATGGAGAGGGGAGAGAGAGAGATTCTTGTGAGTCATCTCACCAGAGAACATATTTCGCTCGGAGACATTGGAGGTTCTTTAAGGTAATTAGCAGAGAGCAAATGTTAGAAAAGATGGCCAATTTGCTTCAATTCGGAGAACACACTTGCGTACTTCAAAGACGCTTGGAGGAGGCAGTGGGGAATGGGGAGCTCGGAACCACCCGGAGGAATGTGAGCCTCTCCCTCTCTCTCCTACCAAAGGAAGAAGCTGAGCACAAACAGTTAGGTTTGCTTGGGGAGTCTATGGTGTAACATTGCCTCCATTTCGCAGGCCCTTCTGAAGAGGGACATGGAGGGGTGGATCCACATCTTGGAGACTCTGGATGTCCCTAGCAGGGTCTGCAGAGCCTCCTTAGACTCCGAGACTTTTTTGGGGTGGGGTGGAGCCTGGGAACTAAAAGGCGATGCCTGGCAGATCAGGGCGTAGAGTTTGGTTTGGTATGGGCGGAGCCTGGTAGTATCTGGTGGGGAAAGAGGACAGTACCTGGGGGTCCAGCGAGACAGACAGGCAGACAAAAAGAGGGAGGCAGTAAATAGGATTAGCTCACAAGTCAACCTGCCTACTTGAGTCAACATTCCTGAGAAACTCCTGCCTATGTTTTGCCTATTAGCTTTTCTCCCTTTTTTTAATGACCTAGTATGTACTCACATGGGCTACACCAGAGGGGGGCCTACCAGCCAGTCTGGTCAACTGGGTTGGCAGCACCCCATCCCTGGTCAAAGAAATCATTCACTGAATGGAAGGGGGCCCTTGTCAGTTGGGGGAAATGGTCCCAAGTTTACTCTCAGGAGTTAGTTTTGTTTGACCAGAGAAGGGAGCACAGGACACCCTTTGTTCTCCCAAAACTGTCCATAGAGATCTCTTTGTTTAATGTCTGATCAGTTCCGTTCCTATGTGGAGGAAGATTAGAAAGATTTGCCTCCCGGGCCATGTGCTAGTTGCACGGCAAGGTGTGTGGAGGGGGTGGCGGCAAGGGATGTTGCCACTGCAGGTTTTCCAGAGTAAATATTCATGCATGCAACCTTTTCACAGCTCCAAGTCAGGGCTGTGTGCGTGTGTGTCTTCATGAAAATAAACAATTCACATTTTTACACTTGGGACATTCACATTCTGATGTGAGAAAAGCTGCATTATTTAGCCGGCAATTCTTACCATTTGGCATAACTCCTTCCTGCTTTTCTGTTCTTCAGTAAGTAGCTATGCTTGGAGAAGGCTAGGCTAGATTCAATGCTCATCCAATTGTAGAGTTGGAAGGGACCCAGTGGGTCATCCAGCCCAACCCCTTGCCAGGCAGGAACTACAGCTTAAAGAATTAATCTTCCCATGCCTCCATTAATTATCTGTTGCCCATATGATGTTCTCCAAACCACATTTTCCCTTCCCTTGGTTTGGATTTTCTCATGCCCTCTCTTTTTTGGAATACCCCTGGTGTATAAAGAATGCAAGCTGGGGGAAGGGAGAGGGTGGGAAAGCAATGATTTGGAGGAGAACATCATACGGACAACACAAAATTAATGGAGACACAGGAAAGTTACTGTAGCATTAAACAACAGAATGGCTGAGCCCAGCACTGATCTCTTTTCCTTCTTTTGTTAGGCCATGCAAATGAAAGGAACAAACAGTTGCTTTAAGGTGCCACCTTAAAGACCAAAGAAATGCAATCCTTTTGACTGGAGGTGCCAAGGATTGAGCCTGGCTCATTTTGCATGCCTGTGGTTTGTGACACCACAGGCATGCAAAAAATAAAACAAAAAGTGCTTAACATTGTATTGGATGTAGAATTAAGCTTCTTGAGAATCTCATCTTTTAATTAAGACAACAACAATGCAATTTTCTAGTCCATATGGGTACAAAGGGAAGGAAGGGTAAGCAAGGGATGTTGTACATGCAGTTACACCTTTGTAGGAGTAGTGACAGGGAGCTGGGTACTACTTAGACAATATGAAGCTGTCTAAAATTGAGCCAGGTGATCGATTGATCCATCTACAGCAGTATTGTCTACACTGACTGGCAGCAGCTCTCCAGGGTTTCAGAGAGGGGACATTCCCAGCCCTACGTGGAGGTGCAGGGGATTGAACCCAAGACCTTCTACATGCAAAGCAGGTGCTATGTCAACAAACCACAGTTCTTCCGCTTATGGCAGCAGCCAAGCCGTCTCCATAAGTGTCTCATTTCAGCTTTACAGTCTAGGAAAACAGGAAGAGGCCTCTGTGTTGCTGTTGACACAGCTAAATATTGTGTATGCTGGAGCTGAAGAACCACCTCCTATCAGCAAAGGCAAGGGACATGCGAGGCTGTTCACCTGTACAACCTCTCTCTTATCAAGGGTTTTATTCCTCTCTTTGAGACTTTATGGGGCTGACATGAGAGCGATAAAGGCGGACTTTGGGCCCATAGACTCAAACGGGCACTTCAAACACACCCAGGCACCTGATGGAACAACCTCTGGCACACACCCAGAACTGCCCGCCTAAAACAGACCTGTCTTCCTCTTTCTTTCACGGCGAAGACTTTGCCAGTGCCATCGACGGCATTACCAGACAGTATTAGACAGGGATAGCTAAGATCTAACTTTGTCTGGTAAGACAGCGATCGGCACGCCATCAGCCCTGTGGGAAGGCAAGAGTTGTCAATGGCATATGGAGAAGGAACAAACTAGACATCCAGGCACCTTAGGTAAACTTGCATATCACACACGCATACACAAATTTTGGAGCAGGAGTAAATGTAAGAATATAAGAAGAGCGTGCTGGATCAGGTCAATGGCCCATCTAGTCCAGCATCCTGTCCCCACAGTGACTGACCTGTGGGAAACTGGCAAACAGGATTTAAGCAAAAGAGCACTGTTCCCTCCTGTGGTTTTCGGAAACTGACATTCAGAAGCATTGCTGCCTCAAACTATGGTGGTGTGTAGTCACCAATAGCCCTATCCTCCCAAAAATTGTGCAATCCACTTTTAAAGCCATCCAAGTAGGTGGCCATCACTGCTTCCTGTGGAAGTGAGTTCCATAGTTTAACTAAGAGTGACATGAAGAAAGATTTTAGTTTATCTGTCCCGAATTGCCCAACAATCAGCTTCATTGGATGTCCGTGAGTTATAGTGCTATGGGAGAAAAATTGACTCAAGTGTGCCTCTTGATCCATACAAATCATTTGGGAGTCTTCTTTTTATGTGCTGGGGCTTCCTTACAAGGTGAAAATAATAATAATATTGGTCTGCTTTAGAACTCCTGTTCCGACAAAAGTCAATTTGCAGGGTCAATCCACATTTCACACCATTTCCTCAACTGTTTTGCGAGCAGTTAATCAGTAACGAGGCATCTCAACGGCAGGTCCGGTTCCCCCTTGCCTCCCTCCCTCCCCGCTCCTCTCCTTTGGCTACTTAGCGTTTGCCATGAGTAATAAATCCTCAGAAGAAGGAAGAAGGAAAACCAGCCAGCCATTGAGTGCAAGCCCACTAGCGCGGAGACAAAAATAAATCGCTCTTCTATTCTAAGCAGCTGCTGTTTCCGAAAGACTCTCCAAAACTCTGGAACGGCACCGACTGTCAGTTGAGTGAGCCTGAAATCATCATTCAAACACAGGCGCACACAGAGCCTCTTCTCAAAAAGTTTTGTCCAAGAGTTTTGGCTGTTACTCTGAATATAATGCCCGTTTTTGACGCTGATGCGTGGAAGGCTGTTTCCTTTGGGTGAAGGAGAGTCTCTGGCTGCATCCACACTACCCATTTAGAGCACATTTAAAGCATACAACTTCCCAACAAGAATCCTGGGAACTGTAGTATGTTAAAGAGGTTGGGTATTGTAGTTCTGTGATGGGGTAAACAACAGCTCCTGAGATTCTTGTGGGGAACTACAGTGGTACCTCAGTTTACATATGCTTCAGGTTACAGACTCCGCTAACCCAGAATTAGCGCTCCAGGTTAAGAACTTTGCTTCAGGATAAGAACAAAAATCGTGCTCTGGCGGTGCAGCAGCAGGTCCCATTAGCTAAAGTGGTGCTTCTGGTTAAGAACAGTTTCAGGTTAAGAACGGACCTCCGGAACGAATTAAGTACGTAACCAGAGGTACCACTGTAATGTGCTTCATATGTCTATTGTGGGAGCAGTATTTCAAGCTTCAGAACGGTGATGCATGGCCAATATTGATTTGTAAGACAGAATAACCTTCCTGAACCTGGAACCCCTCAGATGTTTTCAGACTACGACTCGCAGCAGCCATCCAAAACATCTGGAAGGCACCAGCAGCAGAAGCGTGGATTGTAGGGTGTGGGGAAGGAAGAGATGTTGACTACTGGACAACTTGCCTGGCCCCCATTCATTTCAATAAGGCTTGAGATGAAGGAGAATCTCCCAGTGGTTTAGACCACGTAACTGATAACTTTCTGTTGACCATGCTTCACAGCGCATGGGAATGATGTTGCACACCTCTTCTTCATTTTCATGTGCAAGAGCACTCCCCAGCACCACCACTGCCATGGACTGCCTCACATCAATAAGCAGCTCCAGATTTTTCCACTCTGGGGAATCAGATCTCTTGGCCAAGTCCTATTTACATATTTCCTGCTACAAAATTCACCTGAATTTTGCATCCCATTTTGCTGCTCTGTTCAAGTCCCTGCTTGTACCTTGGCTGACACGGACCTCAGACTGCCCCTTCTCATGTTCTTATGAGTAACAAAGAGGGAGGGTATTTACTTCCATGTGCTGACTGTGGGCTTCCTCGAGTCGTCTGACTGGCCACTGTGAAAAACAGGATGCTGAACCAGAAGGGCCTTTGGCCTGATCCATCAGCCAGGCGCTCCTTGTCAGTCTCCAGCATGACAATGTGAGCAATGAAAGATCCTCTTGTATGTTTGGAACACATTGTGGGAGGCTTATAGGACTTAAAACACACACACGAAGATACAGACATACTGTACATGCAAAGCTGAAGTAGCCCGGAGTCTGAATAATGCTGCTGTCATGGTATGCCTGAGTGATAGGGTGGCTTAGCTTCCTGCGATTGCTGCTCATGCTTGCCAAAACAAGTCCTGCCAACAAGCAACCATTCTTAAGTCTACAGCTGGGTGTGGCATAAACCTATTCACTGTTTCTAAGCTCTCAAATAAATCATCTCCCAAGAAAGGAGAATGCTGGGGAAAGGTTGCTTCTGAGTCAAATGAGGGGATGCAGTTTATCTAAGGCTGTAGCTGAAGGAGTGCTGATATGACTCTAAAGATGCAGGGATGGCATCTTCATGATTCCTGGAAGAAGGTAGGTGGAACTGCAGAACAAGAGCCAAGTTTCTGGAGGGGCCTAACTGGGTGTGACCCAAGATGACTCACTGGGCTACTAACCCACTTGCACCACCTCCCACAAGTCACTCCAGCTTCTTGAAACACAACGCGGGAAGCAAGATTTATTCCCTGCTTTGAGAAAGAAACTGCCACTTCAGTAATCTCTATTATTAATGGCATGCACACCCCAACTTTCTTGCAAAGAGTTCTGGGAAGCGTGCATAATGATTATCTCTTTTCAGGCTTTTTAAGTCCCTTTACTTTGTGCTGACTGAAGGCTGCCTTCAGAAATTAGGGAATTCCCTGGAGAAAAGTAGACTTCTTTTAACTAGCAAAGGGGAAAACAGTTAGGATATGAAAAGGGACAGGGAACACACAGCCTTCCACTCCTTGGGGTATGTAGAGGGCTGTTCCACCATCCTTCTATAGGAGTGCTGCTTTTAAGTTACACCACAATTCTAGCAAAAGCCAAGAAGAATATAAAGGCTACATAATTTGGTTTTGACCAAGTTTTCCCTATACCTTTCCTGCCAACAGTGGGGCCCAAGCATCTACCTGAACTTGCTGCCCACTGGCACCAGATGTAAGTTCCACCCAGACTTACCTCTTTGCTCTTGGTCATGGAAGCCATCCGATGACTGTAGCAGTTTGGCTCACCCTTTAAACATCGTTACCAGACAGTGTTAGAGTAGATTCAGAAAATCCAGCACTGTCTAGTAAGATGCCCACAGAGGAGCATCATCACAGCGGCTGGTGGCGAAATGGGGCATCCATTAATGTTCTTGCAAGAATTCATTTCTTATAGAAATCTATGAGTAAAATATCTCCCCTTTCCCATCTGGATCATGAAGTAATTACCTTTTATGTGCAATGGATAAACAGGAGGTCTGACTTCCAAGAAAGGAGTGGAAAAATAAATTATTATTATTTTGGGGGTTGGGGTAGATGCTTAAAAGAACCCAAGCAAAGGAGATGAAGATGGGAATGTTGGAATTGATCTAAATTTGGTAGTATCTATGTCAGGGATGGGAAACCTCTTGCCCCATGGGCAACACTCAGCCCACAAGGGTATTTTCCACAACCCATGTCCACCTGCCTATCTGAAGTCAAGTATAGGACAGATAGACACAGCGCCAATGGACGCTTAACGTAAAGCTCAGCTGATGGCTGGTAAAGCCAATTTCTCAGGCTCTTTAAAGCACCACACAAGGCTCTTTGGAGTCCCGACTTCAGGTCTTCAAAACACTCTATCGCCTGACCTCACTGTGACATCAGGTGATTCACAGGTGGGTGGTCCCACCTACCTGTCAAATCTGGCCCACAAGACTAGGATCTAATAAGGATCTTACTATGTTCCTCACCACCCATTTACATGGTCAAAATTGTTAAGAGTTAGTTTAAAGCAAAGTATTCTATTATCTGTCTCTAGCAAAGCAGTGCGTAGATTTGGTGTTTTGCAGAGATTTGGAAGCAGAGGAATCCCCCCCCCTTTAATCTGTAAAGCACAGTAAGGAAGATTGGGAACCTGCAACAGCTATGATCATTGCAGCCAGAGTAGTCATAGCAAGAAACTGGAAGTCAGATAAACCAGATGACAGCTTGCAAAGGTAAAATAAAAATGTGTAAGATACAGCATTGTTGACAAAACTTACATATTATAAAATAGATAAGGACCTGCACCCAAAACATATCAATCTGCTAGTTATTAGAATGTAAAATGCTAAGAACATTGCCCATCCTTATATATTATTTTCACTCCTATAATTTGACATTGAGCCTAAAATATAATTGTAACCAAGCATACCTAAGAAGTATAAGCAATGCTGTTTATGCAGTAATTGACTCATATATCCATGATATTATGAAACTATATTTATATTTCATGTTTACATTTATCAAGGATACAGTTTATTTTTCTGGTAGGTATCCAAGTTCTTTTTCAATAACACCCCCAATGTAAGTGTGGGCAGTAATTTAAAAGAACAGTACCAGAGGAGTGTGTGTGTGTGTGTGTGTGTTTGAGAGAGAGAGGGACAGACACACACAGAGAGAGATTTATTTCTCATTTTGCACCTGCCAGGTGTGGAAGAAGACCTGTGATCACAGTTGAAATATCTAACAGCAACAGCACCTTCCAAAGACATCCTTGTAAATCATTATTTACAGCATCTTTGAATAAGGAAGCTGGTGATTTGGGGTCTTAGGGAGGGGAAAAGATGAAAGAGGGATCTGAGAGTGGGGGAGATTGACAGCCTGTGGTTCTCCAGATGTTGTTCTGCTTTCAAATCCCACCAGCCTCAGCATGGCTAATGGGAACACTGGGAAGGTCACAGGTTCCCCATCCCTTTGTAAGGGAGCCTTTGGTTCAACACTTAACAATGGCTATGTTCCACCACTATCACTGGAGGCAGTGTCCCTTTGAATAGTAGGTGCTTGGAATTGTAGGTGGGGCGGGTTGCTGATGCACCTGGGTCCTTCTTGTGGGCTTCTAAAAGGCATCTGGTTGGCCACCATGAGAACAGGATGTTGGACTAGATGGGTCTTTTCCTGTTCCAGCAGGATCGGGGTTCAATGGCGGCCACGTAGGGTTTCCTTCTTGGGATCATGTGGATAGCTCAGTTGAGACTCTTAATCTCAGGGTCATGGGTTCGCGCCCCATGCTGGGCAAAAAAAATCCTGCATTGCAGGGGTTAGACTAGATGACCCTTGTGGTCCCTTCCAACTCTACAATTCTATGATTCCACCGCTCCACCTGGAGACCATGAGAAGGCAGCTGCAAACCTAGAAATGAGTTAAACCCAGAGGAATTCTATGTGCTTGGGAGCTTGACTTCAGATTTGCTCTGAATTGTGAACAGAGCCAGCTGAAGGCTTTGACATGTAAATAGGGATGAGGGGAGAAATTTGATTCTTTCCTCATTTGATGATGAACCTACCTAATTCACACTTCCCAATACTATATGAGAACTAAAACACAGCAATCCTTCAAAATCCGCACTTCTCTTAATTTTGCAATGCAGTTCTCCAGCTGAAAAAAAAATGTGTACAATAATGCTTACACTAGGGTAAAGTGTGCACATTAGTGAAAATATCACACAAAATCTATTACTTCAGGGGAAATTGCTTTGCAAAAACATGTATGTTAGGCAGAATGGCATACTAAGGTGTATGCTGATGGATGCAATATGCAGAACTGAGCCTAGGATCTGTAATATGAGAAACTGAGAGAAAATTTAATTGACAGATTAGCCTACCTCTTCCTGCAAGACACAAATTCACAGTTTTCCTCCAACTGAATTTGTGCAAAGGGAGAAGAGTAGCCATGTTGGGATGGAGGGAGGATCAATGAATCTTGGACACCAGCAACGTGCCCAATCATTGGGTCCTGGGCTCCAGCTAAATTTCCCAGTAAGTGCATCTTGAGCTCCAGCCAACTGCTCAACCAATTGACCTTGGGTTCAAGAGGAACACCTGATCAGGACACTCTGTGGAGCATCCTTCCTGTGGGTTGCCAACCAACCACAAGGCTAGGTATGCCATTTTTATGACTGATCAGGGCCCCCCTCCCCCATCCTTTAGTTATCTGAATTTTTATCATGCATTGCCCTCCCTGTCCCACCATTGCTGGTCACTAACCTTCTGGCTTCTGCATTCTCCGTTGGCGTTTTCCAATGCTGGGCATGAGAGGCCATAATCATCATTACCAGGCAGTATTAGAAAGACAGAAAACATCCAATGCTGCCCAGTAAGATGGCAATGACATCCCAGGATCGTTGTCCGTGCAAGGAACAGTGAGCACAATTAGTCAGAATAGGTGGTTAATTATCAAAATGTAATGTTAAGGAGAGAGAATGTGACAAGGAAAGTGAAGTACTGGCAGAGTCCTAACAGCCAGTGTCACTGCACTACATGCTAAGACGGTCTTGTTACCTTTTCTCCATGGCACGTATTAGATGCTCTATTACAGGGGTCAGCAAACTTTTTCAGCAGGGGCCGGTCCACTGTCCCTCAGACCATGTGGGGGGCCGGACTATATTTTGAAAAAAAATATATGAACGAATTCCTATGCCCCACAAATAACCCAGAGATGCAGTTTACATAAAAGCACACATTCTACTCATGTAAAAACACGCTGATTCCCGGACCGTCCGTGGGCCACATTTAGAAGGCGATTGGGCCGCATCCGGCCCCTGGGCCTTAGTTTGGGGACCCCTGCTCTATTACAACAGAAGAAAATCCAGATGGCAGAATTCACCAGATCTTTATTATCTTTTACCAACAGCTTGCAAAAATATTTTGAATACAGCTTCTCCCATTTTCCATTTCCCTTCAATTCTTATACTTCCACACACACACACACTTCTCTCTGACATCTATCCAGGCAAGCAAGAGACATTATCAGTGTTCAAGGACACATTCCACCCAGGCAAAAAGTATATGAGGGGGCTGCAAGGGATCCAGTTAAACACATGGGATCCAGATCACATCTCCGGTTAAAAGGACCAGATCATGGATTGTGGGAAAGACCTCTCTTCTGCCTAGGAGCCTGGACAGTAGCTGCCAGTCAGAGTAGATAGCTGGACAGTAGAAACCCAGCTAGATAGACAAATCATAGAACTGTAGAGTTGGAAGGGCATCTAAAAGTCATCTAGTCCAACCCCCTGCACTGCAGCAATCACAGCTAAGGAAACCCTGACAGATAGCCACCCAACCTCTGTTTAAAAGCCTCCAAGGAAGGAGAGCACACCTCCTTCAGAGACAGTCTGTTCCACTGTCGAACAGCTCTTACAGTCAGAAAGTTCTTCCTAATGTTTAGCCAGAACCTCCTTTCTTGTAATTTGGATCCACTGGTTTACATTCTGGAGCAGCAGAAAACAAGCTTGCTCCATCTTCCATGTGATAGCCCTTCAGGTAGATGAATATAGCTTTCTTATCACCTCTCAGTTTTCTCCAGGCTAAACATACCAAACTCCCACAACCCTCCCTCATAAGGCTTGGTGATCTGATCTAAACCAGCTTCCTGGTAAATTAAGTCATAGAATAGACCCATTGAAATTAAAGAACCTAAGTCATGTCCATTTACTGGGCCTGCTCTAACATCAGATAGACCATTTTACTTCCTTCCCAACACAACTATAAAGTGTGTGTTTTGGACCGTGGCAGTAAAGTGACCTTTGCAAATGAGAGGCTGAACCTTGATGCCTTAAAAAAGAGTTGTGGCATAAATTTTTAAGCCATTGTACCATGAATTTCAGCAAAGTGCCCCAGGTACAAGAAATCAATAAGCCCCCCCCCTCTCTCTCTGTGTCTGTCTGTCTTATACAGAATATAGGAGTATATTTCATATTTTATTAGAGGAACAAATGGCTTTCAGTTGCATGCAAAGGCAAAAAGATTCTCAGAAAGATAATATTCAAGATTCATCAGCAATGTGGAAGAGCCTCTGATTTGCACTCAGAAGGTTCCAGGCTTAACAATGCACAGTTAAACTATGGAATCTGCCTGTGATTTTAAAAGATTATTAGACAAATTCAGGGAGGATAAGGCAAGCAACGGCCAATAGTCACAATGGCCGTGCTTTCCTTTCACCGCCAGAGGCAGCATGGCTCTGGATGCCTGTTACCGGAACTCACAATGAGGAGAGTTCTGGTTGTGCTCAGGTCCTGGTTGGCCACTGGTTGGTCACTGTAAGAACAAGATGCTGGACTAGATGGGCTTCCTGATCTGATTCTGCAGGGCTCTTATTATGATCCTACCCCTCCAGGTAGGACAGGGAAAGCCTGAAACCTTATAAAGAGCCTTTGCCAGTCAATGTACAGCAGGAATAGGGAGTCATTGGCCATCCAGGTGCTGCTTGGTGGACAACACCAGTAGCCATGCTTTGTGGGGCTTTTGGGAGTCGGATTACAGCTCCCATTGCTCCTGATAGTTGGCCATGCTTCATGGGGCTGATGTGAGTTTAGTTCAACAACATCTGGAGCTTCCTTTCTCCCTTTTAAAACCAGTACTTTATTCAGAAGCATAATGACTAGAGTCTTTCTAGGGTGAGAGCCACAGTCCAATGGCAGAGGACCTGTTTGAGCCCTGAACATAACTATTGGCACCTCCAGATAGGGCTGAGAAAGATTTCTGTTTAAAGAGCTGCTGCTAGCCAGTGTAGACAATAAACCACAGAACAGACAATGCCAGAAGGACCAAGTTTGCATTCCCCTCATGTACTGTATACAGCTCAAGGAGCCAAATATTTCTGACACAGTAAGTTCCTGCCTCTTCAATTCAGAGCTGAAGCAAATTATATTGTAAAGATTCAACATATGTCAGATGTTAACATTTGCCCCCTCAGTTCATTCATATGAACTTTCAATAGGGATTCGCACCCTGAGTGTGAAAGCTTACCTCAGGATATTGAGGTAAACATTTACCTCAGAAAGTTGAGGTAAAGTTTACCTCAGAATTTTGAAATTTGAGTACTGTTGCTTGATCGCATTGGCAGGTGCCAAATAAAAAGCTCTGACCAGCCACCAGCTCCCTGGAACCACCTGACACAAACCATCATCTCATGGTCAGAGGTACAATCCTGACAAGTGCAAAGCCTTATTCCGTGTTGTCCTCTATCATTGTTCAGTTGGGTTTTGCCTTGTTTGGCTAACGGCTTTGTTTCCCTGCCGTGAGCCACCCGGAGAATTTTGTAAGGGCAGCCCACAAAGATGGCTGACAAATATCCACCCCTAATCAAATACGTTTTGTCAAATTTTTGAAAAAAAGGCATCATGGGACTCCAGATGGAGCAGCCAACAATCAGGTGAACACTGAGCAAATGTCACGAATGCCAAGGGGCGATGTGTAGAGTATTCAGCATCCAAACTGACAAGAGGAGAATTTTGAGGTGAATTTTCCAGGAGTAAATTAGTTTCGGTCCTACGTGCAAACGGTGAACCCATTGAGGGAAGCTATTCCATTCTCTCCACCACCCAGCCCCAAAAGTGCATGGCTACACCTCCTCTCCTCCCAGTTATTAGGTAACTGTCAAAAAAGATAAAGCAAATCAAATCCCGTCGACAGGCAGCCATGTTCCATTTAGCCTGCACAAAAGACAGACTTTTTTTCTCTTTCATTCCCCCTGCCATGTTCATTTCACCCCCCTGCAGCATCAATAATTCATGGATTTAAAAGGGGGGGGGAGATGATAACCAGTGAGAAATTTAAGCAGCAGGTGCTCTCGCTCCATTAGAAAAAGAGAAATAAGTCTCAATTGGGGGGGGGGGTGTTATTTTTCTTTAAAATATTTCTGATTTGTTCTGTAAGGACAATGGCGCAGCGCTAGTGTTTTGACACTGTGGATCTTATAACAGCCGCTGGTGACATGTTAGCTAACAGATTGGCACGAATGACCATGGTCGAAATAATTACATGGTAAGGAGAGGCGAATCAGAGAACAAATCTCCGTCTATCAGGTCCAGGAAAGGCATTGTAACAAAAGGGAGATATGTAGATGTTTTGCAAATTAATCAGCTTTAATCATCCCTTTTTAAAAACTGGAGGACTTTACTGAAAGGGCACTGGTGCCAGCTAGACCCCAATTAAAGTGAATAAGGGGGGGGGGATTAAGGACACAATCTGGTAAATGCACTTAAGCACCAGGGAGTGAGCGCCATTGACTATGGTGTGACTTGTTTCAGAGTAAACATGTATAAGATTGCACTGTAAATAGTTGAAGTCCAAGTACTGGAGGGTTTAAACCCACATTCACACCACGCATTTAAAGCACTAGGATACCATTTAAAACAGTCATGGCTTCTTCCACCAAAGAATTCTGGGAGCTGTAGTTTGTTAAGAGTGTTGATAGTTGATGGGAGACCCCCTATCCCCCTCACAAAACTACAATTTCCCGGAGTTGTTTAACAGTCACAGGGAAGTCTGGAAATTGTAGCTGTGTTGAGGGAATAGAGCTCTCCTGGCAACTCCTTAGCACTCTTAAAAAAATTGTGACTCCCAGAATTCTTTGGGAGGAATCCATGACTGTTTAAAGGTGCATGCTGTGAATGAGGCCTTAATGATCCCAAGTGTGGTTAGAGCTTGCATTGAATAACACAATAGCTGCTTTATCTTGATGCAAGCTATTAAGAGGAGGTGCTAGCCATGCATTTTTTTTACAAATTCATAGCAAAAGGATGACCAACATTAAAGAAGAAGACTGCCTTATTAAGCTATCAGGGATCTACAGAGTTGCCACGCGTACTGTCTTTCAGAGGGCAGTCCTCTATCTGAAGGCTGTCTGGTCTATGAGTGGTTTAAAGATTGAGAACCCTAAGGAGGGAGATCTGGTAAACCTTGGAGTTGCCTGTCAGCAGTTGGCCTCTGGACCACAGACAAAGCAACCACACAGATCTTTTGCTCAGAATTTTCCCTGTCATGCCGAGATGCCCAGCCTGCCTATTTGAAATACAGGGTTGCATCCAGCATTAGCCTTGCTCACAGTGGACCCACTGAAACATATGCCAACACGATGCAAATCTGATTCATTTCTGCTTTATTTGGGTAATGTGTGAATAGCTACCCTAGAGGGGTATGTAAACACATCATAGGAATAATTAGTGAGTGTTATCACCAACTCCAGATATCATCTCTGTATAGCTACACCACTGACCAATGGCAGAAACACCAATCCTTAATTCCATACTTCTGCATTAATCCTCAAAATAGATGGCTTTTGAAAGAACCATGGTTTAATTGTGGTCTACCAAACCCCCAATATCGGGTTTGTTATTTATTTAATTATTTGCAAGCACAGGACAGTCAAGCATTCGTCTTTGGGGGTTGCTTGGTGCAGTATGAAACTGGTGACCATCTCCCTTCATCTCTCTTCCTTTCTTCATCCAGCCATGGCTGAGCGTTTTTGCTGCCCCACCAGCAGAGATTAATTATAAATGGGGGAGATGCTCAGAATTCTGAGCTGTACGGAGGCCATGCCCTCAAATTCTAGATGATGGCTCTCATTAGTGAGTCTACAGAAAGGCTGGGTTGGCAGCTCTGTGAACGGGGATGAAGACCTAAAACATAAAACAGAATGATGTTCTGGTCCCTATATCCAGATGCTAAGGAAATTAACCATGGCTCAATGTTGGGGGCTGCTCTTGCAGGGTACATTTGACCCTGAACAGGAGCACCAAACACTTTTTCTTCCTTCCTTCATTCTTCCACGGTCAAAAGCAGCCTGGAATAATTTGAAGGCAGTAGTGGGGAGAGTTGCTGTTGTCCTTAGGTCCTGCCTGCAGGCTTCTCATAGGCACCTGGCTGGCAACTGTGAGAACAGGATACTGGCAAGATGGACCACTGGCCTGATCCAGCAGGGCTTTTTATGTTCTTATTCATCATACTTTCCTTAGATGGCTTCAAAGGGGAATCAGTGGAAGCCTGCTGTCTTATTTCCAACCAATGGGGTGTGGCTCTGCCTGCCATTGGCTCTGGCTCCACCTACTGTTGGTTTCCCTACCTTCTGCCCCATTAGATCCAGTGAACACAAGCCTTGCATGTATGCTGTGCTGAGTCATTGTCTTGTACACTGGACGTGGATCAGCATGCAAAAGACTGGTCCCGACTTCCCTACCTGGTTGGCACTTGGGAGACTTCAGCAGAAGTGGGATTTTGGGTTGCCAAAATCTGATTTAAAAACTACACACAGAGAGAGAAAGTGCAGTGCTTTTCACAAGCCAGCCTGAAGATCTTGCCATCGCTCCCTGTTACGGCTACATAATCCACCCGACAGCTAGCTAATCCTTCCATCGTCTTGCTCAAGCACAAACGGCAACACAGAGAGCAAAACTAAAGAGTCAAGGAAGCCTCTGTACTCTTGTCCCACCTCACCTATTGCCAAAACATATACAATAATATATTTGTCTGCCTTAGATTTTCCTAGAAGATTAAGAACTCAATGGAAAGGAGCCTTGTGGCAGGAAACCGAGGGGATTGGAGAACAGAAGGGATGCAAAGGGAGAAATCTTTGTCCGCCATTTTCTTTGCCAAGCTATTTTTAAGTCACGCATGCAGGAATCTGAAAGACCCAGAGGTCAAATCTTAGATCTTGGAAGCCTCCACTGAAGTTGAAAGGATTTACAATGGATTTACGCCGCTGCCTTTATTATCTTTTATTTTCACACACCCTTGAGGAGGTAGCATTCTCCATTCTCATCACATATGTGGCCTCTACTCAGTAATTAATGCAAGCTTAGGAGCAATTATTATCTTAAACTGCTGGCTTATTTTCATAATTACTGGCTTAAATGGGCTGTACCAATGTGATTTCTCCCCCCTGTCTTCTATTTGGGCTAAAGCAATTAGATTTGTCTCCATCCCCAATGAAACTCTTGTTTCTTAAGTATTTTATTGGCTTGCTCTCTCAGCAAAGGGCACATAATATTAGGAATTTCAGCAACAGAAGTCTCATCTGGTTTAAACTTTCCAAGGATTAAGGCACAAGTAGTGGGAACTCGTCCTTATCCCTCCCCTTTAATAAGAAATGAAGTTATTGACAGCATGTTGCCTTGTAATGGCACCCCCAAATCTGCCACTTAGGGTGGACTGTCTCCCCCAAAGAAGGACATATGGGGATTTGAGGTTGCTGGATACAGCACAACCCTTTCCTCGATTCAACAGAATGGAATGCCCCCAAAGGCATTAAGTTGTGCATTATGGATTCCATTAAACAACCAGCCTGGAAGAGGAAAGCAAACCACTACCTTTCAATTCCCCCATTTGAATTCCTCTCTCGCACCCAAAAACGTGCTCCTTTAGCTTCTTCCTATTTACGCAGATCTGACTCCATTCCAAAACATCCAGCAAAGTTTTATTTTCCCCCTTTCCCAGCTGAACTGAGATGGCCTTTCCTTAACACATAATTCTTCTCCTATCCCCAGTCGGTCTCGCCCGCTGACCATGCTAAGACCTCCATTTCGACAAGGGCAAAAAAATAAAAAAATTAAACCAACCTTTCCACGTTACGGCTCTCAGCGCATAGCCCACCAGAGGCTCCCATCAGCGAGATGAACGACACGCTCTGAGCAATATGCTCGGCCATTTCCTTAACTGCCAACATGGCCATAAGCAATAAGAAGCATATAGATACCGTGTGCTAAGTGGAGCAGGGCATAGGATGATAGTGGAAGCAGTTTCTATTCGAGAGGTGTTCTCTCTCTCTCTCTCTCTCTCTCTCTCTGTGGTCATTGTCATAAAATACTAAGAGGTGGGCGAAGCAAAGCCTTGAGGGGGAAAGGCCTTGAGGGGGAAGTTCCTCCCCTCCACCCACAGGCACCTGCAGTAAGGTGTGAACGCTTAAGGTTGGTCTATCCATTGAGGACACGGAAGGAGAGGGAAGGGAGAAAAGAGGACAGCAAGAAGGTAAGGGCTGTAACCTTACCATGGCACAAGATTAAAGCAAATAAGGTCATCATTTTTTAAAATAAATAAATAAATCATAAAACGAAAAAAGCTCTCCGTTTTTAAGCCCTCAGCAAGCACACTATTTCCAGCTGTTGGGTACCCATGAAACATAAAACCAACCTATTTGTTACCTGGGTTACAGACCTCATTTAGTTAATCATCACCATGATGACCAGGGCCCAAAAGGAGAGGGGTGGCAGGAAAGGTGTGGAGGAAAGAGAGGGGAGGAAACAAAGGACTTTAAGAAAATAAAATGCTACTACTTTCTCTATTTGGGATCCCATTCTTTTATCTGCCCTCATGCCATCCTCCCTGCTGTTCTTTATTCCTCCTTTCCTTTCTGTAGTACAGAAAGGCCAAGTTTTGAGCAGCGCTTTTCAAACAACCAGGTATCATTTCTCCTCCAAAGGTGGGGGCCTTTGGTTCATACTGCACCAGGTTGCTCAAGGTCCAGAGAGGAATGTGAGTTGAGAGGAAAGAAAAGGGGAGGGGAGGGGGATCCCCGCACTTCTAACTTGTTAGTTAACCTGCCTGCCTGAGCCTTAATCAATAGCCAGGGACTCTGAAAGGAACAAAGAACAAACACAGAAGAAAAGCCGAGCCCTTATCTCAGATCCCCATCAGATAAGCCATACCTGGAGTCCAAAGGGACAGGCTGGCCTGTTCAGCCTTTCCGAGTTCAAGAAGGAGCAAAGGGATGTTTCTGTGGCTTCTCTACACTTCAGTGATAGCATTCTTGCTTTGAATTTATTTTAATTTGTTCCCAACACCATCATTATTTTTAGGAGGCAGAGGAAGCTGGGGGAACCAAGTAAACCCTGAACTCTAATCAAAACATGCATCTCAGGGTAATTTTGGAATTAAGTCTCTTTCTGCGTGTCTTAAGAGAGCAAGCCTATGCATGTCTACGCAGAAGTAAGCTCCACTGAGTTCCATGGGATTAGTTCTCAGTTGCTTTAAAGTTGTAGTCCTGTACTCACTTACCCAGGGAGTAAGCCCTATTGAGATTCATTGGGAGGTACTTCCAAGTGGACGTGTACAGCACTGTGCTGTAACAATCTGTTTAGCTAGCTAGCAAGCGGTCTGGATTCAGATGGCCCCAGTAATAGACAAGGATGCCTTCTGTCTTTCACCTCTTGATAAACACATTCCAAAACTTCCAATTAGCTGCTCTTGCAAAAACACACCACACACGGAAGAAAGCTCATAAATTGACATGTGATTGCTTTCCAATTTGCATTACAAGAAAAAAAAAATCAAATGTGTTACAGGGTTCCCGATGAGACAGGCAGCCAGAGATCACCTTTTGTTTCAGGAGATTTTGGTAATGGGGATGTGCGGAAGCCCCACATTCGTTTGCGAAGATTCAGTAGAGACAGGGGTGGGGGGAAAGTACCCAATGCAGCCTCTAAAGAAAACCTAAGAGCTCCTCAGAGAACCATCAAAACAAACATTTACCAGCTTCTGGGGAAACAATATTGTTACCAAAAGCAATTTGCAAACACTTTGTCAGAACGCAGCATGAGATAATTAAGCATATTTGAATTTACAATTTAGATTCTTCTATTAAGGGTGGGAGAGGGGGACGCCCAGCAACCTCATCCTTGTTCTTAATTTATTTTATTCACGTCTTCCAGTTTCAGCAAAGATTTATTTTTATTACATATATATTTTTGCCAGTTTCAATTTTTCTGTCATCACTTGCTCAGGGCAAGCTGTATAAATGCAGGGTGTTTCAACTATTCACATCAAAACTTCTCTTAAGGCTGCAGGCTTACTATACATACTGATCTGGGGAAATGCCGTGTTAAACACAGTGCCACTTACTTCCAAGTAAACATGATTAAGATTGCACTGCGTGAGCAGAAACAGGCACCAGCAAGGCTGTATTTGGAGTTTAAACCTTGCTCAGTTTTAAGCCTGGGTCAATATTATTTTCAGTAAGTATTGTGGGCTTCCCTAGTACAATAGCCTATATATGTGTGTGTGCACGCATGCCAAAGGGGACATTGATATCTATGAAAGTCTATCCATTGTTAAATCAGATTACAGTCAGAACTCAAGGGGAAATGATTATGTTATACTACCCAGTCAGGCACTGACTTACACACTTAGTTTTATTCCTAGTTTTAGTCCGATAGATTGAATTTTTTGTTGCGCAAAATGAGCACTCCAAAATTGTCAAAGCTATTTGCTGTGGGTGTCAACAGGTTTCTTGATGGGAGGAGGTGAGACCAGGTCCCTCTCCCCCCCCCCTGCAGAAAATTCTCTTGTGAGAAATTTCAGCTCATTTCATGCTAGACAAAATTGAAGGAAAACTCTACTGTTATTCATATTGGTGGATAAGGGAAGTTGTGGGCAGAGAAAGGAGGATTGGAAGGGGAAAAGGTTCAAGCCCATTGCTTCCTTCCATGATATTAAAATAATATCAAAAAATATTAAAACCGGAACCATGCAGATGGTGAAACTGGTCGGGGGTGCATTTAACTGAATTTTCTCCAGGGGAGGACTGAAATTCTCCAACAGTTCAGGAGGAGCATGAAAAATAATAATAATAATAAACAATATGTACCAGCAAATTATTTTCTGAGAAATTTCAGCTCAGCTGTGGTTGAAAGGGAAAGTTAATAGTATATAAAAATGGAAACTTGTGGCACAAACATGTGCATAGATTATTTTCAAAATAAGAAACCCTGGGTTCAACAAGTTAGTGAGTACAAGACCGCAGCTTAAAATGAATAGCTATATTTATAGTTAGAGGGGATTGTAGAAAGCAATCTTTTGATATTTGGATATCTGCTGATAGACTACCAATACATAAGATTTGTGTCATTCATCAACTTTTAGATGAGCTTAACAGCTGCTGCTGCTGATGTTGTTTTTCTTTTTAAATAATAATAATAATAATAATAAGTGATTTTAAGGGTGCAGTCCTCAGCACACCTACTTGAGAATAAGCCCCACTGGTGAAAACAGGACTTACTTCCAAGGTTGCACAGTTAAAATTCCAAACTGTTTTGAAAAAAAATAATACTATGTGCTCATTGTTGGGGTTCAGGTCCTATTACATTTAGTGGAACTTACTGAGTAATTGAATCCACAAAATTAAGCAACCTACATTTAGCACCCTAACCTGATTTTCACCTTTAAAAGTTTTTCTTGGGAGTGTCATGGATTTTCATGAAACATTGCTCTAGGATGGAAGTCCTAAAGATACTATTTCCCACTGGGGGGAGGGGAATGGAACATACTCCAAAGTAAATATGGTTGGGATCAGGTGCCCATGCTATAATTTAGTGGGTACTTCTTCAAAGGTAATACCATTCAAGCTGAAGGCACTATTAAGGTGTAGGATCTTATTGATAGGGTTTAAAATGTGAATGTTAGATACTACAGAATTTTAGTGTCAGCCGTTTCTGAACTATCTAGTTTGGAGGACTGCAGAGTTGTTCGTGCAAAAAGTGTCCATCATACCTTAGTGTACACATTAAGACCCACATTATTTTTCAAATTAATAGCTCTCTAAAGCAGTGTTTTTCAACCTTTTTTGGGCAAAGGCACACTTGTTTCATGAAAAAAATCACGAGGCACACCACCATTAGAAAATGTTAAAAAAATTAACTCTGTGCCTATATTGACTATATATAAAGTAATTCTCTTGAATTTTTCAATTTTCCCACGGCACACCAGGCAACATCTCGCGGCACACTAGTGTGCCGCGGAACAGTGGTTGAAAAACACTGCTCTAAAGGCTTCAATCCTATATCCACTTATCTGGAAGAAATAATCATTGAAACCAGCGGGGCTTGTTTCTGAAAAGACTTGGGCAGGAGTGTGCCATAAGCCTATTTGAGGGAGCACCGATGTGTCACAAGTTCCCCATATTTCAGACAAGAGCTCTTTTGATACAGCACAAACAGCTTGTGCTGGCTGCCTTTCTGATAATTCAAAAATATCTGGAAGAGTGGGAAATATATGGAAAGCCCCTGAACGCAACAAATCCGGTAATCTCACCTTTGCCACGAGTTCACTAGTGGGTCTTTACAAAAAGAAAGAAAGAAAGAAAGAAAAACCCCACCAAATTTGTTTTTGCAAATTGATTTTAGCAAATGTCTTATCCTGCATTCTCATCTGAAAGGTGCCCTGAATAAGATTGCATCCTCAGACTCATGCCCCCACACCCCGCTTTTGCAATATGAAAATGATAATACTATGGCTGCAACGAAGGCAACAAGATCATATACGTGTGGAACATATGAAATGTTCAAGAATGGTACATTCCTGCTAAGTATTATTATTATCCATTCAAACCCAGGTAGGAGTTTTGACCTTGAGTTCAGTGGGATATTAGCCTAGAGCAATCCTATAAACTTTGTAAGGCTTATGCAGGCACAACAGGATAATGGCCCCATTAAATATCGGTACTAGCCATGCAGTACAAGTCTAAGCTTCCTTACTCAAGAGTAAATCCCTAATAAATCCCCGGACTTACTCCCTAGTAACTGTTTGAAGAATTGCAGCTTTAGAAGCAGGTTTATATTGGATAAGGGCTATGTGGAGAGGGATGAAATCTAATTAACAGGCTTTGATGGAGGTAAATATAAAAAAGTTAGCCCTGCTGACAGATCCCTTCTTTTTCTGTAATCATTTTCTCCTGGCTTCTGTGTTGAAATGTAATGAGATTGGATAGTATTGAAATCAAGATTGGTTTCAGGAGACCTTTCGAAAAAGGAAAAAAGGGGGGGAAAGCAAAGAACACCAAGCAAATCAAAATCATTTCTTGTCTTGTGTGCCCCCCCCCCGGCTTTGGAAGAACAGTCTTTGCCAACCTGGTGCCCTCCAGATGTTTTGGATTCCCAACATCTGGAGGGCACCGGGTTGGTGAAGGCGGACACAGAGGAACCTTCCAGAACCTTTTCCAAGAACTGAAAGCCGAACAGAGCGCTCTGCGTCAACTCCCCTAAAGTCCACAACGCCCAACTGCCTTTTCCTGCTTTTGGAGCCAACAACGGATGACGAGAACCATTTTTGTGTGCTTACAAAACACACACACATACACGTCTTAAAACTCTCACCCGGTTTACTGTGTCAACAGCACACACACACACACACAAGCATCAGCAGCCCAACAGGCCAAAGGAAAAGTTGATAAAAAGCCAAGGTTTTCTTTTCTTTGAAAGCCATTCCTTCTATCATTTTCCTCCTGCGCAAACCATTTTGATCCACTCAACATCCTTCCACACTGACTGGCACAGAAGGCTTCAGATGTGAGGAGTTATTCCCCCTCCAAAAGAGAATCTGGTGTCTCTTTCTTTCTCAGTGCCCAACTCAAAGCAGCAAGTAGAGACAGGTTAGGCATGGAAGTGGAGAGAACTGGAAGAAAGATTATGAGGAAGCAAAGAGGCTCTCTTATAACACACGGATAGACCTGCAGCGGTTATAGGAGGCAGTGGAGAGGAAAGAACGAGGAGACCAACTCAAAATGGCTCCTTTAAGCCAAACTGCAAACACTCTGGACAGAATCAAGATCTCTGCATCCTCTAGTTAATTGCCAAAACCTCAATCCAAGAATCAAATCCCATCCACTTTACCACTTACACACCACACCATTATTTACCATTTTAGCATTAAGAGAACAGAAGTTACTGCTTTCCAATGTATGTGCCTTTAAATATCTGTCCCCCCCCCCGCGCACGCTTAAACTGCCCCCTGTCCATGTTAAACAGGGTAACAACCATTTATTTATCTTTTAGCAGTAGGGAAAGGATAAAGATGGGAAAGAATTAAGCAAGGCGCAGCTCACCAACAAGGAGTAAAAAAGTCATTTAGGATTCAGTGAGAGATACAAACCATGGGCTGCTTGGATCGCTCTTCAGCTCCTGGTCAACCAAGTGCTTTCCACCCCCCTCGCCTAACTGCCGTGATTCAGTCATCACCACCGATCCCAAATCTGCCTCCTTTGTCAAGATCAGGGCACGAGAGACTAACGTTTCCCCCCATTGGCTGCCTCCTATTGAACGCCTTGCAACTTTGCTGCTACCTGCCCCAACTGGTTTGGCCAGTTGTAAGGTGAACGTTTGGATTTGCGAGGTTTCAGCCATCCCAACCCCCCTCACCTTCCATCTCAAAGCAGACAAAACCTGATACTTCTTTTTTTAAAAAACAAAAACAAAAACAAAACTTCCTTCAGTCTACCTGGAGAAAGAAAAGAGACAAAAGATAGAAGGGAGTGGGGGGGGGGAAGCACACCTTCGCAAGAAGACTTTACTGCGGCTCAACCACCACCATTAAACTCCCATTTAGTGCACATCCACAACGGGAATCTTTCAACCTACAGCATACGAGGACCGCGAAGCCATTAAAATGACTTTGGCATAAGGCGCCGGGTAACCTTTCCCCAACCCAAGACCGCCAAGGATCGTAAATCAATAAATACATGCATTGAAAAAGCAAGTCGCAGCAGGCCTCTCGTGAGTGACTTTGGAGTGTCGGATCTTCCCACGTCTCAGCAATTTCTCGGGATTTCTCGGCAAGGATTTTCGCAGGATGTCGACATGGCTGGGATTGTGTGTGTGTGTGTGTGTGTGTGTGTGTGTGCAGAAAGCACGCAAGGAATCAGAACAGCTTCGATATATCTACGCTACCAAAAAGAAAAGAAAATCCTTAAAATAAAATTAAAAGTTTTTTAAGAGGAAGGGGGAGCCGCAATGTTGCCCGGCCATCATGGAAGCCTCAAGCATCTTACTTGTTTAAGCTGGAATACAGGAGAGACGGAGAATGTCTAACGGCTCAGCTTACATGTACTTCCTCGACCCCTCCCTGAGCAGGTGCATTCTTTGCTCCCGACCAATCTCCTTGCCTCTAGCCATGAACAGGTGTGTCCTGCCATCTTGGGATAGGCCAGGCGGGGAACCGTCAGGCGTGATGTAGCCACGGACCCCACACAATAGGTTTCAGAGCCTCCCCACCTCCAAAGGATCTTTTCAAATACCGGGGGGAGGGGGGAGGAAGTTAAGTTGATGTGTGACATATGCATGCCGTACCTACCTACCTACTTAGCACGGCCCGTTGCTCCCATTTTCTCTCAACCTTCATATCTGTTGTTTTATTTAAGAAGTGTAGGCTAAATGGTTGGAAAGGGGTCCTCGCCACCAGCAGGGTGTATAACCTTCTGGCGAAAGAAGTTCAGTTAGTCTCCCCCCTCCAAGCTGCCACGACTGCCATAAGCCAATGAAGGAGGGGAAGGTTTCAAATAAGGAAGTCACTTTCTGTAACGTTCAGTCAGAGTCATCCAAGGTTGCAGCTTTCTTGCAGATGTAGGTTGATTAACTCAACCCTTTCATGATCTGCATCAGAAATGGGGAACCTTGGGCCCAGAGGCCAGACGTGGCCCTCCAGGCCTCTCCACCTGGCCCACGGATCCTGGCTAGAATGTGTCCTTAAATTCTGATCATGCCTCATGGTTGCCAGGATGGAGAGAAGTGTGTGAGCATGTGTAGAAATGAGCCAACTGTACAAAGCTAAACATTTACCTTTGTGTCTTTGCCCGCTTTTGCCTCAGGCTCTGCCCACTACTAGCATGTGCCCCCCAGAAAAGAATGTGCCTTGGGTTGCCATATTTCAAAAAGTAAAAATCAAGACACTCCAAAAGTCACTGAGCTTTTACAAGAAAAACCCCAACGTTGTTGAGCTTTCTTTTTACAAAAACGCAATTTTTCGAATGACTTGCCTAAGATCCAGGACAAAGCGCTGTCTTTTGGAAAATCCCCCCCGGATGTCAATTCCGCCTTTGAATTCCCAGTAATGTCCAGGAAAATCTGGATGTATGGCCCAAAGGGTGGCAAAAGGTTCCTGATTGCTGACCGACAGTCATTAGAATCCCTATGGTCCACCCTTGTGTTCTAAATATACAAAAGGAGAGTCTGTACATCACCAGTGTTGACATTGGATTCATCTATCAGTCCAATCTGGGTTCTGTACATCAAATGAGGAGGGGGGCATCATTTTTGCCCTTTCCTCAGGCAGCAAGATATCTTGGGCTGGTCCTGGAGGCTTACTAGGATCTCTTCCTAGCCGTACTGGAGATGCTGAGTAATGAACCTGGATCCTTCCATATGCAAAGTGATGTGCTCTACTACTGAACTACGGGCTGTCCAAACTAAAATATGTGAATTTATTCTGGATATATGCCCTTGCTTAAGAGCTGAAGGAATGCCTTGTTGGATGAGCCAAGATCCCCTCCCATCTAGTACTCTTGAAAAGAACCTGCAGCAATTTGGGAACTGGGGGTAGGCATTGAGAGAATTTCCCAAATGTCACGAGGAAGAGACAGTTCTCTACAATATAATAGGATTGGGCAACTGGAGGTGTGTGTCTTCATGCCAATGGGGCACTGCCCCACCAACCTTAGCCTGCCCTCAGCCAGCCCAGCCTTCCTGCCTTCCTACTTAACAACCAGTCCAGGGGGAGGTCTTGGTTGTAATCTTCCTTCTCCTTAGTCTCAGTTTTGCCCTTGTAGAACACATCCAGGAGGAGCATGGGAGCAAGATTATAATTAGTTGACTCCACATATCATCTCTGCCTCTATCATTTGCTCTGGCTTTGCTTACACTTGGGTTCCTGCCCTACCAATCCCAATAGGCACAAGCCACCACTGTAGGCAAATCCAACCCTCAATGCAAATCCAACACCTCAACCCCCATCTAGCCAACATCATAACCCCCAAACCAAAAGGTCATAAACACTATTATCCAGTTTCTTTCACCCAGTTTCTCCCAAACTGGGACACAAGCAAAGGGTTTCTTAAGTTCTTCTCCTGCAGTTTGAACAGCAAGACAGAGTCCTTTGGTCTATTTTGAAACCTGGGGTGCTCTGAGACATAAGCAAAGCGCTGTTGATTTCTATTGTTTTTTTTTAAAGTAAAATCACTTTTCACCCAAAGTAAGGCCAACTTCTGCAACCTGAACAGCAAGGGAGGTGCTGGCAGAACCCCATGTCCTATGATGTCACCTGGATATTGTCTCTTGGCAACAAAGGGTGATTTAACCCCTTCTCTCCTGCAGCGTGCACAGCAAGGAAGGCCTTGCGAGAGAAACGGAAAGGTTCAAGACACCAGTGTTATTTTTCTAGAAAAATAGGTGCCAGAACTCACTATTAGCATCTTCCTTGTTCTCTTATAATAGCAATGGTGCCCACATGAGAGGTGCCAGAACTGAGTTCCTTCGGGTTCCAGATGAAAAAAAGGCCCAAGATTCCACCAAAGCATCTTTTCCACTGGAGCAGAGGGGAGTGGGATCATAACTTTGCCCTTTTCCTGCACATCCAAGTGATAGTGGATAGAGCCATGGTTTTGCCCACCAGTCCTTTTTTCAGATGAAAATATGCCCCCACTGTTGAAAAATTCACTGCAAATATTTTTATCGGTGTCATTTTGCGCAAGTTGCCTTGAATTGTATTCTGGGGGAAAGGCAGAATATAACAACAACAACAACAACAACAACAACAGGTCTGCTCTAAGCAGGATTAGCATTCAATACAGGCCCATAACTGTAAAATAGAAAGGGCTTAAGGAAATAAGATATGCCTGCTGGATGATGCCAATGGCTCATCCAGTCCAACATCCTATTTTCGCAGCTTGATGAAGTCTGAAAGAAAGACCTGAGGACAACAGCACTCTGCCCACCTGTAATTCCCAGGAACTGGTATTCAGAGGCATAATGCCTCTGGAGGAGCCCCTGTAAACACTTCCTCGAGTGCTGCAGATCATACCTGATTATAGTGTTGCATTGGATACAGCTGCTGGCCCCTAACTATGAGATGGGACACGTGGCTACCCTGTGAGAACTTAATGAATGTCATGATTGCAAAGTATCCACACAGAGGGTCAAAGCCTGTGCTCTGTTCACAGATCTAGGGTCCTTCCCAATGCTTATGCACACTGGAGGGGGAGGAGTCTGCATGAATCGAGCACGCCCAAATCTTCTGAGACACACTCTGGGTTCTGTAGCAGTGCTCTACCACTCAACTGTGGCTCATCTACAGAAAAGAGTGCCTTTTCTTTCTCTGCCTGATCTACTGCCCTCAATGTGTTTCCTTCCATTTAGTCTTCATCAGGGTGAGTTAGTCTGCCCCACCTCTGAATCAAGCCTGATCCGGTTACTCCCAGTACAGAAGCAGAGCAAACCTTAGAGGGGGGTGCCCAGTATGTCCCTACATGAGTCGCAGTTATGGGCTCAATGCATTGAAATCAGGAGCTGTGCTCAGAACAGGGAGTCATGCAGAGACACAGAGGTACCTCTAAGTGAACTGCCTCAGACTCCTCAGACCTTTTAAGAATCAACCATTTGTTTGCACGTGTGAATTTTAATCTAATTTAGGGGGGATGTCGTCAATCCAAGCTATGAAAGCTATGGCCTTATTTTATTAGCAAAAAGTGTGCACAAAGGCGAAATATTAGTGAAGATAACTTTCAAAAATACATGGGGTCAGGGTAAATAGTTTGCAAAATATATGTATATAGGGCAAATAGCCTTTAAAAAAAAACCCAACAAATTTTCATGAGGACCTTGTAAAAAATTAATGATCACAAACTGAAATGGGGTGAGCTGAACTTCAGGTTGGGGGGGGAATAAGAAAAATGAAAGAAATTGAAATTGACAGATTGATCTATTCCTAGTGGGGAATAGGATGGTGTGTTTCAAACTGTTGCTTCAACTGTCCTGTACATGTAATGCTACAATTCAGGAAGTGAAATCCATTCCATTCATGTTTAAAGGAGAATCTACATGATTTGAACTTTCTGAAGCAGAACTTATCTGAATTTTGCAGTGCAAGTTCTCTCACAAAGTAGTGCGTACAAAGATGCATAAAGTGTGCATAAAATGCATACATTTGTGTACATAACGTACAAAGTGTGTTATATTTGGGTAACTTGCTTTGTAAAAATGTCTGTATGAAGCAAAACTGCATACAAAGATGTGTAGGTTGAGAATTTGCACTAAAATGTTGGTGAATTTTCACGAAGACATTTTATAATAATAAAGAAATCACAAACTGGTGCGGAAATGGGGAGAATGGAGCTTAAGAATTGAAAAATGGGGAGGAACTGAAATTGACAGATTTGCCCGTCCATAACTACAATATACTCTGCTCAAACGAATAAAAAATAAAGGGGTGAAATGCAACCTTGCAAGTTTTGTCCTTTCTCCTTGTTTTTAAGGGAGCTCGGTCCCTAGCTTCTCGTGGATGATGTTGTTTAATGAAATGACCAATTATCATGCTAATTAGAAGAAGCACCTGGAAAATCCCCAGAAGACGCTGTGGAGGACTAGCCCAATGCCAGGTAGGGGTTAATTTTTTCTGACAGTTAGAACCCTCAGGGGCGGGCTTAGCCTGGGTATAAAACACCCCTCCCAGTGGGCAGTGAGGCAGTTAAGTGCGGGGAGTTAGAGTTGGAGTTGAGCAGTGTGAGTCAAGAGATAGAGCTGGGAGTTTAGAGTCTTAGGTGGATGTTAGCAGAGAGGATAAAGAGATTGTGAAGCGCATTGTTATTGATATTTAGTTTACTATTAGAGGTATTAGGCCGGTAATATTTAGAGGTATTAGGCCGGTATAGGACAACTGTTTAAGCTTATTGAACAACCTTTTATTTATCAGCAACCACAAGCTTTGTACGCAATAAACATCTTTTTAGTTCACAATATCCTCGTCTGTGGTGAATGGAGTAAGCAGGATCCAGCTAGTAGTCTGAAGGGCTGCAGCTGGGGATTGTTTGTCGTTGGTGCAGCACCCATAGACCGTAAAACGTCCGGGGGTGGGCTGTACAGGGCGAAGGGCCCGCGACATTAAAGTGGTGGCAGCGTCGGGACGAAAGATTGTCATAAAGTGGTGGTCACATTGAGATCAAAGATCTAAAGTGTTGGCAAGAAGTGCCAAGGTACAAGAAGGATTTAAGGGTGACGCATTGTGTGAAGTGTGAGGCTTAAAGAGGATTTAAGCAAACTTCTGTGAGACTCTACAATCTAGTCAGGAAGGGGGATCGCATACACCTGGAAAGGGAGAAGGGGAATTCAGAGAGGAATTACCTGGCCCTAGGGTGTGGTGTGATAGCGCCTAAGACTGTGAGATTGTGTGAGAGTTACAAAGATACTTTGCGTTTGAAACTATTTCAGGCAGAAAGGTTTATAGTGAGAGGTCGGAAAAGTACGCTGGACAAAGTGCACTGAGGTAACTTTAGGCGTGACTTTGGACCTAAACTGTGGAAACTAAGCCTGAGGAAATAGTTTAACTGAAACATCCTTGATTTAAGTACAGAAATAATACCACCAAATAAATAGAAAATGCCACCTAGAAAGACTAAAACAGCTCTTAGGGACTCACAAGTAGAAAGCTCTGAAGAAGAAAATGGGGTTTCCCAGATTGAGGAAACCAGTACTGAAACAGTTAACAAAAATCCTGCTGAGGGGACTAGTTTTAAAGCCTCAGAGGAATTTGAAAAATGGAAACTTGAGAAGGAATATAATTTAAAATTCGAGCTAGCGAAGTTACAAGCTGAAGCAAAAGAGAGGGAATTAAAATTACAAGCTGAAGCAAAAGAGAGAGAATTAAAATTACAAGCTGAAGCAAAAGAGAGAGAATTAAATATTGAGAGAGAGAGAGAGAGAGAGGCAAGAGAACTGAAAGAGAAAGAAATGACCTTAACTATTGAGAGAGAAAGAGAACGGGAGGAAAGAGAATATTTACTAGAAATGAAAAGACTTGAATTATCAGCTGTAGATAATAGAAACAACAACAATAGTTCCACACAAAATCCTAGCAGGGTGGATTTAAAAAGATTCCCTGACTTCAGAGATAAAGACGACCCTGAAGCGTTTATCATTTCTTTTGAGAGGGCTTGTGAGGATTTTGAAGTAAAAGATGAGGAGAAAATGCAAATACTGAGAGCTCGTATTAGTGGAACATTAACAGAGATTTATTCTCAAATGCCATCTGATCAATCTAAAGATTTTGAAGCATTTAAACAGTTGGTTTATGTGAGATTCGGAATTACTGCAGAACAACTGAGACAAAAGTTTAGAACAATAAAAAAGGTGCGTGAGGAAACATTTGCTCAACTAGGAGCTAAAACTACAAATTATTTAAACAAGTGGCTAGAACAGGAGGGTGCTGATTCTGTGGCGAAAATAAAAGAGGTGATTGCATTAGAACAATTTTATGACACGATTAATAGTCATTTGAAGTATTTAATTAAAGAAAGACGCCCTAAAACCATCCTGGAAGCTGCTAATCTGGCAGATGAAATAAATGAAATCCGAGAACACGCTTATGATGCCCCAAAATATAAGGACAAACAGTGGGAAACAAATAAGTTTAAGAGAATGCAACAGCCCACAAAGTTTACCACAGAAACTGCCAAGAAAATTTTTCCCGCCAATGCAAATGTTCCCCATAACACGCCTATGACAACGGGGGGGACTGAGGGAAAAGTAAATAAATATAGTGAGGGTAAAAGGCCTGAATTAATCTGTTGGCAATGTGGGAAAAAAGGCCATAGACAACTGGACTGTAGAACTGAACTCAGAACTAGGAGTGCAAATACTATCCCTCAGAAGCAGACATATTGTGTCCAAACTGTGGAGACAGAGCCAACTGCCAACATGGTTGCCACGACAACCGAGGCCCAGTCTAGAGAACAGGCTGATGAGTTACCAGAGGCCCAAGTTGTGAGGTGCTATATAATTCAACAAGATGACATGCTATTACACAAAACAGGAGAAGAAATTTGGGTGAATGGTAAACAATATAAAGGCTTAAAAGACACAGGGTCTCAGATTAGTATTGTACATCCTGATTTGTTAAAGCCAGAAGACTTTATTAAAGGCAAAACAATCAGTTTAAAAGGAATATCAAAACAGCCAGAAATCTTGCCAGTCGCATTAGTTAATCTGACATATAAACAATGGTCTGGAAAATGGCAAGTAGCAGTTTCACCAGAAATCCCAGCTCCAATGTTAATCGGGTGGGATCTCCTTGACCATGTACAGAGTGCATTTGTAATAACTAGGGCACAAAAACTGCGACAGTTACCTCAGGAGGAAAGGCCTGATACAATTGTTGAACTGACACAAGATACAAGTATAATGCCAGTTACAAATAGTCAAGCAGCTAGTTTTGCAGCCAAGCAGAAACTAGATACAGATTTACAGAAATATTTTCAAGCCACAGCCGTGAATACAGTATTAACCCCTGAAAGCCCGGAGCGGTTTATAGTCAACAATGGGTTGCTATACAGAGAGATTCTTTTAAAGCCTAATAGAGGGGGTAATGAGATCCACAGGCAACTGATAGTACCTACTGAATTCAGAACCAAGATAATACAACATGCACATGGCAGTATCTTTGGAGGTCACTTGGGAATCACCAGAACCAAACAAAGGGTGTCCCAAAATTTCTTTTGGCCTGGCATGGGCAAGCAAATAAAGTTATTTTGTCGAACGTGCCATACTTGCCAATTACAAGGACATGGGCAAGATAAAACGAAAGCACAATTATGCCCCTTGCCTATAATTTCCCAACCCTTCCAATGTTTAGCAGTTAATATTATTGGACGACTGCCAAAAGCCAGTCGCAGGGGAAATCATTATTTGTGGACTATTGTAGATTTTGCGACGAAATATCCGGAAGCGATTCCGTTACGAAACATAGAGACTGAAACAGTGGCTTCAGCTCTAATGAGTTATATGTGTCGGCTAGGGTTTGCAGAACAAATCGTGACAGACCTTGGAGCCTCATTTACCTCTAAACTGATGCAGCGTTTGTGGGAGAGGTGTGGGATAAAACATATCACCAGTACCCGTGACCACCCACAGACCAATGGCCTTGTAGCACGATTTAATGTAGTTGACTACCTATTTAAATTGCAGAACACTCTCAAACGATCACTAGAATTGGCAGGAGAACAGTGCAAGGTTGCTCAACACAAACAGAAAGTTTGGTATGACAAAAAGGCACGTGTGAGATCTTTTGAGCCAGGACAGGATATTTTATTAATCAGACCAGTAAAAGGGAATAAGTTACAACTGACCTGGGAAGGTCCTTTTAAAATCATTTCAAAAATGAATGATGTAAACTATATAATTCAATACGGTGAAGGCAGGCGGGTCGTGCATGTGAACATGATAAAGCCTTATTATAAAGCAGAAGGGTGGTCATTATTTGCTATTAAAGAAGATCCCCAAGACATGCCAATACCTTGTTGGGAAAGGGAGAAGAAACCCTGTCCAATAACTGACATTAAGTTGGACCCCCAACTAACGCAGTCCCAACAAGAAGATGTAAAACAAATTTTGACACACTATGCACCCACGTTCAGCAATAAACCAGGTATTGCTAAAGGGGTAATGCATCAGATTGATACGGGCGATGCCAAACCCATTGCATTGGCTCCGTACAGGATTACAGGCCATTATATAAAGACTGTAACCGAGGAAGTTCAGGAGATGTTAAAAGCAGGCATTATTGTTCCTTCGAGCAGTGCATGGGCAGCCCCTGTTCTTTTATTAGATAAGCCCGATGGAACTATAAGATTTTGTCTGGATTTTCGCCGTCTTAACCATGTGACAAAATCAGATGCCTATCCTATGCCTAGGCTCGACAATTTAATCGAGAAAATTGGAAGCTGTAAATACATATCTAGTTTGGACTTAACAAAAGGATACTATCAGATTCCAATGCACCCAAAAGATAGGGAAAAGACCGCTTTCAGAAGTCCTATCGGTTTATATGAATTTACAGTCATGGCGTTCGGTCTAAAAAACGCACCAGCCACTTTCCAACGCCTCATGGATAAAGTTTTAAATGGGTTATATGACTTTACAATTGCGTATCTTGACGATATCGCCATATTTAGTAAAACTTGGGAGGAGCATAAAGGGCACTTAAAAATAGTGCTACAAAGAATCCAAGAGGCAGGCCTAACCATCAAGGCGGCAAAATGTCACATTGGGGGCAGTTCTATCAAATATTTGGGTCATATGATTGGGGATGGGCAGATTAAACCCTTATCTGCAAAAGTAGAAGCCATCGCGACCTGGCCGAAACCCACAACCAAGAAGAAAGTGAGGGCATTCTTGGGACTGGTGGGGTATTATCGTAAATTCATCCCCAAATTTAGTGAAATAGCTGCTCCTTTGTCTAGTCTGACAGAAAAAAAAATAACAGACCCCATCACGTGGACAGCAGCCTGTCAAACTGCTTTTGACAAGCTGAAGAACGCACTGATATCCCAACCAATACTAGCTACACCTGATTTTGGCAAGCCATTTACGGTCTACACCGACGCGTCTAATGATGGACTTGGCGCTGTGTTATGCCAGCCGGGAGCTGAGGACGAACTACATCCGGTCGTCTACCTCAGCAAAAAGTTGTTGCCTCGGGAGAAACATCTGTCGACGATCGAGAAAGAGTGTTTGGCCATCATCTGGGCTCTGCAACGTTTAAAGCCGTATCTGTGGGGACGAACATTTGAACTTTGTACGGATCACTCACCGCTGATCTGGCTACGATCCATGAAGACCAACAGCAAGTTAATGAGGTGGGCATTAATCTTGCAAGACTTTGATTTCACCATCAAATCAGTAAAAGGAACCCTGAACATTGTGGCTGATGCGTTGTCTCGAAAACCAGGGAGCCACGGCTGATCCGAAGACAAGACATCACCACAACGATATTGCATGTCACTGGTACTATGTAATATTGCATGTATATAATGTTCACAACCATATGTACTTTTACTGAAGATGTAACTGTTTATGTTATAGATAGGTAATATAGGTAAGAGTTATAAAATGTATTGTTTATGTTAATGTTTAAAAATGTTGTTTGTATCAGAGGGATACTTTGGCTAGTAACTCCTCTGATACAAACCTAAAAAGGAGGGAGGTATGTGGAGGACTAGCCCAATGCCAGGTAGGGGTTAATTTTTTCTGACAGTTAGAACCCTCAGGGGCGGGCTTAGCCTGGGTATAAAACACCCCTCCCAGTGGGCAGTGAGGCAGTTAAGTGCGGGGAGTTAGAGTTGGAGTTGAGCAGTGTGAGTCAAGAGATAGAGCTGGGAGTTTAGAGTCTTAGGTGGATGTTAGCAGAGAGGATAAAGAGATTGTGAAGCGCATTGTTATTGATATTTAGTTTACTATTAGAGGTATTAGGCCGGTAATATTTAGAGGTATTAGGCCGGTATAGGACAACTGTTTAAGCTTATTGAACAACCTTTTATTTATCAGCAACCACAAGCTTTGTACGCAATAAACATCTTTTTAGTTCACAATATCCTCGTCTGTGGTGAATGGAGTAAGCAGGATCCAGCTAGTAGTCTGAAGGGCTGCAGCTGGGGATTGTTTGTCGTTGGTGCAGCACCCATAGACCGTAAAACGTCCGGGGGTGGGCTGTACAGGGCGAAGGGCCCGCGACAGACGCAGCCCAGCAAATTGAACGCAGGCACTGAGAGTTTGAAAGCTTTTGCATGCTGAATGGAGCAATTTGTCTTCTGCAGGAGAACTCAGAGGACAATGTTGAGCTGTGGAGATTCTTGGGGAAAGAACGCAGCAAGCCGTGTTGGATTACCAAAGAGGCAGAGCAGGCACTGGCCTATGGGCCCTATGCCTTTTAGGGGCCCTTCGACAATATTGATTTGATCTTGAAAGAAAATTCTGATCAAGCCAAGAAGAAGCTTCGAGATAATTTGCAAGTTTGACAGCCTTAGGGCTTCTACAGGGTTTAATCTGGCACTGGCAGCAAGTCAAGTTGGTGGGTCTCAAGGTCTGGCCTTGACATTTCAGAGTTTTAGCTTTGGGATCGCTTGAAGGCAGGGCAAAATTTCATGGGCCGGGATGAAGAAGGTTGAGGGAAGAAAGCCAATTTCTGCTTTGTTTCTAGCTTTGCCCCAATTTAAAATAATTTACTGAATAGGGACACTACTCCAAGGGATAGCGAAGCTGTTGGCCCTCCAGACATCACAGGGCTACAACTCCCATCATCCTTGGCAATTGGCCACTCTGGCAGGGGCTGATGGGAGTTGGAGTCCTACAGCAGCTAGAGGGCACCTGGTTCCTCAAGCCACCACTAAGCCATGAACTGGTTACTAGCCAACAGTGTCTTTGAGGGAATGAGCTAGAAATTAAAATAAATAAAATATTGTGGAGCAAAAAAGAAGAAGACAGGAACTTCAAACAGCCGACAGTTTCCAGAGTGCAGGGTATGTTTCACAACAACAACATACAGCATTTTTAACGCTGGATGAAATGTGTCACTGTATTTATCATGATGATCTGATTCCCCCCCCCTTCTTTTTTGCACGAGCCCCTTTGAAGTTCCCTTCGGTCCCTTGTAGTAATGACAGCAGTAAACACCTTTGCTTTTGTCTGATGAGAACGACCTTGGGGCTCGGTGACCTCTGCAGATCTCACCTCCTGACAAGGCTGCTGTGTTGCTGAAAGACACGCCTCTTTGTGCATGCAGTGGCAGATCTTGGGCATCACCCAAAGGAGCGGGGCAGGAGCTTGCCCTAATGGGCTTTTCACCCATCAAGGGGCGTACCAGCATTCCTAGTCACCTGTTGAAGGTGCACAGCTCTGAGGAGTACCCAATTCTGAATCTGGAGCCTGCTGGGCTTCTGCTCCTTCTTTCTATCACTAAGAACATGGTTCTTAGTGGTTCATCTCGTCCAGCATCCTGTTCTCACAGAGGCCACCCAGATGCCTCTGTGGAATCCCACAAGCAGATGCAAAATGCAGCAGCACTATCTCCCCATTTGTGATTCCCAGGAACTGGTTTTCAGAAGCATAACTGTCTCCGACCATGGAGGCACAGCATAGCCATCATGGGAAATAGCCACAGATAGCTTTATTCTCCATGCATTTGTCTAATCTGCCTTCAAAGCCATCCAAGTCGGTGGCTACCACTGTCTCCTGTGGGGATGAGTTCCATAGTTTAACTGTGTGAAGAAGTGCTCTGCTGTCTTCAAGATTAAGCAGCCGCCTTCCCTCCACACCCATGAGGTGGTGCGGATTGGGCACAGAGGGAGAAGCAAGTGACTAGGCAATACCGAGAGACGGCAAGGGGAAGCAGGCTAAATTGGCATCCTCGGGATCAGGCCCACATGACAGATGGCTGTGAGCCCCCCCTTTACATTACCCACAATGCCTCAGAACAAAATGGCAGCCACCTTGCAATGAGTCTTGAACCCAGGAGTGCAAAACCCTTTTTCAGCTGGAGGGCCACATTCCCTTCTGGGTAAACTTCCAAGGGGCTGCATCCTGTGGCAAAAGTGGGCAGAGCCTTTCCTGTAAATGCTACCTTTTTGTAAACTGGACTAGTTTCTACACTCCAGCACACCTACTCTCTTTTCTCCATCCAAGCAAGCAAGAAGCATTGTCAAAACTTGAGGACACATTCCAGCCAGGCCAAAATAGCCAAGTGATAAAGCACGAAGCAGGCCAGTGAAAGTGGTCTGGGGAGAGTTCCAATGCCAGATAGAGAGACTTGGATGGTTGCATTAGCCCCCCCCCCCCCCCGGCTGGAGGTTCCCAACTCCTGCTCTGATCTGTATGTCAATAAGTCAATTCATTCACACACTCAGTATAATGCAATTTTATTACTTAAATCAGGAAGTTCAAGGCGCCATCAGGCCAGGCCATCTCTCACCTCATCTCCATCCCTGCCTGTCTCCTAAGCTAGGCTGGAAGTGGAGAACTAAAACTTTAACATACCCTCCAACATTTCTCTGATGAAAATAGGGACGTGGTATTCCATAATAATATTGTTTTATTTATTTATACCCCACCCATCTAACTGGGTTGCCCCAGCCACTCGGGGTGACTTCAAGCATATATAAAAACATAATAAAACATTAAAAAGCTTCCCTATATAGTGCTGTCTTCAGATGTCTCCTAAAGGTTGTTGAGTTACTTACCTCTTTGGCTTAGGGGGTCGCATAACTCCATACCCTCCAACATTTATCTGATGGAAATAGAAACGCCCTGCTCCTGCCAACCTAGCAGTTTGAAAGCACGTCAAAGTGCAAGTAGATAAATAGGTACCGCTCCAGCAGCAAGGTAAACGGCATTTCCGTGCGCTGTTCTGGTTTGCCAGAAGCGGCTTAGTCATGCTAGCCACATGACCCGGAAGCTGTACGCTGGCTCCCTCGGCCAGTAAAGTGAGATGAGTGCCACAACCCCAGAGTCGTTCGTGACTGGACCTAATGGTCAGGGGTCCCTTTACCTTTACCTTTACCATACCCTCCAACATTTATCTGATGAAAATAGGGACGTCCTAAGGAAAAGCAGGACATTCTGGGATCAAATAAGAAACTGGGATGGCTTCTGTAAATCTGAGACTGTCCCTGGAAAATAGGGACACAGAGGCTCTGCTTTAAGACAAGGTTCAGCCCAACCTTGCCAGACTCATATGACCTAGTCCCACAAATACAAACTAGGGTGAATAGCAGCAGAGGCAAAGCTAGTTATACTTTCCCTGGATGAACTTCATGGGAAGGACCTTAGTGCAACAGGGCACTCCCCAGATGCAATTCCCAACAACTGGTGTTCAGATGTATTCTGATTCCAGCTGTTGAGACAGAGCACAGCCATCATGGGTGGCACCCAATGATAGCCTTCTCCTCCATGAATGTGTCCAATCCTCTTTTAAATGCATCCAAGTCAGTGGCCCCCAGTACACCTTGCATGAGCAAATTCCTGGAGAGTGGATCCTTTCGTAGTCAAGATGGCACCACCCACGCACAAGAGGGAGGTATTTGCAGAAAAGAAAATGTAAGGAAACAATCCTAAAGGAGATGTGACTCCCACCCCAACTATCCCAACGAGGCCTGGAAATGCTGTCTAGAAGCGGGGCAGGGTGGGGAGGATGGAAAACCTGTTGGGATTCAAATAAAATGGAGTACCTGGAAAAGGGCACAGCTGAAACCCTGAGCAGAAGCATTTTGCTTATTTCAGTGGGGGTTCCACTGGTTTAACTCAGAATTCCAAACTCAGAGAGGAAATTGGAAGCGTTGCTGTTTTCTGACTGTGCCACCTGGGCGAAGTTCTTTAGCTGAAATATGTCTGAGGCCAGGCGATAGCTGATGGAAGGAGGTGAAAATCATTGCAGGCTTAAAAGGGGCATTAAGGCATTTCAGAGCTCCTGCTTGTTTTTCATGGGAGCAAAGTTCAGCTCAGGGCCCCACCTGCCCTTACAGTATCTGAAGCCAAAATCGCAGTGAATAGTGTCTTGGCATGTGAAGCGAGCTGGGGAATAGAGGCGGGAGCAGGAGGGTCAAGGAGGGGAAGGGAGGGGCCTTGGGCATTGCAGTGTCTGTAAAGGATCAGGCAGCTAAAAGCTTGTGTTGCACGCAGCATCATGTATCAACACCCATGGCTCCAAACACTCCCAAACCTTTGTCAAAGTTGGCATTTAACAGTTATTCAGATCCCCGTGGTGCAGTTGAGTGAGTGGGAATCAGATACTACTTCTTAAAAGTATGCTGCTAGTCCTCATGGCTTTGTAGGCATAGTTTGTAAAAGGGATCCCTGGACATTCTGGTCATGCATAATATGGAACAGGTGGCTTCAAGTTACAAGAAAGGAGATTCCAACTAAACATTTGGAAAAACTTTCTGACAATAAGAGCTGTTCAGCAGTGGAACAGACTCCCACGAGAGGTGGTGGACTCTCCTTCCTTGGAGGTTTTCAAACAGAGGTTGGATGGCCATCTGTCATGGATGCGGTAGGAGGATGGATGGCGGCTAACAGATTGAGGTTGAATCCTGACAAAACAGAAGTACTGTTTTGGGGGGACAGGAGGCGGGCAGGTGTGGAAGACTCCCTGGTCCTGAATGGGGTAACTGTGCCCCTGAAGTACCAGGTGCGCAGCCTGGGAGTCATTTTGGACTCGCAGCTGTCCATGGAGGTGCAGATTAACTCTGTGTCCAGGGCAGCTGTCTACGAGCTTCATCTGGTACGCACGCTGAGATCCTATCTGCCCGCAGACTGTCTTGCCAGAGTGGTGCATGCTCTGGTTATCTCTCGCTTGGACTACTGCAGTGCGCTCTATGTGGGGTACCTCTGAATGTGATCCAGAAACTACAACTAATCCAGAATGCGGCAGCTAGACTGGTGACTGCGAGAGGCCACAGAGACCACATAACACCAGTCTTGAAAGACCTACATTGGCTCCCAGTACGTTTCCGAGCACAATTCAAAGTGTTGGTGCTGACCTTTAAAGCCCTAAACGGCCTTGACCCAGTATACCTGAAGGAGCGTCTCCACCCCCATCATTCTACCTGGATACTGAGGTCCAGCGCCAAGGGCCTTCTGACGGTTCCCTCACTGTGAAAAGCCAAGTTACAGGGAACCAGGCAGAGGGCCTTCTTGGTAGTAGCACCCGCCCTGTGGAACACCTCCCACCAGATGTCAAAGAGAACAACTACCAGACTTTTAGAAGACATCTGAAAGCAGCCCCTTTTAGGGAAGCTTTTAATGTTTGAAGGATTACTGTATTTTAATATTTTGTTGGAAACCGCCCAGAGTGGCTGGGGAAGCCCAGCCAGACGGGTGGGGAATGAATGAATGAATGAATGAATAAATAAATAAATAAAATGCTTTAGCTCAGATTCCTGCATTGCAGGGGTTGGGCTAGATGACCCTTGGGGTCCCTTCCAACTCTAAGATTCTATGAAATTAATCAATGAGGCCATTAGCTCGTTCTTTGTTATGCACAATTAGAACGGCCAGAAACAACGGCGCAGGAAGGTGGAGAAAGCAGATTGGAAGACTTGCCCTCATCCACACAGGAGACTATGGAAGCCTGCCTCCTTACAACCATGAGGACTAGCAGCATGCATTCTTTTTTTTCTAAATAAGAAAAAATATATGATGTTTTCAGGGAGTGCCACCATTTTACCAGCATGCTGTGGCTGGTAGAGAGACAGGAAGGAGGAGACATGTGGGGTGGCGGTGTGTGTGTGTTTTGTGGGTGTGTCAGGTGCATTGTGGTCCTGCTTTCTGTGGCAGCCACACATTCCTGGAGACATCACATTAAGAGGCTGGATTCTCTTCCAAACACGTAAGCAGGCAAACCAACCAAAAAACTGAGCAGGTCTACATTGTTCCAGTTGGCCATGTCCCAAGCAGCAAAAAATGGGAAAAACTGATTCAGAGGCCCTTTGGAAGACACTCCCTATTGGCACAGACACCCACCTGGCTCTATCTAATCCTCCCCACCCTTGCATTTATACATTGAGCCACTCCTGCTGCCTCACTGCCCTTTACTCCAGTCAGGACGAAAAAGCCCAAGAGGCGGAGGTGGGGAGGGGGGCATCCTCCTCTGTGATCCAACAACACCTTGGCACCTTCTGCCTGGGGTCCCGCCCCCTAAATGGAAGGCACCTTTGCCAAGAACCAGCTTCTTCTCCACTCCCACCCAATCTGGCAAGGTTTGGGGGCGATAGGCTTTCTCGCCCTTTGTTCCCAGCTAGGATTGTTTAAGTGGAAGCAGGTGTTCTCCTCCGCTGCTAATCTCCTGTACACGCCTATGGTCCCAGCAACCGCTTTCACGTTCCAGATGGGTGATGGGAGACAGCTTTCCCTCCCACCCACACCTCCTGCAAGGGCGGAGGAGTTGCCGTGGGAGGCGAGGCTCCGATCGGCTCTCCATGCAGAAGCAGTGAAAAAGAAACCATTCATAAAGGCACTTAGGATTGCTGGGTTCCCCCCCTCCCCTCCTTCCTTTGTTCTATCCTCTCCTCCCCATCAACCCTCACCGCTCTCCATTTCCACTTTACAAAAGATTTGGGGGTGCCAGGGTGGGGGGGAAGCAATGGAAAAAAGAAGCAATGGGAGCCAGGAGACGGGAAGGGTTTGGAACAGTGTTCTTTTTTTTTTAAAACGTTCACCCAAGGAACCTGCTGTCATTTATAATTTGATTCCCTCATTCCATCGGCAGGATGTGAAGTACAAATGAAAAGAGTACCTCTGAGCATGCACAGATTGTGCTGCCTTCCCTCTGGAAGAAGTAGCGGGGGGGGGGAAGCATACTATTTATTAAGGAGCATCTAGTCCAGCATCTTATTCTCATAGTGGCCCCACAGATGCCTGAGGGGGACCAGCAAGCAGGACCTGAGCTCAACAGCACTCTCCCCTCCTGTGGTTTCAGAAGGATGACTAGCTTGTACCATAAAGGCAGAGCATAACCATCTCATGGCTTGCAGCCATTGATTGCCTTCTCCTCCATGAATGTGTCTAATCATCTTTTTAAACCATCCAAGTAGGGGGCCATACCTACCCCCTACGGGAGCGAGTTCCATAGTTTAACTATGCACTGCTTGAAGAAATCCTTTCTTTTATCCATCCTGAGCCATCCAATATTCAGCTTTTTTATTTTATTTAGGTGAGGCAATCAGAACTGAACACCATATTCCAAATGTGGTTTCAGAAGCAGGTTTAGAGGGCGGCGATCAAAGCACGACTTTTGTCCTTTGAGCCAAGCTGTTTCTCTAAACCTGCCCGCTACTAGGAGCAGTTGATAAATTGGATTCACTTAGCAATTAATTTGCCCTTAATTTGCAAATTAGTTTGCACTTTATGAAACAACCTGAGAATCCAAAAGCAGCAGTCATTTGAAATCTGCACTTCTCCCAATTTTGTACTGCAGTTCTCCAGCTTAGCAATATGTACAGAAATGCATGTGCATATATTAGTGAAAATAACATATACAAATTAGGGAGGATGGATTGGCCCAAAAAAAGGAAGGATCGATTTGCAGTAAAATGCTGGAGAATTTTCATGAACACTTTTGGGGAAATTTCACAGACTGATGCGGAAAGAACTGAACTGACGTCTGAAAGAATGAGAAGCTGAAACCGACATAGAAAGATTCGCCTACTCTTACACTACACACATTTTAAGGAGGGTGAGACTTAGTGGAGACATGAAGAATAGCCTCCTTGGCTCCTCCTTCCTATTTTGAGCCCCACAAGATTTCACAGAGAGAAATGAATGGAAATCCTAGCTCTGTGGCAAAAACACCTGCTTTGCATGCCAAAGGTCCCAGCTTCAATCCTCAATGGCATCTCCAGGTAGGGCTAGGAAAGATTCCTTGCCCCAAACCCTGGAGAACTGCTGACCATCAGAGTAGACAATTCTTCTTTCTTCTTCTTTGGCGATCACTCGTAGCCAAGTAAGATTGTCTTCCATAAACACAGTTTTAACAATGAGTCCGTAAGTGACTGTGGAGGCCAATTCTGGATCCACAAATGCTTCCACAGTGGGGACATTGGTTTCCGGGCGGGAGTTGATCACGGTGCGGATTTGCCAAGTGTGCCTTCCTCTTAGCATGTTTCTCCCCTGTGTCCTGAGTTTGAGTGTCTTCAAAGCCCATGACACCTTTGGTAAAGGCTGTTCTCCAATTGGAACACTCACAGGCAAGTGTTTCCCAATTGTTGGTGTTTATACTACATTTTTTTAAAATTTGCCTTGAGACAGTCTTTAAACCTCTTTTGTTGACCACCAGCATTACACTTTCCATTTTTAAGTTCAGAATAGAGTAGTTGCTTTGGAAGACGATAATCAGGCATCCGCACAACATGACCAGTCAAACAAAATTGATGTTGAAGAACCATTGCTTCGACACTGGTGATCTTTGCTTCTTCTGGACTGATGGAAGGAAACCTCCTATGCTCCTCTGTTGCACAACCCAGACCCAGATCAGCCACCTTTATGAAAGTCAGACCTACATCTCTCATTGCATTATTGCCAGATCCTGGTCTAGACATGGAGCCTGAAACAAAATCTGCAAGCAACAAATCAGGAACAGAAGATGGCACTGGGTGGTAAATCAGGGCTTAAAACTAAACCCTGACCTTCTCCTTTACTGCTGCCTCCATCATAGAAGTGTTTTATTTTATTACCCATTATAACTCTCTCCCCCTCCCAAGAGCTCCAGTTGGATGAAGTATGAATCCTGGGTTGCCTCCCTATGAAGTCTGACTTCTGGGATCCAAACTTGCTTGGCTTCAGCCAGAAAACGTAAGACGAGCCTGCTGGATCAGACAAAGGCCCATCTAGTCTAGTAGCCTGTTCTCACAGTAGCTAACCAGGTGGCTGTAGGAAGCCTGCAAGCAGGAGAACTCAGGGATTGGGCAAAAGTCCAGTTCAGTTCACCTTTAAAGGCAGAATCTACTTAACTCACTGTTTCTGAAATGCAGCCATTCTGCACTTTTCCAAACTCTGAAGTGCTGTTCTCTGGTTAATTAATGTGTGCAAAAAAATGCACATAGTAGTGAAAATAATGTACAAAATGCATTCTATTATGGAAAATATAAATATTGCAGAAATATGCTTTACATAAACATGTATATTAGGCAAAATTGCATGCAGAAATGTGTACACTGGGGAAAATTCTTGTGAAAATGCTGGATTCTCATGACGGTTTTAAAAAATTCACAAATCAGGCCACATTCACACCAAACATTTAAAGCATTATGATAACACTTTAAAGAGTTATGGTTTTCCCCAAAGAATCCTGAGAGAGCTGCAGTTTGCAAAGGGTGCTGAATTCTGATGGGTCACTCCTACTTCTCTCACAGGGCTACAATTCCCAAAACAGTTTAACAGTCAATCTTTCTTCCTTGGGAACTAGGAATTGTTGGGTCTCCCAACAACTCTCAGCACCATTACCATTTAAATAAAGTGGTAATGAAAGTGCTGTAAAAGTATGGTGTGGACGTGGCCTAAGATTGAACTGTGTCGATTCTGTTCATGGACCAAGGGAGCTTTTGGGCCAGGCCCAAATCTGATGTTCTAACCACTACACCAGCTATTTAAAGCACTAAAATGTTATGGCTTCCCCCAAAGAATTCTGGGAGATGTAGTTCATTGAAGGAATTAAGAGTTGTGAGGAGACGACCCTCCCCCAATATTCCCCTCCTGGAAATACAATTCCCAGAGTTCCCCAGGAAGAGGGATTGATTGTTAAGCCACTTTGGGAATTGTAGCTCTGCGAGGGGAACAGGGGTCTCCTCAGAACTCTGGGCATCCTTCACAGCCCACAGTTCCCAGATTTCTTTGGGGGAAGTCGTGATGGCTTAGAGAGGGATCATAGCACTTTAAAGGTATTGTGTGGATGGGGGGCCTTGATGTGGAAATGTGGCAAACGGAACTTCATAGCGAGAAATTGCGAGAAACTGGAACTGGCAGATTCGCCTGTTGCGCTTCGCTCCTCTTCTAGACCATCGCGTGACTCTGTGAATGTAGCCTTCCTTTTACTGTCACCGAGTGCCAGGAGGGGTGAGAATTAACGAGAGAGTTGCCTCACCCATTCCACTGCCAGGGGAGTCCTTCCTCCCCACCCCCCCACCGCTGCTTTCTCCTTCACCTTCCTTTCCAAGCTTCGGCTTGTTTTGCGCCGCTAATGACTAGCGGGAGGACTGACTCACAGAGAGGCACACAAAGGGCGTCGCTGAATAGATTCCACCCCCGCCGTGCTGCATTTCCTGTGCCAGTTTCAAGCAAAGCTTCCTCCAGTCACCTCCCTGAAAGGTGATGTTTGACACTCAAACTCGTGGGCACCTGCTTTGCTCGTGGGCATCCAAGAAAACAGAATGTTGGAAGATTCCAGGAAGAAAAAAGAAAGCGCTTCTTCACACGGCTCATAGGTCAACTACGGAACTCACTTCTGCAGGAGGCTGTGATGGCCACAAACCTGGACGGCATTTTTTAAAAAGAGAGAAATTCACAGAGGATAAGGCTACCAATAGCTACCAGCCATGACGGCTATGCTGTGTATCCACAGTCGGAAGAAGTTTGCTTCTGAATACCAGTTGTTGGAAACTGATGGAGGGAAGAGAGCTCTTGTGTTCAGGTGTTGCTTGAGGGTTTACTACACACATCCAACTGGCCACTGTGAGAACAGGATGCTGGACTAGAGGGGCCGTTGGCCTGATCCAGCAATCTCTGCTTATGTGCAGGAGCTAAATCGATGAGCACTCCGATACTACGCAATTGTTCTTTCAAGGGGTGTACAACCCTCTCAAGCATAGGCCAACTTAGATTTGGGAACCAGCTATCTCCAATACCTTCATCTTGTCCGCATTCGCATCCAGCACATCACTACCTCCACGCACACAGTTCGGAAACCTGATCTGCCACACCTGATTCAGAAGGAAGAGACAAATAGAGTTGGGTGACCTCTGCGTATTGATGGACACCTTGCTCCAAATCTCCTATTTGTAGGTTCCCCACAGTCATCTGGTTGGCTACTGTGAGAACAGGATGCTGGAGTAGATGGGCCTTTGGCCTCACACACCAGGTCTCTTCCTATGTTCAGTAAAGGACTCTGAAGGTGAAAGTAAGTTCCTTCCATTTACAACTAGAGCTGGCCACACCTGATCTCCAATTTAGTATAAAATGCCTGAATTTCCTTGTCCTGGGGAACACCGCAATGTAGTGCAACACTGGCATTCAGCGCCTCACCCCAGTGAACAAATAAACACAGGCATTATGTCCACACCCCTTGCTTTTGTTTTTAAAAGGATCCTACTTCCTGAAATTAGGTTTTTTGTGGGGGGTAAATACAATTTTGGGCTCACCAAGGCAAATAAAGTACAGCCTCGATCTCTGCAGCCATCTTGTCCCTCTGGGCTCACTTACACACTAAACTTTGCGTTTACCTAAGTTAAACAAATTGAATAATATGTTTGGGTTATTTTTAACCAGCACTATTCATGGCCGTTCAGGTGCCAGTGATCACCGCCTCGGGCCCAGGGGCAAGCTGTGGTATGCCACCCCTCTCTCACTAGCCCTCATCCCTTCTCCCTGCACCACAGCCCTGATGTGCACCCTTAACATTGTACAGTGGTACCTCGGGTTAAGAACCTAATTCGTTCTGGAGGTCCGTTCTTAACCTGAAACTGTTCTTAACCTGAAGCACTACTTTAGCTAATGGGGCCTCCCGCTGCCGCTATGCCGCCAGAGCATGATTTCTGTTCTTATCCTGAAGCAAAGTTCTTAACCTGAAGCATTATTTCTAGGTTAGCGGAGTCTGTAACCTGAAGCGTCTGTAACCTGAAGCATCTGTAACCTGAGGTACCACTGTATAGTAGCCTAGCTTATACACACACTCACACACCCCTCTCTGCCCTCTGCCCGTTCCAGCAGGAGGCATGATCACAGGCCCTTCAAGGGTCCCTATTTTCCAGGGATGTCCATGATTTAGAGACGTCATCCCAGTTTCTGATTTGATCCTGAAATGTCCTGCTTTTCCTTAGAACGCCCCTATTTTCATTGGAGATATGTTGGAGGGTATGTGATCAAGAAGAGTTCCAGGACACATTCCAGCCAGGCAAAAACACTTGAGGAAGATGCAAGGCAGGGCTGGAAAGAGTCTGGGGAGAGTCCCAAAGGTCAGTCAAAGAGGCCTGGAGGGCCACATCCAGTCCATGGGTCTGAGACAGATCATTGCCAAAAGGTTTGTTCTAGGACAGGGGTTGGCAAACTAAGGCCCGGGGGCCGAATGTAGCCCCCAGGCTCGTAAATCCGGCCCGTGGACCCTGCCGCTTGCTTGTTCAGTCCCCGCGTGCTGCAGATGCCTCGCCACACACGGGGACTGACTGACTTCCGTGGTGCTGGCACGGCTTCAGATTGGCTGCAGGAAGCTCCTGCAGCCAATCCGAAGCCTCACCGCCCGCATGCTGAGGTAAACCTGCCGCAGCCATGGATGGAGAGACCGGCGGGTGGGCAGCAGGTCTGGGCCGTGCCATGGGCATCATGACGGGCGCATTGCAGGGCTTTAGCCGGAGCTTGGCGCGCCTGCTGGCCCCGCACCTGGCACCCAGTGCTGCTGCTGGTAGCATGCTTGGCGGCTGTGCTGGAGCAGCTGGAGGGCAAGCTGTGCGCCACCTGCTCATGCGCGGCCTGCCCGCCAACCTGCCCTTGGACGACGGGCCTCAGTGCGTGGTGCGCGCCATCTGGACAGGCCAATGGAGCAGCTGCTGCTTGTCAACAATGCCGGTGGGCGGGCAGCGCCAAAATGCACTCCTGAGCATGTGCAGAGTGTGTTCCGCCTCCAGGTGCGGAGGGTGCTGCAGGGACCGGCTTGCAGGGTATTTATATTTTTCAAAATATAATTGACAAGGTCTGAGGGACAGTGGACTGGCCCCCTGATGAAAAAGTTTGCTGACCCCTGCTCTAGGAACTGTTGCCTTTGGACAGAGTCATTTGCCCGGTGCCTGCTCTGCTCTCATGCGCTAAGGGAGTGAGCCCAGAAACCTCACCTTGGCCATGTTCTCAATAGGTGGCTTTCAGAAAGCCATGTTCTTCCCCAGCCTCAGTTCCCACATTTGCCCTCTTCATTTATTTTATAGGCTTGTATAGATATACAGGTGGCGACCATTTTGCGCAGGGCTTCTGTTCCTGACACCCACACGCATTTGCGGAGTGCCTATAAGCCCAGCCCACCCCGTTCCACCCCTGCCCCTGGTTCTGCCCCGTTTTCAAGCCACTTCTGGGGCAGCAGCAACCAGCATGTGTGTGATCGAGCATCAATCGGCCGCGCATAAAATGTCCGCTGCCTGTATAGCGCAATGAACAAAGTATCTAGGCAGGGAAGATTAACACTTGAGAATGGTGTGAAGCAAGGCTAGCGATGGAGGCAGAGAATTCTGGGGGCCGGATCAAGCGGCATGGGGGCCACTGATGCATTATACACACACACCCCTCGTAATGTGCAACTGCCACCTGTGAAAGCTTCCAGGGTCAGGTTTCTTCTCACTGCTCTGGGCAGCTAGGAAGCCAGCTTTTGCTGAACCTCAGATCAACCTTTTGAGCCACACCTCTGGGGGGGGGGACCGTTCCTTGCGCTGAAATTGCATGAGCAAACATGAAAGATAGCTGGAAGGGGGATGCAAACACCACAGGCCACTTTCTCCCTTTCTTTTTTTGCAGGTGGACGGGAAACAATACCGCCAAACAACTTGTTTGACTATTCAGCCATCTGCATTGACAGTACAAATACACTTGTTTCCCTACATGAACTCGTAAGAGATTTTACATATACATATACATACACACACACACACACACACACACACACCACATAGGACAAGACAGACAAAGAGGATCCTCTTCTTTCAATTGATCTTTTACATCTCTCCCTCTTCTCTCCCAATATCCATACTCTTTTTCTTCCCCCGCAAATAACATTTGAAAGAGGCAAACAGGTACACCTGCTCCATGTCAAGCGAACAAGAGGATTTGGGTATCAATGGTGGCTGTACCACTCCCACTGTGAACTGCATTTGCTTTGTCTCTTTCCATTTATCCTGAGGTTTGGAGCGAGGAATAAAAGCAAAGAACAAAGCAAAAAACCAAATAGCTAACATTGGAACAGAGTGACATTTCATTCAATTGAAATTCCCTTCCCAGATGCAACTTGTTGAGCCTCAAAAGGTGGGGATAGAGGAGACCGGAGACCTGATATTTGGGGACTCCCATTCTCATAATCTCTGGCCGTTAACAACATCTGGAGGGCCACGGGTTCCCCATCCCTGTTTCAATCGGCCTTAATAAAAACCAGCAAAGCCACTCATGCAGAGACACAGCAAGGAGCTCCCAGGGCCATCTGGTCCTGGGAGGGGAGCCTGTGGCTGTCCAGCTGCTTGTAGACACCAACTCCCATAATTTCTGGCTACTGGTCATGCTGGGTGGGAACAATGTGGACATCTTAACTTTGTACAGTCAGCTACTTTCTACACAGACACTCACACTCCCCTCTCCAGCCAGGCAAGAAAGAGGCATGATGAGAGTTCAAAGACACCTTCCAGCTGGTGTAGGGACTCAAGGAGGGTGCAAAACAGGGAAGAGGGTGTGGCCTGGGGAGAGTCCTCAGGGCCACATGGAGAAATCTGGAGGTCCACATTCACACACCCATTGGGCACCCATTTTCCCATCCCTGTTTCGTTGAGTGGCACCCTAGACTTCTGCTGCACAGTCTTAGCCTGATGACAACACTGGATGACTTTTGCTCCAAAAGTCCTTTGCCTAAATTTCAGCTGATTTGAGGCTGGCTGTGGTTACAGAGTGGATAGAGGAAGAACTACAGTGGTACCTCGACTTACGAATTACTCAACATACGAATTTTTCAACTTACGAATGAAAAAAAGTGCCCGCACGCCTATGAATTTTTCGACATCCGAAGGACACCCGTTGGCGGTTTTAGATGTGGTTTACTTGACTTATGAATTTTAGATGCGGTTTACTCGACTTACGAATTTTTCCGAATTTTTCATTTCCAATGCATTCCTATGGGGAAATTGCTTTTTTCGACTTACGAATTTTTCGACCTACGAATGTGCATTCGGAACGGATTAAATTTGTAAGTCGAGGTACCACTGTATGTACATTCTCAAGAGCTCTTCCTCCTCCAGAATGTAAGAACGGACTGCTGGATCTGACCAACGGCCTATCTACTCCAGCATCCTGTTCTTACAGTGGCCAACCAGATGCCCATAGGAAACCTGTAAGAAGAACCCAAGGACAAGAGCCCTCTCCTGACCTGTATTCAGAGGCATAATGCCTCTGCTTGTGAAGGCAAAGCATAGCCATCATGCTAGCAGCCATTGATTGCCCTCTCCTCCATGAATTTGTCCAACCCTCTTTTATAGCAATCTAGGTTGGTGGCTGTCACTGCCTCCTGTGGACCTTCAATATCCTGTTTCTTCATTGGTTACATGCAGTGCCCTGAATCGCCCAGCATTCAGCTTCATTGGAACATTCATTCCCACATTCATTCTCTTTCTCCTTCTCTTTTGGGGTAAAAGGGGACCACTGACAGACTCCTCCCTGGAGGCCTATAAAATTCCTGATGCCAAGCAAGATGAGAGCGATGCAGATTAAATTATGCCCAGAGGCGTAGGAAGCCTCTTGGGTGCCCAGGGTAGCGGTGCCGCGCTGAGGCAACCCCTGGAGGCGGGGCGACCTGATGCATGCGTCGTGATGTCACAACGCATGCATCAGGATAGACTGCGCATGCGCGGAAATCGAGCATGCGCAGTCCATCCCGCCAGCACTGCTGTTCCAGTGGCAACCCACCGAATGAGCGCTGGCTCCTGGGGCTTCCCCATCCCAATCGCGCGGGGCAGCCTCATAGAGGCACCGGTGGGCAGACCCCCGGACGGGCCGCGGGGCGGAGCGGCTTCGCTCTGCGGCTTGCTCAGGGCCCACTGGCAGGGCGGGGTGGCCCAAGTGTCACCCCCCTCCCCTGGGACCCATAGCGGTGCTGGCGGGTGGACCCCGGACGGCCGTAGGGCTTTGCTCCACAGCTTGCTCGGGTCCACCAGTGGGGCGGGGCTGGTCCAAGTGTCACCCCCCCTCCCCTGGAACACAGAGCGGACTGCCCCCACCGCCCCCCATGACGCCCGTGATTATGCCACAGACCACCACCACAAAAAGAATTGGTGAAAATAGGCAGGAGAGGGGAAACAGAGAAACAAGCTTTGCATGGGGGATACAAATGAGGGAGGCAACAGCTGGCAGCTCATCCACTCATCAGATTTGGATATCAAATAAATAACGCCCATCCCATGCAAAGGGCACAGAAGTTGTGAGCGGCTGTTAGGGGCAAGGCTGACTTTCCCATGGCCTGGTTACAGCTGTCATTCTCAGGACTGACAATCGACCAAACACTTTTAGAACAGCACAGGGGACAGTTCAAAGCTCCCTTGGTGCACTCGGTTACCTTTTTGTCACCTCACATGAGCTCTAGAAAAAAATCAGTTCTGCAAATTCCGAGTATGGTTTGTTTGAACCAAAGAGAGAGGGAGAGAGAGAAAGAGAGAGGGAGAGAGAGAAAGAAAGAGAGAGAGAGAGGGAGAGAGAGAAAGAGAGAGAAACAGCAATGGAAGGCACCTATTGACAGCCACATGTTTGTTTCATAAAATGCATATACTGCTGATTGTAAAAAAAGCAAACTAACCTCATAGTGTAACACGGATAAGAGGATGGAGCTATAAAGTCAGGGGTGGGCTTGCTTCTGAAACCCACCTGAGATCATTTGCCGTGAGCAGTTGGTTTTCTGGACAACACAATGGCCAGAGCAGAGCACCTGCTTGGCATGGAGAAGGGCCAAGGTTCAGTCACTGGCACCTCTCAGGTTGAATAGGAAAAGACCTTTCTCTGCCTGGGCAATACTGGCAGTCAGAGGAGAGAGAACTGAGCGAGACAGAGCAGGGGCCACAAAGCAGCTCTCAGTGTCCGCTATGCTTGGGGAACTGATTGTATGGACAGATCTTCTGTGGCCAAAGCCACAGATTTGCTTTACTCATTGGAGGGAAATCGGAGTAGCTGGTTTGTGCTGTTACGAGCTATAAATCACAAAACCATCAGAAAAATGCTGACTTTCTTCCTTTCTCTTTGCAATTCCTGCCCTGATCTTATACCCAATTTCCTGGCAGTAAGCCCCATTGAACACAGTGGGTTTACTTGTGAGAAAACACATGTAGTGTTGCATTGCACTGAATATCTACACTGCACCGAGTTCGCAATAAGAACTCTGAATCCAATTCAACATTAGTCCTACTCGAAGTAGACACACTGAAATTAATAGGCATGACTAACTTAGATTAATTTTAATGGTTCTACCTTTAGTTAGATATAACCCTCTGTAACTTAGAACCAGTGCCTCAGTTTGCCTTTTACCTCTACCCTCCCAGACGCTTTCCCTTTTTTGCCATATCTTTAACTGCTTCTGGGCACAAACTGTCTTATCAGTTATATTTGTAAGCCACTCTGGAAGCCTCTTTTGGCCAAAGAGTGGAATAATAATAATAATAATAATAATAATAGCCAGGCCTGTAAACCTCATTGCAAATTTGCCCTCCTATTGAAATGACTTTGCCCTCCTGAAATCTGCCATGGCACCCCAACTCTCCGTAAACTGAGCCTGCCATGGTTCCCTGGAATAGGTTGAGAAGGAAAGTTTTATATAAATTCCATCCAAGTCAGCAACTCTGCATTCCTGGGATACTTCCCCTGTTGTTTGTAAGAAAGGCTGTCTCCCACGGCCAGCAAACAGTTAACTGTGCCAGTTCTCCCATGTTCACCCACCCCTCTGGAGACAATGTTCAGAAACCCGCAGGCCCCTCTCAGCCTCCTTAGCAACGCAGCTTTTGTGTCTGAGATTTCACCTGAGGTAATTGGCCTCCTCAGGGAAAAAAGGGGGGGAACCCTCAGGTGTGGTTGTGTGCCTCTGAGGCTGGAGGAAAATAACTCTTGTGTACAACAGTGCATGTGTTAATTTCCATTTCATTTCTTCCTTTCTTTACCACCACCGCCCACGCAGCCAGTCATGGCTTCTTCTTTATAAACCTCCAGAACGGAGTCAAAGCTCTTCCATCATCTGACAAAAAACGACTTTCGTTTTTTGAAAGCAGCAGATGGGAGTGCCTGCTCCTTCCCCTGTAGCCGTGGCTGCCAGGCAGTTGCCTCAATGCGCCTTGCGTGGGCTGGATGTGAAAAACTGCCATCAGCATTGCCTTGGGGTCCCAGGCATTCATGTTCATTATTTTGGATCAGAAACCGGCCTGAGATGAAGCCGACAGAAGCTCAGAAGGAGCATGTCTGAGGACACCGGGTGGCAGTCAATGCTAGTCCTACTCAAAGTAGCATACCCTTCAACTATCCCAAACAGGAACATCCAGCGTTTTCATGTGAGAGTACCCCCGAAAAGTGCTTTTTTCAAGGCTGCAATCTTGTGCTGCTACCCCAAACACGTGTTTTTGTGTGCCGTGCTCTCATGCAAGAACATGGCCCTGAAAAAATGCATCTTTGGGGGCCATGATCTTGCGCGGGTCACGTGACTCACAAAGGAGTGTGGCCCTGAAAGAGGGAATGCAGTAGACCCACTGAAGTGGATAGACAAAGGGTTGAACCCAGCCAAGTCCTACTCATCCCAGACCAGTTCAAATTCATGGATCTCGATCAGTCATGTCCATTAAATTCAATTCTGAGTAGGAATGGGCAGAATCTGCCTAGCTCCATGGTGGGAGGCAGTGATGCTTCCGGATACCAGTTGCTGAAAACTGCAGGCGTGAGGAGTGCTGTTGCTCTTAGGAAGCTTGCGGGCTTCCTGGGGGGATCTGGTTGGCCATTGTGAGAACAGGACATTGGCCTGATCCAGCAGGGCTCTTTCTTTGTCCTCTTGGTTGGCTCCTGCACTAGCTTCTTTAGTCATAGTATCTTTGCAGAGTCTCCAAGCAAAGAGGCAAATGTACCTTCAATACTGGCCCAGGGAAGGTTATCACCTTCATAAACGTACTTTCAGGCCTCTGAGAATCGTATGTTTGGTCCCAGTTTAGAAAATGTATCCTGCACTGGGGATCTGTGAACAGTGGCGGAGTAAGGCTCCGCGGTACCCGGGGCGGCAAAGGAAATGCCCCGGGGGCGGGGTGTCGTGACATCACATTGTGACGTCATGACTCTCCGCCCCCAGGGCATTTCCGGGGGTGCCGGCGCCGCTTCTGCAGCCCTCTTTTAAGCCGAAGAGCTCGCTTTTAAGCTCTCCGGCTCAAAAGGAGGCTGTGGAAGCGGCGATCCGATGACAGAGTGCGCCTGCGCGTGCAGGCGCACTCCGTCGTCGGGCCGTGCGCTGCCGCTCCCAGGGTGACGGAGGGAGCGGCAGCGCGTGGGAATGGTGGGAGGGGCTGCCTCTTGTCACCCCCACGTGCCGCCGTTCGCTCCGTTGTCCCAGGAGCAGCAGCACCGCACACACCGTGCGCTGCTGCTCCCGGGGGGACGGAGCCAGCGGCAGCGCGTGGGGCTGACAAGCGCCGGCCCCTCCTACCACTCCCCACGCTGCCGGTCACCCCGGGAGCAGCAGCGCTGCACGGACGGGGTGCTCCCTCGGCCGTGCGCTGTTGCTCCTGGGGTGACGGAGGGAGCGGCAGCGCTTGGGAATGGCGGGAGGGGCTGCCGCTTGTCACCCCCATGCGCCGCCGCTCGCTCCGGTCGCCCCGGGAGCAACAGCGCACGGCCGAGGGAGCACCCCGTCCGTGCAGCGCTGCTGCTCCCGGGGTGACCGGCGTTGCCTGGGGAGTGGCGGGAGGGGCGCCGCTTGTCGCCCCCACCCGCCGCTTGTCGCCCCCACCCGCCGCTTCTCGCCCCTGTCGCCCGGGGGCGTACCGCCCCCACCGCACCCCCCTAGCGACGCCCCTGTCTGTGAAGATCTCGCACAAGCTTTCCACAATATTTTTTTTTAATGGCTCTGTTTTTTGCAGTGGTGAGCCCAGCCTGGCTCAGTGAATCAAGGCCGCGCACCAGGCACTCATGACGCACTGAGTTAGCTCTCAAAAGGGCAACACCCACCCGGTTGATCTTAGTTGTGGGTTGGCATGACTCAGGTTGCCTTGCACTCCTCAGCAAAGGATTCAAAGGGACAGAAAGGGGCCTCCAGAATAGCCCTTTGGGGGTTGACAGGAAGCAGGAATGGAATAATCTGTCCATTTCAGTTTCTTTCAGTTTCTCATTTTTACCCACTTTAAATTAAGTTCTCTGCATTTATTTGTGGGTGTATTTTTTTTAATCAAATCATGAAAATGCACCAGCATTTTAGTGTGAATTTCTTCCAAAACATTTGGCTTTGGATGTGGTTTTGACTAACAAGTACATTTCTGCCAGCAATTTTCCATAATGAGATGCAACTTTAGCTGTTATTTTCCCAAATACAGTGGTACCTCGTGTTACGTACTTAATCCATTCTGGAGGTCCGTTCATAACAGGAAACCGCTCGTAACATGAGGCGCGCTTTCTCTAATGGCGCCTCCTGCTGCTGCTGCGCCGCCGGAGTGTGACTTCCGCTTGCATCCCGGGGCAAAGTTCGCAACAAGGGGCATCTACTTCCGGGTTAGCGGAGCGCGTAACCCGCAGCATTCGTAAGGGGGACGGTATGTAACTTGAGGTACCACTGTACAGGCATTTACATGTGCACTTTACCCCCAGTATATGCATCATTGTGAGAAGGGCCTGCTGGATCAAGCCAATGACCCATCTAGCCCAGCATCTCTGCTCTCACTGTGTCCAACCAGATGCCTCAATGGGGAAAACCACAGGCAGGGTCCAAGCACAAGAGCCCTCTCCTCTCCTGTGATTTCCAGCAACTGATGCCTCTGACCATGGAAGCTGAGCACCACAGTCATGACTACTCTCAATCTCCCACACTGTGGATTTTTAGCAGGTATTTACCAAGTTTTTTTTTTTTAGGAGCCACAGGAAGTGCTGGCAGGTGCCGGTGGGCACCATGTTGGCAATCCCCATGGTAGAACCTGAGTGGTGTTGCTGTGGTTGGGATGGCTGCCTTGGCAACACTTTGTAGGTCAACTAGACCTAGAAAGACGCAACGGACATACATTGTTCCCAAGGCTGTTGTTCACTCTTCCTATCTACTGAGAATGACAAAAAGCAAGGGGGTTAAATCAGGGTCTGGGAGCCCACTGCCCTCCAGATTCTGCCTGGCCAAGCTGCATTTATTAAGTGATCCAGAATATTTACAAAATCAAATTCTTTGTCACAAAATAAAATAATAGAGCGCATTCCAATTTTTGTTTTTTTAAGTGTTTAAAGGATTTCATGTCTGAGAGTTCAATCTGTTACAGGTCTACTTAGAAGAAAGCCCCACTTAGTTCAAGGGAAGTTACTCCCTGGTAAACCAGCACAAGAAATCCATATGCCATTAGTCTTCTTCATATACTATCAATCAATTTTATCCACTTCAGCAGTCTCTAAAGCCTTGAGCAATTATCCCTTTGTAGGCGGTATAATTATTTTAGCCAGGTATTGGAAAACTTACAATCTTAGCGGCAATTAACGGATTAAAAATAAGCAGTTTTAAAGAAAGCTGAATTCTGTTGTCCCATATATGGAATGAAGAAACAGAGGAGCACAGATAAAAGTTATCTTCCCTGCAGTTTGATCCAATATGCTCAAGATCTGTGATGGATAACCCCAAACTCAAAATTACAACCCCACTGAAGATGCGTGAAATCAACACAATCTGAGAGTATCAGTGCTGATGGCTCTATTTGCAGCACAGTAACTGCCTGTCATCCCACTCTGGCCCAGAGACAAGTCTAGGGGAACCACATCTCCGGCTTTACAGAAAACAACCCTGTGTTTATTGACTCTTCTATGGCGGGAATAGGAAGCCTCAGGTATGTGGGGCAGACAACTCAGTGGTAGAGCTCAGAGGTTCTGCATGCAGAAGCCCTCGGTGGTGTTGGTGTTGGTGGTTGTTATATCCCACCCATCTGTCTGGGTTTCCCCAGCCACTCTGGGCGGCTTCCAGAATATATAAAACATGATAAAGCATCAAAAATTAAAAACTTCCTGATACAGGCTGCCTTCAGATGTCTTCTAAAAGTTGTTTACAGTGGTACCTCAGTTTACGAACTTAATCCGTTCCGGAAGTCCGTTCTTAAACCGAATCCGTTCTTAAACCGAGGTGCACTTTCCCTAATGAGGCCTCCCACTGCCAATGCCCTTCCACCATTTGGTTTCAGTTTGTAGACCGAGGTAAAGTTTGCAAACCGGAGCACTACTTCTGGTTTTGCAGAGTTCATAAACCGAATCTTTCGTAAGCAAGACTGTTCTTAAACTGAGGTACCACTGTAGTTCTTTAATCCCCAGCATCTCCAAGTAGGACTGAGAAAGACCCCTGTCCAAAATCCTGGAGAGCCACTACCAGTCAGTGCAGACATTACTGAGCTGCAGACCAGTGGTCTCACCAGGTATAATGCAGATTCCTATGGTGATCCCATGCTAGAGCAACCCCTGTAAAAGCAGAAGGTCCCAGGTTCAATCCATGGAAATTCCAGGTAGGACTGGAAGAGACCTCTGCCTGAGACCATGGGGATGCGCTGCTGAACTAGATGCAGCAACGACCTGACTTTGTATAAAGCCCCTTCCTACATTCTATAGTTCAAATGCGGCCCTTTGGGATTCTTTATCTGGCCCTTGGGCCTTTCCCCAGCTGATGCACCTCCCCCCCCTCCACCTCCCTTCCTCGTGGGATGCTATTCTCTGGCTGGAATGTGCCCTTGACCTCTGATCATGCCTCTTGCTTGCCTGGATGGAAGCTAGAGAGGGGTGTGTGAACGTGTGCAGAAACCAGCCCACTGTACAAAGGTGAGAACATGAGAAGGAGCCCTGATGGATCTGAACAATGGCCCATCCAGCCCAGCATCCTCTTCTCCCACTGGCCAACCAGAAGGCCCAATGGGAAGCCCTCAAGTAGGCCCTGAGCACAACAGCAACTCTCCCCTGCTGCATGTTGCCCGAAACTGGTATTCAGAAGTGCTACTGCCTCCAGATTCACATTGTTTCTCTGCTCCCTTTTGCCTGGAGCCCCACACCGAGGCCCCTGAGTCAAAGATGGCAATCTGAGGCCGAATGACGTTCCTGAGATTCAAACTTGCCACCCTGAGTTGGCGGGGGGGGGGAGGCTGAAGCCAGAGCTCTAGGAAGCTACGTTGCATAGCAGAGCCGGCCTGCCCATGAGGTGGTTTGAAGCACCTGCCTCAGGCTACGGAAGCGCAAGAGGTGGCACCCTGCCCCAGCTCTTGCCAAGTTTTGCAAGAGTTGGGGTGTTCCACTGCCAGCAGAAATGGCGCATGGTGTGGCAGCGGAGGTGGTGGGGTGTGGTGCAGTGAGGGAGCAGGAGGAGGCCGCTCCTGTTTCAACTCAGGTGGCGAAATGGGATGGGCCGCCCGTTGCACAGTCTGAGCGGTAAGAGAGGCAAACGATTTTGGCAGCAAAGATCTGATCAGGGCAACATGGCTGTCAGTGAAAGGTCAGAGTGGGAAAAGTTACTACACTCAAGGCAGGAAGTGATCAGAGCATAAAGGAGTGGTTTATTTGATCTAGCGGACAGAGCTGATTCTGTGCAATGCTGTCGAAGGGAAAGCAAAGGGAAGACACTCTGCATGTGCTCAGAGGGACTTAGCCTCTGGTGCCGGTGTTTTTGCAAACACAAAATGATGGACTCAGGGGCAGCACGAACTTTCGCTTCATCTGGGAGACCGGGGTTCAAATCATCTGGGTGACCTCGGGCCAGTCGCTGCATCTCAGCCTAATCTACTTTTTCCCACCTGGCTTGGGAGAGCAGGATCCTGACTGACTCCAGCTGCAAAGGCTGAGGCTGAAGAGACCAGAGACCCATCTTGACTGTGCGTCCTGGAAGACCTCCTACCTGCCTTGCAGGCCTTTCCCCCCCTGGCCTGAGAGGGCGGGGCCCAGACAGACTCCAACTACAAAAGGCTGCTGAACAGACTCTTGGGCTGGAGTATTGTTTAGAGAGTTTTGGTAGGGTTACCATATATCCGAAAAAAACTTGGACATGTTCTCTTTTGGGGGGTCAACATGCCCATCCAGGTGGATTTTTACATTTTAAAGGAAATGTCTGGGGTTTGGGGGCTCCGGCGGCTTGGGCTTGGGCAGCCCTGTGCACCTGTTTCCCTGGCTTGGGCTGGCAGCGGCCTGGGCTGTCCTCCTTTTTGCTCTTCGAGATGTGGCAACCCTCTTGTAAGGGGTTGCTGCTGCTGGGTTTTTGTATCTTTAGTTTAGATTTTGTTGCAATTTACACAGCAATTACTCCGTCTGGTTTTGCATTTTTTAATGTTTATTATTTAGGATGGATTCTGTTATGGTGTAGTTATGTATTGTTTTATGTTCTAAGCCGCCTTGAGCATGGTTTGAACTGTGGAGAGGCGGCATGCAAATAAAATTATGTATGTTTGTTTGTGTGTACCTCACAGGGTTTCTTTGAGGATAAGATATAGAGAGGGGAGCAACCACTGACTGTCTTGGAGGAAAGGCAGGTTACTGATGTAAGGATCAATAAATATTTGCCAGTATTTGGCCAGAAGGAATTGTTTTCAAGTTTTCCCCCTATAAGGTCCCTACTGTTGCTGAAGGGGGTGATTTGACCCCAGAAGTCCACTGTTTGCATGTACATATCAGAAGAAAGACTCGTTTGACAGCCATTTCTTGTTCAGGAGCGATGGGGAAGACGATATCAGCAGAGACACCCCCTGGGGGAATTGATGTTCTCATCTCAGGCTGGGGAGGGGGAGGCGTTTTCTGCAAGCCCAATTAAAAGACCTCCTCTGAGGCACTGTCTCCGCAGCAGGTGATCCGACTCCAAAACAACAAGCAGAGCAATAAGTTAAAAAAAACAAAACAAAAACAGAATATGCCCTTGGTGGCATGTTGGCAAGAACAAGGAAGATGGGGGAGAAACAGCTCAGCATCCCGATACCCAACCACCCATCAGCCAAATATATCCGCTGACAACTAGGATTTTGATGGACAGGTGTAATCAAGTTTTTGGGGGAGACACTGTACACCTGAGCTTTCTGTTGCTGCATCAAACAGATGCAGTATTCTCTGTACGGAAGCAGCTGCAAGCTATTTCTGGAAAAAAAGAGGGCATCATTTGCAGAAGACTGCGGGAGATCTGTAGTCCCTCTTGCATTTTCGGATCGCGTGAGGTTTCATTGCAAAGGGCTCAATCGCTCAGCGGCAGAGTGGAAGGTTCCCCAGGGGGCCATCCCTGCCATCACCAATTAAACAAATACCAGAGAGGCAGATTTGTTTTCCATTGCTCTGAAAAGCAGGATCTGGACCAGTGGGGTTCAAATGTTTCGAAATATTTTTTCCGATGGTATTGTGCGGTTTGCCCTCAGAAAGGTGGTGGATTCACCTGTTTACAAGAGGGTTTTTAACAGGGGCTGACCTATCAGGGATCCCTGTAGCAGTGAAATTCCTGCATCGGCAGGGGCTTAGACTATATTACCTCAGGCAGCGGAGCCTGGAAAAGCCCTTGGCTGAGATTTTGGATCAGAGTCACTGTCAAACAGCATAGCCAGAGTTGAGCTCAAAGGACCCCAGTAGTTTTAAAGCTCCTTCATAAGACTGCATTTTATTAGGAAGGAGGTGTCACAGTTTGGTGGGGGGAAATGTGTTTTGCATGCAGGAGGTTTCAGGCTTGAGAGCTCTTGCCCTGATTGAGCTATAATGGGCCAAAGATCCAATTCTATATAAGGCAGCCTCAAATGTTCCCAGGAGAGAATCCTGAACACAAATGGTTTAGAGGCATGACACAGTAGCAGAGCGCTACATCCTTTGGCCCTTTGCCTCCTCGTTGATTTGCTCCCTGATAGTTTACCCGGGTGTTATACACGATTACATCATACTGTTTGGCAGCTGTACCAAAGAGGTAAATGCTATGTTATCCAGGGCTGAAGTGCAAAAAAATAAATAAAGCTAACTTTTTCATTTAAAAGAAGGCACATCATGACATCATCCCATCAGTTAACAAGACAAAAACACCCATCCCATTCACAAGTGATCCCTGACTGGTGGGCTCACCCGATGGCAACTAATTCAAGAAGGATAAAGAAGCAGGAGGAAGAGTGCTGAGAGCCGAACACTTGTACAGAATATGCTTTATAGGAAGAATTCCTGCCTCGCTGGTATCAGCTCGATACAAGACTCAATATTCAGTGCAGTCATAATTATCATGATGTTCGATTTCATAGACAAAGATGCCCACGAGGAGGTGATGTCAAGAAGGTGTGAAAAAAGAGGTTGATGAATACGATTAAATTGCCCAAAATGATTAAATTGTTAGGGGCAACAACTGCAAACTCTTCCATACCCAAAAGGCACCTACAAAGTGTTTTAAGGCAATGCCCGTGTTAGTTTTGCAATGCACAAACCAATTGTAAAGATAATATTCCATGTCAGTTTTCCACACGTTCACACATACAGTTCTTATTTAAGATACACATTTAGTATGTGGCTTGAAATATGCATCTTTTAATTCTTTTATGTGTATTTTCCCCTAAACAGTGCATTTATTTGGAACCAAAGCTGCATTGCAAAACTGGGTAAAAGTGCACACTCCAATTTCTATATGCATCCAAGAACTGGGAATTAAGTTGGTTTGTTTTAAAAGTTGAAGCAAACCAAATTCTCCCCCATTCTCAATTCCTGCTGCCCACATGGGAACAGGGATGGAGGACAGATTTGATTTGGTTTGCATTTAAAGGTGACTCTACCAAACCAGCACTTTCTGAAACAATACGCCAACTGAAACACAGCCATCCTTCAAAATTCACACCTATCCGAATTTTGCGATGCAGTTCCCCAACCAACATCATTCACAAAAATGCATTATTACTGGGGAGAAATAACAATATAAAAATGCATTCCATTGCGAAAAGTGCTCACAAAAATGTGTACACTAGTCAGAACTGCAGACAAAAATGGTGTTTGTTAGGTGAAATTTGCACTATTTGCATGAACTGTATGAGGAATTTTTTAATTCACAAATTGCTTCATAAATGTGGAGAAGTCTGCACACCTTATCTGGTGGGTTGTGTTGCAGCCAGACCACAGGCCCTGTGATGATCCAGTGAGGGGGCCGGGGACTTGACTGCCTGCCTGCGTGTGATTGGCCTGAGCCGGCAGGTCTTGGGTGGGCTTTCCCTGGGAGGCGGGCTGGGCTTGCTACCATGGGGATAAATTGCAACCCAGCCTGGCAGTTCCTTCCTGTGACCTTCTCTCACCTGATCATCTTCATTTATTAAATTTGTGTACCGCCCTTCATCCACAGATCTCAGGGTGGTTCCCATGATAACATACATGTTGGGTATCCAAAGCTAGTTCTACTCCAAGGTAAAACATTGCCATTAAATCCATTAGTTCAGTGGGTCTACTCTTTATCTAAATAGCTATATATAAGATTTATTTACGCATAGCTAAATAAACAAGATAGATATAGAAGCAAATAATAGGGAAGTGAAAATATATATATTTTCCTTATGAGTGAAACTGGCCACATTTTTATTCCTTTATCTTACCATTCCTTAATTAAAACAGGTAGCAGATAAAACTGTTACGTGGCTGGAATTTTGCAGGCTCATAGTTGCCGACCCTTGTCTGATTCGAAGATGCCCATTCTTTCCTATGAATCGGAGGGTGTGTGAATGGCGGGGGGGGGGGGGTTATCAGAAACTCTCAAGGTACCATTGACTTTCTCGTGCTCTGCCTAGCCCTCCCCTCCTCCACCTCACCTTTGCCACCATGATTCATCATCTCTCTTCCTGCCTTCCATCTATAATTTGTTTTCTGCTCACATTGTCCTCAGAGGAGCCTCATCTCCTAGGAATGAAATGTTTTCAGCGAATGCCTGTGGGGCCTCCTGCTGATTTGCTTTGCCCCCCGCCTGGAGCATTTTGCCAGCTGGTTTCAAAGAAAACATGGAAATTCCAGCCCCCTGGTCCCCTTTTTGCCGAGGTAGTTGGATCAGTGAGTCGAAAACATGTGTGTGTGTGTCTTGGCATCCTATCCTTCCGTTGAAAGCATGGCAACCTGGACAATGAGTCACCAAGTAGGGGTTGGCACACTTGACCTGATGGATGAAAACCCCTCTGTGATATGGGAGCCGCTGCAAAGTGAGATGACTCTTTATCTAGGCTTCCAGTAAACAGCTGGAAGATGTTTTGGCCACAGTTGATGACTGGCGGCTACTAGATGTGGCTATGATGCTCAATGTGGGGGTGGGAAAAATAGAGGGGAGGCAGGCTTTGGTGTTCTTCCAGTGTATGCTTGAGGTGTGCATTGCATGGATGGTTAGAAATAAATTACTGTATTTTTCCACCTATAAGAAGCCCCTATTTGGGGGGACTCCAAATTAAGAAAACACCCCTCAGCACTACCCGTGTATAAGATGAGCCCCAATTTTAAACCTATTTTTTGGTAAAAACAAAACAAAACAAAAGCTAGTATTATACACAGAAAAATACAGTACTTGGAGCTAGAATGGAATTGGCAAAGGCCTGCAGCTGGTTGTCAAGAAACTCTCTGTGTGGGTAAAGAGACCTCTGAGACATGCTGTTTGCTTTGTGGGGATCTGATATTGCTTTTAAGACTAATGCTGATTCTCAGGGAGTGTAAATTTTAGTCTTATCTGCTTCGTGTGTGTGTGTGTGAGAGAGAGAGAGAGAGAGAGAGAGAGAGAGAGAGAGAGAGCAGATATCTCACTATTATTATTATTATTATTATTATTATTATTATTATTATTTCATTTATAGCCTTCCTTTCCCCCGCACTGGGACTCAAGGCAGTTTACACAAGCCAGATAAAATACAAAAAGCTAAAATGATCTCAAAGGTAATCCTTAAATGTACAGAATTAAAACAATGCCCCCACCAAATCTATTAAAATACAGATAATAAAAACAGCACACCAATATTTCCTTAAACAAAAGGGCGTGGGGAAACCCCACCACCAGTCAGTTCCAAAAGGCCTGCCAGAATACAACAGTCTTCAGCTGCCAGTGGAAGGACTACAAGGAAGGACTACAAGGAGGGAGCCAGTCTAGCCTCTCTAGGAAGAGAGTTCTAAAATCTGAGAGCCACCACCGAGAAGGCCCTCTCCCATGTCCCTCCCAAGTGTACCTGGGAGGGTGTTGGGACTGAGAGAAGGGCCTCCCTCAAAGATCTCAGAGCCCGGGTATGTTCATGTGGGAGAATACGGTCCCACGGAGAGCCTGGACCTAAGCCGTATATAGCTTTGCAGCCAGCACTTTGAATTGTGCCCAGAAACTGACCGGCGAAAAGTGGAGCTGTTGTAACAAGGGGAATCGTGTGCACACACACAAATGTGCTACAATACGCAAGCATGCAACTATGTGACTTTCCAGGTTGCTTTCCTCACGAGGTAACATATGCTGTTGAAGCCTGTAGCTTCCCCCCGCCCCAGCTCCTATTTCCTTTCACTGGGGGAAGCAGGGATCTGGCTGGTGAGCTTGGAAGACTGTCTGTCTTCATAATCCCACTGTCTCTGAAACAGAAGTGGCTGAGGCAATGGTTAACTCTTACCAGGGAACGAGAGAATATTCCCACCCACTCCACTCGTTCCTGGTGCATGATTAACTTCCCCCAATTATCTCCATCACACTGCTAGGCAGACCTAGTTAACCTTTTTGTTTTAGATCCGTTTCACTCAGAAGTTGCTCATTCTTGCTTAGGAAACCCCCCCCACACACACACACACACTCGGTCATCATGCTGTTTCTGAAATTCCACAGTGGCAGGCAGCTGAAACACTCAAGTATGTGGTGAGAGCACATTTGATTGTCTTCGTTTCTCATTATCTTCCCTGCATCTTATTCTGGAAGTCTGTCTCTATCTCAAAGGCAGCTTCCTATAGTCCTGTGTCTGAGGGGGAGGGCCACGGCTCAGTGAAACAGCAGTTGCTCCGCATGCAGAAGGCCCAGGGTTCAAGCCTCGGCATCTGGGAAAGCTTATTGCCTGGAAACCCTGGGGAGGCTGCTGCCAGTCAGTGCAGGCAATACTGAGCAAAAAGGATAAATGAGTCTCAGTATAAGGCAGCTTCCTGGGCTCCCACATCCTAAGGGAAGGGCTGTAGCACAGTGGTTAGAGCAGCTGGTTTGCATGCAGAAGGTCCCAGGTTCAATCCCTGGCGGCAGCATACGAGATCCTTCCCCCTCCATAATGACATTTTGTCATCACAACTCTATGAGGGGAGTTCAAGTTGAGAAAGAGAGAGTAACTGTCTCAAGGCTGCCCAGCAAGCTTCATGATGGATAACATAAAGAGAGCCCTGCTGGATCAAGTCAATGGACCATTGCATCCCAGCATCCTGTCTTCACAGTGGCCAGCCAGATGCCACCATGGGAATCCCCAGAGAAGGACCTGAGTGAGCCCAAACAGCCCTCGTGATTCCCAGCCAGTGGAATTCAGAGGCATACTGCCTCCAACAATGGAGGAAGGATTTGAATTCAGGTCCCCCTTGAGTGTCTGGGGATGGACTGAGGAGGAATGGTGGGGACCACCCTCCCCTTCTCCTGAACCTTTCTAAGAACAGGAGGACAGTATAGATTTAGAACAGTGGTTTGCAGAAGGGCATAGTTCAGAGGCTGCAGAAGGGAAAAGCTGGGAAATATTGGAAGAGGAACAGCAGGAAGAAGCAGCACCAGGGGAGAGACCGCTGACAGACTCAGTGTCCTTGGAAAGCATTCCTAATCCCCCCCCTTCCAGGACCAGGCGTGCATTGTGGGTAGTAGAACAGAGAGCTCAGAGGCAGGAAGCTCAGATTAGCCGACGCAAGGGTGACACAGAATAAGAACGACGTGGGGGGAGTGACTTTACTTGGAGCAACGTCATTATAGAAAGAGAGAGACCACATTCCTTTGTCTCTCACTCTCACTCATTATTGAATATAATTGGTAAGAACTCTTCTTTGTTTTTCTCTGCTTCTTTGCTGCCACTGTGGAAGGGATAGGATTCCCCGAAGCCTGACACTGAGCCTGTTCCAACCCTAACCACTAGAAACTCTTTCCTCCCTTAGCGTTTTCTTTTTCTCTCCATATTTTTTAAAAAATTAGGGCAGGATGATTCTTCTCCACAGAGCAAAAGCAGAATCATGATACCTGCCAACCATTGCACTTTAGCCCGTGGCATCCTAAGCTGTATAACTTACTATCTTGTCCCAGGGGGTGGTGGGGCTGGGGGGGTGTGTTTACTTCCACCTACTGAACTGGACATTTTACTAAAATCAAGTGGTGTATAAATGTTGTTAAGTGAAAATGGTTAAATAAATGGACCAATCATATCACAGTAAGGTGGCTTCCTTATTATTTACTTACTGCATTTGTCTCCCACCTTCTTTCCTTCAAGGAAATCGAGATTTTGCAGAAGACTTAGATCATAGAACCACAGAGTTTCAAGGGACCCTGAGGGTCATCTAGACCTACCCCCAGCAATGCAGCTGTCCCATACAGGTGGCATACGTAGTTCTCCTCATCTCTGCTTGATCCGCACAACAACCCTGTGAGTTAGGTTAGGCTGAGAGTGAGCGACTGGCCCAAGGTCGCCCAGAGAGAGCTTTGCAGCCAAGAGGGGATCTGAACCCTGGCCTTTAACCACTGCACTGCACTGCCTTTCATGTGAGTAACCTGGATCGCATGCCCACAGAGGGAGGACATGGGGAGGGGGAAGTGGGTCTCTGCCGCTCCCCCTTCCTGGCAGAATGTGGGAGCCAAGGACAAGGCAAAGAGTTTGCCATGGCAACTGTGTGCCCCAAAGGCATCTGAGCAGGAGGCAACCCAAAAGGAATAACACAAAATAATACGATTGCATTGTTCCATTAAGCCATGTTGCAAGCTTTAAAGTTATGTAGGTTTGTGTGTGCGTGTTGTTGAGTTTCTGGAAGAGATTTTGCACATCTAGCCAGACTGTGGGTGGAGAGATAAGACAAAACAAAACACTCACAGCCAGGCTTTTGGAAGATGAGGGAAGAAATGGGGGCAGCTGAACTTAAGGTGGGTTATTTTTAAAAGAGGAAGGGGGGGAGGAGGATGAGAAAAAGAAGAAGAAACAAAATACAGGTGAATTCTCTACCACGCAAAAATGGAGTCAAGGTAAGGCACATTAGAAGAGCCTGCTGGATCAGGCCAAAGGCTTATCCAGCCCCAAAATGTCTTCAGGGGTTCACTCCCTGTCCCCCAGTTTCATTCAAACCATTCTTCAAATTGGCCTGAAATGTGATGACATTTGGCCCAGCTCTGACCTTGTGGTGTTTCAGAGCAGCTCAGCAGAAATCTGCTTTGCATGCAGGAGGTCCTAGATTCCATCGCTGGCATATCCAAGTAGAGGTGGAAATGCCTCTTGATCTCAAATCCTGGAGAGTTGCTGCCAGTCAGTGTGCACAATATTGAGCTAGATGGACCAGTGGTCTGACTTAAGATAAAGCAGCTTCCCATGCTCCTATGAGAGGCAGCAGCATCGCACATTTTAATATCTCAGGTGGTGCGCCCACTTAAGAAAACTGAACAACACCTGCTAATGGATGACAACTCACCCACTTTTTGTCCCAACACATGTGCAGCTGGATATTCTCCTGAACAACAGGTCCTGTTATTGCATTATTTTTACCCTTGTGCAAGTTACTCCCTCGCAGAATGTCACCTCTCAACCCTGTCTCTTTTTACTTGTTAGATATGTAAGCAGCAAGAGAGAGAGAGCCTTAGACTGCCAAGCAAAGGGTTAACACACTCCAGGGATCTTTTTCCAGGTCCAGCCTCTAGGCTGGTAGTGGATCCGGTTCCAGAGCTCACTTAGGTTCCTGTTCAAGCCTGGGTTGAACAGGAAAAACCTGTAAGCTGGTTGCTTTTGGAATCCTGGATATTTTTTTGCGGGGGGGAGGGGGGAGGGGAGGCCTCACTCAGGTAACCCAGCACATCAAGTTTCTGCTTTGCTTCCCAAAGCCTCTAAACGAGGAAAGAGAAAGCTCAGATATCCAGGACAAGGGAAAAAAAGAAAATATCTCCAGCGTTTGCTCACTGCATTGCTGTGTTGGCGTGAAGTTGTTTCGGTGCTGCCGTTAATTGAACAAAGCAGTTTAACTGGAACGGTTTGGGAGTTTCATCTCTTTCTGAAACTGCCAAACTTCTGCCCAACTTTTTTGGCACATTGTCTGGGATCAATTGCGGTTCTGTTTGACGATTCCAAAGATCTGAACAGAGCTCGCTTCATTTCCAAAGGAGGGCCTGCTTTCTTTCCAACAGATCTTGTTGCCTGGTACAGAGTGGCCTCTTTTCTTCCAGTATCAGCCTACTGTTTGAACAAGATGATTCACATAAATGGGTACCAGTCCAAGGCAAATAGAAGGCGGTGGCTTTCTACGGCTTGTTAACTCCTTAATCGGTCATGCTAGGGCACACAGATTGGTAATTTCCCCTCTTCCCATTAGAGTCAAGGGAGGAAATATGGAGGCCATATCCAGTCCCCAAAAAGCCTTTTCATCTGGACTCCAGAAGAGCTTCTGATCACAAGAGCATGAGCATTATCATCCACTTCTAAGCTGAGCAACATTTGCAAAGGGCTCTCTTCTCTCCTGAAGTCTGAACAACAAGGGAGGCCTTGGCAGAGCCCCTTACCCCACTTTGAGTCTTGGTCGCTTTCTTCCAGGCTGAGATGGACAAAGGACTCTTTCAAGTCATCCACCCACCCCCCACCCCCCGATGTAGACGAGTGAGGCTCTGGCCTTTTTCTCCTGTGATATGAATGGCCAAAGATTTGGGGGGGGGGGCTCCACTATCTTATTAAGCATTTTGCTCCCACAAGCAAGCCAAAATACAACGGACATGAAAATAAGGCTAGGCAAATCTCTCAATTCCACTTCCTCTCAGTTTCTGGTTTTTCTAATCTTCTAATATATGAAGTTCAGATTTTCATATTTGCACATCAGTTGGGGGGGGGGGCGAGGATCTCAAGCCCTAATGAATTAAAGGTTTCATAAACACAGATGGATACAGGAGATTATCTTTGTTTTCAGAATGTTTACTGAAACGTACAATACTGTCTGTACGACGGCTTCCTACGTGCAACACAGCCAATCAGTTGCTGTCAGTTGCGTTGTTGTTCATTATTGTCAGTGTTATGAAAACAATTTTGCCCTAAAATGGTGGTGAATTTTCATGATTACTCCCCCCCTCCCAAAAAAAACCCACAAATGTGAATTGAAGATTGAAGAAATGAGAAATCCAGAGAAACCAAAAATGAACCATTCACCCATTCTTATGCCCCATATGTTTGCATGCCCATTTGTCTGCCCAAGTTTCTGCTCTGGGATCCCTTTGTCACTGCAGGCAGAGGAAGCTAACACCTGAAAACTGAATGAGGGAAGGGCATCTAAAAGAGGATGCTTGGAGAACTTGCAACCAGTGCTCCCTCCCCTCAAGGAATAGCACAGGGGACTAGCAATGCTTTCCCTTGTGACATTTCCCTCTTGTGACAGCAGCTAATTCTCCAATCCCCACCCTCCTCTCAAATCTATTTGCATGCCGAGCAGCAGAGCACTGTCTTGTACCCAGGACAAGGGTCAAAAGCTGCTCTGCAGTAAAAGGTCTGGATGCAAAGAGTGGGAAATGAATGCAAAAAAAGAAAAAAGAAGCCAGTCTTGTTTGGAGACTGCATGGAGTTCCACAGTTCTCTCCCCCTGTGGTGTCGTGGGTTAGGGGTTTTTTTAAGCCTGAGCATAAGCATGCTAACTAGAGAAAGTTGCAGAAGAGGCCACTTATTTCTTTTTGCCTGTGACCCATATTTTATTTCAACCACTTCAAAACCACACTTCCCAAGCTGCTTTTTTTTTACCTACTAGCAGGTGTTGGGGGGAGTTGAGAGGAAGGTGGGAGGTCCACAGTCACTGTCCTCCCTTCAACTAGTGGGAAGGGGAGCAGCTTGGGCGGGGCAATTTTGAGCTGCAGAAAAGGGTTATGTAGCCTCTCCCTGCTTAATACAGCCTGCCCTAGGGCTGCTTTGGGCGAAAGGGGGAATGGAGGGAGGGAGGGGGAACAAGGGAATGAATCACACAACTCTGTGCAAAGTCAGGCTTCGGGCTGCATGACAGGGCAGGAAAGAGAAACAGATTCTTCTGAGTTTGCGCGGTAGGGGGAGAACATGGCCAAACCCACCAGCACAAAACTCTTCACAAGCTGCTTTATACCAAACCAGACTAATGATCCATCAAGCCCACTACTGCCCACTCAGACTGGCAGCAGCTTCCCAGGGTTTAGGGAGAGAAGGGTCTTTCCCCATTGCCTGATGCCAGACTCGTATAACTAGAGGTGCCAGGGACTGAACATGCACCATTGGAAGTGAGCCTCATGCCAAGGCAGATTATTGGTCCATCTAGGTCAGTATTGTCCTCTCTGAAAGGCAGTGACAGTCCAGAGTTCCAGGCAGGGGGCATTCCCAGCCCTACTTACAGATGTCAGGGATTAAACATTGGACCTTTGCATTCAAAGCAGATGTTCTGCCACTGAGCTATGGCTCTTCTTCACAGTTCCACCACTGAGCTGGGGCCTTTCACAGAGTTCACTGCCCCCAATTTATCTGGGGGGCATATTGTCAGGTTAAAATAATGCAGGGGCAGGGACTGAAAAACAACAGGGCAAAATCCCACGCTGATGACCAAAGTGTCCCAGGAGGCAGTGGGTAATGTGTGGCCTCCTCCAGCAGTTCAATCTCCTCTGCATCCAAATTCTTCTGCCCACAAATATTTACATTTTACGGCATGAGCTTTCAGATTCACTGGCTTTAGTATCAGCTATTGTGAAGCTGTTGTTGAAATATTATGACTGTGTTGCCTCTGAAACCCTGGGGTGGGGTGGAGAACACGAACACAGGCAAATTCATAGAGGCCCCCAAAAACAACTTTTACCTACATGGAAACTTCACTTTCAGGGCCAGTATACCTCTGTATCACAAAGGGTGGGATGAATGACAGGGGAGACCTGTTGCCTTCGTGCACTGCTCCCTATAAATTACTGGATTGGATGGGCATGATCCAGTAAGGGGTTAAAAAAAGTCCCACAGAAGCATCAGGTTCCATAGTGCTCCTGGGATTGCATAACCAAAACCAATACTTTGAATACAGTTTATTTGAATCACTGCACTCTCTTCTTCCTTCTCTGATTTCCATTGCAAATTATGACATATGTTTCCACCCCCCACCCCCCCCAAAAAATCTGTATATTTCCAAGCTGTCCTTTTTGCTCCAGTGGGCCTCTCACCTTCTGAGCCCTCCTGGCTAGCATTGCTGTGCCAGGAACCTTTAGACTGGTGGGGGATCTAGAACAGGGCCAACTCTGTGGTGGCTCTGGTGGTCTGCACTTCAGCAGATACAGTGGAAGGATCCAGTCTTGAGTTCTAGAGAATCCTGGGGTTGTTGGGTGGGGGCATGGCAGAAAGAAAGTCTTCTGCTACCATGCAGAGGTAGGCGTGGCTAGGCACATGCCAAGGCCCACCCTCCCTGCAGGGGTCCCAGTCAACTCCTGGCCTTGCCACCATGGCCACTGATCCCCCTTATTGCTGAGGCTGCCTGTTCAACTGCCTTCTCTGAGCGTGAAAGCATTTCCCCTGCAACTGCCTGGACTCTCCTTCTGCACCATGGTGTGGAGAAAATGGATGGGGATAATATATTCTCTCCCCCACCCCCACAATACTAGAAATCGGGAGTAATGTGGTGAAGCTGAATTTTGGAAGATTTAGGACAGGCAAAATGAAATGAATAAACAAGCCTATGAGAATTACTGGATTTCCTCATCCTCTCCACAGTTCCCCTTCCCAATTCCCCAACTGCTCAGATTTCTATAAAAGGCATCTGAAGGAAGACAGCATCTGTGTGCTGTGCGCATTCCAAACAAATGCAAAATTGGTCTCCAACCGATACGTCAAACTGGACGGAGCACTTTGCTGGCTTGAGTGAGATGCTGAGAGGAGATCAGGCAGTGTCGTTAGAAAGGCAGGGGAGTCTCCAGGTCACTGCAACAACTGGCTGCTTGTGTATGCTGGTATTTTGCTTGTGGCTTCCCCAGATGCTTTTGAAGGAGGAAGAGGGAAACAGTCTCTGCTCCCCTGATCTCCCTTGTGCAATGCCACCATCAAGGAGGCTGCCAAGCAGGGGTGGTGAGGGGTGTGGCCTGGCAGAGGGGGTGTGGCCTGGGGAGAGTCCCAAGGGCCAGTCTGAGAGACTTGGAGGCCCACATTCATCTTCCAGGCCTAAAGTTCCTCACTCCTGACTGAATGGCCCATCATCTTCCCTGACAGGTAAACTCCCATTATCTAATTGCCCTTTAACCAATTCATTAGGGCAGAGACAAAAAGGGTGCCCTTGCCTTTTGCTGATAGGACAGAGTCAGCTGATACACCAAGACTCCACCCATAACAGCTTCCAGGATCAGGCTTGTGGAGCTAGACTAGAGAGTGGTGGCTGATACCCATTGGGACTGGTAGGGCGGAAGACAGGGAGACCAACAGTAGGTGGCACCACAGTCAATGACAGAAGGAAGCTGTCGTCCAGCGCCACCTCCTAGGCTAGTTGTAAGAAAGGCAAGTGGGGACAAGCTGAGGGCAGAGTGAGGTTGCTGGGGCACTGCCCCATTTGCCCTAATGGAGCAGGCTCCACAGGAGCTTGACATCTCCTGGCATTGGACAGATCTCTGGCCTTCTCCTGGCTTCCCAACTCTGCTTTTTGGCCTCGCCCTGCCCTTGACTGCACAGGAGAGTCGGCTCTGGCACAATCTGGTATTAGCTAAGCCTGGCTTGTGTAAACTCCTAGCTCCCGAAAAGAATCACAAGCCTCTCCCTTTCCAGGAACTCTCTGGAATTCATCCTCCAGGGTAGGAGGGATGGTAGGAATTTTAGATCCCGCAAACAGATTGCTCTGTTTGTTTTTTATAGGTGTGTCCATGGAGGGAGGAGAGAGAACGACCAAAGCTGTGTAATGACTGGGCTGCTGAGAGGCTTGTAAAGGGTATAAATAAAAGAGAGAGAGAGAGAGAGAGAAATCTCTCTGCATGGATGGATGGATATAGAGTTGCTCAACCATGGGGAGAAATCACATCATGATGATTTCATTTATTAAGATTTCTTAACCGCCCTTCACCATGAGGTCCCAGAGCATGTTACAACAATTTAATGATAAAATGCTAAAATAGGTTCCTAAGGTGCATCAAAAGGACAGGGTAAAGAGGTGCTTCTTCAGCATATGATGAAAAATACATAATGTCCAGATGCAGCTGTGTGGGGAGGGAATCCCATTTTAGGACGCAGGGATAAGGAACCTGTGGCCCTTTATACATTGATATACTCCAGCTCCCATGAACCCCACCCAGCAGGACCAATGGCCAGCTATGATGGGAGTCCAACAACATCTGGAGGCCCAGAAGTTCCTCATCCCTGGTTTAGGGTGTCAAGTTAGGACCAGGAAGACCTGGGCTCAAATCCCCACTCAGCCATGAAGCTCAGGAGGTGACCTTAGGCCAGTCACCATCTCTCGGCCTTACCTCCTAACCTCCCAGCATTGTTGGAAGGATAAGACAGTGGGTGGGGAAATCATACATCCTTTCATGAACCACTCAGAAGAAGGGTAGGATTTTTAAAAAATGGATCAATACTTTGAAGAATGCAGAAGCAACATTTGGGGCTTCAGGATTGGCAGAAACCACGTCTTCCTGGCACGGAGCAGAGCCGTCTCATCCATTGGGGCTGGTGGCGCGGCGCGCCAGGGCGCAATGGCCTGGAGGGCGCCTCCGTCCTCCAGCCCCGCTGGCAGCGCCTGCCGGCAGCGCCCTCTAACTCCCGGCAAGGGAGCTGGCCGGCCACGCCACGCCCTCTGGCTGCCCAGCAGAGCACAGGAGCACAGCTCTGCGCGCCCTTCCAGCGCTTCCGGGACGGGAGGCGAGGGCGGCCGGCTCGCGCTCCCGCGCGCAGCCGGGCAGCTCGCGCTCTGCGCGCAGCCAGCCGCCCACCCGATGAAGCACAAGCTGCCCAGCCGCGCCGCCCGGCTGCACCGCGCCATCCGGATGCGCGCGGGAGCGCGAGCCGGCCGCCCTCGCCTCCCGTCCCGGAAGCGCTGGAAGGGCGCGCAGAGCCCCGCGCCGCTCCAGCGCCACGCCCCTCATCCCCCGCTCGCCCACCCCCCTCCCAAGGGGCGGCAAGCGCGGGAGGGAGGCGGCAGAGAGGCGGCATGGCAGGGGCGCCGGAGGGATAGCCACGCCAGGGCGGCAGATCCCCTTAAGACGGCTCTGGCACGGAGATGGGCTTCATATCAGGTTGCCACTTCTTTCTTTTTTTAAACTAGCCTTGCTCCTGTGCCTTATAAAAGCAGCCTTAAAAGGCAGAAAAGGCAATTCCATCAATATTCAAGAAAGAAGGGAAGGAGAAGAGGCAGCGCAGGTGAAACATCTTTGCACAGCCCAGAGTTGATCTATGGAACTCGCTTCCACAGTATGTAGTGATGGCCACCAACGTGGATGGTTTAAAAAGAGGATTAGACATGTTTGTGGAGGAGAAGTCTATTGGTAGCTACTAGTCTTGATGGCTATGCCCTGTCTCCACAGTTGAAGGCAGTAATGCTCCTAAACACCAGTTGTGGGAATCTGTAGGACAGGAGAGCTGCTGTTGAGCTCAAGTTCTGCTTCTGGGCTTCCCTTTGAGGCATCTAGTTGGCCACTGTGAGACTAGGATGTTGGAATAGATGGATCATTGGCCTGATCCAGCAGGGCTCTTCTTGAATTCTTATGCCCTCACCTGGAGAATAGCTTTGGTGGGTCAATGTGCCAATGTTCTCAACCAGCCCACTTTCCTGACTGTTTCATAGCAGCTAGATCAGGAGATGCTGGCAACACACATCATGTATCTGCTTGCTGAGAATAGATCCTGCTGCTACATTTCTGAGCTGCTCCCCACTTCACCCCAAAGAGAGGTGCCTCCCAGAGGCACCATTTGCCTGGGGAGCTTGTAGCCAGGGCTGCTGCAACAAACAGCCACGCAAGACTTTGGGAAGCAGAGATGCGGAAGGGAATCAGAGGAGGGAGGGAAGGAAAGAGGGACAGAGGCCAGTGTTGCCCACAGCACCCCTGACCATCGTTCAAAGCACCTCAGGGTGCCATGGCACACTGGTTGAAAACCACTGGCTTAAGGCATACAAGCAAGTCCAATTGGCAACCTCAGCAGTGGGAGAAACCTTCCCTGTGGAATGCCTGTGCTCTTAAAAGCGCAGGAGCAGGAGTAGTATAGAATTGTGACTTCTGCTAGCCACAGCTGGGGGCTCTCTAAGCAGGGTGTCACGAAATATAATCTGCTCTGCAACAAATGGAGAACAGGAGACTTGAATAGCAGCCTCAAAGGGATGCCTGGCAGTGGAAGAAGGCAAATGCGTTAATTGGGGGGGGGTAGAATTCTCCCAAGTGATAAGATAACCAGTCTGAGTTCCGCTGATGAACCACACGATTTGTCAGAAAAAGAGAGGGATTTTTTTTTTAACATATGCTTTGAAGCATGTTGTAAATCCTCCAGTCTAATCTAAGCAGCAGGTCAGATCAGAGATGTGGGTTGGGGGTCTTTTTTAACAGATTTTCATTGGACAGGTGCCCAGTATTAGATTGTTTCCGTGCCAGGCTGATGTGGGCAAAGGTTTTCTCTGTCCTCCTGTCAGGAGGAAATAAGAGTCCATCCTGCCCTAACAGAGAAGGGCTGAGCGCCCAGTTTGATTCACATCTTAATGCAAACCTATGAACTTCACACTCACGGAAAAATTGTGCAAACTGAAACACAGCTATGCCTCGAAATACACGTCTCTCTGAATTTTACACTCCAGCTGGAAATATGTGTAGAAAATGCCTATATTACAGGCAAGTGTGCCTAAAACTACTGTAAGACACAAGGATGCGTTGCACTAGGCAAAAATGGTTGCAAAAATAATTGCGTGCAATGGTAGAAAAGCACACTAAAATGCTGGCAGTGCTTTGGGATTAAATGTTTTTTAATCACAAACTGATGGAGAAACATAGAGCACTGGACCTAAAAGAGGGGAAATGTCAGCATGGCACCAGCAGTTTGCAGATTTTAAAAAAGCACTTATTCGTGTGGTGCATGGTTAAAGGATGGAAGTCTCTGCTGCAACAGACCCTCCAAGTGTCCCTATTTTCCAGGGACAGTTCCGGATTTACAGAAGCTTTCCCGGCTTCTGGTTTGATCCCGGAATGTCCCGCTTTTCCTTAGGACATCCCTTATTTTCATCAGAGAAATGTTGAAGGATATGGTGTTACGTGACCCCCACCCCACCCCAAACCAAGGAGATACAGCCTTTTGAAGACATCTGAAGGCAGCCCTGTATAGGGAAGTTTTTTAATGTTTGATCTTTTATTATGTTTTTATGTATGTTGTACACCACCCAGAGTGGCTGGGGCAACCTAGTCAGATGGGCGGGGTCTTGTTGTTGTTGTTGTTGTTGTTGAATAGGGTGTCCCTATTTTCACTGGGGAAAAGTTGGAGGGTGTGCTGCAGGAGGAAAAGTGATGGCCACCAACAAATTCATGGAGGATAACGCTATCAAGGGCCGCTGGCCACTATGGTTCCACTGTTAAGAGGCAACAGCATTTTTGAATACCAGTTTCTGGAAACCGCAGGAGGAGAGAGTGCTCTTGTGCTCAGGGCCTGCTTGGCGTGTGGTTGGCTGCTCCGAGAATAGGAGGCTGGACTGGACGGCCATTGGTCTGATCCAGCGCTCCTCTTTGTATGTTATTATGATCCCTATTAGTTGCAGGACTTTTGAAGTGAGCTGTGAATTTGTTTGGGCCCTGGGTGAGCGCCAGGAGGCTGGAAGTGGAGGTGTGTTAGAAGAAGGAATGAATAATGGTCTATATTTATTCATAATTTCTATTGATGTAACATTTGCATTCACAACCTCATTCCTATTTGGTTTTTTTTAATATATATAATACACTGAATTTTTATAACCTCGTGCCTATTTGTAACGTTGAGGCTGTCGCTGCTTTAGTTTTCTGTATGCCACTGAAGAGATATTTTTATACGTTAAGCAATATGCAGATGGTCTAAATAAAGACATGCATAAATAAATGTACAAGTGGGAAACTGGGAGAAACAGAAATCGACACGTCTCTGCCTCCCTATTCTCACTCAAGTCATAGTCACATGACCTCAGTGGTCCTTACTCCTTAGTCAGATTCTATCAAATCTTTCACATGCCACCTGCAGTGATGGGCCTGCCCCCAACCCTTTCCCCTTTTGACTCATGCATCTTTTAGAAGCCTGCCGACAGGGATTGTCGTGCTTATTCTTTGCTTTTATTGATTTTATGTGAGCTACTCTGGGAGATCTTTATGGAGGAGCAGCGGGAAGGGGGTGGGGGGAGGGATGCTACTGTATTTAATTTTGTGGTTATCATTGTGCGCTTTTATGTCTGGATATTGATTTTGTAAACCGCTTTGCAGCTTATCACTGACACAGAGGCAAGAAGATATCTATACCTCCTGCTTCAAAGGAAACTCTAAGCAGGTTGCAACAATTTAAAAAATATCACAAATAAATGCAATAAAGATTTTGCATTCTAAAGCGGTGCCAAAGAGTTGGTTTATTTGCAGCACTATCTATCATATGCCCATTCAGAGGGGAGTCAATTTCCATGGGGCTTACTCCCAGGTAAATGTCTATAGCATTGCTGCATGGCAGCACAGTCCTAATCGTGTCTACTCAGAAGCTAACCCTATTGAATTCAGCAGGTTGCAGGATGTTATTCCAACTCAGGGCAGACCCATTGAGCTGTATCCAATTAAGGCCTACTCCGAAGAGTCATATTTAAATTTACAGGTCTGAGCTAGTCATGTCCATTGGACAAATGTTGACTACAATTCACTGCAATTCACAGACATAACTACTGTAAGTGAGGCCCATTAAGTTCTAATGAGTCAACTTTGAATCGGATTTAGCTGGGTATAGCCCATAGAGGCTTACTCCCAGGTAAGGCTCCAATGCTATAACCCTGGGAGAAAGCTCCATAGAACTCGATGGGTCTTACTCCTGAGTAGTTATAGAGTCATACCTCGGGAGCCGAACGTAATCTGTTCCTGAAGTCCGTTCAACTTCCAAAACATTTGGAAACCAAGGCACGGAAGCCACAGAACCCATGTTGGACATTCAGGTTCCAAAGAACATTTGCAAACCGGAACACTCACTTCCGGGTTTGCGGCATTCGGGAGCGAAAACGTTCAACTCGCAAGACGTTTGACTTCCGAGGTACGACGGTATACCAGGAGTGCACTATTAAACACTGAAAGTATTTAGATTTTTTAAAAGAGGATGGTTATTATAAATTAACAATAATTACGTAATAGCCTTCAGTCAAGCGACTGATATAAATATCTGTATGCATGCACACGGGTTCAAAGAGAAGAAGAGCCTGGAGGAGAGTGAAGACAATTACAAGGTGATGTAAGAATGCTCAGCGAGATTGAAAGAGATGTGTGTGTCACTTTACTATTCACAGCACACACGGAAACAAGATCGAACACAAAAGAAGACAAGATTCAGTCGGGCTAGGTGTGTCTTTGGCTCTCCAAGATGATAAATTGGCAAAACAAGATGGATGTTGTAGATCCAACACCTAAGTAGGACAAGGCCTTTCTGTAGCCAACAAGGCACTCCTAGTCCCTGTTGAGCCCAAGTCGGATGGCATCAAATCTGCAAAGAAGTTCTTTCCAACTCTGCAGCTTCAGGGCGGAGTCTCCCTTTCTGTTGACGCAGCGCAAGTTTTGAAGCTGTTAACAGAATGTCCAAGAAGATTGACTACAGTTTTCCATGATACTTTGGGTGGGCGGGTGGGGGCATTTATGTTTCACTGTAATTGTACTTATTTATTTATAAAGATATTTATATACTGGTATTTCACGAAAAAAATATGTCAAAGTGGTTTACAACAGTACATAAAGCCATACCATATTAGATGATAGATAGATAGATAGATAGATAGATAGATGGATAGATAGATAGTGAAAATGAGACATCAATAAACTATTGCGGAAATACGTATTCTTAACTGCCTGTCTGGCCCTGGAGGAACAGAAATGTTTTCAGCAGGCAATTAAAAGTTACTGTATACCATGCTGATGTTTTATGTGAGATGGCAACATATAAATCCTTTGATTAAATAAAAAATAAAAACTTAAGCCTCTGCAAAACCAATGTAAACTGACTTATCGAGTTGGTGGATGAACCCTAATTAGTAATGGCAATTAGTTTCAATGAGTCTACTCTGAGTAAAAACAGCATTGGCTACAACCCTTGATATTTTGTGTGTTTCATTGCATTTGGTATTTTATTTACTCTACCACAAGCCACCACACTATGGGTGTTTGTTTGTGTGTGTGTGTGTGTGCGCGCGCGCGTGTGTGTGTGTGTAAGTTTGGGATGGAGTACACTTGTCTCCGTCTCCCCTTTCCCCCCCACAACAATCCTGTTGGGGTGTGTGTGTGTATATATATGTATGTGTGTATATATGTGTATATATGTGTGTACACACACACACACACACACACACACACCCCAACAGGATTGTTGTGAGGAAAAAAGGGGAGAAGAAGACAAGTGCACTCCTTCCCAAACTTTTTTTGGGGAAAGGTGGGATATAAATGTAATGATTAAATAAATAAATAAATAATTCATATATTTCCCAAAACTACAACAATGCATTATATTAGGGCAAACTGCACGAAGAAATGTGTATGGCAGGCAAAACCACATACCAAAATGTGCTTATTAGAACAAATCTGTACTAAAATGCTGTCAGATCTTCACGAGAGCTTTTTAAAGAGCAAACGGATGTGGACATGTGACAGACTGAATATTGAAACAAAAGAGGAATAGCGATAAACTGAAATTGGCATTCCTAGCCAGGAGTTGTTTTTTCCTCGTCTCTTTTTGAGTAGGGCTCGTGAATCACAGAATCATGGAATTCTAGGGTTGGAAGGGATCCCAGTGGTAATCTAGCCCACCCATGCAATCCAGGAATCCCAGCTATAGAATCCCTGGCAGATGGCCATCAAACTTCTGTTTAAAAACATCCAAGGAGAGACCACCACCTTCTGAGGTAGCCCGTTCCACTGTTGAACGGCTCTCGCTGCCAGAAAGTTCTTCCTAATGTTTAGATAGAAACTCCTTTCTTGCTATTTGAATCCATGGGTTCAGGTCCTACCACCCTGAACCTCCAACAGTCAGAAATGTGTTAGGGAGTGCTGTGGATGAATTGGGGATGACTCTGCTTGCCTGGAGAAGATCAGTCTACATCCCAATCCCAAAGAAGGGCAGTGCCAAAGAATGCTCCAACTACCGCACAATTGCACTCATTTCACACGCTAGCAAGGTTATGCTTAAAATTCTACAAGGCAGGCTTAAGCAGTATGTGGACCGAGAACTCCCAGAAGTGCAAGCTGGATTTCGAAGGGGCAGAGGAACCAGAGACCAAATTGCAAACATGCGCTGGATTATGGAGAAAGCCAGAGAGTTCCAGAAAAACATCTACTTCTGCTTCATTGATTATGCAAAAGCATTTGACTGTGTCGACCACAGCAAACTATGGCAAGTTCTTAAAGAAATGGGAGTGCCGGATCACCTCATTTGCCTCCTGAGAAATCTCTATGTGGGACAAGAAGCTACAGTTAGAACTGGATATGGAACAACTGATTGGTTCAAAATTGGGAAAGGAGTACGACAAGGCTGTATATTGTCTCCCTGCTTATTTAACTTATATGCAGAATACATCATGCGAAAGGCTGGACTGGATGAATCCCCAACCGGAATTAAGATTGCCGGAAAAAATATCAACAACCTCAGATATGCTGATGATACTACCTTGATGGCAGAAAGTGAGGAAGAATTGAAGAACCTTTTAATGAGGGTGAAAGAAGAGAGCGCAAAATATGGTCTGAAGCTCAACATCAAAAAAACTAAGATCATGGCCACTGGTCCCATCACCTCCTGGCAAATAGAAGGGGAAGAAATGGAGGCAGTGAGAGATTTCACTTTCTTGGGTTCCATGATCACTGCAGATGGTGACAGCAGTCACGAAATCAGAAGACGCCTGCTTCTTGGAAGAAAAGCAATGACAAACCTAGACAGCATCTTAAAAAGCAAAGACATCACCTTGACGACAAAGGTCCGTATAGTTAAAGCTATGGTTTTCCCAGTAGTAATGTACGGAAGTGAGAGCTGGACCATAAAGAAGGCTGATCGCCGTAGAATTGATGCTTTTGAATTATGGTGCTGGAGGAGACTCTTGAGAGTCCCGTGGACTGCAAGAAGATCAAACCTATCCATTCTCAAAGAAATCAGCCCTGAGTACTCACTAGAAGGACAGATCCTGAAGTTGAGGCTCCAGTACTTTGGCCACCTCATGAGAAGAGAAGAATCCCTAGAAAAGACCCTGATGTTGGGAAAGATGGAGGGCACAAGGAGAAGGGGACGACAGAGGATGAGATGGTTGGACAGTGTTCTTGAAGCTACTAACATGAGTTTGGCCAAACTGCGAGAGGCAGTGAAGGATAGGCGTGCCTGGCGTACTCTGGTCCATGGGGTCACGAAGAGTCGGACACGACTGAACGACTGAACAACTGCTTGCCTGAAATCTCTGGCTCAGGAGCAGAGAATGTCTCTGTGTGTTTGTTTGTGTGTGTGTGTGTGTGTGTGATATTTATTACCTCCAAGGAGATCACAACAACCCTGTGGGGTCAGTTAGGCTGAGAGCTTCATAGCCTCATTGAGAGTTGAACCTTGGGCTCCCTAGACCTAGTCTGACACTGAAATTATAAAACGATGGTTGGCATCCGTCTGAGTGCGGCTAAAATTATAATATACAAAATTAGCAACCTTTTTTCTTTTCCGCCTTCACCTGCAAGCAAAGGCCTTCCGCCTTTCCAAACAAAGAAAGAAAGAAAGAAAGAAAAAGAAAAAAAGCCATCCTCATTAAGATCTTGCAACAAGGTGACGCCTTACAAATGCAGACAGCCGTTTTTGGGGCGCTGCAGTTGATCAAGCCTCTCTCATGCGCTATCATGGTTTTGGCTCGCCGGCGATTCCAGAAAGGAACACGTGTCATTTCTTTTGTTAGGGAAGGCTGCATTGCAGGGCAGGGGTGTGTGGGTTTTTCAAAAGAGCAGAGAGTGCCCCACCTGGCCTACATACCTGGCATAGGCCAGAGACAGGTGTTGGGTTTCAAACCGACACAATTGCTGACTCAGAGCTGACACGCACTTGCTTCCCATTGGCTGCTTAGCGGGCCAAGGTGCTGGGGGTGGGGGGAAGCAACGCACCCACAAGCCCCAGCAGGCCGCTATCAAGAAGGAAATGCTCAGGGAGAGAGGAGGATTGGCTTCCGGGCAGGGCTTTGTTAACCCCCTGCTGACCAGGCAAATAGCAAGAACTGTGCTCATATTGACCGGGGAGGGGGGAACCCGTACAATGATCTCGCCCAGGGCTGGCCTGATCCTGAGCTGTTTGCAGCAGATTGATCACAAGAACTCATCAGGAGAGAAGCATCCCCACCAGCTAAACAGAATGCCTGCAGATCAAGACACGGTGAAACGTGGTAGAAAAAGAGAAAGAGATGGCAAGGATAAGCTTAAGTCACGTTTATTATGAGCATTTCATGCTTCTATAGCTCAGTTGGTTAGAGCGTGGTTCTGATAATGCCAAAGTTGCAGGTTTGATCCCCGTAAAGGATAGCTGCATATTCATGCATTGCAGGGGGGGGTTGGGCTAGATGATCCTCAGGGTCCCTTCCAACTCCTCACCCACATAATGACTGATGGTTAAACTGCTGATTTCTGGTTCCTAGTAAATCACAGCCTTTGGGATCTTTTTCACATTGAGAGGGATGCAACATCACCAGCTAGTGATGAGAGAACCTGCCAATTTCACTCTGTTAGTTCCCCATTTTTCCAATCTTAAATTGAGGGTTTCCCAGAGGCATCTGGTTGGCCACTGTGAGAACAGGGTGCCAGTGGCCTCATTTAGCAGGTTCTTCTTATGTTTTTGCTGTGGGTGTCTCCCAGCAAGCATATTTGTATATACAGTGGTACCTTGGCTTACAAATTTAATCCATTCCGGAAGTCGGTTCTTAAACCGAAACCGTTCTTAAACTGAGACGCACTTTCCTTAATGAGGCCTCCCGCTGCGGGTGCCCTTCCACCATTCGGATTCCGTCCTTAGACCGAGGTAAAGTTCGCAAACCGGGACACTACTTCCGGTTTTGCGGAGTTCGTAAACCGAATCATTCTAAAACCACTGTACAGTTTTTACACCTAAACACATTTTTGCCAGCTGCTTCTCCTACTAGAAGGCATTTGTGCATGTTATGTATTCCTTTCCATGCACGTATTTACCTAACACGTGCATTTTTGTAAGCACTGGTTTTTTGGAGAACTACATTGCAAATTTCGGGTGCGTGCGAATTCTGAAGGATGGCTGCATTTTGGCTCCAATATTGTTTGGGAAAGCACAAAATCAACCCACTCGGCATTGAATGCAAAGTGAATAGAAGTCCCCCCCCCCATTCTTATGATCAGAAGGCAAAATTAGAACTCTTAAGTGCGCAGAACAAAAAAAACATTTAAGGTGGAAAAAAATCCAAATGAGGACTGAACATGCTCAGCGGGTACGGAAAGCTAAGTGACTGCTGGAGTGAAGAGAATGGGGGAGGAAAGGAATGAAATGATGTATCCCAGAAGCTGGCATGGGTGCAATCAGCCCAGTTCTGTTGCATGCTCTGCCAATAGCGCCGTTCCAACTTTTAAATGCCTCCTAAAAGTTTCATAGACTCATAGAATTGTAGAGTTGCAAGGGACCCCAAGGGTTCCTTTTCTGTTCTGTAAGGTTTATACAGGCAATTAAAAATACAGCTTTCCACAATTGTTATCTGACTTCTGATTTTGACTTTTTATATGGTTTTTAATGTAAAGTTGTTGTGAACAGCTTTGGTATTTTCTTTATGAATTAATTAGCAGTATATAAACATTTTCAGAAATGAAATAATTCAATGCTGCCTGAACAGGAGCAGTCCACGTTGCAATATTTTTGTCACGGGTTCCACCTGAAAGAGTCTGAGGTTGGATTGCCGTACACTTTACCTGCCAGGAGTCAGTCGTATTGAGTTCAACCTGAGTAGACATGCATAAGTTTACGCCGTAATGGCTGGGAAAGTAGGGGGTTGGATGGACCAGGAGTCTGAGTCAGCTGTGCCTTTTCTTCATTTGATTCCAGTTCCCTTTTTACAAAAAGCCAGACTCACCCAAAACCAGTTCATTGAGACAAGAAGGGTGGGGTGAGGGCAGGAGGAGACAGAAAACTATTGTGGGAACAAATTGTGTTTGGTAAATCATTAACAGTACTTGTGAGCAAGACAGAAATGTGGAGATAACCTCATATAGTCCTCTCTCGTTTTTTTAACATTAACCATGAATGATCCAAAATAAACACAGCATTCCAGTGTTGAAGAAGCATTTGTATTGGTGCTGCTGTTTATCAGGTCTCACACTTTGGCTGCAATCCTCTGAGCACATTTCCCCAGGAGAAAGACCCTCACTGGGACTTCCTTCTGAGTAAACATGCATGGGATTTGGCCACATCGCTCTCTGACCCTCTCACCACAGTAACCTCAGGATGCAAACTTAGGTCACAACCACACCATGAGTTATACCACTTTAACAGCCATGGTCCCCCCCCAAGGAATCCTGGGAAGTGTAGTTTTCTTGCCACAGAGCTAACATGCCCAGCAGTCTTAGCAAACTACAGTCCCCAGGATTCTTTGGGGGGGGGGGGAACCACGACTATTAAAGTGATATGAGTACTTGAGGGCCTTAAATGGGTGGTGTAGGTGACAGAGGGAGCGGCAGCGTGTGGGAATGGTGGGAGGCGCTGCCGCTTGTTACCCCCACACACCACCGTTCGCTCCATTGCCCCGGGAGGACGGAGCGAGTGGCGCTGCTGCTCCCGGGGGACGGAGCGAGTGGCGGCGCGTGGGGGTGACAAGCGGCAGCCCCTCCCGCCACTCCCCACGCTGCCGGTCACCTCGGGAGCAGCAGCGCTGCACAGACGGGGTGCTCGCTCGGCCGTGCGCAGTTGCTCCTGGGGTGACGGAGGGAGCGGCAGCGCTTGGGAATGGCGGGAGGGGCTGCCGCTTGTCACCCCCACGTGCCGCCGCTCGCTCCGTCGCCCCGGGAGCAACAGCGCACGGCCGAGCGAGCACCCCGTCCGTGCAGCACTGCTGCTCCAGAGGTGACCGGCAGCGTGGGGAGTGGCAGGAGAGGCCGCCGCTTGTCACCCCCACCCGCCGCTTGTCACCCCTGTCACCCAGGGCATACCGCGCCCACCGCGCCCCCCTAGCGACGCCCCTGTGAATAGCTACTGAAATTCACCCTTCTCCAAACTTGGCAATGCAGTTCTCCAACTGGTCAATATGCACATAAGTTAGGGGGACGTTTGCTCAAAACTGTATTTTTCATGAAAGTAGCATAAAAACCATAGCTGGGGAAACTGCTTACAAAAATATCTAGGGTATTAGTTAAAACGACACATGAAAAAGTGTTTATTAGGAGAAAATTGCACTAAAATGCTGGTGAATTTTCATGAGGATTTAACCAAAACATAAAACAAAAATGTGAATTGCTGCAGAAATATGGAGAACTGAATTTAAGACTGGAAGAAACTGAGAAACTGAGAAAAGCCAAAACTGAGGGAGCTGCACAGCCTTGTGTATAAGTGGCTGTGCTAGATAGGTCACTATGCAGCTGTGTGCTCTGCAAATAATAATAATAATAATAATAATAATAATAATAATAATAATAATAATAATAATAATTTATTTGTACCCTGCCCATCTGGCTGGGTCTCCCCAGCCACTCTGGGCAGCTTCCAATAAATATTAAAATACATTAAAAACCTAAGAAAAGCCTGGCTGCTGGTTCAGGACACAGGCCCATCTAGTCCAGCATCCTCAAACCAGATGCCCCATGGAGAAGCCTGCAAGCAGGAGCTGACTATTACAATGTTCTCCCCACTTGTGATTCTCAGCAATGGGTATCCAGAGGCAGATTGCCTCCAACAGCCATCTTCAGATCTCCACGGCCAGATTCATGCTGAAATCACAATTCAGGCAGAAGCCAGCCAATCGGCTAGTGCCTCAAATTCTCTCTGTGTGTATATATATTTTTAAAAACCCTCATCGGTGAGCTACACGGCTATGAAATATTGTAGTTACACAGAGTCAGAGAGTTCTTGCTGTTGGGTCTTACACAGTTCTTTTTTGTGGAGCATACTTCTGTTTCTAGAATAAGTTGCACCGGTCTTTGCCAGAGGCACAGACCCACAGAGTTTGGGTGGCCGGATAGGAGACAGGACAGGCCGCCCGTGTCTTTAAATGGTTATGCTGAAGAGGGCATTTTCAGCAGGTGGAGCTGCTCCAAGTCTCTAACCGCTATGCCACACTGCTTCTCAGTTTGTGTGGTTTCAATAACAGCAGGGATTACAAAAATACCAGTACTGAACACAGCATGCATTCTGCTCCTGTTACCCTCGTGCCACTTTCCTTCCTTCCCTCCATTGCCTCCCTGACCCCCAGTATCCAATTTTAGATTGTGAGGTCATTGAGAAAGAGTGCTGTTTTGCTGTAAAGCACATCATATGGGCTGCATCCAGTTAAGTTTTGCTCAGAGCTGACCCATGGAAATTAATGGACCTACGTTAGTCATATTCATTTCAATGGGTCTGCTCTGAGAACAACTCCCATTGGTTAAAACAAACACTTTTCTCGGTCACCTGCGGACTTTCACTATTTTGCTGGAGGTATTCAATCAAAATTAGAGTAGAAATAAAGTGCTCCAGTGCAATGTTTTATTGGTTTTTTTTTCTGGGTAGGACAGTGGTGGAGGAATGCACTTAAAGATGTGGAATAAACATCAACTGATGGGAAGACACAGGGCCTCCCTGTAAACATATCAGGATAAATGTTGCTTGTAACATCCTCGCAAGCAAATCAGAATGAATTATACTGGTTGTTGTTGTTGCCGTTTTATTACCCACCCATCACCCTCAAGTCCCAGGGCGGGTTGCAGCAATTTAAAACACAGCAATAAAAATAGTTTCTTTAAAAAAAACTTACAGTCACAAAAAATAATATATAATTAAAGAAAACAAGAACAGCTAATAAAAGTAACAGAAGTTCATAAATTGCTTATATGATATTTAGATTTCCAATATTTCAACATTATAAATATTCAAGTCCATTTTCTTAAAAGATATTGCTTTTCCCATGCCGTGGGATGCATCCAGTCAGACACCCTCGCAAAGTGTTTTAAAGACTAACTAAAGTCTAATGGTGCAAAGGGATGCCACATCCCCATTTTTGCAAATCTCTTTTGAGAGCATTGTTATTTTTTTACAATCAAGCGGTGAATATGCTATGGATTAAATCACAAAATGCATGCTAGGTTTAAGCCAATAAAGAGCATGCCTTATATCACCATGATACAAGCATTACACTAAAAAAAAAAAAAAAAAAAATCAGGGTGAATGACTATGGTCCTACAACATCCCTCCAAACAAATCAGAACAGATAAAGAGCCAACCTTGTACTGTATAACCTGCATGCAAGCTTTGTGCAAAGCAGATCAGGATGAACGCTCGAGAAACAGGAGCTCTTTGAGCTTTCTGCTTTTAAAATCACATTGCAGGCCCGGTTTAGACCAAACGACAAACGAGAAAGCCTCAAACAACCATCACAAATTACTTCAACACTATGTTCCACAGTAGCACCCTCCCCTTTGCCATTTAAGAGCCCCCCCATGAGATAATTGGCAAATGCAATCTCATGCCATGCCATGAGTGAAGAGCAGGTGAGCCACAGGTAAGGTAGAGGATCTCCTACAGAAACGGACACATGTTCTAGTGACTGTCCCCAATACTTGTGCCACATCAGTCCAACTTTTAAGCAGTGTCTGCCTTCCAAAACTGCTGAGCTCCCTTCCTCCCCTACCTTGGCTGCATCACCCAGGAGAACCACCGTGATCCTCGACCCTTTGCAGAAGCCGTCCAACAATCCCAAGAGACACTTCTGACTCCCTAGCGGCATCCTTTTATACACCCCAAATGACGCAGCGACCAGAGGGGAAACTGCACCGTTAGTTTCATCGCCAGGTGATTTGTCTTAAGACGAAGGGCAGGAAAAACAACAAACAGCCCAAGAGGTCCTGGGAATTCAGGTCCATGCGGGGGGGGGGGGGCTGGAGGATCCGGCATCAGTTCCCACGTTGCTCCTCCACACGCTTCCCCAGTTTCCCAAACTCGCAAGGAATGAAACAATGCAAAGTTCCCTGGATCGTGAAAAGCAGCCTTGCTTAAAAAATAATCAATCTACTACTTACTTAGCCTTTGAAGTGAGGCTTGTTCCGTGAACCGATGGGAGGGGGCAAAGAGAGTTTAAAAAAAAAATCAGCAATGGTTTTTCTTTAGTTAATTGCATCTTTAAAAGTCTTTTTCCAAATATTCACCTTACAGGATGGGTAATATCTTATGAAGCAAAGGCGGAGAGATGGGTGGGGGTGGAGGACAAAGGTATATGCCTTGACGAAGCCTCGGAAAGGGGAGATTTATTCCCACCAAGTGCATTTAAGTGTCTTATCTCAGCCTTGGCTATGCAAGAGAACACTGGTGAAAATCTTTGCCTGGTACTGTTTCACAGGCCAGGAATTTTGCATTGAATAATTTTTAACTTCTACTGTCTAGCAGAGGGAGAAAACACGGCTCTTAGGGTACTATTGGCTTAGAGAGTTTCTGCAAAAAAGGGAGAAAGAGGGGAAAGTGTGTATGTGTGTGTGTGTGTGTGTGTGTGTGTGTGTGTGTTTAGAAAATAGGGGGATTCTTTTAAACCAAAGGGTATGAAGAAGCACTCCTACATACCCACATGGAAAAGAAGTGATTGCCAAAATATTCATTTGATGGTGAAATATGTTTAAGATGTTAGGACGCAAGGCTTTAAGGAAGTCTAAGTTGCACTGTGTTATAACAGCTGTCAATAGCCAGGGATGATTTAAGAGCTTTGATGCAAAAAGGGGGAGCTTTGGGGAACTCGAAGTGTTCTCCAACCCCTCAAAAGAACATTGTCGGGGTCCTATTCACTGTCCATCTAGAATAGGTGTGGGGGACCTTTGGCCCTCCATATGTTGCTGAACTACAACTACCATCACTCCTGGCCATTAGGAGTTGCAGTGGCTGATGGGAGTCATAGCTTAGCAACACTGGAGGGTCATAATATCCCCACACCTGATCTAGGAAGTGGTTTTGGTGCATTTTTAAAAGAGAGGGGTTCAGTTTCATACTGGTGACATGATACACCAGTAGCCAGATGAATGCTGATTCAGGGTGTACAGGGCAGAAATTCCCTCCAGTTCACATTTCCAGGTGGAGCTGGCCAATCTGCACCTTTTGAAACAAATAAGGGAACCAACACACAGCCATCCCTTGAAACTGGCACTTCTCCAGATTTTGAAATGTCGGCCCCTGGCTTCTCCAGGTGAGGCTGGGGAAAACCGCTGTCTGAAAGCCTGGATATTCACCACCAGTCAGTGTAGACAAGAAGTAGTGAATCTTCTTCAGACACATCTGGGGAACCATCCAGGGGAAACAAAACGGGGGCGGGGCCACAAGCCAAAGTGGGTGGAGCAACGAGTTTAAATTTCACCTTTCACACAGTATGCTAATTTCTAGACACACTCACCCACCCTCTCTACTTTCCATCCAAGCAAGCCAGAGCCATTATCACAGTTTGAGGACACATTCCAACCAGGCCAAAATCAGAACGGTCTGGTGTAGGGTCTGGATATGGCCTGGAGAGAGTCCTGAGGAGCAGAAAGAGTCACCTGGGGATGCTGCAATGGACCCCAAGGCCAGAGGATCTCCAATGCTGAGAGAGATGGACTTTGGTCCATCATAGTACAAAGGGAGCTTTCTGCATTCTGATGAAAACTTCTTGTTCACAGGCATTGAATGCCAATGAATTGTAGGGCTTGGGTACTGAGCATGGCAGGCAGGGGCCTCCACTCAATTCCACACACCATGAAGGTCAGTGGATGAGCTTCAGACAGTCACTACCTCTGAGCGTAACCTACCGCGCAAGGCCATTGTGAAGATAAAGTGAGTAGAAGGACCATACATGGTGTCTTCAGCTATGCATGAGTGGGTTGGTGTGCAAGCAACAGGGAAGGACTATGGCCATCACTCACTTCTTGTGGGCTTCCCAGATGCATCTGGTTGGCCACTGATGGAAAGAGGATACTGGTCTGCAGTAGACCACTCAGTCTGGGCTGTTCCTACATTTCTGCATTTCCAGAATAGTGATAGAGGCCAACTTTTTCAGCACCTCCCTTTAGTGTCTCCTCTCAAAACATAATCCCTGAACAAAATGCAACTATTTACATTCAAAACAAGCTTTGGAAAGAGTTGGGATGCCCAGTTTTGCAATATCTCTGACAATCCAAAGACTATTCTCAGTTGGGCCCTGCAGCAACGCCCTGGGACATTCTACTTCCTTGAGGTCACAGTGGAGCTGGCTTTGCTCCCACATGGAAAGCTTAAGGGCTTACGTTGAGAGCAAGGGCTTCAGCAGTGACAATGCAAGCTCTGTTTACTTGTTTCTCTACGGGGGCATTGTGGATGTAACGTTGTTCAGGCAATCAGCAAAAATACAGAAATGAGGACTCTTGCTCATTCCAAGAACCCACATGCATTCATGTACACAGGCTAATGCAGATCTCCCCCTTTGCCATCACCCAACCTATAGCAAGAGCCCATCTCTCCTCACTAAACATATTAGCATTATTTAATCCTCAACAAACGAGCTTCCCAAACTGCTAGTTCCTGTCGTCTGTTAGAATTTGCATCAGATGAAAATTCATGCTTGGCAGAGGGGGAAGAGAGCCATCCTGTTTGGCTGGTAGATCAACATTGTTAGTTAAAGACGGAGGGGAAAAGATGAGGAAGCTTAGCAAAGGAAAGAAAAAAAAACCCACTGTGGCTGACCTTGTTTTGGTCAAAAATGAATCATACTATTTTATTTGATTGGACTTGCAGCTCCATCCACCCCCAGGTCCCACTCAGAAGTGTAACTAACAGAGGGGGAATGGGGTCAGCAGCTTCAGTGAACTAAGAACAAAGGAATGTAAGAAGAGGCAAAGGAGCATCCATCATAGTCCAGCATTCTGGTCTTATGGTGGCCATTCTGATACCCTGACCTCACAGTGGCTAAACAGGTGCATCTGGGAAGCCCACAAGCATGGCATAAAGGCAAGAGCCTCCTCCAACTCTGAAGCTGGAACCAGCCCATCTCATACCCTCCAACATTCCTCAGATGAAAAAGGGACATTTCCCACTCCTCTCAGCTGACCCTCTTCGATCCCCACCCTTTTTTTGTCGTCCACCCCACTCTCCTGCACAACACAGAGCATTTCCTTGAGAAAACCCCTTAATCCTGATTTCATGTCATTTTATTCTTTGGTAGATTAAAACACACACACCCCAATACATAAATTTTAGAAAGGGGCAAGATTAAACTTTTTAAAAAAAAATAAACTAGACTCCTTGCGCTCCACTCTGCTCCCTCTTTCTTCCCACCCAGGGCAGCCCTGCCCTCTGCCTGCCCCTCGGAGCTGGAGTGTCACATGGGGTGGCCTTGGTGGTGGCTGCCTCTCCTCCTCCTTGCCCGCTCTTCAGCATCCACTATGAGCTTCCCAAGGGAGGGGGCTGGCAGCAGCGGCTGTGGAAACGCCATGGAGAGGCAACAGGATGCTCCCTCACCGCTGTTGCCGCCGCTGCATGGGCCAAGCGCCGGCTCATCCTCTTCTCCGAGCTCAGCGGCAGCAGCACTAGCAGGGGAAATAGGGACGTTCTGGGATCAAATCAGAAGCCATGGTGGGGGTTTTTTTTGTAATTCCAGGACTGTCCCTAGAAAATCAGGACACTTGAAGGGTATGCCATCTAGTCCTGGAGTCTGTTCTCACAGTGGCCAACCAGATGTCTATCTATGGGACGTCCACAAGCAGGACATGACTGCAACAGCAACTCTCCCCACCTGCAGTCCCCAACAACTGGAATTCAGGGGCATTCACTGGCTCTGACAGCGGAGGTGGAATATAGCCACCAAAGCTTTAAATGAAGCAGTATGCCCACACTGAAATGTCTGCAGGCACACAGTCTTGAAAGTGGGATCACATATGAACTCCCGTATAGCATAATGAGCACAAATAATCATGAATGCACAATCCAAAAGATGTATGAAGGGGACATTGCCAGAATGCCATGAAACCTTTGTGCAAAGAGATCTAGAGGTATTCCCAATGAACAGGGCTTCTGGAAGAGCCCCTTGGCTTCTCCATTAATGGCCTCGCCATGTCTTGCCGAGGGAGAACATCATCATATTGCCCAACATGGCAGAATGATTCACAACATTACTATCTTCCAGTCTAACCTACAGGGATGAAGCCACACTGAATGAGATGAGAAGTTGTGGGACAAAGAAAATTGCTGTTGAAATGATTCATCTCTGCAATATTGTTCTGGATGCCTGTGGGCTGTGCACGAGCTATTAAGTCTGCCCATGTCCTACCACTGCGGAGGACTTAGCCAGGGAAAGTATCAGAGGGTGTGAAAGTTATAAACAGTGTCTGGAGGACCTGGGATATTTCAGTAGGGGTGAGGAGAGTCCTCCATCACACACTCACTCCCCCTCCAGAAACACCAGTCAGGAAAGGGCTCTCTCAAAGAAGAGCAAAGGGTAGTTGTGACTAAGGATGTCAGAGAAATGCAGCAGGAACAGAAATGTGAGTAGAAATTCCCACCATTTGCACGGCTGTCAGAGGTCGGGAGCAGAAACCAGGCAAACCATCACAAGCAGGATTCGCTGTTGCTGTTTTCTTAGTCTGCAAATGTTACATAAATAATTATGTCTCTTATTATGTTGCTTTTGACATTTCCCTCCCATTTGAATTAATTATGTAATTAGGTAACTTTCATCCATAGCAGATAATGAGGCGAATAATGTAGGTCAGGGGTCAGCAAACTTTTTCAGCAGGGGGCCAGTCCAATGTCCCCCAGACCTTGTGCAGGGCTGGACTACATTTGGGGGGGGGAATGAATTCCTATGCCCCACAAATAACCCAGAGATGCATCTTAAATAAAAGCACACATTCTACTCATGTAAAAACACCAGACAGGTCCCACAAATAACCCAGAGATGCATTTTAAATAAAAGGACACATTCTACTCAAGTAAAAACATGCTGATACCTGGACCATCCGCGGGCCGGATTTAGAAGGCGATTGGACCGGATCCAGCCCCCAGGCATTAGTTTGCCTACCCATGATGTAGATGTTAGCTGAAGCCAAACTGCATCGAAAGGGAAACAGCACTGATTGAGGCAAACCCAGGACGGAATGGAAATAGATTCTCAAGACAGATAAAAGGAAGTCCTTCATGTAGCACAGGCACGTCCAACAGGTAGATCGTGATCTACCAGTAGATCACTGGACATCTGTAGTAGATCACTTGTAGATCACTGGCTCCCCCCAAAGAAGCTCAGCATTCTAGCCCTGCAGCCCATAAAAACGGTGCTGTCCTCCTCCCTAAAAGAAGCACAACAACTTTGACCTGAACCCCTAAAAACGGGCCCTCCTCCTTAATAATAATAATAAAAAAAGCTCAACAACTTTGTTCACTGCCAGTCTTTAACTGTCTCTTGGGAGTTGGCCACCCCTGATGTAGCACATAGTTAAATTTGCTTGCACAGGAGGCAGAGATGTCCACTGACTTGGATGGCTTTAAAGGAGGATGAGACAAATTCATGGAGGAGAAAGCGATCAGTGGCTATTAGCCATGACAGCTATGACTTGCTTCCACAAACAGTCAGTAATGCTTCTGAATACCAGTTGCTGAAAATTGCAGAAGGAGAGGGTGCCCTTCTGCTCAGGAGTTCTGCTTGAGGGTTTCCCACAGACACCCAGCTGGCCATTGTGAGAATAAGATGCTGGCCTAGATGCTTGAACCAGCAGAGCTCCTCTTACGTTTTTATCTTTGTACAGTTGGCTTTCTATACACATTCACACCCATCCCTCTCTGTCCTTCATGCATTCAAGCAAGAGACATTCTCAGAGGATGCTAGACTAAAGGGGTCATTGGCCTGATCCAGCAGGTTCATCTTCTGTTCTTCTGATTGCTGCCCTCTTACATCCCTAGCTGTGACATCAGCGGGCAAAAGATGAATTGTTTCATTCTGCCCTCCCCCCCCCATGTGCACCTCTGGAAACCCCAAGTGCTAAAATAACCATGCTGTAGATTTTAGAACTCCCCCCCCCCACACACCATTTGGGGAGCATTTTGCTAGGAATAACTATTATTCGCTCGCTAGAAAGATCAAAGGAAGAGCCTTTGCTAAAGAAAGGCATTTTCTTTTCTTCTTGCTCTTTGACTCTTGAAAAGTGTTTGGCTTCCCATAAAACGAAGCAGACAAACAGAGGTTGATTATGTGTTTAGCGCTGCTATTGTCACATTCCAATAACACAATGCAGACCCTTTCCTCTATTTTTAAATGTACAGGGGTGAAATGCTCAAAGCAGGGGAACCACAGAATGCAGTCAGAGAGTGGCAATTTTTTAAAAAGCTGCATGGTGGGAGTTTCCATCCCCTAGTGGGGGAAAGTGAAAATTCAGCAGAAGCTAAATGTTTCTTGGGGAGAGGAAGGTCATAGAATCAATCATAGAATTATAGAATCATAGAGTTGGAAGAGACCACAAGGGCCATCCAGTCCAACCCCCTGCCAAGCAGGAAACACCATCAAAGGTGGGTCAGAAGATTCCTTAGCATCGCACCTTCCAAATTAGACACAAAAGCACCTCTGTATCCAGTTAGGTTTTACAAAGTAAACCTATTTATTACTAGCATTGGCTACTGCCTAAGAATGGCCTTCTGCCAGATCTGGGATTTGGAGTTGCAATACACCCCAGTGAAAGCAACTGCTGCACAGTGGGTAAGAGTGTCGGACTAGGACCTGGGAGACCAGAGTTTAAATCCACACTCAGGCATATGAAGCCCACTGGGTCACCTCACACCAGTCACGATCTCTCAGCCTAACCTACCTCGCAGGGTTGTTGAGAGGATTGAGTGGAGGGGCAGGAGAAGCATATACAGCACCAAGAGGTCCTTGTAGGAAAGATGGAATACAAAAGGAAGAAATGAATGAATGAGGACACCACTCATGTTCAGTGGATTCAGGCCATTACTGAAGCAAGACAATAATCCAGCACATCAAGTGCCACACCAGCAAATGTAAAGGATTGCTGTGTGTCATTAGCATATTGTATATTACGTGGGTCAATATTAGCAACATCTCCCAATCCAGTTAGTTTCCTAGGGCAGAGGTTTTCAACCTTTTTGAGTCCACGGCTCCCTTGACCAACTATATTCTTCCTGCGGCAACGCTGTGGGGCTCAGGACTCCACTTATGTCACCCCTTGCCTGCAGAGATGGCAGCCCCTCACCCCTTTTCCAACACCCTCCCTTGTGGAGTGTTCCTTCAGCCTCCTCTCCTTGAGAGTCCTCTGGGCAGCCACTGCTGCTGCCCTTGGTCTCTCAGCTGCCCCAAAGAGAGATGCCTCCTCACACTGCCCCACAGGGGCCTGAGACTTGCCTGTCCATTCCCAACAGCAAGGGCTGGCTGGGCTCCCTCACCCACTTGCTTGCTTCCTCCGGGGCTGCCTCAGTTCCTGGCAACCAGCACCCCCTGGCCAGCCCCAGAGGCACCATTCGCCTGGGGAGCTTGTACCCAGGGCTGCTGCAAGAAACAGCTGTACAAGTCCTTGGGAGGCAGACGCAGGAGGAGGGAGGGAAGGAAAGAGGGACAAAGGCCAGTGTTGCCCACGGCACCCCTGACCATCGTTCAAGGCACCCCAGGGTATCATGGTACACTGGTTGAAAACCACTGCCCTAGAGCCTTCATGAGAACGTGGAGCTAGTAAATTCCCTTTGGCGAACCTATGGCACGTGTGCCAGAGGGGGCACTCAGAGCCCTCTCTGTGGGCACGCGCACCATTGCCCCAGCACAGAGCCGGCAGAACTTGAGGGCAGCATGTTGAGTCCTCGACTCAACTTGTGTCCGAGTAGAAGCGCCTCGGATGAGGCATCAGGGGTGTGTGTGTGCAAAATGGAGCCACAACCTCCAGGGCGCGTGCTTTCCCTTGGGGAGCCTCTGCTGTGGGTGGGGAGGGCACAGCACTATGCACATGCCCAGAAGCACGCTGCCGCGTTGGTGGGCCACCGAGAGTTCCGAGCAGCCACCTTCCTCCTGCTGCTACTGCAAGATTGAGGCTTTTTGCTCCCTAGCTGAGCTGCCCGATCCCACTCCTAGTTGCGTCCAAGCAATGCCCGGGTTCCAAGTAGTTTGAGAACTAAGCTGTTCGAAAACCAAGGTACCACTGTAATGCTCCACTCTCTCCACATGGATGTGCCAATCTCCCCTTCTAAACTAAAACCTCAGTATTCAGGTTAAATTGCCGTGTTGGCACTTTATGAGTGGGTTTTGGGTTGCAGTTTGGACACTTGGTCTCTAAAAGGTTCGCTATCACTGTCCTATATTATTATTATTATTTCTTAGAATTCCTGGGCAGCAGTGGGTACAAGGCTGGTAGTGTTTTATAACCCCTAATGCCCACATGTTGGGCTTATCTTGCTTCTGATAAGATAGAAGACAGTGAGAAAATATCGTTAAATGTAGAGATTGGTGTGTGTGCCATTAACGAATCTGCCCTTCGTAGCACGGTTAGCAAATAGAGGAAGCCATAATGAGCTGGCAACTGAGATCTGTGACCTTTGGCCTTTCTTGGTCCCAATTGTTAAAGTCTTTCTTCTTTTTAAGGAAAAAAAAATATTTTTGCAGTGCATCTATATGTACTGAACTAGCTTTGTGGCTGGTGTGATATACATCAGGGATTGTTAACACTTTTGAATTGATGACAAAGTGCTGTCAGAATCAACCAAGACTTGAAAGAAAAAAATCTGGATTAGACCAGAAAGTTTCAATTTTTGCTCTCCTTATCAGTAGCTCTGGGGCAAAGGAGCCCCAGGCTAAAGCAGGTTCCTCCCCTGTCCTGCCAGGTGCTATATTCTGCTCCAACCAGGCACCAGTGGGCTCTTTGCCATCCTACTAGTCTCACCCCCTGATCCACTAGGCACCACCCCTTGGCTCCCAGGCTCCACCCACAACTGCTCATGGTCTGAGCTTCAGTATTGCTAGCTCTCTTAACCACATGTGGTTGGAGACTGGCCCCCCTGGTGCTGAGCTCATACCCTCCAAAATTTGTCCAATGAAAACAGGGACATCCCATTCCATAATGATAATATTACTCCTGATATCCCACACATCTTATTTGGTTGCCCCAGCACTCTGAGCAGCTTCCAACATATATAAAAATATAATAAAACATTTAAAAACTTCCCCATACAGGATTCCCTTCAGATGGCTCGGGGGTCAGATCCTCTCCAACATTTCTCTGATGAAAATAGGGACATCCTAAGGAAAAGCAGGACATTCCGGGATCAAAGCAGAAACCGGGCGGCTTTGCTAAATCAGGGACGTCCCTGGAAAATAGGGACACTTGGAGGGTCTGTGAGCTCTTCACAGGAAGCAGTGCTGTCCGCTTCAGTTGCTAGTGTATTGCCATCTCCAGACAGCCCAGATGTTAAAATAATAATAATAATAATAATTTTATTTATACCTCACCCTTCCCAGCCAAAAAACCGGGCTCAGGGCGGTTCTCCTTAATATACACTAGCTATTAGGGAGAAGCTGGAACTGTCAATTTTGGTCACTCTCCACTTCTCATTTTCCAACTCTAAGTTTGGTTCTCCATATAAACACATCTTTGTGTGCAAATATTGCCTATTATACACATTTTTGTAAAGCAATTTTCTTTTTCGTACATTGTTTTCACTCATACGTGCATTTTTCTGCTCACTATATACTGAGGGATGCATTTTTGCACACCTTACTTGTGTGGAAAACTGGAGTGCAAAGTTCAGAGAAGTGAAAATTTTGAAAGATGGCTGTGCTTTGGTCTCTGTCCTGTTTCAGAAAGCGCAAATGAAGTAGATTCATATTTAAATACAAAGCGGGTTGACTTTTTCTCTCATCCTTTGGACTATTTATTCTCACAGGTCAAGCCTGTGTGATTCCTTCCATTGTGACCTTCCCTGTCCGGCAAGTAACCATATCCTACTATTCAAACAAAATCTACCCTTCCTGTTGCTTACGTGCATTATTTACTTACTGCATTCCTAGCCCACATTTTTGCTCCAGGAAGCTTGAGGTGGTGTACATGGCTCTTCCCCTCCTCACTTAATCCCCACAACAACCCTATGAGGTAGGCAAGACTGAGAGGCAGTGACTGATCCAAGGTTACCCGGTGAGCTTCCTGGCCGAGTGGGGATTTGAACCCTTGTCACCCAGGTTCTTGGTCCAACACTCTAACCACAACACCACAGTATATATGAAATGCTTGAGAACCCCAAATCTGCAGTATAATTACTAAGCATTACAGTATTTATCGGGCTCTCCCTTGCATTCAACTTTCTTTTCTTTTCTATTAAGGCAAATGTGCTCTGCACTCTAGCACCCCCAAGTGTGCAGTTGTGCATCCTGAACCTCCAACAGGTGCGGGTGTGGAGACTATCGAAGGAAGTCATTATGGGGAGGGGGAATCGAATGGGAACCTTTGATAACTGACCTCGGCGGAGTGTCAGGAGGGCAGCAATTGACCCGGCAACATGAAAGCACACAGGCCCTCGAGGGAATACAGGCCATGTCATGGTTCGTTGGCCTCCTCCCATCAGCTGACAAAGATAAAGCAAACAACTCTCGGAAGCGCTCGGCGTGGGATCAAATCCATCCGCAAAAGCTACGCTTGAGTGTTCCCACCGGAGGGCCATTACTGTCTAGCGGCATCAAGCTCCCTTGCAGATGATGAAGCCGCAGTAAGCAAGACGAGTGCAGGAACACAGGAAGCTGGCTTAAACAGACCACATGTCCATCTAGCTCAATATTTCATGCACTGAATGGCAGCAGCTCTCCTGGGTTTCAGGTGCCAGAGGTGGAACCTGGGACGTTCTACTTAATCATCCAGGGCTCCTTTACCTTTACCTTTTACCTTTTATTTTTACTCTGACTGATAAAAACAGAAATAGGGAACCCGTGACTCTTCTTTTTCCATATAGAAAATTACTTTTGTTACTCAACCATCATACAGTATTCCAGTTCAACAAAACTAGCGACTTCCCAGCATCAATGTTCATAAACCAAATTACAAACAATTGCACTTTAAGGTTCAGTCTTATCTAATTTCATCCTCTCTAACATGTTTCTTAATATATTCTGCTGTTTTCTTACACTTCAATCCCTGCTGTGGTCTTCGCATATGGGGGATAATTTTTTATGTAACTAGAAAGGGTTTCCCTTCTTCTTTAAAAGATTCTAAATTTGTATCGTTTATCAGTGCTGTCAATTTTGCCATCTCTGCATATTCCAAGATTTTCATCAACCCATTCTTCCTTTGAGGGTGTTCTCTCCTCCTTCCATTTCTGAGCGTAGAGAATCCTTGCTGCTGAAGTCACATACATAAATACTGTTGAGATTGTCTTTAGGATTTTGCTGTCTAGTATCCCCAGCAGAAAGGATTCTGGCCTCTTGGGGAAAAGTCACTTAGTTTTTTGTCTTAATGTCAAGATTTATCATGTCCTGTGGCTCTTCTGATATTGTTGGTCTCCAAGTCCAATCCAGTCCCCAGCCAGGGTGAATGGGAGTTTGTAGTCCAACAGCACTGGAAAGACACAGGTTCCCCCATGCTTGAAAAGGTAAAGGTAAAGGACCCCTGACAGTTGCACCGCAAATGTGAACACCTTGCAGCCGGTTGCATGTGACCTGGGCCTCATTGTTATGTGCCTCCCTCTTGCATCCTGAAGCTGCCTCCATTATCCTGCCCCATCAGACAGGAACTTCCCAAATTTCACTATTTTCAGGTGGGATTCCATCACATATTAGCAAATTCAGGTTGTGCTGAGTCTGAGCAGAGTTGGAGCTCATGCCCCACAAAACAAACCCTCAAAGATCTGACTTTCTGTGATAAGGAAAGTAAGGGAGAAATGCACTGGAGAGTGGGGAATCATGCTTGCTTGGCGCAGCATCGTCTAATGCCCCTGCAAACATAGCAGGATGAACATTCAATGAACAAGTTCCATCCTTCCATTGTTAGTTTCCTCCTTCTCCCCCCCCCCCATGGCTTTTTAAGTGGCCCGCCCCCTTTATATATAATTTCAAAAGAAATAGAGGAGGGAGAGGAAGCAGGGAGGAGATAGTTAGTATTTTGCCTAATAGAAAATAGGGAGTTTCCTCTATACTTTTCAATTTGATCTTGCAATCCTCCAGAGTCTACAGGATTGAGAGATCAAATGTGATTGAACACAGGAAATCCAGGCTTTGGGTCAGCTTAGCTTTCATTTCCAGCACCTACTGATGTTTCTGCTTCTTTCTTCCCTTCTCTTCTCATATTTGCCTTCTCTCTCCCACACACACTTTCAACCAACCCAGGGGGGGGGGGGTCCCTAGCGTGTGTTGAGCCAACTAGATAAGTAACTTTTCTTAGGTCAATTTGCCAGAACAACCTGACAACCTGCAGCAATTAAAACACAGAAATCTACCTCCCTTCTTCCAGCTTTTGGCCCAATTTAGAGGGTAAATATTTGTCTCTCGGCATAAGGACATTTAGTCTGAAAGAAAGCTAACAAGGAACAGCTTTCTTTTAAGCAAAGAATTACATGGCACTGTAAGTTATTAATAATGTTTTTAATTACATTTTAAAAATGAAACAAAACACACCTGTCCTGTAAGAAGCTCAGAGCAACATACAAATTTATCTGCCCCTTGTTCTTTGTTTCATCCTCAAAGCAACACTGTGTGGTGGAGTTTGTTTGTTTTTTTAATGCATTTTTATTCCACTCTGCAGTAAAGGCAGTGGTTGCATGTAAGATCGAGGAAAAACAAACCAGTCTATGCCTGAAAACTTACCAATGTAAGACACTAAAGGAAAAGGTGATGAGGAGGGAAGAGGAAAATGAGCACAAACAGATTTGTAACACTGGATTTTAGGAAAGCCTGTTTTGATCTGCCAGAGATGCTGTACTTGTGTCCTGCACTGCAGTACTGCATTGAACAGCAGCACTCTCCTCTTTGGCTCCCCAGCGACTGGTATTCAGAGGCATGCTGCCTTGATCCCAGAGGTGGTATGTACTAGTCATCAGGACATGATCTTGCTTAATCCCCTTTTCAAGCCATCACTACACATTGTGGTTGTGGATTCTCTGCACTGTGTGAATTCCTTCCTTTTGGTTATCCTGAAACTTCCAACCTTCAATTTGAATGGATGACTGCACTGGATTCTAGTATTTTGAGAGAGGGAAAGAAAACCTCTCTCTATGCACTTTATTGACACTGCACAATTTTAGACATCTCTATCACGTCCCCCCACACCATTCACCTTTTCCTCTAAATTAAAAAAGCTCCCACCCCCGCCATTTCTTTTTTTGCAGTTGCTCCATCTCCTTAATCATGATCACTAATGAGAAAACAGATGCCCACAATGGAGAAGCAATCAGTTTCCTGAACAGCAGCTCAAAAAACTCAACAGCTAAAGTAAATAAAAAAACAATAACACCAGGCTGATAGCAGAAGAAACTATCTGCAAGTCCTCACATGGTATAAACCTTCTCGAATCAACCAGATAAATAGTAACTAATGCAGGAAATTGGTAATCTAGTATAATACAAGCAATTATGTGAACTTTTGTTAATTATATTAGATGCTATTGGGGTAGAGCTAGTGGTGGTGTAGTGATTAGAGTGTTGAACTAGGACTTTGGTGACCAGGGTTCGAATCCCCACTCAGCCATGGAGCTCACTGGGTCACCTAGGGCCAGTCACAGCCTCTCAGCCTCACCTACCTCACAAGGCTGTTGTGGGGATTAAATGAGAAGGGGGGAAGAACCATGTACACTATCTCGTTTCTTGGAGGAGAAAGGTAGGATATAAATGGAAAAATGTATTAAATGTTATTTTTGTGATATTTATTTTTGTAATTGCAAGTTTTAAAATGGCCTTTAAAATGTATTTTAAATTGGTGTGACCCACCCTGGGACCTTAGGGGGAAGGGCAGGTAGTTCATCACCCTCATCCTCATCTTCATCACAGAATTGTAGAACTGGAAGGGACCACGTGGGTCATCTAGTCCAACCCCCGGCAATGCAGGACTCTTTTTGCCCAGCGTGGGGCTCGAACCAATGACCCTGAAATTAAGAGTCTCATGCTCTACAGACTGAGCATCATCATCATCATTTGGGTTGCCCTTTTTCTGAACCTTTTCCAGGTTTTTGAGGTGTAATGACCAGAACTGTACGCACCATTCTAAGGGTAGTTGAACCATAAATGACAAGGGGGGGAGGAGGAAACCACAAGTATCTTCAAATCTGTTTCTCAACATGTTTTCAAGAAGCATACTTGTGTGGTTAGGTGTTGAGTTTTGATGGGATCTCTTCACATCCTGTTACCCTGCAGCATCCCCAGCAAAGTCCTGCCTTTCTCGGCCTTTGCCTTCCAGAAAGAACTCGGTGAACTACTGTTTTGGCTGGAATTCAAGAGAACTCTCATGTCAGTCGGAAGAGTGCAAAGGGTGTGTGCTAGCAGCCCTCAATCTTCAGTTGCCAAGAACCAGTTGGGGGAAGAAGGAAAAATTAGTCATTCAACGGGGACCAAACGTGAGATACAAATACTGTGATTAACAAAGCACAGATTTAATTTTGGCTGCAAAATGTTTCCTAATCTGCCTTTGTCAGCTGGTCTGGAGGCAGATGCGCCATCAGTGTGCAGGATGCTCAAACAAAGTACAGTGGTACCTTGGTTGTTGAATTTAATCCGTTCCGGGAGTCCATTTGACTCCCGGAACTGATCGAAAACCAAGGTGCGGCTTCCGATTGGCTGCAGGAGCTTCCTACATTCAAGCGGAAGCCGCGTTGGACATTTGGCTTCCAAAAAAGCATTTGCAAACCGGAACACTGACTTCCGGGTTTGTGGCGTTCGGGAGCCGATTTGTTCGGGAGCTAAGCCGTTCAACTATGAAGGTACCACTGTACAAGGAGACAGGTCCCTCTAGAAATGACTTCAATATACAGGCAGGGTGAAATGGAAAGGAGTGGGTGTAGGTTATGGAAGTGGCCTCCAGTTTGCAAAAAGAGTGAAACAGCAGAGAGGGTTGGTGGTGGCTGTTGCTTTGGCAAAGTGGTTATGGTTTTGGAAGGACGAGCTATCTAGCAACTCACATTTAGCAGAGCTGCTGCCAAATTCACAACCCAAAGGAGGTTGGGTTTTGCAAAGCTTGTAGAGGAGCCGGCTCCTCATGCTCTTTACTAGAATGTAGCAAGTTTATCTATTGTGAAACTGTTACCGGTACTTGCCTGATCTGAAGAACTTGCGTAGCCAAAGATTGTGCAGGTGAATGAGCCCTACCTCCTTCCCAGTCGGAGGCAGTGTGGTACACAAGCTGGCTAGTAGTTCCTTGACCAGGAACTGGGGACGTTGCAGAAATCTAATGGAAACGGAAGAGGAAACTGCTGCAGTTTGCATGTTCATCTGCAGTCAGGAATGGAAACCAGTGAGGTGCTCATGATTGGTAGTCGTTCACATTACTGCTGTGGATTTTTTTTTAAGTCCTAAAACAATAATTAGTGACCTTTGTTTACATTGTTTTGACATTTCCTTTGCATGTTGTGTAACTCACATGACTATTTATATAAGTTATGGAACATAGTTACAAAAGCTACATCACTAAGGTTAAACAGTGGACAGTGACATGGATAGCATGCTATTTGGTGGAAACTGAACTGCAGCAAAATGGAAACAGCACTGGCTGTGACGAATACAAATTGGAAGGGAAACAGTCGCCTTCTTACAGATCAAAGGCTCATCTAACCTAGGGCTCCCCCCTTTTTTTCTTTTTTGCATTTTGAGGTGTCATGGTTTTTACTTTTTGAAATATGGCAACGCTATCTAACCCAGGATCCTGTTCTCACAGTGGACAATCAGATGCCTCTGGGAAGCCCACAAGCAGGACCTGAATCCAACAGAAACACTCCCTACCTGTGATTCCCAGCAACTGGTATTCAAAGGCATACTGCCTCCAACAGTGGAGATGAAGTATAGCCATCATGGGTAGTAGTCACTGATAGCCTTATCCTCCATGAATGCATCTAAATCCTCTTTCAAAACCATCGAAGCCAAGGCAGTGCCCATCGCAGCATCTTGTGCTAGTGTAGTCCATTGTTTAGCTATGCACTGTGTGGCCCGTTTTACATGATGAACTGCTTGCATATACATTTTCTCTTCAACAATTACCTTTATAGGAGAGAACATAGAAAGACCCTGGCTGGATCAGCCCTAAGGCCCACCAAGTCCAGCATCCTATTCTCACAGTGGCCAAGCAGATTTCTGTGGTTAAAAGCGGTAGACTCGTAATCTGGGGAACCGGGTTCGCGTCTCCACTCCTCCACATGCAGCTGCTGGGTGACCTTGGGCTAGTCACACTTCTTTGAAGTCTCTCAGCCCCACTCACCTCACAGAGTGTTTGTTGTGGGGGAGGAAGGGAAAGGAGAATGTTAGCCGCTTTGAGACTCCTTCGGGTAGTGAAAAGCGGGATATCTAATCCAAACTCTTCTTCTTCTTCTTCTTCTTCTTTGAAGCCCCCAGACAGGACCTGAGCACAAGAGCACTCTCTTCACTTGTGTTTCCAAGCAACTGCTATCCAGAGGCATCCTGCCTCCAACAGTGAAGGGAGGAAGCAGAAAACCAACCAAAGAAAGTGGGGTAGCACCACAGAGAAGCAGGGTGTGCAAACTCCAGGTGCAAAAAATGTGGTTTAATTCTACATCCAATCATTGGGGGGGGGAATACTTCCTTGGGGGCATGTTTTCAGCAACAATTCTCTGCTGCAAGGGACACCACAGTCACTACAGCATCCCTCTGTGGTTGAAAACTGATGCTAGAGAAATATGCCCCTGAAAAAGAATTTCCTACAAAAATGTGTCAGGCCTGATATAAACCATGTGTGCTTCCAGATGGAGGCTTTAATATTTTAAGTGGGTCATTAAGATATCACAAACGGGTTATTGGACACAGTTTTTTTTGTTAGTTTTTTTTGCTTTTTACGTAACTGATTTTTTTTCCTTGCAGAAAGGGTATTTCTGAATATACATGCATGGTGGACGTGTGTCAAGGTATCGGTACTCTGGCATCAAGTTTTCAATGAAATCGAAAAAATCTATCAGGAAGACACCACAGAGCTTGCTCTACTAAATTTATTTATAGTTGATAATATAGACTTGATTGAGAAATATCCTGGTAGGATATTTATGGATAGCTGTGCGGATGACTATTGTCATTTCGGAAGGATCTTAAAGGAACTCATTTAACAGCACAACAGCAGAAAAGCATGCAAGTAAACCAAAAACAGCTAGGGGAAATAAACACAGAGGCACGTTTGTGGGAAACTGTTGGAGCTTTATTGCTTACACAAATATTTCAGACAACAAAAGGAAAGTCTCTAGGGTGCATTCAAATATATGGATTTGTTAAGTGTCTTGCTTTCGCTCTTGATTAAATTAAATACTGTATATCTCTGCATTCATTAGATTTTTTCTGCAGGGTCTGCACACAGAAGCCTGTCGGTATTTTTGTTGTTGTTGTTGTTTGTTTGTTTCTGATTTCATTCAGTTGGTTAACCTCTAGATTTTGTACTGTTCTTTCCTCCTCTGTTTCTCCTTGATGAGAAAGAAAAAAAGGAAGGTTCCTTTTCAGATTAGAGGTTCTGCCTGGTCAACAGCAGCACCCTCTATTGCCAGGATCACGACCACAGCTTGTGATTTCCAAGCTGGAGCAGTGCAATGGGGGAGAGAAAGAGACATTGCCGCCAGGGTGTTGCCAAATGAATTTAGTAACCAGTCTCCAAGCAATGATGCATTTCTCAAGTGTTGTTTCATTCTTCTGGGTGAAATGGCTGGGGTGGGAGATTTAGTCAGCGGCTTCGCCAGGAGCAAAGCCAGGGCTTTGCAACAGGGCGAAAAAGATTGCATCATTTAGTCTGACTTCACACACCTGTGGGGTGGAGAGACAGGGGAAAACAGACAAAGATCAGGGGCAGGGATGGGGCAGGGGCAGCACTGGAACATAGGAAGCTACCTTAGACCAAGTAAGTGCTTGGCAGCTGCTTGGCAGCCCAGGAAGGAATCTATTCCCCAGCCCTACCTCCAACTGCCTGGGACTGAACCCAGGACCTTCTGTATGCAAACCACTGACCTACACCTCTTCCCTTAAGGAAGCTGCCCTATACTGTCAAGCCATTAGTCTATCTAGCTCAACTGCAGTTCTGCAGTTAAGGCAGGAATCCTTTCCCCAATCGCAACTCGAGAGGCCAGGGATTGAACCTGGGAGCTTTCGCAAGCAAAGCAGCTGCTCAAACCTATGAGCTATGGCCCTTCCCTGAAGATACATGGGAAGCTGCCTTCTACCGAGCCAGGCCACTGGTATATCTAGCTTAATATTGTCTACACTGACTGGCAGCAGCACTTCAGAGTTTCAGGCAGGGGAGTTTCCCAGCCCTACCTGGAGATGCCATTGGGGATTGACCCTGGGACTTTCTTCATGCAAAGTAGATGCCCTACCAATGAGCTACAGACCCCCCCCCCCAAGCTGGTTTTGTTTTTGTTTTGCTGTCCTGACAACTGGCATCTTTCATTTTTCACCTCCAAGGAGCTTGCATTAGGAGTCACAACGCTACACCAGCAAGGACATTTATTCCAGGAGGCCCTCACAAAAAAAGAGAAATCAAAAGCAACTCCCAAATGAGGAAACATCGGGGCTTTTAAATTTATAAATATATGACAGCAGTGCATAAAATTATTCAGGGTATAGAGGAAGTTGAAAAGGAGAAGCTTTCCACCCTCTCTAATAATCCTAATACCCAGGATAACAAAATAAACCCTAGCATATCTGAACACACATAGCACAGAGAGACAAACAGAACTTTGCCGAACCTTTCGAAAAATTGCTTTTCTTGATTTGTCCATGACCCAGACGTATTTTATTTGTTTTATATGAGATGCGTTCTTAAACTGTGATCATGCCTTTTGCTTAGATGGATGGATGGATGGATGGGATGTGTGGGCAGAATTCACCAACTTTTGCATGTACTGCCTGCTATACAGAGATAGTCAGATCTGTTGCTCCACCCACCTCTACCTCTGGCCCCGCCCACCACTGGCAGGCAGGCCCCAGAAGGCCGTCCACAAAAGCAGAAGTCACCCTTGAGCCTGGAAAGGTTCCCCTTCCGTGACTTAGATGGACCTTGAGTTTGATCAAGTCTTCTTAACATAAGGTCCTTTAATATGAACTCTTGAAAAGGGAATGCCATCCAAATGGGCTCATGCTGAGTGTCATGTTGTTTGTTGTCCAGGGAAAAAATGGCTGCCACCTGCATTTTTACTCTTCTCCTTTGCATATTGGCCTCGTTCTGCATTTTCCTTTATGAAGCAAACCGGCTCAGATAAAGGATATCGTACCTCCCCACTCCTGCAAAAAAAATAAAATAGCCCTTGGTGCATGATCAGATGGTGGGAGAATCGAGCCTGAGATGCAAAATATGTTTACACCCAACTTGATATGCAGGGAAGGCATGATTTGATCTTCGCCCAGAGGTTACAAAATGTAAACATGATAATTAAGGTGCTCGTTCTTAATTGCAGGCAGCTAATTGCGCCGGATGATGCCTGGTTTCGCTGCCTCTGCCCCTCCCCTGAGCCAGAAATCTGAAGCCCCAAAGTCATCACAAGAGCTTATTTGAGAAGTGCTCAGGTATCCCCTCACCTGTTCATTAACTGGTCTTCCAGGAGCTTCCAGCACAACGGATTTGTTTTCCATAACCCCTTTTGAGAGCTGTGGACATTTGCTGGGTCTCTGATTTCATAAGTTTCCAGTCCTCAGCGTCCGCTGCAGCTGCGGCTCAGGAGAGCTCGCTGTTGCTTGGTGACAAGGGGAAAGGCTTTTCCCCATGGGTGCAGCCATGACATCTGTCTTCCAGGCCTTCAGAACATCAAGGCTAGACAACTGCAGAGTCCTTTCACGTAGGGCTGCCCTCGAACTGGAGTTTTCCCTATGCGCTGCGTTACTTTGTGAAAACCCTGACACAGCTGCGGCAGCTGGAGGGGGAACTGTTTTGTGCTAGAGACTGTTAGAAAATAAAGCTGCTAATATCCTAATGCCTTTTATGCATATCTGGTGAGATCACACTCGGAACACCATGTTCAGATGCTGCATCTCGAAAAAGGTCTTGTAGCGCTGGGAGGGGGGCAGAAAAGGGCAGTCAAAAGAATGAGGGGGCTGGAGCAAATCCATAATGAGGAAACATTTGGGGCTTTTTAATTTAGGGCAGGCATGGCCAACCTTGGCCCTCCAGCTGTTTTGGGACTACAATTCCCATCATCCCTAGCTAACAGGACCAGTGGTCAGGGATGATGGGAATTGTAGTCCCAAAACAGCTAGAGGGCCAAGTTTGGCCATCCCTGATTTAGGGGAAAGGGGAAGTAAGGATGATGGAGGTATATGAAGTTACGAGAGCAGCACCCACCTAGCATTAGGTAGGATATGGAGGAAGTGGCTGGGGAGAAGCTTTTCCCCCTCTCCAATGATCCTAGAACCCAGGGGGGTCACACGCTGAACCTGGATGGTTGAAGATTCCAGGCAGAACAAGGAAAAAACTTCATACTGAGCTAGGGGTAGTAAGAGAGAAATTGGGCCCTGTCTGAACAGAAAGGCAAACCTTCCTCCATTTGCAATTCCTGGGGGGGGGGGGACAAGAGCCAAAACACAGCCATCCTTCAAAATTCATGGTTCTCCAACTAAAGAAAGTGTACAAAAAGAATGCATGCACTGAAGAGAAACACATACATTTGTGAAAATAATGTGCAAAGGGGGGGAAAAGGCACATGGTTAAAATTATGGGATTTGCTTCCTTGCAATATGGTGATGGCCAACCTGAATGGCTTTAAAAGGGCATCAGACAGGTTCATGGAGGAAACGGCAAGGAGGAAATATGGATGCTCCCGTTCCATAAGTGCCTTTCCTTAACAATATTATATGCTATCAAGATCTTAAAGGATGTAGAAGTGAAGCACCGTAGCCTGCATTTCAACATGCTCACATTTTAAAGCTTTCATTGATCACAGCCTATGAAGTTCCGTCTCTCTAGAGAGCTCCATGAACAAGACAAGCTGAATGCTAATTTTGAAATAAAGATCTCTTCCCCCCACCACCACCACAAAAAATCTATGATATATTATTGAATATAGAAAATATAGAAAGTTCCCCTCTACTGGGTCAATAAATTTGTCTAGAAGTGGCTCTCCAGGATCTAAGGTAAGGATGAAGGAGAAATTCATTCAGTGGTCATCTTAATGCAAATCTATCTCATTCACCCTGCCCTGAAAAATATACAAGCTGTTAACAAGTCATCATAATTTTTATACACGCATTCCCAAAATCGTTATATTTAGTCCTACGCAGCCTGTGCATAAAAGCAACCCGTTCCTATGTTGCAAAAGTTATATCTTCTATCCATTGATCAAAGGGAGCCATAATATTATCTTTCCAATGAATCAATATCAATCTTTTGGCCAAAGTAAGAGTGCAAAGAGTTCATCTATGTCAGTGTTTTCCAAACTTTGGTCTCTAGCTGTTTTTGGAATACAATTCCCATCATCCCTGACCCCTGGTCCTGCTAGCTAAGGATGATGGGAGTTGTAGTGCAAAAACAGCTGGAGACCCAAGTTTAGGAAACACTGATCTACATAGACGAGCTGTCAGCCCCATATAATTGGTATGTGGTTTTGGATAACTGTGTACTCATTGGAATAATAGCATTATTTGCACATCTATATATTGCCAACAAAGGTCCGTATAGTTAAAGCTATGGTTTTCCCAGTAGTAATGTACGGAAGTGAGAGCTGGACCATAAAAAAGGCTGATCGCCAAAGAATTGATGCTTTTGAATGATGGTGCTGGAGGAGACTCTTGAGAGTCCCATGGACTGCAAGAAGATCAAGCCTATCCATTCTTAAGGAAATCAGGCCTGAGTGCTCACTGGAAGGACAGATCCTGAAGCTGAGGCTCCAATACTTTGGCCACCTCATGAGAAGAGAAGACTCCCTGGAAAAGACCCTGATGTTGGGAAAGATGGAGGGCACAAGAAGAAGGGGACGATAGAGGACGAGATGGTTGGACAGTGTTCTCAAAGCTACCAACATGAGTTTGACCAAACTGCAGGAGGCAGTGGAAGACAGGAGTGCCTGGTGTCCATGGGGTCACAAAGAGTCGGACACAACTGAACAACAGCAATATTGTATTGTACAGTTCCAAGCACTTCTTTTTCTTTTTCTTTCTTTCTTTCTTTTGTTTCATTTCCTTCGCTTTATTTGTACACTGTACATCTACAATGATATATATATATATGAATATGCAAGCTGGAACAAGGTTAGTCTTCAGAATTTGCACTTCTCCGAATTTTGTGGTGCAGTTCTCTAACCGTAAAACTTAAGGAGGGTTCTGCTGGATCAGGCCGATGGCCCATCTAGTCTAGCATCCTTTCCCAACCAGATGCCCTGATGCAAAGTCTTTAAGCAGGACTTGAGCGTAACATCAACTCTCCCCACTTCCAATTCACAGCAACTGGTGTTCAGAACCATACTGCCTCCAACTGTAGAAGGAGAAATTAGCCATTGTGGTGATTAGCCGTTTATAGCCTTATCCTCCATTAATTAGTCTAATTCTCTTTTAAAGCCATCCAGCTTGCTGCCAACAAAAAAAGGCATACAAAAGGGTGTCTATTAGGAGGAAATGCATGCAAAAAAATGCTTCTTTTTTGAGAAAGTAATGTACAAAAATGCATTATATTAGGGGAAACGGCTTTAGAAAAACATATATATTAGGCTAAATTGTGTGCAAATTGTGTACATTAATTGCAATGCACACAAAATGTGTGTGGATATTTATTGAGGGATGTTAAAAAGAAAGCTTATACAGTGATATAGAAACTGGGAGATCTAAACGGAAAGTTGGAAGAAACAAGAATCTGAGAGGAACTGAAATTTGCCCATCTCTAGTTCCAGGAAGTCTAAATTCATTACTGAAATGATTTTAAATCACTATTGAAAGTTTAGCCCAGACTTAAGAGGAGCAGGGGCAAAAACGGGGAGAAACCACTTCTCCTCTTTCACATTTTTATGAGGGGTGAATTGGCAGCTGCCCTATGGAATACCTTTTGGACCAGGGCATTTTGGGTTGCGGAATATATGGCAGCTGACCAAAGCTGCAAGGCAGTGCTGGCAACTCCCCTGCCTTGGAATCGCAAACTGCTGCCCCCCAAAACTGCCGCATTCCTCCCAATTTCATAGCCTGAAAATGGGGCCATGAAATGAAAGGTTTCGTGAGGAATTTAAATTGTTCTAAGCTGCTCTGGGAGCAAATCCTGGGCCGATAAAGCACACTATAAATAGAAGAAGATAACAAACTACTCATCCTGGCCTTAGGTGCATCCTAATAATAATAATAATAATAATAATAATAATAATAATAATTCCAATGTGATCAACCCTCAGGCTAAAAGCCTGATGTAGCTGTTCACCACCAAGAGAAATGTCTGCATCTGACAGGGACGCACGTGCTTTGAAAACTGCATTTTGCAGGCTGAGAGACACCATTAAAGAATGACATTAAACATTCACTCTCTCATAAAAATGTAATTACTTCAGGCCCTGCATACGGAGAGCTAATTTCAAGTCTATCTGTGTTTTGTACAGCTTCGGCGGCGACATTGTCAGTTTTATGTTTTCCTCAGCCCGGCGGTCGGCGTTTGAAGAGCAGGAAACTTTACTAGCCATTAACCAAATGGTTCTCTAATCTCAATTTAGCCCGCTCAATAACTCTGCGCCCTGTTTCTCGATTCGGAGCGGAAGACGCCGTCATGCGGAGGAAGGTCACAGCGTGGCGAAGGTTCTGGCGCTGTGGAGAAGGGCAATCCATCAGAACAGCGTGGATCCCACAATGCTGCTCTTGCCATTCCGCACAAATATATCAGTCCTCATCACGTGTTAGCCAAGGGAAGGGACAAACATGTAGGGATGTTGGAGAATTCGAACCCAAAACGGAAACCAGACCATAAATTGCTGGTGTTCGCTTATTCGTCTTGTGTCCCAAATGGAAATCAATCCAGGAAACACAATAATCATTCACTATTGTTTTCATTTTGAAAATGATAGGTAACGATATAAAATGGATTGCTTTCCTTCCGGTTTCTGTTTTCTTTACATTGGACGGTGTGGGATAACATAATGATAACAAAGTGAATCATGTAAAATTTCACCACAGCAGGCAGTAGAATGGAAAACGTCATTTTTGTCGGAAGCCGAACTGCAGCAGAACAGAAACAGTGCTACATACGATGAACACACATTTGTTACATCTCTACTAGCATGTGGATATCGAGGAGTAGAGCTGAGCTTCTAGGCCATGGGTAGGAAAACTAAGGCCCGGGGGCCGGATCCGGCCTAAATGCCTTCTCAATCCGGCCTGCGGATGGTCCAGGAGTCAGAGTGTTTTTACATGAGTAGAACATGCCCTTTTATTTAAAATACATCTCTGGTTTTTTGTGGGGCATAGGAATTCATTCATCCCCCCCCAAAAAAAAATATAGTCCGGCCCCCCACAAGGTCTGAGGGACAGTGGACCGGCCCCCTGCTGAAAAAGTTTGCTGACCCCTGTTCCAGCCCAACTCCTGAAATTATGTCCACCTGCCTGACTCCACCCCAGGAGCTATATGTGTTGGTTGAAGGTCTGGAAGTGAAGCTAGCTCCTTTCATGTTTGTTCTTCCACATGATCAGGCCTCGCCACCACATGGAATACAGCTGGTACCTTCTCTTAAAGCACAGGTGGTGTTGCTGTTGTTTGTTTGTTTGTTTATACCCCACCTTTTTCCCTGATGGAACTCAAGGCACCTTACAGATAAAAATAAGAACAGGTAAAAAAGAGGTGTTGGGAGTGGAGTCCGGCTGGTGCATGACTCAATCCCTCTATGCATCAACCCCTTTCTTGGAGAGCAAATGGCTGAAAGGAGGCTAAAGAATACTGAGTACCAGTAAGACAACTGGTGGTGTGCACTGGGGCTCCTTGTGTTCTGTGCCACCACCAGCTTTGCAGACCAAACTACATTCCTCAAGGGTGCAATCTAAGGTCGCACCAATGCCATGCATTCAAAGCATGTGGTTTCCCTCAAAGAATTCTGAGAAATGTAGCTTGTCAAGGGAGCTGGGAATTTTAGATTTGTGACAAGTAAACTACAGTTCCCCTGATCCTTTAGTGATATAAATGTGCTTTAAATGTATGATGTGGATGTGACCCAGGAGGCTGCGGTACCAGTTCAGTAGACTGGAATTTTCATGATTTTGGGTTTTTTTTAAATACAAATTGCTTCAGAAATGTGAAGGTCTGAATTTAAGAATGAAAAACTGAAAGAAGCAAAACTGATAGGTTTCTGTGTCCTTGCACCTAAGTATTCTTATGCCAGAATGCAATGAGAGGAGAATTTAGGGACTTTCTTTCTTTGGAGAGAAGTAGGCATCAGTCAGCAGTTTATGTTCACCCCTGGTGAACTGGTGACTCTGTTTGGGAATCCCTGGTTAGTTGCTTACTTGGAAGTAAGAGGAAGCTGCTATTTTCATTAACTCAACTCTGACATGGAAGGAAAGAACCCCACCTCCTAGTCTCAGCAAGCCATCTTCACAAGAGCTGGTTTGGAGAAACGAGGAGGGAGGGAAGAAAAAAAAATAAGAGAAGCATACACAGTGAAGGATTTCCGCTGGGCCATAGAAGTTCACTGACATTTTCCCTTTCATTGAGGGCGATCAGAAGAATGCAGCTTCTCATACTGGCTCTGGAGCGGAAATATGGATAATGCAGGAAATTACATGCGCCATTCATCTTCATTGCGCCGCACCTATGAAAAGGGTATTTACCTGTAGCACTAGATTATCTCTGACTGCGTTATCGGAGGACAGCAGGTGCATTCAATTAGATTCTCAAATAATATTCCAACCCCCTCCCCTCTGCACACACACACATACCCCTCTTTATCCCTTCCCGAAACAGAATTTAGGAGACTCGTGGAGGACTGAAAGCCGGAGTTAATTGCAACATTAGATCTATTCCTCTTCTGGCTCCCCATTATTCTAATACCAGACCCAGCTCCCATCAATGCTGTGGATAATAGGTTTCTATTTATGACATTTGCGATCACCCGGAAATAAATTCCCTTTGCTAAGATTGCATTGTTGGGGGGGGGGGGCGAAGGAGACCATCTGCAAGGAGTTGCAAGGGGTGTTTGTGCCTGTGTATGAGGGAGGGGGGAGTAGACAGATGATAGCAAAGCTTGCTTATTTGTTACATCTGGGGGCTTGCATATTAGAATTATTCAGAAACCTAGCCAATTAACATTTCAAATGCTTGCTTGTGCCGAATTAATTCTTGATCAGCTAAAAAAAAACAACCCAGCAGTTGCAGGGACCTAATCAAAAGGCTGGGTCCTCCGCCCCCAATACATTTTGATGGCTGATACCTTGCATTTTCATGCTGTCTGTACCGTGGGGTGCAAAGGGACCCTGGTTCAGAAAGGAATATTTATCGGAAGCATCTCATGTATCAAAAGAGCTTGATTTGCGTGCTCGGTGTTTTTTTTAACATATATATGCTTGAAATTCTATGAGCTTCATTCTTTGTGATGCACAGTGGCACAAAAGGAATAGATAGCAACTTCACTGCCTCCCCTCCAACACACACACACACACACACACACACACACTTCCCCCATTCTTCATCACATGCACAAAATCAATTTGAATGGGAGGTATTTATTCCCAAATTCAAATTGTAGGGGGAGGAGAAGGACTCAGTCGTATCAAACATCCGGAAGCTTTAAAGGAATTTCTCAGATGAGAAATCAGGACTTGACTGAGGTTGTCAATCAAAAGCTGGGCCACTAGGTGGCACTCTGTCACTGTCCCCCTGCTCTGGTTTGCCTCTGCAGAATGAATCATTACATACAGTACTGTAGCTATAAGTTATAGGACAAAGTTTTGACTGCCTAACAGAGGTTTTATGCAGATGTACAGGTGAAACTCGAAAAATTAGAATATCGTGGAAAAGTCTATTATGTAAGCAATTGTTTTCATTAGCTACTGGAGTTTAATATATGAGATAGACTCATGACATGCAAAGCGAGATATGCCAAGCCTTTGCTTGTTATAATTGTGATGATTATGGTGAACAGCTGATGAAAACCCCAAAGTTGAAATTGTTAACTTGGGGTTCTCATCAGGTGTACTCCATAATCACCACAATTATAACAAATAAAGGCTTGACATATCTCGCTTTGCATGTCATGAGTCTATCTCATATGTTAGTTTCACCTTTTAAGTTGAATTACTGAAAGAAATGAACCTTTCCACGATATTCTAATTTTTCGAGTTTCACCTGTAAGTCAGAATGAGTTCAGTGGGGCTTATTCCCAAGCAACCATATGCTCGACTACAGCCTAAGAATATGCCGCGTACTGCTATTTTTTTTTTTATTCTGAGCATGCCTGGTGCTGGAACACACACTGTTTGACTGCTATACAGTAAACGCCACATGAATGGCTGTTGGCCTATATCAAGGTTTCCAAAATACTCGTTGACGCCCTTGGCAAGCTCATAAAGCTGTCATCGGCCCCAACCCAAATTCTTAGGAAGGTATTATAGAACCATAGAATTGTTGGAAGGAACCCCAAGGGTCATCTAGTTCAAATGAAATGAAGTCAGGAAATATCTATAGATAACCAACATTCATTAATCACCAGTCACCATTACTAGCAATCTGAAAAGAAGGGCGGATATTGTTGTACAGTGGAATCATCTTATTAAATGCAGAAGTTCCGCATTGACAAGGAAGGTGCACTCTGCAGATGCCCTTTCTTTCAGAGGCTCATAGTTTCCTAATTAATTTTCTCGCACTTTACCGCATAAACCTTTTTCCTGCCCCTTGGCCTTTTTAAACCTCCTTTCAACACCCTAGATCTTCATTTGCCCCCTGTACATTCCTGCCAACCCCAGGGAAGGGGGGTCAGTATCAAGCACTTTGCAAAACTGTAGCCTATCTTATTATGCAGTGGTGCCCATTGGGACTGAGAGTTCGGAGGCAAGGAGCCCAACAGTAGGCGGAGCCACAGCTGGTGATTGGCAGAGCCAGAGTCAATGACAAGCAGCGCCAACCCATTCTGGGTTTGCTTTCCTCCTCCCTGCCAAGTTCTACAAGGGGCAGCACTGAGACGAAGGAGGAGGAAGCTGGAAAGAAGGGCCACTGCCGCCACCTCTTGCATTGGTGGTAAGTAGGGAGGAAGACAAGTGCCGAGTGGGGACAAACTGAGGTTGGTTGGGCAATGACCCATTTGCCCAACCAGGTAGGAACAATGATGAGAATCAGGAGGAGTCTTGATGTCATCTAGCCTAATCCTTCTGGACTTATGTCAGGGGTCACCAGGCAGCCCCAGCATCTCCTTTCCATGTTAGGGAACATGCAGAGTGAGGTTACGTTAGGCTGAGAGTGACTGGTCCAAGGTCACCCAAGTTGTTTCATGGCTGGGTGGGGATTTGAACCCGGGTCTCCCAGGTTCTCGTCTGACACTCTAACCACTACTCCACACTGTCTGTGTTTCCGTACAGATATCGAACTTGTTGCCTCTTCCGCTTGAAAACAAACCACGGAGAAGATTCCAGTGTGTGTCCTGTAGTATACAGTGTTGGACTCTAGCCAAGTCTGGACCATGGGCAGTGTTATGGCTTGGTCTCTCCCACAAATGCGAGACGACTCTGGCTGTTCATTATTTCAGATTTATTGCTAAAACAACAAACTAGGACGAAGCTCCTCTACTCATCGTCCTCCCCAGAAGATGGAGTTGCCTGGACTGAGCTCCTCCCCCTTTCCCAGAACAGAAGCCCCCACCTTCTTTTCCGGTATCTTTCGTGCGTCTCAGCCACTTTTGAGATCCTACGAGATTTGGGGGAGAATGCTTCCTGCATTCCAACATCTGACTCACTGTTGGAGCTCTCATGCCTCCCGCTCTTAACTGTTCTCTCTCTATGCCTGCTTCTTCTTCTCCTGTCAGCATCTGAGCTTCACTGACAGGCAGCAAGGTGAGCCAGGAGGTGAGCCAGTAGTCAGGACCTGAGAGCCAACCAGGTCAAGAAGCAAGCTGTAAGTCGGGACTGGAGCATAAATCAAGGATAAGGACATAAGAAGAGCCCTGCTGGACCATGTCAAAAGGCCAGTCTGACCCATTATTCTGTTTTCGCAGTGACCAGTCAGATCTCTCTTCTGGAAAGGCTACCAGCAGGACCTGAGTGATGCAGCGCTCCCTCCACTTTGGATACTTGGCAACTGGTGCTCAGAGTCATGCTGCCTCTGACAGAGGAGGGAGAGCATGCGGGGACATGCCAGACCTCAGGAAGACATTGTCGGCTGAACAACACTCAACAGGAGCTGCAAGCCCCCTTCTACATCCCGGGGAGTCCAATGGCCAACCCGGGTTGACAGGCCTGAAGGTGCTTCACTGAGAAGGATGCCTCCTGCAGTTCAGAGGTCCACTGCATGGAGCACTGCATGGCAACCCGGCAGCTCCTGATGCTCATTTTGCATGGGCCACCCGACAAAGAGAGAATGTGGGGAGATACTCGAGTTTGCATGCCCTGAATCTTCTAGCTTAACAGGCCCTGCTGAAATTTCCTTGCCTCAAAATCGGGGCACTCAACTGGAGCCTATGGAAAACTTAGCTACAGGTTACAGGTGGGTAGCCTGTGCATGCACACGAAGAAGTGTGCATGCACACGAGAGCTCATACCAAGAACAAACTTAGTTGGTCTCTAAGGTGCTACTGGAAAGAATTTTTTTATTTTGTTTTAGCTACAGGTGTTTTCTTAGAGAGCCAGTTTGGTGTAGTGGTTAAGAGCGGCAGACTCGTAATCTGGGGAACCGGGTTCGTGTCTGCACTCCTCCACATGCAGCTGCTGGGTGACCTTGGGCTAGTCACACTTCTCTCTGAAGTCTCTCAGCCCCACTCACCTCACAGAGTGTTTGTTGTGGGGGAGGAAGGGAAAGGAGAATGTTAGCCGCTTTGAGACTCCTTCGGGTAGTAAAAAAGCAGGATATCAAATCCAAACTCTTCTTCTTCTTCTTCTTCTTCCATTTGCAGCATGTTTCAGAGCTGAAGGCAACCTGGTGCCAAGGATAATCAGACTGTCTTGCCGCGAGAAAGTGGGGCACCAGAACAACTTGGCCTGGCCAGCCATTGTTTTCTAAGAGGCCCATTGTTAGTGGAAAACAGAGCAAGGCGTGAGAAACAATGTGGCGGTGAGTTCGAGATGCGCTCCACCGCGGCTCGTCAGAAGCAACGTATGCAAAGGGTTAAAGCTGGCCAAAAGAAATGACCGTCCTTTCACGGGGAAATGTTCTCCTTTACAATAAACGCTATTCACCCATGAGGATTGTCTTCCCAGAGGAAGCTGGAGAGGCTCGCTCTCTGAATTCCCTGCTATTGTGTGCCATGGGGCAAAGCGTTCCAGGAGCTGCTTAGCTGGAGAGAGTTTTATTTTATTTTCTGGAGCTGAAGGTGTTTTGAAAGAGAACGGACTTGATGCAACTGTGGAACAAGAGCCTGCAATTCAAAGCCGGAAGCCAGTCTGCTGAAGTCGGAAGCTGGTTGCTGCCCAGGAAGCCACACACAGTAGATAATGTTAAAACAATAAAAGGGAGTGTCTAATCTATTGAAGTTCATGGACATTACTAACATGGCCCATTCATTTCAGTGAGTGTAGGACTTGTGTAGTTGAAAATGACCCAGTGAGCTTTGTGCAGCATCCGAAAGACTTGCAGATTTATCAGGGCATCAGCTATCATGAATGTGAGACCACTTCTCTTCCCCACGAAATCATCTCTACCAAGGAAAGACGGTGCTGTTTCCACGACAGTCTTGGGCCAGCACACAGCATCCGTTTTTCAAGCCCCATGACTTTGTCACAATGGGGAACTGGCTGTTTCTCCTCGTTGTTTTGCTCTCAAATCCCCTGGATTACTTTAAACACACGCACATACTCACATTCTTCTTTCTTTCCCTTTTCTTCACATCTTTGCCCTGAGTCCCTGCCTGCAGAGACGCTGGATGGGCCAGAAATCCTGCAAGAATATAGCGGACTCTGGCATTTTTACGGGCTGCGATATACAGTGGGAGTATTTTTGTTTTGTGGCCCTCCCATTTCTTAAATACCACTTGAGCCAGTCTTCAGTTGGCTGGAAGAGGGTGGAAGCTATTTCATGGGTGACGTTTTGGGTTACTGCCGGCACATAACTCAAGCAACTCCACTCCTCTGCCTTCCAGTAATTATGCCTGCACAACCCTGCATTCGGCTTCCTTTATTATCCAGTATTCCGTTTACAGGCAGATAATGCTGCTTATGGCTTGGGCTGGTTCTGCCAGGGGCTTGTTTTATGCCCCTTGCCTTCTGGAGCTGTGCAAAGTTTTGGTAGGAAAGGAAGGGGAAGCCTTCTAAAGATTCTCTTTCCTGAAGCACTGGAGAGTTAAGAAGTCAATATTAATTTGCAGACATATATGTTATGCAAGAGGGTGGCAGACAAGCATACATTCCTGCCCCCTCCAAAAAAATCCACACAATGTCATATTCGGGTTCCTTCTTGCTAGCAAACCTTTCTCTCCTACATCCCAACAGCCTACCCTATTTTTTAGTCTTCAGCTAGGGCCACCATATTTCAAAAAGTGAAAACCTGGACACAAAAGTTGTTGAGCTTCCGATATGGGCTGACATACACCCGGGTTTTCCGGACATTTTAGCCACTGCCTGAAAATTCCACCTGGACGCCTTTTGTGATGGATGAATCCTGGCTATGCCCAGGAAATTCCGGACATATGGCAGCCCTACTTCAGCCCATACTCATGGAAGCAGGGGGTGTCTGCTAGCAAGCAGCCACCAGAGATCAAAAGCCATCAAAGCCTAGAGGTGGTTTATCTCTCTTCACTTACTTATTTGTTCCACATTTATTACATTTATATCCCGCTATTCCTCCCAAATTAGTCCAGGGCGGCAAATGCACAAATGATAAAACATCTAAGCACATATTTCCAATACAGATGAAGATGGGGGAAAGACCTCTGCTGAAAAGATGGGGGAAAGACCTCTGCTGAAAAGGCTTGTTGGAAGTGTCTTCACCAGGTGTTGGAAACCCAACAGAGACGGTGCCTAATATTCAAGGGGAAGGAATTCCAAAGAGTAGGTGCCACAACACTAGGGGTGTGATACCTACATTGTGCAGAACAATGGTGTCTGCAGGAGGCCTTCACCTGCAGAGCAGATTGATTACTTGGGCATATAAGGGGTGAGACAATCTTGCAGGTACCCTGGTCCCAAGTTGTTCAAGGGCTTTATGCACCAAAACCAGCACATTTCACGCAGCCCAACAGTGCTCCCGTTGCAGCGGCGGAGGAAACATTGGAAATATGTATGCGCGTGCGATGGCAAGCTTTGCCTCCATTTCCCAGATTTTTGCCTGAGTGACAGAAAATCACAGCATCCTAATCTAGCCTCATCATAAACATATTAAGGGCCTCGGCACGATAAATTCTGTTCCAACGAGATGCGGGGGGGGGGGGTTTATAGAACCAAGCAATCAATGGTGGCACAAGGGTAAGATGTCCTTGGGTGCATGTCAGCTAATTTACTGCCATTACTCAGATATGTAGCTATAAAAAGGACATCAGGATGCTTTTCTATGCCTTCATAAAAGCTTAATTTATAACTTCATCTCCAGAGTCAGGCTCTGCCCGCAAACGGTTTCTGACACACGGATCTCTTTCGGAAGGAAGGCTCGCCCAGGTGCTGACAATCATCCGTTCAGTTAATGAGACAAAGGGAGAGGAATTGCCTGCAGTGACAGCAGCGTCATCTACTCCCCCACCCCACCCCTTGTTCAAATTTATTAGGCTACTTGGGAAGAGCAGCTTGCAGCCATGTCAGGCATTTTTGTACCTTCCATCTTAAACATGAGTGGAGATTTCCACGGAGGTTGCAGCATGCAGGGAAGGGAACGGTAAACTTTCCCCTGCCTTGATCCTGATGTCACACATAAATAAGCTAAAATTTATGATGGAGGGGAACGCTCCCATTGGTTGATCCCTGCAAGCAATGGCTACTAGCCATGATGGCTATGTTCTCCACTGCCAAAGGCAGTACAGTAATGCTTCTGAATGCCATTTTCTAGGAACTGCAAGTCAGGAGAGGGCTGTTGCACTCAGGTCCTGCTTGTGGGCTTCCCATTGCAGCATCTGGTTGGCCACTGTGAGAACAGGGTGCTGGAGCATATGCTTTTGTTCTTATGTTCTTAGCAGGGATTCTGATGTCAAGGAGCGGATTATAAAAGGATTCCTTCTAACCAGAAAATTTCTCTTTCTTCCTCTGTTTAAAGTATCATCATTGTCAGTTTTCCCCTGTAAGCTCTTGGGAGGCTTGAGTTCCTTAGGTTAACTATGCGCTGCATGAAGAAGTCTTTACTTTTCTCTGTCCTGAATCTTCCAACATTCAGCTTGCTAGGATTTCCAAGAGTTCCACAGGTAGTGTTAAACCACAACGGGGCAGTTTGTCCTCCTAGAGAGTCCTCAGCTCCAAACCTTCTCTGGGAAAAAGAAACAGTAACTGCACGCCAGGCAGGCAAATTGTGTGTGTGTGTTTATGCAAAGGCATTTTCCCACCCCCTGCACACACACACACACACACATTTGATTATTCCATGCAAATTTGCATGCAAAATTCCAAATGCCTTTCTTCCTTCAGAAGCATTATGCACTTCTTAATTGCAAGAGAAATGAAGTCGGCTTCTCCCTTCTGCCTTTGCAAGATGCGGAGCTCGTCGTCGGTATTCAATAAATAATCAAGGTTTGTTTTTTCTTCAAAGCCTTCCTTGCCACTTTTGCTAATGATCCATGATGTTTGTGATAAACAAGCCATTTCCCTCCGAGAAGCTTCAATCAGCTTCTCATCTCCTGGGAGCCCTTCTCTCTCTCTCTCTCTCTCTCTCTCTCTCTCTCTCTCTCCTTCTGTTTCTCTTATCTCCAACCACGGTGTCTTATCAGTTCCTAGTGCTGTGAGCAGACTAAGCCCAGATTAGCTCAGCCTCTTCTGGAAAAATGAGTACTGAACATGGGCAGGTGTTGATGGAGACTGAACTTGGAAGTATGTTAGGCATCTGATGGGAGCAGCAGAAAAGTGGTGGGGAGTGTGTAAGCATCAGAGGAGAATCTAAGGAGAATTCTTGTGGGTTTGAGCCACCAAAAGGTCGAGAGAAAGGGAGGAAATGAGAATCATTGGGTTGTGTCCAACTGTGTTCTACACAGATTAGACCCATTGACATTAACTGACATAACTTATTCAAAGTCAATGGTCAACTCAAAGTATGGCTACAGAACTTTAGAGTTGGACAGGATCTTGGGTGTCAGCGGGTGGTCTGGTGGGTGGGTCAGTGGGTGGGTGCTCCTGCATCCATCTTTGCTGCTGTAGGCCAAGGTAGCCTTAGTGGATAGGAGTGCCTTTTACCAGCTGTGGCTGGTATGCCAACTATAGCTGTCCTTGGACAGGGTTAGTCTGACCACGATGAGCCATGCATTGGTAACCTCAAGACTTGCAACGCACTCTGTGTGGAACTCCCCTTTGGGCCTGGTTTGGAGGCCCCAGTTGCTGCAAAATACTGTTCATAGAGTGTTGATGGGGACAGAATATTGATAGCTGGTGCTCAAAAGCTTGCACTGGGTGCCCATATGCTACCAGGTCAGGGTCAAGATTATTGTAATAATTTGCAAGGTCCTTAAGTTGTTAGGTCAAGGAGACCTCAGGTACCGCCTGAACCTTTAGATCCCTGCCCAATCATTGAATCCCTGCCCATCTTAGTGATCCGCCCACCCACCCCACCCCCGGCTCAGATGCACGGCTCATATTCACCAGGAGCTGTGTGCTCAGTGTTGTGGGCCCAGTTTTATGGAACTCCCAGTTGAGGTCAGACAGGCCCTCTTCCTGTTGACCTTCCAGGACCTACAGAATACTTCTTTATTCCTGCAGGCATTTCAAATGAATTCTGGTTTCCTGGTTTTAACTAATTGCACTGAGTTTCTTTGCACACCCCCTAGAGACATTTGTAATTAAGCACTTAGAAATTGCTGGAATCAATCTTGAACGAAGAAATATTGAAACTACAAAATGTTGTAATATACAGCTACTGATTCACATCTGTGTGCATGAACCCTGAATTGCCCATGGGAGTGGAGCTTAGCAGACTCCCTGCAACCTTTTAGTTTCCTGCTATTCTCCTTTTTTCCTATGCTTCCCAGAGCAAGGAGACATGTGGTCAATGGCTCCCAGTTGAAACCCCCCCCAAAACCCCAAGTGAACTGAATCTCTCCAAAATGGAGATTTTAAAGCCTGCACCTTTGCTAACCTGGAGATTATGTGGTCCTTTTTGTAAGGAAACAAAGTTCTTTTCCTTTTAAGTCATTTGGAACCTTTTTCATCTTCATTTTACTGCCAATGGAGTAACTTGTAGAAAATCTGTGAATAAAACATTCACTTATTTGCAAAGTTAAGAGTCTGTGATTTCTTCTAGCCTAAGTATTTTTGTGGGCAACATTTGTTTAAAGATGGATGATTGCAGATGCAAATCTAAGCCCCCCCACCAGCATTACACATAACAAAAATTATTATTTTAGTTGCCTTTGTGGCAAAAAAAAAAAAGTGGGGCCCCCTTCCAAATCTCCTTCCTTGATATCTTTCTGCCTTGTCAGCTTTGGTAATTGAGAATTCAACAGCAAAAAGCAATGTAACGAGCCTTCAGTTTTTACTGTCAGCCTGGCTGTCCACATATTTCAACTTTATGAGGCATATTCTTGCAGCGAGACAAATTGTATACAAGGCCCTCATTCCGCCAATATTTCCTTGGCTTGACATTTCATCTTCTCCACGGGAGTGGGAGCCGAGTCACGATGCCAAGCTGAGGACGAGGCCCAGATGAAAGGAGGAGGAGAGTTCTGCTGGACCACATCTGGGAAGGACAAAAGAGCAAGGGAATCAGACCCGGCTTGATGTTGGAGCACCTGCTTGGCGTGCAGGCAGCCTCAGTTTCAATCTCTGGCATCTTCAGGAAAAGCTGCTGGAGACTCCCTATGTTCCTGTGTCTTAAGAGGAGGGCCACAGCTCAGTGGTAGAGCATCTGCTTTGCATGCAGAAGGCCATAGGTTCAATCCACATCATCTCTGGTTAGGGCTGGGGCAGATCCCCTGCCTGAAACCCTGGAGAGCCACAGCCAATCAGTGTACTGAGCCAGAGGGACCAACTAAGGTAGCATCCTATGTTCCTGTTACAGGTGGGTAGCCGTGTTCTATCCTATGTTCCTATTAGCCCAAGGCAACGTGACCAGCCATTATGGGTGATGGAGGTGGTAGTCTATTATCATCTGGAGGGCCACAGGTTCCCCTTCCTCTGCTCTAGGAAAACTCAATGCTGACCAAGGATCAGTGGACTGACTCAGTATAAGGCAGCTTCCTATGTTCCTATATGAACTCCCTTCAAACTGGGTGAGCCAAGTCAAAAGTTGAGATCAAACGGTGCAACAAAACGCAATGTGGTTGACTGCAACTCCCATCTTCCCCAGCCACCTTAGCCAATGGTCAGGGATCGTGGGAGTTGTAGTCCAGCAACATCTGGGGACCCAAGGGGATGAATTCTTATTAGGACTGCTCTGTGTGCAGAAGGTCCCAGGTTCAATCCCTGGCATCGCCAGGTTAGGGCTAGGAGAGACCCCTGTCTGAAACCCTGGAGAGCCATTGCCACTCAGTGTAGACAGTCCTGAGCTAAATGGACCAATGGTCTGGGCTCAGCAGAAGGCAGCTTCCGATGCAATGTTGGCGAGGATGGTACAGGAGTAGTTGGGAAACAAGAAAGAAAACTGAAATAACTGAACAAGACTGCGCTACGGCAACAACAACCAACAACAACAAAAAGAGAGTGCAAGCTGTTTTCCAACAGCTTGGATTTCACGCTGAGAGATGTAGTTAAACGGAGCCGCTTTCCCTATCGGTGGGTGATGCTGTGCGCCCGCCTTAAGAGTACAAGGCATGGATCAGAGATAAGAAAATGTGCTCAGTGGGAGGTAACCGGCTTCTGCTGGGCATCCTAAATCCATTTAGGCCTTTAGGTAGGACCGTGATATTAGTGTAATCTCTCTGGTTTCCCTGCAAATGGCCTCCTGACACGGCACTTTGGTCTCTACTTAATGAAACGGGAAAGGCAACCCAACTGGGCCCCCCTTTCGCAGAAAGCACCAGGCTCCCCACCATTACCACCTTACAAAAGGCACCGCAGTTTTCTGGCAAATTAACCACAGCCCAGAAATAATTAACCCCACTGCAGCGAGGATTTTTACAATGGCTATATATCAAGCTCAGCTAACTTAGGCCCCCTCAGATAATTGCTTCGATCTCAATTGTTTTCCCCACAAACACAGAGAGCCCCCCTTCTTTCTACCAACCGTTGTAAAATCAGTTGTTTATGTGCCACACAGGGTGACTTTAAAAGATGTATGTTGAATGCTGCATCTCAGTACGCCGTCCCTTTAGGGAGGGACAGCTGCTCAGCGGTAAAGCACATGCATTGCATACAGAAGGGCCCAAGTTTGATTCACAGCATCTTCAAAAGGACCAGGAAACAGATTGTGGAGTCCCTATTTCTGCCTGAGAGCCTAAAGTGCTGCTGTCAGGCACAGGAAGCAATACTGGGCTAGATAGGGACAGCTAAAGGGTGCTCACATTTCCGATGTAGAGTGCAGGGAAGTCGTGTGGGGTTGTTCCAGTGCATTAACAGCTTTCTCCCCAGCTGTTCACATCCACATGACTTCATTAGTGTCAGATTCATTTTTGTCTGTGTATGCACAGGGCAGGCATGTCTTTACCGTATGCAAGGGTGTTTGCACCTTGGCTGGAGACGAAATAGGAATAGCTGGAGGACTCCAACTGGTGTGAAGCTGGTTTGAGAAACAAAGCATCCAAGAGCAGTATTTTAAAGCAAAGCACAGGCTACATAAGCATTTGGGAGAATGTCGTGCGGACACGGGTTAAAAACCCAGAAATGGAAACTCTACTAGTGTGAACACAGCCCAAATGTGCCTTGGTATAAACTGGCTCCCTGTGTTCTTTTAGCACAAGGGTGGGGGCTTTTACAGGCAAGTTAATAGATGCTGTCACATTTCACAGACACTTCCCAGCCACACAAAAGCACTCAAGGAAGCAGAGAAGCTGGTGGAAGGAGTGTGGCTTGGGGAGAATGTCAAGGGCCAGGTAGAGAGGTCCATAGGGCCACATTTGTTCCCAGGGCCTGAGGTTCTTACTCCTGTGCTAACATTTAGGAGGCAAATAAGAGGCTTGATTGAAGAAGGCGTGCATCAGCCTAGCCATAGGGAGCTGCCAGTAATTCTGTGTTTAAGTCCTTTGCAGGCCTAATTGCAGGGTGCAGGATCTGCTCCTGTGACTGCCAGGCAGTAGAGCAGGCCTGCTGGAATTAATGGGGATGGCTAACTGAAGGTCCATTCATTTCAGTGATCTACTCTGAGCAGAACTCAAAGGGGATAGGCACATACCGCAGCCGGCTTCCACTGCATCTCTCCAAACCTCTACGCTCCAGTGTTTACTTCCAGCTGAGCCAAGGCTGGAGAAATGCAAGGACATGCCACACCCTTGCTGCCTTCCTGTTTTTAAGCTAAGGCTGGGTGACCAGCTGAGGCAACAGGGTTTGTTTCTTTTTTGCACTATGGGGGCAGGGTTAGACTACATGACCACCAAGTTCCCTTCTAATGCTGCGGTTGAATGCTTTAAGGCCTTTAAAGGTTTGAGCTTTTGAAGTTGTGACTTTACCGGTAAATGTTTGCTGGATTAGCCATCTTTCTGCTCTCCCTGAAAGGTCTCTCCAACTTGCTGTAGCTCTTCCCCTTCTTCTAATTACATCCCGCTTCCCACTGCCAGATCCCTCCTCAAAACCCATCCCATCCAGGCATTGATGAAATCAATAGTGTCTTAGTTTGCACTGCACTGCCCCACTTTACCTTCCTAATCCACTGTGCAGCTACGGGTTTCAACTGAAGCCATCATATGCGGGGCATGGCCGAAACAGTTAAAATTGCTTTTAAGCAAAAATTAAAACCAAATGCCACAAAGGAAAAACTAATATAGGAATAATCTTCATCAGACTTAATTAGCAACTCAGGCTGTTACCAAGACACACAATTAAATTTATAGGTAAAACGACAAGCCAATACAATTTGTGCACAGAGCTTTAATCTGCAAGCGGGCGCACAAATCTATAAGGAGGAAAAACAATCATTAATTTTAATAATGCCTAGAATTACTATGTGCTGAGCTGAGTTTTCAGCATCAAGACAACAGCTTCACCTCTTGGGAGGCATCAAAGAAGAATTAAACTTTCTTTCCTTAAATATGAATGGGGAGAGCCAGCTTGTCTGGATCCTTAAAATGCAGCGGATGTTCGCACCAGGTAACGGAATATCGTACACACTCGCAGCAATGTCTCTCTCAGTGGACTAAACGCGTTATTTCCATATCCATCTTTTCAATCTGTGTCCGGTTGCACAATACCATTTGGGGCTTAAGATAAACCTGTTTAGATTTTTCTTCATCTTCTTCTTCTAACGGATGCTTTGCATCAAGGGACGCTTTTGTTCCTGGAAGTTTATGGCTGTCTAAAACTTTGTAAGCTGAGAAACGGGGCCAGTGTCTCCAGCACAGCTGTCAGCGAATCCATTCTTATGCACTTTCAAAATATGTAGTGTTATGATTTGGGGGAGGTGGAGGGGGGCGGTCAGTCTGGATGGAACCCTGGGTTCCCTTCCAAACCTTCAACCTATACCTGTGTGGGCAGAATATGTAAGAGGGAGCCTGCCAAACTAGTCCCTTTGTCAAGAAAGTGGCAAAGAAAGGGGGGGAGGCATTTGACGCCATTGCGCTCACCCAGCTAGAGGCCATGCAATCCTAGGTGGGGTAAAGAACAATAGCCAGAGTTGGTGGTCATGAGTGTGTGTGTGTGTGTGTGTGTGTGTGAGAGAGAGAGAGAGAGAGAGAGAGAGAGAGATGAAAAGCTAAATGCTATAAGCTGCAGGCAGAGAGCAATGTTTTTTGTTCCGTGCTCAGCTTATATATATGTGGAAATAAAGCCATAGGCCCCAAAGACACCACACATTCTGCTAACTTGCATTCCAAAGAAACCAAACTCTGGGTGATGCGCTAGGGATCCCCTGCACCTCTCACTGCTTGGAGAGTGGGGTGGCATGTAACAATTTGTTTCAGGCACCCACCACAGACGCCAGACCATCTCAATTTATTTTCCTCTTTTAATTGTGGGGTGTTTAGTGTTTTGTTTTTGTTTAATTATTTCCCCATAAGTGGTGCTGGGCTGGTTAGAAGGCAAAATGCAGGCATCCACACCCTAGTATGTCTCTGGGCCGCATATGGATAATTTTGCCTGTTTTGTTTTGTTGTGTGTGTGGTTTGTTTTTTGTTGTTGTTGTTTTTGTTTCTTTGGGTTGTATTTTGTTTTATTAGGGAGTTGCCCCTTTTTAGGGGTGCAGGGTGTTTTGCCTGTTTTTTGCTTTGTTTTTTTGCGGGATGAGTCTGTCTGAGCATTGCTGTGACCATTATTAATATTATTATTAATACTACTACCATTACTATTTAAGAATCATTAAACTGGAGGGTTGGAAGGGCTTGTTCATTTTATTTATTACCTGCTCTTCACCTTAAGGTCTCACCACAATCTAAAATACAACATTAGAATCACAGAATCATGGATTCAGAGTCACCCACTGCAACCCCTGCAATGCAAGAATCATGGCTACAGAATCCTGACAGATGGCTATTCAACCTTCCAAGGTAGTCTGTTACACCGTCCTACAACTCTTACCATCAGAGTTGGAATTTCAACTCTGCAAATTCTATGATTCTATGACTTTGAATCTATTGGTTCAAGTCCTACCCTCTGGAGAAGCAGAAAACAGGCTTGCTTCATCTTCCATGTGACTGCCCTTCAGATGTTTGAAGATGGCTACAATGTCATCTCTCGGTCTTGTTTTCTCCAGTCTAGACATACCCAACTCCCTCAACCGTTCCTCATAAGGCCTGGTTTCCAAACCCTTTGCCGTCTTGGCCACCCTCCTCTGCAGACATTTAAAGGCAATTTGAAACAATTATAATCACAAGAATTAGGGTGGGGACAGTCTGAGGGCAGATTGTGGTTGGTGAGGCCTATCTGTCTCGCCAGACTGGTGCATGCTCTGGTTATCTCCCGCTTGGACTACTGCAATGTGCTCTATGTGGGGCTACCTTTGAAGGTGACCCAGAAACTAAAATTAATCCAGAATGTGGCAGCTAGACTGGTGACTGGGAGTGGCCACTGAGACCATATAACACCGTTCCTGAAAGACCTACATTGGCTCCCAGTACGTTTCCGAGCACAATTCAAAGTGTTGGTGCTTACCTTTTAGGTCCTAAATGGCTTCGGTCCTGTATACCTGAAGGAGCATCTCCACCCTCTCGTTCAGCCAGGACACTGAGGTCCAGCTCCAAGGGACTTCTGGCGGTTCCCTCTCTGCGAGAAGTGAGGTTACAGGGAACCAGGCAGAGGGCCTTCTCAGTAGTGGCGCCTGCCCTGTGGAACGCCCTCCCATCAGATGTCAAGGAAATAAACAACTATCTGACTTTTAGAAGGCATCTGAAGACAGCCCTGTTTAGGGAAGTTTTTAATGTTTGATGTTTTATCACATTTTTTATTATTATTAATATTCTGTTGGGAGCCACCCAGAGTGGCTGGGGGAACCCAGCCAGATGGGTGGGGTATAAATAATATATTATTATTATTATTATTATTATTATTATTATTATTATTATTATTATTATCCACCCTAATGGACCAGCCTCCACTGAGTCAGAGAAGCCTCTTGCTGCAAGGCTGTTCCTGAGGTCCTGTTCAAATGCTGACACCCACATATAAGCAGTCAGCAGTGTTGGAGGCATGGTGGGCATACCAGGTGAGCAGAGAAGGAGGGCATTCTCTTGATTCCTGCTATGTGTTTTTAAAACTAATATTATCATTGATTTTTATTGCACATGTTTTATTTTAAAAAGGGGGGGGAATAACCCTCAGCTTACATTGACAATACATTTAAACATCCACACACCCATCTTAGTTTACACATATAGATCAATATATGCCATCTAAATGTCCAATTATGTATCCAAGAGTTGGTGTTTATATAAAGCGTGCTCAATTGTAACAAGAGTGTTAATGTCATCAAACCTTTGCAAAAGAGATAGCAGATATTTATCCTTCCAGGCTCAAATACCGGTAATAAGTCTCTTAGTGATCATTAGGGCGCACAGCATCCGTTCTTGTTGTCCCGCCATTAATCTCCATGTGAGAAATACGATTTAGAACTACACAAACATCTGAAAATTTCAAGGATCTTGCCAATACAAAATTGATACAGATGACAACTTCTGATGAAAAAGAAGTATCACTGGACATGCTCACATCCTGTGTCTCAGAGAGGTATTTACAGTTTTACACCTCCAGCACCTACCTGAATTGGACAGGGCTTTCTGCTATACTTAGCAGGGTAGATCTGAGTAAAATGTACTGGTAACATCTGATCCAGCAAACCAGCCCATAGATAAAGAAGAAATCCACCATTTTATGTATCAACTGCCATGCTGTCTACAGCACTTCAAAAGCATTTTAATAAAAACTAATTTAATAAATAATAAAACTAATAATTTAATAAAACCTGCTTTAAAACAATATACAGTGGTATCTTGATTTTCGAAAGTCCCAGAAGTCGAATGTTTCAGTTTTCGAACACCAAAAACTCGGAAGTAAATGCTTCCGTTTTCAAACATGCCTCAGAAGTTGAACGGCTTCCACTGAGTGTTTCTCAATTAAATTTGCAGACTGCCCTTTGCACCTCAGTTTTCAAACATTTCAAAAGTTGAACAGTCTTCTGGAACGGAGTATGTTCGAAAACCAAGGTACCACTGTACGTCTCTAATAATGTCCAAAGCCAAAAGGCCCCACACTGAGTTCCAACAGATAAAACACAGGGAATACTACTACTACTACTAATAATAATAATAAGGCGGCTCGTGCTTGTTGTGGCTGATGAGAGCTATAGTTAAGCAACACCTGGAGGACCAAAGGTTCCCTACACATACTCTTGGGCATCAAAAATGTTCCAGCACAAATTACCCTTTGCACATGATGTTATTCATTTATGCATAAAATCTTAACACACCATTCCTCCCAAAGGAGCCCAGGGTGGCAAACACATAAATGATAAGACAATGCAATTAAAACATTAAAGAACAATTTTTTTATATAAAAACAATTGCACAGCAGATGAAGATTGGGATAAAGATCTCTACCCAAAAGATTTGTCACAAGAGGAAGGTCTTCTAATAGAGCTTCTGAAATGACAAGAGGGCTGGTACACCTCTAATATATAACATGAGAGCATTCAATAGGGCAGTTGCCAGCATGCCGAAGACCTAATCCCTACATTGTATGGAATGAAAGTCTTGACAAGATGGTATCTGCAGGAGGCCCTCTCCTGCAGAGCGCAGTGATCAGTTGGGTATAAAATGCATGAGACAATCTTTTACTCTAATTTGCATATGAACATTTCCAAAGGCAATGTTTTCCAGAAAACCCACATCACTGCCTTTACTTAGGGCTTTCAAAACCAGCACTTTGAATTGTGATCAGAAATAACTAAGCCATCATTGCAGCTGCTACAAAGGTGGTGAAGGGGGAGCAGAGGCCTATGAGCCCTATAATCCCACCTCTGTAAGAAGTGTGGCTGCAGCATTCAGAAGCGATTGAAGTTTCTGAATGGTCTTTTAAAACCCACATATAGCGCATTACAATAATCGAGAAATGAGGCACAGATCACTGTAACCAGATTGGAAGGTTACACTGTTTTGACCTTTTCTGCTAATATGAAACATTAACAGGTGAGCTTTTTTTTGCTTTCTGATGCCTAGTGGAAAGCCGGCAATGTTCAGGCAACTGATCTCAACACCTTTGTGCAAGCCGCAACACTGTTCACCCTTACCTGCCGCCGTCTTCTGAACTTTTCGAAAGCCTCCTGCATGCTCTCAGTATCTGTTCTTTTCTCCTTCCCTTCATCATCAGATCCCTCTAGAGTTATTGTGAAAGCACAGTAATTCTTCTTCCTTCCCGATGCCATCATTCTTTCGTACCTTCCGTAAAAAGAAGTTCAAATGGTCATTTGTCAGAAATTCACATTTTAATTCCACCGCAACCAAGTTTTGGAAGACTACTTCCTAGAGTGGTCCACCTCATAAGGAAATGGGAACATAGGAAGGGCTCTGCTGGATCAAACCAAAGGCCCATCTAGTTCTGTTTCATAATGTCAACCAGCTGTCTATAGGAAGCTCACAAGCAGGTCCTGAAAGCAAGAGCATTCTCCCCACCTGCCATTCCCAGTGACTAATATTCAGAGGTATATAAGCAACCCCTGATTTGCAGTGGGGTTGCATTCTGGGTCACTGCAACCCCACAATGGTGGAGCGTGTATAAGCTTGCTCCGCCCAGATACACCCCCTTTTTATGCCACTTCTGGGTTCGTGACAATGCACACATGCACAGTCATGGGTGCTTTGAATGTGCACAGAATGGTAATGGTCTGTATTACCTCTGGCAGTGGAGGGAGAACATGTTTATTTTTGGGTAGTGCTGAATGAGAAATCTGACTCAGTGTGCAGTTTAAGGTGAAACAACCTAATTCACGCTTTCCAAAACAATATGCAAACTGAAACACAGCCATCCTTCAAAATTCACGCTTCTCTCCAGCCAAGTAAAGGCTACAAAAATGTACACACTGGGGTAAAGTGTTCATAAAAATGCTTATATTAATGAAAACAACATATAAAAATGCATCCCGTTAGGAAAAAATCACTTTGCATGAATGTACACATTAGGGGAAATTACATACTAACGTGTGTATTAGGAAAAATTCACACTAAGATGCTGATGAATTTTCATGAGGACTTAAAAAAAAGTAACTTGCAAATTGATGTAGAAATGGGGAGGACTCATATTTAGACTGGCAAAGTGAGACACCAAAATGAACAGATTTGCCCTTTCCTACTTTGCAGGGTGGGGGGGGGGCACCTCTGGGAAGGAAGAGTCATAATCTGAATCCTATTGAAATGACTCCATGATTGGAGCAGAAGTCCTTCGCTGCTTGTTAATGTGGGAACAAATGACTAACGTTTTCGAAAAGACAGGCAGGGAAGCACTTAAATCTGTCCTAGCCTCATTACACAGATAATTAAAATTTCGCTCAGTAGTGCACAAGACCAATAACCCAGTCTATTAAAATATTTGTAAAAATGTCACTGTGTGTGTTCTTCCAAGATTTTAACAGCTTTCTCCAAACGTCTGGCTGGATTACCAAGTAGGCATGTTGCAGAGTCTGAAAGTTGAGCAGCCTTAACAGAGTGGATATGCTGGGACAAGGAAGAGAAAACTGACTGGGCCCCTCCAATTTTTATTTTTAATTCTCTCTCTCTCTCTCTCTCTCTCTCAGTAAAAGTGAGTCTCAAATAATTTTATTTACAGAGATGTAAGAAAAAACAAACAAACGATTTTCAAGCTGATTGCTAAACAAGAAACAAACCAGCTCCTGTGCTCCACAGTTCTGGCTGATATTTGCAAAGGTGCTTGCAAGTGCTTCCCCCACTCGCACCCCAGCCTTTCTGCCCTCAAAACTGGAGACTCCCCTGACCACATCCCTCACTGGCCCTGAGTCCCACCTCAGTTGTTTCTGCCTGCCTGCAACGTGTCCTTCAACTCCGATACTGCCTCTTGGTTCCTGGATGCAGGGTAAAGAGGAGTCTGCGATGGTGCATAGAAGCTAGTCAATGGATTACTGCAATGCATTATATGTGGGGCCGCCTCTGGAAACAGTTCAGAAACTTCAGCTGGTGCAAAATTTGACAGCCAGGTTGCTCACCAGAACAAGAGAATTTGAGCATATAACGCTGATACTGGCCCAACTGCACTGGCTGCCCAATTAGTTTCCGGGCCCAATTCCAAGTGCTGCTGACCTATTAAGTCTTACATGACTCAGGACCTCAGTATCTTAAGGACTGCCTCTCCCTATAGAAACTGACCAGAACCCTGTGCTTATCATCCAAGGTTCTTCTCTGTCTCCCACTCTCCCTAAGAAGTTCAGAGGGTGACAGCACAAGAGCAGGCCTTTTCAGTGGTGGCTCCCCATCTGTGGAATGCACTCCCCAGAGAGGCTGTCCTGGGAGCATAATTACATGGATTTAGGCACCAGGCGAAAACATTCCTCTTTACCCAACCCTTCAACCATTAAATATTCTATGGCTTGCTAAATGGGGGGGGGCAGTTATTACCATTATTTTATCATTATGTTGTGCAAATTATCTCCTTCACTAGACTTGATATTAGCCCAAAAGGCCAAGAAATTGTCTTCTTAATGTTGTATATCACCCTGGTATCTTTGGATAAAGTGCTGTACATAAATCGAATAAATAAATAACAGCATACTATATGATGGTCATATTTACATTTATTGCCCCACCCACTTTTACCTCTAGTCTCGCCCATCACTGACATGCGGCCCTTAGAAGGTTGCCCAGAAGAGAATGTGGCCCCCATGCTGGGGAAAAAGTCTTCCCACTCTTGATTACTCCCAGCACCAATGTGGTGCTCTGATATTTACAGCGCTTCCACCAGAGATGGCCAGAAGGTAGTAGAGCGGTTACTGGCCCACCAAGACTCAGGTGACACAAGGCACCAATTGTGTTCCATTTGGTCTTATATAGTTGCTACTCACTCTGCCCTAGCACCTCAGTCTAGGCCAGCGGTCAGCAAACGTTGTCAGCAGGGGGTTGGTCCCATAGCTGTCAAGTTTCGGATTTGAAAATAAGGGATCAGCAGTCTCACCCATCCTGGGGACAGTCACATGTCAGTGGTGGGCAGGGCCAGAAGCAAAAGTGGGTGGAGCAGCATTGAACGTGTCGGCAGCTGGGAAAAGCAAGCGGGCTTGGGCTCGGAGCGGAGCAAAGAGGAGGGCAGCCAGCAAAGAGGAGGGCAGCCATGTGCTCCGCGCAATGGAGCCCCATCGTCTTCTTGTCTGATCCCATCAAAACAGGACAGGAAGCAGCAGCTGCTCAAAGGCAGCCAGGCTCCGCCCGCCAGCTAACCCTATTGGCCGGCTGAGGGGCTCAGCGGCAATGAATAGGGGCTGATGCAGGGGGAGGAATACACCCCCCTGTAAGCACGGGAAACGGCTCCCACTTGCTTTGAGGGCTGAGGCTTTTCTCTCCAAGTAGGCGAGGTCTTCCCACCCAGTCCCTGGCCAGCAGGGGAGGAGCTGCTTCCATTAAAAACGGGAAATTTAAGGGAAATAAAAAATAAGGGAGAGCAGCGGGAAACTGCTTGAAATAAGGGAGAATCCTGGGGAAAACAGGATACTTGACAGCACTGGTTGGTCCACTGTCCCTCAGACCTTGTGGGGGGCTGGACTATATTTTGGGGGGGGGGGTGAACTATTTTCGCCTGCCCACAAAGAGGCCTGAAGATGCTTCACTTTACTTGTCCCAGTTGTTGTCCCAATAGCCGCAGTTGGGCTTCTCCAGCCAGCCAGGCTCTGTGGCGGGGTAGGAGGCTGCATTGGCTGGCGAACACAGAAGCAGCAGCCCCAGAGGAGGAGCCGCGGATGGAGGTTGGGGAACCAGGGCGTCGCCAGAGCTTTTACCCACCACCTGCTGCTGCTGCTTCCCGAGAGGCACCACGGAGAAGAAGACAGAGCTGCCCACCAACCCGCAAGCAGCAGCCGCAGCCACCACAATGACCTGCCTGAACGCCATGGGAGGGAGGCAGGTGGTGACAAAGAAAGCGAGCGAGGAAGCGGCGTGGAAAAGGGGTGCGCAGAAGAAGGGCAGACTGAGGGAGAGGGAGGAGGAGCAGGAGGAAAACGCAGAAGCAGCCGACTGCTGGCGTCACACGGGGACAAGATTGCCCCATCCCTGAGGAGAAAAGTGCCGCCGTGTGAGGGAAAGGGAGGGAGAGGGAAAGAACGCATGTGCTGGCGATCCACACAGTGATTCCCGGACCGTCCGCGGGCCAGATCTAGAAGGCAATTGGGCCTGATCTGGCCTGCAGTCCTTAGTTTGCCGACCCATGGTCTAGGCAATGTTGCTGAGGTGCTCACAGAATCCTATCATTGGCTCAATGGCCAATTAGTTGTCATGTCTCCTGAGGCTCAGAAGTGAGCAGGTGAGGCCTGTGTGGTAGGAACACATCTTAGTAGTGTATGTATGTCAAGATGGTGAGTCAGGAGGGAGAACATGGCTTTACCTTGTGGTTCAGGGGTGCAGCCTGGTGAACACAGGGACAGAACCAGTCTCCAAAATACTTGAGCCAACTAAAAAGCAGGCTGCTCCCTTGCTTCTTACTGGAGACCCTGAGGATGGAGGCTGAAACCAAGAGATGTGGCAACTTTACCTCCTATTGAACCAGCTGATGGTTCCAAATTGCCAGCCCTCTCAAAAGGTGGCAGTCTAGACCTTTCTAACTTTTTGGTCATGCCATATGTTTGTCTCTGTCCCCTTGTCTTCAAAAGAGGGTTGACATTTTGGGGGAGCTGTTTGGTAGCCATGGTTATCAGACTCTAAAAATATGGGGTTTCCATTGTACTTTACAGAGCCACCTTCTATGGGTGATGAATAATTGTTATTTTTTGTCACTTTATTATAACTATTATAATTATTCTTAAAAGGGCATCCATATAGAAATGTTGTCACCTGCCAACTGGCCCTTTCAGAACATCTCTCTCTCCCCCCCCCCCCAAAAAAATGAAAATCAGTGCTGAAAACAGCGAGCTTCAGTAATAACAGTGTTATTAAACAGCTGCATGTTAAACCCTTTTGCCTTCAGGAGAAGTTGTGTTTTGTTGGACTAAGCTACAGGAAGAAAGGGGATTCCCTATTCTCTCGGCTGGCTTTAAGACTCTTCACCTCTTCTCCTTCCCCACACCACATCACCCTACAAAAATCAAAGGTATCTATTGAATCAAAGCTGCCTTTGATTCTTCGGTGACATCAAAACGCAGTTGTGGCTTCCCTCCCCCCCTTCCTGCATATAGTAAGAATCAGGGTTTCATGTTGAGATGTCTTTGAGCGGTGCAAAACCAAAGCTTTAGCTGCAAAGCCAGCCGGGCAGTGGAATTCTATTTGCTAACCAGCTGATGGGGGGGTGGTATTGTATGTGTGTGTTATGTGATGTATTCAACACTAGTGCTACTCAGGAGTAGACCCATTGAAATTCATGGCCACGACTAAATTAGGTTCATTAATTTCAATCGGAGTACTCTTAGTAAAACTTTGTGGGGAACGTTTTTCACACCAAGGGCCACATTCCCATCTTGAGCAATCTTCCAGGGGCCACATGACAGCAGTGGGCAGGGCTAGAGTCAACAGGGGATGGAGCAATAAATGCAAAATTTATCACTGCACTACACAGACACATACACACCTCTGTTCTCTTTCTAGGCAAGCAAGAGGCATTGTTGGAGTTCAAAGACATATTCCAGCCAGCAGGGGCAGACTTTGGTCATCGTTGGTAATAGTCTTGTCTGCTCTACTATATCCCGACTAGCAGCAGCTCTCCAGATACTCAGGCAGAGATCTCTCATGTCACCTGCTATGTCACCGACTACCCTGAGCCTTTTAGCTGGACAATTTGATGCTGGAGATTTTCTGCATGCAAAACAGTTGTTCTACCATTGAGCTATGGATGGTCCCTACCCCTAAATGATCATACCATAATAAATCCATACTAATGTATGCTTTCCAATAAGACCTGCCTGTGTATCTCAGAATCCAGAGATCTTTTGTTTTAAATCCTGAACTCTTTTGTTACCTGTTTTTGCCCAATTTTTTGTATGTAACATACATACCATTTCGGGGGGGGGGGGTTGTGTTGCATCTCTGTTTTTATGATACTATTTTATTATTTTATGTTATATTTGTATGCCGCATAAGAGGCTTTTAAAAAAATAATAAGAGGTTTACAAATGCTTTTAAATGGAAATTTTGGCTGCCTCTGTACAGTAAAATAGAAATAAACACTAACTGATAAATACTTTTTAAAATGCTTTTAAAGAAAGAGAAAATAACATTTTAAATTCTGGATATGGTTTTAAAATAAAGGTTTTTTAGGGGTTTTTTACTCTGTAGAGCAGGTGTGAGGAACCTTTGACCCTCCAGGTGTTTCTGAACTACGGCTCTCATCAATCCCGGCAAGAATGGCCAATGGCCAGGGATGATGGGAGTTGTAGTTCAGCAGTATCTGGAGGGCCAAAGGTTGTCTACACCTGGTATAGGGGCATAGTTGAATATCATGCTTCAGATAATGCTGGAAAACAACGGGGCAATCCTGTACAGTGGTACCTCTGGTTAAGAACTTAATTTGTTCTGGAGTTCCGTTATTAACCTGAAACTGTTCTTAACCTGCGGTAGCACTTTAGGTAATGGGGCCTCCCGCTGCTGCTGCTGCTGCTGCTGCTGCACTGCCACGCGATTTCTGTTCTCATCCTGAAGTAAAGTTCTTAACCCGAGGTACTATTTCTGGGTTAGCAGAGTCTGTAACCTGAAGCGTCATTAACCTGAAGTGTCTGTAACCTGAGGTACCACTGCATTTCAGGGCTGGGGAAACTTTGTCGCTCTATATTTGTCAGACTCCAGCTCCCATCACCTATCCCCAATGATCATGTGGGCTGGGGATGACGGGAGCTGGAATCTGCCAACAACTGGAGGGCAACCTGTTCACCCAGCAGAATGTATTTGAAGGAACATCTCCTCACATATGTTCTCCCAAGGGTCATCAGAATGCCGCCACAGGATGAGACGCCCTGTAAGAGACTGCATATGGAACAAGGCCTCCTCTTTGGTGACACCCTGCTTATATGTTACCGGTAGTTTGTTTAGACAGATGTTTGCAGATATGTGAATGGATCAGTCTGATATTTTTAAGTACTTTGCAGCTTGATTCCCCCACCTCTTCTCTCTCTCTTTCTTTTCAGTGTGCTTAAAGGTGAATTAGAAGTGTGTTTCATTTCCCTTCTGCCTGAGTTATGGAAAGAGAACAATCTTCTACGATTCAACTGAATGATTCTCTTCTGTAATGTGGAATAAATTACTCAGTTTATGTTTGCATAATTGCATAGTGAATATTATTGTTAATAATATTGTTAAGAATACAGTGCTATTGTTTCTGCTTAACTGCTTAGCATGTAATATTGAAAACATAAAAATAATGATTATATATGTCAACATAATTTAGTATTTTTTTTAAATGTAATAATAGCTTTTCTATATTGTACCTATGGAACGTATGTGCATAGGGATCTTCGTGGAACACCGCCCCTAAAAATTAACACCTATTCCCCCATCCTCAAAAGAATCTTTCTCTCTCACCTGATCCCTCCTCCTCCAAATACTACCGCCACCTCTTCCAGGGGCGTCTCCGTGTCCTAGCAACGCTCAAGATGGCCTCCCTACCCGGAAAGATTTCTGGTCGTTGTAGTCCAGGGCTGCATTCAACGGCAGCGTCTCTTTCTGGCCTGCAAACTACACTTCCCAGGAGGCGCCACGGTAGAAAGAGGGGAAGTGGGGTAGGCGAAGCGCGTTTACCTGGACGAGGTGAGGCACGGAAGCGCAATGGCTGATGGGAGGTGTAGTTTCTGAGGAGCAGGAGGCTCCAGCGGCGCAGACGGGCCATAGGGCCCCAGCGGGACTACAAATCCCAGAGAGGAGCGGGAGGGAGCGGGGCAGGGCGCCGCCTCAGGGCGGGGGGTACGAAAGGGAGCCGGTTGGAGTCGGCTGTTGCCAACGGCTTTTGGGTCCGCTCGCTCAGGTGAGGCCGGGAAAGGGGCCCGGGTGGGCGGGGCTTGGCGGTGCTGTCTCCCGTCTTTCCCCCCATTCCTCCTCTCTGAAGGTAGAGCCCCTGAAGAGCTGGAGGAAGGTTTCCCGTTGTCCCTCAGCGAGCATGGAAGGCTCAGGCGATGGCGCCTCCTGGTCGGGAAGGTGGGGGGTCGGGTGAAATTTCGCCTTGACGTCACCTGCATTGACCTCCCCCCACATAGGCGTTTGGGGGGAATCTAACGTGACCTTTCCACCCCACCTCCCACAAACAAACATTTGTGGGCATCTAGCTTTGCCCCCTTTCCCTTCCCATATATTTGGGGGAGTCTAGTCTTGACTATTTCCTCCCCTCCCCTATACATTTGGGCTAATCTAGCCCTGACCTCCACACACACACACATATTTGGGGGAGTCTTGTCTTGATACTCCTGTGAACATACACACGGTTGGGTTTTGGGGGGGAGGAGGGGGTGTATTTTGCCAAGAGCATTTTAGCGCCTTATTTTTAGGGACCAAGGGTGAAGCTTTGCTCTCCCGTCCTTATGGGACGGTGTCGTCTTGGGACAGAAGGTTCCCATCTGTATTTGTTGTGAAACTTGGTTCTTGTTTTCATACGTACCTTGATAGATGCTATGGGGGTTTGGAGAAAGAAGTGGGCTAGTTTTGGGAGTGATTTGAAGGACGGCCTGCAGATGGGTGGGGTGTACATAAGAAATCATTGTTATTATTATATAGAGTTTTGCATATACTGCCAATCAGCTGCCCCCCTCCCTTTTCCACTGAACTATAGTTTTACCTGGTGCACACCTGACACCTCATGGACCAAATGAGGAAGTCTGGTGGGCCTAGTTAGACCTGCCGACCGGATACTCCCCGCTGCCGACCTGAGTCAGGGCACCTTCTTCAGTACCTACACTTAAGGTCAGTTGTGCCTAAGAAGTGGGGCCTTCTTGATGGTGACCCCGGACCCGAGGTCCTCACCTTGCTCTGTCTAGCCAGTTGTTTAGGTCAGTGTTGAAGACCTTCCTCTTCAATGCTGTATTTAACTTGAGATTCTAATTAGCCGGCGAGTTACAGAGCAGCTTGTTAAAAGTTTTTTTCTGTGCTTGGCAATGTGGATGCCATATCTTTATACGGTAACTTGCCCTGCTCTGGTTTGTATGTTGCTTTGTGAGGACGTAGCCTTCAACAATATATTTAATAAAGGAGTTAGTCTCTCACAAAGAGAATGGCCCAATATTGGATCTCAGGGTTGATCCACCTATTCACCTATGAAAATGGGGAGAAACTCACCTCAAAAGAGAGAGTGTTTTAGGCCTCACACCTGTATGTCTGGCTCCCTACAGACACTCTAAACAGAAGTATGTGGGACTGTAAAACAAGCAAGTTCCAATAAGGAGAATATTATTTATTTTATAATTCCACTTAATATTGCATCTTCTTCCAAGACATACAAGGTGAGGTACCTTTTGACCTCAGAATAGCTTTGTAATGAAGGTTAGGCTGAGATAGTGACCGGCTCAAGTTCACCATTGTAAGAATAGTTTTGCATGGTGTTTGTTGTGGGTTCACTTCCCCCATCTGAATTTAATTTATGATAAATAAGTGGGAATGTCTTTACTCCTCATTGAAGTGGGACGGGGAGAATCTGGGCTCTGGCATTTGATTTTTACAGAGAGGCATATCTTGGGCTCCCTTATTAATTTGACTTTTAAATGATCAGGTGACGGGAAAGTGCCTGAGAGCTGCTGCTGCTAGTCAGAGCAGACAATACTGGGCAAGATGGACAGATAGTCTGGCCTAGTATAAAACAGCATTTTCATGTTTCTGTGTTGCAGTTTTAAAGGAAAAGCAACACATGGCATCTCAAAAGATTAACTGACTCATTTTGGTAGTGTGCTTGTGGAGAAAATAACCTGGTACCAGGTGCATGCAGCAGGCGAAGAATGTGATGGATATGCAAGCAACTAGACAATACAGCCTGTACTCTACATCTGTGGATAAAGTTGGTGGCTGCTGTTGCAAATTTTCTCAATCCTTCAATTCAGGAACGCTTTTAGGTGTGTCATGGGAACTCTCACAGCTACTGAGTACTGTTCTGAAAAAGCTTCATGTTGTGAGCTGCATATATACGATTCTTCCTTTTCCTGCTAATTGGGATGTGTTTGAGGTATGTGTAATAAAAATGGAAACTGCTGCGAAGGTTCCTTAATTTTTGAACTGCTTGGTGAGACCCGAGCATCTTAAATAGGTGAGTGGAAGCACCTGTGCTTTGGAGTTTGACCCCTGTACCCATGAGAACTATAAACGTGACTTCCTTATTGAGCAGGACAAGCATAAATTATCCAATGAAAGAAACAACAAAATGACTAACAAAATGAATTTCAATAGGGACAAATGTAAGATTCTGCATTTAGGCAGGAAAAACCAGCTATACAAATATAAGATGGGGGGGACACCTGGCTTGCCAGTAGTACACGTGAAAATGATCTAGGGCGTCTTAGTAGACTACAAGCTTAACATGAGTCAATAGTGTGATGTAGCAGCAAAAAAAAAACCTAATGCTATTGTAGGCTGCATCAACAAGTATAGTGTCCTAATCAAGGGAAGTAATATTTTAAAATGTGGCTCTTGGGGGTGGGGTTATTGGATTATTTTATTTTGATTTTATATACAGTAAAACTCTGGTTATGTACCATCCTCCTTGCGAACGCTTCAGGTAATGAGCTCCACTAACCTGGAAGCAGGTGCTCCTGGAAGCAAACTTTGTCCCAGGATGCGAGTGGAAGTTGCGCGCCAAAGGTGCGTGCGCAGCGGGAGGCCCCATTGGCGAAAGCACAACTCATGTTAAGAATGGTTTCAGGATAAGAACGCACCTCCAGAATGAATTAAGTTCGTATTGTGATCTTTTTTTGTGAAGCGCCCTGAGACCTCCGGGTATAGGACGGTTTATAAATTCAATGAATGAATGAATGAATGAATGAATATTACTGCTCTATTCTGTTTTGATCAGACCACACCTGGAGCCTTATGAGGAATGGTTGCGGGAATTGGGTATGTTTATGCATCGCTTCTCAGCATTTTGGCTAAGATAAAGTGTAGTGGCATGTTTATGCTGGAAATGTTGAAACTGAGAGCAGATGTGATAGCCAATGGCTTCAAGTTACAAGAAAAGAGATTTCAACTAAACATCAGGAAAAACTTTAAGACAGTAGGAGCTGTTCAACAATGGAATGGACTTCCTCAGAAGGTGATGGATTCTCCTTCCTTGGATGTTTTTAAGCGGAGGTTAGATTTTCATCTGCCATGTATGATGTAATTGAATATTCCTGCATTGCAAGGGGTTGGACTAGATTCCATCCAACTCTACAATTCTGTGATTCTATGAAAAATGATCTGGAGCAGGACGGGGGGTTGCTGTGCCTTGATTTTATTTCCTTGTTTTGTATGTCTCCATCCCTGCATAGAGAAACCTTTCATATTGGGGATTTCCTGTAGCAAAAGTTTCATCCAGCTATGGCAGCTAGAGGTTTATTATTATTGTTATTATTATTTATTTAAATGACTATTACATAAAAGACAGCTGTGTAATTTAATACACCAAACTGAAATAAGTCACCATTACTCCTGGAAGCAAGGCTGTCCAAAGGGAAGAGGAATGGGCATGCTGCCTTAAATAATAAATTGGTCAGATTCCTGGAATGGGCAGGGGATGTCATTCAAACTTCTTGAAGGTGTTGATGAAGGGAAATTTGTTTGTATATTTAGCAAACAATGCAAGGCCCAGCAAGAAATAGAGGGGTGGGTGGAGAAGCATTGCATTGCTGGCAGGAAAAGGATTCCAAACTTTGAGTTAGAGAGGGGCTGTGACGGCCTTGAATTTTCTTGGCTTCTCCGACTTCTGAGCCTTTCTCTGCAATATCCTGTTGTCAGATAAGTCCTAGCCAAGCATATTTCAAATAAAGTGTTTCGATTCTTTTAAGAAGGTTGAACTATCTAGATGGGGCTTTAGAGTCTGGTATTCTCCATGCATCCGCAACTCTTGCTGTACTGTGTGCATTTCGTAAGTCCCACATAGTCTTCAGTTTTTCTGGGTTGTGCTTGCACTAATTCCTGCAGCTGTACAAGAATCGTGATGAGTCAGAGTTGGCTAAAGCTACCAGCAGAGCAGGCTGTGCAACTGTTGCCAAACTGTAAAAAAAGGGGGATGACCCCCTCTCGAGTTGCCAGAAGTTTCCAAAATGCCAATGGCCGAGTCATCTCACTGTGCTTTGGCAAGTAAAGCCCTGTCAATCTTAGGTATGTTCTTGTCTAGAAACTTAGCGGAGAGACCTAGCTGCCCTGAAACCATGGCAGAGCCATGGGAACATTCTTGGAGGAAGGACAGTAGCTCAGTGGTAGGAAATCTGCCTTGCATGCAGAAGGTTCCAAGTTCAATCCCCCAGCACCTCTAATTACGGCTGGGAGTGCCTCCAATCTGAAACTTGGAGAGTTTATACCAGTCAGTGCTATTGAGCTGGATGAACCAATGGTCTTGACTCTGTATAAGGCAGCTTCCTGTGTTCCTGTGCCTTGCTGGATGCACCTAGGATATGGTGACCAAATTTCCAACACAGATAATCATTTCTGAGGCTCTACACTCTGATCACAATCTTAAGGGTTAGAATTTGGTGAAATAAATGGCACTGTTCACTGTAGACGTTAGCATGAAGTAGTTGCTTTAGGCAGTGAGTTCCACAGAAAGTCTGACATTCCTCTTTCTGCAGTGTGTGTGTGTGAGAGAGAGAGAGAGAGAGAATTTTCCTTTAAGGTACAAACCTGTCTACAGTCAGCCCTGGAAAATTTTGAGAACACATTGTCTGTGTGTGTTCGAAAGCTCAGAAATTGAAAAGGGTTTGAGGATCTGCCCTACATTTATTATTTTGAACCTTTATTTCACCCAAAGTGGACCAGGTTCTGCTAATGAGAAAGCCCTGAAGTGCAAAGGTGGTGTTCATGCTCCCAATAATCAAGCCTTGGGTTTCTATTGTCTGCTGCAATGCTTTCTTCAAGACTTCCGAAACAACCTTACTGCCTTTTTTTTTTTTTTTTTTTTGCCTGGGCCCCAGAAACCTCATTACTCTGTGCACTATCCTGGATAATGGGGTGGACCTGTACATTCTTCTTTCTTTGACTTCCCTTGCAACTTCTGAACTTTAAAAAATAACTTAAAAAAACCTCACACATTTGCTGCCAATTTTATTGTTCTATTCTGCTCTTAGCAGCAGGTTTTATCGACTCCTGCATGTCGCATTTTATAGCCTAAGATGCTATTCTGTTAGTGACCCTAATTTATATCCATTTTCCTACTTCCATTTCCCACTCACCCCTACGTGAGAGTGTGTGGGTTTTAAAAAGTGACCCACAAGGGTCTGTGTTTCTCAAATATAGCTAGAAAGCCTGTTAAAGGACTATCTAGTCCAGTTTTCTTTTCTCAGAGTGGTTAACCAGAAGCCCACAAACAGGACACGAGTGTAACTCTGACCCTGCTGTGTAAAATGCATGCCATTATTATGCCATCACGGTGCATGGCACTTTTACAGATTAATGAACACAGAAAAATCCCTTCCCCAAAGAGCTGAAAATTGAAAAGTCAATGGAGGGGGAGGATATATATATGCATACTGTTCCGTTACCCATATGTGGTCTTAGTGCCCCCTGCATCTCTTACGAAAGCTAAGGGTTTGTGTGGAATGACTTCACAGAGAAGTTGAGCTTTAAAGTGGGAGATAGACTCTGAAGGTAAAATGACAAGTAGACTGTGTTGGATTTGTGAGTGGAGAGAAGGACGACACAGTTGACATTTAAGGTGAAGCAGAAGCTGGTCTAATTGTTGAAGGTGATGAATTCTGAATAGAAGGACGAAGGTTGAGGAATGACAATGAAAAATTTGAGAGAATAAGATTGCGATGGTTTTGATGACGTGATTTTTCCCCCTTGTGGGGGCTGAAAGTAGAAGCTATGGGTCAACCTGAGGTGTGAGAGCACAGGACACAGAAGCCAACTCCTAGGGGTCAAGGGGACTTCAGTCCCCCCAATAAAATATTTAATAGGACTGGGTCTCCCCAAAGTTGATGGGCATTGCCATTCAAATGGTGTGCATGCACCGTGTCATCTGATCAATTTTGTGGGGCGGGGCTTACCTTGCTGCCCCCCCCCCCCATATTTTATTCAAGTTGGCACTCCTGGCACAGGATGCTATGAAAAGTATGTGTGAATAAACTTCCAGTGAGGAATAGGACCTCCTCTCCTGCCAAAGGCACAGGCCGGTTAAATATATCTATTGCTAAAATAATTTATACGCTGCTTTTAAACCAGAAGTTAACAATGTGGTGTGCAACAAAACTTGTTTATTTGTTTTTAGAAAAATATTTGGATACTATTTCATAAATGAATCAAAGCAATTTACATCAAAAATACATAAAACCATACCAAAAAAAAGTTTAAAACAGACATAAATTCATCATTGTGGAAACATGTACGCTTAATAGCCTGCATACTCCTGGCAGAATATAAACCTTTTCAGCAGACGATCCTTTAAAACATATGAAACAGCATTATGGTTCTTTAAAATTCCATCTGCAGTATATAAGGGCCAGTAAAAACTGGTAAAATGTAACAAAGGCCCAGGAAAATCTAACTGAAGAGGAGTCAATGAAATCTTCTGTCACCTGGATATCGAGAAAGAGTCCATTCTGCAAAGCAGGTGCCAGCGGAGGGAGCCTCTCTCAAGTGGCTATTAGGTAAAGATCGGCAGGACGAGGCAGGACCAAGAGGGCTTCTTCTGATCACTGTGATGTGCAGGTAGATCTAAACAGGTGGAGGCATTGTTTCAGATAACGTAGTCCCAATCTATGTATGGCCTTGAAAGTTGCCAGCAGTACCTTTTAAACTTGGCTCTGGAGTAGATCAGCAGCTAGTGCCCTTTTCTCAGCTCTGGTGATGTGGGTGTTATATGGTTTCCCACTTAGCAGTCTAGCTGCAGCCTATTCCTTCCAAACTTGCCGCCATCACTGCATCCCAACTACGCTGTCCCCGCCTGATTAGGGAAGAGCATTGTTCTTGCAAGCCTGTTTTATTTTAATGTCTCTCTTTAGGGAGGGTTCAGAAACATCCTGCTCTGTTCCTCTAGTGCCAGTATTGAGATTCATGCCCAGTCCACAAGTCCTGGCTTCCCATAGCTTGTATGGACCTGCCTGTCTGCCAGGATCTCTGCATCGTCACTTGTGAGGAAAGATGTTGGCAGAGGGGCAGGAGAACACAAAAGGTGCAATGAACTCAGGAAACCTCACCCCAAGCTCAAATGGGTTGAGAAACACTTAATTACTTGACTATTGCTCTTCCTGTACGTGGCTTGTGGTGTTTTCTTGCACACCGACATAGCTTGAGCAGATAAGGCTGCAGTTGGATGCAACTGGTGATGGGCAGAGTTAACTCGCTGGTGCTTTTTGTACTACATCCAGAAAAAAACTCAACTTATTGTGGCGTATAGTACCAATTTTGCTGTAAGGTTAGAATTTAGGGTGGGTGGTTTTATGGTTTAGTAGTGTCAGTGAGGAAGCAACTTATGTTGAGTTTCATTTAAAGGATTGGGAGCAAGCCATAGGCTTGTGAATTTCCCCTTTTTGGTGGACCAGTTTCATTCTCCATTTGTACGTTGTTGTAAGCATAGCTTGCTGTGGTGTCTAAGCAGGGCAAACTGTGGTTAGCATGATCCTCCAAATCATGGTTTTGAAGTGGGCTTGCAAACCATTACTGTATTGCTGGATCCAGATGTCTCAGCAAAGTGTGGTTAGAGCCACTGAGAATGGAGTGAGAGAGAGTGTTGTAGGGGTGTCGGGGGGGGGGGAGCATGCCAGACCAAGATGCTTTCCTAATGGTCTGAATCAAGTTTGTGCCTAAAGGATTCATTTTCAGCTTAATTCTAGCTAAATAACAAGTTTAAAATCTGGTGGTAATAACAGCTATTTTTCACGTCAAATGAATTGTGCCTTCTGTCTGCTCCTAATAGATGAGCCTTCAAAGACCATTGTTTGAGCCACAATCCTAGTTAATATCCTGCTTTGACAGTCTTCTCTTTATTTTAATCAGCTTAAATACTGAAGCATTAGATATCTTTACCGCCACTATCACCGAAACCTACTTTAGGAGGGGGGAGGAAGGATTGCTTAGCATAGCAGAATAACTGTAACCTTGTGTACGTTGTGTAGGCTTCATGTGTTTTGCTGAACAACTGTCTCTTGGGGTGAGTAAATAGGCTCAGTTGGGAATGTCCCACCTCTTGCCTGTCTGTTGTGAAAGGCCCCTGGGATAGGTCCCTGAATAACTGGGACAGCATATACACAGTATATATACTGCTTCAGTTTAGAGTGATGCATATAAATTAATAATAATGACAATGTCTTCTGTCTACATGGTGCTTGGAGCTTAACCATGGTCCATCAAGTCTCCCGTTTCAATCATAAATCTACCATACGTTTATTTGTTGGACTTGGGTACGCTGCTTTCTCTTGGCCTCCATAGTCCCTGACTTTTTGCTGGGTATGGGAACCTGCCTGGGAAGTTGGTGATTCAAACCAAGATGACAGCCAGCACTAGTGCCAATTCTAGGGGTCCCTGGGTGCCAGGACACACACAATTTTTTGGTAAGTGCTCAACACCCACACCACGGGGATCTGATGCGACTTCCAGTTTCTATATGCAAAGCCTCAGAAGTGACCACCAGTAGGAACCAGAAGTGGCACCAGAGGTCTCGCAAGGCCTCCAACATGACCTCCGAGGCCCTGGAAGCGCTGCTGTGTCACCAATGTAACATGATGTCATGACATCATGTTACATCGCAGGTGCCACTGGGCACCCACAATCTGGGGGCCAAGTCAGCACCCTTGACAGCCAGTAAAAGGACAAACCACCAAAGTCGAAACTACTGGGAAGTAATGGGCTGGATTTGTGGCCAACTGTGGGTTTGGTGACAAAGAAGAAGTTGCTGGCCTGTTTGCAGGTCCTGGAGACCTCGTGGAACATCTTGGCTGCTTCCCAAGTAGTATTTATAAAGGGGAACCTAGGAAGCTGCCTTATGCTGAGTTGGACCATTGGGCCATCTAGCTCAGTCTGGTCCATAGCCATCTAGTCTGCATCAACTGTTTGCAGCTCTCCAGGCAGGAAGTCTCTCCCAGCCCCAACTGGAGATGCTGGAATAGAAAATGCAATCTTCAGCATTCAAGGCAAATGCTCCACCACCGAGCTACAGCCTTTCCCCCAGGAGGTGATGGAGCAGTGGCCCTATCCCTTTGTCAAGATCCCAGGTTTGGCTGGAAGAGGCTGCTTTGGGTGCCATTAAACAGGCTCCATTTTCTTATCCCAGTCTACAAAGAAATATGGAATCTGGCTCCATCTGCCCTCTGAGGCACAGAACTGCCGAGAAATTCACTGGGCTGTTGATTACATAGGTGTGAGGTAAGAATGACTGAGAATTGTGTCATTTGATCACTCTGGAAGTGATCAAAGCCCTTTGATCACTCTGGAAGTGTTCAATATGTTCTAAGGAGCCCTCTCATTGGATTTATCCAGTGTGATACTGTGAAGTGAATCTTGAGGCCAAGCTAACATTGAGCAGTTCCAGTGGGCATGCTGGTCCCCCAGCAGTTAACATGTCATTTAACAAAGGATAGGCTCCAACTTAGTAAAAAACACAAAACAGGTCAGTCAAAGAGAGAGACATATCAGTTATTCTGCAAATGCAGATAAATCCAATGCCCTGTCCTTGGTGAAACAGCCTTGGGGCAGATATCCTAATTTTTAGTATAATAATTTGCAGCTATGAAAAGCTTCTGCTCATAAATGCATTGTCTGGTTAATAAGTACAGTGGTACCTCGACTTACAGATTTAATCTGTTCCGAATGCACATTCATAGCTCGGAAAATTCGAAAAGTCGAAAAAAGTGATTTTCCCATAGGAATGCATTGGAAACGAAAAATTCAGAAAAATTCGTAAGTCGAGTAAACCGCATCTAAAATTCATAAGCCGAGTAAACCCCATCTAAAACCGCCAACGGATGTCCTTCGGATGTCGAAAAATTCGTAGGCGTGCGGGCACTTTTTTCATTCGTAAGTCGAAAAATTTGTATGTCGAGTAATTCGCAAGTCGAGGTACCACTGTATCATTATGAGCATTGAGGCTGGGAAACGGAGGCTCCTAGCTCAAACCAGTGAGTCTGATTGTCGACGGTGCATCGGTCATTCCAACAGCAGTTAGTTGCACAGATTACACATGCCATGGCTTCGAGGGATTTTTTGTTGTATGTTGCTGAAGATAGATGCTTTTGGATAAGTGGTGAGCATGCTTGTTCAAACAATCCTCTTCAGGTTCTCTGCCGCAAATGAACCAAGGGCCAGTGGCAGCTTGCGCAAAGTAACCACGATGATGATGGATGTGTTAGCAAATGTCTGTAAACAGAGCCGCTCTTCTCTTTGCCGATCTCTTCTTTTTTTAACATCTTCAGGAAACAGTCTCCACATTTTTAGAGAAGCCAGGGTAGCTTAAAGAAAAAGCAACAGATATTTAATACACTTTGTCACTGGAAGTAGGTAGGTGGGCTGTGGTGTGTTTTGTTGGCTTGAACGTTTCAATTGCAATGTATCAACCCATTTACCAATTAGGATAGTAGCTGTTGTGAACAAACATTAGCCAGCTTCAAATACAGAGACTGCCTGTTGCTGTCACATCAGCCAACGTTGGCAAAGCACAGGAGCATCGGAAGCTACCTTAAAGCAGGTCAGACTATTTATGCACCTAGCCCAGAATTACTCTGACAGTTTCTCTCTTGGATCTTGGGCAAAGAGGTCTCTCCCGTCGCCTGCCATCTGGCCAAATTTCTGGCATCTCCTGTTAAGAATGAATCTGGGACCTGTAAAACACATTCTTTTCTGACTCCCTTTCAAGTTCAGTCCCTGTTATCAGGGCTTGCAGTGTCCCCTGTCTAGAGATGTGAAGGCCCCCCCAAAAAAACCCGGAAAAAATCGGGAAAAAATTTCTGGTTTTTTCCTGAAGCCTTTTTTGTTTTTTCCGAAAAAATAAAAAATAGATTATGGAATGTTTTATTTTAACATAATGAATAAAATATTTTAAGATAAGGGGTTCAAATATTTTATAAATCATTTCCAAAAAATATGTATGGTATATCAGATTATTCTAATTTCTGTGAGGACAAGCAAGTCCTAGGTTACAAACTGAACTCTCCAATCCAAGAACAAGATACATTTCTTCCTTTAGTAGGTGCTGTTGTTACCAGAAAAGAAAAAGGTTTCAGTTTTGTTTTTGCATGTATGTGGTATGCATTGGTTATGTTCCTCTTCACTAGGCCTCAAAACACTGGAAGAAAATATAGAGCAACAAAAAGGGCCTGAAAGTATATACTTAATTACAGCTCAGAAAATGATTCTGATTAAATTTCATGCCCATTCATTGAAACTTAGTCCCACTTCCTTCTTCAGTTTTTTTTATGAGAATGTTTTTTTTAAATACTGTGGAAAGGAAATATGAATAATTGTTACTTCTGGATTTTTAAAAATTGTTTTGTGGAGTTTTATTGTTGTTGTTCCACATAAACTAGTAAACAGTTCAGGAGATTGTTGCTCCATTTGTTACAAATGCAAATAAATATTATTTTAAAAGTAAATTCTGTTTGTAATACCGGGTAATTGGATACACTATATTTTTAATATGCTAGTTGTGATAATTTTATGCCCATTAAAATTGTCCATAGTTATATTTTATGTTTCTAAAGTAACAGAATGACTTTCAATCTGGAAAAGAAAAAAGAAGTGCTAATGTAGCATTTTTTTCAATTTCTCCAAAAAAATCGGTTGGTTTTTTTTTTAACTGGAAAAAATTGGGTTTTTTCCGAGCTTCAAAATTTCCGGAAATTTTACATCTCTACCCCTGTCTGAAACCCCAGAGAGCCACTGCCTGTCTCTGTAGTAGACCAGTGGCTTAGCTCAGTATTGGGCAATTTTTAATGTTCCGGGCGTGTTTAAAACTATTCAGAGCCATCACTTAAATGGGCACACAGGACTTGGTAAGCCATCTGCGAAAGGCTTAATCTTATGTGTTGTTTGCAAGAGTGATCTCATGAACTCCCTGCTATCATGCTCTTCCATCTTGCCCTTGTCTCAGCCCTTTCTTCCATGGCTCCCCAGGACCTGCTGGGCATCGTAAGGAAACAGTGGCCACCAAGCAGCCGGTGGGATTCAGCAGCAGTATGGCACTCACCCAGCCAGTGCGTCATAATTTATTTATTAAATTTATACAGTACATTGATTTTGGGGCAAGATTTGGCTTACGATGGTTAAAATCCAGCAGTCAGGTACAATAGGGAAATGTAGGTAGGTGTGATCTCTCATTTCTGGTCCCTGATAGTTAACATGTTCCAGGTTCCATCTGTTCCTTCCAGGGGAAGGCGACAGAATGTGCGATGGGCTCTGTCTGTTTCTGATAGTGAAGAGATCAACCTGCCAACTTGGATCTTCCTTTTATCTGCAGACCCTTCCGTCCCCCTGGCAGTGAAACACTAGTGGAGCAACCCTTGTCCACATTTTATAATGGAAACGTTCCAAACTAGGTGCTTGGCCTGAAATCTTTAGGCGGCCCTCTGACTTAAAAGGAACGTGATGAAATCGTCACAAAAGGTTTTCTCTGGGATACACCATTTATTTGAGTTTATAGATTTGGCTTAACCCCAGGCAGTTAGCTATATCAGGTAACAACAATTTCTTCCTTTCTTCTTTGTGAAAGGAACAAGTCTCCGAAGGGCCCGCAATCTAAACTTGTACATGTCTCCTTTAGACGCTCCAAATGTCAAAAGCATGAAAAGCATTGGACTTTGATGGAGTACAAGCTTTGATATCTCTGGTTTAGGCACAAGAACAGTAGCTCTGCATGTCGTCTTTTTCAGGTTTTCCCATCTCCCTCTTTTTAATATGCCTGTATCACCCCCTTGATGTGTCAGAACTCCTAGAAGTGAGTAGGCAGGGCTGGTTACGAGGAAGATGATGGATGAAGAATGTTTATTCCTTCCTTGAGCTCAGCAAGCTAAATTTAGTGAAGTTTTTGGAGATAAAGGGAATGCTTCATCTTCTAAGGATGAAGACAGGGGCAGAGAAGGGGTGGAAGCATCCAATTATCACTTAAGAGAAGCATTTTTTCCCTAATCTTGATTTATCAAAAACCCAATTTGTTCTGTTTAGATGGTGTGGCTTCCTTTTTAGATTTTGTTCCCTCTCCGCCTTCCTTTTTAATCTAACCAGGATTGCTTTTATGTTACTGGGAGCTTCTCAGTTTGTGAATATAAAATTAGAACTTAATAAACAGCCTCATAAATAGGTTCACACAAGTTATTAGCAAACAGAATTTTACTGGATGGCACAGTAGCCAACCAGATGCTTGTGGGAAATCCACAAGAACTCTCTCCTTTCTTGCCATTTCCAGCATTGGTATTAGAAGCATTACTGCCTCCAGCCATGGAGGCAGAGCATAGCAATCATGGCTTGTAGTCGCCACTGGCCTCCCGTGCACCATCCCTGAGCTGATATGCTAGATCTTGTTAGTGTCATATTGCTTTCCTAATGTTTTATTTCCTAGACTTTCCTTCATCATGGACTGAGCGAGTTTCAGCCACTCAGCCTCCCCACTTCCTTGCCTTGGAGGTTGTCTGTGGGCTCTGCTGCCTAGCAGGTGGACGTCAAATGTTGAATAAGGGCAAAGAATGAGGGCAGGAAATGCCACTTATATCTTCAAGGTTATAGACCATCAATACAGGAAACAAGAATTTATCACTGAAGAAGCCTGAAATTGCCAAGGGAGTGTGCTATTCACAAGCCCCAATAAACGGGCCTCAATGGGGGCATAGCAGTCTTGTAACTGGTCAGACTGCAAGGGCGAAACAGGTGCAGATCGCCAACACCCTGTCTTTTTCATCAGCATCCCTCAGTCGTTGCGAACTACGACGAACTTACCCATTGTTGGAATCTTCATGAACTTATCTACAAACATCAAGAAAACCAAAAACAGAAGCAAGCACTTGAAAAATCTAGTGAAACCAGACTTTATAAGTTCATTTTAGTGGGGGTAATTTGTCTTTGTCTTATAAATTCGATAAACTGTGTCCATCATCTAGGTTATAATTGTTTGTATCATCTTCACCATTGTGTTGCTTGGGTTGTACCATTATCTTTGCTGGCAGCACAGGTTTCATCTTTCTAGCACCTGATAATCATGGCACCACAGGGCTGCCATGTTTGTATCTCTGATACAAGACTTTAAAATGTGTTTTTGATTTTATTCCAATAATTTTTTGTGGAGCAGAAGTGAGAGCCTTGGGGGAGCTATATAGTGGGATAGAAGCATTCCAAATAAAATCTATACTGGGGTTTTAAAATAACATTGAGCAGCTTGCTGGTACAGTAAGGCTTCATTATTGGATTTTTATTTTATCTCACCCATCTTTTAAGAAGCACTGGATAGCAGAGTCTTCTCTCTCGCAAGCACAGACACACACAATATTATCCTCACATACCCATTATTGCCTCCAAACAAGACTGTAAGGTCAGTTAAGCTAAGAAAGGGCAAAAGCAAAAGTTGACCCAGCCCTCCCAAACCACCTCTTCCGTCTCTCCTTAAGATGCAAAGCCTTTCCAAGTAGTTCAGAAAGAATAGGCATAGCTTACTACCTTGTAAATGCCATATATTCATGTGCACTGTGCAAAGTACTTAATGTGGAACTTTCATTTGGGTTGTCTCTTTATCCTCTGTGTACCCTTGAGAAGTCAGGGTTCCCATGTCCCCCTGATTCGGTATCCGCCCATTGCCTCTGAATGCCATTTTCTAGGAATCTTGGGTGGACAGAGAGCTGTGGTGCTTGGGTCTGGCTTACGGGCTTGTTGTGGGCATCTGGTTGGCCACTGTGAGATCAGGATGATGAACTAGGTATGCCTCTGGCCTAATCAAGAACCAGGCACTGCTTCTGATAGATGAATTGCTGAGACTAAGTTGGGAGGTGAATGCATATAATTAGCAAAGCCTAGGGAAACTTTTCTCTCTTGGGTCCTCCAGAGCAATTAACATTTAATTGGTACTGCCTGTGAAAGCGAAGGCAGGGGGTTCTCAGGCCTTGTAAACAGCCATTTGCCTGCTTCCTGGTGGCAGGTGGAAATTTGCCTCCTGGTCCTGACGACTAGGCTGGCAGGCATCTGTGAACCAGAAGAGAGTTAGGAGGCCAACAACGTGGCAGCATCCCAGTCGTCGTGCGCATCTTTTTCATGCAAAAGCTCCCAGTTATGAGTCTCCAGCATCCCCTGCCGGTCAGAGCAAACAGTCCAGGGCTGGATGGACAAAGCTGGACTTGGCATAAGGCAGCTTCCTGTGTTTCCAGCTGTGGCTGACTGAGGCTTGTGCACCTGCTCAGCAAGGCTGAGCAAAGCTGCTACAGTTTGTAATCTGAAGTGCAAACTTCTGTAAAGTCTTCAGGTCTGTCTCTTGGCTGGGATGAATGACGGGCTGAGTGTGTTGTGTGTGCTGTCTGAAAAGCCATTTGTGTTTTTGGTCATTCTCTCTCCCTGTCTCGTATTGATCCGGTATAGCTGAGTGCTGCACCGAGTTGCTTTCTGCTCCCAATGAGGTTTTTATCGGCGACAGTACCAGGCAGTTGCTGTTCCCATCTGCAACCTCATTGATTCCGGGTGTGGAACAGGCTCTGCTTTGATAAGGCTCCCAGTTTCTTAGCAACCACACATGTCTTGCATGAGCAGAAACTTGAACTACTGCAGTAGCAGTGACAATCCTGAATGTCTCCAAATTAGCACCATTTAAAAAAAATGAAAAACAAGGTAAGGTGCCTGCTTTTCCCCCACCCACCCCCTTGAGATCTTTGGTCCACGATCTTGTGTGAAGTGGGGATTTTGGGAGCTCTTTGTACGTTCTCTGCGGCTGAACTATTTCTCTTCTTTCTTTCTTTTAGACTTCCCTCCTTATTTAGTATGGCTGTGCCATGTGTTCTCCTCCTAACTGTTCTTGGGGTAGAAGTAAACACCAAATCCTCTGACAGTTTGGTATGTATTTCACAGTGAATTAAAAACTTCTAAAAACCTTCACCCCAGTATGGTTCCCCTTCATCACATACACAGCCCAACAAGACAATGACAAAATCTACCGGCAGCATACAAATCAATATGGCTAACCTGACCAAAAATACCCACCAACCCCACTCACACAGGAAACCAAAGATCACCACAGCCAACCACAAACGAACAACCACACCGCAAGCCAACTCCGACCTCTCTCACCGCCAAACGAGCATAAGCAAACAACAGAGAACCTACATAAACAATGCTGACACCAAACCCTATTCATATCAAGTAAAAAAGAGACAGTCACCCCACCCCACCTACCTCCCTGTCCCACCCACCTTTTCCCCCTTCCCCCCTTTCTTTTCTAATGTCTCACCAACACTGACTTATAAAAATGTTATATGGAAAAACTTGAGAGAGACATTGTACTACCTTTGAAAATCTTTAATAAAAATATTTAAAAAAAACTTCTAAAAACCAGGCTAGTTCTAGCCTTTGAGTCCTGTTGCCTATCCAGAATTTGAGGAACTTGGTGGCCTCTGCTAGTGTGTGAAAACAGTCAAGATCCAAAGATCCCCAGGCATGCACCTCCAGATGATGGAGAAGTTGGGTGCCATCCTGGTGCCTGGGCATCGTCACTTGGTCACAAGTGGCCAATAGCCAGGTGCAAAATGCACCTGGCAAATTTTGAACACTGGTCACAGCAAGCAACATCTTAGAGCCAGGGTGGGGATATCTGTGACATGCCAGTTTTTGATAGGCCACAACCCTGTTCTTTGGCAGTGGTCACTGGGAAACCTGGGGATTGGAGTCCAACATCTGGAGGTTCAGAGGTTTCTCATCTCTATATTAGAGTAGTCTCTCCTATGTGTAAGTGAAGGAGGAGCTCTTTTAAGAATGCGCCACCCAGGCATGCACTTGTAAATATTGGATCATGCGGGAGGATGCCAGTTCTTTTTAACTAGGTTGGTATGAGCCATCGAAATATGGTTGAAAGTTGGTGAGCATTCCCAGAAGCCAGATGTGAACTAAGCATGACATCTAGGGTTGGGGGAGCAGGGACTTGGTTTTGTGCATAGCCATCTGTTCACCTGTTCATGGTGGTGGCTGGTGTCCATCGGGACGAGGAGGGTGTAAGGTAGGGAGCCCAACAGTAGGTGGAGCCAGAACCAATGACAGGTGTAAATACAGCCAATGGCAGGCAGAGCCACCTGATTCTGATTTTGACCCCATCCTTCTCCTCCCTGCTGAGTTCTACATGGACAACATCTGAGACGGAGGAGGAGAAAGCTGACTGCCAGGGCCGCCCCTGGACTGGCTGATAGTAAGAAAGTAAGATAGTAAGCAGGCAGGTGGGAGTTGTCTGAGGTTGGTGGGGCAGTGCCCCCCGCATGGGCCAGCTTCTACCATCTCCCCTGCCCCATTACTGTTTAGAAACAGCATTAAACTATTCAACATATGTAGATCTCTGCAAATCGGCTGGCTTTGCATGCTTTATGCTAGGGAGAGCTGACTTTCCAGATGTTGTTTGGCTACAGCTCCTATAATCCCTGGCTTTAGGCCATACTAGCTGAGGCCGATGGCAGGTGTAGTCTAGCAACATGCAGAGGGCACCATGTTGACTACCACTGCTTTATGCAGTTGTTGCGGTCCAGATGTTCTTATTACAGGATTCTTTTAAAATATATATATAGGACAGTATTTGTACACTCATTTATAAACTGTGCAAAGTGGGGAATCTTTCTCCTCTGAAACAGAACAACCTAGCCCACACATTTGAAAAAGTAATCCATATTATGCTTTCTGTGTGTGCCGTTCTGTGTCCTCCTCCCCTTCTGTCCTTCCACCAGATGGATGAAGCCTGCCCCAATCATTACAGGTTTGATTTACAAAGCCGATCAAGGCTGAGTGATACACTCTTTCCCTCATGTGTGCTTTTAATCTCCTTTACCTGTTTGTTTGCGGGTGACTCATCATATTCATCTTGATTTAGAGCCTCCAAGGAAGAGGAGGGTGGGTTACTTGTACAGTACAGTAACAGAAGAATTCCCTGAGCTGCAAGCTTGTAGTCTAATTTTAGAAAAACCTGCCCTCTTTCGCTGAAGAAAATCCTGTTCCCTGTAAGAGCATAGCCATTCGTAGCAACGCCTCACAATCTCACCAGGTTGTTATCAAGTTGCTTCCAGATACAACTCAAAAAGGGTTGGTTCTAACCTTTTCTGAAAGTGCTAGATTATGTGCTAGATTATGAACAGGGACTACTTCCCAAGATCTGCTCTACCTTGACTAAGAACCCAGAACAGATTGTTGTCTCCTCCAGACCAGTAGTTTGGAAGCTGAAATCCTCGGGTTAAAATACAGTTCTCCCTGTCTGGCCCTGGAGACCTTCCCCCAAGCCACGCCTCCTTCTCAGGCCACACCCTCTTTTCCTAGGCCACACCCCTCACTGGTTCTGATCTGTACCCACCTCAAGTGCTTTTGTGTGGCTAGAATGTGCCCTTGAACTAGGCGATCCCTCTTGCTTCCCTCTTGTTGACCGCTGGAGGGGTGTGGGTGTAGATGGGGGGGTGATATGTCACCTACTCTACAAGTTTCTCATCCCTTGTTATGCCCATGTTTGCCTCTGGTGCCCACCCACCACTGGTATGCCCCCCCCCAGGTTGCCATTTCACCCGTCTGAAGCAAGAGACATTTGAGATAAAAATTACAAATGAAAAATTTGCTATCTGTGAAACAGGCTATAGTATTTCAGCAAAGCAGCTTAGTCCCCACTTAAAATTCAACACACAGTGCCAGTGGCAGGTGCTGCGTCTAAATGAAATTATTATTTATTTAGTTGGCAAATTTCATAGCCTGCTTTTCCACAATTGTTCCGGCAGCAGGTTACTGTTAAAGTGGGGTTGGGGAAGTACCAATAAAGTTGCAGCGATAGCAATAAAACATTGTCAAGGGGAGAGAAGAAAACAAAGAGCTTGGCAATCAGGCAGCACCTTAGTCATAAAAAGGCTTTCCTGAAGAGACCTTGGTGGCTCACTTGAAAGGGCCACGTCTCCCAAAGTTGTCTCGCCAAGCTCAGTGACGGTTTCTTAGTAATTGGAGTCTTTCATGTCATTGGAAATTTCCTTGGCCCCAGCTCCATAAAGCTACTTTTTAAAAAGCATGCCCATTAATAATTAGCAAGGATCTTCAGCGATGGAAGCTTCACTTTCCTAAACCCTTTATGGAACGGTTTTATGGAGAGATCTTAGGCCAGTTTCCTGTCAAATAGCAAAAAGGATACATATGGTGATAGATACTGCCTGTCATGACTGTCTGGGCGCATCTCTGCATATTCCAGAAAGGAGCAGCTCCCTTGCCAATGTGTGTGTGTGTGCGCGTCCGTGCAAACATGCGCCCTCCTCCGCAAGCTCATCCCTTGTTTCAAAATGTCATGTATGTTGTTGACAAGAAATATATGGCGTCTGCCTTCTCGTCACAGCATTTGTGCCTGAAGAAGAGCTGGTGTGTTGTTGCTTCCCCCTCCCCATGCTCTGTTGGCACTTTTGCATGCACCCAATGAACATTGGAAAAGCATAATGTTCCACTCATACTCTGCTTGCGTGTTCTGAAAGTATGCTGAACCCCTTTCTCCTGCTTCCTCTGGTTTTCCTCTTGCCTTCAGGTGCCATTTTGGATGGGCCATTTCAGAGTGTGTGGACCCTATTTCTATGGCATGGTTAGCCAGCCAGACCCAGTGGCCCAAAGTGGCACAAGCAGGGAGTTTGTGACACTCTGGCACAGGGTTAGGGTTATGCATAGGAAGCTGGGTTCCATGATCACTGCAGATGGTGACAGCAGTCACGAAATTAGAAGACGCCTGCTTCTTGGGAGAAAAGCAATGACAAACCTAGACAGCATCTTAAAAAGCAAAGACATCACCTTGCCGACAAAGGTCCGTATAGTTAAAGCTATGGTTTTCCCAGTAGTAATGTACGGAAGTGAGAGCTGGACCATCAAGAAGGCTGATCGCCGAAGAATTGATGCTTTTGAATTATGGTGCTGGAGGAGACTCTTGAGAGTCCCATGGACTGCAAGAAGATCAAACCTATCCATTCTCAAAGAAATCGGCCCTGAGTGCTCACTAGAAGGACAGATCCTGAATTTGAGGCTCCAGTACTTTGGCCACCTCATGAGAAGAGAAGACTCCCTAGAAAAGACCCTGATGTTGGGAAAGATGGAAGGCACAAGGAGAAGGGGACGACAGAGGATGAGATGGCTGGACAGTGTTCTCGAAGCTACTAACATGAGTTTGGCCAAACTGCGAGAGGCAGTGAAGGATAGGCGTGCCTGGCGTGCTCTGGTCCATGGGGTCACGAAGAGTCGGGCACGACTGAACGACTGAACAACAACAAATAGGAAGCTGCCTTCTGCCGAGTCAGATCATTGGACCATCATGCTGAGTACTGCCTGCACTGACTGGCAGCCACTCTCTGTGGTTTCAGGCAGGGAGTCTTTCCCAGCCCTACCTAGAGATGCCAGGGATTGAACCTCAGGCCTTCCGCATGCAAAACAGATACTCTACCAGTGAATGCTGCCTTCCCCTGCTCCCCACTCTGCAAACATAGAACAGGGGTGGAAAATGGCCGGTTGGGTTCTGCTGGTAGATCTCTGGATAATTTGCAGTAGGCTGGCAAAGGGTTTCTGTCTCCCAATTGGTTTAACAATTGGCATAACAAAAAAGGCTTTTCCTTCCCCCTTGCCCCCTGCTGAAATGAATAAACTTGGGGACAGGATTACAAAGGGTGGGTTTGTAGCAGGAAAAGGTGTGGTGTGTACACAGCCTGGATCAGCAACACCTGCAGACCCACAACTTGAATCAAGGCACGCCCATCCTTGAGCTGTGAGAACCCGACTTGTGGGGGGGGGGGGTTCATTCCAGATGTGAAGATCAGCCCTATGAGAATGAATCATTCTTGTTTTCTTTCTTTCCTCCTACTGCTGAATGTTTTTAAAGGCACCCCTTTGGGGAAAGGTTGTGCTGTGTACACTTTGTGAGGGATACTAACCTGTAAACTTTTTTCCTCCACACACAGTTGTTACTCATCCCCCCCCCATCTATGCTTTTCATGCTTGTGTGTGGGTTGTGAGACTCCCTTCTACTCATTAGGCAATGTCATGAAACTGGAGTTCAGCTGAGTTTGCTCTCTTGGTTTAAAAGTGAATGGAAAATTTTACATGAACTGAGAATCTTCTTTTCTCTCCCCTCTCCCGCTCTAGGAATCGGAGTTAGAATGTTGTATGGATGCAATGGAGACCAATACCACCTGTCTAGCCGAGAACCAGTGCAGTCCAGGTAAGTTATTGGTGGTTGTTATGCACTAATCCAGTGGTTCCCAAACTAATTTCCCTACAGGCCACTTGAAAATGTCTGAGGGTCTTGCTGAACCACTTAATGATTTCTCTTCCCACTTTAGCCATCATATTGCACTCTGTATGTATTTTAATTGCACCTTTAAGCAGCTGCTTTTATTTATTTTTCTATATTGTATTCCTCAGGAATACAATATATAAGAAATAAAAGAAGCAATAAAAAGCAGCATTCGTGGTTCTTCTTCCTACACTTTTATCCCCACAACAGCCCTGTAAGGTAGACTAAGCTGAATGATGGGGATTGGCCCAATGCCTAGGTCTTAAACCAGAGCCTCCCCAGTCTTAATTGGATAACTTTCACCTTGTGGTGATGTATATTAGGGCATCAGGAGACTGCTCCCATACAAAGCTGCAGTAAAGACCCACATATTTAGTTTAAAGCCTCTTCTATCTAGCCTTGCAGACTCTTTTTCTGGGGTAGGGGAAAGCAGAGTACAAACTGATCCTTTAGGTCGGGGGTCAGCAACCTGCGGCTCCGGAGCCGCATGCGGCTCTCTGACAGGTCTCCCGCGGCTCCGGCATGCCCCCTTTCAATGCCCTTTCAATAATAATTAAATGGTTATCGGCAAAAAAAGGGGGGCCAAAAAAACCATGAATAATCCGCATCAACGTTGAACAGCTGGGCGGTCTTTCTCAGCCCTCTCGGGGTTCCCGAGGACAGACCCAAGATTGATGTCCACCTTGACCACTCCCAGAGAGAGGAAGCGACTTCTTCACACCAATAAGCGTGTGGGGAGTGCTGAGCTTTTACCACCTCGGCGTGCCGATTGGCAGGACAGATCGCCCGCCTTGGCGCATAGGCTCGGAGCCAGGGCCTTACCGCCGAGATAGCGACTGAGGATGAAGGCGGGAGGCGGGCACGGGAGAGCGATGCTTCGTCCGGCCAATGAGCCGCCAGGATGCCTGTTCCTGTTTGAGGGGAACATGCCAATGAGGGTGGCGTTAGGGCGGGGAGAAGAAGGAGCTGGGCTTTGCGAGTTATCGAGAGAGAGAGAGAGAGAGAGAGAAAGAGTCGGGATAATAAAGGCGGCGGGAGGTGGCGGCGGCGATTGGAGCGGCCCCTGTTCTGAGCGGCCCCTGTCGGGCGGAATCCTTTTCAAAGCAGCCGTGCGGAGGGCGGAGCAGGCGGGCCAGGCGTCGCCATGACGGGAGGGCGGTGATGGTCGCCGACAGGATGAAGTAGAGCTGCTTTGGGGGGGCGGCGGCGAAAACGTCCGGGCTGCTTCTGAAACCTCCGCCAACCGGTGCTTCGCCAGCGCTCGCTGCGGGCGGTGTACATGCTCAAGACGGCCCCAAGGGCGGCTCGGGGCCCCGAGGCCAGCGCGCTGCAGTGCCTGGCGTGATTCCCCCCCAAAACCTGTTTTTTGCTTTTTGGCTTTTTGCCTTGCTCTCCCACCCCCCTCTCTTTTTCTTCCTCCCCTCCTTTTTTAATCCAAGGGGAGAAATCCCATTTTTAAAACAAACAAACAAACGAAAAACAAACAAACACCCCCCACAGCTGCTGCAGCCACTCTATTTGAATTTTTATTATTACCCTTTTCTCCCTCTATCCCCCCTTTTTCTTTTCTCTTCCCCTTTTGTTTTTGTTTTCAAAAAAAGGAAAAAGAAGAAAAAGATTTTCCCCCTTTATTTTTATTTTTTAAACTACTACATATTTTTAATAGATATTCTCCCCACCCCACCCCCAATTTATATTTTTCCATCCCACTTTTCCATTCCCACCCCCCCCTTTTTCTTGCTTTATTAGTTCGCTTGCCAACCTATCTTAGAGGGGGAAGCCCTCTCTCCCACCCACCACACCCCCCAAAAAACAACTTTGAGCTGAACCCCAAAAAATGGGGGTAGATCACTGCTGAAAGTAGATCACAGTTTCTTGGGAGTTGGCCACCCCTGGTATAAGACATGTAACTAGAATAAAAATTTAAAAAAACCAAGCAAATAATTGTAATAACTACTGTAATAAAGCACTGCTATAATTATATATAATTTCCCTAAAATTTTGGTTTCATTCGCCTTTCCGTGCTGAAATGTCACAACCTGAACGACCATGGCTTGCCCCCCCCCCCTAGTTTTGATCCTGGGTACGCCCCTGAGTCAATGCAAAAAAGTAATAACTTATTCTTGTTGTTTTTACTAATTATACTTTGCATTGGCTCCTATACGTTATTTATTATTATTGCATTAAGGTAAGAAACAATATATGCAGCGTTATATTTGTTTTAAATGTCGCAATGGTTTTGCGGCTCCCAGTTGTTGTTTTTCCCCTTTGGAAACGGGTCCAAGTGGCTCTTTGTGTCTTAAAGGTTGCAGACCCCTGCTTAGGTGCTTGTCTGGCTTAATTATATTAATTCTATATCACAGCAATTGTGTCCACATGCTTCTGCGCAGCCAACCCTGCGTACAGCCACTTGCCACAGCCCAGAAATACCATTTTCCAAAGAATGAGCTGATAATTTTTGCTCAGCGTAGCCTTGCATCTTGGACACGGTAGGGGAGATAAGTGGCATAGGGACTTCAAGGCAAACGACCAAAGAATGTGTTAGAAAATTCTGATTGGCAAATCAGTGGCCCCCTTTAAAACTAAAAAGTTAGTAAATTGCTAGCTCACCCCTGTCTTGGATTACATTAATGTTGCAACATAACCTTTGAGGTTTTGTTGTTGAGAGTGATGTATCGAGGAGGGGAGCTGCTGAACAGTTGCCAATAAATTCCAGATTTCGGTTTTTCATATATTTCAAAAGGTTAATCGATCACAATCTTCAGTGCCAGTAAAAGAGCTTTGTTGTCATTTTCTCCTTCCTTTTTTATATTACTGTCAGATAGCTTTGCCCTCCCAGTAGGTCTGTTTTTATGTTTAGATTAAATGTCAGATGTAATTTATCGCCAAGGGTATCTAATGTGCCGCTTCCAGCTGAGGGAAGCGGAACAGCCGTGTTTGTTTCCCAATCAGTGTCTCGCTCATCATGTGCTTTATGGAATAATTGATCCCCATCGTTGGCTGCGGAGGGCTGGCCTGGTGAGGCTACTAGGCAGCTGGTTTGGGCTTCAGAGATCAAAACAGCAACTCTCCACGGCTGATGCACTCCAGCCATTTGTACAGAAAGGTTGAATGGGGGGGGGGGAATAGCTTTGCCCTCTTCCATGTTGCATTGCAGAGTGCCAGGTTAAATTAAGGACAAAGCCCCCTGAGGAGCTTACAAATTATGGGCATAAGAACTGCCCTGCAGGATTAAATCAAAGACCCACCCAGACCAGTGCTTTGCCTACATTAGGCAGCTAGATCACAAGCAGCAGATAAAGGCAGTAAACCTCCCCTGTTTGTTTCTTTGAAAAAAGTTTGGGCACCCCTGCTCTAGAACTTGGAACTCTCTCCTTTTTACCCAGCATCCATTCTGGCCTGGGGCTTACAGTTCAATAATAGCACACAAATCCATCAGGTTCTGGCAGCTCATGGGGCAAGTCTTCAGCCACGTTCCAAAGACGCATGCAGTTGTTACGTTCCCAAGGAGTGTGGTGGACTCATGTGTTTCTCAAAACGAAAGAGGCTTGCCTTCTCCACCTTGCTTTTGCTGCCTGCCTCATTGGCAGTGAAGGCTGAGACATTAGGGCGATTGGCATTGCCCCAGCAACCTCACCCAAACCCCACCTGCCTGCCCCCTTTTTTACAACCAGTGAGGGACGGATTCTGTCCGTGCTTGTCTCTCTGGCTTCAGCTCCTTCTGACACCCCTGCTTTCTGCATGACGGGCACCAGCAGCCACAGCTAACTGCTGTGTTTTCAAGCTGTTTGCAGGGAAAGAACCTGCCGTAGGTGAAAATTCAAAAACATTGCGGGGTGCGCCTAAACCTCTCTCCATCCCCTGCGTCAGGGCCCTCTTGCTCACGAAACTATTTGAATTATGTTGCTCAGACCCCATGCAAGTCTCCCATGCGCTATGCAAGGAGCTGTGAGGAAACGGGCCTTTGGGGCAGTCACACGAATGAAGCAGGTTTCATCCGATGCTTTTTTGTGCATGAAAGGTACTTTTGATGCTTCTTTTTTTTACTCTTCTCATTCTGCCTTCATCCTTTTGTTCCCCACCCCCTCACATGCAGGCTGCTACAGGCGGTGGAATGAAGATGGCAGCAGCAGCTGCATCAAATGTGATAACGAAACTGTCGCTGCCACTCCGGCGTACAACCTGACTGACTGCCGAAACAGTAAGCCATCTGTGCGGCATGTTCTTCCCCGATTTGAGCCTTTATAGGAAAGCCTTCATAGGGGATTCTTTCTGTGCTTCCCTTAGTTTAGACTTTTAAGTTTGGAGAAAAGGTGCAGAACAGGTGACACGGCAGAGGTGTATGAAATCATGTGTCGCTTGCAGAAAGTGGATAGGAAGACTTTCTCTCCCTCTCCCGTAACACGAGAACTTGGGGGCATCCAGTGAAGCTTGGGAGATTCGGGACAGGCAAAAGAAAGCACTTCTTCAAACAGCACGTGGTTAAACTGTGGAACTTCCTCCCACTGGAGGCAGTGATGGCTGCCAACTTGGATGGCTTTAAAAGAGGATTGGACAGAATGGTGGAGGATAAGGCTTATCACTGCGATGGCTGTGTTCTACTTCCACAGCCAGAGGCGGTATTCCTCTGAAGAACGTTTACTGGGAATTGCAAAAGTGGAGAGAGCTGTTTCACTCAGGCCCTGCCTACAAGCTTCCCAGTGGTTTTGCCACTGTGAGAACAGGATGCTGGATCCTGATGGGCCTTTAGGCTCTTCTTAAATTCCTTCTCAAGCATCCTGTTGATGTCCTTATTCTCTAGATTGCTTCCTCCCAACCATCCAACAGAGGTCACTACAGAGCACTTTTAGGCTTACTTTCCTGAGATACAGTTGTTCAAAGTTGTAATCATTCTTCTGTTAGCCACACTTCATATTTCCTATAGTGCCATCTGTGCACATTGTGCATTACAAAGAGCAGGTGTAACAGATGCTTGGGGATGCATCCAAAGGCTCTTACTCTGAGTAAGCCCATTGAAATTAGTGAAATGACCATGAGCTGGGAAGCCCCTCAAGTTTATATCCTATCTTATCCCTAGATGGCCTTAAAACAGACAAAGCTTAGCTTTGACCCTCTTTTTCCCCACTTCACTTTAGCCGCAGGGGGAAATTACTGGCTGCTTTACACTGGGAGACAATGGGAGGTGCTCTCAAGTGTTCCAAAGCGCCATAGAGAGACAATTGCAAAAGTAAGACCGGTATGTGCTGTGAATACCGAATCAACACTAGTCATGGGGGGGGGGGGTTAGTAAATAGCAGTCCAGTGGCTCCTTAGTACAGCATCACCTGTTTTGCATGTCGGAGGTCCCAGGTTCAATCCCTGCATCATCCAAATATGGTTGAGAAAGACTCTTCCCTGATAACTTGGAGAGTGGCTGTCAGTGTAGACAATACTGAGTTGGATGGACCAATGGTTCAAGGCAGCTTCCTTTGTATCTTCCAAGGAGGGGTGTCTCGGCCCATTGCATTATACGTAAGCACACAACCTAAAGCAGACTAAAGGGCGGTGTGTGTGTGTGTGTAATAGATAGATCACTCCTGACTTGAACCTAATGTGAATTAGGTAACACTTTTTGCTCCTTCCCCCCACTGGTTCCCTTGTAGACGGTGCCAGAGAAATGAATTCCCAGATGAATCTAACTACCGTAACCCCAGTTACTCTGGGTGTAGGTGAGTAATTCTGAGAAGTGGGCTGCGTATACTGAAGGGGGCTGTATCAGAAAGTCCTGCTGACACCCCAGTGTTTGTTCAGGTGGTTATGGCCTTGAACCATCCGCAAGGCTACTTCCGTTTTGCCCCACACCTTCATACCATCTGAGCCAGATCAGCAGCCTCAATTGCTCTGTTTGTGAATTCTCCCTTCTGTTAATACTTCTGTTGCTTTAAGGCACTCATAACCCCCTCCCACCCCACCTCGGGGAGATTTTCTCCTAGTTTGCCCCTGGAAAAGGAAATGGGATAGAGCACCCTTAAATAGACAAATTTGGAAATGATCAAACCTCCGGAGTCCAGACTGCATCCATCATCTCTGACAGTTTTTTAGTTTTTTTAAACCATTAAAGATGAAATTGCTCCTCTTCTAACAAAAACATGTGTCCTGCTGTTGGAAACTAGTTGCTGCCACCCCTCAAAAAACAAACAAACCAACCCTGAAGATTGTGTCTAACACATAATTTCATTATGTATATTTCTTGATTTTACATTTTTATTGTGCCTTTTTAAAGTATGCTTTAATTGCTAGTTGTTTAATGAATACATTTCACCATTTTATGAGAAATGGCTTACATGTGTGTGTGCGCGCACGCGCGTTTGATGGAGTGGCATATACATTTTTTCTGAATAAATAGTGACAGTTGTGGGGACCCAGTTTTGCCTGTGACGATGCTAGGAGGCCTGTTCAGCCTCTCTCTTGCCTCTCCCTCGCAGGGGGCCCAGAAGTAGCCGCTTCTCTTATCTTTGGGACGTTCGTCATCAGCCTCTTCCTCATACTGTGCGTTGCTTCGTTCTTCTACCTCAAACGTGCCAACAAACTTCCAAATCTCTTCTACAGAAGGAGCAAAGGTATGCTGCTTCTGTCACTTCCATCTTTAGCCAAGTTTTTTTTTGGGGGGGGGGGGGTTGGATCCAGATCAACACGTTGGCACATCCCATCTTTCTTCCATCATGGAACTCAGGATGGCTTATGTGGGTCACCCAGGAGGTCTCCCACCTGGGCATTGACCAGACCCAGGCCTGGTTAAATCTCAGCAAGATGCAGCACTGTGTGTTCTCAATCCATGCCCTAGGATAAGTCTTTCCCCAACCTAGTATCCTCCAGATGTAGTTGAAGTGCAGCTTCCATCATCCCTGGCTATTGCCCATCCTGCCCGAGACTGATGGAAGTTGCATTTCAGTACACTTCAGTACACTAAAGAGGCATCAGCTTTCAAGCTAGACTGTTCCACTGCCAAGCAGTTCTTAGTGTTGAGACATTTAGCTGAAGTCTACTTCCTTGCAAACTCCCACCCATCACTTCTAGCTCTTCAATCTGGAACAAGAGAGAGCAAGTTTTGTAGCAGTGAGTTCCATGAGTTAAATACACAGAAGCAGCACTTCCTTGTTCCAGTCTCCGGGGATTTGAGCTGACCAGAACTACTTCCAGGTCATTTTGAAACAAGCATCCAACATAGGGCAGCTATGTGTGTACAGTCTCTGCAACGGACATTGGACCACTTAGATCACTAATACTACTACTACTACTCTCTCTCTCTTTTAACCCTTCCTCTTTAGGGTCTGTTGTACAGTCTGCTGAATCAGTAAGTAAAACTCCAGCCTTTATAATTAACCTTGCTTAACAGGAGTAGCAATAAGTCTGGGTTTCTGGACACAGGCTTCAGGCTCCATAAAAGCTCTGTTTAAGAGCACCGAAACTAACAACAGTTGATCGCTTCTGTTGAAACCATTCCCAGTTCATTTCTTTTGGGGTGGTGGGTTACTGCTTCAGTCTCATGACTGAATTGTAGCAGAACTGTGTTTTGGGTTTCGAAACCTCTCAAATTTGTGCTTGGTGTGGGGCAGTTCCAAGAATGCAGTCTCACTGGAAATGGGGAAAGTTAATGCAGCTTTGGGGAGGACTGTACCACCTTAGAAGTGTGCACATATATATGTGTGTAGATACACTGGAAAGTTTGGAGGAAGTGTTATGAGACTTAGAAGAAAGTTCACTACCCCGAAACTTCTGAGATACCCTAATCTTCATTCTTATCTTTACAGGCATCAATGTTATCTCCACCGTCCTCAGGTAATGAATGATTCCACCTTGTCCCTTTGGTTTTTGCTCCAAGTCTCTTTTGTCAAGTGGTGGCAAGGAAAAGGAAAACTGAGAGCCCTTGCCTGGAAACTTTATTTTTAAACAGATATACGGCCTCCCCCTTTTAGAGTGTCATTTTTGTTTGCATCTTGATTTGTGGAGAGTTCCTTACAATAATCGCCTAAAAACCAAAACCTTTCTCGATGGCACCTTGCGGCATTAACACTGCTAATCAGGCCCCTCTCCGGTCATAAATGCAAAGCTTATATTGCCTCGTGAAAAGGTTCTCCCCCCCCCCTTTAATAGCATATTTGGTACTTAAGGGGGGGTGCTTTAAAAGTAGATGGATTTCAGGCAGCGAGGGGTTTTATAGGCGCTTGAGAGAGAATTACTGATCTGGTCGGGGCTGCTCGCAGCTCAGATTGTCTCCCGGGTTCCCAAGTGGCTCATTCTTAGTCTCGGTGGATTGAAACTTGTCGTACAGCTCGGAATAGATGACAGATGGAACACAAAAAAATATAGGGGGTAGTTTGAGTTCTTCCCACCCCGCCCACCCATGATTTTTTTCTTCTTCTACAAAATAATTATAAAAAGCATTTGATGCTTGAAACCATTCCTATTCCCTAGGAGTGCTTGTAGTATAATTGGAATATATTTCTTCTTTAAAGCTTGTTCGTACAAGAAGCCCTTGCGCATAATGATTTTTCTAAAACAAAAAAGTGCATGTATTTTATTTTTCCATTTATATCCCACCTTTTCTCCTAAGCTGCTCATGGTGTGGCATACATGGTTCTCCCTTTCTTCCAGTTTATCCTCACAGCAACCCTGTGAGTTGTAGGTTAGGCTGAGAGACAGTGACTGTTTTGTGGCAGTTATGAACTGGGGATTTGACCCCTAGTCTGACACTCTTAACTGCTATACCACCCTGGCTTTCAATTGTGGGGGGGGGGCTCTTAATCCATAAATCCTTTCTCTGCCCCCTACCTTTTATATTTTGGGGCAGCGCTCTCTGGTGATGCAATAATCACAAAATCAAAAAAAAGGTGTAGGTGCGTCAGATATTTGGCAGTGGAAGCCAGTTGTCTTTTCAGTGCCTGCTTGAAGGGCTACTTCTTCTAACAAATGCTTTTTGGAGAGATCTTTCCCAGTCTGCCTCTGTATTGGAAATTGTTTTTCAGATGTGTTAATTGTTTTTATCGAGAGCGACAGTCAGTGTAGAGCCTACTGAGCCAGATGGACAAATTTGACTGGACACCGTACACTTCCTGTGTTCCTAGCAGGCCCAGCCACCACAGCCAGATATGGATGGTGGGAGTTGTAGTCTTTCACCCTCTGGTGGGCCACGGGTTCTCCCACCTCTGCTCTAGGAAAACCAGTTGCTGACCAGGGATCTTAAATAACTTTCAGTCACAAGCGAAGTGACCTTGTTCTCCCCCTCTCAAAAATCAACAAAAAAAACTGGGGTGCAAGGAAGCAAAAGCTACATCTAAAGCTATTCCCTCCCCCAATTTCCTATCTTAAGCAGTTACGGTAATAGCGTCTCCTTTTCACTTCCCTTTTCTGCAGTCCGCAAACCCCGCTACGTCAGAAGAGAGAGGTCACTGATGACTTCCGGTACCAGCACAACTATTTCTGCAGAAACCAGAGTCAGCAATGTGTAGCAGCCAGTCTTTGGAGCCCTGAGGAATTGTAAATACTGGCGTGGCCGGCATGGTGCCCATGCACCCGGTTGCTAGCAAAAGTGCCAGGAAAACAGCTGAGGAAGTGGCCGGCTGGGAAGGGGGGAAAGATGCCAGCAGCCTTGCATCCAACAGGCTTGTGCCAATGAAGCATGGAACGAAGACTCACGATCAGAGGAGTTCTGGCTTTGAGGAGAGGGGAGCCACTTCAGCTAACTGCTCTCAGGCAGGCTGCCAATTCTGTTTTCTTTCCTGGATCGTAGCAAAAGACTCTCCGCTCCCCTTTTGGGACACTGCGTGCTCACTGCACGACCGCTCCAGCTCCACCATCGTCTCTCTGACTGTCAGGATACGGAGGTCTGGTTGGCAGCCTAGCTCCTGCGCGGCTGGGCCATTTCTTTTTGAGGAGGTAAACTGGCTTGCGGTGCCCGCTGTTCAGTGTGAAACACAAAAGTGCCATGTTTTTTTTAATGCCGGTGGGAAGCGTTTGGCATCTCCTAATGCAGAATATTGCAGCATGCCTTCAGGTTCTGAGATGCAAGCTAGGCTGCTAGCCAGGAACTGCTCTTCCAGCACACCATGCAAGTCTCTCTCTCTCTCTCTTTTTAAATAAGTGGGTTTTGAACGAGGCCTTAAGCTTATTGCAGTGTTGTCATTGCCGAGCTGCTGAAAGATTTTATTTTCTTCTCCCCCTTCCTCTGTATTTCATGATGGTGGGCAGTAGAATTTCCTTTCAGGTTTATCCACTGAGCACATACAGCTCCAAGCGGCTCTGCTGGTTTTTTGATGTGTGTGCTTGACAGCGCATGGAGGCAAGAGTCGCCAAACCATTGTGAGCAAGAAGCACACTCGGTGGCCTCTCATCTCCAAATGTTTGGAACAGGAGAGGTGGGAATTTGCAAACCCTGCAATAGTTGATCCATTTGTTTTTGTCTTTTTGCACTCTTTTTTTCCTACTGCATCCATCGTGGGGAACCTTCAGCTCCCCAGACACTGCTAGACTACAGTTCCTATTGTCTCTGGTGGTTGGTTGTGTGTCCTAGGGCTAGCGAGGGCTGGGAATCCAGCAACATCTGAAAGGCCACAGGTTCCCCCCCCACACACCGCTTTCTGTATCCTTTATATCAGCAGTAGTGAAGCTGGTGCTCTCCAGCTTTGATGGCACTACAACCCCCATCATTTCTGGCTGTTGGCCGTCCTGCTGGGGCTGATGGGGGTTGTAGTTAAGCAACATCTGGAGGCCATCACAATGGCTTCCCCTGTTTTAGATGATGCCTGGTACCTTTTACAGTACTGTTCAGTGGTGCAGATGCAGTGTCAACTGTGCATCCATGTTTCTTGTCTCCCTAAGAGCCAGAAAACCTGCTCCCCACCTCTGGCATAGATTTCACAACGCAGGTGCATTTTTTGACCCTCACAGACTAAAGGGTCCTTCCTGCCTGTCGAAGGAGGATACAGGATGCAGTCAGGATAAGTGCAGAAATTTGTCACGGTGGGGGCACTTTAATCTCTTTGGGTTGCATCCTACTCAGAGAGACCCATTGAAATTAATCTGAGCCTTGCTCCATCATATCAGTGGGCCCACTCTGAGTAGGACATCATTAAATGCAACCCTCTCATTTATTTTAATGAGCTAAGATGTAGCTTTGAAATGGTCCTTCCTAAGCTGGGAGCATCCTCATTTTCTTCCGTTTATGTGTTTTTAAACAATGCTTTTGAGCCTCGTCGGGATGAAGGGGGGGGGACATCCCCACACCTCCCCAAGTTTTTAGATTGCTACAGATCAAATGTAGGACCACCTGGAGGAGGTATCTCAGACTTGGTCCCCACAGAAGACTTTGCAGTCCAGAACCTTCCTCCAAAGGCAAATGGTTTATTTCTGTATGGGGAGTCCTCAACCTTCACTTGCTTATATTTATATCTTTTAATTAAATGCTGGTGCCATTTCTTGAGATCAGAATCCTGAGGGGTTTTTGTATATTAGCTTCTCTTCTTCTGCCCCTCCTTTTACAATTTCTCAGATTCCCCGCAAGTGAAAACATGAATGGGAAGAGACCAGTGAAGATTCCAAAACTCCCCCCCCCCCCGGTCGACATATTACTATGCAATGATGCCATGCAAGGAAACAGCCTCCCCTTGCTCGGATGCAATCTCCCTTTTTGTAAAGTCAGTACGCTCCCCTTCCTTGTGCATTTAGGTTGGTGGTGCTCCCCTTTCACCCCCAGGCACAGTTCTGACAAAAGTCCTTCTTTCTGCTAGGCTGTCTGATGCCCTGCCTTGACCCCAAAGCACATGCCTCTACTTTCTAATAGATTATTGAAGTCACTCTGATGTGTGTGTGTGTGTGTGTGCGTGTGCGTGCGTGTGTGCGTGATCACACTGTTCAATGCAGGGAAATCAGTTCTTACTTGCCAGTGTTGTTGTGGGGGGGGGGTTGTATCTCCTGTTGTGCCATTCTAGTGGAAAAGAGGCAAGTGTGGGCTGCTTTCTTATTATTTTTTTACTCTCACTGTTGTGTCAAATGCAAACTTATATTTGTGTACATCTCTCCCCACTCTCTTACTTTTCCCTTTCACTGACTTTAATAAAAGCACACAAAGTCCTGAGTTCGGTGTATTAATTTTTAAAGCTGGCTGGTTTTAGCACTTGCCCCTAGTTTTTGAAACGAGGTGCTAGGAGTTCTCTCCCTTCAGGTCAGAGGGGGGAATCGTGGGGACAAATTACCATTCCTATGGCAAATGGGGATTCGATTTCTTCTGTCTTCATTCCCATCTTGCTCCTTGATCTTGATAATCAGCAAGTTAGTGGGGGGGGGGGTTGCCTGTTATGTTAAAAATACAAACAATGTGCATAATACATTATCACACTTACATTATACATATTTAAACTCCAAGTAACCAGCACAACCATGAATTATTTTTAACTGCATAAAAATACTTTCTGTATTAGTGTGGCCATATAATGAGGGTTGTAGCCCATGCTAGTCCTACTCAGAGTAGACTCGTTGAAGTTGATGCAAGTGACCGCATTAATTTCTGTGGGTCTGCTCTCAATAGGACTCGGTTGAATGCAACCTGTTGCACTATGTGGTGCTTGTATATTATATTTAGATAGAAGACTCGTCTCTTTTGCATATGCTTAGGCTTTCTTTAAAGATCTGCTTGAATAGCTTGGCCCTAAACCAGTGGTCAGGACGAGAAGCGGTTCCATGCAAAGCTTGATCTGGTCAGATCAGTTAAATCCCATGTATATATCCATTTAAAACAGATTACTTCTCCTACCTCAGTGGTGAATGAAAGTTCCCTGCATTGTATCGAGGATAGTATACACCAGGGCTTATCTAAACTTAGTCCCTGTGGTGTAGTGGTTAGAGTCCTGGATTAGGACCTGGGAGACCAGGGTTCAAATCCCCACTCAGCCATAAACCAGAAGCTTTCTAAACCAGAAGCTTTCTTATTAGGTATTATAGGACAGGAATTGCCAAAACAACAGAAGAAAGCATATATTAGTGAAAACTGCATGGAAATGCATTCTATAAGGGAAATTCGCAAACTGATGTGGAAATGTAGAGAACTCAATGTAAGATTGGAAAAACGAGAAGCCAAGAGAAACTGAAATTGACAGATTTGTCCATCCCTAAAGTTACCTTGCCCTTGTCACTATTACTCAACTAGTGTCAGAAACTGAGATAAGAAAGCTAGGAGCTAAATGGCACCTTAAACCTAGGATATGGGTACAACCGTGGAATGTCTAGGCATGCTTTTTTATAACAATACAAAGCTGAAATGAACTGCAGCTAAAAAATTATGATTATTTTTCACAAGGTCTAGTCCTTCCCCTGCTCACCCCCCCAATATTCTTAAGAGGGTCTCTTCTCCAGTCTTAAGAGAGTAGCTGGAAGTGGGGAGGCAGAAAAAGGTCCCTCTTTCCTTCCACTCTGCAGTTTTAATCTGAAATTTTCGGCACAGTACTGCACCCAGAGCTCAGAAACTGCTTGCGCTAATGAAATTCCCTGTCACAAAATGTGCGTAGAACATGCAAATTTTGAATACTGCACTCAACCTAATCAGGGTTGTTGCAAGGATAAAACGGGGGAGACCATGGGTGCTACCCAGAATCCCTTGGGTGAAATAATAATAAAATGAAATAAATTGGCATGATAGCTGAACAGAGCCTCTTTCTCCATCAGGCTGCTTTTGGGGGTTCCTCTCTTAGTAGAATAATAATAATAACAACAACAACAGCAGCAGCAGCTTCTGCAAACCTGGCACCTCCCTCTTACAAGGGGGCGGTACAACCATGCCCGTGCCTGAGGACTGGAAAAAGAAGGAATGGTTATGTAACTTTCCAAAGGTATAAATAAATGTTCTTGCTTTTATTTTTATACAATAAAAATAAAAGTGCAGAGGTGAGGTGTGTACCAGATCTTGCTGCACTTCTTTCTCATGGCAGTTTCTCTATGCAGGCTGCATGCCTGGGGCCACATCTGCACCACGCATTTAAAGTGCTGTGATAACACTTTAAGCTCTCATGGCTTTCGCCCAAAGAATCCTGGAAACTCTAGTTTGCTGTAAAGTTGCAAAGAGACCCCAATTCCTCTCACAAAGGTACAGTTCCCAGAATGGGTTAATTGTCAGTCCCTCTTGCCAGGGAACTCCTTCAGGGGAGAACTCCAGGAATTGTAGCTTTGGGGGGGATGAGGGGTGGTCTCCTAACAGCTCCCATCACTCCTAAGCAGCTGGCCTTTCCCCTGAACCTCTTTCCACCCACCAATTACTGTCATTTTGTGGCATCACAGGCAGTCCAACACCAATGACAACTACTGAGCAACCAGTGTCTTCAGACCCCTCAAGGTTGTGGGTGCACCTCTGCAAGTTGAATAAATGATTATAGCCCACTCTTCATCTGTACTGCTAATGGGTGGAGGAACATCATAAAACTGGTGCTGGGGTTTGGTGGTTGTTGTTGTTTGGAACAAGGGCTGCATTCCAAACCTTCCAGGGACTCTATTCCAGTGCTGGGAAAGGTCAGAGGCATAGGGAAGTAGAGCAGTGTTTTTCAACCTTTTTTGGGCAAAGGCACACTTGTTTCATGAAAAAAATCACGAGGCACACCACTATTAGAAAATGTTAAAAAAATTAACTCTGTGCCTATATTGACTATATATAAAGTAATTTTCCCACGGCACACCAGGCAACATCTCGCGGCACACTAGTGTGCCGCGGAACAGTGGTTGAAAAACACTGAAGTAGAGCAATGAATGTGACTCTTCCCTTTGCGCCATCTGTGCAAAAGTCTTAAAAGAGGGGGGGGTTACGCCTCCCTCTCCCCAATCTCTCGATCCAGTTAAGCTGGAAAGATAACCACAGTTCAAGGAAACTTTCCAACCAGGCGAAAGTAGGTGAAGGGGCAGAGAGCTATATTTCCCAGAGTTCCCTGGGAAGAGGGGATCGAACCATTCTGGGGAGAGGTGGGGAGCTATGACTGTTTAAAGTGGCATGATACTGCTTTTGAAAGTATGGTGCCAATGTGACCTACAGTCAGTTCCTGGCTCCGGTAGTGGAAGTTGTAGTCCTTGTAGTGCCATGTGCCCTCCTGCCCTCTAGAGGGAGCATTGTCACTGTGGTTAGCTACCCTAGAAAGGACAGCCATTCATTTCCAGAATATAAAGATCGCATCAAATGAGCCCTGCAGGATCCATCATTCTCTTTGCACAACACCCAAGCAGACGATTGATTGATTGATTGATTGATTGATTGATTATTTAATTTCTATATCGATTAATATATTACCGATATCTCTAAGAAAATGAAGCAACAACAGACAGCTTAAACACAATATTATAAAAATACAGAGTTACATATGTGCCCCTGGGGCAACTTCCAAGAAGACATTCAGCCCTCTCCTGCTCAGGGTCTTTAGCAAATGGTAATTCAGAGTCAGTTTGGAAAGGAAAGAATCATTCTTGGAACTCTCTTTGCTGGAGGTGGCAGAGTGTGTGGGGGGGTGTAAATGCTTTTACTGGCTCCCTTATTGACATCTGCGGGAGAAAATGAAGAGGCTGTCATCCTAACACTTCTAGTTTGTTCATAAAATATTCACAGCGGTGTAGGGAAAGTTGAATGAGCCACACACAGTCAGAAAAAGAAAAACTTGACACACGGCCAAAGCAGCTTGATTTACACAATGGTTAAAACCAATTTTGGGTTTTTTAAAAAACCACCAAAGGTAGCGAGAGAACAGTGTGGTGTTGAAAACATCTACTACTCTACTTGAGTGCAAAAAAAACCCTTTCTTTTTTTCACCCTGTAAGGTCTGTCTTGCTGCAAAATATTAGCTGAAAAGCTTTTGAGAGGGGGGGCGTGTGGCCCACTGTGAAAACTGCACTAAGCTGTGTTGTCAAAGCAAGGAGATGATCGCATACTATTCAAAGTGAAGTGATATTGGGAAGAAGAATGAAGAGTGGGGGGAGAGAAATCGTTTTTAAAAGCACTTGAAGGCAAATTTGTCAGTTAACCAGCCCCTGACCAAAACAGAACGACCTTTGTCAAGATGACAGGCGCGAAGTCCCAGCTGTTGGGTGTCTGCTTGAAAGAACAGGAATCAAACAGCGAGGGTAAGATGTGGGTGACAGCACCCACGGCGTATTCTGCATACCTGAAACAAGTTGTCTCCCCCTCCCCTGCCCCTGCCCCCAATACCATCCCACTAAGAAGGGGGAAAAACAGCTGTGACATGAGCTGGTGTCGCATGCCTCAAAGAGAAAGCGACAGGCAAAATGACTTTAAAAACAATAAGTTGTAAAGGCGCTGTGCATGCCGGAAGGCTGATGCCCAATTAGGCTTGCTTCAGAATTTCTCCTGCCAGCAACCTGACACACGGGCTGAAGCAAAACGCAAAGGGAAGGGGGGGGCAGCAGCAACGGCCTGTGCATCAAATAACCAGCAACATCTGTGCTGCTTTGCAGCGGGAGTTTCTCGCTAGCAACTTAAGAACAAAATGCCACGGTTATTGTCGAGAGGGGAAACGTCCTCTTTAAAAAGAACACACTGCGCCGATATTTTTTTGCCTGAGGTGTTTCAGCTGAAACACTGGCTGGTGTGGTTTCGCACAGCGTACAGAACTGACCGTTTAAAAAAAATACAGTGGACGCTCGGGTTGTGGACATAATCCGTGATGGAGGCACGTCCGCAACCTGCAGCATTTGTATCCTGCAGCGCCACATCTGCGCACGCACATGACATAATTCGGTACTTCTGCACATGCACGAGTGCCAAAACCCAGAAGTAGCCCGTTCTGGTACTTCTGAGTTCGGCGCGGAGTGCAACCTGAAAAAACATAACCCGCAGCATTCGCAACCTGAGGTATGACTATAAATACAGCCGTACCTCTTGTTACGAATGCTTCAGGATGAGTACAACATGGGTTACGAACTGCTGAACCTGGAAACAACGGAATGCGTTATTCCCGGCTTCAGCAGTTCACGCATGCGCAGATGCGTCAAATGACGTCACATGCATGTGCAGAAGCGCCAAATCACGTTGCGCATATGCGCAGACACTGCGCTTCAGGTTACACATGTCATGGGTTATGAACGGGGCTCCGAAATGGATCCCGTTCATAACCAGAGGTACCACCAGAGTCAGGCTACTGGTCCATGTAGCTCAATAACTTTCCACGATGTGGGTTGCCAATGTGGTGCCCGTGGGCTCTCCTGTACCCATAAGCAACTTCCCGGGTGCCCCCAGTCTTCTCTCCCACCCTGCTGAAGTCTATAGATGCATTCCCATGGCAGTTTATTCCATTTTCACATTTCCCCATTAGTTCCACATTACATTTGAGATTCCACAAGATGTAAAAGCCACTTTTAGACCTATAGTGAAAAATACAGCGCTCATTTAGCACTCATTTCCATATTATCTGCAAAGTACTTCTATCTGCACAACTCATAAATAGTTCACTGAATTTTGTAGCCAAAGAGTTCCCTAAGTCTTCCTACCTGTTGTGAGATGGGACTTGATGGTGACATTAGAGCAGGACAGACAAAAGGGGCATAGGAAACTGCCTTTCACTGAGCCAGGCCATTGGTCCATCTAGCTAACTATTGTCTGCACTGGCGGGCAGCCACTCTCCAGAGTTTCAGGCAGGGGGTGGCACTGGCTATGAGCTTCCTCCCCTTCTCAGCTTTGCCTGTCATTGACTCTGGTGGCACCTTCTGTTGGGCTCTTTGCCTTCCGCTCTATCCTTCCCAAAGAAGAGCACTGACCCTCGCCTCCTTTATTCTGGGGATAAAGATGCTTGAGTCGTCTTTTTTTTTTTTTAATGCAAATAAGCTCATTGTGTAATCATGAACAACTTGGCATGAAAGCTTGACTGAACAGTTCCAGGAACAGTATGGTCTGAAGTTCTGCCTGGTGGCCTTGGATCTTGGCTCTAGAGAACATTTCCTGGTGCTTGCGAGCAGCATAGCAGGAGAATTTCTGGATCTTGGATTAATCTTACAACTTCCTCTTTGGCTTGGGGGGGGGGGTCAAAGTCAAAAGAATATAGTCCTGCAAGGGACTCCATGCATGAAGCAGGAAGTCTTGTGGGGAGAAATCTAGGGCAGTCTACCCTTTCGAGCCCAAGAGTTTAGAAGATATTTGTGTAACCCACTTTAGTTCCATATGAGGAAAGATGGACTATCAAGTCAATGGCTGACACCAGCTGTATGTAGCATTCTTTGCATGCAAAAAATTCCCAGGTTCAATTCCTGGCATCTCCAGGTAAAGACTAGCACATGGGTAGGCAAACTAAGGCCCGGGGACTGGATCCAGCCTAAACACCTTCTAAATCTGGCCTGCGGACGGTCTCGGAATCAGCATGTTTTTACATGAGTAGAATGTGTGTTTTCATTTAAAATAGCTGACCCGGCCGTGCGTTGCTGTGGTTTATTGTGTGAAAGTTGGAAACACTTTTCTTGTGTTTGTAAGCGTGCATCCTGTCGTGTGGTTTCATGTTGATCTAATGTTTCCTCGGTACGCATTTGAGTCATTCTTTGTCTTTGTTGTTCATTTCGTGATGAACGTTGTACCCGAGTTTGTTTTGTAATTACACGTTGTGTTGCTTTTGTTGCGTGAGTACGACGACCTATGTTCCAGATATTAAAGGAGATTGATGAAGCTGAAAAAGGAGAAGAAAAGTTAAAAAAAAGAAAAAAGACATGGGAAAATGGCAAAGAGGGTGATATATTTTTCTTGCATAAAATCACATTTTTACCTGTGAAAGGTGTGGTATCTGTACAATGTAAGTAATTCAAGATGGCGCCCAGCACTCTCCCTCAGGCTTCCTTGCCGCCGGCATCTTATCTCCTTGCAGACCATCTCCCTCCGACTCGGCCCCGGCTCCACTCGTCCCCTCAGCTCCGCGCCTTAGATCTACTCCCTACGTGCCTCGTGCCACTCCGCCACCTCTTCCCTTCCTGGAAGGTGAACTGCAGCCGCCTAGGCCCTGGAGTAGGGCCTCATGGCCCACTCGTACATGACGGAGGCCGGGGCTATGGGCAACTTGCAGCCTTCTCGGGGGCTGTACATCGGCGGGCGTCGAAGCCTGGTCCAGCGCAGGGTAAGGGGTTAGCTGGGGCCTGTCCCATGGTGCTTACCTGGTGGGGCGGGATGGCCTCTGCGCGGCCTTTATGCGCATAGCTGGACCCATCTCGGTGTTAGAGCCGTAGTGGCGGGGCGGCCTTCTTGGGGCTTCCACGTCAGCATGCGGCGAAGCCTGGTCCTGCGCGGGGTAAGGGCATAGCTGCGGCCTCTCCTGTGTGGAACCGCTCAAGCTCCCTGGGCCGCGCCGCGCCACCGTCAGCATGTGAAAGGCGGCGCTTCTGCCGCCTGAGCCACCTGCTCTTCACACCAGGGGCCGGGCCGGGCTGGGCCGACCGGGCGAGGAGGAGAAGGAACCGGGCAATGTGGAAGGGCGGTGGGTCTCTGGCAACCCTTCCCGCTGCAGTTGCTGCTCCTGCCGCCGCCGCCGAATTATGATCATGATTCTGAACTTAATGGTACTGTATTATTTATTGCATTCAAATTATGGTAAGCCAGAGTTGCTGTTTTTGGAGTGGGGGCCCTCCTGTTCACTCAAGAGAGTGAGGCCCTGGACATCTCCCCTGAAGACCTGCCTTCATATGATAAGCACATAGGGAGAGCCAAGGGCCCATCAAGTCCAGCATCCTGTTCTTTCACTGGCCAGAGTCCAGCAGCATGATATGCATTAAAAAGGTAAAGGTAAAGGGACCTTTGACTGTTAGGTCCAGTCGCGGATGACTCTGGGGTTGTGGCGCTCATCTCGCTTTATTGGCCGAGGGAGCTGGCGTACAGCTTCGGGTCATGTGGCCAGCATGACTAAGCCGCTTCTGGCAAATCAGAACAGTGCACGGAAACGCCATTTACCTATTTATCTACTTGCACTTTGATGTGCTTTCAAATTGCTAGGTTGGCAGGAGTAGGGACCAAGCAACGGGAGCTCACCCCGTCGCGGGGATTTGAACCGCCGACCTTCTGATTGGCAAGCCCTAGGCTCTGTGGTTTAACCCACAGCGCCACCCGCTTCCCTATGATATGCATTAAGCACCTTCATCTCCCCCCGACTGTTGCCTGTCTGTCTATTGCAACACCAGAGGCCTTTGTCACTCAAGTCACTACTAATTTGCTTGCAATTTCTGTTTAATCAAAGAGGGCTGAAGGCTAATTGATATTGTGTATTCATGGCGCACATTATGCAATGGGCTTTTTTTCTTTTTTAAAGGCAGATCACTTGGCCATGACCAGTTCCTGCCATCTCTCATCCATCATTTGACTGTAGTCCTCTCTATTTTGCAACCAGAATGGCGAAACTCTTACAAATGGAATCTGCTCTGAGTGGAGGCGGAGCAGATTCAAGGGGGGGGGGGGGGGGAAGAAACCAGAGAACAAGGGTGAAAATTCTGTTGTGTCCTGGCTGATGCATTTAGGAATTTAGGAATTTGTATCATGTTATGTGTTTTCTTTTTTTTAATCATTTTTATTAGTTTTTGCATATATTTTCCAAACAAAACTTCACATCATCCTCATTTTGGCTATTATACCCTGAGACTTCTGTCAATCCTGTCTAGTGATTTTCAAATTTGTTATCTGATCTTGCATTTTATTATTATAATTAATGCTTTTAAACTTCGTTTCCTAATTATTTCCTCCCTAAATCATTTTACAATAATTTATATAGTCCTCCTTACAAAACTTCTTGTAAACCTACAAGCAATGTTACATCAATGCAATTTTCTTTCAAATAAATCATATATTTCTTCCAATCCTTAAGGAAGTCCTAGTTCCGAATACACATTATGTGTTTTCATTTAGTGCTTTTATTAACTTGCGTGCTTTTTTGCTTTGCACGTCCTGTACACGCTAACAGCAAATTCATGAGCTGAGTGCCAATCTTTAAGTAGTCAAAGTGTCACCACCCATGCCCGAGAGGAAGGTATTAGCTGGCTTGGGGCAACAGAAAGACAAAGCAAAAACCTCTGTGGCTTAGGAGTGCCTTCTACCAGCTTCATCTGGTGTGCCAACCACAGCTATATCTGAATCAGGATTACTTGGCTGCTGTACTCCATGTATTGGTAACCTTGAGCCTGGATTGCTTCTTTGAGCTCTACATGGGGCTGCCCTTGAACCTGGTCCGGAAGCTCCAGCCTGTGCAGAAGGCAGCATTAAACCTTGTGATGGAGGCAGACGGCTGACAGCATGTGACACCTCTGATAAAACACCTACACTGGCTGTCTGAGTCATACCCGGCCAGGTACAAGTAGCCTTGTACCCAGAAACCAAAAACCAGTGGAGTTTTAAAATCCATGCCATTTTGGAACATTCAGTCTGCCATCTTGGTTCAAAATGGCATCCAAACATAGACCAAAACCTGCTCCTCGATCTCAGGAGCTATCATCCCGCATTCGGTGATGATATTATCAGAGCTGTCAAAATGAACAGGGAACAGACACACAGGCAAACATAAGACGAGCCCTCCTGGATCTAGCCAAAGGCCCATCCTGTTCTCACAGTGGCCACAAGATACCTGTGGGAAACCAGCAAGCAGGATCCGAGCACAAGAGCACTTTTTCCTCTTCCTGCGGCTTCCAGCAATTGGTGTTCAGAAACATTACGGCCTCCAGGCATGGGGGCAGAGCATAGCCATCGTGGCTAGTGGCTGTCAAAAGACTTATCGTCTCCGTGAACTTCTCTAATCGTCTTTTAAAGCCAGCCATGTTGGTGGCCAAATTACTACCTCCTGTGGGAGTGAGTTCCACAGTTTAACTCTGCACACCGTGAAGAAGTACTTTCATTTATCTCTCCTGAGTCTTCCAACATTCAGCTTCATTGGATGTTATTATGACGACTATTTTATTATTAGGCTGCCTGTCAGTAAGCATTATATTATGTTTTTTATCATGGATGTTCTGTAATGTGTTTTTAATGTTGTACACCGCCCTGAGATCTTTTGATAAAGGACAGTATATTAATAGAAACAACAACAACAACAACAACAACAACAACAACAACAACAACAACAATAATAATATCCACGAGTTCTAGCGTTACAAGAGAAACTTCTCTATCCTCTCTCTCTTTACCATGCATAATTTTATAAACTTCTATCATGTCCCCTCTTCCTTGCCTTTCCACTAAGCTAAAAAGCCCCCAGTGCCACAGCCTTTCCTCCTAGGGAAAATACTCTGTTCTCTTGACCTTTGCGGCTGCTCTTTCAATTCCAAAATTGTCCAAAATAACTGGCAGAAGAGGATGGTGTCTTCCGCCTCCCTGAGGACCTGTGGGGTTGAAAGGTGGTTTTCATTTAAAAAAAAAACATACCTAATAAATAAAACAAAATCAAAACTGATTTTGTGGTCACAGCTGTTTCCCAAGAACTTGGCAATATGGTGCCAGGCTCAAAGCTGGCATGATTCGAATTTCTGTTCCATCAGTCACTTGACACGCTGGCTCAGTGTATCCATGTGAGGGCTGCAGGTCTGGGCAACGCCCATTATTTCAGAGTGAGTGTGAACGGGAAGAGAGACTGACACATCAAGCCCTTTTCCATATTCTCCAATAAACGTATAGGTCAATTTGCATATGTGCCTCATCTGCAGTAAGGAGTTGATAATTAATAGCAAAGGTCAAAGCACTCCTCCGCCCCTTTTTCTAAATCCAGATGGCTTTATAGAAATGTCAAATCCTGGAATGTGACTATTTACCAGCCTGTCTCAAAAACAACTGGAATGAGGCCCAGATTCCCACCCCCACGAAACAGGCCCAGCTTGACTCAGGATTGGGGCCATGGACAAATGCAGTGCACAGCACTGGCCTTTCCCTCCAGGGCGACAGAGAATAAGTCTGCCCCATCTTGTGTGTGGCAGCCCTTCAAATATTTGGAGACAGCTATCCAGGATACTCAGCAACAAACCCAGCAAACTAAACCTGCCGCGTACAGATTCACACCGTAGGAAGTGGAGTGTATCACTTTGGGTTGCAGAGGGGATGTAGGAGGTTGCCCTATATAATTGTAATATCCTCCCAGGTTTTAAAAATAAACCACTCCATGCAGAAAACTAGTAAGAAAGGAACCGAAAGTAGCAGCAAACTGAGCACGCTCAAAAGTAATTTTTAAAATTCCCTTCTATGGGAGAGACTATAGCTCGGTGCCAGAGCACCTGATTTGCCCAGAGAAGGTCCCAGGTTCAATCCCCAGCATCTCTAGATGGAACTGGGAAAGACCCCTGGAGATCTGCTGCCAGTCAGTGTAGACACTACTGAGCTTAATAGACCAATGGTCCGACTCGGTATAAGATATATTCCTGGTTAAACCAAAGTTCAGGTGTAGTAGAACTTGGGCAGATCAAAACTGCAAGACAGAATGAGTGCCATTTATCCACAGTAATGGTACTCAAAGTACCATATGGCTCCAGTAGGATGAAAAATGCTCAAGAGGTTGCATGTAAAATTAAGTTTAGTAACAGTGATTTCTCCATAAGTGCTGCAGGCTCAGCTCTGGTTTACCTAACAAGAACGCAGTGGACAATTGCACAATTGCACAACAGTTCGTGATGCTGTGGTGATTTGGCACAGCTCCAGAAGAGGGTTGGACTGCACGTAGCATAAATCTCTATTCATTAAATATGGCTCTTTACCTGGGATTTCTGTAACACTGATGGGCCTTGGGCTTTTTTTTGTTTTTTGTTTTTTAAGCTAGTTTGGCACTTCAGGGGAGAATCACTTTCTGAAACAATATGCAAACTGGAAGACAACCATCCCTCAAAATCTAGACTTATCTGAATTTTGTAATACAATTCTCTGGCCAAGCATGAAAGCATAAATTAGTGAAACTGAAAACTGCATGGAAATGCATTCTATAAGGGAAATTCGCAAACTGATGTGGAAATGTGGAGAACTCAATGTAAGATTGGGAAAATGAGAAGCCGAGAGAAACTGAAATTGACAGATTTGCCCATCCCTAAAGTTACCTTGCCCTTGTCACTATTACTCAACTAGTGTCAGAAACTGAGATATGAAAGCTAGGAGGTAAATGGCACCTTGTTGTTGTTGTTCAGTCGTTTAGTCGTGTCCGACTCTTCGTGACCCCATGGACCAGAGCATGCCAGGCACAGCATGCCTCCCGCAGTTTGGTCAGACTCATGCTAGTCGCTTCGAGAACACTGTCCAACCATCTCGTCCTCTGTCGTCCCCTTCTCCTTGTGCCCTCAATCTTTCCCAACATCAGGGTCTTTTCCAGGGAGTCTTCTCTTCTCATGAGGTGGCCAAAGTACTGGAGCCTCAGCTTCAGGATCTGTCCTTCTAGTGAGCACTCAGGGCTGATTTCCTTAAGAATGGATAGGTTTGATCTTCTTGCAGTCCATGGCACCTTAAACCTACCGGTAGGTTATGGTTACAACCACGGAATATCTAGGCATGCTTTTTTATAACAATACAAAGCTGAAATGAACTGCAGCTGAAAAATTATGATCATTTTTCACAAGGTCTAGTCCTTCCCCTGCTCAGCCCCCTAATATTCTTAAGAGGGTCTCTTCTCCAGTCTTAAGAGAGTAGCTGGAAGTGGGGAGGCAGCAAAAGGTCCCCCTTTTCTTCCACTCTGCAGTTTTAATCTGAAATCTTCGGCGCAGCACTGCACCCCGAGCCTCTTTCTCCATCAGGCTGCTTTTGGGGGTTCCTCTCTTAGTAGAATGTTAATAATAATAATAATAATAATAATAATAATAATAATAATAATAATAATAATAATTCTGCAAACCTGGGACCTCACTCTTACAAAGGGGCGGTACAACTATGCCCGTGCCTGAGGACTGGAAAAAGAAGGGATGGTTATGTAACTTTCCAAGGGTATAAATAAATGTTGTTCTCACTTTTATTTTTATTGCCTTATTCGAGTGTCCGCACCAACTCTGTCCCCACTGTCTTTTAAAGGTTCCCAGAAAGCTTGGCAAGGTGTCAGAAGTACTGCTCATAAACCTCTATTGCTCTGTCACCGTTGTTTCCCTGCGTCACGCATTTTATAAATCTCCATAAAGGAACATTTATGGCCCAAATAACATCTGCCCATCTCCTTTCTTGAGAGTGCTTTGCATGCGCAGGAGCTGGCAGAGGAGGCGGGTGTGGCTGTGTCATTTCTAAGTATAGGCGGGTTTACATACAGCCTTGGATCAGCATCTCTTTTGGTTGAATCTGGTACCTAATTCCCAGGACTTGGATATTTAAGAGGCTTTATATAGTTTCTGTGTAAGCTTAAGACTTGATTGTTGCAATGCACTCTATGTGGGGCTACGCTTGTGCCTGCTGGTGTGTTAAGTGCTGTGGCTAGACCATTTATGGGCACAGGATACCACCCGCACTTAACTCCAGTGCTCAAAAGCTTGCACTGGCTCCCTGTATGCTACTGGCCCAGGTTCAAGGTTCTGGTATTAATTTAGGAGGCCCTGAACAACTTGGGTCCAGGAAGAAGAAGAAGAAGAAGAAGAAGAAGAAGAAGAAGAAGAAGAAGAAGAAGAAGAAGAGGAGGAGGAGGAGGAGGAGGAGGAGGAGGAGGAGGAGGAGGAGTTTGGATTTGATATCCTGCTTTATCACTACCCGAAGGAGTCTCAAAGCGGCTAACAATCTCCTTTCCCTTCCTCCCCCACAACAAACACTCTGTGAGGTGAGTGGGGCTGAGAGACTTCAGAGAAGTGTGACTAGCCCAAGGTCACCCAGCAGCTGCATGTGGAGGAGCGGAGACGCGAACCCGGTTCACCAGATTACGAGACTACCGCTCTTAACCACTACACCACATTGGATAAACTTAAGCACAGCCGGTCCGCCCATGAGGCAGACTGAAGCAGCTGCCTTGGGCGGTGGAAATCCTGCAGCGATCCCAATAGAAGATAACACTTCTTGCTCACCCGGATGGAGGGTGGAGAGGAATGCACGAGTGAATTAATGTGTGGCTCCGCCCACATTTGTTTCTGGCCTTCCCCACTACTGTCATGTGGTCTTTGAATGTTGCTCAGGATGAAAAGCATTCCCCTCCCCTGCCCCTGCCCCTGCCTTAGCAGAAGGCAGAATGGTGACAAAAGTCTGTGAGTCAACCAAACTGGATGTCGGGGATAGGAAATATCCATGCTACACACATGCATGCACACACAGGCACACCCCGTCATCCCATGCTACTCTGCTCCCTGTTTGCCTACCATGCATCGGATCTTAATTGCCCAGAGATGATTGTAGATGTTTTGGTTGCTGGAGCAACAGAAGCAGTAACATGTTTGGCCACAACACGACTCCTGCTTTGGCCTGCTTCAGCTAGTTTCTCAGCTCTACGTTTTGAAGGCGGGAGAAAGAGGGCAGTAGCTAAGTGGCAATGTGCTGGCCTTGTGTGTCAAAGTTCCTTGGTTCAATCCAGGACATCTCTAGTTTAAAAGGATCTGGGAGCTAGCGCTGGGAAACACAGCTGAGACCAGGGCCATATTCACACCATACTTCTAAAGCATTTTGATACCACGTTAAACTGTCATGGCTTCCCCCAAAGAATTCTGGGAAGTATAGTTTGCTTAGGATACCCCCCCATTCCCCTCCCAGAGCCACAATTCCCACAATTCCCTGGGAAGAGGGATTGATTGTTAAACTACTCTGGGAATTGTGTCTCTGGGAATAGAGGGTTTCCTCCCAACTCTCAGCACCCTTAACAAACTACAATTTTGGGGGAGAAGCCATGACTATTTAAAGTGGCATCATGGTGCTTTAAATGCATGCTGGGCATGTGACCTAGGAAGCGTTGCAAGCCAGGCTAAACAGATGGTACTTGGCTACCTTCTCAGTGTCCCCAAAGCTCACAATCAGCACAGCTTTGATTGCTAGTCATTATTAGACTTCAAAGCTTCATGCAGCTTGGGACTGCACTTACCAAAAGGACCACCTTCACCTGTATGAACTTCCAAATTGTTAATATCGTCCTCGTGGGGTCTTATCCAACTCTCTGATTTTGGTGCTGAGGGCCTGTTCTGTCATGGCATCCTGGTTGTCACACCATCCTCTCTCTCTCTCTCTCTCTCTCTCTCTCTCTCTCTCTCTCTCTTTCTTTCTTTCTTTCTTTCTTTTCTTGTTATTCATCGTTTTTAATTGAATTTTCTCAAAAGAGACACAGTCAAGCAATACAATCTAAATGATAATGAATCAAGACAGCATGTTCTACGTTTGCAAGTGAGAAGGAGATGGGGAAGAAGAAGGCAAATGGCTGGTGGTCCAGACCAAGCAAGTGCTCACACATTCAAGCAAACAGATCTGCAAAAGGAGTACTGTACATACAGCAGACAGATTCCTATCTTTCTTTTGTTTACAGAAGGTCACCTTCTCATGAACCGCCAGTTGAGCCATGTCCTCGGTCCATTATGATCAGGGTGGATTGGTTAGTCTTCTCCTTCTACCTGTAGTATTGAAGCCATGCTGAGTGTCCTTCAAAGCCAGTTAAATTGTCCCTCTGTCAAATAGCAGATAGGGAGGCGTTCTGGGCACCACAGTTTAAGGAGGATTTTGGCAAGCTGGAACGTGTGCAGAGAAGGGCGACCAAGATGATCAAGAATCTGGAAACCATGATTGAGGGAGTTGGGTATGTTTAGCCTGGAGAAGAGAAGACTGAGAGGCGGTATGACAGCCACATTCAAGTATCTGTAGACGGAGCAAGCTTGTTTTCTGCTGCTCCAGAGGGTAGGACCCAAACAAAGATTCAAATGACTAAACTTTAGGGAGAACTTTCTGGAAGTGAGAGCTGCTTGACAGTGGAACGGACTACATTGGAAGGTGGTGGTCTCTCCTTCATTGAAGGTTTTTAAACGGAGGTCAGATGGCCACCTGTCAGAGAGTCTTCAGCTGTGTTTCCTGCACTGCAGGGGGTTGGACTAGATGTCCCTTGGGTCCCTTCCGACTTTACAATTCTATGATTCTACAGTGAAGGCAAAATGTGAGCTCAGCCCTTCCTGCCTCCTGACAGTTGGCTCACTCTGGTAGTGCAGCCACGACATTTCCCTCTCCTTCCCACATTTTGAAGCAGTGTTGCTCTTGTATCAATAGCTTAATCCTCTTTTTCCCCGTCGGTTGCTCTCTCGAACTCTGTCACGAGCTGGGTGCTTTTTTCATTTCCCCCCTTTCATTTAGAAACAAAAATTCCATAGCGGCAATTTTTATACAGAACGGTGCTTATCTATAAAGCAGCCAGGCGAGCCGGCTTTTCCCTTATCGCAACCCTACTTAGCAACTCGGGCCGTTCGGGAGACGCTGAGGGGAAATTAATGTCGCCAACGCTAACTGCTCTTCCTCACAAGAGACGGGGCCTCTCTGCTGCTGTAGGACGTCTATCGAATGAGCTGTGATACTGAGAGAGAGATTTTTTCTTTCTTTCTTTCTCCCTTCTCTCTCAAGGTGAAAAGTAGAGAAGAACAATGAGGCAGAAGAAAGTTAACGACGGGACGGAACAATTGCGTTTCTGGAGTAGGCCGAAGCCTACTTCAGGATCGGAAGTAGGAGGCCTACCGAAGAACCCTTGGAGATATCAGAGGAGGAGATGCAACCAGCCATCAAGAAAGCAAGCATAAAAAAAAATTCCAGGAGCAGCCCAACAGGGGCGGAGGAAGGTGGGGCGTTGGGGGGCGGCACGCCCCGTGTTCCGGCCTGGAGGGGGTGACCCTCGGCACCCCCCTGCAACTCCCAAGCTGAGCCCCACTACCCGATAAAAAAGCCTCACTCGGCGGCTCGTAAGGTTGCCGCGGGAGCAGCAGCACGGACGGATCCCGCACATGCGCAATCCGTCTGTGCTGCTGCTCCCACGGCAACTTGTAAGGCTGCTGTGCACGAACAGCAGTACAGACGGGGTGCCGCAGCCCGTCTGTGCTGCTGTTGCGCGCGGCAGCCTTACGAGTTGCCACTTGTAAGGTTGCTGCAGGAGCAGCAGCGCCAGCACGGAAATGTGCCGCGACACCCTGCCCCAGGGGGTGCCCCTGCATTTGCCGCTCCGGGTGGCCAAGCGGCTCCGTTCGCCACTGCGGCCCAAAGAGCAACAACATAACCGCAGTCCCAGAGTCGTTGCTCAGCTCTTGAGCATGGGGTCTACTTGTGAGTAATCGATCCTTGGAACACCTTCACTACCAGCTGCTGGAGTTGGGGAGTGGGCTAGGAGCCCAGAGGATATAAGGACCACATTCAATCCACGCATTTGAAGCAGGCTTCCTCAACCTCGGCCCTCCAGATATTTTTGGCGTACAACTCCCATGATCTCTAGTTAGCAGGACCAGTGGTCAAGGATAATGGGAATTATAGTCTCAAAACATTTGGAGGGCCGAGGATGAGGAAGCCTGATTTAAATCATTATGATGCCGCTTTAAACAGTCATGGATTCCCCCCCCCCCAAGGAATTGTGGGAGCTATAGTTTGTTAAGGGTTCTGAGAGTTGTTAGGAGACTGCCTATTACCCTTGGCAGTGCTACAATTCCCAGAGTTCCCTGGGAAGACAGATTGACCCTTAAACAACTCTGGGAACTGTAGCTCTGTGAGGCCTAACAACACTCAGCACCTTTAACAATCTACAGTTCCCTGGATTTTTGGGGGGAAGCCATGGCAGTTTAAAGTGGTGTGATCCTAGGACAAGGATTAAGTTATGAATTGTTAACGGATAGGAAAGAAAGGGGAGGATTTGCCATGCCAAATTTAGAACTATACCATGCGGCAGCAGGACTAAATTGGTTAAGGGAATGGATAACCTTGAAAGATCCCGAAATACTAGACTTGGAAGGTGTAGACAACAGGTATGGTTGGCATTCCTACTTACTATACGAAAAGGTGAAGGTCCACAAGGGTTTCCTTAATCACTTAGTACGGAAATCATTATATTCAATTTGGGTGAAATTCAAAGGAATATTAGAACCAAAACTTCCACTGTGGACTTCACCCATAGATGTAATAACAATTAAAAAAGTAAACATGGAAGGAGGAAGAGCCACATACCAAATGTTATTGGAAGAAAAAGAGAATGAATTACATCTGAAAAAGTATGAAGAAATCAAAGAATACCTCACTGATTGGCTGCAATACTTTCAAATTTACCAAAGATTTATAACTGATAAAAAAAATGGCATAGCAAAAGAAAAATCAAAATTTGAAAAAGAGGTGCTCCAAAGTAAAGGGAAGTATATTTCTCGCATTTATAATTTACTATTAGAATGGGAACTTAAAGAGGAAGAGGTAAAATCGGTGATGGTGAAATGGGCCCAGGACTTAGGTTACAACATATTAATGGAGCAATGGGAAAGATTGTGGCAGGTGGACATAAAATTTACAGCCTGCTACAATTTAAGAGAGAATATCCTAAAAATGATGTACAGGTGGCACCAGACACCAGAAAAATTTGTAAAAATGTATAGAAATGGATCCCCTTTGTGTTGGAGGTGCGATAAAGAAATTGGGTCATATAAGCATATGTGGTGGATATGTCCAGTTATAAGTAACTACAGTATTGGAATGAGATATATGAAGAACTTAAAAAATTGACAAAAAGCACATTTAAAAAAAGACCAGAAATGTTCCTGTTAAGTATCTTGCCAGAAGAAATTAAAAAAAACAAAAAGAGTATGTACGGCACAACAGCAGCAAGAATGCTAGTGTCCAGAAATAAGGCTGTACCAACTATAGCCGATTGGCAAAACTTAATGATAGAATACCTGCAATTAGCCAAAACAACGGGTAAAATAAGAGGACGGATAATCCAGGAGGTATGGAAAGAATGGAGGATATTTAAAGAATATTTAATGGATAGTGGTTTAAATGGAATCCTAATAGCAGATCTAGATTGAACCTTTGAATAAGCAAATAGAGATTGTGAGAAGAAAAATATGAGTAACAAATGGAAATTATAACTGTACGTTATGTTAAAAAAAAAATATGAAATACAGAGAGGATAATTGGAAGTTTGAGAATGTGTGTCTAAGTGTTGACAGTTGGTATGTATGTAAGCAATTATGTTTGTATGTAAGCATTTATGTTTGAAGTTTATGTATGTAAATGATTATGTTTGAATATGTAACTATATGTGATGAGTATGTTTATTTGTGTGATTTTAAATAATAAAGAGATATTTAATAATAATAATAAAAATAAAGTGGTGTGATCCTGTTTTAAATTTGTAATGCAAATTGGGCTTTAATCATGGCCATGAATTTTAGTGGGTCTACTCTGAGTAAGATGCCAACAACAAGAGGGGGACATTATTGGGTTGCTGTTTTGATTTTGATTATTTATTTTGTGGTTTTATATTCTGATTTTGTTCTATGAACTGCCCTGAGACTTCCGGGTATAGGGCGGTATATAAATTCAATAAATAATTACTAATAACAATAGCAACTCTGAGCACAACCCATAAAACTCAAAGCAGAATGTGCTTGCAGGTGTCCCATTTCCTCTTCCAATCTGGTACTTCATTACCCAAAGTAATCTATCCATTAATTTATCTTTTATATTTTCTCCCTCTTTTTAATAATGTTATTTATTCATGATACACTCGTGCCATTATCTACAAATCCTATTTATTGCCATATTAATGTTTTATCATTTTCCCTGATTGATTAACATATTAAGACATCATATTAAGAAATCTATTTTAATTCTCATAAGTTGGTAGATGCATTTTTTTGCTTTCGCTGTTAAACTTTTAATGACTTTGTTTTATCACTTTCCTCTGTAATGTTCTTGTTCTATCAGAGTGCTTATTTTTTATTATTAAAAAAATAGAGGCGCCTCTGTATTTGTGCCACTATTTTTCACACCATGGAACCACATGGAAGAGGTTTGCTTCACCTAGGTTCCTGCTTGTAGGCTTCCTTCAGGCACCTGACTGGACACACTGTGAAGAATTAGGATGTTGGACTAGAGGACGCTTTGCTTTGATCTGGTTCTTCTTATGTTTTAAGAGGACTGAGTGGGAGAAACCAACAGTGGGTCCAACAGTCAACAAGGCAGTTTTTGCAGGTGCTGCAGAGAAAAAGTGAGGGGGCAGATGGGGCCTGTTATTAAATAGTGGGTGGACATAGCAGACAACACAGTGATTCTCCAAGCAGCTCTCTTTATTCTCAGGCTGGAACAGAACTGAACTGAAGGGCTGAGCCATCCTGCTTATATAGTACTCAGTAACATGCAACAGTAGCAACTCTCTCACTAGCTACCCAATCCGTGAGCAGCAATCTCAATCCCTCATTTGCATGTGTGGACCTGAGTGAGAACTGCAGCGACGGTAGGCAGAGTGAAACTATATACACAGCACCCCTAGTGGCGTAGGGTGAGAACTTCAATACATAACACCCGTCAACCTAGGAAGGTAGCCCATCTAGAAGGAGGACAACTCTTGATCCTAAACCTGCCCCCCGCTGCCTTGCAGGATATCTTTGGGAGAAGAAAAGGCTAAGGAGTAAACCTTACAAAAATCCAGAGAGGAGTCTCTAAGGCAGTTGGGTGGCGCCTTGTATGCTTCCTTCTGGCAACTCCTGCAGCCAAGCTGGCACCAAATGTATTGCTCTGCTTTCCTCTGGACCACATTGGTGAGGCTGAGAGTGGAGTTCTGTTGTCTGGGCAGCCCAGGACCTCCATGCACACTGCCCAGGCTTGTGCCCCAGAGAGGTCACTTCGGTGCTACTTATGCAGCAGTTTTATTTCACCTCCAGAGGCACACTCCATTGTCTCTCGAGATGGAGGCCAGCAATATCACCTGGGGGATATGTGCGTGTATAAATATGCCTCTATTAGTGAGCATACAGAAATACATTGCATTAGGAGAAACTGCTTGCGAAAATGTGCATATTTGTCAAACCTTCATTCAAAAATATGCTGATCAGGGAAAACCACTGCTAAAAACTGGGAAAAAAATAATGATTGTTATTTCTTTTCTTTCAAAAAAAAATAAATAAATCTGCAGATTGCTGCGAAATGTGGAGAACTGAATTTTAAATTAGGGAACTGAGAAATGGGAGAGAAACCATTTGCCTTTCCCTACCCGTAACAAAGTCTAAGCAGATGGTAACTGAAACAGACACATATTCTCTCCCTGTCCACTTACCTTCCTTTCCTTTCTTTCCCTTGTAGTAAATTAAAGACTGTAAGCTCCCTGGGGCAGGGATCCATATCTCTTGTGCTCTCTAAAGCGGCCTGTGTGCTGACAGCACTGAGTAAATATGCCGGAAGTGAGTTTCGTTGGTGGGGTGTGTGGAATGCTTCTACAGCGCTGCAAGCTCTCAGCCACTAAGCCACAGCACTACAAGTTTAATCCTATTAAACCCTTGCGCCAAAGGAAATTGCTCCAGGCTAAGAGGTTTGCTTTGTTACAATATGCATCTCTGATCACAGACAATTTCTGGAGGGCATCAGCACTTCTTGAAATTAAGCCTAGTTCAGTGCTTTTTTGTTTGTTTGTTTGTTTCATGCGAATCAATTCTCACAAGCTTTCTTCTTCTTTCTTAAGTGTTATGTTGGGGGTTTTTGCCTTCTTGCAAGCCTGCAAACAGTTTATTGCTCGGCTTGCAGGAATTGAGCTGTCATAGATAGTGCTGGTATTTGTATAAGGAAAGATATATAGCTTCCCTTGGCTTGGAAGCTGAGTTCTCTGGCTAGGGGGCCTGGCTGAAGAGAGATAAGGTGAGGGCCTCCTTTTCTTAATGGCTGCTAGTTAAGTTAAAACTGAATAAACAAATAAAAAAAAACCAGCTATTTCCCGCTGGGAAACAAACAGAACAGAAAAAAAGGAAGGCACCATCATGGCTTGGTGCAGTTCAGTCGTGTTTCATCTGGAACTGGGGGTCTTTAAGTTTGCAGAGGAAGGAGAGTCTGGCCAAAGTGTGCAGATGTCAACTGAGGTCAACAAAAGAACCGCCTGCTGGATTGGGCCCAGGGCCCATCTAGTCCAGCAGCCTGCTCTCAAAGTGGCCAAACAGAAGCCCATGGGAAGCATGCAAGCAGGACCTGAGTCGGGGCTGGTTGAAGATATTTTGCCACCTGAGGCAAGATAGAAAATGGTGCCTCCCTCTGAGGCAACGGGAGGCAGCCAAGGGAAGCCCAGGCGCACTGAAGGTGGTGGGAGAAAAATAAGGAGGCCAAAGAGAAGCAGGCAGCAGCAGCAGAGGTGTCCCCACTTTTCCCAGGTGGTGGCCACAGGTGACAAGCACAAGAGAAGGAGGTGAGCTGTCAGTGGCATGCAGTGAAATTTCTCATAGGGGAACAATAAGGGTCAGAGGCACTAACTTGCAAGGGCAATTGGGGAGATGACATCACACACATGACATCATGATGCCCTGACATTGCACATGTGAGCATCGTGCCTCCCTCCCTAATCTGGGCAGAAGATTGGGGGCACATTTAGGGGACTAGCCTAGTTCCCCAACTCCGTTGTGAGCAGTGCAATGCTTTGGAGCCTGGACCTGTCGCCTCTCCCAGCTGTGCCCAGCCTGCCGCCGGAGGTGACTGCCACATTGTGGCTAATGAGCAGGCCGGCCCTGACTTGAATGCAACAGCAACTCTTCCCCACTTGCCATTCTCAGCAACAGGTGTTTAGAAACCTACTGCCTCTAGGGGAACATAGCCATTGGTACCCTGGGCAGCACTTGGGGGAGGGAAGAGAAACTCACAGAGCCAATATAAGTTATCTCATGCAAAGAGAACCTGAGTAAACATCTGTGAGCCCTTGGGGGTCTGCAGGTGCCAAGCTGAGAACCCCAACTTGGCAGTTATCCAGCCAACATGTTATTGGGGCCTGGATAACTGTGACTAGATCATCTCCCTAAGTACAGACAAAGCACCCTGCTGGATCTGGCAAAAGGCCCATCTGGTCTAGCCTCCTCTCATTATGGTGGCCCTCCAGATGCGTGTTGGGAATCCCCCATAAAACAGCACTCTCCCTGCTTGCGATTCCCAGCAACTAGCATTCGGAGGCAGACTGTGTCTTCCCAAAAAGAATTATTGGAGGGAGGGTTTGTTTTCGTTGTTTTTTTTACCAGGGAGTGATGTGAAACAGAAGATGGGGACAGCTGGAACAGATGGCCGTTACATAGAAACGTCTGCTGCCCAAGCTCAGGTTATGGAAACGCCGAGAGCCCAGGGAGTGAGTAAGTACTGGAAGCACAGTCAGAGGGATTTGCAAATAGCCATGTGGCTAATTGATTTGATCTCGGGGCTTGTTGCCTCTTGCCTCCTCCAAACGGTGGTTCTTTAATGAGGCCCGCTGACTAATTGGCACTCGTTAATGGGACCGTGACTGCCAGTTGCTCCAGGCCCTGTTTTGCTGCTCTGCATGATCACAGGCGCCTTGCTTATGAATAGGCATCCTTCTGAACATTCCCGCCATACCTGGGGATAGCAATTATCCCGAGTTCTCATGCACCGATCAGGTGCTGCCTCTTTACTGTTCTCTGGCTCACCGGTGCGCCTCCCTGGGCCCTGCATAAAAGCAGTGAGGGGCCATTCCATAAGGATAGTGCTGAAGCTCAGAACTGAGAAAGTCCCATCCTGTTTCTGTGCTTTATTCAAAGGCCATACCATGTGTGTGGGGGGGGGGAGAGCTCATTGGTAGGGATGGAGAGATGTCGGCCGTGGTTCTCATGCCCACCCCCAAAAATCTTAAACTCTTTACGCTCCAACAGAACTAATAATTATAAAATATCCTTATGGGAAATCCATCAGTGTTTCGGTTCAAATTTTCCCTACTACACATATTTTTGTATACAGTTTGTTTGTTTTAATTTGTATACAACCCTTCCTCTTTGGGGATATTTTATGGGACCCGGGTGGCACTGTAGGTTAAACCACAGAGCCTAGGGCTTGCCAATAAGAAGGGTGGCGGTTCGAATCCCTGTGACGGGGTGAGCTCCCGTTGCTCGGTCCCTGCTCCTGCCAACCTAGCAGTTCAAAAGCGCATCAACGTGCAGGTAGATAAATAGGTACCACTCTGGCGGGAAGGTAAACGGCGTTTCTGTGCACTTCTCTGGTTCGGCAGAAGCGGCTTAGTCATGCTGGCCACATGACCTGGAAAAACTGTCTGCAGACAAACGTCGGCTCCCTTGGCCAGTAAAGCGAGATGAGCACCGCAACCCCAGAGTCGTCCGCAACTGGACCTAACAGTCAGGGGTCCCTTTACCTTTACCTTTATCCTTATGGGAAATCCATCAGTGTTTCGGTTCACATTTTCCCTACCATACATATTTTTGTATAGAGTTTGTTTTAATTTGTATACAACCCTTCCTCTGAAGATCACAGGGTGGTTCATTCACAACATAAAACACACTATGAAAAAAAAACCCTACACAATAATAATAAAAACAAACAAACCAATAACCCCACTCCCACAGACACATTTAAAAGGCCATAGAGCATCAATCAGCCGAACTCCTGGCTGGAGAGAAATGTTTTCGCCTGGTGCCTAAAGATGTGTAATGAAGGTGCCTGGCAAGCGTCCCTGGGGAAAGCACCCCACTTTAGAAAGGGCCCATTCTCATGTTTTTGCCCTCTGGACCTCTCATAGAGGACACCCAAAGAAAGGCCTCAGATGATGACTGCAGGGTCTGGGTCAGTTGATATGGGGAGAGGTGGTCCTTGAGGTATTGCGGTCCTGAGCAATACCTCAGGTTACAAGTTTTATACGTCAAAACCAGCACTTTGAATTGGGCCTGGAAACTAACTGCCAGCCAGTGCTGTTGGACCAGGGTTGGTGTTCGGTGCTCAAACCGTCTTGCCTCACTGAGCAACCTGGCCGCTGAATTCTGCACCAGCTGAAGTTTCTGAACTGTCTTCAGTGGCAGCCCTGCGCATAACGTGTTGTAGTAATCTAAGTTAGAACACGAATAATATACACTTTTGCAAACAATACTGTGTTATTTTCACTCTGATATGTGCATTCTCCTACACACGAGTTGGTTGGGGAACTGCTCCGCAAAATTGTGAGAAGGGTGAATTTCCACGGATGTTCAAGTATTGGCTCAAGAAGTGAGAGTTAGGTAGCTTCTCGTTTAAATGCAAACAGACTCAAATGTCTCTCCTTTCCCTACTCATCAGGCATAAAGGCTGGGGTCTCTTTTCCATATGAGCATAAGAAGAGTCCTGCAGGATCAGGCCAATGGCCCATCTAGACCAGCATCCTGTTCTCACAGTGGCCAACCAGATGCCTGTGGGAAACCCACAAGCAGGACCCAAATACCATTCTCCCCTCCTGTGGCTTCCAGCAACTGGTATTCAGGAGCATTGCTGCCTCTGACCGTGAAGGCAGAGCTTAGCCATTGTGGCTAGTAGCCACGGATATCCTCTGTGAATTTGTCCAGTCCAACATTTGCTCCTCCAGATCCTCCCAAAGCTTGGACAATGACCAAGGATGATGGAAATTGTAGATCAACAGCATCTGTAAGGCCTCAGGCTCCTGAAAGCCATTAAATTGTTTTAATCTGCTTTTAACCTTGAGTTTTAATGTTGTAACCCAACCTGGGACCTTAGGTGAAGGGTGGGTAAATAAATAAATAAATAAATAATAAGGTTCCTGCTGTGTCTCTGCATGAGTATCTGATCTGAATTTACTTAGATTGATTAGAAATGATGAAGTTAAAGGAGGTGGTTGCACAAAGTCTGTTTGTAGACTCGGTAGTTTCCCAACTCCTGAGTTAGATGGATCAGTGCTATGAAATTCTGTATAGGGCTGCTGCTTCCTTTGTTCTCAAGCTATGCCTCCATCATTGCCTCCTGACCAGTAATTGCGTGGGAAAAGAACCTGACATCAACTCCGGGAGAATGGTTGTTATTCCTGTAATTGGGAAGCAGAGCCGTGACTAATGAGTCACCTGGCTCTGAAGGATGACATCACTTGCCTTGCACCTTTCAGCCCATTATAATAGTTACATAATCGTTTAGGGTAGTCTCCCCGACCAGCAGCAGGAAATGAAGACCGTCCAAAGAGTGTGTAATGAGAGGAGGAGCAGGATCCAAAAGCTGGCATGTGCTCAGATTAAACAAGGCTTGGAGTAGGGTGTCCCTGATCTTTAGTGATACCTGCTTGCAGAATCGCTGACTCAACCTCCTTGACATTGAGCCACATAAGCAGGAAAAGAAAAGAAGGAAAACAAGCTGCCCTCCAAAGTACAAATACACTGGCTTTGCTTTCAAAGCGTTACAAAAGAGTTCCTCTGAACATGGGCAGAATGCCTTTCCCCGGCCTGAGACATTGCAGCATATTCTCACATACTCAGGGACCAAGGAGTGTCAGTACAGTGGAGTGCAGGCAAATAATAATAATAATAATAATAATAATAATAATAATAATAATAATAATAATAATAAGTTATTTATACCCTGCCCACCTGGCTGGGTTTCCCCAGCCACTCTGGGTGGCTTCCAACAAAAGATTTAAAATACGTCAAAACATCAGTCATTAAAAACTTCCCTAAACAGGGCTGCCTTCAGATGTCTTCTAAATGTCAGTTGTTTATTTCTTTGACATCTGATGGGAGGGTGTTCCACAAGGCCCTGTTTCATGACAATAAAGAAGAATACAGATTTTAAAAACAGGTTTTAAAATATGAGATTGATATGCATCTTAATAGGCAAATTTCCCTTTTCAAAATAATGTATATTTTGAGCAGCTGATTTTATGTATACTTGAGTTGCCTTTTTAGGTCAACTTGCTTTTAACTCCTGACTTTTATTGAAAATCTTTGTGTGTATTTTATGTTTTGTGTAAACTGGTTAGCCATTTCTAAAAATTTAAAAAACTAAACATGACCTTTAGCTCTAGCCAGCATGGCCAATGATTAGGAAGGATAGTTTTTGTGGTCTAGTTTCCCCGCCCCCATCCCCGAACTTTAGTTTTGTATTTTCAACAGTTCAGCTATGTCTTTACTGGATTACAGCTCCCTTCACTGCTGACTATTGGTTATGTGGGCTGATGCTGAAGGGGTTTTCCAGCAACATCTGGAGGGCCACAGGTTCCCCACCATGGCTTTCGACAAGCAGCTGGTATCCTCTGGCCCACACCGGTTCTGAGTCAGCTGCTAGCCACTGGCTGGAAGGCACACAAGATAACCTCAGTAGACGTTAACTCAGGCCCAAATAAACTACAATATAAACAAAGGTGTAGTGTCAGATTTCCCTTTCAGATCACATTTATTATTATTATTATTAGAAGAAGAGTTTGGATTTGATATCTGGAGGAGTCTCAAAGCGGCTCACATTCTCCTTTCCCTTCCTCCCCCACAACAAACACTCTGTAAGGTGAGTGGGGCTGAAAGACTTCAAAGAAGTGTGACTAGCCCAAGGCCACCCAGCAGCTGCATGTGGAGGAGTGGGGATGCGAACCCGGTTCACCAGATTATGAGTATACCACTCTTAACCACTACACCACACTGGCTCTTGTTGTGTTGTACACATTGTTGCTGTTGTTATATTTATCAGCTAATAATGGTTTGGAAAAAGGAAAGGTTCTTCCTCTTTTAACAAATATTAATGTGTAGCAGGAAGAGAAAATAAAACAGGACCGAGTAAAATGAATTTATGCAAATCTGAATGAAATTATGTAAAACCTAATTGAATAAAGACGTAAAATGAAATCTTGAATTTCCCTGACAAGGCACAGCAGCCTCTCTTTAAGAACTGCATTTTCTTTTTAAGAGTTTTCTCCTCTTATCTGTTAAACAGCAGAAAATGCATAGCCTTCACAACTGGATGTTTATTTTGTCCGACCGGTAGATAAATTGGAGACCCGTGATCAGATCTCCCCATAAAAATTGTCCTAAGTATTGCTCTCCCAATGCATTATGGAGAACTGTTTTGGTTCTCCAACTTACATTCCTCTCACTGTAGTGTGTGTGTGTGTGTGTGTGTGTGTGTGTGTGTGTGTGTGTCTGAGCCGAATTTTTGCATTGTGCAATTTTTCTTGTGAAAAGTGTGCTTTGTGGAACATGGGGTGGGATGGGGGGGACGATGACACACGGTTAATGTCCCTGAAAAGTGCTAAAAGCGGGCATGGATAACTCAAAAAAGTTGGCATTGAAATACTATGCAAAAGTTCTATTCTGCTTATACCAGGATATTGGCAAAGACAGAATCTCAGAGGACAGCTTGAATTAGCCAGACAGTTCATAGTTTCTTTGCTACATTTCTTCTAAGTGACTGGAAGGAGATCTGTGATGAAAAGCAACTCCTGCTCCTCTTTGGAGACTTCCTTGCCTTGCCTGATGATGAATCACTCCTGGCATTCCTAGAGTGGCTTCTGTGAGAGAGACACGTGCCATTGTGTGTGAGATGGATGTAATACTCCCCTCCAGGCAACCAGACCCTGGACCACATCCAGACTTTCCTGCACATCTCATTTGCATATGGATCAGGAGCAGAAAGCCGAAGCGTGAACACAGCAGACATCCAGCCCTGGATTGCAGGAAGCAGAAAACCCTTAGTGCATTAAAACAGCTAACATTCCTTTATTTGTTTGTTTGTTTGTTTGTTTGTTTGCCAGCTTGCTTTAATTTTTATTCAATTGCTTTTTTAAATATATGTTTTATTGATTTGTTAACAACAATAAAAAAGTCCAACCAGGACAAAGAATTAAAAATTAAAACCACACAGCCCAGAAGGACAAAAGCACACAGATGCAGCTCAGCTCCAAAGGGATAACGAAGCAGTACCTCATACGAAGGTACCCTTTGCAAATAATAAAGATATATCAGACGTATTCTCTACCTGTGGATTCTATCATTATTGAAAATAGAGGTTCTATATCATCTTAAATGAGCCAGGCAGTTGCATATACTGGTGGGACTGAACTGGGTTTGTTTATAACCATTTTACACTTTCAAGCTCTGGAAAGGGGGGTGCGGCGGAAGAGAGAAAACCTAGCCTAGAACTTCACTTTGGGTTAATAAAATGTGTCCCCAACTGATTTTCGCTAAACCTGTGCCGATACAGATGCCGTTTGGAACAAGCTCTGCACCAACTCTCTTTGGGTAGAGGAATCCAAAAGACCCCAGCTTGTTCTGCAGGGCCGTCCCAAGACACCCCCCGCCCCAGCCAGGGAAGAAAGGGGTGAGTGAAGATTGATATTGAAAACAAGACAGGAGTGAAGATATACATTGGGAACAAGGTGAAGAATCAAAACAACCTTACTCGGTAGCTGAAGTAGAAATCAAAGGCCATCACAGGAGGGAAATGGGCCTGCTCTGAATCATGGCAGGTGGGTGCAGAGCCCAGGAGACACCCAAAGGGCAACCCCCGCCATTTCCTTCCTAGGGGTGGGAGCAGCAGCACCTCATATTCGCCAAGACACCACTATAGAGGCAGCATATAAATACATTAATGATTATTATTAGGGCTGCTGAAGAGGCAGCAGATCTGTGACAGCAGCATCAGCTGGGGGGGGCGATGCATTCCTTGGAGGTCGGATCTGCTGCCTGAGGCAGTCACCTCACCTTGCCTCATGGGTGGGGCGGCCCTGTTGTTTTGCTGGTGAGACCCTGGGAAACAGCAGAGGAGGCTGTTCTCTCCCTTCCCCTCCACTCTCCCTGCTCTTCCCCTTCATGGTCCAGAGCGATAAGGAAAGAAGCAAGTGTGAGCAAAGGGGAGAGCTCCCCCTCCCCCATTTTATTATTATTATTATTATTATTATTATTATTATTATTATTATTATTGCTCAAATGCTTGTGTCTTCATTTCCCATCCTGTGTGTGTGGGAAAATGAATACAGTATGAGGCAGAGCAATGGAAAGCAAGATGAGAGACGATAATTGAAGGGCCAGGTGAGATTTAAGCTCCAGGCTGCTGGCTGCTTAAACTGTAATCTGTAGCAGGGGGGTGGGGAACATGTGGCCCTGCAGGTGCTATTAAACTACAGTTCCCAACAGCCGCAGCCAGCAAGGCCAATTATCAGGAACGAAGTTCTCCTCCATCCCTGATCCATATATTTTCAGTGGCTCAGAAATACCAACTGCACAGTCCCTGCTCGTCTCCATCAGTCACGGGGACCAGCTGGGAGAAGCAAGTGCTAAGAGCATGGGTAGGCAAACTAAGGCCCAGGGGCCGGATCCAGCCCAATCGCCTTCTAAATCCAGCCCGCGGACATCCGGGAATCTGTGTTTTTTTACATGAGTAGAATGTGTGCTTTTATTTAAAATGCATCTCTGGGTTATTTGTGGGGCATTGGAATTTGTTCATTATTATTTTTTCAAAATATAGTCCGCCGTCCGCCCCCAAGGTCTGAGGGACAGTGGATCGGCCGTCTGCTGAAAAAGTTTGCTGACTCCTGGCTAAGAGGAATCACCAAGTTAGGATCACCTGCACAAACCCTGCTGATTAATTTAGTATCCGATGCAGCCTTGTCTGAAAGGCACTAAGATGTTTATACAAAATGCAGATGACACCACCAGGCAGAAATATATACATGAGGTTGTGTTTTGTGTTTTTTTCCCCCCATGTCATTTGCAAAGCCCACTGCTCCATGTGCCTATTATGTGCATCAACAAAGGGGAGAGATTTTTTAAACAGCTATTGTAAGCGTAAAGCACTTGAGCAGAGCCTTCCCTTTCTTCTGCTCCATAATTAATAGAAGAACTCTCGGGGCACTTTCCTGCAATGGATGTCAGAAGAGCTCTCGAAAGGATGCCTTTTGTGAAATTTCTGCAACATAATATATGTGCATGAAGGGTGGAAATTAGAAAAGCAAGATACTTCGCTACAAAAAGGTGGCATCTACTACTTCAAAAGATTCTGCGGAATAGGGGAGCGTAAAATGATACTATTTAAAAAGAGGAAATCACTTTTTTTTAAATTGCAAGTTTCTAGCACTTAAGGGCTGCAAAAATATGCTGGCAAAGCAAAAAAACAAACAAACTGTAGTTCTATGGTATAGCTCACATTTTGCCCCAGGGTCAGTGCTGAGCATCTCCTCCTAAGATAGAACAGGTAAGCAGGTGAGAGAAAAGACTTTCTTTGCTTGAGATCTTGGATCGCTGCTGCCAGTTAGACCAGACAGTGCTGAGCTGGGTGGTCTAATGATTCTGGGTCCACAGACAAACTGCAGGAAAGAGGAATGGCTTGTGACAGCTTTGTTCTTCCGAGCCTCTTAAGGCAAACTTGTGCAGCAACTTTGGAACTGCCTGGGTCATGTGACCTTAGGGCAAGTTCTCATATTGCCAGCTCCTTAATGCTAAGGGGATATCTTTAAATTATAAAACTTTCTCATGACAGGTGAACAAACAGACGAGCCCTTAAGCCTGCTTGGTGTGTTCCTAAACCAGAAAGAACAGAGGATAGAGATGGGTGTGTGGATGTGTGTAGAAACTAGCCTAAATAAAAATAAAGGTCAAGTTTACCTTTATTGTTGCACTCCCTTTTGCTTCTGGCTCTGCTCAGCACTGGCATGTGGCCCCCAGCAGGTTACTCAGAAAGAAATGCGGCCCTCTAGCTGAAAACAGTTCCCCACCCCTGCTCTAGATTAACAGACCCTCCAAGTTTTCCAGGGACTGTCTCAGATTTACAGAAACCGTTGCAGTTTCTTATTTGATCCTGGACTGTCCTGCTTTGCCTTAGGACATTCCTATGTTCAGCAGAGAAATGTTGGAGGGCATTGAGTTAGACGAACTCTGAGCCAAGGAGTTAAGTAACTATATACGGTAACCTTCAGAATATGTCAGAAGGCAGCCCTGTATAGGGGAATATTTTAATGCTGAATGTTTTATTGTGTTTTTATATCTGTTGGAAGCTGCCCAGAGTGACTGGGGCAACCCAGTCAGATGGGCGGGGTATAAATATTATTATTATTATTATTATTATTATTATGGAATAGGAGGTCACTATTTTCATCAGAGGAAAGATTAGAGGGTATGGATCAGTATTTTAACAAATATTTTACACGTTTCGTGTAAACTGCAGAGAGGTTTTTGTTGATTAAGTAGTACATAAACCTTTCTAAAAAGCACCAAGTTCTCTTTTCTTTCTAAATGGTGGCATAGACACAACAGATTTAACTCTGGGTCTGAAAGCACCAGAAAATATATATGCCAGAGGCCTATTTCCTTTGCTGAGCCGCTTGAAACAGGAACATGAAAGTATTTCCTTTGTCACATCTCCAAAGGAACAAAACTTCCACGAAGTGGGCAGGGCTCTAGGGAACTTTGAATCTTCTGTTCAGAAGCTGCTCCAGCCGGTCCTGTTTGTCAACACTGGAAGCCCCACCCTCTGGGCGAAGCCGGCCAATGACAACGGAGGCCTTGCCTGACATTCAGGAGAGACAGGTAATGCTGATCAGGTAAGTCATCCTGCTAGACCAGAAGGTATAAAAGACACCTGAGTAATTGCCCCAGTGGCCAGTGGTGTGGATGGTGTCCTTTGAGAAGGCACCAGGACAAGTTAAGAGAAGCGGATTGGGAAGGTTTATATCAGGGAAACATACCAGCATGCCGTGAAGAGTAACAGAACTACTTCAAAGATTTTGCACTCTCAGACAGGTAAGTTGATGTTTTGTACCAAACCAACTTTAAGGTTGCCATGGGAACTTTTAGGGCCAGAGGAGGGGGGACCCCTAAAAAAAAATATCCAAATGGTTCCTTCTCCTGGTAATTTACAGGGCCCAATCCACCGGAAGAAAAACTTGATCACATTCCAGCTCTGCCACAGAGTTCTTAAGGTGGCCTTTGGCGCATTGCCATTCTTCAACCTGCACCCAGCGTTAATGTTATTATCTAATAATATCCTCAACAGTATTGATGCAAAGTTGTGCAAGAAAGAGCCTGGGATCGGGAATGTTTTCTGCGGTAGATGGGGCAAAGGGCTTGAGCTTAAGTAATGAACGGAACCAAGAGAGATGTGTGGGGTTTTGAAATTTTATTTTCCTAATGGTGAACGCTTTCCTGAGGCAACCGGGCCTCTCTTGGGAGCCAGGGTGTGGGATGCAAATTCCGGCGTAGTTTTGCAAAGCAGATAAGGTAAAACCACTCCCGGGAGATGCTTAGAAGTATAATTGCTGGAAAAGCCTAGGAGGCAGCAACCCAAAAGATACCTCTGAGCGTTGGGCTTTCGATGACTCCACCTCCTGACACTTTTGAGACAAACATCCTGCCATCATCCCAAGTGTGGCAATTGAGTGACATCAGAAGGAGAGAGGAGGATGTTGATGCAGGGAGGCAATGGGCCCATTTGATGGGAAACCTACCTGCCAGACTGAGGCAGACCAACAGCCGTCTGCCCTGGAGTAGGAATGAAAATGACACATTGGGGATGAAATTTCGTGTTCTCAATTTGTATATTTATGTTGTGAACTGCCCTGTGATCTTCGTATGAAGGGTGGTGTGCAAATTTAATAAATAATAAACAAAAGTGGTATCAGATTCTCCAGGCAGGTCTGGGAAAGACTCCCTGCCTAAATCCCAAGGGAGCAGCTGCCAGTCAGTGCAGGCAATACTGAGCTATGTGGGCTTTGTAAAGGGAAAGAACACAGGAAGCTGCCTCATATACCAAGACCATCTTCCACCCATCTGCTTTCTAGAGTAGATTAAAACATTAAAATGAAGCCTGTCCTTGGATAATAGTCATTGCTTTCAATGCAGGTGTTTTGTTGAGAGTGCAGAGCAGTGTTTTGCAAACTCGGGTCTCCAGCTGCCAGTTCCATCATCCCTGACCACTGGTCCCGTTAGCGAGGGATGAAGGGAGTTGTAGTCCGACAACGGCTAGAGATCCGAGTTTGGGAAACAGTGGTGCAGAGGGACAATGAAGGGACTGGTGGGAGGTTCTGTCCACCTGTCAAAATGTCCCATGGAAGGGGATGCACTTGGCAGGAGAGAAAACAACCCATCCCTGCAATACGGATTTTAAGTGGGGCCAGCAGGGGCCAACTGCTTCCACACAGCAGTTTTATTTATTGCATTCATTTGTTTTACTTATTAAATTTATATCCCTGACTTCCACCCAAAGGAGCCGAGGGCGGCAAGGTTTTGGGGGGGCTCAGCGCTGTTCCTGCATGCAGGTTCTGTGCTGCGTCCACACAGTGAAGTCCTCATAGACATGCAATCAGATTCTGCCTCCCCCCTCCATTTAATGCAGTTGTTGCCATTTCCAAATATCAGATCCTCAGCAGAAATGGCAAATTGTTGTGGGCTCAACAGTAAACTGCTGTGTGGATGTGCCCTGCTTCTAATCCCACTCCTAATCCGACATGCTACCCAGTCTACCACACTGGGTTTCTTGCGCATGGAGTTTGCAAAAGCTGGTTCACAGTCTGTTCTGATCATTCCCAAACTTATTGCTGGGTCTGCCGCAAGCAAAACAAACACATGCTGGGACTTGGAGCACCCACCCATATTGGGAGTTTCCCTGTTGCTTCTCTTTGTGATTCACTGCTCTGACATTGCCTCTTTCCAATTCTGCTCATGTGGGGCCACAGCTGATTATGTCACATGCCTCTGCATTGAGCATGAGATCCATGCACTAATCCCAAGTTCAGAGTTGCAACTTGATCGCGTGCCCTCGGAGAAGGCTCCCTGCTGCATCTCTGTATGAGTCACCTAACTGGGCGTGAATCACTGATTAGACTGAGTCAAGCCTGATGTATTGATTCATGCAGACGCATGAAGGATGAGTTTCTCCAAGATAAATTCTCATATGTTGCACATCCTTTAAAGAGATCTGACAGAATCAATATGGTGTCGAGGTAGGAATAGGTGAATACAGGTTCAAATCCTCACGCAGCTGTAAAATTCACTCCCTCTTGATCTAACCTACCTCACATAATTGTTGCATTGAATAAAATGGGAATACTTGATGGTCACAAGTACCATTCATTTACCTCTGTCTCCAGCGTTTAGTAATCAGAGGTACTCTGGCTTGAAGCTGGGTCAGGCCAAAGACCCATCTAGTCCAGCATCCCGTTTGCACAGTGGACAAGCAGATGCCTCAGTGGGAAACCTGCAGGCAGGATCTGAGCAACCCTGCCATCAAGCTTTTAGCCCAAATCTGCCAAGTTACTCAATGCGGGCTAGACTTGACTGCGTAGGAGTCCTTGCTATTGCTAATGGGTAAGGTAAAACCTGGCATGCCAGGGGCTATAGTGGCATCTTCTTCCAGGAATTGGCATGTGACTGAGGCACATGAACAGGCAGAAGCAAACGGGTGCAGATTAATTAACCTGGAGTGCTGCAGCATCCAGCAGAGGCACATTTTGCCTCCATTGAATTGGGGTGACTCAGCCCTCCTGGTTGAATTTGAATTATTCCCCAGCTCAGCCTAGCCTCAAAAACAGGTTGAGCTAGTTTCCATGAGTACTGTAGATGGAAATTAGTGTTCCTGGCTTCAGGGCTCTGAGCATCTCACCTGATCTCGGAGAGCCTGTCCCATTAGACACCTCGCTGGGTGTTTTTAAAACACAGCCTAATTCTTCCAGATGTCTAAAGAGGATTAGTTGCTGTGGCACCAAGTTTCCTGCATTTGCACAGGGCCAGCCGAGTGTGGTAGCAGGCAAGAGGTACAAGCGAGGAGACCTGGGTTCCAGTGAGGCTGCCAGGTGACCTTTGGCCAAACATAATCTCCCAGCCTTCCATGCTTTGCAGGGTTGCTGTGGGAGGGGGGGGGAGGTGGGGAAGGGGGAAACAGAACTATATTGCTCAGCCTCAGCTCCATGGAGGAAAGACAGCATAAAAACATAGCCAGGTAGATCTTCAGGGTGCAAAAGAAAAACAAAGAAATTAAATATTAGTAAGGATATTGCTGAACTACAACTCTCATCAGCACCAGCAGGCTTGGGTGGTGGGAGTTGTAGTTCAGCAACATATGCAGCCTAAGTTTGAGTTAGAATTGTTGCAAGAATTTGATTGTCATTAATTCCCACGTTCATTTCTGGCCTTCTAGGAAGTGAAATTTAAATAACTAGGAGGAAGCCCTACCAAACCAGACCTTTGGCCCATCTAGCTCATTGATGCCTACACTGACTGGCAGCAGCTTTCCAGGGTTTCAGGCGGGGGATATTCCCAGCCTCTACCTGGGATTGAATTTAGGCATGCAAAGCTACCCAGCCATGGTCTTTCCCCAGGAAAGGACCATAGTCTCATCTGGCTTCCTTTTTGGAAGTGCCTAACACTACAGCTTTATTACAACAGGCTTCTAGGAAACGGACTGTTGTCGGATGAAACCCTTTTAACATTTTGTTGGAAACGGAAAAGCGTGTGTATATGTGACAGAAGCTGGTTACGTTAAGACACAGTCATGATCTTGCCTACGCAAACTCCCAGCCTATTAAATAAGGTTTAATTTGGCCGTAAACTAGAGGACGGGGACGGGCTTGCCAGATCTGGGGCTAAGAGCACAAAACCCATCCTGTCCCTCAGAACGAGATGAGAACTTAGAGCAACCTTCCCCAAAGTGCTGCCCAGGCGAGCGGCATTGAACTACAACTCCCAGAAGTTCCAGGCAGCACAGAGATGGGCAAGTCCACAACTAGGGCCAGCTGTTATTTGAAAGACAGAAAATGCCAGGCCACCAAACCCTATTGGCTTCTTCTAGCCTACGATCCCTGCTGAGCTGGCCACTGCAGTACCAGCCTCCACCCACTAGTGGCGCTGTAAGCACAACAGGGATCTGTTGTGGCTTGCAAACTATGGGTTCAAGACCCACCATGTGCCTTCCTGCCCACCTAAATAGTTAAGACCTGTGTTTAGCTCTCCAGTGCTAGTACTTAGCTCTGAATGGACTTGTCTGTCTGTCTTAGGCTCTTGTGCAAGCTGCCCGTCGCCACTTCCTCCTCCTCCTCCTCCACCAAGCAGGCTAGATAGCCAACCTTAGAGAGATCCCTTGTGGATTTCATGGAGACGGCAACACTTCTCTCTTCTCAGCTTAGGAGAAGCACCGGCTGGGGTATGTTTTTACACTTTTCTATTGGTGGCTCTGCCCCTGGTGGCTGGTGGCTGGTGGAACTGGCAGGGCAGAAGGTGAGGAGGCCAGAAGTGGATGGAGCCAGGGTCAGGCGGAGTCACCCTCTGTCCGGCTAGAAGGCGGCAGGCAGGCAGGCAGGGGACTGGCTGAGGTTGGTCGTAGTAGTGCCCTCCTATTAGGCCAGCCTCCCCTGCTTTGTCTATCCCCTGCTTAAGGGTGGAGGAACTGGAAGTGATGGGAGGTGGTGGCATTAACAGTGGTCTGAGGTGTCTAACTAAAAATAAGTAAGTAAGTAAGTAAGTAAGTAAGTAAGTAAGTAAGTAAAATGCAATAGCCTTGCTGGATCAGCCAAAAGCTCCATCTTGCCCCAGTATTCTGATTCCAGTAGGGGTCAGCTGGTTGCTTCTGCCCACAGGCAGTGTATGTATGCGTGTGAACACACATCCCCAGCAACTGGTATTCAGAAGTATATACATGCAGCTCCCTCAGTCTGTAGCTTTTGATAGATGCTCTCTTCTGCCAATTAGTCTAATTACTTTCAGGAAAAACAGATTTCCTTAAAGCTAGTAATACTTGTCATAAAACTAGCCTACTGTACATAGAGCTAAAATTTGCATGTGCTCCCCCCGCCCAAGAGGGAATGCAAGCCCACGTAGCTACCCATCCCATTTTGGTTCTTCCTTGTCTTGGCCTCCCTTAATACAGATTCTCTCTCTCTCTGCAGATTCCGTCATGTCCTGCTTCTCCCACGTGTGGCACACGGAAGTGCCCAACTCTCCTCCCACGAGCCCCATCAGCCCCGTCCCGGCTGCTCCGCACGAGTTCCCCGTCCCCCTCAGCCCCATCGTGATCACTTCTCCCGCCTCCTCGGAAGGCCGTCCCCGCGTGTGCTCGCCGGTGTGCTCTCCCACCTCCGGGAAGGTCCGGCTGGGCTCCCCCACCTCGCCGCAGCCGGGTTCCCCCATCGAGTGCTCCATCTGCTTCAACACCTATGACAACCTCTTCAAGACGCCCAAGGTCCTCCAGTGCCAACACACCTTCTGCCTGGAGTGCCTGGCCCGCCTGACCGCCACTCTCCCCCCTCACCGAGTTGAGGACCAGCTCCCCTGCCCCTTCTGCCGCCAGATCACCGAGATCCCTCTCGAAGGGCCTCCGGGCCTCCAGACGAGCACAGAGCTCTTGGCCACCCTGCCTCCCGAGCTACAGCGGGAGAAAATGATCTGGATGGAGGGCACCCGGCTCTGCTGCAGGCAGTCGTCCGACCCGGAGAGCGCCGAGCCCTGCATCAGCATAGACGTCGCCCCCAGCAAACCCGAAATCCCTGTGGTGCCCCCTGAGAGCTTCATGAGCAGGCTCGCCCGCTGCGACATGTGCGATGACTGGAAGCGCATCATGCTGCTCTCGGCCTTGATCATCATCCTCTTCTGCATCATCCTGTGGCCGGTTCAGTGTGCCCTGAAGACGGGCAACCTCCGCTGCTTCACCAGGACTTACACGCTGAGCAGGCCACACTATGTGCCGCCGCCTCCGACCACCACTCCAGCGCCAACGATGAACATTCTTGACCTCCTAGGGTGAGCCCAAGAGAGGGAGGGACTGTGTCTCAGTGGTCAGAGTACATATTTTGCATGCAGGAGGCCCCCTGGATTCAACCACCGGTACCTCCAAGTTGAACAAAACCTGAGACTGGCCTGAGACTGTCACAGCGGACAACTCTAGACTCTAGATGGTCCAACGGCCTGGGCTCTGAGTTCGGACAGCGGTGCTTTCTGCTCTCTCGACATGCTCATATGCTGCTCTTTTTAGGAACCTCTGGAAACTTTTAAATTAAGACATTGCTGTTCCATACACTCTGTGGGTTTTGCTGTGTTAACCCAGTTTGTGACTTACCTGGAATGATGCCTCCCCACATGCCTATTATACCAGTAGGAATAGGAGGCCAACTGTTCAAAAATGTGCAGTGTTGTCCCCTGGGCCATTACATGTGAAAGGACAATGAAAAAAGGACTTTCCCCCAGAGACTGACTCCCTTCACCAACAGCTTGAACGAAGCCTATGCGCAGTTATATCTTGGAGTGGGAAGAGAACGTATTTAATTTTATATGTGTTATTAAACATTTCAATTTTATATAGATGGTGTGTGGTATTCTACAAATATGGCAGTTTCTTTAAATTGACTTAAATAGGTGTCAGCGTTTTGCAGGTTTCTTTTTCGAAGGGTGGGTAGCAGTGCGCAATTGAAACAGAGAGGAAACAAGCAGAGAATGGCTTTTAAAGAGGATTAGGTTACGAGGGGCTACCCGCACTTGTGGTCTTCCCATTGGGGGCATATGGTTGGCTGCTGTGAGAACAGGAGGCTAGACTAGATGGCCACGCGTTGGCCCGATCCAACAGGGCTCATCTTACTAGATGGGTGTCAATGAGGTTACTTCCTGGTTTATCACTGGTATGACTAGCCTAGGAGAATGCAACATGAATACACAGTACAACACACACACACACACACACACACACACACACACACACTGCAAATCCTTTGCCACACGTAGAAGGTTCCTCAGCAAGCGACTAACTTTCGTAAATATTTTCTAGAAGAAAGAACTTTTAAAAACCCACTGTTTGATTAGGCAATCCCTCCCAACCATCGCCACCCAGTGGGTTCTTAAGCCTGCTCTGTATTGAGACATCGGCAAACAAATCATAACCCTTTAAGCTAGCAGCGGGCATTTCTTCCCAACTCTTTTTTAAGCACAAAAATCAAGACATCGCAGCACTGAAGCAAGTGGCAGAGACTTCCCCCCCCCTAACCTTTTCCGAAGGCAGGGAAACATGGTGTCTTGCAAATGCCATGACATTTGCACCCATTAAGTGTTTGTTTACAGCTTTCGGCATGGCCCTTCGTTTCTTTGGCCAGCATTCAAGGTTTAATTTGGAAGTTTTTCACCTTGAGACTACTCTTTTAAAAAGACAACTTCCACTAAGGTAGGGTTGCCATATCCTGAAGAGCAAATAAAAGAGGTCAGGGCCCGAGCTTCTGCCAGCCCAAGATGGGGTCAGTGGTCAGAGGGCTGATGTGATTTAAGAGTCCAGCAAAATCTGGAATGCCACAGATATTAGCCATCCCCGGTGTGTATGAAAAGGTACCCTTAAAAAAAACAACCTCTCGTTAACATAGAGAAGCATCCCTAATATTCTCAAAATGGTGGCCCGATTTGGCATTTCCCTCCATATAAGGGTAAACCAGGCAGCGACTAAAGGTGTGGCATTACTGTAAAGTAGCACAGCCATGTTCAGGCATAACAGTAAGCCAGAGCTGCTCTGAAGGTGATGGACTCCTCCCTCATTGGAGGTTTTTAGACAGAGGTTGGGGGCGGCTGTCTGCCAGGGATTCTTTAGCTGTGAACCCTGCATGGCAGGGGGGTTGGTCTAGATGACCCACGGGATCCCTTCCAACTTTACAATTCTGATTCTGCCATAATGTGGTTTCTCTGAAGCAAGCATCATACTGAAGTGTGACGCCCGATCCACTCCTACTCTGCTCCTCTCCTGGCAGAATAGGACAATAAGGAAGCTTCAACATCTCGCTGTTTCTGAACAAGGTGTGTGGAAGGATGCCCGTAGCTCCCTAGCAAGCCATGATCAGCATGGATCGTTTTGTTAGCTAGTCAATCATAACCTACTAGGGAGCCACAATTGGGAGGCATGGGTAAAATGAGCAAAATTCACAAACAAGAGTCACTGCAACATACTGCGGCCTCGGCCCGGTATACCTGAAAGAACGTTTCCACCCCCATCATTCAGCCCGGACACTGAGGTCCAGCTCCGAGGGCCTTCTGGCAGTTCCCTCACTGTGAGAAGTGAGGTTACAGGGAACCAGGCAGAGGGCCTTCTCAGTAGTGGCGCCCGCCCTGTGGAATGCCCTCCCGTCAGATGTCAAGGAAATAAACAACTATCTGACTTTTAGAAGACACCTGAAGGCAGCCCTGTTTAGCGAAGTTTTTAACATTTGATCTTTTATCGTGTTTTCAATATTCTGTTGGGAGCCACCCAGAGTGTCTGGGTTATCAATAATAATAATAATAATAATAATAATAATAATAATAACTACTACTACTACTACTACTACTACAATTCTCTACTCTGCAGCTCAGTAAACGCATCCCCATTGAGGTGAAACCCGCACCACTTTCCATGCACAACAATGTGCTTTTGCCTCCTATTCCTGTGACGTTTTAACAACTTTCCCCTCCCCTCCCCACCCCCCACAAAAAGGACACTCATGAACTTACTGTGCTTATATATATATCTATATATCTATAAAAAAACAAGTTAAAAGGAGATTTGTAGGCTCTATTACAGACATCCAGAGGCACTTGCAGATAAACGGGGGGAAAGTTTGTCTCTCTCCTGAATAAGTTAGGCCAAGATTTGTTCCTAAAGCATAGACAGCTCCTCCCTTGACAGGGGGCATGCTGGGTCAATCTTTGGTTTTCTGTGCTGAATCCAAGGTTCGAGTGGCGAAACGAGCAATAGGTGGCGATGAAAGGTTGTGGAGGACGTGCAGATGCGACTCTCGGCAATCCCTAAAGTACAAGGGCAGAAAAAAGGGAGGGGGGAAAGAGGTATTCGCTTTACTTATTTGCTCTGAAAATTTGTACCCCACTGCTCAACCAAAAAACACTCCCAGAGCAGTTTGCCTACGATCGAACCAAAACTACCTGCAAGCTTGCGATTAAAAAAACCCCCAAAAACCACAACACACGAGGAGAAAGGGACAGGGAGGGAAGAGGAAAATCAAAACTCAAAACACCAGTTTCTAAACTCTTGTTCCTATAATGACCAAATGATGGCAAGGTGCTTGACGGAGCTGGGCATCCAGCAGTGGTGATGAAACTAGCCTTCTGCTTGCTATCTCTCCCACTGAAGCAGCTGGGTGGAGTGGCTGCCCCCTAGATGACAGTGGGGGGGGGGAGAGGAAGCCTGACGGGAGCCGGCCTGTCACACAGCGGAACTAATGGAGGTTTGCTCTGCCTCCCAGCAATTTGTTGAAACACCACAGTATTAGCAGAGACAAAACAGCAAGTGTCTCTGTTTTGGTCACGCGCATTGATTTGTTTTAAGGTCATGCCACCAGAGCCATAGCTAGGTGATCTTGTGCCTCTGGCAAAACCGTCCAGGTTGCGCCCCCCCAGCCACGGACAAATTAGCTCTTCTTTCTGCCTCTCCTCCAACCCCCGTCCCCTCCGCCCGTTCAATTCACCCTCTATTTAAAACCATTTCTTATGAGGCAATAATCAATATTTATATTTATGGACATATTCCATAAGGCCCCACAATCACCTGCACCCCTGGCCCACATTGAGATGACACCTCTCTCTCTCTCTCTTTCTGGCAGGGGAAGTGAATGCTTTTCAGTACAAGGGCCACATCCCCTCCGGGGAAAACGTGCGAGGGTCACATTCCAATGGTGAGCGGAGCAATGAACGTAGAAGTCTATCTTTGTGGGGTAGGCTAATCTCCACACACACAAACCCCTATCTATCCTCCATGCAGGCAAACAAGAGCCATCATCAGAGTTGCAAGGACACTTTCAGCCTGACAAAGAAGATGTGAAACGGGGCTGGAAAGGGGGTGTGGCCTGTGGGGAGGGTGTGGCCTGGGTGGAAGGGGGCGTGGCCTGTGGGGAGGGTGTGGCCTGGGTGGAAGGGGGCGTGGTCTGCTAAGAGGGGGTGTTGCCCAGGGGGAATTCTGAGGGCTATGCAAGCGAGTCTGGAAGGGGCACCTATGATCCCATGGCCTGAGGTCCCCCCATCCCTGATCTGTGGGCTGCGGTGGATACCATTTCCTTCTCTGCCCTCAAATATACAATGACTGGGGCATTTGGGCAGGGAGAGGGGAAGAGATGGATAGCAAAACGCCCAGAAGCAGTTCCATTCAAACTGGATCTCCTTTTTTTTAATAAAAGAAAGGGAAACTAGACTATGGTACTACCAGTAATAACCTTCAAACCTTTTCAGGGAGTTAAAAAACAAAACAACGTTCCCCCCCCCCAAAAAAAACACAACACTGAAAACGAAAAGAAAACCTTTCAAAATGCCCCCTGCCTAAAATTTGTCTCCTGTGAATGGGGCAGTGAATATCAGGTGATGAGGAGGGTGTGTGTGAATTTCTCTTTCTCTACGGCATACAGGAACAGGAACATTCCACGCTGCAACATTTTGTTGCAGATCCCACTGGTCCCTTAAAACAGTGTTAAAGTTAAACAAACAAACCACAGACCTGTTTTATAGCCACCAAGTACATGTCCCTCTCCGAAGCTGCTATCTCCCTGAGCTGCTTAAACCTGAGACCTTTGTGGCTTTAACGCTGAGGTTCTCGTATACGGAGGCAGATTCTTCGTCGAGACTATAGAAACACAGAAACACAGAATTGTAGAGATGGAAGGGGCCTAGTGGGGAATCTAGTTCAACCCTCGTCTTGCGCAAAACAGGAGAAAGGGGGCTGGAACACATCAACCAAGAGCAAACTCCCATCCTCCAACCCCCCCTCCCCCCCAAAAAGAAAAACTTCTGGAAGCAGGGTATGGAGAAGAGGGGGGGCGGCAAGAGCAGAAGTCTTGCAAAAACTAAGCCGGCTAATATTTGAATTTGAAATACTTTTTTGTCACCTGTACAACTTGTATACAAGTGAGATTACATGGGGGCTTTCGAGTGTTCAAAGCATTTCACATCTATTATCTAGCTGTAACCACATGGCCACCCCCTATCTATGAAAGCATTCTCATCTTGGGAGGCAGTGTGGTGTAATGGGTAGAGTGCTGGAGCACCAGGGTTGAAATCCCCCTCTTGGCCACCACCAGGTGTGTGTGTGTGTGGCCTTGGGCCAGTCACTGCCTCTCAGCCTAACCTACCTCACAGGATTGTTGTAGTGATACTGCGGGGTTCCCACCCTCCCAACATGCCAATTGGATGCTATGCTGCTCACAACAATTTGTATTTCTGCCCTCTCACAATTTCCTCTGGCATCCCCAACTCCGAAAAGAATGTTCTCTGCAGCCAAAAAATTGCTCTGAATTCAGGTTGGCCCAAGGCTGCAAGTCCACGCTGTCTCCCTAACTCTCTCTCTCTCTCTCTCTCGCTCTCTCTCACTCTCCCCCCCCCCCCCCCGCTTTGCCTTGAAATAAGGCCCTCTTCCCCACAGCTCCACCTTACCCTGTCTGGACTCTTGGTGACGGGGGACGAGCTTTCATTCTGGGCTGCTCCATCGGCGGGTATCGGATATTCAAGTACTCTCTCTCCTTCCTCGTATTTCTCTGAAACGTGACAACCGGACATACTTGATTGGTTCCACAGCTCCTCCAACCTTTGAGGCCATTTCTAAAATGTGACCTACTCTTGCTCAGAGTAGACCCACTGAAATTCATGGGCAAGACTAACTTGGGTTAATTGGGCAGCATCCCACCCAGTTTTACTCAGGAGCAGACTCGTGGAAATCATTGTGCCCAAGTTAGCCATGTCCACCAACTTCCATGGGTCTACTCTGAGTAGGACCAGCACTGGATACAACTGCCGCTGGTGGAGGCTGGAGCCCAGCAACTTCTGGAGAGCCACAGATTCCTTATTCCTGCATTTAAAAAAAAAAAAAAAGCTGAACTGCAATGGAGGTAGCTCAGGGAAATATAGGCAAGTGACAGCCTAGTTTAGGGATGAGGAGCCTATAGCCCTCCATATGTTGCTCTCACCATCCCTGGCCATTGGCCATGCTGGCTGGGGGCTGATGGGAGATGGGAGTCTGGTTCCCCAGCTTGGAAAGCAATTGGTGACGGGAGCGAGCCAGCAGTAAATCACCCCATGCAAGTTGGAATTAACTCTTTATTGGCAAGAGCATGATGTGCACAGATTTGCCGGAGTGTCAGGCCTAATGAGCACAGGTCTTGCCCCATGGATCAGTTGCCAGGACTGAAAGTCCCCACCTCCCACAGCAGTCTAAGTCCCTCCTCTTCTCCAGGGTTTTTCCTAAGCAATCCAAGACTGCATCTGCAAGAAGCCAACTTCTCCTTCACCCATTTCAGCCCTCTTCTGGTTCTGGGAGACCAGGGAGGAGGGGAGCTGGTCGCAGCAGGAGGGGGAGACACACACGACTCTTCAACAGCTGGACTCATCTCTGCCTCTTGGCATCCCTTCCCCCACTTTCCAGCTTCAGCTTCTGCCTCCGATTCTGGGCTTCTCTCTGCCACAGACTCTCCCAGCTCACTGAGCCCTTTACCTCTCCAGCTTCTGACACCTCCTCCTCCCAGACTTCTTTCTCTGACCACCCATAGTCATCCCACCACCACTCCCCAGTCTCTGAGCCTTCTTCCTTTGGGAGTTCCCTAGCTGGTTCCTCCCACCATTCCTTTGCATCCAAAACTGGCCTCGTGCGACCCAGTCCCCGGTCCCTTCCCTAAGCACTCTTCAGGTCAAAACCACTCCTCTTTTGGTGGGCAAATGGGACGCCCCCTACCTGTTCCTCTTCCAGCTCCTTTTGTTCTGTGGTAATGTACTGCTGGACAGCCATGTAGACGAACTTGTACTGCGCTTCTGTTTGCACCATGCCAGAGCGCTGCCTCCGTACCATCTGGATGGTCTTGGGGATATCGATGTCACAGTCCAAGCCTATTTATGGGCACGAAAAGTGGGGCAGCCTTAGGTCACATCTGCACTGCACACTTAAAGCATGCGGCTTCTCCCCCAAAGGGTCCTGGGAACTGTCATCCATCAAGAGTGCTGGGAATTGTAGCTCTGTACACTACAATTCCCAGGATCCTTTGGGGGGAGGGGGAAGCGATGTGTTTTAAAAGTGTGATGTGGAAAGAAAGCACTTTCCCCTGCGGCAGATTTAGAATTGGGGCTTCCTCTTAAAGAAGGTGTAAGAAAACATTTCCCAAAATTATTTGGTGGAAACGAATGTTTTAGGGAAGGGATACGCATATGAGCCGAAAAGGAGATTATGGTGGACACACAGGAACCCCAGATGATATATTAATTGAATATTCACTCAGATTTCCTTGCACAATGCTTAATACCAGTAGACAAGACCAGGGCCGGATTTAGGTTTGATGAAGCCCTAAGCTACTGAAGGTAATGGGGCCCTTTATATGTCCAGCTGTCCTTTGTCAACAACAAATTGTCACAGTTTTTTGTGTGTTGAATATATGCTATATGGTAATTTATGGACCTAATAGGTATCTAAAGCCATTTGCATATAACAAATAGGAGCCTACACAACACAAAACACTGTTGCTGTATGTAGGTTTTATTTTATTTGTTTTTTATCTTATATTTTGGAAATGTACATCCAGGTTTTTCCCCTTTACATTTTTTGAGGGGCCCCAAGAGAGTGGGGCCCTAAGCCATAGCTTGTTTAGCTTATACGTAAATCCAGCACGGGTCAAGACTATGCCCTGTCTTTACAGAGCATTCATCCCAATTTGTTTTTGGGGAGGTCATACAGCAGAGGGTTTTCATCTCTTGAACAGAGCCCTTGAATACAATGTCCAGCCTTAAGAAATTCCAGTAGATGACCGAATCCCTTCCATAAAACAGTGACAGTCTGTTGGCGACCACTCTTACGAGTGGCTCCAAAAGGCCAACTTATTTATAAAATGAGAATCGTGCCCAGGTGGGAAGTGTTCAACTTTCCCATAATGATGTAGTTAAAATTCAAGTTCCTTGTCCCTAGGCAGCCAGCAAGAATGAAGGGAAGAGGGCAAACTCCAGAGGAACAAGAATGGTGGCAAGCTCTGGGGTCAAGTCTATAGCATAAAAGCTCACTGGTCAGGCATCTTCGGAGTTTTCAGCCTTGAAAACACCAAGAGAGCTTACAAGCCTGTTTGCCCAGAGCAGTTAGTAGTTTGTGACCTAAAGCAGAAAGTTTCTCTGCTAATTGGTCACCAGGATGCAATACCAGCTCGTTATAGGCAAGTGCCTACTATTTACAAGACGGAATTAAACATGCTGCATGCCCCCCAGATCCTGCTTAGAATTAAAAGGGGGAGAGAACCTCAAAGTTCTATTGTTTACCTTGCCTGTGAATAGTGTCCACCAAGATGTCTATCACTATGATGGTGCCCGTTCGTCCTATCCCGGCACTGGGGGAGGAAAGAGAGAGGTGAGGAGGGCAAAGTCACTGGCAGCCCAGCGCAGACATTAGCCCATAGGTCAGCCAAGGTGAGAATGGCTACAACAGGTACAGGAAGCCTAGGACCCCCAGGAAGTTGGTAGACTGCAGCTTGCATTGGCAAACTTTGACAACATTCAAGGTAGGGGTGGGTGGGGAAATCAATCACCAAACATTTAAACCCTTTTCTCTAGAGGGTTTAACATTGAGATTGATGCCATTTAGGAGATTACAAGGCAGCGGTAAAAACAGCGCTGATGGGATTCCTGACGCAAGGATTGTAAGCCTTGTAATTATATGTCTCCCTCCCCCAGCCCGTTCTTGACATCTTAAGATGTTCACATTATCTATGTTGGTTTATAATCTGTAAGGGAGGAGTGTGGATCCCGGATAGATAACAGAAAGTCCTACATGCAGCGTGGAACTATGGAACTCACTCCCACAGGATGGCTTTAAAAGAGTGGGGAGCCTAGAAAATCTGGAGCATACAAACTGAGAGTGCTTTGATATTATTACTTGGGCAATCCACAAAAATTCATTGGGGGAGTTCCGGCAAATGGCCAATACTGCCAACCTCCGCAGCCTGTTCAGCCAAGCACCGCCCCCTCCTGGCCACTCACCTGCAGTGCACTACAATGGGCCCAGTGTCCGGGACGCTCCTCTGGGCCCTGTTGACTTGATCCAGGAAGCCAAGGACTCCCCCCGGCTCGTTGGGGACCCCGTGATCCGGCCAGCTGAAATACTGGAAGTGCTTGATCTGCCTGGGGCGCTCTTCCTGCAACATTCGAGAGGAGGAGGAGATAGTTTTGTAAGGCTAAATGCATATCCAGCTCTGAGTAGTGCAGGTCAGGGAAGAGAAAAACAGATCTGCCTGGTTTAGGGAAAGAGTGGCAGTGGGGAATCGTTAAGTGTTATGGGTAGTGGGGTGATTTGTCAAGGAATTGGAGGGAGGGGAGAGAAACAAAACTAGGGAAATGTTCGCACAGGTACAAAACTCTGGCGCAAAGGAAGTTGTATACCAAGATTGCATCTTCTACAGGGGTTCAGTTCCAAGGGTTCAATGTATATATGGAAACGCATATACACTCTCTTGCCTGACACCACTGATTCATGAACATCTGTGAGGTGGGAGAGCAGGGGACAGCAGAAGTCACATGGATTGAGTGGGGGAGATTCAGTCACCTGTATGCCATATGCAAAACTGAAAACAGCTTTCCTTACTCTCCTACTTTGTATTATTTAGCTCGGCAGGGTTCTCTATTTTGATGGTTGGGGGAGGAACGATCTGCAAGATCTACAACAGCCAGTGGAATCACAATGCAAACTGCTAAAAATTTGCATTGAGTTTGCAGCCAGCTTTGCTGGGACGCACTCTTCTGAAGCTTCATTTTTCTGAAGGGCTAGAAACTTGATTTTTACTTTTTTAAAGATCAGAGGGATTTCTGAATTCTGCGCCGGTTGTTAAAAAGTTTTCCACTTTTCCCACACCCTTGTGGGTCAACAGCGTATACTCATTCCTGGGTCTTTCCAGGCTGGGAGGTGGGGAGTGTATCTACAGGCAGATGATCCAGAGAGATTAGATGAAAATGCAAACACCAGCACATGCAAGAGGGCTATTAAAGGGGCGACCTCTCACCCTGTCCATCCGTGAAATCTCCAGCTCTCGGATGTGGTAACCTTGAGCTTCTCGTTCGCCAACATTCCTCACGCTGATGTGACCATATTCCTTGGCACAGTTTTTATCCGGCCAGTAGCGGAAACATTTATTCTGTGGAGAGAGAGAGAGAGAGAGAGAGAGAGAGATTAAATCCCATTAAAAGTAAAATTCTAGACTGTGTCAACAAAAGGGCAGTACCCAGATCAAGGGAAACAACAGTAGCACTCTATTCTGCCTTGGTCAGAACCCCACCTAGAGTGCTGTGCCCAGTTCTGGGCACCAAAATTTAAGGAGGATATTGGAATGTGTGCAGAGGAGGGTGACCAAGATGATGGAGGGTCCGGAAACCGAGCTTTATGAGGAGCGGTTGAGGGAATTGAGTATGTTTAGCCTGGAAAAGAGAAAAGTGAGAGGTGATGGGATAGCCACCTTCAAATACCGTATTTTTCGCTCCATAAGATGCACTTTTTCCCTCCTAAAAAGTAAGGGGAAATGTCTGTGCGTCTTATGGAGCGAATGCATGGTCCCTGGAGCCGAATTGCCCAGGGGCCAAAAGAGGACCATGCTTTTTATTTTACAAAGAGAAAAGGGGGTGTTGAAAGGACCCCGCTCAGCAGCTGATCAGCAAGAGATCGGGAGAGAGATAAGAGTCCCGGCTCCCTTCCAGCCCCGCCCTCTTGCCCAGGCCTCCATTGTTGAATGTGCTGCAGAGGGAGGTTGTTTGTTTCCCCAGCGACATGTGACTGGCTAATTAGATTATCTGTCTGGAAACTAGAAAAGGCTCCCTTTCCTTTAGAAGCTGCAGAAATGTGAGTTGAACCCCATAAAAACGGGGCTTTTCCTCATTGCTTTTCCTCCTTTGCAAAAGGAGCTTTGCTTTTTCCCCTTTGCAAAAAAAGCTGCAAAACTCTTAGCTGATCCTCAAAAAACAGGGCTTTTCCCTTTGCAAAAAAAGCTGCAAAACTTTTAGCTGATCCTCAAAACAAAACAGGGCTTTTAGAGGAGGAAAACCAGAAAAATATTTTTTTTCTTGTTTCCTCCTCTAAAAACGAGTTGTGCCCTATAGTCCGGTGCGCCCTATGGAGCGAAAAATACGGTATCTGAAGTGCTCTCGCATAGAAGAGGGAGCAAACTTGTTTTCCATTGCTCCAAGAAGCAAGGACATGAACCAGTGGATTCAAATGACAGGAAAGGAGATTCTAGCTAAGCATTAGGAAGAACTTTCTGATAGGACAGTGCAACAGACTAGGAAGGCGGTGGGCTCTCCTTCACCGGAGGTTTTCAAACAGTGGCTGGAAGACTGTCAGGGGTTCTTCAGCTGCGATTCCTGTATTGTACAGGGATGGTCTAGATAAGGGGTCAGCAAACTTTTTCAGCAGGGGGCCAGTCCACTGTCCCTCAGACCTTGTGGGGGCCGGACTATATTTTGGAAAAAAACATGAACAAATTCCTATGCCCCACAAATAATCCAGAGATGCATTTTAAATAAAAGGACACATTCTACTCATGTAAAAACAGCAGGCAGGCCTCACAAATAACCCAGAGATGCATTTTAAATAAAAGGACACATTCTACTCATGTAAAAACACACTGATTCCCGGACCGTCTGTGGGCCGGATTTAGAAGGCAATTGGGCCACATCCGGCCCCCGGGCCTTAGTTTGGGGACCCCTGGTCTAGATGGCTCTTGGGGTCTCTTCCATCTCTACAATTCTCTGACTCTATAATCAATGCAGATCTCCATGTGCTGCCTTTCAGCTAGGTCTACTGTTTTCTGTGCACGTACATGGGCACACGATTTGGAGTGCTGCGGTATCTCAGAGCTGACTGAAGTTGTGGTTTCCGTCGTACATAACAGAACCTTGCACCCTGTTCTCTGGAAATGAAAGCACCTTGTTTTTCCGGTGCTCCCAAATGTTTAGCTTTGGGAGCATACGGAACAATTCCTCCTTGGTGTTCTCTTGCACACTTTCCCCAGGAGCCTATCCTCACTGGCTGACTCACTTCCTTAATCTCTCTGATTGGCTCCAATCAGCCAAAAAGGGTGAGAATGGCTAAAAATCTTCCCCCTTCCATGGTGTAATTGGGCAAGCTCTAGGACCATGCCGACAAAGGTCCGTATAGTTAAAGCTATGGTTTTCCCAGTAGTGATGTATGGAAGTGAGAGCTGGACCATAAAGAAGGCTGATCGGCGAAGAATTGATGCTTTTGAATTTTGGTGCTGGAGGAGACTCTTGAGAGTCCCATGGACTGCAAGAAGATCAAACCTATCCATTCTGAAGGAAATCAGCCCTGAGTGCTCACTGGAAGGACAGATCCTGAAGTTGAGGCTCCAGTACTTTGGCCACCTCATGAGAAGAGAAGACTCCCTAGAAAAGACCCTGATGTTGGGAAAGATGGAGGGCACAAGGAGAAGGGGACGACAGAGGATGAGATGGTTGGACAGTGTTCTCGAAGCTACTAACATGAGTTTGACCAAACTACGAGAGGCAGTGAAGGATAGGCGTGCCTGGCGTGCTCTGGTCCATGGGGTCACAAAGTCGGACACGACTGAACGACTGAACAACAACAACAACAACAACTAGGATGCTGGAGACAGGGACCATGCTGCACAAATCGTAAGGGATCTTCAATTCCCACAATCCTGGACTGCTACATCGCCGGATAAGACGGTCCCTTAACTATCTGTTACCCATGAAAGAGGGGGGGGGGGGAATACAAGCTTGAAGGGGTGGGGGTGGGGGGTGGGGAAAGCAATGATAGCATCCTATGAACAACTAGTTTCCAAACAGAGCTGGAGGGTACCAAGGAAGTGATTACAAACACCACGATTTCCCTTTCTCGCTGTTGGTAATGAAACCAGCCTTTGGAGAGGCATCCATTCGCGCGCAAGGCCGTTAATAAGGCTCTCAGCCAGCATGGCAATTACCGGCTGGGTTCTGTGCTGGCTCCCTTTCAAGTCTCTGTTTGAAGAGGCTGTTCAAGCTCATCACCAGCTAATTATAACCCACTTGCTCTTTCTGACATGCAGAGGTGGGGGACAAAAATTAAGAATGAGGGAGCCCTGGCCAGCTCACCCGAGTCGTACTTCAAACCAAAAAGGTTATGAGCCACAGCACAACTTCTGACACCATCGGAGCACCACTTGACATTTGGCCAGTGGGTCATATGGGGCATGCGTGTAGAAACTAGCCTACTCTGGAAAGGTAAAATTCGCATTTGCTGCTTTGCCGACTTTTGCCTCTGACTCTTTCCCTCCTTGGCACGTGGCCCTCAGAAGGTTGCTGGGAAGGGAACGTGGCCCCCATGCTGAGAAAAAGTCCCGTCTGCCCCTGCACTACTACTGGGTTGCTGAATGGCTCACCCTCCCTCGCTCCACTTCTTTGGTCGTCATGACAATGACATGAGTGTTCTCTTGGTAGACCATCGCCCAGAAGTCGTTCACTGTGGTTTGGAGGCAGCCCTGGGTGGCGATGTAGACTTTGCTGTGTTCAGAGCTCTTCCCGTCTTCGAGAACATTCTAGAAAAGGGCAGAGGGTGTTGGTAAGTAAGGGAAATGGGGCACGCACACACACACAAAAAGAGATTGGTGAATATAAGGAAGAACAGAAAGACAAGCCCTGATGGATGACTAGCTTTGTTGTGCTCATTTAATTAATTTAAATTTATTAATTTCACCCACTGAAATCAATGAACATGAGGTCCATTAATTTCAGCAGGTCTGCTCCGAGTAAAAATGAGTTGAATGTCACCCTAAATTATCAAATCCCCCCATTTTAATGTATTTGTTTAATGATTAAATTATGACATCCAAAGCTACAGCCTCTTTACTGTAAGACACATTTAAAAGGGAAAAAAACCTATGTAAAATAAAATAATAAAAAAGTTTAATCACCTCAGCTAATAAATAATGATGATGATGATGATGATGACGATGATGTTAGGGTCACAGAGTTCCCTGTACTACATGAGGGTTTACATTTCTTTGCTGGTCCAATAATTTATAAAAGACTCCATTTTCCCAACAATAACGAAATCATCTGATTGTCTGGCATGCTAAACTTTTAAACGAACAGAAGCCAAAGTATTATGCTGACACAATAAAAACGCTTGTACAGTGGTACCTTGGATTTCGAACGGAATCCGTTCCAGAAGTCCGTTCAACTTGCAAAATGTTTGGAAACCGAAGCGCGGCTTCTGATTGGCTGCAGGAAGCTCCTGCAGCCAATCGGAAGCTGCAGAAGCCCCGTCGGATGTTCAGGTTCCAAAGAACGTTCACAAACCGGAACACTCACTTCCGGGTTTGCGGCGTTCAGGAGCCAAAATGTTCAACTTGCAAGGTGTTCGGGTACAACTGTACACCCACGGCTGAAATGGTACGTGTTTAGGTTTAAAAAGTAGAATTTAACAAAACTGAAAAGAATTCCCATGACCCTCTGGGGGAAGCCAGGAGCACTAAGCTGATCTAACTGAGCACCAATGTGGCATTGCAGTAGTTAAAGCAGGAATGGGGAACCTATCCTAGTCCAGAAGTTGGTGGACTACGACTCCCATCATGCCTTGCTTTTGGCTGTGCAAGTTGGGGCTATTGGGAGTTGGGAATCCAAAAGCATCAGGGGCAGGGCGGTCCAACACGTGGCCTTTTTGGCGGCCCTTGGCAACATTTGACACCAACTCCGCAGCCCTCAGCTGCCTTCGTGAAGCCGGGTAAGCGAGGCACTGGGCTTTGGGAAGGAGGTGTGAGGCTCTGGCAGGGTCCTAAAGTCTCCCATCTCCTTCCTGAGCACTAATTTCCCATCAATTTGAAAAGTTGGACTGCCCTAATTTAGAGTGCTGAAGTTGGGGGCTGGGAGGACCCAATATCTTTACCTCTCCGCCCAGCTTACCACACAATGTAGTGCCGAGAACGAAAGGCCCTTTGTCCATGTTTAGAGACACCTGCTACTTTGCCACCCGTTGCTTTGCAGGTTAAGATCAAGTCCTCTGGTCCTCCCCTCCCCGGCATCAGGCCTTCTCTGCTCACCTTAATATAATTGGCATTGATGTAATCGGAACCCGGGACACTCTCATCTACGTCTCGGAGAGCCACTCGCGTCGTGTCAACTACACGGAGAGAGAAACATGGCGTGATATTTTGGGGAGAAAATGGCAGCAATTCCCAGATGTATCTATAGGTTGCCTCCTGAACAATCCTCACAAATGACCATGCAAGGTAGTTTATGGTGACACAAAAAAAGGGCACACACACACAGACGTCACTGTCCCAGGATGGTTGAGTCTGGATACACATGAAATGCTCTAAGAGCCTAATCGTTCTTAGACCCATTGCTCTGTCTACTTTTGCTTCTGACTCAGCCCACCACTGGCACGTGGCCCTCGGAAGGTTGCCCCGGACACGATGCGGCCCTCGGGCTGAAAAAGCTGTTGTGCTTACAGGGAAGGATGTTTTTGTAGCGGTTCTTCGCTTTGTTCTCCACACGCTGACCCTCTTTCCGGGGGTAGAGGAACTTGCACTCTTGCTGCTGCAGCATCTGCAGGGGCAGAAACAATAAGGGGAGAAAGCTTGCTTTTTTAAAAAAAAACACTTCGCATCCGCAAAGTGCTTTCGGAGAGGGAGCGTAAACCTTGAAGCTAAATCTGTACAAGCCACCTGCAAGGTAGGCCAATATCCCCAGGATTGCAAACAGTATTAAAAACCACTAGTTGCCTAAGGGGCCTCATTATGCAATATCAGAACTGGATTGGGAATCTGTAGGCACAGAGCAGGGCAGGAGGGGATCTCCTTTGGGTGAGACAGAGGGGAGCAAATGGCTCGCCCAGGTGAGCAATGGGATGGGAACTGCTGTCAAGGCGATTTGGTTACATTGAAAACTGTTGTCCTTGCTCTTCCTTCCTTTCCTCTCGCTTTCTCTTTCTTCAGGTTTCTCCTTCCCTTGTCTTTTCTTCCTTCTTTTTTCTCTTTTAGACTAAAGCAGCTGTTTCATCTCAGCATATCATAAAAAGATACTTTGTCATGGGTATGTATTTTTTCTGCATCTTTGAATAAGTTTCAATAAATGTATTTAATAACAATAAAGGGAAACAGTTGGACTCACAACTGTTTAGTTCAGTTCTAATGACGGACTTGTTGATTTATTGATGGTTTCTTTACTTTTTTATTTGAAAATTTAACAAAATTAAAAAGGAGGAAATATATAAAGGGAAAGAAATATTTCTATTTTTACTACTGTTTTTACTCTTATTAGTCTTAACCCTCCATGACCTCACATCTGTTTATGGTTAAAACCATTTTATTTCAGGAGGCCTTTGCAATAATTTTATTTATTTATTTCTTATGATCTTTGTTCAAATTTCTGAGGTTCAAAACGTTGCTCTACATATATCTTGTCTAATGTACATATATCTTATTTCTTGCTATAAGCTGCTTTTAGAGCTAGGGTGGTAAAAAGTAGGGTATACATGTTTAAAATAAATAAATAAAAACAGATGCGGTATTTGCCAAACTTGATTGTTTTTTTTGTGTGGAGTCTGTAGTTTTTTTTGGTTATCTAATTCTCATTTTTCCTGTGTACCTCAAACTCCTCCCAGAAGCCTTGCTTGGCCTTCTCGCTGTGGTCTGCCATTTTGTTCAGTTCCTTTACCCGGTTCTCGATGTTGGCGGCAATGATCCGTGTGGCATTGAAAGGCTGCAAGACAGGGATGCGCAGAAGACAACCTCACAACATGAAGGGCCAAGAAGAGAGAGAGGGGTTGAGTTGGGGTGGCGGGAACCAGAAAAAGGACATCCCTGGAGGACACAGCGAAGGCAGGCCCCTTCCTCCAATGGCTTCTCCAATCAGGGACAACTCACCCCCACCTTCTAAATAACTGTTGCCATGTTACCTGTTTCAGGTGTACAACTGCCCCGGACTTCTCCACCATGGGGTTTTTCTTGTAGTGCTCCACTAAGTCCGTGAGGGTGTCAAAACGCTCGCCACCCCCAACGTCATATTTTCCATCCAGCTGTGGGGGAAAGGCAGAGTTATGACTGCAGAGAAGAACACAGAGAGAGAGTGAGTGTGTGGTAGAGGCAGAACAAGGTGTGGAATAGGACAATGTTGACTCAAACCCTCATTCCGTACATGATCTCAGATCTCACCTTGGCCTAATTCAAAAGGCTGTGTAGTGAAGCGAAAAGCATGTTAGTCGAGGGAAACCAAAGTCCAGCAACATCCAAGAGGCTTCACTAGGCTTTCTGCCTCTTATATTTGTTGCAAGGATAAGACTTATTTGTTTTTTGAGGGCGGAAGGGGAGAAAGGAACCATTCGTGCCATTATTTAAAAATCTAATCTAATCTATATACATATATGAGAACTGTTGGTTTGCTTGGCATATGAATCTCACTTAAGAAATATTTTGCATAATGGTTCCTGAGATCAAGAAGCAGGGCTTTTGTCTACGTTTGGGTACAACTGGGTGCCATTTTGAATCAAGATGGCGGACCTCACCTCACAAAAGTGCACTTTTTTGTGGGGGGTTCTTAGAATCCCCAAGCGACACTGGATATGAGACTACTATTATAAATAAATAAATAATAATTTAGCTCACCGCAACTGCTGTTTTTGATTATTATATTTAGTGATGAAGGCAGAACAGTTATTGCCATTTTACAGTCTTGAGAGTTCATTGGCTCAAAACAGGCGAATGGCAAAACCTTTCACTGTAGCATCCAAGGCCTGTCCACCAGCACAATGGATTAAAGCTCAGCGACAAGGAGAAACTTCATGTTGGATTCCCACCCCACGGGTGGATTTAATGGATGACAATCTGCTTTCACACCACCTTACCTGGTACCGGATCATGATGTGAGTCACCCGGGGCTTCCGGTCCCCCGTATCAGCTTTGTCCTCGTTCGTCAGCACTGACAAGACAAAATCTCCCGGCTTGCTCTGGCTGCCCCTCACCAGGAAGCTCCCAGGCTTGCCCTTCTCGGTGAGGAGCTTCTCTGCTTCCTTGCCTGTCAGGTGGCCGTGGTACCATCTAGGAAGGCAAAGAGCTTCAGGGAGAGAGTTTGGGGTGGTGCAGTGGGCCAAGAGACCAGGAGTTACGGCCAACTAAGTTCTGTCTAGAGTATGATTATTTTATTGAATTTATGTACCGCCCTGTACCCGGGGGGTCTCAGGGCAGTTCACAGAATAGAATCAAGATTAAAAAAACCCACAAGATACCTAGTAAAAATAAAAACAACCACCAAATAGACCCCCCCCCCAAAAAAAAACATTTTAAAAGGGCATAGGATGTAAATCAGATCAACCAAAGGCCTGGTTAAAAAGAAACATTTTTGCCTGGCACCTAAAGGTGTATAATGAAGGCGCCAGGCGAACTTCCCTGGGGAGAGCATTCCACAGACGGGGAGCCACTGCAGAGAAGGCCCGTTCTCATGTTGCCACCCTCCAGACCTCTTGAGGAGGAGGCACACAAAGAAGGGCCTCAGAAAGATGATCTCAGGGTCCGAGTAGGTTCATATGGAAAGAGGAAGTCCTTGAGGTACTGTGGTCCTGGGCCATTTAATGCTTTACAGGTCAACACCAGCACTTTGAATTGGGCCCGGAAACTAATTGGTAGCCAGTGCAGTCCGACCAGGATCGGTGTAATATGCTCAAACCGTCTTGTTCCGGTGAGCAACCTGGCCACTGAATTCTGCACCATTGAAGTTAATGGGCAGGAACACAGGACACTGATACAGAATCAGACTCCTGGGTCCATATAGCTCGGTATTGTCCACATTGACTGATTGTCTGCCTCTCCAGGGTTCCAGACAGGGCATCTCTCCCAGACCTGCCTGGAGATGCCGGGGATTGAACCTGGGCTCTTTTGTATGCAAAGCAGATGCTCTGCCACTGAGCTACAGCCCTTCCCTGGACCAAAGACGGTCATGGCTCCTAGCAACATTGGCTATGTTCCATCCTCCACTGTCAGAGGCAGTAGACCTCTAAATACCAGTTGTTGGAACTACATTTAATCATAGCTAAATTTCATATATTTATAGTCAATTTCAACATTGTGAAACAACATGTTTGCTCAAGGACACGTTCCAGGCGAGGGATACTAAGGGTATTAGTTAGCATTAATATAGTAAGCCCGCAAATTTAACTTGTGTGCATTCAGCACTTGGCAATTTTAAAAATAAATAAATAAAAGGAAGTGGAAAGGGGGGTAGATTAAAAAAGATTTTGGCAATCCCACTTGCTATTGCACCCAATGTGTTTTGACTATATGCGATTTTGGCTTTAGGCATGATGCTTGGAATACAACCTCAGCGTTTTGTTACTAAGGATACAAAGCAGAGATGGAGAGGGGTGTGGCCTGGGGAAAGTGGGTGTGGCTTAGTATGGGGTGTGGTCTGGAAAGAGCCCCAAGGGCCATCCTGGCCTGCAATTCGCCTCCATGCCTGCTTGCATCATGAGGGTGCAGGTGTATAAAGGAGAAGGCAGCCCTGCAAGCTCCACCCCCTTTCTCTTCTAGACCCACCTACAGTTGACCAGTGGGCCTCACAGATGTGATGATACATGAGGCTTTAGCTTGCCTCTTCATGTAATTTTTTTACACACATGCCTACTTTATATATGGTGAGCAGATACGAATAATAATAGTAATAGTAATAATTGTGATAATAATAATAGCCTGTCCATTATAAGCATAGGGGAGAAACTGATTATTTGCATTTTAGTGAGAAGATACCCAGTTCACACTTCTTGAACCAATTCACAAGCCAAAACCCGATAATATTTCAAAAATTCTATCTTCCCCGAATTTTGCAATGCAACTCTCCATCCGAATAATGCATATACTGGGAGGGAAAGTGTGCTGGAAAATGTGTGTGCAAAAACAACACAAGGAAAATGCATTACATTAGGAGAGAAGTTGCAGCAAAAACGTATATATTAGTTAAAACGGCATATAACAATGTGTCCATTAGGAGAAACTTGACATGGAAACGCTGATGGACTTTGGGAGATCACCAATTGCTATGGAAATGTGGAGAACTGAATGGAAAACTGGAAAAATGAGAAAACGAGAAAAAGCATGGTTGACAGATTCCTCCATCCTGAGGCAGACACCAGCACCAGGCCTCCAACTTGCCCCATAAGGAAGGTCTCTCTTTCTTGTAAGCTTGAACCTCTACCCCTTCATCCCTAGATGGCGCCATCAGCCTGTTTTGAGGAGCGACTCTTTCCCCACACAGCAAAACAAACCCCTCAACATGGAGGTACTTTCTGCCCCTGGGTCCTAGAGGTTCCCATCTTTACGTCATCAGCCCTGGCTGTGAAGAAATACAGGAATCAAGAGATGGGAACAAGAGTTAAGCAAACACCTGGAAATCAAGGCCCCATCTTTAAGCTGCCGTGGCTTCCCCCCCCCAAAATCCTGGGAGCTGTAGTTTGTGGATTGGCGCTGAGAGTTGTTAGGAGACCCCTATTCCCCTTATAGAACTACGATTCCCAGACCTCCCTGAGAAAACAGATGGATCGTTAAACCACTCTAGGAATTTAAACTAGCTTTTTAAATAGTTTTTCATTAATTTATGTGTAAATCGCCTTGAGACCACGGTTCAGAAGGCAATTAATAAATCAACAATTACGACGCTAATTGTAGTTCTGTGAGGCGACTGGGAGTCTCCTAACAACTCTCAGCACCCCTAACAAACTACAACTCCCAGGATTCCTTGGAGGAAGCCATGACTGTTTAAAGTGGTACAACATATGTATAATGCAGATGGGGCCCAAATTTGGCAACAGACCCAGGGCCTAGGCCTGGTATTGCCAAGCAGATGCCAGGACCCGCCAGAGGCTCCTGCCCTATTCTCCTCCCCGTTCCTTAATCTTCTTCCTCAGTGTCAGGAAGCTGCCATTTTAAATCCCCCACAAAGCCCCAGAACGATTCTACACCAGAGGCATTGTGGGAAATAAACATGGTGCCCACCTGATCAGAAAGTGCTGGGTAAACCTAACAGAGGTGTGCAACTGGTACAGGAAGGGGCCGCTGACACAGCACCTTGCGGAGAGCTGCTTCTATAACAGACATGGAGAACCTGTAGCGCTTCAGATATTGTTGGACACCAACTTCCATCATCCATCATCAGAGGCTGATGGGAGCTGGAGTCTAGCAACATCTCTGGAATCCTGTGACCCTCTAGGTCAGGGTTTCCCAAACCTGGGAAGCAGCAACAGAAACTGATTCTTTGCATTTATACGCCACTTGAAGTTCAAAGCAGTTTACATGCATGTTCCATCTCTCTCACAACCACCCTATAAGGTAGGCCAGGACGGTACTCAGGGAAGGTCGATATGAGACCAGAGCATGCAAACAGGACTCGATTTGGGGCAGGAGCTCCCGGCTCACCTCTCCGAGGTGGGATCTTGGCAGTTGAGAGGAAACTTCAGCTCAATGATGTTGCTGTTCTTTTCCCGCAGGAGACCCTGCTGTTCGGTGTAATACTGGACCAGCTCCGCCAACGTGGCAAACTTCTCCCCGCCATACAGGTCGTAGTAGTCCCCGGAGTTCTGGATTTTGATGTGGGTGACTTCGTCATTCCTCCTGGAGCCGGAAAGTGTTTGCGAGCGGGAGAAAGAAGAGAACAGAATTTGTAACGCCGGGTATAAAAACAAACGAAAGCATCATATTCAGTGACCTATCAAACAACCAGCCCAAGGGCAAATGATTGGGGGGGGGCAAATCCATTGCAGTTTCCCCCCCACATGTTCCCTACATGTTTGTGAACTTTGTTTTCTTGGGGGAGTTGGGTTAGAATCATGAAAATTGATCAGCATTTTAGGGCTCAATATACTGCCCAATATACATATTTTTGCAAGGTGGTCTCCTGTGATATAAAGGACACGGGTGGCGCTGTGGTCTAAACCACTGATCAGAAGGTTGGCAGTTCGAATCCCCGTGACGGGGTGAGCTCCCGTTGCTCGATCCCTGCTCCTGCCCACCTAGCAGTTCGAAAGCACATCAAAGTGCAAGTAGATAAATAGGTACCGCTCCGGCAGGAAGATAAACGGCGTTTCCGTGCGCTGCTCTGGTTCTCCAGAAGCGGCTTAGTCATGCTGGCCACATGACCCGGAAGCTGTCTGCGGACAAATGCTGGCTCCCTTGGCCTATAGAGCGAGATGAGCGCCCAACCCCAGAGTCGTCCACGACTGGACCCAACAGTCAGGGTTACCTTTACCTTCCTGTGATATAAATCATTTTTCTATGTTATTTTCAGCAATATATGCATTTATTATATGCACCCTTGACCCCAGTATATGCATTTTTGCACACACTACTTGCCTACAGTCCCCAGCATGGTTTAACTACCAGTCCCCCTTCCCCGGGAAACATAGTATTGTGAAGGGAACAGAGGTTTCCTAACCATTCTTGGCACCCTTAACAAACTACAGCTCCCATAATTCTTTGGGGGAAGACGTAACTTTTCCAAGTGATGTCGTGATGCTTCAGAGATATGGTGTGAATGTGGCTTTGGGTTGTTTCTCCTTTATCAGGGTTCAAAACCCCACCAAGCCCTGAAGATTATGTGTCAATCATTGTCACTCTACCTAACAGGGTTCTTGTGTGGGAAAATGGGGTGGGGTGGGGGAGGAGAAACATGTGTGCCCGCTTGAGCTCCTTGGAGGAAAAGTCGGGTCTAAAAATTGATTGTAACAGGCAAACACCTGTTTGCAAAACAAACCCTAGAAGCAAGAGGCTACATGGTGCAGGGGGCAGAGGAGCATAGGGGCAGAGTGGTAGGTTGGCAATCAGGTGCAAATCTTCAATCAGCCTTGATGCTCTTTGAGTGACTCTGGCCAGTCTCTCTCTCTCTCTCCATGCACACTTGTTGTAAAGACAAATTTGTGTGGGATAGAATCACGCACGGTGCTTTGAGATTCTTGGATCAAGTGCCAGCACCAGGGACTTCCCCGTTGATGCTGACAGGGCCTTTTCAGTGATGGCTCCCCGGTTGTGCAATGCCCTTCATTAACCTTCAGAAGGAAATGCATTCCTGCTCCCCCTGGCTGAACAACCCTGTTCCTGGCAACCCCAAGATCACCGGACGGAAGAACGTTTCTGACCGTAACTGCTTTTAGACGTTTGCAATTTTTTATTTTTGTAGAATGCTTTCATTTGTTTTAGAATGCTTTCTTTTTTAAAAAATTGTGTGCCTGTTTGCCGCTCTGGGCTCCCAGGGGAGGAAGGGAAGGATATAAATTCAATAAATAATAATAACAACTAAATAAAAAGTGGGATAAACATCACCATCAGAATATCTGCACAGCCAGGAGGGTCAGAAACTGATGCAGGGTTTTGTTTTGTTTAATGTGCATTTAAAAAAAAATGGTATTGGCATTTGTCAGCACTATGAATAAAGACTCTGAATAAAGGTCTAATTCAGTATAATAAGGCAGTTCCCTGTGTTCCTAAATGAGCCCATTTCTTAGGGAAGAGTCCCCTGCTGCCCATCTTACTGGAGTCCTGAGACTGAGAGTGACCAAATTCACTGGCCCACCAAGCTTTTTAGAAGCAGACAACCCCTCCCGGACTGAAGTCATCCATCAGGCGTCTGGAGGCAAAGGGGCCAGCTCAGCAGGCAGGCAGGCAGCCTCTTAAGTGCCTTTAAATGCAATTAGCCTCCCTCCTCTTAGGAAAGCCAGGGAGGGGAGAAAGGGGCAAAAAGGATCTCCAATGGGACTGAGCTGGTGCTCTCAGCACTGCTAATAGCCAAATGGAATTAACCCATTCTGCACTGGAAAGAAGAAGACAGAGAGTTGCCGCCTTGCTCACAAACCACTGTTTCCATCCTAACTGGTTTGATGAAGTTTTTAAAAACGGAAAGCATATTACGGGGTGTCCAGCATCCCTCTGGGGTACCAGAGACCGGTGTCTTTCTGCGCATTATTAATTGTCATTGTTAAAGCTTTTTAATGATACAAAAACTAATCTATGTAAAAACAAAGACAGAAAAAGGAGAGAGAGAGAGAGAGAGAGATTGAGAGACAGAGAGGCATGCATGTAGGGAGGAGAAAAAAATCAGAAAAGAAAGAAAGAAAGAACGAGGAAAGAAAGAAAGGAAAACGAAGAAAGAAAGAAAGAAAAAGTGGGAGGGAGGGAAAGGAGGAAGGAAGGAAGGAAGGAAGGAAGGAAGAAAGAAAGAAAGAAAGAAAGAAAGAAAGAAAGAAAGAAAGAAAAGGCTTCTAATTCTTCACCTGTCAGTTACATACAAAGGATTATTCAAAACATTTGCTCCACAATAAGATTCTACTTCCCAGAAACCAGTATTTTTTTAACCTCCAAACCCGAATAGCGCAAGTTTGCAGACCAGAGTCTCTCCAAGATGCCAGGGACTGGATTGGGAACCATCTGCTTGCAAAGGACTGGAACTATGGAACTCACCCCTGCAGGAGGCAGTGATGGCACCCCAACTTGGATGGCTTTATAAGCAGATTCTCTCGGGGAGGAGTGCGCCACTGATGGCTGCAAGCCACGATGGCTCTGCACTGAAACCACAAGAGGGGAACGGGCTTGTGTGCTCAAACCCTGTTTGTGAGTTTCCCCACAGGCATCTGGTCGGCCACTGTGAGAACAGGATGCTGGGCTAGAGGGGCCACTGGCCTGATCCAGCAACCCCATCTTTCATTCTGACATCTCGTATGCTCATTGACACGATTGCTCCTGAGTGATTCCGGAGCATTACTGAGCTGTGAATAAATGTGGTAAAAGCAAGGAAAATATTTTTTTTTTAATGGGCAGGCTATGCTAACATCTGGAAAAAAAGTGTGCAGTTCTAAAACCAGGGTGGGGGTGGGGAATAGAAGAGGAAATTACCCACAACCTTTTGCAAATGACCAGGACACCACACAAATGCTTCTCTGCCAGAGCTGCGTACATCTAAACGCCCCACAATGCTTCCGTGGAGTCACGCTCAATTTGTTTGATGCCAAAATCGCTTCTGCACAAAGAAGGGACACCTGTGGCCTCGCCACAGAGGCAGCTATTGAGCGAAGGCGGCAGGGTCCCTCCCCAAACCAGCAGCTGGATTAAATAATTACATGAAAACGGCTGCGGCTGCAAATTTCGCTTCGCGGGAGAAGAACCTCCGCCGCCCTCAGATCCGTCTTGGCGCGGTTTTAGAAAGGAAGATGGCTCTCTTTCCCCCTCTCTCTCTCTCTGGAGCACACAGCTGCAGCTGCTAATTACCTCAAAAGCTCTCCGAGATATGAAAGCTGAACCGCCAAGAATGCTGGGGTGGGGTGCCCTTGCCCGCCGATTGGCAATAAATCCGTGCTTCCCTCAAAAACGCACACAGGTGTCTCTATCCCTACCGTGTCTGACGGAGGCCAGAACTGTTCCTTGTAAGACACACGTTGGAGGGGGCTGGAGAGTGTTGTGCTCAGCTGCTGGTTGGGAGCTCAAGACAGAGAGAGAGGGGAGCGGTAAAGAGGACTGCAGGGACCCGAGTTCGAATCCCTGTTTGTCACCGCCCAACCTAACCTACCTCGCAGGATCGTCGCGAGGAGAGAGAGAAGTCTAGGAATAAAAGTTTCACAAAACTGGCTGCTAGGTAGGAGAACAAACGTCAGAGAGATGTGCACGAGCTGGAGATGCAGAAAAGTGCTTGCTCTGTGTGTGCAGGATCCAGAGCAGCACCTGATGGAGAAGCAAGGTATCTGGGGGTGTCAATGCTGCGAGTACCTCCATCCTAGGCTTAGGCTGCATCTATGCGTAACTAATACCGTATGTCCTACAGGCACCAGAATCTCCACCGGTCAAATTCCAAGGAAACCAAACTCTGGGATAGCACTGCAACTCTTGGAGTCTTTCAAATCTTGGAGATTTCGCGGGGGGGGGGTTAGAGTGGGGGAATGTAACAACAACAACAACAACAATATTCCTGCACCTGCTTAGAATGTAAGCAAATAGGGGCCACTTTTCACAAAGGGAAATTTGACAATGTGCAAGAGGAGGCAGGACACACTATTATCTAGCAATACCGTACCTCCTCCCCATTCCCCTGAAATAATCTGCATTATAGCTGCAGCCAAGAACACGAGACCTGCTCTCAGAAAAAAAACTTCCCCCGTTTTGCCCTGTTAAATGGATTCCTCGTCCAGGGGCTCTTCAAGCCTCCCTTTCCTGGGCACTTGCGTTTCCCCGAAGGCTGGCTTGCGGCCCAAACACCTCTTACAGAAATGCACAAGGCACCAATTCCTGCTCTTTAAATTATTTACCAAGATCCCGCTACAGCTGTAAGTGGATGAGCTTATTCCCTGCCCCCCCACCCCACCCAGCAACTAAACATTCAGAGGTTTGGAAAGATCAAGAGGGAATTTTCCAAGCCAGCGGACTCTGCCCCGAGATCAACGGATGGTTTGGCAGCAGAACCGAGGAAGCTGGCCAACTTGCAGCTGCAAGTACTCTAGCACCCCATGCAGAGTGTGCCTCTGAGCATGCGCAGAGCGCCCTCATCTCGCACAAGAGTTCTTTTTCGCCTGATCGAAACGGTTTCGTTTTGCAGGACCGAGTGCAATCGCCCTCTGTTTCTCCTGCCGCCTTCAACAAAACAAAACTGGTATTCAGATGTGTTTTTGCCTCTGACCACGGAGGCAGAGCATTAAATAATAATAATAATAATAATAATAATAATAATAATAATAATAATAATAATTTATTTATACCCCGCCCATCTGGCCGGGTCTCCCCAGCCACTCTGGGTGGCCTCCAACAAATACCAAAATACAATACAAAGTCACAAATTAAAACTTCCCTAAACAGGGCTGCCTTCAAGTATTTTCTAAATGACAGGTAGTTGTTTATCTCTCTGACCCCTGATGGGAGGGCGTTCCACAGGGCAGGCGCCACTACCGAGAAGGCCCTCTGTCTGGTTCCCTGTAGCTTTGCTTCTCGCAGTGAGGGAACCACCAGAAGGCCCTCGGCGCTGGATCTCAGTGTCCGGGCTGAATGATGGGGGTGGAGACGCTCCTTCAGGTATACAGGACTGAGGCCGTTTAGAGCTTTAAAGGTCAACACCAACACTTTGAATTGTGCTCGGAAACGTACTGGGAGCCAATGCAGATCTCTCAGGACCGGTGTTATGTGGTCCCGGCGGCCACTCCCAGTCACCAGTCTAGCTGCCGCATTCTGGATTAATTGCAGTTTCCGGGTCACCTTCAAAGGTAGCCCCACGTAGAGTGCATTGCCAATCCTGGCTAGCAGTCACTGATAGCCTTCCCCTCTATGAATTTGTCCAGTCCTCTTTAAAAGCAACCCATGCTGGTAGCCTGGGGAGGCGAGGCACCAGTTGGCTATCATTGATCTACACCAATGTTTTCCAAACGTGGGTCTCTAGCTGTTTTGGGACTACAAATCCCATCATCCCTAGCTAGCAAGACCAGTGGTCAGGGATGATGGGATTTGTAGTCCCAAAACAGCTGGAGGCCCAAGTTTGGGAAACACTGGTCCACACTGACCAGCAAAGTCTCTCCAGGACTTCAGTCCTGCCTGGTTGGATCTTCTGCATGCAGAGTAGCAGCAGTTCTGCCACCGGTCTTTCCATCCTTCTTGTGGGTGAGCAGAAAAGCTCTGAATGTCTGATGTTTACTGAGGGTGACGGCACTGCAAATGTTTCGATATTGCATTAGGATTCGTTCCACTCAGAATTTGTTCCGCTGAGAACATTGCACCACGCTATTGGTTCCAAGCTGGCCCATCCACCCCAAAGTTGTTGTTTTTGAACATTTCATACCTGACGGATAAGGTGAAGTCTCCCGGGTTGCTTTTACTAGGCCGGGCTAAAAAACTCCCATGGACTCCTCGGGTTAACAGCAACTTCTCCGCTTCAATGCCATTGATGTTTGGGTGAAACCACCTGGTTGGGGGGGGGGGGGGGCGAGACAAAAGCAGAAGAGAACCACAGCATTAATAAAAGGATGACACAGAGCATTCTTCCAGGGACAGGAGATGGATACACACTTAAGAAGAGTCCTGCTGGATCAGGCCAAAGGCCCACCTAGTCCAGGATCCTGTTCTTACGGTTGCCAACCAGCAACAGCAACTCTCCCTTCTTGCAATTCCCAGGAACTGGTACTGGGCAGTATCCTGCCTCCGATGCTGGCATACAACATAGCCATTGTGGCTAGTAGCCACCGACAAGCCTTATCCTCCATGAATTTATCAACCCCACTTTTAAAGCCATCCAAATAGAATATAAGAAGTTGGACCAGGTCAAAAATTCCACCTAGTCCAGCATGCTGTTCCCACAGTGGCCAACTAGATAACTATGGGAAGCTGGCAAACAGGACAGCAAATCTCCCCACTGGTGGGAGTTTTTTTTTTTAAATAAAAAAATGGGAATGGAAAGTTAGACTCCTTGCATCTGTAACAATTGCACCTGAGCATTCTCAGTGGAAAGCTTTGGGAAGTCCCTCTAGGTTGGTATCTGGGCAGAGACTTAAGAGTCTCTGTGTGCATCGGATGAAGCTGATCTCACGCGTGGTTATACGTCCTCTGGGCTTCCCCTAGGCAGATGCAGCCTTAATATAGATCCCACAAATGATCATTTTGCATAGCTCTGTGGCACCTGTGGCTGGCATTGGCTCGGTTCCCCTCCCACGTCCTGCCCCCCAAACCCATTTGCTGGTTGTTTTTATTTCAGAACGCAATAAAATAAGGAGAGCTCTATGTGGCGGGAATGTAAAATTATTAAAAACTTTTGGGAAATGATATACAATGAATTGAAAAACGTGTTTAAAATAACATTTGTAAAAAACAAAACCAGAAGCCTTTTTTGCTAGGCATTTCAGGTCAACAACTGCCCAAAGAAAAATGGAAAATATTTATGTATGCTACAACAGCAGCAAGAATCTTATTAGCTCAAGGATGGAAGAAAGAAGAAGTACAAACGAAAAAACAATGGCAAGAAAAATAGATGAACTACCTAGTATGCAGAATTAGCAAAGTTAACAGATAAACTGCATGAAAAGGACAATAGAGACTGGGAATCTTTATAAAAACAACTTAAAGAATTGGACTCATTGGCAGGTTTTGAATAAACACCCACAATTTTATTTAATTAAAACATGGAGGAAGATAATGTAATAACATTTTATGTCTATTAACATGCAGAAGATAACAATTTTTGTAACAAACCAGAGAGGGAAGATGAGGGAAGTCATTGCTGGACTTTCTGACAATTGGACAATTGGTATTTGTAATTTGTTATAAAAAAGAAAATTTAATAAAGTATTTATTTTTTTAAAAAAGGAGAGCTCTGCTGGATCATGCCAAAGACCCATCTAGGCCAGCATCCTGTTCTCACAGTGGCCATCCATAAGCCTGCAAGACGGATTTGAGCGCAACAACTCTTGTTATTCCCAAGAAGTGGCGTTCAGAGGCATATTGTCTCCGAATGGTGGTAGAACATGGGCCGTCACGGGTAGCATCCATTCATGGCCTTCTCTGTCACAAATTTATTTCAGCCTCTTTTAAAGCCAGCCAACTTGGTGGCTTATCTCTACTTCTTGCAGGAGTGAGTTCCAGAGGAAACTAAGGTAATTGTTATCCATTGCCTTAAGGAAGGGGGGTGGTTGTTTGCAGTCAAACAACATCTAGAGCAGGCATAGGCAAACTCGGCGCTCCATATGTTTTGGGACTACAACCACCATCATCCCTAGCTAACAGGACCAGTGGTCAGGGATGATGGGGGTTGTAGTCCCAAAACATCTGGAGGGCTGAGTTTGCCTATGCCTGATTCACAGCACCCATATAGGATCATTGCTCATGGCAGCTGGGGATGTGGGGCGCTGTTGTCTCAAGGGACACAGGTTCCTATGGAGTACAGAGCAGGGGTGGTTCCAAGTCTGATGGCCTCCTTCCTACCTCTGTGATACCCCCTCCTCATGGGCTCAACTGACAGTGGTGGGCAGTGGCAGTACTCTGAATTTGCCATAATGCCCACACAGCAACACTGTCTCAGGGAAATGCGAGAAATTAAGATTAAGAAATTAAGCTGCTGAGTCTTGGTTTAAAAAGGGGTCCAGGGTTGGGGTCAATAACAATGGGTTGGGGTCGAGGATGCTGCTGACTCCAGGTCAGATATACAGTGTTAAGAGAGAAAAGCGTGCCGGACGTGGCATCTTAAGGGGGTGAAACTTAACTTCTGTAAATTTCTTCAGTAAGTGGTCTTAAAAATATGCTTTGGGGTTTAAGGAATTCAAATCTGCTATTATTTTTGTGATTGGACAATATTTACCTAAATAAGTCTACATTTGATGACATAAACTGCTTTTGGAAAATTGGAAGAATTTTAATTTTACCTTCTGAAAATATCAGGTAATGCTAAATAATAAAAACAATAATATACAGTTGTACCTTGGATCCCAAATGCCTTGGTACTTGGACGTTTTGGCTCCTGAACGCCGCAAACCCAGAAGTGAGTGTTCCAGTTTGCGAATGTTCTTTGGAACCCGAATGTCTGATGCCGTTTCCGATTGGCTGCAGGAGCTTCCTGCAGCCAATCAGAAGCCGTGCTTTGGTTTCCGAACATTTTGGAAGTCGAACGGACTTCCAGAACAGATTCCGTTCGACTTCCAAGGTACGACTGTATAACATAAATGAAAAACTTGGCAATCGTGTTTAATGATTTCTGTGCAATCTTACATGCATTTTACTTACCAATCAAAACTAAATTATATTCATTTAGCCAAAGTATATTTTGAATTCCCAAGTCATGTTACAACTTTTTAGCACCCCTCATTTGGGGAGTTTGAAAGTCGAAAAATTCAACACACCCTAATGTGCAAGGATCAGTGAGAGATTCCTTCTTCCCATACACAGATATCCATCAAAGCCAGGTCATTTTATTTTCTGTTGTAGCACTTTGGAACTCCCTGTCTATTGACGTCAGGAAAGAACCCCCTTCTATTCTTTATAGGAATCTCCCTGAAACATTTTTTTTGTTTAGGCCAACATCATATCCAGAACAACAGGTTGCCACCAGTGCTAGTTCTAAGTAGAGTACACCCATGGAAATGAATGAACTTAAGTCCAGCAATTTCAATCGGTCTATTCTGAAAACAACCAGCCCTGGATATAACTAACCCTCAGAATGCAAACTTGCCTTCCAATCTCCATTTGCTTACAGTTGATTTTAATTCTCTTTTAAGCATTCTTAAAATACCTCCTTCTATTGATAATGTTAACCCTTTCGTTTTTATTTCATAAACCACTTAGAGCTTCGATTACAAGCAACCACTGTATAAAGTCCGTGAAATAAATCTGCAGCGCCGCTTCCACCCTAATGGACCAGTTTGCCTGACACACAACTTCATCTACAGAGCAGCGGTTAGAGTGTAGCACTAGGACCTCGGAGACCAGAGTTCAAATCCCCACTCAGCCATGAAGTGAACTGGGAGTGGCCAGCCTAACCTACCTCACAGGGTTGTTGTGAGGATAAAATGGAGAGCAGAAGAAGTATGAATGCCGCCTTGAGCTCCGTGGAGGAAAAGGTGGGGATATCAATGCAACCCATCAACAAAGAATCCATTGAGCAGCCCGCTATCACTCCATTGCAGCTGAAAAACTAGGAAAGGCATCTGACCATCCCACAGCGAATGACTCACTTCTCAGCGACAGGAAGATCACCAGGAAGGAAGAGGGAGCCAGCTTAAAATAGCACCAGGCAACCAGTTTTAATGCCATTAGCTCTGAAATAAGGTTGTCAAAAAGGGTCAGGGCTCTCCTCCTCTTAATGTCCTGCCTTGCAACAGAGTGAGTGATTACTTTAATAAGAGAAAATTAAGCAAGAAAGGCTTTTAAAAAAGAAAAATGTTGCAGAGCCCTTTTGATGGGAGCCGAAAGGAAGGAGGTTAAGGGGATTGGAAGGTTCTTGGGGTGGTAAACAACTCCAAACTGTATATGTTTTAAGCGGATGCTACAAAAAAATGGCCCAAATATTTATAGAACCTGCCTCTCCGAAAACACTTGGAGGAAGCTTCCGGCAATCAAACAAAACGTAAGCCGATATAATTAGTGCAGAGTCATTTTGGTGACCGTAAAGAGCCGCCTGCATGCTGGATCAGGCCAAAGGCCCACCTAGTCCAGCATCCTATTTTCATAGAAGCCAACCAGGGACCTATATGAGAAGCCCACAAGCAGCAACTCTCCTCACAGGTAATGCAGGTGGCGATTTTGGCATTTTTCCAGATGTTACGTCTTCCATAGAGATGCTGCTTTGGGGGTAGAGACCCGTTGGAGAGGAGGACCCTCATCCCCCCAACACAGCCCCTTCTCCATACTTTGGAACCCATTGCCACAACGTGTGCGGACCACCAGCACCGAATTTAGGCCACTTCCTGTTTGCAAGTGGGCAGGTGGGGCTCAATTGCATACAAGCAAATGTATGTTGTGCAATTAGAGCAGATCAAGCACACCTGGCCCCTTTCCCATTTTATTTTCTCAAATGGACTTTTTGCAGTAAAATGCACAGGGGTACCTGCCCCCACCCCCCTGAATTCATGCCAGAAAGTCCATTTCTAAATTTCAGCCCAGATCTCTGAGGCCACGTTCAACACCATACATTTAAAGCACTGCGATATCATTTTAAGCAGTCATTAGTTCCCTCCCCCCAAAGGATTCTGGGAGCTGCAGTTTGCTCAGGATGTTGAGAGTTTTGAGGAGACCCTTGCTCCCCTCACAGAACTACAATTCCCAGAGTGGTTTAATGGCCAACCCCTCTTCCCAGGGGATTCTGGGAATTGTATTCTGTGTGGGGGAATAGGGGCTTCCTAAAATCCATCACCATCCTTAACAAACCACAGGTCCCAGAATCCTTTGGGGGAAGCCGCGTCTGTTTTAAAGTGGTATCATGATGCTTTACATGAGTGGTGTGAACGGGGCCTGATACGATTGGCAGCAGTGGCGCAATGCCCCGCTCCGTAACCAGGATCCTCTCCAGAAGAGGCAGCTTTCGGCAAGGCAAAACCTTCAAGGCTGTACTTATACACGCATTAAGAATTGCCCCTCTAAACATTGTTTTGCCACAGCTGAAAGAACCAGATAATGAGGTTTAATGAGACTTAAGGATGAGACAGAGTGGCTGAACATCACGGATTAATGTTCTAGAACACCAGGAAGAAAAGGCCATAAGGAAGACGGAGTGCAAGGCAGTACCATTAGCTGCTATCAAAGAGATGCAGCCAATCGAGAGCAGCTATTAGGACTCTGAAATGAGATTAGAATGCTGAATCTGCTCAGATAAAGGAAGTGGCTGACCACATAGCCCAGTTCACTGCTTCCAAGAGTGGTCAGCCGGGTGTCTCTGGATGCTCCTAAGCAGGGGATTTATAGCTGGGTTTGGGGACCTTTTTCCAGCCTGAGGGTCCCATTTCCTTCTGGGCAATATTCCAAGGGCGGTAGGTGGGAGCAGGAGCAAACATGGGCAGAGTATCCTACTCAGCAGCAATGCACAATATGCAATTTACTTGGATCAGCATAACTTCAGTATTGTCCACAGTTGCCTAGGAGTAAGCTCCATTGGACTCTGCAATGTTTCCTGCCGGCTGCCTAGGTTCAACTTGCAGAACACATTTGAGCTTTCACAAAAGCTCCTCTGCCAGCTGAAACCCAATCTTTGGCTTTCAGAGAGAAAGGCAGACAATCCTGCAAAGAAGTACTACTCTCTGTGCTATCTATACTGGCTAGCATGAAGCAGTGACCCCATCAAAAGAAAGGAAAGAAGTAGCCAGCCTCTGCTTGATTATTTGCCAAATTCCCCGACTTCGCCTATCCTAATCTGACGTAAGCAAACTTGAAAGCCTCATTGTTGCCTCTTCATTTCCCAGATGCTCTTTGTCCTTGCTCTTGCTTTGAAAGAAACAAGAAGTCCTGAAGGTAGACTCTAGTGCAAGCTCCTTTCATTACTTCCTGAGACAAACGGCTCAGATCTACAGTTCTGCAAGTTGCTCTTTCGGGATATGCTTTGCTCAAAATGTTTGTGACCAGAGTGGGTACCTATTTCAGCCAGAATGCAAAGCAATCTCATGGTAGACTTGCAGCTGCCCTTCATCCCAAATCAAACTGACTCACTCTCATGCCAATTTCTCCTTCTCCTTCTTGTTTTTTTTTAATCAAAAAAGCTTACATACAGTAGTTCTAAAGGCCAAGTTCTTGGCCATTCAGATTGTTTACAAGAGGCATTATCATTCTCTCGCATCCACATTTTCCGTATGGTTTATCGGCAAACATAAAATCTAGGTAGTCCTTGTAAATGGAGCTGTCCGGATGAGCCCCCTTGTTTTGACATTTCTGGAGGAAGGGAAAGCATTTCTAAGAAGTAATAATAATAATCATAATAATGTTTCTGCTCAAATTCCAAGCCCCTCCAGAGCTAACAGGGAAGGGGAGGAGTGAAATTAAAAGGAAAGCGGGGGCAGAACGGTGGAGAGACAGGAAACTTTCCCACAAGTTTTGAACTTCAGAAGGTGGCTACATGCAGAACAGGCTGCTGTACAATCCTGGTCATAGAATCATGAAGTTGGAAGGCACATCAATGGGTTATCTAGTCCAAACCCCCTGCAATGCAGGAATCTCAAGTAAAACCACAGACGTTTAGAGCACAGAGAAACAGGGGCATTACCTTCCCATAAATCAGAGTGCCAAAGCAAAAGGCATGCTGGGAAATGGCGTGGCACATTTGATTGGTCTGGATTAGGCCCAGTGGAGAACCTAGCTGCGCAAGCGGAAGGTGCTAGGCTCAGTCCCCAATGGCATTTCCCAGTCCCCAAGGGCTGGGAAAAACAGCTTGCCCGAAATCTTGCAAGCCAGCACCAGCAATACTGAGCTAGAAAGAACAATGGCCTGACTCGGCAACTTCCTGCGTTTCTGCACCCGGTGCCCTATAACTCCCATCAGTCCCAGCCAGCGTGCCGGGGGTGGGAGGGGGTGGGAAGTGCCTGGTTAGCAGAGTCTGATCTAGAGAGTAGGGAACACAGAATCTTCAGAACCTTAAATCCCATGTGTCAAAACTAAAATAAACGCCTTGACTAAACATGCCACCAGATCTCATGGGTGTGACTTTGTTTGCTGCTAATGAGAAAGGCGTAACGGTATGATGGGATGGGATTTAAACTCAAAGTTAAAATCCCTATGTGGCCCCCTCCAAATGTTGTTGGACACCAGGTCCTATCAGCCACATGGCTAAGAGAGAGGGATGATGGGAGTTGTAGTCCAGAAACCTGTGGAGGGGCCAAAGGTTCCCCACGGCCGACGGTGCTGAGTGAGGTGGACCTAATGGTCTGACTCAGTACAAAACAGTTTCCTTTGTTCCCATGTCTTAAGGGAAAGTTCGTTGCTCAGTGCTGGAGCACCTGCCTGGCATGTTAGAAGGTCCCAGGGTCAACCTCCAACATTTGCAGCCGAAAGGGTCACGCTAATGTGGAATTTGGAGAAATATGACTTCTATGCATGGGACTCTAGGGAGATTTTGTGAACCAGAGAGGAAAATACTAGGCTCAGTGGCCAAGTACGTCGTCTAACCTACTTTAGCTTGAAGCTGCCTCTGTGACAGATGATTTGGTGAGGAGCCACGGAGACCTAATTTTCAGGCCTCAAAAAACAGTCATGGGCCCCAAACACAACTGTTTGAGGCTGGAAGAACACCGGTCAGGGATTCTTTAGCTTTGATTGCAGGGGGTTGGACCAGATGGCCTTTGGGCATCCCAGCCAATTCCATAATCCTGATTCTAAGACATTTGGGTTGCACTTTTACTCCAAGTAGGCCCACTGAAATGAATAGGCCTATGTGAGTCCTGTCCACTCATTTCATTGGTTCCACTCTGAGTGAATGTTAGTTGGCTACAACCCATTGTTCGTTCATTCCTAACACACACACACACACACACACACCCTTCCCTCCTGCCAAACGGGATCCATTCGGTCGATGTGGACTGTCTGGCTTCCGCCCTGAAGGAAAAGCGTCTCCATCGTCCTGGGATGTGACAGTGCAGCCAGTGACAGACACTACAGCGTGTAAATCTGTCATTGAGGTTTCCCTGACGGGATGCTAAAATTAGAACTCCTACCAAAACCGGGGGGGGGGGGGAGAGAGAGAGAGAGAGAGAGAGAGAGAGAGAGAACCACCTCTGATGAGTGCCTTGTGCCAGGAATTTGGCCTTTTACAGTGTTTTTCCTACCTTTGTATAGCGGTAAACCCTGCAAGAGAGTTCTTTTCCTCTCCCTAAAAATGGCAGGGGGAGAGCGGAATAAGGGAGAAATCCTGCATATTAAGCACAAAATTATATTAATTATTCTCTAAGCATGAAACCTGGTGCAGCGCAGACAGAACCACTCAAGGAGGAGGTATGAGCAGGTGTGAAGGCTACCCCAAGTTTTGCAGAACTGCAGCAAGTCTTGAGAAAATAACACACACACACCCCAGAAAGTACACAGCTCTGAGCATGCTCAGTAGCATACAATGCTGACTGGTTTTGCATGGACGGAATGGATAATGGGGAAGAGGGATGGAACGGAGTAACTTGAAAAAGGGGCCTGGCTGGCTCACACCACGATCAGAAGCGGGGAGCAGAGACCTCACAGCTGCTGCTGCTGACTCACATTATTCTATAAAAGCACGTGCGCCGGGTGCGAAATAATACACGGAGGAGCACTGAAAAAAAAAGGAAGAAAAGTTGGCAGCATGCACTGATTCGCCCTTCAGAGAGGACTTGGGCTCGGGATGCCCAGTCTGAAACAAATGTTTTTCAGTCGAGTTGCAGGTGATTAATTTTGCGGGGTAGAAGAGAACAGACACTAACGTATACTGAAAGGGAAAGAGTGGGTGGAGAGGATGAAGGAAACCAAGTCTTTTCTTATCAGCACGGGTCCAGCTGCCGCTCAAATGACTTTTTTTTTTTTTAGAGAGAGAGAGAGAGAGTGCAAGACAGGATCTACCCAGTCAAGCATTTCCTTCCAACACAGCTGGGGGGGGGGGAAGCAAGGGGAGAAGGGTGTTCATGTTAAGAGTGGAGTAGAAATGAACACGGCTCAGTGGTTAAGAGCATGTGCTTGGTGTGCCAAGGCTCCAGGCTCCATTCCCAATGGCATCTCCAGGTACAGCTAAGAGAAACACTTGTCTGAAACTGCAGAGATAAAGGATAAAGGTCGTTGGAGAGCACCTGTGTCTTGGTTAGGGCAGCTGACTCCCAAAACCCAGACTGAGAAGACCCGGCTTGCAACACCTCCCCACTTAAGCAGAATCTGCCCATGCTTTTTAGTGAGAATAACTGAGCATGCACAGAGTAGTTTAGCTTCGCACCATAGGCACGGAACAGGATTCTTTTGCTGATATACTGAGCAGAAGTTGTTGTTTTCTCAAGTGCCCATAAGGCCCAAACAAGAGCCCTGCCGCAGGATCAGGCCAAAGATGCTTCTAAGTCCAGCGTCCAGTGGCCAACCAGATGCCCCAATGGGAAGCCCAAAAGAAGGACCTGAGCTCAAGAGCAACTCTCTCTACTTGTGATGCCTCTGACGGCAGATCCTCCAAGTGTCTCTATTTTCCAGGGAAAGTCCCAGATTTACAGAAGCCATCCCAGTTTCTGATTTGATCCTGGAACGTCCTGCTTTTCCTTAGAACGTCCCTATGTTCATCATTTGGCCAAACTGTGAGAGGCAGTGAAGGAGAGGCGTGCTCTAGTCCATGGGGTCACAAAGAGTCGGACACGACTGAACGACTGAACAACAACAACAAATGTTCATCATAGCGGGTGGCGCTGTGGGTTACACCACAGAGCTTAGGGCTTGCCGATCAGAAGGTTGGCGGTTCGAATCCCCACGACGGGGTAAGCTCCTGTTGCTCGGCCCCTGCTCCTGCCAACCTAGCAGTTTGAAAGCATGTCAAAGTGCAAGTAGATAAATAGGTACTGCTCCGGCAGGAAGGTAAACGGTGTTTCCGTGCGCTGCTCTGGTTCTCCAGAAGCGGCTTAGTCATGCTGGCCACATGACCCAGAAGCTGATGCCGTCTCCCTCGGCCAATAAAGCGAGATGAGCGCTGCAACCCCAGAGTCATCCACGACAGGACCTAATGGTCAGGGGTCCCTTTACCTTTATGTTCATCAGAGAAATGTTGGAGGCCATCTGAAGGCTGTCCTATATTAATGTTTAATGTTTTATTATGTTTTAATGTATGTTGGAAGCCACCCAGAATGGCTGGGGCAATAAATAGTATAAAGCTAGGGTATTATTATTATTGAATATTGTCATTGGATAAATTTTGGAGGGTACGTGACTGCGGAGCCGGAACCCAGTCTTATATCCTCCACAAATTTCTCTAATCCTCTTTAAGTCATCCAAGATGGTGGCTGTCACTCCCTCTTGAGGAGGCAAATGTCACCGTTTACCGTATTTTTCCATGTATAACACTAGTGTCCAAAATTTGGGGGCATCTTATACACGAATAGATCTCCCCCCCCCCCATTTTCTTAAATTGGAGTCCACAAAATAGGGGGCATCTTATACATGGGGGTGCCTTATAAACAGAAAAATACGGTAACTAGAATCACCTCACACATCAGCTTCTGCAGCCTTGACAAAAAACGAGAACCATTCCTCCAGAAGACACTGGTTCGAAAAGGCACACCTTACCTCATGAAGCAAGATTTAAGAGGTGGGAAATAAAATCTGGTTAAAGATATTCTCCAGGGCTACGACAAGACGCCACGCCGTGTGAATGCCCGAAGCACTGGGTTTTCGTGGGGTCCCTTTGTGCCTCAACTGGCTGGTGTGATGACGGCTCAAGGCTTCTGGCTACAAGCTCTCTAGAGACCCAACAGTGGGCCTTGCCAGTCAAACCTGGCTATCCTCACCCGTTGGACACTGGCGCTTCGAATATGTCTGAAAGCCCCTCAGAACAGCCTTCCACCCCCCCTCAATCCAGCGGTGAACCAACTCGGTTGAGTCGGAACCAAGTGGGTTTGTGACATCAGAGTTGTGTTGCAGAATGAAAGGCAGAAAGGGTTCTTTGAACACCCTTCAGGGCAAAACGACCTCCATCGAGTAACAGAACCACGCTTAGGACCTGAGAGACCTGCTCAGCCACGAAGCTTGCCAGGTGTGACCTTGGGCTGGTCACAGTCTCTCAGGCTAACCTACCTCACAGGTTGGTTGCAAGGAGGAACGTGTTGTGGAGGAGAACCACCTTGACTTCCTAGGTGCAAAAGGTGGGGGCAGAAATGTTATAAATAGGCTGATGCGCTACTACGATTTAGAGCAGACTCACTGAACATGACTAAGTTAGAGCCATTGATTTCAGCAAGTCTACTCCTAGTCAAACTTAGCACTCGGCTACAGCGTTTTGAATACGTTATTCAACACTAGATGTTGCTAGAGAGCAAAATAGGGGGGGTATATGATCACATGATGTGGTAAACACACACCATTTGAATGGTGATTGTTATGTACTGAGTTGAATAGGATCCAAAATGCAGCAGTCTGATTGGTCCTAGAACAATAGGATCCAGAATGCAGCAGTCTGATTGGTCCGCAGGAGCCACCCAATCCAGCTCCAAGTGGAAGTGAATCCGCAACCCGATTGGCATACAGGAGTATCCCGGAATTATCCAATCACATGGGGCCCATAGTGTATATAAAGCAAACATTTTGGGGGAACTGCATTCCTCACTACTATGAGCTGAATAAAGAGCATGAAATTCACACTTGACTCAGAGTATATTTCAGTGATGCCCATCAACTTTTTTGGGGGGGGGCCCTCAAATATTTTATTGTGGGACTATGCTGTGTAGTGAGTACATTCTTTGAACAGAGGTTTCCCTGCCCCTAAAATAAATAAAATAAATGAATTTAAAAAACACCATCAAATGTTACAGGCTTAGTAATGAAGACAGGTTTAAAAACCTCAATAGTTACTTTACACTGACGAGGCAGTTAGGATCAAGGAAGCGACAACCATTGCTATTCCCTACACACACACACACACACCATTGCTCAGGTTTATCACAAGCCTCCCAGGGTTTTTAGATAAGACACCCTGTACCAGCCAATTCCAGATCAAGGTCTATTTTTGTAGCCAGGGCATGATGACCAGTCAGAAATATAGATTGTGACAAGGCTAATTTCCACCCTTGAAGATATAACGGGGCATTTATTTATTTATTTTTAATGGAACTTTTAGATACAAAAAGGCTCAGAAGGGAAAAAGAGAATCCACCCGCCCACTCAGTTTCTTATATTCAAATCCTAATAAGCAAGCTGGTGCGCTTGCTCAGGAAAGGACAATGTCAATACAGAACACCTCCCAAGACTTCCAAGCAGCAAGATTGCTACTGACGGTTATTTGGGGTATCGTTTGGGATGGAGGGGATCAGGGTACCATAGCCCAGGAGATGGATCAATCCACTAGTTTATTTCTGCATTAGGTATACTCTGCTGTCAAGAATGATATTTCATTTCATTTATTTATTTTATTGGCCAATTCCCTTTCATATTTTTTTCTTTACTGCTAATGCTTCAAGCGGGGATATCCACCATGGAATTTTAGGTTTGAGCAAATCTTTGTATTTTGCCCAAACCATATAGAGAGATTGCCTTATAATGTGATTTAGAAAGTTTTTATAGAACTTGACTTTATCGTAACCAGCCATAACGGTTGTCATGTCCTTCCAGGTCCTGAAGGTCTGTATTTTGTAATATACACCATTCCCTGATCCAGGAGAGACAGGCCGCCTCTTAATATTTTATTGCAGTTATATCTCCCCACCCCACTGCCCCAAGGAGCTCAAGAGGGCAGACATGGTTCTCCACGCTCTTCATTTAATCCCCACAACAACCTTGCGAAGCAGGTTAGGCTGAGAGGCAGCAATTGCCCCATAGTCACACCCCCAGTAAGCTTCATAGCTTAGTGGAAGATTTGAATCCTGGACTGACCTGGGTCCTACTCTGACAGTTCTAACCACTACACCAGACTGCCTCACCTGTTGAATAACTCTGGAGATCATTTTGGCAGAGTGTTGCTACACTTTGCTTTCTTTTGCCTTTTGGCGAAGACCAAGCACGAACGCGTGCTCATTCACTCATAAAATACTCCTACGTCCAAACCTGCTGACTTCTCGTTTTTTTTAAAGATGCAATGAATTTGTGGGTTGCCCTTTGCCCCTAGACGATCCAGTGGGAATCTTATTAAATCACTAGGAAGACGGTCCCTTGCCCACACAGAGTTCTTGCTGCTTTGCTCACTAACCGTAACAAAACACCAGCCTGACTAATTAAGGGAGATGCTAATGACTTTGCTTCTGAGGCTCAAATGTTAAGCTCAAGGCAGAGACATTTTCTCTCTTTTTCAACAGAGAAGTTTATGCGCCCAAGCCTGGTGGTGGGTTTCGCTAAGCGCAAGTCAGAGGTTATTATTACGAGCATTTGGTTCCAGGTTTTTTTTTTATATAATAAAGAAACCACCTCTGGCAGGCAGCCCAGACACAAACGTTTCTAATAAACGTGTTGTGGTTTTTTGATCACTGACAAATTTAGGTTAATGACACCTTTCAATGCCTCTCTATAATAACTTCTTTTTTTTAAAGAAAACACACCAGTTTTCACTCATGCACTCCCATTGTTGATATTTTGCAGCCATTCTCACCAAATAATCATATTTTTGCATTTGGGAAATGCCATATATATTCCTGGCATTCATGCAGCAGCTACCTAACAGAGTCCACTGCCAGGCTGATGCCCTGCTCCCAATTGCCCGCAAGTTCGTATTATTTGAATCAGGGGTCATTTAGCTGCGATTCCTGCATTGCAGAGGGTTGGACTAGATGACTCTTGAGGTCCCTTCAAATTATGCAATTCCACAGTTCAGTGAGACTCTGCAGCAGGAGATTCAGAAAGACGTGAATGCCAGGAGAAAAGAACCAGCTCCCAACATAGGAAGCTGCCCTAGACCAAGTCAGAGCACAGAGAAGGGCAGCAGCCCTCCAGGGTTTCAGACTGAGAGCTTTCGCAGCCTTACCTGGAGATGCTGAGAGTTGAACCTGGGGCCTTCTGCGCACAAGGCAGATGTTCCACTACTGAGTTATGACTCTTCCCCCAAACACAGAAACATCATCATCATCTGCCTCGTGCCAAGTCACACCATTAGAACACCTAGCTTAGTACTGCGTACACTGGCTGGCAGCAACTTTCCAAGCTCCAGGAAGGGGACATGCCCAGCCCAACTTGAAGATTGATCCTAAGCACTCTGCCATTGAGCTGCATTCAGCATCAATGGCCAACATTTCTCAGGAGAGATCTTTCTACTACAAAACCTTTCGGAGAATATTCTGCAATATGCAACCCCCTCACCAGCTCCTATTTTGTCACCTGCAAACAGGATAGAGAGTTTGCAGGGAGCCATTTTGCCTGGGACCTAAATAAACCAAGACACGTTACGAAAAACCTATCAACACTTGGCCGCCCTATTCCTGGGCATGGGTGGGAAGGGAAGGGAAGGCCAGGCCGTAGCTCAGCGGCAAAGCATCTGCTTCGTATGCAGAAGCTCCCAGGTTCAATCCCTGGCATCTCCAAGCAGGGCTGGGGCACACTGCTATCTCAAAACCCCGGAGAGCTGCTGCTAGTCAGGGTAGACAATATGGAGCTAAAGGGAGCAGCCGTCCGACTCAGTCCAAAGCAGGTTCCTTCCTATGTCCCTTTATTTGTTCCTATCAACAAGCTTGAAAGACAGAGGGGTTTTGTTCAGACTAACAGTGTGGGGGTTTTTTCCATTCGAATTGGCCACTGCCCAGCTACCAAGACAGGAGGGGTCAGAGCATCACCCTTGTTCCTCCCTGAGGCTTAGCATCCTGCACAGAGGGATCAAGCTAGACTCTGGGGATGACTGCTTTCCCTTGTTTAGCCTCTGTTTACCAAGGCTACTAAGGGGAACCAGAGCTGGTGAAAGGAGCGAGGGAGAATCTTCCTTTATATTTAGCTCCCCTGCTGCTGGATATAGCAACCCTGCGTTTATTTAAGAGCAGACTTTCCTATATTAAGAATATCAGAGATTAGCAGGTCACCCCCTGCAATGTCCCGGCTGGGATTAAATGCCCGTGACTGTGTTCAGGCAACCCAGCAAACACACTTCACAAACGCCCCGTCCTTTTAACCCAGCTTCGCTCCTGTGCCTGATGGCACCCCACCAAGGCAGGCAGAAGGAACTCTAAACAGCAGCCACCAGCCAGCAAAGGTTAGCCTAGGATTGCAGAGACCCAAAGGGTGATCTAGTCCCCTGCAAAGCATCGAAGCCCTTTTCAAGCAATCCAAGCGCCTGCAGCAGTGTTGAACGGTTTTTATTTAACTTATTTTAACTCTCTGTGCATTTTGTAGGGGTTACCATCAGCCCCAACCAGGATGGCCAATTTATTTATGTATAAAAAATATACGTGCAACCATAAAAACAAACCCAGACCAGTTCACAAGAGTCGTACGCAGAACCGCACCATAAAAACCGGGTAGGTGTATTTAAAAAGAGGAAATTAACTGTTGCGGAAAGGTGCGCTTTTAATCACCTGCATAAACCTGACAGCGTAGAAAAGTTTTCAGCATGCATTTCAGAGTTGAAACAGAAAGCGCCTGCTGAACATCTGTCGGCAGACTATTCCACAAAATTGGGTGGATGGCACCAAATGCTTGGTTTTGTGTTGATGTCAGATGAGCCTCTCCAAATTGTGGGGACGACCAGTGATGCTCCTAAAGGTGATCTCTCAAGGACTGAGGTAGGATCAGGTGGTCCCAAAGGATGCTCTAGAATTTTGTTTAAGGATTTGTCAGTTAATTCAAAGGTCTCGAACCTGGTAGATGGGTAGTCAATGCAGATGCTTTAACAATGGTGCCCCATACAAGAAGAGGAGGAGGAGTTTGGACTTGATATCCCACCTTTCACTCCCCTTAAGGAGTCTCAAAGCGGCTAACCATCTCCTTTCCCTTCCTCCCCCACAACAAACACTCTGTGAGGTGAGTGGGGCTGAGAGACTTCAGAGAAGTGTGACTAGCCCAAGGTCACCCAGCAGCTGCATGTGGAGGAGCGGGGAAGCGAACCCGGTTCACCCGATTACGAATCCACCGCTCTTAACCACTACATCAGATGCCTGCCCCCACCAGCAGTCTGGGAGCTGCATCCTGCACCAGCCACACCTTCCAAACCAAAGCCAAGGGCAGCCCCACATAGAGTGCACTGCAGCAATCCAGCCTCAAGGTCACCAACGCATGGACTATAGTGGTCAGGCTTTCCCAGACCCTCCAAGTGTCCTTATTTTCCAGGGAAAGTCTCGGATTTACAGAAGCCGTCCCGGTTTCTGATTTGATCCTGGAATGTCCCGCTTTTCCTTAGGACACCCCTATTTTCATTGGAGAAATGTTGGAGGGTATGGAGTTATGTGACCCCTGAGCCAAGGAGATAAGTAACTCTACAACCTTTAGATGACATCTGGAGGTAGCCTGGTATAGGCAAGTTTTAAAGTGTTTGATATTTTATTATGTTTTTATGTATGTTGGAAGCCGCACAGTATTGAATAGGACATCCCTATTTTCATCGGAGAAATGTTGGAGGGTATGCTATCCCTGTCCAGAAACGACCCTAGCTGGAGAACCAGATGAAGCTGGTGAAAGGGACAGAGGATGCTTTGGTCTCTATTGACACTTTCCAGGAATAACCCCAAACTAGGCACTCATCAGAGAGGTGTGGAGTGGCATCTGGAAGGTCCCAGGTTCTTATATATATATTCTTATAACACAGAGAGGATAATGAGACCAGTATTAATATTGCAGGTTGTACTCAATGCCAGCCCTACTCAGCGTAGACCCAATGAAGTGAACAGACATGACTAACTTAGGTCCATTCATTTCAATGGGTCTATGCCGAGTGTTACCTTAGCTGAGCAGATACAGCCCTGCGCTTGGAATAGGGACTCCACAGAAACCAGAACTGGCTACCTTTTGCAGAGACTGCAAGAATAGCCCCCCCCCCCCAAATTAAACCCCCCAACAACAACCCAGAAATCATTTCTACTGCAAGACATACAAGATTTGCTAACTCTAGGTGGGCTATAGGAACTTTGCGACTCGAATTCTAGAACAGCTGCAGTGGTCGTTGTATACAGACATGTTCTCACAGTTTGGTAGGACGGGGTGGAATACTTTGGAAAAGCAGCCCAATGAGGACTGAGCCTGCTCAGTAGCCACAGAAGGCTGACCAGCCGGTGTGTGGAGAGGGGACGGAAAACCAGGAGGTAAAATGGAATATAATATCTGGGGGGAATTAACTGTGTGCTTCAACCCATTGTTGCATTTCCTGTTCGTTACAGTGGACCTGAAAAAGCCTGCACAGATTCACCTGCTTTTAATTAGGACCTTTGGTCCTGCTTTAGCCTGCGCTCTGCTCATTGTTCCACCTGTCAGTTGCATGATCCTTGGGTGCAGAGACCTATGCAACTCTTAAGGCGTGATGGTACTGTAACCAGAATACCAACACCACCTGATTTTGGCTTTTTCGACACATTGGTATCATGCCTTGCTATTATATACCACACAATGCATTGTGAGGTTCTATGCACAAAGAACTCATGCTTCCTACAGAAGAATGATAAAAGGTTTTTTTAAAATGTGCACATTGCTCTAATGGCTTGCTCCACATTCCCTGGATCTTTGGGGAAAAGGCATCTAATTTGTTTTGTAAATAAATAAGAGATTGCTTTAGCAAATCAGCAGGAACTTGGCCTCGCTGCTTCCTCTCTCCCTCCCACCATTATAGCTGGTAAAACGTAAAGCCATTAAATGCCACTATTTTACACAAAAGTAGGAGGGGGGGATACACACATCCAGGAAATTCTCCATTTCCGGATTACCAGTCCTGTTTTAAAGCAGCAGAGTTTCCGATCTTCCCTTCAGACCTGAGGGCAGGAAGCCCACAGAGCGGACAAGCCCTGCTGCCTGATTAAACAACCACCCTAGACACATTTCCTGGACACAAGCCACGGGGAGGGAAGACGAGGGGGGACAAGGCGCAGGAGGAAACATGCAGACCAAGACTCACTTGTGGGTTCAGCCCATCTCCCTGCAACCCCGCAAAAGGAAAAGGCAAACCACAGACAGAGCCATAACCCATCACACTTTGCCACCAGCACAACCCCATAGATCAGGCTCCCAATTCATAAAATTGAGTCTCTCCGGAGATCATCTGGTGCAACCCACTCTGCGACTACAAAATTCTTGCTTAAAAACCAGTAATAAAGGAGTGGCCACAACTTTCCTACCAGTAACAGGTAGGGCTGCAAGCACATACACCCCCTCCCCATGCAGGGCCTTATGCAGGGGTTTGGATTGGCCCCAGGCCAACTCAGATGTAGGCCCTGAATCAATTGAGAGGGGGAGTCCTAATGTTTAATTAGGGTTTTAAATGCCTATTAAGCATACAGTCAGGAGCTTGGGGGGGGGGAGAGACACTTCCTCCTCTCAACCACACTGCAGACAGCAAGACTGATCCTTTCACTCACCAGCTGGGGGCAAAAAAGTTTGATCCTGTTAGTTGCAGGGGTCTACTTCCCTAGGAATTAATTACCCAGCTGGGAATGCACTGGTGAGGTAGACCCCTTGCAGCCAGCAGGATTGAACCCTCCTGGCAAAGCAGACCTCTGCAGCCAATAGGGTTGTACTGCTGAGCAGGCAGCGTGATCCTTCTGGGGTCTGCTTCCACTGTGCATTCCTGGGGGGTAAAACAGACCTCTGCAGAAAGCAGGCCCTCCGTTCACCAGCTGGCCAGAGGAGGATTCAGTCCTGCTCAGTTTCACTCTGAACAGGCCGGTTTTGTTTGCGATGCGGGCTCTGCCTGGCCCCAGTAGCAGGTCCTTGTGAAGAATGACTGCCAAACCTTCCCGGATACTGCTGTCGAACCAGCATGTTCTCAGACTGCTCCTATCTCAAACTGTAGCGCCAGACGAAAAGAGAAATCAGAACATAACACGTGTTTGGGCTGCTACTATCCAGTGTCACATGTGTCTCTCTCCCTGGCCACCTTGCCAGCAGCTGAATGGGCTGTACTGTGTTAGGAAGCAGACACTGTGCCCAGGAGAAGTTGCCTTATCCTGCATCAGACCATAAGCTCAGTGTCATCTACACTGACTGGCAGCAGTTAGATCTCCAGGGTATCAGACAGGGGACCTTCCCAGTCCTACCTGGAGATGCCAGGGATTGAACCTGGGGCCTTCTGCATGCAGAGCAGATGACCCACCACTTGGCTACAGCCCTTCTGTGTCACAATACCGACCAAGAAAACAACACAAAGAGGCAGGGCCTGACCTCGAGAGTCCTCTCCCCTCCTGTCATTTCCTGCAACTGGTATTCAGAAGCATTGCTGCTTCCAACCGTGGAGGCAGAGCAGAGCCATCGTGGATCACCGAAAGCCTCATTTCCCCCCACGAATTTGTCCAAACCTCTTTTTCAAGCCACCTGAGTCGGTGGCCATCCTGCAGGAGAGAGTTCCATTGTTTAACTATGCGCTTTGTAAGGAAGCACTTTCGCTTATCTCTCCTGACTCCTCCAACATTCAGACTACGAAGTGCTCGGCTTGTGATGCATGCAAAAGGGTGTTCCTGCAAGGTGTCAGGATTTCCTGACTGTCACTTGCCAAGGCCCAAACCCTCGAGATTTCCGCCCAGCACAAGCCTTTGGCTCCAGAGTTCTTTCTGGTTGTTCAAAGAGAGACAGCTCAAAGCTTGCTTGGAAAATGACAGTGAATAACAATGAAATCCCTCTGCATTTGTGAGCTCCTGTTGCTCCGCCCCGATTCCCTGTTTTGCCTTCCACCTCCTCGCTTCACCCTGGAGGCAGGGAAGTCCGGAAAAGTGCGAGACACTTTTGCTGCTTACCTTGAGTCGCGCAGCCTGCTCCTGCTGCTGTTTTGCAACACTTCCAACGTGATCCAGAGTGAATCAGTCTGCCACTCCCCTCCAGGTGCTGTGCAAGGAGGAATGAATGAGACCCAGCTCACAGGAACTGGGGTTTAGGGCTAATAGTGAGGAACCTCAGGCCCAGAAGCCAAATATACTTGTCAGCTTGCCTAGTTTACCAGCTTCAATCTGCGGCCGTTTTGCTGGTAGGGCAATAGCGCACCTTGAATTTTTCGACTTCCCAAAATGAGGGGTGCTAACAAGCTGCAACATGACATGAGAATTCAAAAGATATTTGGGTGAAATTAACAGGATTTAGTTTTGCTTGGCAAGTGAAATATGTGTAAAATTGCGTAGAAATCATTAAAAAACAACTGCCATACATTTTACTTGCCATTAATAATGTGTTAATGATTATTTATTAGTATTTATTTAGATCCTTGAGCTGGATCGCACTGGGACATATCCTCCAACATTTCTCCAATGAAAATAGGGACTTCCAAAGGAAAAGCATGACATTCCAGGATCCAGTCAGAAACCGGGACGGCTTCTGTAAATCCGGAGCTGTCCCTGGAGAACAGGGACACTTGGAGGGTCAGGAATAAACCCATCCGGGCAAAAAAGCTTTATACAGCACAGGTTTCCTCCAAGGCCTCATCTCACCCTCAAGGGCGGGTGACCCCACCCTTGTCCTGAGTCAGTGGGAGGCGGGGGGAGTGGGAGGGTGCTGAGTAATGCTGAGGGTGCCCTGCCTCTCCTTTCGAGGAACGTCACACAGAGGGCATCCAGGATCCAGTAACAGCCCACAAGGCATGCAAATCCGTGGCTCCCTGCATGTGTTCATCTCATCACGCCACAAGGCTCTTAATCTCTGGCCGGCTGGTGGGGGGGGGGAGAGCGTGAGAGCGGGGGGGGGGGCTATTCTTAGCTGACCTCTTGAGCAAGCCAGAGAAGGTGATGGAGCAGAATGCTACTCTCTCTCTCTCTCTCTCTCTCGCTCACTGCTGTCAGAAGAGATGCACCCCAAGCGTTTGGGATTCCAGATGGTGGCGCTGTGGAAGTTGGAGCCACCTTGCTGCAGCACCAGGCTGCTGGCTATTCTTGGGGCTGGCCCTACCATTAGGCAAAGTGATCAGCAGGCGCCTCAGACTGCAGTTGCTGAGAGGTTGGGACTGGGGTTCCCTAAGCTAGCCTGCTGCCCTCAGCTGCCGTAGAGGACACCACCAATCTTCATGTCAAGTTCAGTTTGATCGGCTTGCACACATGGATTGGGCTGCAGGTGAGGAGAGGCGCCATCTTCTCCTTTGCCTCAGGCAGCAAAATATATTGGTCCGGCCCCCGGCTACTATGAGGAGAGGATGCTGGGCTAGATGAGATCCTGGCCCGAACCAGCAGGTTCTTCTTATGAAGGTCGATTCAATGACATTCAACCTCTGAACCCAGAGACTCCATTGGATCAGGGATGGGCACTGCTGGCTATGGATGATGGAAGTTGTAGTCCAACAACACCTGGGAACCCAAGGTTGAGAAAGGCTGGTCTACACCGACCAGCCTCCGTTCTCCAGCGTTTTAAAGAGGGGACCTTCCCAGTCTTACCTGAACATGCCAGTGACTGAACCTGGGACCTTCTACACTAAAAGCACATGCTCCACCACTGAGCTGAGGTTCTTCCCCATTAGAGGGCAATGCTTTTTTCCACAACCAAAGCACTTGATGAATCAGCCGCCAGAAACTTTCAAGAAAAACAACGCATCAAACTTTTCTACCACCTCTTTTTCCTTTCTCCTTCACCTTCTGTGGAAACAGCCTGGCCTGCCTCTTTTCCATCAAGTCAGCGCTCTCTCTGCAGAGGAGGAAGCAGCCAGAGAAGACGACAAGGGGAAACAGATTTCAATTCATTATTTAATTTTTTTTAATGTGCTTTCGCCACAGATTGAGCGCATGCAGCTGTGACTCACTCGCACGAGGACAGAGCCCGTCCCACCTACTCGAGAATAAAAAAGGATGAGTTGTAAACGGAACAAAGCCCAGGAATTATATGGGTGGGTCGGGGGGGGGGCAGCCTAAAGGTTGACTTTCTGATGTTATGAACTACAACTCCTGAAGCATCCTATTTACCACAGCGGTCAGCAACATGCCTCCGTCTTGGAAAAGCAAGATTCCACCTGTGCTATTGGTCTCCAGCCTGGAGAGGTCCACCTGACACCGTCCTCCAGAGGCAGATCTACTGTGGAACTAATGAGGCTTCAGAGCCCCCCAAAATGTAGGTCCGCCACTGCCTTCCTCGTATTCCTGCTCTGAGCCCTAGATTAAGAGAGACCTTTTTGTACCGCAGGCTCTCCATAGCTGCGCACTTTTCATCCATTGAATTTTAGATTTTAGCGATTCCGTGTTAATCGCGTCATACTCTTTTGCTCAAACTTTTACGACGACGTTTCACGTTATTTTATTGATTTTTCAATCTCCCCGTTGCAATTTTTGGTATTTTACCATTGCAACCCAGCTGCAAAGCACCCTGACCATTAGGCATGCTGGCTGCTGGGAGCTGAAGTCCAATCGCGTCTGGAGGGCCACAGATTTTCCAGACTTGTATTCCTCTGAAACAGCCTGACTTACACTGGCAATGTTGAAATGGGGGGAGGGGGGGCTTTAATTAACCTGGCGGAATACCATCCTTTTTTCCTTTTTAAAAAGTGTAATGGGATATTTATTCTGGTTCTGCTTGGTACATAATATGTGCCAATCAAATATGTTCACTCGTTGTCAGTTCCATTTGCACACCACTTTACCACAAAATTGTCACAGCTCACAATGAATCAAATGAATATAACAATTCCTAGGGGCTGTGGCCTGGCTTGCTCTGCTCACCAACCCACCTGCCACTCTCCCCACATGCTCTCTCCTAGGGCATGGGTAGGCAAACTAAGGCCCGGGTGCCGGATCTGGCCACTTGCATTCTAAATCCGGCCCGCAGACGGTCCGGGAATTAGCGTGTTTTTAAATGAGCAGAATGTGTGCTTTTATTTAAAATGCATCTCTGGGTTATTTGTGGGGCATAGGAATTCGTTCTTAAAAAAAAAAAAAGTCTGGCCCCCCACAAGGTCTGAGGGACAGTGGACTGGCCCTCTGCTGAAAAAGTTTGCTGACCCCTGTCCTAGAGTTTCCCCTTTCCACCTCACGCAACTACTAAGCTCACTCTTCACCTTCCCAACCCCATTTCTTCGTGCAAATCCAGGACTGTGAGGTGGCCCTAAAAAGTCCTCCTAAGGGGGCTGTGTGATGACAACCTTGCGTTTTTATGTATACAGTGGTACCTCAGGTTACAAACACCTCGGGTTACAAACACCTCGGGTTACAAACACTTTGGGTTACAGACTCCACTAACCCGGAAGCAGTACCTCGGGTTAAGAACTTTACCTCAGGATGAGAACAGAAATCGTGCTCTAGCAGGCCCCATTAGCTAAAGTGGTACCTCAGGTTAAGAATGGTTTCAGATTAAGAATGGACCTCCGAAACGAATTAAGTTCATAACCAGAGGTACCACTGTATAGGAAGGGGAAAAAACTTACTGGGTTGTAGCCAACCAAGTCCTACTCAGAGTAGACCAACTGAAATTAATAGACCTAAATTAGCCGTGCCCATTACTTTCAGTGGGTCTACTCTGAGCAGGACCGAGTTGTGAGATTCCTGCTCCACAGAGGTGCGTTGGGCACCTTCGTTTTATAGTTTCAAACATGCGCTAACCTTTGGATACCAGAGATGTCTGTTTTCAGGATGCTAACCTATTCCGATAGCTGATCTAACTGCTTCAAATACTGGATTTTAATTTGGTGTAACCCACCCTGGTACCTGCTGGCAAAGGGTGGGTAATAAATTTAATAAGGAGAGAAAGAAGAATTCTAGATGCACCCCATAAAAAAACCACTAACTGGGTAGACAGATACAGAGATACAGAAGTAGGAGGAAAATGCACCGTCAACATTTGTGGTCATGTGCAAGACTTAACATGCATGTGCAACCAGAGTCAAGGTACAGTTGCCTCTGACTCAAGGCAAGAGGACTTAAATCTGCAGTGTCATACTACTCCTGTCCAAACTTGGGTCTCTGGTTGTTTTGGGACTACAATTCCAATCATCCCTGACCACTGTTCATGCTAGCTAGGGTTGATGGAGACCCAAGCATGGGAAACATACTACAAGGATGTCCTGTCTTCTCCCAGGTTCAACACAAGTTCCTCCCCTTTCTGCAAGAACCCAAAACGAGCCCTACAGCTGGACCAGGTCCAAAGGCCCATCTAGTCTGGCATTCTCTTCTCCCAGTGGCCCACCGGATACCCCAGTGGGAAGCCCCACAGCAGGACCTGAGTGCGAGAACTACTTGCGATTCCCAGCCACTGGTATTCAGAGGTGCACTGCTTCCGACAGAGGAGGTAGAACACAGCTACCAGGCCACCACAAACCATAGCTAGTAGGTCTGACAGCCTCAGACATCCCAAGGTCTCCTGCTCCCTCCAAAAGCTCCACCCTTTCCCCCTCGCTGCCCCATATGCTTGGAGCAGCCTTCCAGGACACCTGGGCGATGCCTCCTGCCTTTGTCGCACAAGCTCCCTGGCCCCGTTGGAAACTTGAGCACATGCTTCTGAAACACCCACAGGCTGGACTTGCCCACATCAAAACAAAAAAGGGATTCTCATCAGTCATCTGCACGTTAATGTTTGGGTGCCTGTAGGCACCCATGCTCCCCTCTCTGGTGTTAGCCTGGACTTCCCCCCTTTAAATACATTTCCCCTTGCCCCCAATCCTTGGAAAGTCCAAAATGGCCAGTATTGAAAAACCCTGCATTTAAAGTGGAGGGAAGGTCTAGGGGCAGACTGTGTTGGGGTTCATGTTTTGATTGCTCCCACTATGGACAAAGTCACTGCTTACTCCTGCCACAAATTCCTCTCCTTCATTGTTTTCTCTGTGCCAGAACCTTATAGATTGCCATCTCCTCGGGGCAGGGAACCACCTGCTCCTGCTCTGTGGAATACGGTGCTCACGGATGGCATCAAATACTGCACTAATAGTAATAATACACCTCGAAAGGTAACAAAGGAAGACCTTAATGGAGAGGAAACGGGGAACACCCTAAGCAAACAAGGACAGCTGCCCCATAGCAGTTCTACTGCTATGGATGTTTTCTAGCTTAAATCAAAGAAAGTGTTTGTTCACATTTTTGCAGGGGGTGGAATTGGCGATTACAGAATATATATATATATTCATTTTTAAGAGAACGTGGAGAGCCTGCTGGCCTACCGGCAGGACAGCCCATTTTAAAATAGATCATTAAAAATAAGAAATTCCTCTGGAGTGACTCAGCAAGCAATATCTGTTTCCTACATTTTTATCTCTGCCCTTTCTGCAAAAAGCTTAGGCCGATGTCTACGACAGCATCCCCCAACCTAACACCCTCTCTGGGTGCTTTGGGCTACAGCTCCATGGGAGTTGTAATCCAATACATCCGCAGGGCACTAGGTTGAGGGATAAGTCTGAATACATGCACAATGCGTTCCCACGTCCTCATTCTCACAACAACCTTGTGAGGTAGGCTAAAGTAATGACAAGCAACGGGCCCAAGATCACTCATTGGAGTTTGGACCTGTGTTACCTGGAGATTAAGTCCAACATTTTAAACCTGTCCTAGGTGGGGCTGATGGGGGTTAAGAGTCCAACAAAACACCTGGTTGGCCGAGACTGCTCTAACCATTACACCACGCTTCCAGCAAAATGAAGCTTTAAGTAACAGAACGTTCAGCACAAACCTCTAATCAAGCTTGGCAGACGTCAGTCTAGGCCTCCCCAAATGTGGCAATGGCCAAAGAGTACCAACAACAATAAAAAAAGGCTTTTGGGCTCCAAGAATCCAGAGTTCCTTTTTGGGTTCTGAGATTTTGGGTTTGAGCAGAAGGAACATGAGGTCAAACAGGGTGACGTCAGTGGCGGGGGATGGGGGGGAGCGGGAATGCTCCCTGTCAAGCTGTTCCAAACTATTTTAACCATAAACATGTTCCTTTGCAATCATGGTTGCTAAACCGAAAGGAACCCATGCTTTAAAAAATATGATGCTCCAGGGTTAAAGCTTGCAATGGGGCACTTTTCTGATTTGGAGATTATTTGCATTGAGGTATGTGTGTGAATTTATAACTATCGAGCAGTGAGTAAGGAAGCCAGTGGCTCAGAGGTGTGCCTGTCATTTACACAATCGCAGTTACACAACTGCAGAAATTGCAGATTCTGCACTCTGCACATCCTCAGGCGCACCCACGCTGAAGGGCAGCTTTCAAAGCGAAGCTGTGAGCTTACCTCCTGACTGCAGAATTAAATATTTAGTAGGAAGAGGGGGAAAAGAAACAAATTGTACCACAAAAACCTGTTATCTGCATTTATAACCATGAAAGAAGATGTAAGGAAAAAGAGGTTAATCTGGGTGGGGGTAGGAGGAGAATGAAAAGGCGGGTCTTCCATCACAGTTTTTTTAAAAAAAGATTTTAATTTAAACAAGGCAAACAAAAGGGAAAGATTACACTGATATCAACAATACACTGCAGAATATCAGTTGATATCCATTAGAGGGATTCAGAGTTCAATAAACATTAAAAAAAAAAACAATACCCAGCCTCCAGAGCTTGAAAGATGAAAATTGGGGCGGGTTGGAGGGAGAGATTAAAATGTGGAAATGACCAAAGGAAGTTGATGAGGCAGAAGGAAACTTTTCTCTTTCACCCAGTGCAGTCTGACTTAAGACTTCCCTACCACATGATGCAGGGATGACCAGAGTAGCTAAATCGTTCCTCTTTGCCCTGGCTTTCGACACCTGATAATGTATAGTTTTAAGACACACATTATTCCCGTGATTGTAAGTTGTTTTTTAACTGTTTCTAACATCATGACTTAACTATAATCAACTCTGGGACCTTAGGATGAAGGGCAGGTCAACAACAACAACAGCAGCAGCAACAACAAATAAGATAGGTCTGTTGTAAAGTATTCTACACAACAGGTAAATGGTACGCCCCTGCATAAGAGCAGGACAGGGCGGGGGGGGGGAAACAAAAAGGTGGTCACTGCTGCTTTCCATTTAATTAATCTAACAAAGTCTGAGCAGGACTAAGTTTTAGAGCCACTGAAATTAACATACCTAATAGGGTAGCAATGTCCATTAATTTAAATGGGTCTATTCAGAGTAGACTGGCCACAAATGTTTGCTTTACACACAGACACAGAGCTTTTAATTAATTAATTAATTAATAATAATAATAATAATAGGTAAACTAGTCAGAACAACTAAGAATGAAGAGAGTAGAAACTGTAAATAACAGCCCCACACTGCAAACAGTGTACTGGCTAGGTCTGATGGAAGTTGTTGTCCAAAACATTGCAAAGCGATGGGGGGGGGGGAGAGAGAGAGAGACAGACACATCAGCTTGGCAAAGGCTGACCTAAAGACAGGCAGGCCTCCATGCTCACGGACAGTCTATCTGCAAATATTAGGTACCGAGGGTCGGAGAGATGAGAGTTGTGCAACTCTCCCCCTTCCCCGCCATATACTGTCTGGAGCGGGTTGGGGGCTCTGATGGGAGTTGTAGTCAAAAACATTTAGAGGAGGACAGCAAATGTGGGGGAAGGCTGAGCTAACTATAGAGAGCCTCCACGATCAGGGGGAGTCTACCTCCAAATAAGAACAGATAAGGGGGTTGGGCGGAAGGGAGGGAAGAGACATGTGCCTTGTTTACAAACTCAAAAACACACTGGCTGGTTGGAAGGGGGGGGTGCTGACGGGAGCTGTAGCCCAAAACATCTGGAGAAGCCCGGAGACCCTCTGTGATAAGGGGCAATCTACCTCCAACTACTAAGGGATGACCCCCCCCCACAACGCTGGAAGAGGGCTGACGGGAGCTGTAGTCCAAACATCCGCAGAGGTACACCACCTTTTTGCGGTGGAGGGGGGGGGAAGGAGGTTGTTCTAGATCCTCCATGTTCATGGGCGGTCTACCTGCAAACATTGGATACGGAGCGGAGTGGGGAAGAAAAGAAAACGGGGTGGGGTGGGGACGGAGGCTGCCCGCTGCCCCGTTTCTGAGCTTCACTCCGCATCACCACCGAAGGCAAACAAAAACCCCAAATTGCAAAACTCCACGCATTTCGGACGCGCCGCAGGAGATTAAGCGGATCTTACCTGCGGGTGGTCATCGCAGCTCCAGCCCCGGGAGGGACACGCGCGCCCCCGACCAAAAGGGGGGGGGGAGTTCCGTGTATTTCCCTAGTTCACAGCGTGGTCCGCTCCTGTCGCAGCATCAGCCCAGTTCAGGCGAAGGAGCCAAAGGGAGCGGCTTCCCTAAAGACTGAGAGAGGGAGCGAGGGAGGGGCACTCTCTCGGGCCACGCCCCCTCGCCCACCTCCATATATGGGCGCCCAGTCCCGCCCTCTCGCCCGACGCCGAAGCCGCTCATTGGCCGGAGGGTGGAAGCAGCCCAGGACACGCTCCCCCGCTCCTCCAGCTGGGGCTCTGGCAAACCCACGTGCCAGCCAAGGGGAAAGCCCTCCCTGCAGAGAGAGAGAGAGATGTGTGAGAGGGGAATCCCCGATCCGCCAATCAACGCCGCCTGGCAACAGGCACCGCCTGGCAACGGTGGAGCTGCGCTTAAAGAGACAGCCCTTTAAAGCTTTAGAAGGGGGTGTGAAGTTTATTTTAACCAAGCGGTTGTTGTTTTTTTTAGGGGAGGAGGTGTTTTTAAGCGGGGGGCGTTAATTGGGAGTTGGGTGGGGTTGGTTGGTTGGTTCCCGAACAAAAAGTTTTCCTGTTTTGCAGCCGCCTCTGCAGAAGCTTCAACATTTTATTACTTAACAAATTTGTATTCCCCGCTTCATCCGTAGATCTCTGGGCTGTTCGCAGCATAAAAATGCAAGATGAAAAAGCAAAATACATAATAAGAACAGGAAGAAAAACAAAACAAAACAAGAACCTCACACAAACACTATCCTTTTGCATTTATTTATTGCCTTTCCCCCCCCAACGAGCTCAAAGTGATAACAGTATATAGACGACATATATGGTTCCCCCTTGCCCTCCTCATTAATCCCCACAACAACCCCGTGAGGGAGGTTAGGCAGAGAGGCAGTGACTGGCCCAAAGTCACCCAGTGATGACTTCGTGATGAAGTGGAGAATTTGAACCTTGGTCTCCCAGGTCCTGGTCTGAATCTCTAACCACTATGCCATGCTGCCTCACAGTGGCTTTATTATCTATCTGGCTATCTATTTTGTTGGTTTAAGCTGTTTTTCTGCTTTGAACTATTTGAAAGCATTGATTAGTGTTTCAAAAATCTCTAAGTGTTTAAAAATTTTTAAAGAGGTTTTCTGTTAATTATTCTGCTTTAAATGTGGGCCTTTCATTTCTGTTTTCATTTGTGATGGTTTGTTTTGATAGTTTGCAATGCTGTTTTACGTTTTAAGACAGGTTGTAAACCACTTAAGAGATTTACTATTTTTATTTGTTTGGGAAGTGTAAAACTGTATGGTGTTTTCTTAAAAAAAGACATCTGTGTACGCACTGGACTGTTATATAAATATTTATATATTTATGATTAAATAATATTATTTATACTATTAATGGAGCACGTCCTTGCCGGGGTGGGAGAGATCCAAAACTGAGCGATGAAGCAAACTACTTTGCAGCCAGAAAACGTTATTCCCTTGCCCTTTTCCTAGTTAAAAGGAGCTGAGATCCTGAAGATAGGGAAAGGCCTCTTTCTCCCTGCTCAAATTCTTTGATGGTTTCTGCCAAGCAGACAAAATGACACTGAGCTTTCTTGGCTTGCGCCCATCAGGACTAGTGGAGCAGAATATGATTGGCTGAGCCAGAGCCAATGACAGATCCTCCAAGTGTCCCTGTTTCCGAGGGACAGTCCCTGATTTAGAGGGTTTCTTATTTGATCCCAGAATGTCCCACTTTTCCTCAGGAGATCCCTATTTTCGTGGGAGAAATGTTGGAGGTTATACAATGAGAGGAGGAGCCAACTCATTATTGATTTGTCTGGGGCAACACAGAGACTAAGGAGGAGCAGCTGGCAGGCAGGGCCATCCCACTCGCAAGAAGACAGGAGGGTGGGCCCAGGTGGGGGGCAGGCTGATGTTGGTGGGGCAGTGCCCCACTTGTCCTAATGGACCAGCCTCCATGACTGAACCCTATCAACTGACAGCTTCAGATGATAGAAAAGTCTTTCTTCTTCTTCTTTTCAAAAAAGGTGTTTAGCAAAAATCCAAAGGGTGATGTTACAGATCTGCGGTAACAGAGTTTTGGGGTGCAAGGGCACCCGTAACTGCTAAGGTGTGTTAAGAAATTAATAAATGATGGAATTTAGATAGCACTTGAAGGGAAGATGCCAGGACAGTGAAAAAATACAGACAAAGCTCCCCCCCCCCCAGGCCAGGAAGCGAGTCATTAACCCATCAATGGAAACCATCCAGTTGCCAAAGTGACAAGGGGGGCATGATGTCACACAGGAAAAATGCTCTTAAAAAACAAAAAACAAAAGCAGTTCTGGATACAGTGGGACAGGCAGACAGATGGGGAGGAGTTGCTTGGAGCAGGCGTTCTTGGGAAGAAGAAGAAGAAAAGAAGTGGGCAAAACTCCATGAGCTGCTGTGAGGGCCGGAACCATCTTGGCAGGCTGGGGCAGAGGCAATGAGATGGCAGTCAGGATGCCTTGGAAATCCAGCGCTGGGGAAACACGCTGCTCTTGAGATGTGATGCTCTGTACTCTCTCCGTTGAAGGCTTTGGGTGTAAATATGTGCAAATTAACCCTATTTCTTAGTCTCCTCTGGGCCTCAATTTCCCAATGGCAGCATAACCCTGGGATAACACCTGGAACTCACTGGAATATTGCTCCTGCTCAGCAGAGATTGGGGTGGGGTGGGGCAAAACAATGGAATAAAATGACCCTACCAGCCAAGGAGAGTCACAAGGGGGGGGGGTGAGCTTTCAACAGATGCAGAACTCTGCAAGGGGCAGGATGTTCTAAAAACATGAATGTAACATGAGTCAAAGTTCCACCAGGTCCAATATTCTATTCTCACAGTGACCAGCCAGGTGCCTCGATGGGAAGCCACAAAGCAGGGCCTGAGCACAGCAGCATCTCTACCGCGCTTCCGATTCGTAGGAACTTGGTATTTGGAGGCATCCTGATTCCAACAGTGGAGGCAATGTTTAGACACCCTAATGAGCAGCCACTGCTGGCCTTATTTTGTCTATGTGTGTGTCTCTTACACACACAGAGAGAGAACACAGTTCTTACATCCCCCTGAGGTTGCTGGGGAGCCAGTGCGGCACAGTGGTTAGACCAGGACCTGGGAGAGACCATGGTTCAAGTCTCCAGTCAACAAGAAAGCTCCCTGGGCGACCTTGGGGCAATCACTACCTCACAGGGTTGTTGTGATGATTAAATGTTTGGGAGGAGAACCATGGACTCGAGCTCTTTGGAGAAGAAGGGGATGGTATACATGCAATAAATATTGCCCAGCTAGAGACCCCTTAGAGTTGCCTGGGGTGAGGAGATGCCTGTGTGTTAAGACAGTTTAATTGCATGTGTGTGTGTGTGTGTGCATGCGTGTGCCCACACCTTTGGTTCAATGAGGCCTCTGAAGTTCTTCTGAGTTAAATCCACCTGGCCACTAGAGGGTGAGGGAGTTCAGAGTGAAGAAAACTGCAGGCCTAGGCAGATTTATTTACCTGCGAGATGAGCGCCGCAACCCCAGAGTCATTCACGACTGGACTTAATTGTCAGGGGTCCTTTACCTTTACCTTTTTAAGCCCCACCCAACATGCTGAGACAGGTAGGTAGGGGGAAAGTGTGGCCCTCCAGATATTGTTAGATTCTAACTGCTGGCTTGCTCTTGACAACAGCCAAGGATGGGAGCTGGACTTATGCAACATGTCTTCTTGAAGTGAGCCTCAACTCGATGCCTTTTGCTGGGGCCAAATTATACCCCTCATTTGATTATGTACAAACATGTGAGCTTTACAACAGCTGCAGTCTGGGTCTGACAATTGGAACTGGTTACTTTTAGCTTTGTGATGTGAGAGCTTTTAACTGGAGACGCCAGAGACTGAACTTGGGACCTTCTGCCCGCCAAGCAGCTGCTCTAATAGTGAACCACAACACTTAAGACATAGTTAGCTGCCTTATTCTGAATCGGATCGTAAGTCCAGCTAACCCAGCATTGTCTGCACTGACTGGGAGCATCTAGGAGCATCTGACCGGTGTCTCTCCCTGGAGAAACCATGGGGGATTGAGCCACAAACCTTCTGCATGCAAAGCAGCTGCACTCTGTCACAGCTCCTGCCTTTTGTTTTGGTGCTGGAGAAGGGCAGGAAATCTGCATTGCTGCGAGTGCGTCTGAACGCCATTTGAAGAACGGAAGTTTTTGCGATAAATCAGGTTCCGCCTGGAGCTGCCGTCAAGACAATTGGTTTTGTCGTTCTGTAATGTTATCCTTTTGTAATTATTTGCCAGATTTACGGGTTGTTGTCGTTTCGCCATGGCTTATGAGCAAACAAATAACATTATTACCTTCCCGCCACAGCGCAAAGCTGATCTGATGGATAGTACTCAACTGTGACTGTAGGAGCGTAGGATGGTATTCAGCAACGTTTTGCCCAGAGCAGACCCCATAGGAATGAATGGACCTAGCTGAGTCGTACATTCATTCATGTCAATGGGCTTGCTCTAAGTCAAGCTTTGTGGAATGCCGCTTATAGGAAGCTGCCTTCTACCAAGTCGAAGGCTTTTTGCCACCTGAGGAATCTGCCTCACTTGTCTTAATGGTAGGGAGAGATCTACTGGATCCAGATGGGCAAACGGGGGGGGGGGGAGCGGCAGGTGAGGCAGCTCCTTTGTGGGTGAGAGGGAGTGAAGCTGCAAATAAATGTGCAGTTGGAGAGCTGATTATGTGCAGTTTGGGAAATGGTGTGTGGGAGAGAGAAATTAGACCTGTTAGGCGTATGTGTTTATTCAGTGCTTAAATGACAGGCCACGTCAGGGACAGCCTGTGCACAAATTATATAAAAAGCAGAATGAGCTCAGTTTCCATTCTTGAAACAAACGGCCCAAACCATATCAAAACACCTTCCTCTCTAGGTCCTGATCCTCCTCTTTTTCACCTACATCTCTGGGCAGGTGGCAGTTTGTCACATCCTTTTAAATATCCTTAAAAAGTACTTTCTTGTGCCTGTTAGTTGCTCAGCTGTGGCAGATTCATAAATGCTGCTGTGCGGGGGGTAAGAATGATGGGCTCCTTTGGAGAAACTGCATATGGTACAGGGTGCAAGCAAAGAGCAAGTTTCTTTCACTTGTTTAATAGTGTGAGGTGTCTGATGGGAACATAGGAAGCTGCCTTATATTGAAATGGTCGATCTTAGGTCAATGTTGTCTACACTTGAGTGACAGAAACTCTCCAGGGTTTCAGGCAGGAAGTCTCTTCCAGCCTTACTTGGAGATCTTGGAGATTGGACCTGGGACATTCTGCCAGCAATGCAGGTGCTCTAGCACAGAGCTATGTGCCTTTCCCAACTGGGGAATTTGTGGAGTTGGAAAAACCTGCTTTAAAGCATCTCTTTTGGACCACATTGTTGGGAGGGATGACATTCAACCGGCCAGTCCACTTGCCACATACTTAGCCCCGACCTGGTGCTGGGCATGGAGTCCTCAGAGGACAGGCAGCTCCCTGTCCCCAAATACAATGCTGAGGATCACTTTGGGGGTCCCTCTAGTTCAGGGGTCAGCAACCTTCGGCTCTCCAGATGTTTCGGACTACAATTCCCATCATCCCTGACCACTGGTTCTGTTAGCTAGAGATCATGGGAGTTGTAGGCCAAAACATCTGGAGAGCCGAAGGTTGCCTATGCCTGCTCTAGTTTGATACCTGGTGACAAAGCCCTGGAGCCACCAGAGCAGGAGGGGGAGCTGCCCCCTCAGTCCTTGAGAGCATCAGTGCCAATGGTTTTGGGGTCCTGGTTAAAGACTGACAACACAGTGTGCTTCTACAGACTCAGAGTGATTGGCTTACTCATGAGTAAGCACTCCCTGGTGCTCTTTCAGGGCCAGCAGCTGTGGTTAGGGAGGCTGGTTTTGGATATAAGGCCTCACTCTTAAGCCCTCCTGTTGCTGGAAGCCACATAGTTTGAGAACAGGATGCTTGAGTAGGTGGGCCCCTGGCCTGATCCTGCAGGGCTCTTGTTATACATTACTGTATTCTTAATAAAACGACCAGCGACTGGGTTTGGGAGAGGAGAGTGTGGGAGGGGAAGGTGATCAAGCAACGCCGCAATGCCACCCACAAGTCCCATGGAGCTATGCAGAACAATCATTTGAGGGATCTATATTAAGTCTACATCTGCTTAGGGGAAATCCAGAGGATGCGGATCCACTCATGAGCTCATCACATTTGATAGCAATGGCCCACCGCAGCCATGACCTGGTTTCATCTGACCCACAGAGAGACTCTTTTAAGCCTGTGTTTCTGCCCAGAGACCAACCCTGAGGGACCTCTGTTGTCAATCTGAAAGCTTTCCACTGAGACTACTGAGGTGCCATTGTTAGCGGAAGCTAGGAGTCAAAATTTCCACCCCCAGTTTTTTATATATATAAAAAAAGAAGTCCCCAGAGGAGGGGAAAGAGAGAACAAAACAGCCCCTTCTCTCTCTCTCTCTCTCCACCCCCCCCCTGGGCATTCAAGACTAAGCCAGACAGTTCGAACAGACCATGTCTGTCCTCAGCTGCAGATTGTCCATTAGGGGGTTGGCTAAGCCCCTCAGGGCCATTTCCTGCCGAACAGTAGCCCATTAGGGTGGTGTTTTGGGTAGCAAGATATACTGGGTCACTTTTTGTATTAATCCTGAGCACAACCAACTGGGATTGCAAACCCCAGCCTAACAAATAGGATGCAGCCTGCAATTCTGCACAGGGACCCATTGGGTGATAGAACATCTCAGGCAGCTGTGGTGGGAAATGATCCTTTTGGGGCAATCCAGCCTGCAGTCCAGAGCTCCCCCCCCCCCGCCCACTCCTGCTTTAGATGGTTCACTTGCTTCAACATGCAATAAGCCGGCCTTGCTGCCTTGCCAGGCAGGTGGCCTCCTATTCATTCTGCTTGAGGGACCCTTGATGTCTGCCCTCAAAATCCTGCCCTGGTGGTGCCACGACAGAGGGGAGGAAGAGGGCTCTTCAGGCGTGGCTCGCTTAGATATTTTATTTTGCTTGTTGCTTTCCAGACCAGGTGGTGGAAATAAAACTCCCTCCCAAGGCAATCCAAAACTGCACCGCTGACCAAAAAAGGGGACCCAATGCACAGAATCAAACTGAATCTCAAGGCCTGGGCAGAGAAAGAGAGAGAGAGGAAGAGAGAGTGAAAGAAAGAAGAGAGGAAGAGAAGCTGCACAGCTTGGCACAGTCTGCATGTTTTTGCCAGCGCCCGGCCCTCTTGCAGCAGCAGTTTCCCAACAATGGCCTTGTTGTACGGGCGGCTCGTAACATCCATGCCTCTTTTGCGGGGTCTGACGCAAAGCAAGCCTCGGGGGAGGCGGCGGCTGGTGTCTGCTGGCAGGGGATGAAAACATCTGGCTTGTGCCAACTACAAGCTGGAGAGGCAGGCCAGGGGAGGAAGTCAAGAGGCCCATCCGGATTTCTGCCGTGCCCAGTGCAGCCAAAGGGTAGGGGCCTGCCTGGTACTGAGTCAGAAACATGGTCCATCTAGCTCAGTATTGCCTACACTGGCAGGCAACAGCTCTCCAGGATTCCAGGTTGGGGGTCTCTTACTCTCTCATCCTTGGAGATCCTGGGATTCAATCTGGGACCTTCCAAATGCAAGGCAGATGCTCTAACACCGAACTCTTTACTTCCCTTAAGACAGTTCAGTGACATATTCCAGTCTAGCAAATGCATTAGAGATAAATGCAGAGCAGGGCCGGTGATGGGTTTGGCCCAAAGTGGGATTGTGGCCCAAGGAGAGGAACCTGGGCCAAGCAGAGGGCTGTGGGGCTGCCTTTGTCCCCCAGGCCTGAGATTCCCCCACCACTGCCTCACAACCATTAAAAGCACCTAACTTGCCCAACTGTGCAGCTCACACTAGAAGAGAACCTAATATCAGTTAATAAACTTTAGGGGTAATGATTAATGCTGCTTGCCATTTTTTTACAGGTGGCACAAGTGAAGACAGAGGCAACACTTTATAGCTGAAGACAGATGCAACTTTTTAAATGGGGTTTGAACAGTTTTCCTGCCCTCAACAAAAAAGCACTTTGCCTACGTTATCTCGGTCTTCGCCCACTAGATGTTTTGGACTACAACTCCCATCATCCCTTGCCAGCACTGCATGTGTCTTCACATGCACACCCATTATCTGCCCACAACAGCGATGCTAAAACTAACTGGCCAAACAAATGGACATACAACCAAAGGCATATCTAGTGCTGCATCTTGCTTCTAACAGTGGCTACCAGGTGCTTCTTAGCAGCAGCTGGTAGGAAGTGAACTACCCCTCCTGTACTTGTGACCCCAAATACTTTATTCAAAGGTATACTGCCTCTGAACATAGGAGAGAATATCCAGCTATCAGAGCTGATAGATGAAAGCACTTCCTTTTGGTTGTGGTGGTGGATCTGTCCCGAAACTACTGCCCACCAGTTTCAAAAAGGAAGGGAAGGGAAAGATGGGCCAAACCCTCTTTTAAATGTATGGAAGGCTTTCCATTTTAAAAAAGAAAGAAAAGAAAACCATTTCTGGGGGACTGACATAAAAACTCAATGAGTAATGGTTATTAAACCAGGCCCCCTAACCCAAGTTGAGTCGGGACTGCCATACAAATGCATGATAGAAAATTAAGAAGTGGGTCCCCAAATGCATGTTTCGGTTAAAGGTGGGCCCACAACTGCCCTAGAGTGCATCACCAGAGCATCATCAGCCCACAGAATTCGTGCAGCAGATCGTAAGTCATTTGTTTACTCTAAGAAGCTAACAAACCAAAACAGATGCCAGATGCACATTAAAAAATCAAAACCCTTGTTAAAAAGAAGACCCAAGTGAGCAGATCCAAACCTCTATCATTAATCTTTCCTTTTGTAAAAACAACAGTATTTGGGGGTTTATAAAACATCGCTGAACAGAAAGCCAAAGCTTAATACTGTAAATCTTGTTTAGGATGAACCTTATGCCAGATTTTAAAAAAAATCATTTAAAAAACCCTGGTTCTTCAGTAATCAGGCTACTGACTGCCAACAACACGTTTTGGGCATTTAAATCTGGTGGGGCCAATGGGGAAAACTCCAAATAGTTCTAATAAACATGGCACAACCTGTGCAGCTGTCCCACCAATCTGGACCCAAACTCCAGCTGAATAGTCTCTAAAGAGCATTCCTCAGTCACCACCTGAAGACTGAAACAGACGGCAGAATGGGCTTCCCCTCTTTTAAAGTGTATTTCAAAACACTATTTTGTGTTGATTTTTAATTGGTAATCCAAATAAAAATTAGGAAGGTGCTCTTCCAGCTTGGATTCCCCAATCCCAAAAGACCATTGGGGCTGCCCTCATCCCCTACTACTTCCCCAAGCATTATAGGTACATGCTACACCAAACACATCACCATAAATGGGAGATTCATGTACCAAAATACCTCAGGTGGTACAGGGGCATGAATCCGTCCATTTCATCTTATCAGCATCTCATTTTTCCGATCTTAAAATTCCATTTCCCCCATCAGTTTGTGATGTTTGTTTTTTAAAGTCCTCATGAGAATTCACCAGCCTTTTAGTGTGATTTTCTCCCAATAGAAACATCTCTGTATGCAGTTTTACCTTCGTGTACCTATTTCCGCAAAGCTGGTTTCCCCCTTGCATGTTGCTTTTCGCTGGCAGATGCGATTTCAAATGCCTGCTTTATCCCAATATTTTCATTTTTCGTGCAACTGGCTCATTGTTGGGAGAGCTGCATTGCAAAATCTGAAGCAGCACAGATTTTGAAAGAGGGGATTCTTTTGGTCCGTGTACTATTTTTGGAAGGTGCCGACAAGGCAAGTTCACCTTTAAATGCCAAGTGAATTGAATTTCTTAATGCACCCAGCCACATTTCCCATGCATAGAGCACACCTAACACCAACCTACCCGTGGAGATGTATGAAGAAACTTCCAACCCGCCTGCATTCTTGTGTAGGCACCGCTTGCCGTGAATGAAGCCCATTTCATGGCAGGAGATTCCAGCACTGCTACCTGGGAGGTTCGCCATAGACACTACCCAGCCCGGACTGGCGAAGGATGCCCCATCATCCGTTTGATGATCCCCTTTTCATAAATCCATTGCACCAACTCAAAAGCCACCAGAAATGACCCAGCACAACTTATTTCTGTATTTTGTCCTCAAGAGACCAAGAGTTCAAATGCAACCACCCCTTTCCAGCAGTCTGGTCTGCTGCACATACATTCCTGCAGCAGCAGCATTTTGGGCAGTTTCCCTTTCACAAAGAAATCCAAGCACAAATAGTGAGGCATACATACAGCTAGGGAGTATTTGCATTTATCTGGAAAACAGAGAGCTGGCAGGCAGGAGCCCACTAAGCCACAGCCCAAAGCACCAGCGTTCCTTGAACTGGAGCCAGAACCATCACATGCCCCCCCATACATTGCCACTCCAATGATGCTAAATACGAAGGCTATGGAACAGAAACGCCTGTCTTCAGACCAGAGAAGCTCAAAAGGGCTTGGTTTGCCTCCAGCCTGCTTTAGAGAAATAGGAGCTATCCTTGGTGCTGAGACCACCTCTTTGGGACCAGAACAGGCATTGCATGATTAGGGGCAATCTGGGGGGGGGGGGGATGTTCTATCCACTCACCCTGGATGGGAATATAGGAAGCTTTACTCCCCCCCCCACGCGCTCTAAGGGGAACCCAGAGCAGGTGCCATTGGTGGGCCTGGCTGGGGTGTTTTGGTCCCCGTCAGCTGCTCAAGGTCTGGTGCTGCACATGCAGTGACCACCCTCAGCTCATGAAAATGCTGAGCTGTGCTATTCTGGACTCCTAGCCATAAATTCTGCTAGCCCTATAGCTACAACTCTTCTGAAATCTGGCAATTCCAAAGCCCACGTTGCATGAGGTAGGGGCATATAAATACCACAATCTGAGAGTGGCTGGAAAGCAATCCAGAATATTCTATTTAAGGAACTGGTTGACACTTGCAGCGAGGGCTCCTGGGAGTTGTTCTTTTGGGGGACGGCCACACACACACACAGAGAACATCTCCAAGGATCATTTTCCCGCAGTAAGTCTGAGGCCTCAGACCTATTCCTGTCGGTGGGTTGTTGTAAACAACAAAGAGTGGCGAGGCCGCACAGAGCCGAGACATGTCTGGATAAAAATAACGTGTGGAAATAGGTTTCACAGCTGCTCCTGTGTAAGTCCAAGGGGTGTGTGTGTACAGGGTGGGAGAATTATTTAAAAAACAAAAGCCAGGTTGCCAACTTGTTAACTCCTCTTTGGGTGGTTCTCTGTGCAGGCCTGTCTTGGGGTGAGGGGTACATTATCTGCACAGGCTACCCAAACGGTTAGGCAGGAGGGCGGCATTCTTTCTTCCCATTTGTGAAGCACCATTAAAAGCCAGGAAAATCTCAGTTATTTAGTCTTTTTTTATTACATTATTTACCACCAAAGGGGGTGGGCGGAGGGTGCCATTTGAATTTTCTGCCGCAGGCACCCAAAAGGTTTGGGGCCACCTCTGAGGCGACTGTGTTTGGAATGTTCCCGAGAGGCCTTTGGGGTTCGCAGTCCCTCCCAATCTGCCTTTAACATGCACACCTTAGAAATAAGATTCCCTTCCCTCCTCGTCAGTCAACAGGCCGGCATCCATAAAACACAGCCATGTTGGGGGGGGGGAGTTGAGTTTGGGAGGGAGACCCAAAGTTAGGCAAGTGGAGTAGAGCACCATAGAGATCTGGGAGAGGCTGGTGGGCATAGTGGGTCCTGCTTGCCCTGTGCTCTGACCCTGCATGTGGCGGTTTCCATCGTAAGTGCAGGGCGGTGTATGACCAGAACACAAACTAGATCAGGAACTCAACTGACAGATCTATGAGGTGATCTGGGCAGCGGAATGGTGAGGTTTTCTGACTCCCAATTTTTTTTAACAATGGCAAACATCAAAGCTTCCCCCACCAAGGTTAGGCTGCTAAATTGCAGAAAGGGGACTTCTTGTGTGTTGAAAGGGCTGTGAGCTCAATGTAGTTCTGGAACTCAGAACAAATCCCTAGGCTTTGCCTTTTGCTCCCAGCTCGGAAGGGGAGATATTGGGATTTTAGGGGAGGGAACCCCAAAAGCAGATCTTTATGCCTCCACACAAGTCTTTGTGTTATAGAGCACATGGAGACAGGCTATCATTCACAGCCTTTCCAATGGGGGTCCTTTCAAGGCCCTCCAGATGTTGGAACCCCCCACCTCCCATCACTCGCCACTGGCATGGCCAATGGTCAGGGAAGACGGGAGCTGTCATCTAACCACATCTGGAGAGCCACAGAGGTCTCCCCGCACCCACTTGACCCACAGAGTTAATCAGTTCCAGAATCTTTTTTGGGGAGTGGGGTGGGGTGGGAGAGAGGACCCAATCTGAGCTAATAAAGTATAAGCAAAAGAAGACTGTCAATCTTCTCAGTGGTCAACAAAGAATGGATTGGGAAACTCAAGAAGAAGTCACCTTCCAGCCATTGGGAGGATTTGGGTGCTGCCCAGGAGTGCTGTCATCCCCTGTCTCCTCTCTAATCTCTATGGCCCGCTATGCAAGATCATACCTCCAGATATTCTTGCAGGAGAGGAGAATCCTGCCCCCCCCCCCAAGTTCACTTATATGCATTGGAAGTATGTTGAAAGAAAAAATGAGAGCATGTGAGCAAGAGAGCGTTCCAACCTTTTGTCCACCCTATTTGTGGTTACAAGAAGATAATAGCAAACCTCTTTAAGACTAAAGATAAGGCAAAGACCAGCAGGTGGGTGCCTTGGTTTGAAGGTTTTTGTTCCAACTTTCTTGGACCTCATCAGCAGGCAACCCGTTTCCCCCCACCCACCTAGCGGCCTTCCCCACATGCCCCCTTGCTTTCCCCTCCCTCCAATTGTCCACCCGGCTGATGCTTCTTTTGTTCAAAGCTGTTATGAAAGAGGACTTCTGGATTCTGCTCCTGTGAGGGCTTCAGTTCATCGCCTGGGGTCAGGGAGGAATTGTCACGATTTTCTCCTTGTGGGTGTTAACTCCCAAAACCAATGTTTGTTTGTTTTTTTTTTAAAGAAAAAGTTTCAAGTATGTACGGCATTTACAGCAGAGGATGACGCCTGAAGGCGGGATAGAGAAGGTGGGAGCATGTTTGCTCCTTGGTCATTGCCTGGAAAGGTTTCTTCTTCTTCTTCTTTTTCTAAATAATAATAATTAAAGAAACAACACCCCACAGGGAGGCTTGGCTCCTGCTCAAGAGTCCAACCAGCTTGGATGAGAGAGAACAGCGCACCAAAAAAGTAACCAAAAATGACTCCCCCCAACCCAAAGTTTTATCTTCTGTCTCCTCCTCTTCCTCCTCCTCTTCTTCTCCTCCTCTGCCTCCTCGCTTTCCCCCTCCCTTCCCCCACAAAAATATAAAAAGCAATAAGTTTACAAAAATAGAAAATAATTACAGCAATAGCCAGAAGGATGGGGGGTGGGGTGGGGAAAGGGAAGGGAGGAGAGAGGGAGGGAGGGCGGCAGGCCATATTATTTGGCAGAGCAGTGTAATATGGTGGGGTTGTTTAAAGCGTCCTCCACCAAGTGCAGTTCTTGACGGTCGACAGTGACGTCTCTTATGCAGCCGACGTAGCCGGTGCTGTAGGCTTTGGGGAGTTTGTGGGCCACGCTGAGCTTCTCTAGTCCTCCTGCAAAAGAGGGCACAGGTGGGGAAAGGAGAGTAAAGGAGAGGGTTAAGGTGAACTCTCACCTGGCAACACACCTCTTTCGCTCTGTTCACTCACGTCTCCATCTTCCTCCCCTCCCTTCTGTATTGCTCTCCCCATGCCAAATGTACTATGTACTCCTTGGGGCAGAGACCCGACTCCGTGAAGTGCACATGACAGTAACGCCGTTTCGAAGGAGATCTTCCTCATGGGAAACACAGCACTGCCTTGAAAAGTGGTGGGCTCTCAATCCTTGGAGGCTTTTGAAACAGAGGCTGGGCGGCCATCCGCCTGGGATTCTTTAGCTGCCATTCCTGCATTTCAGGTCCTTTCCAACCTCACAGCTACAGGGTTCTATAACTCTTGTGCTCCGCACACTCCAAATCATGATGGTGAACCATTTGCAAAAGAATATTTGGAGAGTGTTGAGGACAAAGGGAAAACTGCCATGTTTCCTCTGAGGAAGATCGTCTTCAAAATGCACTGGGGACAAATAAAGCAGTATTGCTCTTTGAACTGAGGCCATCCCTCTTTTTCTTGCTCTGACTTTGTATCCAATGATGGTTCTACTCAGAGCAAACCTGTTCCAATTAATAGACATGGCTAAGGGGTGCATTTAACTAAGTTCTACTCAGAGTTAGACCCACTGAAAACAACAGGCTTAAGTTAGTTGGGTCTGTTAACTTCGATGGGTCTACTCTGAGTGGGACTTATTTGGTCACAGTCCCTTCTCTTTAAAATGCTATGTGCTTTGATGGCATAACAGCAGCAGCAATTTGGGCCTTTAGTGTGGAGTGTTTTCTTTCACAGTCATTCTGGAGGCTACCAGGCTACCTGGAGGAGGGGTTTCGCCAGCCAACGCCCTGTGTGGCCGGCAAGTACGCAACCTGGGTTAAGTTGGGTTCAACTCACCCAGCCAAAGAGCCCCGTCTGTGTCCAGCTGAGTTGCTCCGAGAGGCGAGGAGCCTGTGATGGGGGCCTCGTTGCCAACCTGCAAGGACCCATCTCGATGCACTCTGCAGAAAGAGGGGAAAAGGCAAGCAGTTGCTAAAAGGCTAGGGGTTCTGCATGTGTGGAACGTTGGTTCCTACCAGGTGGAGGAAATTTTTCTTTGCTTTCCTTCTTCTAGAGGGATTTGGTTACCTTGGTGGTAATCGTTCGCCACTAGGTTTCGCAGAGACAACCTACCCCCAGTACCTATGACATTTTTCTTTCCTAAACACCCCACAAATCTTGTAAAAATAAAAACAGTAAACTTTGTTTGAACAACCTGGAGGCATTTTCCTAAATATGTTGAAATGTTTAACAACATATTCATTTCTACGGCTTTGCTGAGAGACCAGTTTACCTTTGGGCTCTGTCTCAGCTGTCATTTAGCAGCAGCCATTCTCAGGCTGCAGTAGAGAGAAGGGATGCAAGGTTACTCCATCGGCCTTGCTTAAAAACTTTTCTTCCTCTTTATCTATAACTGAGTGGCAGACATCCCATCAGGCTATCCGAACTGCTCCCATCCTAGCTGCTTGTTACAAAGACCTGTAACTTTAAGAACTGGTGCCTGGGTTTGCTTCCCCCCCCCCCCCCCAATCTCTTTTTCCTTGTGGGCCATATCTTTTAGAGTTAGGCACTAAGCCTGAGAGCCTGTTTGGGTTTTCTTGGCTTGTGAGGAGCTCTGTGAACCTTTCCGACTGAAGAGTGGAGTTAAAAAAAAATGCTTAAGAGAAGTAAAGAATGATTGACTAAAATTGTGTCCTGGTTTTCCTCCCTAATGTCATATTTCTCATACAAGTGCTTATAAAAATTGCCAATAGCAAGTGGCGTAGTTAAAAAGGTGTTTCCTTTCTCTCTCACACACAGCCATGGGACAGAATGTGTCTTCTAAAATTATTCTTGCCATTAGGAATTTTAAGAACTAAGACAATTGGGGTGGGGGGGAATTCTGCTACCTGATTAACTGGGGCATCTATTTCTGAGATGTTTTTGAAGGAACACCTCTTCTAAGATTATTTCTGTGATGTTATGTGTGCATTTTCTGAAAAGAAAGTAAAGCCTGCTGTTTGCTTCTGAAATATTTTTACGCTCCTGGAAATCTAAGAGCACTTGATGAATCAATTACTTGGTTCAAAAAAGCTTGCATGACTCATCAATTAGTATCTCTTTCACTGAATGACAGCCCAGGAAACAAGCCTTCATTTGCATGATTGGTTTCAAGGTTTCAGCTGCCTTCAAAGCACAATTTGGGCTCCCTGGATTGAAGGTGGGGAAGACAGTTCTAATATCTACAAGCCCCACTGCAGGCTCCTCCCCAATCTGGCGAATTCATGGACCCTCCTTGCCTTCTAAAATGGAGCAGCTAAGACATGGGTAGGCAAACCAAGGCCCAGGGGCCGGATGCGGCTCAATCGCCTTCTAAATCTGGCCCGCGGACAGTCCAGGAATCAGGGTGTTTTTACATGAGTAGAATGTGTCCTTTTATTTAAAATGCATCTCTGGGTTATTTGTGGGGCATAGAAATTCGTTCATTCCCCCCCCAAAAAAGATATAGTCCGGCCCCCCACAAGGTCTGAGGGACAGTGGACCGGCCCACTGCTGAAAAGGTTTGCTGACCCCTGAGCTAAGGAAAGGGTGCCACATAAGGAGAGAGGGTAAGCTCCCCTCTCTCCCTTGCCCCATGTTATTCAAGCACACACCCACACACCCATCACTCCATCCTGGACCTCAAAAGGCAGCTGCAGAACCCACCCACCCACTCCGCTTTAGGTATCCCAGCCACACATCCGAGATAAAAATAAAAACCCAGAGGTGGGCGGGGGAAATAAGATGTTCATGGGAGTGGACTGCCAAAGCCATAGGCATTACAACGCAGTGGAAGGGACTTTTTGCTTGACCCTTCGGGACCTCTTCCTAGAACCCAGGGTGGACAAGTCTAGGCATGAACTGCCCAAAGGCAGCCTGAGTCACCCGAGGATTATTTTTGTACATGTGTGAATGACCTCTAGGGGTGACCCTTTGCTTTCTTAGCCTCACATGGTGCAGAGGAAAGGAGGAACATTATCTGGGATCGGGAACACCATGGCAGGAAGGGACAAGGTGCGGGATGGGGGCTGTGGGCTCAGTGGCAGAGCTCCTGCTTTGCATGCAGAAGGTCCCAGGTTCGATCCCTGGCATCTGCAGGTAGGGCTGGGGAAGACTTCTGCCTGAGACCCCCGAGAGTGATTGCTAGTCATCTGGACTACTGGAAATAGGCTGGACAAAGGACTTTTAGAATTTGCTTTAAAAGAATGGCAATTCCATTTCAGGCAATGTTGCCAGTGCAGTCTATATTAAGCTAGATGGATTAATGGTCCAACTAGGCATAAAGCAGCTTATGTTGGCATTATTTTCACTACTATTGTATCTCACCCTTCCTAGAATAATAGAGTTGGAAGGTTCCCCAAGGATCATCTAGTCCAACCCCTGCAATACAGGAATCACAGCTCAATCAGGCAGAGCCCAGGATGGCTGACTAGTTGCCAGTTTGTTACTGGTTTCTGTAAAGCTGCTCACACTAGTGTTTAAAGCCCTAGATGACTTAGGCCACAAACAGCTGAAAGATCTCCATCCTGACTCAAACTACTGAATTTCCCTTCTTCACATAACTTCTGAAGTTATGTCAACTTATCATGAGTCAGACCATAGGTTCTATCTAGCTCAGTATTCTCTACACTGACTGGCAGCAGCTCTCCAGTTTCAGACAGGGAACCTTTCCCAGTCCTAACTTGGCATGCCCAGGACTGAACGTGTGACATTCGACATTCAAAACCAGTACTCTGCTGTTGAAACCACAGCAGGGATGTCCAACAGGTCGATCGTGATCCACTGGTCGATTGCGGGGTGTCCCTGGTCGATTGCAGGACCCTGACGCCCCTGCAAACAAGTTTGGCTCCCTAAAAAAAGCTCAACAACTCTGGTCAATATAATGGGTAGATCACTTCCAGTGTCTTTTTAGTGGGAGTAGATCGCAGTCTCTTGGAAGTTGGACATCCCTGAACTACAGTATCTCCCTGAAGGTTGAAGGAAGAGGCTGACCAATGATACGGTGAGCGAGCATTCTCCCCAAGTGTCCCTCACCTGTATGCTTTGATTTGGATCCACTGGTTCGTGTTGACTGGGACAGTGGAACGCAGGACCATAGGCTTGGAGCCAAGGTCGTAGGTCATCTGTACGCGGCCGTCCACAATGGCCAAGGCGATGTAATCCGAACGCTCCAGCCCTTTCCCACTCCAGAGGATGAGGCCTTGCGTGGCTTCGGTCTTGATGCTCAGCTCAAAGTGGTTCGACTGCAAGGCCTTCTCACTGCATGGAGATAAAGTGGGGTGTCAGATTCTGAGAGGGGGGAGGGATCTCCTCACTCCTTGTATGCCCACATAATGACACAAGGAGGGAGAGCTGCAATCTTGATGGATGAGTGGCTGGTGTTGAGTCCCAGTTCTCAGCGTTGTTTCAACAGTGTACGCCAATTTGAGGTGGAAGCATCACCAGGTGACAACATCAATTCAGAAAACAGGATGGAGTTCACGTTCTGAAGAACGCTACAAAAGGACACCCTGTTTCACCTCGCAGACTACTGAGGCAACCAAACCATGGAGAAAGTCCCTGGTTTTTTTTTTGGATCAGGCCTGGCTTGGCCCTGGGCCTCATATCTGAGAAGGAAGTAAGGTTGCTTTGACAAGCGTATAGAAGGCCTATAGGCCTCAGAAGGGTTTTTTCAAGCTTCAACTGCCACAAAGACGCACATGTACCACGCACGTACCACACAACACAAGACACACGACAGCATGGAAAAGAAGAGTGTTTCATCCCCCAACAGACACAGGACAGAAATGGGTGGCCAGTGGCTGTTGGTGAATTCCACATTGAAACAAATTCAGAAGCTTTTAGAAAAGTGGGGGAGAATTTACTGAATTGCGAGGTGAGCAGTTCTAGTAAATTATGGGTTCTATCCAACTACTTTTTACTCAAAGGAGACCAATTGAAATTAATGGAGCTTAGCTAGCCATGTTTATTCATTTCAATGGGTTTGCTCCACGTAGGACCAATTTTGGATAGGACCAAATGTTGAGGTGCTCATTGTTTAGTGGGGTGGGGCAGGATTCAACCTTTTTTAATAATACTGGTGAATGACCACTTCTAGTAGATAATGTTTTATTATTTTGATGTTTTGTTTTAAACTTTTGCATGTGCGTTTCTTTAAAAAGACAACATTTAAGTTGCTCTGATACATTTCATGTAGTGAGTGACAAATAAATGTAATAAATAATAGTAGGTTAACTGTGACTTACTCAAGAGTATAGCCACTGAAATTAATGGACCTACATTGGTCATGTCCACTGATTCAATTAGGTCTATTCTGAGTAGGATTAACACCAGCTATGGCCCAATAATACCAAATGATCTGAAAGGAGTTCTAACACCCTTTATAAATACGGCGACTAAAAATGTGTGCAATGCTTCAAGTATTTTTAACGAGGAGGATGCTAGCCCATAAAGAAGTCTGTCAACGGCTCTTAGCTAAATGGAGCTTCTGTGTCCAGAAGCTGTTAACTAAATAGCCAAGATGGGCAGCCAACAGGCCTTAAAGCCATTCATGTGAGCTACCCAGGGGCCAGTGGAGGGAAGTGGTGGCTGCTGTGCTCAGGTTTTCCTCTCCGGCTCCCCAGGCTGGCCACTGTGGGAACAGGAGGTTGGCCTAGGTGAGCCTTTGGCCTGTCTCAGTTGGCTCCACTTTCTTTTTGAGTCAGGTGGGGTGAAGGACAGGATGCCCTGAATAAGTAGAGCCAGAGCCAATGACAGGCAAACTGGCTAATTCTACGTTTGTCCCCATCCTCCTCCTCCTCCCTACTAAGTTCTACAAGGGTGACACTGAAGCTAAGGCGGTGGAAGTTGGCAGACAGGGCCACCCCCAGGACTGGAAGGAGTTAAGAAGGCAGGATGCTAGCATCTGGATGAGGTCGGGGCAGTGCCAGCCTCAACTGTCAGGGATGCCCAGTTGTAGTCAACTAACTCCTACTCAGAGTATACCCACTGGAAGTAGTGAGCCCAAGTTAGTCACTCGCATTAACTTCAATGGGTCTACTTTGAGTAGGGTTGGCACTGGACACAACCATGGATGCTGATCTAGATTGTGGTCTGATTCATCAGGGCCCTTCTTCTGTTCTTAAAACAGCATCTGGGAATACGGCAAGAGAAAAACCTGAATGGCATCTCTGACTCTGCTTGCAGCTAGTCCAGGAAGGAGTGGCTGCTATGCCATGCTTAGATCCTCACTTGGCTGTTTTCTGTTTGAGATGGAGGCTCGCTTTAATTTATCTGTTGCGTGAATGGAATTGAGAACCTCTTAATTTGATTCTTCTCATTTGTACTGGCCTCGGCAGATAACAGCTTTATTAAGGATGATTGGATGCACATTGCTGGTCCCCTCCCCTTTCCATTCTTAATTAATTTATTATTATTTTTTTGCAAGTTATCTGGATTAGCTTGTTACGGCAATCTAGGTAATTGAAACGAAGCTCCCAAATGTTGCTAAGCTGTTTGGGTTGTCAACTGCCAAGTCCCACTCAGCCAGAGAGCAGGCCCACTGAAATTAATGGCCCCGAGTTCATCACCTCCATTAATTTTAAAGGGTCTACGCTGAGTAGGACTAGCATCGGTCCCAACCCTTTTATCCTTTTGAGAGGGGAACTCTGCCGCAGTGACATGCAACTGGTCTGTAATTGTGACTGCGCACAACCCCATTTTACCAGGTAAGCTTCGGACCTGTAAAACCTGCACAGAGATTAAGACTAGCAATATGGCTCTTCTTACACCCTTTAGTGGAATATTTAGATTTTTAGAGCAGGTATGGGGAACTGGTGGCCCTCCAGATGTTGCTGGACTACAACTCCCACCATCCCTGGCCATCAGCTGTGGAGCTGGGGCTGTTGGGAGCTGGAGTCCACAATATCTGGAAGGCCACAGGTAACACCCCCCCCCCACGTGCCACACAACTGCTTTAGAGATATGGAAGGTTGGGGGTGTCATTTCAATGGACCAGCTGTTCCCTCTGCCCTGGTGGAACGTAGTAAGCCAAGTACCCAGGTTCCCTCCACCAGAGTCTCCGGCTCAAGATCCCTGGTGCTTTTCAATAACTGTGAAATTTGGATCACATCAGCTCTAGTTACTCTGAAACAGGTAAACCGTTCTGTGCAAACCCTGCTCTCAAAAGCTCAGAAATGAAAGACATGAACATCATATTTTTGTCTCCTTGTTTTGAACATGATGACCATGTTCAAAATGGGGAAAAGGGTGTCTCAAAATGAGCTCATGGGTAAAGCGCTCTTGCTGTGCTGGGCTCTTTGTGATTTATTCATTTTAGGCCCTTGGTGATTATTATTATTAATTATTATTATTATTACTATTACTATTAAGATGTAACAATGCAGCAATCATGCATAAGAGCAAAGCGGAATGCAGAGGAGATTTTTAAAAGGTGAAGAAATGGTGGCAGCAGAAGCAAACATCTGGACACCAGAGCAGAAGCCTTGCTGACACTCACCTGATATCCAGGGGATAGTCCAGAGCATCAGGACTTAGAAGCAGGAAGAAAGGGGAGGCATGCAATAAGCGCCCATGGCAAATAGTGAGAAGTGGCCAGTCCCTGTGAAACCTCTGAGAGATCCCAGCAGCTCTTTCTAAATACAGGGCTGTGTCCAACCTTAGCCCTCCTCATTGGAATTAATGGAGACTGCTAACCTAGGTCCATTAATTTCAATGGGGTCTGCACTGAGCAGGACTTTAAAGTTTGGATATAACCCAGCGATGTGAGATCTTTGCGAATGAGAAATGTAGTACCACCAGGCAACGCAATGGGTTTCTGCACATCCTGAAATAATAGCCCCTTAAGCTTGTTTACAACAGTTAAGGGATAATCATTGGAGGCAGAAGTGAGAGGCGAGGAATTGAGCCTCTGGGTAAGACCACCCTTTCAACTCACTTCTGCCTTGGATTTGTTTACATGATCAAGTGGTTGGAACATGATGAAGAATTAAGGGCCTCTATCTCTTTGTTAAATAAAGGCTCTGGACATACCTTCATTATGTTGTTCACACGATCAGTTATGAGATAACAAACCCTTGAAGTCACTTTAGTCTGGGGGTAAGTTGGGGGGGGGGAGTCGCAAGAGGTTAAACCAGGGCAGGGAGTGGAAAGCAAAGAGCCTCATCCCATTAATTAGGTGCTCCATTTCATATCAGAGTAAGTGACCACATGTACAGCAGCGTATTATTATCTCAGGTATGCAGAAGGGGGTTTCTTTCAAACCAATGCAAGCATGCGGTGGCTTAAGAGTGATTTGACATTCCAAGTAAAAGGGATGGACCAGAGTTGCCTGCCCATGTAAAAAAACGAAGCTTGTTTCAGAAAAAACAACAACAACCCCAAACCAGCCGTCTTTGAAGCAACTTGTGGTGTCTCTGATTATGTAAGGCAACCTCTGCAACTATCCCCACCCGCTGGTCCCACTTTTTAACCAGAACACAAGGGCACCTTGAGGTTTTTTTTTTTTTGAAAACACATTTTCAATTCCAAAGATATAACAGAGATCTGTTATTTTTTCCTTTCCAGAATGGGATCTGAGGTCCACCATGGTAGTTTTCATCTGCAAAGATTGTACAGAGACCCTTAACCCCTGCTAAAGCTGGGTCACGGCTGTCAAGTCATCTCATTCAATGTGATTTGGTGAACAATTTCTTTCTTCTTCTTTTTAATGTTGTAGAGGAGCAGTGAGGGGGGGGGGCAGACCATGGTGGATTGTCAACATACTGGAATTTTTTCACTTACTTCTCTCTTTATATGTATTTGAAGAGTTTCTATATATAAAGAAATAAAGTAACATTCCACTGTATTTGTTCTGGATCCAATTTTCAACAATTGGTTAGACTTTGCGTACACACACACACACACACACACCTCTCTTTTAAAAAGTCCTTTAGATGTCACAGATGTAGAAAAGCAACTGTGTGATTACGTAGGAGATCCACAGAGGCCCCAACCTATATATGTGTATTATGCCATGGTTCTGAAACAATGTTAGTTTTATTTCAGGTCACTAGTCCTCATGGGGAAAACTGCCACAACAAGATAGTAAGGCCCAATGTCAAGTGGTGGCATTTCAGATTTGGTGTTTCAGTGCATGAAGAGTTGAAAGACCTCACCCCAGCCTGTTAGGCCCTTGCATGGATCTGAAGTCCTCACAGAAGGTGTCCAGCTAAACAGTTCTGCTACCACAATGAGTTTTAGGTGTGCAATGGAGCTTCCCCCCTCCCTTCTCTCCCCCCCCCCTGCAGGCCCTGTAAATTTGCTGCAGATTTACAGGGCACACAGGAGAGGTTGGGGAAGTACCATGGCACAGCTAATACTCCTGGAATGATTAAACACTCACCATCTCTTATGCAATGGTCAGAAGACCTTAATGTCTCGTTTATTCATTTTCAATGTACAGTGGTACCTCAAGTTACAAACGCCTCAGGTTACAAACTCCGCTAACCGGGAAGAGTTACCTCGAGTTGAGAACTTTGCCCCAGGATGAGAACGGAAATCGTGTGCCGGTGGCGCAGCGGCAGCAAGAGGCCCCATTAGTGAAAGCACGCCTCTAATTAAGAACAGTCTCAGTTTAAGAACGGACCTCCGGAATGAATTAAGTTCGTAACTAGAGGTACCACTGTATTGTGAACATGAGCTGACAAACCCAGCGGTTGTTTCGTTTTCCCTTTTTTGTGCATTTCCCTCCTTTCCACCAATAAATTCTCACTAAGAAACAAATGTTTTAAAACTCCTTGTGCTAGTGGAACCGTTTAGCTGGGATAACTCCCCCCCCCCCTGTTTTTTTTGCTCAGTGGGCTGCTAAAAAGATTCAGACTACAGCTCTCTTTTGCATAACCTATGTCTTGGCATATTTCCTGGGTGCTGGGAATGGGGTGAGGATGACAGGCAGCTCTGGTGCTGTGGCTTAAGTCTAATACAGTGCACACATCTGTGTAAAGTGAAGGTGTGGGTGCTCCCCCTGTAGGACCACCTGTTCCCCCCCCCCCTCCAAGAAGGCTCACTTTCAGTTCTTATTCCCAAGTGAATGGTGGCAGCGACTGAGTGACGTTGGGGTTGGTAGGCGGCAGGATGGTTGATGTGAGATGGTGATTACAGAGGGGGGTGGGTGGGAGGGAGAGGAAGGAGGTCTACTTACGCTGGGATCTCATTGGTCAGTTGGCTTGAAAACAAAGAAACAAAGACATTCAGGACACAGAGAGTGAGAGAGAAAGTGAGATGACAGACAAGACAAGACAAGAGAGCACAAGTAAGAAAGAAACATAGGGTTGTATCCAGCATTAGTCCTAATCCAAGAATTATTACTGTGTCGATGACTGTGTTTGTTATACACCCTTCACCCAAATGTCCTAGGGCAAACTCCATTAAAAACAAACTGCAACCACAACTAGAGCGGGCTGTATACACACATACCTCTTACATGTCAAAGGCCAGGATGAGGAGATGCATCTTTAAAGGTAAAGGTAAAGGGACCCCTGACCGTTAGGTCCAGTCGCGGACGACTCTGGGGTTGTGGTGCTCATCTCGTTTTACTAGCCGAGGGAGCTGGCATACAGCTTCTGGGTCATGTGGCCAGCATGACTAAGCCGCTTCTGACGAACCAGAACAGTGCACGGAAACGCTATTTACCTTCCCGCTGGAGTGGTACCTATTTATGTACTTGCACTTTGACATGCTTTCAAACTGCTAGGTTGGCAGGAGCAGGGATAGAGCAACAGGAGCTCACCCTGTCGCAGGGATTCAAACTACCGACCTTCTGATTGGCAAGCCCTAGGCTCTGTGATTTAACCCCCAGCACCACCCATCTTTAGCATATGGCAAAGCTCCATAATGAAAGAATGAGAGACACCTCTGCAGGGCGGATTTGCATAGCCTAGGAGCTGCCATGGAGAAGGCCCTCTCCCGTGCCACCACTACCCCTTATGCTTCCGAGGGCACGGCAACTACCAAGAGGGCCCTCTCTGCTGATCTTGAGAGGGTCTGTAGGGAAGGAGGCAGTGTTTCCGATAGACTCATTGAAATTTATTATTTTATTTTATTTGTACCATGCCCTTCCTCTCAAAGCAGCCCAGGGGGGCAAACAAGAAGTCATTAAAAAATTAAAATGCCTTAAAAACATTTCCAGTACAGATGCATACTGGGAAAGATCTCTTGACTAAAAGGCTTGTTGGAAGGGGAAGGTCTTTCATAGGTGCCCAAAAAGGCAACAGAAACGATGCCTGTCTCATATTTAAGAGGGAATTTTAAAGAGTAGGTGCCACTACACTATCCATGGGCACGAGGAGCATAGGCCCATTAAGTGCAGCAGGTATGAGTAAAATTTAGTTGGATACAACCCATAGCAGTCTCCAAAAGGGTGACCAAAAACCAGAGGTGGGGAAGAGGTGGGTCCAATGGCCAGAGCATTTGAGCAACGCCTACACGCAGAATAAACACACATAAAAGAAGCCCCTGCCCCAAAATGGGTTGCAGAGATGTGTTGTACAGGAGCCAAGATTAAAGACATACAAAAATGTTATTCATGAGACAAGAGAATACACACACACAAGAAGGTGGGCAGACAGGAGGGCTGGGATTAGGAGGGGATCTTATTGTGCTGCTTTCTTCTGTCACAGCTGAATGAAACTTCCATGTAATGCTGGGGATAAAGAACTACCAGGGACCAGTAGTCAGATTCATCTTCTATCTGATGATGGATGAACCGAAGGGCACACAGAGGCACTGCTGCCAGAAGAACATGTAGGGCCAGTGCCCCACTCCTCCCTGGCCTCTGACTCCACTGCAGAAGACCCTGGGGTTCTTCCCCACCCCTCCAGTTCAGACGGTTAATTGTTAAGCTCTGAGTTCAGTTCCTGACAACAGGCTTGCTTTTCTACCCCCGCTTTGTTAGTCCAAAGAAAAGACATTACCTTTTGGTCACAGCATTGTGGTATTCTATGTAGGTCCTGCCATCGAAAGCAATGGCCTCCGCGTCTCCTGCCGCCTTCTCAGTGATGACTGGGGGAGGAAGAAGAAGAAGAAGAAGAAGAAGAAGAAGAAGGCTGATTGGTTATGATCGACTAACATTCAGCCCCACTGAATGACTCCCCCTGGCAACTGCTGCTTCTTCTAGTAAGATTTTATTAAAGCTTTTTTCATAATACAGTAGAAGACAAAATAAACTAATCTAAATAAAAACAAAAACAGAGCAAAGACGAAAAAGGAAAACACAGAATCCTCTATCAAAAGTAGCTCTTAACCCTTGTCACTCACAGAAAGTGGTGGACCCTCCCAGCTCTCACCTGGGAGCTTTCCTTTCCCTTCCCAGTCTCTTACCCTGGGAGATCTTCACTTCCCTGCCTCTCACTCAGGGTTCTTCCAAGAACCATCCACCACCTTCATGTGTGTGTAATCCTTGGACCTCAATAACGGCCCAGAGCAGAGGACACAAAGAAGAAAAAAGAAAAGAAAGGAAAGAGGAAAAAGAGGAAAAACAACTTCCGATTTTCCGTTTGTCAAAGAAATTACAGTTGTACCTTGGTTCTCCAATGGACTCCATTCTGGAAGTCCATTCGACTTCTGAAAATGTTCAAAAATGAAGACGCGGTGGCTTCCAATTGACTGCAGGAGTTTCCTGCACTAAATCGGAAGCCGCAGAAGCCGTGTCAGACGTTTGGCTTCCAAAGAACGTTCGCAAACCAGAACACTCACTTCCGGGTTTGTGGCGTTCGGGAGTCAAAATGTTTGAGTTGCAAGGCATCTGAGAACCAAGGTTCAACTCTAGGATGACATCCAACTATTCTACTTTCTGTCAAGCAGCATTTTTCCGGACATCACCGGCAACTTCTAGCATGAGTGAGAGCGCCGCACCTTTCTCGCAGTGTACCCCAAAGGAGCCCCTCTGGCATGTGCACTCGTAGCTTTCCATGCGAGGACTACACATCCCCCCATTCTGGCAAGGGCTGGGCTTCTGGATGCATGGATGGGAGCGGAAGGAAGAGATCTCGACGGCACCACGGATGTTCTCTTCCTTCAGAATTGGGACGCCTTTTATAGAAATCTGAGCAGTTGGGGAGGAAAAAATAAGAAACAAAAGAATCAGGGTGGATTTTATTTTATTTTTAAATTAAAAGCCAGGGACACCTTGCCAGAGAATGATGAAACCCAGTAATTTTTGCAGGCTTATTACTTTATTTCGTTTATGATTCGCTTCCCACATCTCACGGCAATCTAACAATAAAAGGATATTTACGAAGAGTTTCTGGTCCAATGCAGACTGGGATATGGATCTCCCGTTTAAAAGGCTCGCTGAGAAACGAAGGTCTTCAGTAGCCACCAGAAAGACAACAGATGCTGTGTCTGCCTGACATGTTCAAATGGGAGGGAAGTCCAAAAGGTAGGTGCCTCCAAGTATGGATTAGAGTTAGACCTTCTGATGAGATGGTGTCTGCAGGAGGCCCCCTCCTGCAAAGCACAGTGATGTGTTGTATATATAAGGGTTGGGACAGTCTTTTAGGCATCCTTTTAGGCTACCCAGATGTATCAGGCTTTGGACACACGTGCAGGTTACCCAAGTCTTAGCACCGCAGAGACAGAATAGGCCTAAGAGGTCAATTCAGAGATTGCAATAATGTCTCCCCTTAATCTTCTCTTCTCCAAGTTAAGGAGATCCCGTTTCTTTAAACCATTTCTCGCAGGACTTACTTTCCATAATTCTGCTCATCTTTGTTGCCCTCTTCTGAACCTGCTCCAATTGGTTTACACTCTTCTTGGAAAAGGTTCACAGGAGGGCAAGGAAGACTGTCAGGTCCTGCAAATGAGCCCCCAAGGAGATGAAAAAAGGGATTTTTTAAAAGGTGTTTATTTTTAATGGATGGTATCTCTAGTAAAAATGGATTGTGTGCATTTTCCACCAGGCAATGGAGCCACGGATCCTCCTATAGGTGTTTAGGAGATTTCACTGTGAAACCGTAACTTTTTTTAGTACAAACAAGGGTGGGGGGTCTCAGACCGCCCAGATCTCTCTGTCTGGCATTTGAGACTCTCCCCAGGGCACAACCCTGACCAACTCTGCTTCACACCCTCCCTGAGTGTTTTTGCCTGGATGGAGGACAAGTGTGGGTGTGGGTAGAAACTAGCTTCCTGAACACATAAATTACATTCATTGCTCCACCCACTTTTGCCTCTGGCATGTGGACCTATGAAAGTTGTCCAGAAGGGAATGTGGGCCTTGGGCTGAAAAAAAAGTTTCCTTATCCCTGAGGTACAATAATATCTTATTAAATGAAGCACACACACCACTAGTGGCCTCAAACACAAACTACGTAGCCCTGGTCTCATCCCATGAGGAGCACTACTGATTGACAGAGATCATATATGCCTTACCCTCTGGATGGCCCCATCAAAGCTGGTGGAAATAGCCGCAGCACGGGCGAGCTTGCTGAAGTCGGGTGCTCCCCCAACGTAGAGGGGTTCTTTCAGGTTAAGGGAGGTGTGAGGAAGCTGGATGGGTGGGGAGAAGGGGAAAGAAAAACACACAGTGAGAAAGGAGAAGACTCAGGTTGTAACTCATATCCCTCTCTGTCCTGGGACAGAGAAGGAAGCAAGAACCAGAGCTGGGCAACCTTAGGCCTAGAGGCCAAATGTGGCTCCCCAGGCCTCTCTACCTGGCCCCTGGAACTCTCCTCCAAGCCAGATCTCAATTCCCCTCCCACGGTGGTTTGGCAATCAATTCCTCTTCCCAGGAAACTCTGGGAATTGTAGCTCTGTGAGGGGAACTGTGGTCTCCTAGCAACTCTCAGCACCCTTAATAAACTACAGCCCCAGGATGCTTATATATATACAGCACAGAGGGGGACTCAGACATGAAGCCACAGATGAAAGGCACCCACCCCCAGCCCTTTCCTTCCAAGTTCCTACCGTCCCCGTTGCGAGTCATGGCATCAAAGCCACCCATGGTTGCGTTAAAAAGGCTAAATCTAATGCACAATAATATAAAAAATGGAGAAATGACCAAACTTTCTGGGGGAAATGTAGGGCGGGGTTGAGGGGGGTGAGTGGAGAGGAGAAAGAAACAAACAAAATAGTTAATGAACTTAATGACTCCTTAAAAATAAAAAAGGGAGGAGGAGGAGGAGGAAGAAGAAGCTATTCTAACAAAATGAAAAACCAACAGGTGATTTTTGTAAGATGGAACAGGCAGGCAGGCGATGATAAATTACTGGTGGCTGGATGGAGAAGTGAAGAGAGCGACAGGGTTTGGGCGGAGGGCGGAGGGATGAGCCAGTGTCGGGTGAGATGGTAATGAGGACTGTCATACTTATCTTTACCTTACGGGATTTCTGAAATCCAGACAGCAGGGAGGAGAAAGGGGTGGGTGGGTAGAAGGAAGAAACACAAACAAAAATCAAAAAGAAAGACGGAGAGAGAAAGAGACAAAAGAAAAGATCAGTGCAATAACATCATCAAGGCAGAAAAGAGTCACACAAGATACAATCGGCAACCCTGTCCCCTGGTTAGCGGGCCATTGGTAGAGTAAAAGGTGCAGAGCAGAGCAGGGGGCACAGGGAAGGAGCAGGTGCAGCTCTGATAAGACACGAGGCAGCAGCTCTTTTAAAAAGGAAGCTTTAAAGCTGAGAAGAGGAGAAAAAGGAGCATGTGTAAAAGATCAGACACAAGCCACAGGCCTATCGGTTTGCTGTTCTGCACGGTTTTATTCTGCAGCTTCCCCTTTTTGAGGTGTGTTTCCTTCCCAGAATTAAAAGGAAGGGGAGGGGGGGGAGAAACCATTGTGTTTCAGATAACTAGGCTAAGCTTGGAGACTGGGTCAAAGGCTGCCTTGGTCTGTTTAACAACAACAAAAACCACCTTATGTACAGGGGACCTTTATCATTACAAATTCTTCTTGCATACCGCAGAGGATTCTGGGAAGGTTCTAGGGCATGTGCTTAGTATGCGGAGTGGGTGTGCCAGACAGCTGGAAATACTTAGCTGGACAGAGAGATGCAAACAGCACTAGTGATTTCAGATGCGTAGGGAGAAAATTGAGATTGAGTGCAGGTGGCATAAAGGAGGCAACCAAATTGATGAAAGCATGAGAGGATCTTTCTTACATGGAAAACTTAAATTTTTGGGAGGGACTGAGTGAAGATGGGAAGTGGCAGGACATGATTCAGTTTTATATATTTATGATTGGTCCACAGATTCTCACCAGACGTCAGGAGTCACCCAGTGAAATTAATAGTCAGTAGATTACAGATGGGCAAGAGAAAATGTCCCCTCTCATGATGTAATTTACTTATGCCATGTGCTGATAATGACCACTGGTTTAGCTAGCTTCAAAGGGGGGATTAAACAAATTCATGGAGGAATGATCTATAGATTGTGACAGCTATGAAGCCACCTTGCTCACGTCTAAATAAGACTACAGTAGGGAGGAAATGAAGTGCTGTTGCCATCGTGTCCTGTTTGTGACAATTGCTAGTTGGATGCTGTTGGAGACAGAGTGCTGGGCTAGATGTTGGGGTCTGCTTCACATCACACAACCCCAATGTGTTAAAAGCAGAGGTTGCAGGTCTAGGACTCCAATCATCAATTCTGACCACTAGCCTTGCTGGCCAGGGCTGTTGGAGGCTGGAGTCCAGACATATCAGGATGGAATAAGTATCTGATGTCTTCTAAAGCTAGGAACAGGGAACCCAGATGTTGCCAGACTGCAACTCCCACCATCGCTGACCACTGGCCAGGGCAACACCATCTGGAGAGGCCACAGGTTCCCTGTCCCTCTAGTAACCATTTGGAACCCCAAACTGATTATTATGTGGACGATCTTATGCCCCTCATCTGAGCTGAAGGGAGAACACCACTGATTGCTGGCTTCTTGATGCTGGATTCCGTTTGCTCAGCCAGGTCAGAGGGGCTGCCACAAACCACTTCAGCTCATTGGACCAATGCTTAGGGCTCACCCACTTACCGGAGACTCTCCCATGATCCGTTCGCCGTTATTGATCCTCATCACCCCTTTGCGTGCGTTCCTCTCTAGTGATACACTGATCCAGGTGTTTAACGGGATTGGTTCCTTGCTCCTAGAAAGGACGTGACAAGTGTATGACAGAGAGGGGAAAAGGGGGGTGGGAGGAGAGAAAGGACAACAGAAAGTTTGTTTACACAGGCCTGATTAAAGATGCAGTTCTAGGCACACTTGCCTTGGAGTTAGCCCCTCTGACTACAGTGAGACTTACTTTTAAGCAAACCTGCACAGGATTCTGCTCTTAGAGGATATTATAAACCAGGGTTAACAAACCACTGTAAGAATGAGCATGGGATTCCATGTTGTTTTTAGGCAAGCCTACCCAGACCTGTAAGGGACGCGGGTGACGCTGTGGGTTAAACCACAGAGCCTAGGGCTTGCCGATCAGAAGTTCGGCGGTTTGAATCCCCGTGATGGGGTGAGCTCCCGTTGCTCAGTCCTTGCTCCTGCCAACCTAGCAGTTCAAAAGCACATAAAAGTGCAAGTAGATAAATAGGTACCGGGAAGGTAAACACCGTTTCCGTGCGCTGCTCTGGTTCGCCAGAAGCGGCTTAGTCATGCTGGCCACATGACCCGGAAACTGTATGCTGGCTCCCTTGGCCAATAAAGCAAGATGAGTGCTGCAAACCCAGAGTCGTCGGCGACTGGACCTAACAGTCAGGGGTCCCTTTACCTTTACCCTTTACCCAGACCTGTAGAATGCTGGAATGTGTTTTTGCTTATTGTTGATTTTTAATTCATTTTGGAATGTTTTAAAATACCTGTTCTGTTATATATATATAAGCTATCTTTCCATCTCTCAATTTCTCTATCTGCAAACCACTTAAGAGGTAAAGATATACAAAAAATACATATTTGCAATGTGATCAAATGCACAGAATATAGTTACTGTAACCTCACCTAAACCTGCCCTACATTAGTCCATCTTTTGACATTTGAGGTGCATATTTTTAAGACACACCTTATTTCTGTTATTATATGCTGTTTTAGATTGTTTTTAATATTTTGTTTTAATTATTATAACTTGTCCCAGGACCTTAGAATGAAGGGTGGGGAATCAGCAACAACTACTATTGCTATGTCTCTCTCCACCCCCCCAACCCCCGGAAGGAAGTTGATCGTACTTGATTACAGCTGCTCCTTTGCCCAGGTCGTATCTATATTCCAGGTAGCCGTCATGAAGAGCCAGGGAGATGAAATCCCCTTTGCCGTCTGTCTTCTGCCCATTGTAGAAGATCATGCCACTCGGGTTCTTCGCTAGGAACACGACTTCCATGGCCATCTTGTCCCTGAGGAATAGCATAAACCCAAGACTCAACTTTCAAGTCATTCTCCCCATAGAAAAATGGGTAGCAGGAGCCTCACTAATGCTTACCACCCACAATACATCCTTGTGTTCCTACCCAGTGTCCCTGAAGACCTCACAAGTGACTTTGGTTGAATACATGCCTTACGTTTAAAGCACATGGCTCCCACCAAAGAATCCATGGAAATGTCATTTGGTAAGGGAGGTGTGAATTGCAGTTCTGTGAGGGTTAAGCTACAGTTCTCATGAGTCTTGCGGGAGGAGACATGCTTTAAATGTATGATGTGTATGCAGCCAAATTCTCTTGCAATACTCAGGGTTATGGTGTAGAAACAGCAGTTGGGAATAAGACAGCAATTGGTATCTCACCTCCGACATCCCAATATATTCTACCTATGATCTTTGAGATCCTGGGCAGCTGCTGCTATCGGTCAATACTGGGTAAGACGGACAAATAATCTGACCCGGCCTGAGGCAGCTTCCTATGAATACTGCTGGAGTGGGTGGGTGGAGATGTGACTTAAAACAGCAGCAATAGGAGAGGCCAAGGCCAAGTTTAAACCCTGACATCTCTGGACAGGGATGGGAAAGACTCTGTGAAACCCCGGAGAGCAGCTGCCAGTCAGTGCAGACAATACACTGGTCTGACTTGGTGTAAGGCAAGTTTCAAATGCTCCCGTGATATGTATGCCCCATTAAACTGAATTGCTTTTGCGCAGGCGAAAGGGAGATGAGAAAGCAGAGGGAACAGAACTTACTGCAGCTCTGGCACGAAGGCTTGGAGACCGTTCAGCTCTAGGTAGGAGAACCCATTAAATTCTGGCAAGAAGGGAACTGTCTGGTCCAGCTCTGTGACTAAGGAGAGGGGGAAATGGAGGGAACAAACAGCAGAAACGTCAGACTAAGTAACAAACAAACAAACAAACAAGGCATCCCACATGCTTGTATAAATATCTGAAATGTTTTTTGCCAGTAGTCGAAAGTAGTTGAACTGTAATATTAAGCGGGAAAGGGAAATTCATTCAAGTGAATTACTTACAGGGAAATCCTGTATCTACACTTAACCCCATTAAATGGGATCTACTCCCTAGCAAGGGTACTCAGGATTGCAGCGTTTCAGAACCTCCTGTAGATGTCTGCACATTAGTAGTTCCCATTGAGTTCATGGGCACTCACTGACAGGTAAGTGGGTATAATACAGCAGCATTTTATATGTTATATCAAAACAATTTCAAAGCTTTCACTGGAATTTGGAATATTTTAATACATGACAACTCAACAGCATGCACACTCCTTACCCAGCTAACTTTCACTCAGGATAGATCCACTGAAATTAAGGGTCCTAAGTTAGCTAAGTTTATTAATTTCACTGCATCCACTGTGAGACTGATTAGCATTGAATGCAACATTATTTAAATGTTAAGGGGAGTGTGTGTGTGGAAACAAGGAGACACACAAAATGTTGTTAAAATTATATATGGGTTGCTTGCCAAATATATACTGATTTCAGCATGCTAGAAAAGGAACGCACATAAATGTAGGTGATCCTGGGAATAATCACTTGAACAAAGTTAATTTTATTTTTGATTGGTCTTGTATCTCATTGCATTCATCCAATTTGACCGATGTCAAACGCCCATCTAAGAGTGTTCTCTCTCCAACCATATCTCAGCTCTGCAATGTTTTTCAGTCCACAGCAACCAATGTATATCAGACAAAGCACCACTTACCTGTCTGACAGAACTCTCCCTCCCGCCCCATGGGGCATTCACACTTGGCACCCCCTTCTGGAAGCACCAAGCAGGTGGCAGAGATGTGGCATGGGTTGGGGTCACAGGGGTTCCTCTCGTCAGCACAGGTTGGCCCTGAAGGAAAAGGAGAGAAAGGTCAGCTAAGTCAGGAACCATGTTGTTTCGACACAATTGTGTTTATCCTGGTATGTTACTGTTAGCTGGTTTGGGGTTTTCTCTTGGGTACAAAGATATAACATCATTTACAGAAAGCTAGCATGTGAGGCAGAAAGATTTCAACTGTCATCCTCACCACTCTGCAACTCTGAAAGACGGTATCCTTCCCTACAGACTCTCCTGGGAGCTGAGATCAGCAGAGGGGGCCCTCATGGTAGTTCCTCCACCCTCCGAGGCCCAGTGAGTGTGGCGGCCCAGGATAGGGCCTTCTCTGTGGCAGCCCCTAAGCTGTGGAACTCTCTCCCCACAGAGATGCGCCTGGCACTTTTCGGAGAATGCCGAAGACACACATCTTTACCTTGCCTTTCGACACTGAGGCGTATATTTTAAGAACCGCCTTATTTTTGTGATTGTTAAGATGGTTTAAACTGTTTTAAATCTCATGCTTTAATTGCCGCAACCTGCTCTGGGGCCTCGGGGCGGGTAAGTAACAACAACTCTGCACCCGGAAAGCTATCATGTCAAGCAGAAAGGTTCAGGTCACCCTTCCCACCACACTTTGCACAAAGAAAACGAGCCTATGGTAGGCAAAAGGGTCCAGACAACTCCCTTCCCCTGCTAGGCCCACCTGTGTAACCGTTGAGGCACTCGCAGTGGAACATCTCCGCCTCTTTGACGTGGCAGAGGCCGCCGTGGTGGCAGGGGTTGGGGTGGCAGGGGTTGTTGCCACACTCGCCCACTCCGCTGCCATATAGCACGTCGCTGCCCTTCTCCCTCAGGTCGTACATCTGGTTGTTGACGTCCAGCAGGCGGATGCAGCCCTTCAGGCCAGTTGTGACTGATGTGCGCTCTGCCACCCTGAGAGGAAGACAGAAGAACAAGGCTGAGGTTCAGGAGGGGTGGCTGGATGGACAATGCTGGAAGAGCAGCTGCAGGGAAATCCCATGCCCAGGAGGGATATCTGGGGGAGGGACCAGGGCACATGCTATCTCTCTGGAAGGTCCAGGGTCAATCTCTGGCATCTTATAGGGACAAAATAATTACTAACTCAGTAAAGTCTACAGCAGCCTTCCCCAATCTGGTGCTCCCCAGTCTGCACATCCCAGAAATACAATTCCCATCAGTCTCAGCTAGCGAGGGCTGAAGGGAGTTGTAGTTCAAAACATCTGGAGGACACCAGGCTGGGGAAGGTTGGTCTCCACTGACTCGCAGTGGCTCTCCAGAGTTTCACAGGAAGCTGCCTTATACCATAGAGCATTGGCCCACCTAGCTCAGTACTGCCTGCACGGACTGGCAGTGGCACTCCAGGGTCCCAGCTCCAAACCTGGGACCTTCTGCATGCAAAGCACCTGCTCTCCCACTAAGCAACAGCTCTTCCCTTTACTGCAGGCAAAGATTAGCCAGACATTGTATACATTATATTTTGGAGGAAAATAACTATTAAGGCTCCTTTTCAGAGTGGGGTGAGTGATTTGCACTCAGAGAGGTTCAACAGTCAATCTCAGAGGCTTTTAACGATTCCCAGGGCAGCTTAACAGTCAATCCCTCTTCCCAGGGAACTCTGGGAATTGTAGCTCTGTGAGTGGGTCAGGGGCCTCCTACCAGCTTTCAGCATCTTCAAAGAATTACAGCTCCCAGATTTCTTTGGGCAAAGCCATGGATGCTTAAATGTATGTCCTAATGCTTTAAATGTATGACCTCAGTGTCTGCTCAGGATACCCTTACTGCCAATCTCAGATGCTTATAGCCTAAAATCCTGGTCTACACATGTAGCAGAATAAGGTGGCAGAATCCTGGGTTGGCATTATGGTGAGCTGTCCTATTCATCCTCCCGGTCGTGGGCTAAATCAGGGATTCCGTTTTTAAATTTCAGCTTTCAGCTGTGCATTTTAACGTTGTCACTGCACCTGTTTTAACACTGACATCGTAATTTAATCTGTTTTTGTTTTTGTTGCTGATGCTGTGCATCTTCTCCTCTTTTTTGCTAGCATGGAGAAGCAGATTGCGATTTGCTCTTCGCGGGTGTCATCATTCTATCATTGTTAGTTCTTCTATAAGGCATTGTTCTTAGAACGTCAGCCCTTGTTGAGTTGCTTATTTGAATCGTTTGTTCCTGCAATTCTGCCAGTTTTGATGGTCCATTTTTAAAACCAGCTCCATTGTTATGGAATATTGATGTATCTTCTAGGTATAAACAGTGCAGAATGAGACTCAAGAAGTGAGGTATATAAAGAAACCTGGATTGACTGATTTTGATTCCTCGTCCAATTATTGGAGGGGTGGTTTTGTTTTTGTTCTTACTTTTGTTATGTATTTTTTGTTTTTTATATTGTAATTTTAAGTTGTGAACCACCCTGATGAATGGTGGAATACAAATTTAATTAACAGCAGCAGCAGAAGCAGCAGCAATTACTAAAATAGCATGTTGGAGAGAAGGGTTCTAAACCGCCTCTCCCTCCTGCTGCACTACTTTTCTACTTGCAGGGAGTTTGTTTCTTTTTAATCAGTGCTTTTCCCCACAAATACAAAAGTACTCAACATCTACTTGTCATGGGGTTCTAGAACAACCCTGCAAACAAAATATATTCTACACCCACCCACCAACTACTCACGCTGCTATTTGATCTTCTGGAGCTCCTCCAACAAAGAGATCCGTGTCGAGATTCAGCCCATCTGTGCCGCTGGGGCTCTCACCGTTGACATGTGGCTCCCCATCCACAGAGAGCATGCCATTCCTTCGATTGCGGTTGACAACCAGCTGGTGCCATCTGCCAGGCTCAATGGGCACTCTGCTGGTGATGATGCCCGTCCCAGAGCCTGTGTTGAACCTGGAAAAGAGCAAGCAGAGGAGTGGCAGGGAGAGTTTTACTTTAACCAATGCTGTTGGAGAAGGGAAGGCACGAAAGGTTGCAGAGTTTTTGAGAGAATGAAAGCGCAGAAGATAACATGGGGAGTACTTTAGCAGCATTTTTACATCCCACGCTGTATCAGGGGGCTATATTTTATCACTGACCTCTCAGAACCAATGTGGGATTAAGTGAGACTTACCTGGGAAGAGGACTCTGCCACCTACAGAGTTCAGTGTGGTGGTTGGTGGACAAACCCTATGCAAATCGGGTGGCTAACCCTCTGCCCAAGAGGCCTGATCCGGTCCTTCAGGCGGACTTTTATGGCCCACCAATTTGGGTGGCAGTGGCACAAAGACAATAAAAGAAAAAGCGCTGTATCCAACCAAGTTTCACTCAAGAGTAGGCCCATTGAAATTAATAGACCTGAGTTAGTCATGACCATAACTTTCTATGGGTCTACTCTGAGTAGGGCTAGCAATGGCTGCAGCTCCACCCTCCACCAAGCTCAGTACCCAACGGGGTTTCAAACCACACCCTCCCTGAACCTCAGAGTAAAGAGGGAGCATTAACCTCTTCTCTGCAGCTGATTTGCATGGATCAACTCAGGAAAGTGTGCATATGTGTTGTATGAAGTGCCCCCCCATTGCTGTTTGACAGCCCTCAGAGAGTTAATTTAGGACAAATGTGGCCATTGGGTCATGAAAGGCTGGTACCCTCTACTCTACGATATAGGAGTCCCCACCAATGCTTGACACCGCCACGTGGGAAGATGCCAAGATTGAGGAAGGACACACTTTAAGCTGTCCCATTGCACCCTGATTGATGTTTAGATGCCCCCAGCTCCAGACTCTCCAAAGGCGACATGGAGAGGACCATACTGCCCCCAGGCCTGAGGTTCCCCACACCTGCTATATGCTGAGCACTCTGGGAAATTCTGGACTAGGTGGGGCTTTGCTCTGGCACAGCAGGGGCTCTTCTGATAAATTCTATCTCTCAGCCTCCCCTCCCTTCTTGCAGCTGGTGTGGTCCCTGAGCCAAAACAAAGCACACTCACCTGAGCTCCACAAAGCCGTTGACCAGCGCCAGGGAGATGAAATCCTTGCCGCGGTTCTGCCCATTGTACAAGAGCAGCCCGCTGAGGTCGGAAGCCCGGAACTCCATGGCAATGCGCACGGTGTGGTATGCCTTCATCATTTTGAAGGCCAGGTAGGATTTTCCTCCAAAACTGGGGATGAAGTACCTGATCGCTGCAGAGGGCAGGCAGAGATGGAAGAGTGTAAAAGGTGAAGCGTTTTTATTATTATTAAAAAAGCAAGTAGAGTGGGAGAAAAGAAACATTATTATATCTCTGGAGACTTTGATATTAGAGATAGAAAGCATACCATTTCAATTCAAGCAAGGGCTCTGCAATGATCTGCAACTGACAAGACTATAGTAAATGCCCTTGAGACTTGCAGATTCAGTTGCCTTGCTGTGCTGAGACAAAAGACGTTTTCAAAATGCTGGCCTGCTCCCTGGGCAAACAGAGGTGTGAGGCTTCTCCTCTGTTACTTATCACTAGCTTTGGGCAGTCAATTTTTTTCAAACCTGGTACCACTCTTTTCTCTTTTTTCTTTTTCTTTTTTGCATAATCACATACTGCAGGCATCTGTATCTGCTAGGCTATTTTAAAAGGGCTCCGCTGTGTGTCTCTCCCCACCCCCGCCACAAACACAGTACACCCTCGCCAAGACACTTACATTTTTCACAAACTGCCCCTCCTTTTCCAGCTGGGCAACTGCAGGTGAATTCCCGGCCATCATCCTCACAGGTGCCGCCGTGCAGGCAGGGGTGGGAATCGCAGGGGCGTGCCGGCTTCTTTGGGGTTGGGGTCAGGCGCATGGGCTTCTTCCTGGCGGTGGTGGCTGGTGCGGTAGTGACAGGTCTCTTGGTGGTGACTGCCCCGGTTGCTTTACCATTGGACCTCCCTGGGTACAGGGCCCGGGGAACAGCGGTGGTGGTGAAGTGGCGAGTGGTGGTGGCAGCCGGTGCCATGGTGCTGGCCGTCGTGGTGGTGGTCGTGGTGGTGAAAAGCTGGGGGATCCAGTCTAGGGAAAGCCAATAAAGGAGAAGTGAGTTTTGGGGGCACTGCTCAAAGAGGTCCCTTTCTTTTGGGGAAAGGCTGTGGCTCAGTGGTAGAGAACTTGCTTTGAATGCAGAATGTCGCAGGTTCAATCCCTGGCAGGTTCAATCCCTGGCATCTCCATGTAGGGCTGGGAGAGATCCCTGTCTGAACTCCAGGGAAGACAGTACCAAGTCAGCGCAGGCAATACTGAGTTGAAGGGAGCAATGGTCTGACTTTCTATGTTGCTATACATTGCTAGCACCAAGCTTTCGGAGACTTCCAGGAAAGGCAACATGAATGGTCTCAACTTGGACAAGGAAAAGCAATAATTCTCTTTTGCTGACTTTGATTTTTATGGGGGGAAGGGGGGTGTTCGACACAAAGCAGGAATGGCATCAGGCTGTTTGCCAACCCTTGTCGCCACACCTGGGCCTCAGCATTCAGGCTCCAAAACGCATCTTGCAATCTGCAGGTATTGTCACACCTGAAACACTCCCAGCTCCCAGATTGCAAAGAGTACTTCTTTCTGAATTAAGAGAGCCCATCAATTGCAATGTGAACATTGTCCCTCTGCGCTTTTGCCGGGGACACGGCAGAGGATCAAAAGTGCGGGGGAGATCTCATGCTCATTAACTGTGATACAGCTCCTGTCTTTCCAAAACGAACCAAGGAGGGCTTTGAGGCTGGAAAAAAAGCAGATCTCACCCCCCCCATCCCCACCCACAGGGGAGTCTAGATGAATATCTGCAGCTCACACCTCAACAGCACAGAAACTTACCTGTGTTTCAAAACAAAAGTGGAAAGGAAGGGGGGGACACAATGTGCCAGTGGGCACTTTTTGATAGGCTCCAGGCATGAAAGCAGCCAAGTAGAGACATCTTTTGAAAGGGAAAAAAGCACAACCCAGGCAGAGAGGGAAGGAAAAGGCGGGGGGGGGGGGAGAATGCAGATGAGGATTGGCCTGGGGGAGGAACTCACCAAAGTCCATGAATCTGATGTTCTCCTGCTGCGGCCTTTTCACGAGGATGGTTTTCTTCTTGGAGGCTTTGATCTGCTTCAGAAGGGCCCTCTGGATGTCGGCAGCTGTGTAGGTGGTGGCTGCAAGGACCCAGGAAAGGGAAGGAGGGAGTATGAGGCATTGGAAGGTTTGAAACATTCTTTTCACGCCACCCTTGGAAACCATCCCCTTTCATTTCCCCCCAACTCCCACGGAAAGGAGTTCGGAGGGCCAGCACGCAGTCAGCTCCAGCCACAGACCTCCCCTGTTGGTCCTTGCTGCAGGGCAAAAGGCACATCTTAAGAGGAGGGATTTTTTGCCCTCTGGCTCATACGTGCTTTGAGCTTACAAACGACCTTCTTGTAAGCAAGAGCCTCCCTTTCTCTCTGTCTGGTTAAATATAGGGCTGTGTGTGGACTCTGTACTTATTATTTCATTCATTCATTCTTTTTAAATGGACATTCTGCACCATGTTAATCCTACAGGTAAGAGGCAGAGAGTTGCATCCAATGCTAGACCCACCCAGTGTAGACCCACTGAAGTATGACTAACATGTCCATTAATTTTGATAGGTTTACTCTGAGCAGAACTTAGCTAGAGACAAGCCAGAGTTTTGCCCTAACTGGAATCATGTTTGGAACACAAGTACAAAATCATTTCCATGACCTAAGGCAAGTTTAATCTTGTTAAGCCACCCTTCTGGCATCTGAGGCTTTGTGAGGCATCACTCGCACATTTTCAAGTGAATCTTCACCATCATAAGGCCTAGAAACCTGCTATTTTTTTTAATGGAAGTTCGGGGGTATGATGACATCATGTGCTAAAATGATAGAATAAGCCATCTGCTCTGACCTTCCACCTCCCTTCTTAGCAATTTTAAGGGTCTCAAAGCTTGGGGACATCCTAATAATTACTGGCATATCAAGGTTTTCCATACCTATCAGCTGATCCTAATAATTACTGGCATATCAAGGTTTTCCACACCTATCAGCTGATCACCCATTCCCACCACCCTTCTGAGTAATACCCCTCCCCACTCCCTCACTATATTTAAGGATCTGGTGACTTCTGTTTCAGGGTATCTGAAGAAGTGTGCATGCACACGAAAGCTCATACCAAGAACAAACACAGTTGGTCTCTAAGGTGCTACTGGAAAGAATTTTCTATTTTGTTTCGACTATGGCAGACCAACACGGCTACCCACCTATAACTGGCATATCAAGGGTTGTGCTCTCCTCCTCTCAATGAGTAAAAGAAAAAATAACTGAGCAGTTACTTTAATCTTAAGGACAGCACTGGAAACTCAGCCACAACAGATTAAGAAATGGACTCTACTATGGCCTGGAAATCTGTGCACTGTTCCAAACAGGATTATGAGCTCTTTCAAGACAGTTTAAAGCAATTTTGAAAGGATCTTAAAGAGCAATGGAACAGGGCATTCACAGATTTTAAAAGTGAAATTAAGATGTAACTTAAAGGATCTATCTGCAAAATTTACAGATTTGTCAGCCGCAGCCAGTGAAGCGTTGGAACTCAGAATGAGACATAAACCTGCCATTAAGAAATTAATCAAAACTACAACAAATCTCCAATCACACACAGAATCATGGGAGGATTAAAGCAGGAGGGGCAATTTTAGATTGGGGGTGCCGCTGAACAGGTTGAGGGGACTGAAGGTCTGAAAAGAAAGCATTTTCATTGAATGGCTTAACAAGCAATTTCCAGCCTTAAAAGTAGTCCTGAGTGATGTGGAAAGAGCGCATGGAGCCCTCACTCCTCAGCTGCCTGCAGGGCAAGGACCGAGAAATTTCATAGCCAAAATGGTGTGATTTTATTTAAAGGACTAAATCATGGATCTATCTGTATAGGGACAAAAAGTCTCAATCTTCAATTATTTGTGTGCTGAAACGCTACTGAAAAGGAAGGGTTTTTCAAAAAAAAAATACACAACTTTGCTCTATGACAAGAACAAGCACACGAGGATCTATACAACTGGCAATGTAAATAAAAGAAAAACAGTATAAAAATCATATGGGAAAGCAAATACAATGAAGGGAACACTTGAATGGAATTTTATTTTCATAATTTAATCCTAGAATATAGTTTGGAACCTTCATTTAATAGCTGTGCAGGAGATAGTAAGAAATAATACCTTGGTGACCTGTTAATTTGCTGTGTATTAAGTTGTATGTTTGATATTCAGGAAGAGGGGTAGAAGTGGTGTTTAACTCATTCCCTAATCCATACACCTTTTCCATGGATTCACCATTTGAATCCATATGGTGTCTCTACCAAGGAGACTCTATGAAGGGTAGTGGCTTATTAATGATTAAGCTGCAGTGTTGTATTTGGCTGGAAGGGAGCAGGGGGGGAAATGGAACAGAAGAACAAGGATGAATGTCAGTGCTATAATATCTCAACCAAAGGAAAATACGATTGTCTTGCTTTTAAAATACCATCATGAGCGTAAAAATTTGTTCCTGAACTGTTAATGATTTAGCTAATTCAATAAAAAGGAGGGCCTGGAGGGCATTAAAACAAAATTTTGTTTTGCTGCAAGAAACACATATAAAAAATCAGCTGGAATCCAAAGCACTTATATAAAAGGTCTTAGTACTCAGCTCTGTGTGTGTGTGTGCGCGCGCGCATGCACACACACACAGTGGTGTCTGGTGGAACTCTATACCAGACACCACTTCCCATGTGTGTGTTCCCCCCCACTTCCCACGTGTTGTTTGTGTTCTCACAGAATCAGGGCATGGACCTGTTTGATCAGCCCAGTGAAAGTGATCCCTGTTCTGCCCTGTGGAACGCCCTCCCATCAGATGTCAAGGAAATAAACAACTATCTGACTTTTAGAAGACACCTGAAGGCAGCCCTGTTTAGGGAAGTTTTGAATGTTTGATGTTTTATCGTGTTTTTAATATTCTGTTGAGAGCCGCCCAGAGTGGCTGGGGAAACCCAGCCAGATGGGCGGGGTATAAATAATAAATTATTACTATTATCCAGCAGAAATGGAGTGTGGCACTCACCTGGGTCAAAATGAGACTCAACGATGACACGCACAGCATTGCTCTGGCCCAGGTCTCGTACCCGGATGCTCTTGAAATCCTTCTTGACGTCAGAGTTGCGGAAAAGTTCGTCCAGCTAAAGGTCCAGCAAGTGGGGCAGTGAGAAAATAAAATGAAAGCAAGAAAGGTTTAGGGAAAGGTACTTGCGGTACCATTTCACATAACTTATGTCTTTTAGTAAATATATAACACAGGTACGTGAATGGTTTTGAATGTTCTAAAGTTCTGTAAAATATACTGTAATCTCATCTGTTTCTGATGTTCAGGCTATGAACCACCCATGTGCCACCAGTGAGAAGTATCAGCAGGCTTGGGGAAGCCCTGACATTTGTGAAAGAAAAATATTTAGAAACATTTGCGGAGGGACCTTTCAGGTAGACTGAGCATGTTCAACAGCTGCAGCACGTTGAGAAAAGGAATGCAAAACCAGAGGGACGGGTGGGGGTGGGGGTAGGAGGAAGATCTCAATGGAGTATCTGGAATCCTGAACAAAGGCCATCTACACGGTAATGTTTTGTTGCAGGTCTCGTTGTTTGTTTGTTTAGGGTCCACTTAACAAGAGAGAGAGACAACCTCAAGAGAGAGAATTCGACAAGTGTGGAGGCTACCACTGAAGAGGCCTGTCCCTAATGCACGCTAACCAAATTGTAGGCCAAAGAGGAGGGCTTCTGGGGTTGATGTTAGGGCCTGAGCATATTCTTATTTGCTTGTGCTCACCGCGCTTTCGATGCTCCTGGCGGTCTCTCCAAAGAGCTCTGATTTGGGGTCAGCCATCTCTGGCGTGTAGAAAAGCTCTTGGCCTTCCACCTCTTCCAAGATGAGGACCCCCTGGAACACTTTTGTTGCTGCGGGAAGGGGTGGGAAGTCAGAGGAGGAGACAGAAATCTGTTAGCTCAACAGAGAAGCGAACAGCATTAATGAACAACAACAACAACAACAGAGTATTCACAGCAAAGCAACCATAAAGAGTGTTCAGTCCCTTGGCGGGGAGGGGAAGCGAGAAGATGGCAGTATATGGGTAGTGCCAGAGTCTGGGGTTAGTCTGGATGGGTTGGGGTGGGGGTGTTCAGCGCTATGGAGGTTAGTATTTTGAGAATGCTGGGTCAATAAGGCGAAGGCTCCAAGTGTTTTAGAATCGGCAGAGTTTACCATACAGGTTCCTCCAAGCTCCACCCTGGATGGTGGCTGTCCTGGACTGGCTGAGTAATAAGAGAACAAGACGGTTAGCTGGAAGAAGGAATACATGTCACATAACAAAGGCTGGGGGAGTGCGGGGCTCACATGCAGAAAAGGTGGGCTTCTGGGAAACTCCCAAAGGGACGGAGAAAAGAAAGAGGAGGTAGAAACAGCTGCCGCATGGTATTCTCTAAGAAACCACAGGAGCAAGGACCGAAGGGATCCGGGAAAGGACAAGGGTGAAAGTGAGTGGCTATGGTCAGGTAAGGGTAAGGTTTAGTGGCAGCATGAGAGTACAGCCATAAACCTTTGTTTTAAAAATGTTAAAAATTGAGGGTTGTATCCAATGCTAGTTCTACTTTTAAGATTCATTTGAGATTATGGATATAACTAACTTAGGTGCATTGGTTGAAGTGGGTCTACTCTGAAAAGGGCATGGCTGGATACAACACTATTCAATTATTTCTGTTGCAGAAATGTGACGCCCCATTTGCGAACGCCAGCATTTTGTTATACATACAGATTATTTCTGACACATTAACATAGCAAAACACCTTTAAAAGCAGAAGAGAATTTGAGTACTCAGTATCCTTAATACACAAATGAAGGAGAAAAAGGAGACACATGTGACATGTGATGAAAGCAATTCAAACATTTTACCAGTCTAATCCTCAATATGACTTAGTGGGATTCCTATGTTTGATATCATCTCAGTCCAGCTATATTTGGTCAGCATCCTATTTCTTTTACAATACTGAGGAAGGAGATGTATTGATAACGATGCTTCCTTTCCCTTCTGACTTCTTGTGCATGTTGAATTATGAATATATTAATTTTAAACAAGTCTTGATGAAAGACACTTATTTTCCCAGTTTTACTGATGCAACTTCCTTTTATTTTCTACCACATTTCTAATACATTTTCAAAAAGACAAAAGTAAAGATTGTTTTTCAGAAAAAGCTGTCAATGCCGGGGACAGAATTTAATTTCTCAAAAAGAGAGGTGCCTCTGTAGCAATAGGGACTAGAAACTTACTTTTTGTGAAAGTAAAATACATCAGTCCTCAAATAAACCCATGCAGGTTTGCTGCTTCAGCTGGTCTATCCAAATGCATTATTTGGTTACATCTGTTCTTAAATTTGTGTTAGATGTTTTGTTGGTTTTTTTTGTTTTTTTAACATGTTCTTAAAGAGTTTTGAAATGCTCCAATGTGGTTATGTTTTGTTTTCAATTGTGATTTTTATTAGGCTCCTTTGGGAGGAAGGGCAGCATATAAATCTTTATCTATACACTTTCGTAAAGATAAAGCCACTTCACGTGTCCACGGGCAAATCAGGACACTCACACGTGGGAAATATTCCGATTATGAAGCTTAACCCACAGCTCAGTGGTAGCTGAGCAAAAAGTGTCCTGCCTGCTGAATCTGTGCTCAAGTTCCAGAGGCGTCAGCTATCTCTGCTTGTCTTTCAGCAAAAACAGCCAAGGGTCTTTAAGGTGCCACAAGACATTTTGCTGCAATTGCTACTTAAATGCTGCTGAGGAGCAGAGCTGGACTCGAGAAGCCGCTTAGGCAGATTGGTCCAGTTTTGTTATCAGGTAGCGTCAAATCTACTCAGCCCATTAGGTTGCTGTTGGCTGCCCTGTTTTCATTTCCTCTGCAGTCTCTAGGAGAGTCTCAAGCAACCTTATTCCTCAGACGCATTGATGTTTCCATGGGCTTCAAAAGACCGCCTGCTCAACCCCAACCCCAGGAAAAACAGGCAATGATCAGCATCACAATGGGCATGGTCAGGACTGCATCCTTTCAAAAGAATGGGGAAACACAAAGCAATTAGACCAGCCTCCTAGAAGCCATGTCTGTAGCTGTGTGTCCTGCAAGTTTAGTGCTACAAGAGAAGCAGCATTTTCTCTCTCTATCACTTCCTCCATAATTTTTATAAATTATGTCGCCTTTTAATCTCCCCTTCTTTCTAAACTAAAAAAGCCCCAGGTGGTGTAATCTTTCTTCGTAGGGAAGTTGCCCCATTTTGGTTGCTCTTTTCCAAACCTTTTCAAGCTCTACCATATCCTTTTTGAAGTGCAGTGACCAGAATGGTACACAATATTCCAAATGCCATTGCACCATTGGTATAAGGGTGTTATAAATGGTTACAAAATCATCTCCTTCCCTAATGATCCCTTTACACCATTGTTGGACCTTCAGGAGCCTTTGGACCCAGACATTAAAGCCACCATACTGGACTTGCCCCCTTCCACTGCCTTGTCCCTCAAACCCCTCATTGTTATTCCCAAGGCCACAACAGGAGAGCAGACAAGGAGCCAGGCAGTAGCTTCAGGGCAGCTGGCAAAGTGGCCCTCCAGATGTTGATGAGCTACAACTCACCTCAACCCCGACAAAACTAAGCCAGGAAGATTTGGGCTGATCAGAAATGGGAGTCCAGCAACGTCTGGAGGGCCACAGCTTCCCCATCCCTGGCCCAAGGGAATGTTGACATTGTCAACATTGAACGTAGGCTGAAACAGGGTTGGCTGCCATGGTGCGCCTCTTAGAAAGATCTGAAGTTTTGTGAGGGAACTTAAGGCCTGGTCCCTAAAACAGAGTTACTTTACCCAGGGTTCACTGGCAGTGGAGAAGGAGGTCAGGAAAAACAGGTTGGAAATGAGCTAGTCTTCAAACGTCGCCAAGGACAGAGTAACAATGCTGAGCAAATTTTACCAAGGTTCTTTTTTCTTTCTTTCTTAGCGATGCATGGCCGTCATAACCCTGGAGTCTGCGTCCTCAACACCAGGGGATGAGGGCAAGGACTTTGAAGCAGAAGAGGGCATGCAGGGTCTGCCCCAGAAACGCTTTCAGCCCCCAGCCCCAGCCCAAGGATATGATTCAGAGGACTCCTAGGAAGATGTGAGGCTCCCCTGCTCCGTCACAGCAGGAGGTTACTGGAGAAGACTGGGTCCTTGAAGTAGAACAGCCTCTTGAAATGCAGCTGGTGCTACTGGTAAGGCTGTTCCTGCTGCTACTATATAAGGGCTGCATTATAGCTTGTTCCTTCCCAGAACAGCTTCAGAGCTCTGTGTTCCTGGACCTTGCCTTGCATCCAACCCAAACATCTGCCTTGCATTCCAGCCTGAACCTTGTCCCACACCCTGGCCGGGCCATGCTGTACCTCAGAGCACAACAGTACCCTCTTTTGCAAAACTACAATTTGCAGAGTCCCCGTGACAGTTTAACGGATTTTAAGCTTAGCTGGGATTCTGTTCCCAACTAAGGCGAGTTATGGATCACTTTGCCCATGGAAGTCAGGCTACAATAGAACAAAACTATATTTACCTGGACAGTTGCTTCCCTCTGCGTCGGCAGCAGCTGTCTTGCCATCAGAGCAGCATCCCAAGGGGGTGTTGTAACATGTGGCCCTCTCTATAACTGGGGTGCTCGTGACCCTCACTTCTTCCATCTCCTCGTCCCCTGCATAACAACAGAAAGAAGGCTTTAAATCTTTTTTGGGGGAGAGGAAGAACTCTTAGGATTTTAAAGATCCTATCACAAGAGGTTTCTTTGTGGACATCCTGTTGTTTTCCTTGATCAGATTCCTGCAGGACAGGTCTGTGAAAAAGGGCTACACTGTGAGGATAATATTTGCAAATTTGCCTCTGAGAAGAGCCTTGCTGGGTCAGGTCAAAAGGGCTCATCTAGTCCAGCAGCCTTTTCTCACAGGGGCCAACAAGATGCCCCAACGGGAAGGCCACAAGCAGGACACAAGCACAACAGCAAATCTCCCACCTTGTGGCCCCCACCAACTGGCATTCAGAGGCATCGCTAGTAGTAATTGAGAGCTTTCTCCTCCGTGAATTTGCATAGTCCACTTTTTAAAGCCATCCCAAGAGAATACAATGAATAAGAACAAAAGGAGAGCCTTGCTGGAACAGGCCAATGGCCCATCATAGTCCACCCTCCCCTTCTCACAGTGACCAACCATTATGGGAAACTTGCTAGGTGGACAATGAGAGCAACTCTCCCCACTTATGATTCCCAGCAATTGGTATTCAGGGGCATTCCGCCTCCAACGTTGTAGGGGGAATGTAGCCTTAAGTGGCTAGTAGCTATTGAGAGTCTTACACTCCAAAGCAACATGGACAAGAAATTTGCTGTGCAAGGCCAAACCAGACCCTGGTAGCCACAGTTTTGTTTTTTTAAAGAAAAACTTGATCAGCAAAGCCAACCTAAAAATGTGGTTTCCCCCCTTCCAGAGACATGGCCTTCTCTGCAGTGGCACCCAGATTACAGCATGCCATTCTCAGGTATAAAATGCCTGGGAGAATGCATTGCCAGGCGAATGCAACCCCTTTGCATGGTCCTCAGGCAACAAAGAACTGACATGAAAACGGCACAGCCAGCTCACCGGTGGAGCTTGCACCACTGCCTTCTTGGTCTCCACTGATGCCCATCTCTGGGTCCCCACTGCCTTCTGCGCTGCCTGGCTCAACGTAAGCTGGCTGGCTGGTGACTGGGACAACCGGGGCAGTCGACAGAGGTCGGATTGTGGTCTGGCGGACACCATGCGTGGTCCAAGCAGTTGTGGCTGGGCGAGGGGAGGTGCTGATCCGCCGCGTGACTGGGTGGCTCTGCGGGGAAGCCTTGACTTCAAAGTGCTGGGAGCTGCCTGGCGTCCTGGGCAGCTCAGGAACCTGGGGGGTGGCTTGAGGGGTTGGAGGGAGAAGGGGTCCCAAGGTTGCAGGTGGTGTAGCGTGGCTGGCATGAGTGATGGATTCTGCAGGGAAAGCAAAAGGAAGGCAGTGGTTAAGAGGCAGGCCAGGACCATCACTTGCCAAAGCTGGCTCAGCCCACAAGTCACATATGGGGACAGAGAAGTGGGTGAATAAACCTCATGGGTGCTGCTGTCTGTGGTTTGCAAAGCACTTAGAAGGCTATCATAAGGACGATCTCCATTGAGTAGCTCTCCAGGGTTCCAGACTTTCATAGCACCACCTGGAGATCTCAGGGATTAAACATGTGACTTCTTGCATGCAAAGCAGGCACTCTACCACTGAATGAGGGGCCTTCCCTACTTTTCAGATTGGTGACAAGTTTGCAAGTGTGACTCATGGTGCTTCTTCATCACCATGTTAAAACTGGGAGAAAATAGTTATTTTAGTGGTGGTGTCATCAAGAGTTTGGGGCACCTATCCAGGGCCCACTGGGCAGAAGAGAGCCGGAGGGACCTCAAATACAGTAGGATGTGCTGACTGCATGTTGGAGTAGGTGAAGTGATGCACTTTGTTATTTAAAGAGACCCACACACCCTGCTACACAAAAAATGGCCACAGAGTCAAGAGTCTAAAATGACTTGGCTCCACCACTGATTGTGAGATAACAGATTTCCAAAGCACGCCTTTGGAATTTGAGACCTGCTCCCGTACCAATTTGTTTGCAACTCAAGTGAGTACATCAGATTGGCTTGCATATCACATGCCAAAATCAATAACCTCTCATCAGGCACCAAGGCTCAAAAGAGTGTATATATTTGCTCTCTTTTGTTTCAGAACAAATCTGATATCTGGCTTTTTGACAATTACAGGGTCGAAAAACCTGAAGGCTCGTCATTAAGATTTGAGCCCTGCTTATTACATTCACACAACATCGGAAGGCTGAATAGCTTCCCAGACCTTAACTCAGACCTTGACGGCAGCTTTTGACATTTGGATCTTTTCACTGTTGTTGTTGTTTTTTTAAATGAACATTTTAGCTGTGGATCTGTCTCCTGTCAGCCCCAACCAGCATTGCCAATGGGCAGCGATGATGGGAGTTGTAGCTCAACACCAGAAAGGTCACAGTACCCCCATCCATGTTTTGTGAGGACTTACTGGGACTATAAGGCAGGTTACACAGGTAAAAATAAATATATAGTTCTGTGTTCATTTTAGCTGGTCCATAACCCCACAACTGCACCCCAGCACCCCTGGTAATCATAACTGATTGTCAGTAGTAGTTAAAAAGAGCTGTTTAAAATTTGATGCCTGAGTTTGATTTCTGCCCCCCCCCTTTCCCTTGTGTGTCTTTTTTTTTTTTTAAGATTATAAGCCTATAGGCAGGGAATGTCTTGTTTTACCTGGCTGTATATAAACCACTGTGGGACCCTTTTTGGCTAAACAGCAAGGTGCAAATGCAATCAATAAATCAATTGCCCCCAAGTTCCTATCTATCTCTCGATTAATGAATTAAATTTATATGCCAACTTTTCCTTCAAGGAACTCAAGGTGGTATACATGGTTTCTCCTTCCCCATTTTATGCTCACAACATCCCCATGAGGTAGGTTAGGTTTTGAGATGGTGACCGGCCCACGGTTACCCAGTAAGCTTTGTGGCTATATGGGGATTTGAACCCTGGCGCCCCAAGTCCGGGTTCAACCCTCTATAACCATTACGCCACTGCCCAAACAAGAAGCTTGACATGTATTTACCTTGGCACTGGCCAAAGTGCTTCACCTCTATGACCTGCCCTTGTCGGCAAGCGATGGTCCTCAGCTGGCACTGGTCACCATAGGTCACTCCGTCCGAGCCGCAGACCTAGGATATTTGATCAGATTTGATATTTGTAATTCCGCTTTTCCAGCAACTGTGTTGAGATCAAACCAGCACTCAGTAATAACAGGATTAAAAATACAGTAAGTGACCATCACAGTCATTATAGCCATATAAAAAAGGCAATAAGGCAAAAAGCAAAACAATTCATCAAAACAATTCATCCAATGGCTGCTGAGCATCAGCCCTGAGCCTGTTGACGTGTGTGTGTGTGTGTGTGTGTGTGTGTTAATGAGTGAGAGTGAAACAGATAATGGCAGTTCAGACTCATAGAGTTGGAAAGGACCCTGAGGGTTATCTGGTCCACTGCAGGAATATGCAGCTGTTCCTTACAGGGATCTAACTAGCAACCTTGGCGTTATCAGCACCGTGCACTAACCGACTGAGCTATCCAGGTTCTCCAGTGGAGAGGCAACAGGGATGCTCCTCTGCTGATACAACAGGGACAGAGATCAAAGCCCAGTAAGATTCTGGGGGGTATGGGAACATAAAAGTGTAAGAACATAAGAAAAACTTGCTGGATCAGTCCATTGGTTCATCTCATCCAGCATCTTGTTCCCACAGTAGCCAACCAGGTGCCTGCTGGAACCCTCAAGCAGGACCCAAGCGCCTCCTGTGGTTTCTAGCAACTGCTATTCAAAAACATTACAGCCTCTGACTGTGATGGCAGAGTATAGCCGCTGTGGCTAGTAGCCACTGACAGTCTTATCAGTCATGAATTTGTCCAATTGTCTTTTAAAGCCATCCAAGTTGGTGGCGATCACTACCTCCGGAGGGAGCAAGTTTGATGATTTAACTGTGCAATGAATGAAGAAGTACTTTCTTGGCAACAGCTAACACGAGAAGAGAGGGCAGTGGAAGGTGAAGCAAGGTCAGGTTGTAGTAAGACCACAGGTGACTTGAGTTCAGCTGTAAATAAGCTCATCTGTTCCCTCAATTTGTAAAACGGGAACAATAAATTCTAGGAGTTGTCTCCCGCGTTATGTCCTAGTCAGAAGATACTCACTGAAATTAATGACATGACTAGCTTAGGTCTACTTATGTCGTGTGTGTGTGTGTGTGTGTGTGTGTGTGTGTGTGTCCTACACTGAGTAGGGCTGACAATGGACACAATTGTGTCTACTTACCTTGGTCATGTTGGCCTCCGTGCAGAGTGGGGATGGGCACTCACAGTGTGCAAAGCCATTTACTTCCACGCAGGACGCCCCAAACTCACACACCATTTCAGTGCAGGACGAGGGTGCAGATGGGTCTGAGTAGGGTAGGATAAACAAACAGTAGAGGCATGCCATGAAAACTTATACATCTGGATCCTGCCTAACAGTTGGTAGGTCTTCCTTTGCAGATGATGGAGGCGGCATGCACACCACACATCTAAGCAGTGGGGAAGTGGTCTGGGGTCACGGGAGGTAACTGTTTCTGCAGCAGGGTCAACTGCCTCTAGCATCCTAGAGCTGCCCAATCTGCACGAAAGGGGAGCTTCTTAGCCACTGTATGCTCCCATGCTAAGCATTTAGGAACACTGCAAACACAAGGTGCTTCTGTTTCAAGAGAGTGGTGTGCAAGTTCTGTTATGTGGGATGGAGCTACATGTGAAGCACAACTTAAGGCCCCCCGAAAGAAGATACTGGAGCACTCCAAATCCTTTGTCCGTGTCTGTGCACATGCTGAAATAATAGATCTAGCTGAAAAGCAATGCATGGAGACTTGCATTAATTGTTGCAATGCACCCCTAATTAATATTGTATAATTTTAGAAGGGTGTGGTTGTGACTACCATGAAGGGACCTTGTACTTCTGATTTTGCCATTACACTGCTACATTTATAAAACACATTTAAAGCACACGACTTCCCCCCAAAGAACTGTAGTTTGTTAAGAGCGCCAGGAACCCTAGGATTCTCTGGGGGGAAGCAATGTGCTTTAGGATGTGTGGGGTACACACAGCCAGAGAGGTGTTGAAGCCATATTCACAAACGGTTGTATTATACCGCAATCTTGGGTTCTCCAAACCAATGTGGGAGCGGAAAGCCCACGAAGAAAGCAGCCCCTCCCCCCCTCACCTTTCTCACAGCCAGACATTCCCAGCTTGCTTCCGTTGGGACACTGGTTGCATTTCATGCCGGTGATGCCGGTTTTGCAGGAACACAAGCCTGTCATCTGCTCACAGTCATCGCGCACCGAGCCCACGGGATCACAGTGGCAAGCTTCACAGGGAGGCAACGGGATGAGAAGGAACAAAGTGAATATATGACACAGAAATGCCCCCCCCCCTCCTCTCGCTTTGGCCCCATCCATTAAAAGCTCTATGATACTACTTTAAACAGCCATGGCTACTCCCCTGGGAACTGTAGTTTGCTAAAGGTGCTGAGAATTGTTAGGAGGCACGCACACACCCCTTCCCTTTATCGAGCTATAATTCTCAGAGTGGTTTAAAAATCACTCCCCCTCTTCCCAGGGAAGTCTGGGAATTGTAGCTCTTTGAAGAGAATGGAGGGGTGTGTGTGTCCCCCAACAACCCTTAGCACACTATCATAACAATGCATCATTTAACTTCTAGATTTCACTGCCATATGAAAGTTTTAAAGGGAAATGGTGACAAATGCCAGTGGGGAAAAGTACATCAAATGCCAACAGACCATTCCCTGTTGCTATGTGCTCCACTCCACCACCAACTAAAAATATCAAGCAGTAACAATGAGAGAGGGCTACTGCCTTCCTGCCCCACTTGTGGGCTTCCCAGAAGCACCTGATAGACCCCACTGTGAGAAAAATAGGACTCTGGACAAGATGACTTTTGTTTTGCTCCTGCAGGGCTCTTCTTGTTCTTTTATGTATTCAAGACATCCTTTTATTTATTAAATATATCTTTATTAATCCTGCCCTTTCTCCCAAAAGAGCCCAGAGTGGGGTTGATGGCAAAAATGTCTGTGATTTTTTTTTAAATACCATTTAAAATAAAACAAAAACTTATTTAAAAACCTCTAAAACACAATAAAAATTTTAAGAACAGATGCAGCCAAACATGAAGAGTTTTCATCAGGCCACTAAAAGGGTACAGTGACGACGCCTGCCTTATATCAATGGGCAGGGAGTTCCACAAAGTACAGGTGCTGCCACACTAAAGGAATGATTCCTAAAGCATCACAACAGTGCTTCAAATGTGTGGTTTGGATGTGACCATCATTTGTCATGACTGGACAGGAACTGCCATCTGTGTGGCATTTGTGGAAGTGCAAACCTCAAAAATGTTTACGTATGAGCCACCTCTTACGTTCTTAATGGGCTGCATGGATAGTTTAGGTCAACACAGAGGGTCATGTATATAGCTGTCAAGCGGGGGGGTTGGGTGCAGATCAACAATAACTCACAAGGTGTCAGCGAAGTTAACTCTTTAGTCAAAGAAACAAAACAGCTCAGGCCTAGTAAGAACAGCAACTCCCCAGTAGTTCTTGCCCCAACAAGGCAGCTGCAACCTGAGACCTCTCCGCCTGATCTGTCTTTGCTCTGCCCTCTTCATACTCCTGCAGCTTCTGGGAGACCAAGGGGAAGGGGAGCTGATTACAGCTGGAGGGGGAGACTCCTTGGATTCATCATTAGCCTGCCTCATCTCTGCTTCTTGGGCCCCCTTCCCTCCAGCCTCCACTTCTGCCTCTGACTCTGGACTGCTCTCTGCCACAGCCTCTTCCTGATCACTAAATCCTGTTGCCTCTTCAGCTTCTAACACCTCCTCCTGCTAATCTGCTCCCTCTTCTCCCTCTGACAACTCATCGTCATCCCATCACCAATCTCCTGGCTCTGAGTCTTCTTTCCTTGGGGGTTCCCCAGCTGGTGCTTCCCACCATTCCTCTGCATCCAGCCAGTCTTGTAAAACTTTCAATCACAGCCCCAAATCAAAGGGCATATGAGCACAAATGCAGATGTTCTTGGCTCTATCTCTAGGCACACCAGACAGGCAAATCCTGACTGCAACTCCCACCCCCAATGCATTTCCCAACTCTCTGTTGAGCGTGTAAGAAGGGAGGGAGGGGGGCATAAAGTTATAAGACAAAACCACTTATTGTCTGAAAACTCTCAACGGAAAACAAAACTCTCTGGTTCATTTTGCAGACAGCAGGTTCCTTTTGAGAAGGGACAGCTGGGTTTGGGATGGTGGAGGATTCATCAATCCCCTTCCAGTCGTCAGTTCCAGTGGTTAATGAGTTATGCCGTTAGATGCACACATCCCAGTTCCCAGCATGATCTTAAGCCTACTGTGAGCGTGGGCTTTTATAACTTTAATGGGGTAACACTTGTTCTCAGCACCCAGGATGGAACCCAAGAGTCTCAACTCCCAGTTCAATGCTTAACTCTGAGGAAGGGCTTGTTGTTTTTAATCACTGGGATAGATAAAGCCATCTCCATTTGAGGAATGACTGCCTCAGAACAATTCAGATCCATCGCCCAAGAGACAAAGGAAGAGGGAGACGGTATCACTATAATAATTTCAGTCTCTCTCTCTCTCTCTCTCTCTCTCTCTCTCTCTCTCTCTGTGTGTGTGTGTGTGTGAGAGAGAGAGAGAGAGAGAGAGAGAGATTTCTTTGTTGTTTGCTATCCTTTCCAAATAACTCTTCTTCCCATGATAATTCCGCCCTCTCCCCGTTCACCACCTTATCGATTCCTTTGCTTTTGTCTCCAATGGAGCTTGAAATTAACACAGCCTTCCCCTGCCTCCACCTCTTCTCTCTCTCTCTCTCTCTCTCTCTCTCTCTCTCTCTCTCTCTCTCTCTCTCCCAACCCCCCCCCCCCCGCCCTATCACAGTTCACTTCCTTATTTGCACAGAGGAATAGTCTCAATACAGATCTGGGGAAAGTGATCAAGATTGGGCTGTATACCTTGCCCCAATTTCTCAACAGAAATTTAAGGTGCCATCTGGGGTGTCAAAGTAGGGGTGGAAAATGGAAGGCACTGGTGTGGGGGAACAGAGAGCTGGGTTTTTAGCTAGGGGTGAGCAGAAGGAAAACTGCATTCCATCAGCAAACTACTGGCCTATTGGCCTGGAGTCTAAATTAACCCAACCAAAAGTTACTAGCCTGCAATTTTTTATTCCTAAGAATGGACAGTACATGTCATTGGCCCCGGAGTCCAGCAACAACCAGGATTCAGAGTTGGGTGCTAAGGAGCTAGAGTGGGGTTCTTAGCCCTGAAACGGAATATGCGGACAAGGAGCCCCCCTGAACCCAGGTCCACAGCACTAGTGCCCATAGAAGTGGAAGCCAATAAATCTTCAGTTCACTTCCGTGTTAGAGCACAAGTTGCATTGCTCACTAGGAGCTCTCCTTGGTGCTGAAGCAGCCTGCCTGCCTTGCTGTTTTGCACTGTGGGCTCGTACAGTAGACAAGGACAGAGCACTGCTTGCTGCTGAGTGCAGGGAGGAGGTAGAACACCCTTCTCCTCTGCACCTAGCAAAGGAATGCAGAGGGCTGCCAGAGGAGGGGTAGAATGCTGTGTGCCTCTTCTGCACCCCACTCACCTAGTCACCTATGGTGACCAGAGTTAGGCAAGTGGCGACCTTTTAAGTTGTGGTACCCAGTCAAGAAAGCTTACCTACCACCTCCTCTCATAACCACTAGGTGGAGCCTTTTTAATCCCCCCTCTCCTTTTTAAGGCACTACTTAACTTGGGTTTTACTATGCTGTTCTGCTTATATAGTGCTTAGTGTGGACTGGAAAAGTTGTAGCCATTCGAATCCCCCCTCACCCATGAAGCTCACTGGATGGCTTTGGGACAGCCATCATATCACTTAACCTAAGCTATCTCACAGGGATGTTGTAATGATAAAATGGAGAGGAAGGGGGCAAGAACCACACAAGCCTCCTTTAGCTCCTTGGAGTAAAGACAAGGATATAAATGTAAGAAATAAAATTAAATAAAACATTGATATTGTTATTTGTAAGTGTGAATCTGTTGTTTTTGTTTTATTGTTTTTAATTTCGTCTCACTGCAAGTTGCTCTGGAAGTAGATACTCTGTTGTTGTTTTACATTAATAAATGTAAATGTATTGTAGCATGCTGGATGGTTCATCCATTTTACTGAGCCTTCAGCCACCTGTCACCTCAGCAATAAGAACTAAAAGCTTATGAAGTGGAAGGCTGAAGTCTGCAGGAAAACCTAACACCTTCAAGCTAGGAACAAAATGTAGGTTCATTCCTATTCAGTCAGCTGGCAAAATATTCATTTCTACAGCTGGAGACAACAGGCGGGATTAAATTTGGGGCTTCTGCTAACATCTGGAGGAGAGCAAGAATACATTTCTCATGGGGACTACTACTAACATCTGGCTAAGTGAAACCCAAAATGGTTATTACTAACATCTGGAAAAGAGAGTGTCGGGTTTCTCCCATGGCCAGCATCTGGAAGGCATCAGAACAAATTTCTCTACCATCTGCAGGAAAGGAAAGGTATGTTTTTGCAGAACATTATTATTAGAAGAGGATTGGAGGGGGAAAGCTTCCTCTTAACATCTGGAGTTTTCAACTCCCATGAACTAACAAGACGGAATTGGTCAGATCAGCTTCCTCCAGCCTGTTGACAGGGCTCTGCAATTTCCCTTGCCGCAAGGCCTGCTCCACATCTTACAAGCACAGGCCCATCTGTTTTAAATTAACACACAAGTTGAACCTAAGGCAGACCTTTTGTAAATCTGGCTACGTGCTGCAACTCTTTGAAAAACGACTTCATGCCACATAGAGTGAATGTGACCTGACCTCCAGACCTGGATGTTGTTATTGCTCACAGATTTGGTCTTGCAGGGCGAGGGCAAGGAGTCTGTGAGCTTCCAAGGAGGGTTTGCTCCTTGTGTGACTGTCAAGGCCAAGACAGTCTAAAAATGAGCAGACCTCAGACAAAGAGCATGGGAGTCTGCTGATGGCAGCAGTAGTCCAAAACATCCAGAGGGTACCAGATTGGAGGAGGCTGTTCTAGGGCATAGGTAGGCAAACTAAGGCCAAGGGGCTGAATCTGGCCCAATTGCCTTCTAAATCTGGCCCATGGATGGTTCGGGAATCAGCGTGTTTTTACATGAGTAGAATGTGTCCTTTTATTTAAAATGCATCTCTGGGTTATTTGTGGGGCCTGTCTGGCGTTTTTACATGAGTAGAATGTGTCCTTTTATTTAAAATGCATCTTTGGGTTATTTGTGGGGCATAGGAATTTGTTCATTTCCCCCCCCCCCAATATAGTCCGGCTCCCCACAAGGTCTGAGGGACAGTGGACCAGCCCCCTGCTGAAAAGGTTTGCTGACTCCTGTTCTAGGGTCTTAGGCAGAGATCTTTCCCAGCCCAACAGGGAGATGACCTTCTGCATGCAAAAGACAACTGGATATGTGAAACTGCCTTATATCAAGTCTCTTATATCAAGTATTTTCAAGTATCTAAAGGCCTGCTACATGGAAAATATAGCAAGCTTGTTTTCTGCTACTCTACACGGCAGGACCCAAACCAATGAATTCAAATTACACGAAAGAGATTTCTGTTTGTTCTAGCTGAGATTCCTGCATTTCAGTGGATTGGCCAAGATGACCCTCAGGGTCCCTTCCAATGCTACAATTCTATGATTCTGTGAATTGTTAGGAATAACTTTCTGACAGTAAGAGCTGCTTGACAGTCGAAAGGACTCCCTCAAAAGGTGGTGGACTCTCTTTCACTGTTTTAAAAATAGACATCTGTCAGGGATTCTTCAGCAGATTCCTAAAATTGGACTAAATGACCCTTGGGGTACCTTCCAACTCTAAAATTATATGATTCTATGATTTACCATCAGGCCCGTTTTATATGGGGGTGCTGGAAAACGAATGAACCTGGGATCTTCTACGTGCAGAGGGTCTGATTTTCTATTGATCTACTGCACCTTCCTAAGAGCATGCGATAAAAATGCAGCATCAACATTCACTCTGACACCGAACAGCTTTGCTGATGCCGGGCAGGAGTCATGCAAGCCTCCAGGATCTCCTGGCTCAAATTTCCCCTTTCTGGTTGTGACTGCAATACTCACGGGTACAGCCACTCTTGCTGTCGGTGACAATGCCACGGAAGTTCCAGAAGCCCGGCTCGCAGCGGTCACACTTTAAGCCCCCCACGCCAGGTTTGCAGGAGCACTGCCCTGTGGCAGGGTCACAACTGCCTCCATAGGAACCGTAGGGGTTACAGTGGCAGGTACCTGCAAAAGACGGGTAGGAGGTCAGATATGTATAATAACATAAAAGGGGCCCTGCTGGATCAGACCAAAAGCCCATCTAGTTATAAGAACGTCCAGTTTCTCAGTGGCCAGCCGGATGCCTGTGGGAAACGCACAAGCAGGACCCAAGTACAAGAGCACTCTCTCCTCCTGAAGCTTCCAGCAACTGGTATTCACAGGCCTTACTGCCTCCTACTGTGGAGGCATGACACAGCCATTGTGGCTGGTCCAGGATCCTGTTCTCACAGTGGCCAGCAAGATGCTTCTGGGAAGCCTCAAGTCAGGATCTGACATCAAATGAGATCTCCCCACTTATGATTCCCAGCACCCGGCATTCAGAGAAACACTGCCTTGAAATACAACATAGCCATCTCAGCTAGTAGCCACTGCCTTGTATTCTACAAATCTACTTGCCAAGGACAAGTACCCAAAGCAAAACACTTAAGCAGCACACAGATCCCGCCCCCCAAAGTTCTGCAGAAGCTGAAGTGAAGATCAGAAAACAGCAGAAACTCTCTCAAATGGCTTGGAAGAGACCCTGCTATTTCCTTGAAACGCTGGCACAAATGAAAGTAGGCCTTGCCTCTCTCCTGAGCCCTTTAGAGGAAGAGAGGGCTTTGTGCATATCACAAATAACAAATAGCTAGTATATCATGCCAACATTTGGAAGCCCTCAAACACAGTGATTGAGAAGAAAGAAATGGAGGTGGGAAAGAACAGTGGGTAGGTGTGGAAATGTTTTGTATATGCTCGCAAATCAAGAAAGGACACAGAAAAGCCACAGAATTCAGGTTCCTAAGAATCTGAGCTTTCACTCATATTTTTAAAAAATGAACCAGTTTCCATGACCTATCTAAATTATGCAGGATTGTGTGACTGTCTTATTTTATATAGCATCTTACTTTTATTTGCTCTTCATAATTTATAATGTGGGGTTGGAGAGCAATGGAGGTATGCCATTGTGCTTTATTCAGTCTCTCTAGCTGGAAGCCCTGCCAGATGGGTGGGGAATAATAATAATAATAATAATAATAATAATAATAATAATAATAATAATAATAATAATATTGAGAATATATAAATCTGCCTGATTCTGAGTGAGAGCACTGGTTCATCTAGCTCAGGATTGCCTACAATGACTGGCAGGGACACTCATTTCAGACCAAGAGTCTTTCCCATCACATACTGCCTGATCCTTCTAAGTGGAGGTGCTGGGGACTGAATCTTGGACTTTCTGTATGTAAAGGAGATGCTGTACCACTGAGCTAAGGCAACAGTGAGTTGCCTCCCAACACTTTCTTTGCCGCCATAAGCACTGAAAACTGGTGGAGGAGGAGCAGGAGGAGAAAGGGAAGGAGAAGGAGGAGAAAGCAACTAATAATAACAATCTGGGATTCTCAGAAAGCTGAATTCTACTTTCACTATCACATTCCACACTTCTCTTGCGAAATTGTTTATTGAGAAATACTAGCAATTGAAACAAAACAGTATGTGTTTTTTTAAGGAACTCTTACTTTTCAAGCTGTACGGTTTTGTGGGGCTTTCCCTCTTCCACCCTTGTTTACTTTCTGCCCCGCTATGTGGAGCTGCTCTCTCGCACAATGTCAAAAAGAGATTGTTCTCAGATTTCATTGGCTTATTGGCATGCAAAACTTCCCAGCCAAGGTCCATCTGCTCCTTGCTGTCTGCATGCAAATTCCCAGCTGTTGGGAATCAAATGTGGATGCACCCGCAGTCCAACCCTCTGTCTGTTCCTCTATGGGAGCAGGTACAAGTACATTGGTTCCTGGACAGATATGGGCAGATAACCCCTCGCTCGCTCTGAGGCAGGAGGCCAGAAAGAGATTCTTGGACAAACCAAAGTGGCTTATGTGACGCTGAATGTTTTCCTTCCATTGCAGGAAAACACTAGAGGGGGGAAATTATTGCAGAAGCTGGCCGCAGGGAATAAATCTGAGTCCTGCAGCACAGTTTTCAGGCTGGTGATTACATCTTGATTTATACCCCCTGCTGTGGACGCAAGGGCATGGGCGAGACACAGGTTTAAGAGAGGTTTGATTCAAGACACAGCAGATAAACTTTAGGAAGGGGGCGCAAATGGAGCTGGCTTGACAAACGGGGAAGTAAAGCTTAACGCCAGGAGCAATAGGTATGAGTGACTGGGGAAAACTGGGTTGCTCTGAACCTGATGATCATTGCTTTTCCTCTTGTCCTTTCTAGGGCTTCTAAGATCTCACGACACAACACGTGGATGTTTTTAAGCTCACCTTCACAGCTGTGGGAATTCTAAGCCTAGAGGATTGTCACTGCCCCTTTCCCCACACTCCAGCCCACCGGGTGGGGAAGTCCTATGCTAGTTTCTGCAAACAGGAAAATAGGAAGGTGTCTTATACTGAATCAGACTATTGGCCCATCTAGCTCAGTACTGTCTACACTGACTGGCAGTGGCTGTCGAGGGTTTTAAGAAAAGGAATCATTCTCAGCCCTATCTGGAGATGATGGTGCTTGAATGTGGGACTTTCTGCACCCAAAGCAGATGCTGTACCATAGACCTATGGATACTCATATGGTTAGGGACCTGCCTTATGTTGAGTCAGATTGTTGGGCAATCGAGCTGAGTACTGTCTACCGGAAGCGGCTCTGCAGAGTTTCAGACTGGGTCCTCTCTCAGCCCTACCTGGAGGTGCCACGGATTGAACCTGGGACCTTCTGCACGAGAAGCAGATGCTCTAACCACAAATCTATGTACTTGTAATATGCAAACCATGGGGACACAGAAGACATGCACAGGCCTGATGGCATGTAGCACCACACACTGGCCGTTACAAGGACCAGCATCACCTAAAAAACAGTAACAATTAATAAAAATGATGAAATAGAGCAGGGGCATCCAGCTTGTTGACCTCCAGGGGTTGCTGGAACTATAGCTGCCATCATCCTTGGCTGCTGGTCATGCCGGCTGGGGAAGATGGAAGTCAAGAGTCAAGCAACAAGCGGAGGCACCGCACTGGCTATCCCTGATCAAGAGCAGTGGCTTTTGAATGGTGTCCTGCAGACGCCTGGGATTCTGTGGATGTTCTTCAATTAAGTGATCAATTACAGCAGAAAAGCTTCCTTGAAAAAGAGCTCTCACCCTCCTACTGCCAATCATCATCATCTCCTAAGCCACGTTTCTAATCCTTATTATGTTCTGGACACGTTCTAGTTCACGCAGGGTGAAAAGCGAGGCTTGACAAGCCTGGCCAGAGTCTGATGTCAACTGGGTATGCAGCCTGGAACACTCCCCACAATGCCTCTCCCATACCCTGCACTTTTTGTGGCAGGTTATGTGAAGGCTTCTTAGAGCCAACAAGTTTTTAAATGGCTGCTTCACAGACACCTAGCTTTGCAACTCTTACAAAGAGACATGCCGTATAAGGTAGGTCTGCCTTATTATCCCAATATTGCACATTAAGGTAGGTGGTGCGGTATGGAGAGCTGCAAGATAAAGCATTGCTGGAATCCACCTGGTGCATCAGAACATAAGGAGAGCTAGCTGGATCAGGCCAGAGGCCCGCCTGGTCCTGTTCTTACAGTGGCCAACGAGATGCCCATTACGGGAGACCTGCAAGCAGGACCTGAGAGCAAGAGTCCTCTCTCCTCCCTTGCAATTCCCAGTAACTGGCATTCAGAAGCATACTGCTTCTGACAGGGGAAGGCAGAATGAAGCCATCATGGTTAGCAGCTACTGACAGCCTTGTTCTCCACGAATTTATATAATCCTCTTCTAAAGCCATCCAAGTTTGTGGCAATCACCGCCACTCGTGGCAGCGAATTCCATAGGAGGAAGGACTTTCTTTGGTCTCTCCTGAAATCTTCCAACGTTCTGCTTCATTCCCTGAGTTCTAGCGTTATATGAGAGGGGGGAAAAACTTTTCTCTTTTAAAATATTTTTTTAATATAATTTTTTAAATTAAATTTTCTGTTTTACAATTTAAAGTACTCATTTTTACATCCTTAAGATATCGATGACTTCCCTTCTTCTCTTTCCATGGTTCAATTTACATATCATAAATCCCTGCATATTTTACAGAAACTATACCATTCAGTATTCCATTATTACATCCATCGTAACTTATTTACACTGTTGAATTTATCTTAATGCTGCCAGCATTTTCAGCTGTACACAGTTATTTCCCATATATTCAATAAACATTTTCCAATCTTCTCTAAAAGTATGTTCTTCTTGTTCTCTTATTCTATATGTTAAGTCTGCAAGCTGTGTATATTCTAGCAACTTAAGTTGCCACTCTTCTTTGGTTGGGACCTTGCTCGTTTTCCATTTTTGGGCTAACAAAACACGAGCCGCAGTAGTGGCATACATAAATAACCCATTTTTTATTTTTATTTTTACACCAGGGAATTTCAGTCTGAATTATCCCCAAAAGAAAGGACTCTGGTTTTGGGGGGGAAGTACTTTCAAACATTTTTTTCAATTCATTATAGATCATTTCCCTATACTCATTTACTCTTTTACAAGTCCACCACATATGAAAGAACGTTCCCTGAACCTCTTTGCATCTCTATCCACTTTCTCCGTGTCATGCAGAATTCTGCACATCTCTATCTTCATGTCCTCTTATACAGATCTTTGCTCTAAACCAAAAATCGGAGAAGCATTTCCAAATATCATAACCTTTCTTTGTAGAGGAGTTGCTCTACCCAATGGATCATTCTGCTTGCCCTTTTCTGAACCTTAATAGCCAAGATGAGGCCCAAACCATGGATTAGTCTCTTAGTGGCTACATTGCATAAGCAGTCAGTGTGGCACCATGAGAGAAGCCAGCCAGCCCCTCCCTGCTGCCCACCCTTACTGGTGACCTCTGTGACTCCACAGCCCAGGAGCTCCCGAGCGATTAAAGCTGCTTTCAGAACGCTTCCTCTTATTAAATTATATGGCGCATGAAATGATTCTACATCCCCAATCAAGACTGCCTCATCTCGGCACGCTCGCCTACGATGGCCACAGACCAGCCGATGCCCTAATGGATACCCGTGAACCAGCTGGCTGTCAGCCTCAGCTGTTAAAAATGTTGCTAATGCTTTCTCATCTCGTTAGGTTAAAGAGCCGTCTCCGGCTAATTATTTTATAAAATATTAATAAAACCTTCGCGGATGTGGCCGGCTGTGGAGAAAAGGAAGGGGGCCCTGCAATTGGGATGCACACAGTTTAAAACACTGGGCACATTCTGAAGTTATAGGAAAGGGAGGGAGCCAAGGGGAATGAATGCACACATCAGCCCCTCTAATGGCAAACTCAGACAATGAGCGCTTACAGGAATGTGCTCAGAATGGGACTACAAACCCAGGGTTCTCCCTCTGTGCCTGCCATCTTCAGGCATAAGAGGCGAGCAGGTTGTGCTCAGCATCATCCCCTGGGATTGGCAGATCTCTGGACTAGCCAGGCTTGATGTAAATACAGTGGTACCTTGGGTTAAGGACTTTGCTTCAGGATGAGAACAGAAATCGCGCACCATCGGAGCAGCGGCAGTGGGAGGCCCCATTAGCTAAAGTGGTACCTCTGGTTAAGAACAGTTTTAGGTTAAGAACAGACCTCCAGAACAAATTAAGTTCTTAACCCGAGGTACCACTGTATCAGGATCTAGTCTTCTACTTTCGCCTGAGCTCCAAGCAAGATCTTCTGCCTCCTGCAATCAGCTCCTTCTGGATTAGAGGATTCCTACTTCAAATCTGGTTCCAGGTATGACTGCCTGTGATCACTCCCTGGCCTTAGAAAGCTATTTCCTTGGCTTGGGGAAGCCCCGTGGCATCGGTGTTTAACATCCCCACTGTCACAAGACAAAAGAAGAAAATGAAGTACATATTTAACTCACTGGGGCAGCCTGCAGAGCCGACACCAAGAGCCAAGGTCACATTGTCTGGGCAGCACCCATAAACGGTCTGGCTGCAGTGGAGGAGTGGAGGAGGTAGGATTGTGGTTCCTATGGGGGGGGGGGAGAGACAAAAAACACACAGGTTAGAAATGAATTAGTTGGGAGTCCAACAACTTATGGAGGGCCATGGGTTCCCCATCCCTGATCTTGGCAAGTGGGCGGCAAATGATCAAGAGGATGAGATGCCAGCATAGGACAAAGGGATGTGGGTGCACTGAAAGCCTTGCCAGACCCACATGAGAGGGTTACCTCGGCAGCCGCCCTGACCCGTCACATAGATATCCTGTCGCTTTTCGCAGCGTGTCTTTTTGAGTTCGCACTCATTAGCGTAGGTCACACCATCAGAGCCACATACCTGCAGGGAAGAGAAAGAGGAGGTAGCTCCATCTCCTTCTGTTGTACACTCAAGACAGGCTTAGAAAGTTACCAAGGGCAGAGGTTGTGCCTTGGAAGGAAGCATCACTTCATGCTTAGGCTTGCGCCCACACCCGCTCATTTTTTTAAATAAAAAAAAAATATTTCAATTAAAATTTATGATGTAACCCATACCGCCTGACCATTCCTAGAGAAATACGAGGCACCAAACGCACCCACCCCTCCCAACAAAGGTACAACTCAGTACAAATAAACACAGCACATATTACAGGTAGAAGGAAAACAGCCGATCAGGATCCAATAAAATGGAAGGGGAAAAAAGTATTTACAATGAGCTATCGAACCAACTTGAAAATGTTCTAAGCTGCTGTAAGACCAGCACTGACCGTTGTATTCGCATATGCAATAAAAGAAAATCAATCTGCTGCAAATGTGCACTTTCACACCCCAGCCCATGTCTCTTTCCACCTTCAGCTTCTTCCATGATTCTACCATGTTACCTTTTCACTTGCCTTTTCTACAAACTAAGTAGCCCCAAATGCTGCAATAATACCCTGAGTTGTTTATGAAAACCCTGCCATGGGTGATTTGCTAGGCTTAAGGACAGCATGGGCTCTCAACACCTACTGGATTCCTTGGCACAGCTCCACAGGTATAGTCACACACACAGCGGTCATCTTCCACATCCTCATCCCACGAGCCGCCGTATTGTCGGCAGCTGTCCCGGTCACACTCGTTGGAGTCCCCAGAGCCAGATCCTCCTGACCCACATTCTGCCCAAGGAAAGAAAAGCAGAGTAAAAAAATACAGCTCCCTACATAAACGCTGGCTTAATCAGGACTGTGTTGTCGTCATTTATGTGATCCCACCACACGTGTGTGGAATTTAGCACTCAGCGTTCGTTTAAAACTTGTAGTCTTATTCTTATTATATTTAAGCACTGGAGCAATCTCACCAGGTTAATTGCATGTGTTTCCGTTGGTAAATCAATTAACTTAGTGGTTAGGTACTGGCGGCGCAGGTTTGAGTCATGCATCATTGTTCTGTAGCTGTTGTTGTGGGTGGAATTGTTTTTAAACGTTTTTATTGTTTTTATATGTGGAATTGTTTTCCCACTGCTTTCCCAAATGGAACTGGTTCCCCCCCCCTACTTTTTATTTTATTTTGCACTTGTTAATTGTTCTGTTTCGTTGTGCAGTTGGGATATTATAGTAATCTAAAAAAATAAAGAAATATGTGGAATTTGGTGCTCATTTAAAACTATAATCAAGTCTCTAGCTATAATACCACTATTACCCATTTTATTATTAATTATATTTTAGAGCTCAAGCATCCTTAGCCAGTTAATTGAACCTTCAGGGAGGAGGCATCTCTATATAGGTAAGAAAGGAACTGTAGCTCACTGACAGAGATTCCATTCCTGAAACCTTGAAGAGCTGCTGCCACTCAGTGCAGACAATACTGAGTTAGGTGGGCCAATGATCAGACTCAGCACAAAGCAGCATCCCATGTCAGTAGGTCTGGACTTTGCTAGGACCTTGGAGACCTGCTACCAGTCAGAGCAAGAGGTCACTGTGCTGGATAAGCAAGTGATCTTATTATAAGGCAGCATCTCATGCTCTGCGTAGTTCTTTGCTCCTCCTCATGATCCGCAGAGCAAGTTATGCTGAATTTGCAGGGGAAGAGGCAGGCAGGAGGTCCCAAGTTCAATCCCAGCTAAAAGGTACAGGCAGCAGGTAATGGGAAAGAAACTTATCTCTGCCTGAGATGCTGGAGAACCACCAACATCCAGGGTATACAATTCTGGAATAAATGGGTCAATGGGCTGGTACAAGGCAGGCTCAAATGATTAATTGGCCCGGGGGTGGGGGTGGTATTATCTCACCTGTTTTGCATGCAGAAGGGCTTAGTTCAAGCATCAAGTGGCAGGTGCCAGATGCAAAAAAGTCTCTTTCTGCCTGGAACCCTGGAGAGCTGCTGCCACTCAAGAGTTGATAAGACTGGTCTAGATCATGGGTAGGCAAACTAAGGCCCAGGGGCCGGATCCGGTCCAATCTCCTTCTAAATCCGGCCCGCGGAATGTCTGGGAATCAGCGTGTTTTTACATGAGTAGAATGTGTCCTTTTATTTAAAATGCATCTCTGGGTTATTTGTGGGGCATAGGAATTTGTTCACCAACCCCCCCCCCCAATAGTCTGGCCCCCCACAAGGTCTGAGGGACAGTGGACTGGTCCTCTGCTGAAAAAGTTTGCTGACCCCTGGTCTAGATGGACAACATCTTAGACCTGGTGCGAGGCAGTTTCCTAACCAAACTGAATACCTTTGGAAAATATGGGGCTATGAAATTGTGGCAAAAAGTTGGACATTTTTTACCATATGTGGTAGTCTTACAAATAAACATTATGGTTAGAAGTTTTCAATGGAATCAGCAAGATTACGGGTCAAAACATGCAGCCAAACCTGACTAAAGCCTTATTATAATCAATCTTTTAGTGTGGTGGAACCTGAACTTTGGGCCTCCCTGCCTATTGGCATCAGGCAGTGCCTTCACTGCACAATTTTCAGCACCAGCTAATAACACTTTTGTTTAGATAACCCTGCCCAGATATCAGTGTTTACTTTCTTTCAGGTTTTAATTTTCTGAATGTTTTAATTGTTGTTGTTTTTTTACTAATAATGTTACTGTTTTATCCTTTTTGCAAACTGCTTTGAGGTTTTTTTAAATAAAAATAAATAAACTCGTATATAAATTTTATGAAATAAATAATTAATAAAATAATAATAAATAATAATAATTATTAATGAGCTTTGAAGTTTCAGTGAAGAATATACACTTAAAGGATTTAATGATTATGCTAACAGCTGCTGCTGCTAGACTAATAACTGCAAAACACTGGAAGACCTCATCTTAATCTCCTAGGATTCCAATATCAAGAACAATGGCAAATTGCTTTAATGGAAAACCTCACCTATCAGGTCAGTGCACAAAGGTATGTATCAGTGACAGATAAATGGCATATGGTTTGTTAGAAATTTATTGAATGTGTGTCATTGTCGAAAGGCACATATTACCCACCCTCCCCATACATAGGGCTCTATAGAAAACAGTGCTTAGATGAACAGAATTGTCCCAATAAATACTGCTTCAAACATCAATGAGACAGATTTATTGCAAACTCTGTGTAATTGGCCATTTGTTTTCTCAACACTGTTATCGTATATTAACTCAATAAAAATACATTTAAAAATCATTAAATTGCGCTGTCATAGCCTTGCATTTAAAAACTAGCCTGGTAGCCATATGTGACAAGGAATTGTATTCAGTGGGCTACTGGAGAAGTGACAGGGTGCTCTCTCCTCTGCAAGTGAGCTAGTCAAGGAGGGAAGCACACTGCCCTCCCTCCACAGCCAGCATAGAAAGACACAGGACTTTTTTTCCCAGGGGGAACTCACAGGAACTCAGTTCTAGCACCTCTCAGGTGGGTGCCACTGCTATTCTAAGAGAACAAGGGATGTGTTCATGGTAAGTTTCCAGCACTTTTTTTAAAAAAAAGAAAAATAGCACTGGAAATACAGGAAGCTACAGAAGGAAGCTACAGCAGGAAGGGTCACTTGCTGTCTGCCACTCCCACCCATCCCTTGATCCTAGGCCAGGTATCCCCAAACTTGGCCCTCCAGATGTTTTGGGACTATAATTCCCATCATCCCTGACCACTGGTCCTGTTAGCTAGGGATGGTGGGAATTGTAGTCCCAAAACAGCTGGAGGGCAGAGTTTGAGGGTGCCTGTTCTAGGCCATGCTGGCTGGAGCGGATGGGAGTTGGGAGTCCAACAACACCTAGAGGGAATTTGGGTTTAATTACTAGTCTAGGCCATCACCCATGTATGATTTGGTTGCTCTGCCACGATTCCTTATATCTTTCTGCAGACTTTCTGGCTATGGGTTTGGAATCCGTGCTCAAGCATTCTCATTGACACAGGTTGCAGAATTTAACTTTTGCATTTCCCTAGGCACAGAGAAATGGACGAATTGCTTTATTTATTTATTAACTGCAACCACATCCCCACACAGAGCTATTCCAGTATCAAATTCCAAATTTGCACAGCGTGAGGGAGCATCTCCCTAATAAGAGGTCACACAGAGCTGAGTTCCAACTGGTTTCCTCAGCCTTACCTGCATTACTCTTAATTTGTGCCGAATGAAATGCTATTTATTTATTTAAAAAAATTTCAAAGTGCTCCCTCCTCATACTTTTCCCCCTCTTCCTTTTTTCCCCTTTTTATTGAGCGATCAAAGGTAGGGAGTTGGCGTTAACACAGAGAATTATTCAAGTGCTTCTCCCAGAGGGACAGCAACTTGGAATCCCATGAGGAGGACTCTTTGATTAAACGCCATCTTCCGCTGCCTGCTCCCTTCCTCAGCCTTTGCCTAACTCTTGGTGAAGTCCCGCCCCAGCTAAATTGCATGCGGAGCATGGTAGAGGCAGCTTTGGAACAAGAGGCAAGACTCCCAGAGAGAGCAGATTTTTTTCACTGGCATGGAGAGACACAAAGGCAAGGACTTATCTCTGGGATGGTGAGATGCTGAAACCAACGTCACGGACTCGGGCCCCACCTGCACCTTAAAGCAGCGTCATACCACTTTCAACAGTTGTGGCTTCCCTCAAAGAATCCTGGGAACTGTAGTTTGTTAAGGAATGCTGAGAGTTGTTAAGAAACCCCTATCCCTCCCCTCCCAGAGCTACAATTCCCAAAGCGGTTTGACAATCAACCCCTCTTTCCAGGAAACTGTAGGGTCCAGCTCACCTGGAGTCAAACGGTTCTAGTAATGTCATTTTTGGATCTGCAAGTTCTGGCACAGGGGTCAGCAAACTTTTTCAGCAGGGGGCCAGTCCACTGTCCCTCAGACCTTGTGGGGGGGGGCCTGAATATATTTTGAGGGGGGAAATGAACAAATTCCTATGCCCCACAAATAACCCAGTGATGCATTTTAAATAAAAGGACACATTCTACTCATGTAAAAACACGCTGATTCCTGGACTGTCCATGGACTGGATTGAAAAGGTGATTGGACCGGATCCGGCACATGGGCCTTAGTTTGCCCACCCATGGTCTGGCTTCTCAAATCTCATGTTTATTTCTTTATTTGCTGTGCTTCCCCATTAACACCCAGCACTCAGAGAGATACACTCCTTCTGTAAATGGGTGGGGGGGAACTTTTTCAACCCGAGGATGACATTTCCTTCTAGGCAACTTTCGGGGCAATAAACCAATGGTGTATGTGGCCAGAAGCAAAAGTGAGTTTGGAGCAGATTGATAACTATAGGTTGAATCCGGTGCTAGTCCTACTCAGAGTAGACCCATGGGAATTAATGAGCCTTAGTGAGGCGTATCTATTATCATCAGTGATTCTACTCTGAGTAGGGCTAACACTGAATACAACCAAGCAGCAGCAACAACAAAGAAATGATTTAATTAATTTATATAAAATGATATGCAATTTTACTTTCCACACACCCACACCCACACGCCCTTCCCCAGCCTCCTTCCAGGCAAGCAAGAAGCATTCTCAGAGTTGAAGGACACATTCTAGCAGGCAAAAACATTCAAGGAGGGAGTGTGTGGCTAGGGAGAAATCTGAGAGCAAGACAGAGGGCCCTGGAGTGGGGACATATATGGTATGGGGGTCTGAGGTCCCTTATCCCTGCCTTCTGCACTCAAAGTCTCTCCTTTATCCTTATTTCACATGCTTTAAAGAGACAGGCTTCAGAGCTCGGCAGTGTGACTTGGCGCGGCATAGCCAAATAAGGGGCCTGCCTTGTCCTCTTTTCGTCCTAACTTCCTCCCACGGTGATAGGAAAGTGAGAGAGGAACGAGAAAGAGAAGGGGAGAGAACAGCAGCTGGGTCCTTTCTCCACCCACCTCCCTCCACTCTTTGAAGTGTGAAATTAAAGCACTGATAAACCTCTTTGCCGAGGCCTATTACGTGCCGTCACCTTTCATTATTGGCAGATAAAAAGACAATGAGAGAAGGAGGGTTATGGGAGGGAAGGGGGGGTGGATGAGCAGCTTGTGACAGAACCACGAGGAAGCTTAATGAACAGAGAAGCAAAGCAGCTTCCACATGCGCACACCCTCACAGAGTGCACACACGAGCACACGCACCCCAAACTCAAGAGGTGTGCAAGGGGTTGCTAGGCAACAGCAGGAGGCCTCCTGAGCACACCTGGCCTACAATAGGGCTCAGGTGCAACGAGGGAGGAAGTGAGGGGGTGGCCACAAAGGGAGGGTCAGAACCTCCTCCACAGGCCACACTGTCTGTGCGTAAGAATAAACAGGCAGAAACCTGACACCAAAAATATATATATGCTAAGTTTCTAAAAACAGATGGGAGAACATTTTGAATTCCTCAGGGACACCTTTGCTGCTGACCGTAAAGCTATTGTTTTTTCAGCAAAGGACTTTCAAAGGGAGGCCACAGCAGGAAACCAGAGAGTGGAATCTATCAGCAGGTTTGATTCTATTCACACAGGGCTCAGTCTTTTGCTACAAATGCTAAACTGGTGAGGCAAAGTTTGGAGTTTATGATCAGTATTGTTTTGTTGTGGGGCGGGGGGGGGGGGGACATGTAACAGCCTGCATGGGACAGTATCAACATTTGACCAAGATGACTTATCTCAGGAATTTAGTAAGAATTTTGTTTCATTCATTCATTCAGCAGATTAAAAGAGATGAATTTTGAATTTCAAGGTCAAATTTAGATTCCAAAGCTCAAGTTTTGAAAATTTGGTAATTTTTCTGAAACGGCATGAATTTTTGTTTCAGTATTAAAGTTCTGAGGCTATGCTTTTCAGAAATGAATGGGAAATGGATCTACTGGAAAATGTTTTACTTTGAGCTGGGGAACCTCTGTCTTGTGGGTCAAATGAGGCCTGGAACACATCTCAATTTGGTCCATGATGTCATTTCTCCAAAACTATGCCCACCTGCCCTGCACCTGATGACATATGTGATGTCAGGTGCTGAGCAGGAAAGGATGTGGTTACAAAGGAAGATGCAGGAGCTTAAAGTGAGCTCCTGGTTGTTCCTTTGCAAGAAGAGCTTGCTGTCAGTGCCAATCAGCTCATGGGCACTGATAGCAAGCCCTACTGGGATCAGCTGCATTAAGCTGCTCCTGTAAAGGGACTTCAAAGGAGCCTACTATCACCACTGATACAGCAGTTAAAATAAGCCCCTTTGAATTTGGAGAGGTGGGTGGGCCCTGATCACATGTCAAAGTTGGTCCATGGGTGTAGGGGAGCTAAGGATCTGCCATGCCAGCCAGATCCAGTTCTCCACTCCTGCTTACCATCCTGCTGCTGGGAGCAGGGAGAGAAGACTTACCATCCTCGCAAGGGCCCGTCCTTGATATCTCAATGTCCTTTTTCAGCTGACAAGCCGCCACCCGCAACTCGCATGAATTGTCATAGGTGACACCATTGCTCCCGCACACTCGGGCCAAAGGTTGCTTCTCGCAGCGTGGGCAGATGCACTGCCCACCCACACATATGGCCCCAAAGGAGCACGTCGTAGTCCCACAGGTTTCTAGAGGTGGGGAAAGCCGGGTGGGGTGGGGGGAGAGGAGGAAGAAAAGCAGCTGCATTAGATACTAAGGCAATCATTATCCTGTGGGGAAAACATGGGAATACAGGAAGCTAGCTGAGTTATACTGTGTCAGACCATTGGCCCATCTAGATTAGTATTGTTTTCACTGATGGGCAATATCTCCCCAGTGTTAAAAGTCAGGGGTCTCATTTGCAGCCTTGAACATAACATAACATGGAAATGGCAGGTTTTGAACCCAAACCTTCTGCGAAACAGATGCTCTACCACTAAACTTAGTGCTTTGGACTAGTGGGGAAGTAGAAAAAGGATTCTCTTTGGCCCAGCAGCTTAGAGGTTAAATCCACTGCCATCTATGACATCCTTAGAGCTTGTTTAGGTGCATCCCACAGTCTTATCACCACATGGTCAGAAAATTTGAAAGGGGTATCTGAAAGGCGAACATTAATCTGGGAGAGTTGCACCACCTCTTACTCCCAGGCCTGGCTTCAGCACTGGGTAACTGCTGTAGTTCAAATGCCCACTGCTGATGCTTGTCCTGGGCTTAAAAACATGGGAACACGGGTAGCTGCTTTATACAAAGTCAGAACACTAGTCCATCTAGCCTGGTATTGTCTGCATTGACTGGCAACAACTTCCCAGGTTTCCAGACAGGGGACATCCCCAGCCCTGTCTGGGAGATGCCAGGGATTGAATCGGGGCCTTCTGCTTCCCTTGTAAAAAAACAACAACAAGCAACAACATTGTTCTGGCATGCTGATGATGCTAGGGAGGAACACACACCCCCAAGGCTGTTTGCAAAAGGCAATTAAAACCATAAAGCAACTTAAAAAAACCATAAACAATCCAATTACACGTAGAGATCCCCTTATAAATCTCTTAACTATCTCTGAAGAAATCTTTGCCTTGAGTTTTTTTCCAGCCTGCAGACTCTGCGAGGCAAAAGTCCTTGAGAAATCAAGCTGCTTGTTATCTCGTGCTGACGAGGTAGATATTCAAGTACCCAATCATCCGGCGGCAGCACTGAGAGTTCGCTGTTCGCTTTATCTGGGAAACCCAAATGAGGTTCCTCTGTTCCAGAAGACGCACAAACCCAGCGCTGCCCCTTAAGGAAATAGTTTAGAGGAGTGTTGTGTTCTCACTGGCGTGATCTCAGTGGCTCTTGCCACTTTAGGGGAAGGGACACAGATCAGAAGCAAAGCATCTGCTTTGCATGCAGAAGGTCTCAGGTTCAATCCCCAGCATCTCCACATAGGACTGGGGATGTCCCTTGCCCCAAACTCTGGAGGACCATTGCCAGTTAGCATGGACAATACTGATTATCATTATGATTTCGTCACTGTTATTATTGTTATAAACTATTTTTCATTTTATTATTCATTTGTATACACTGTATAATGCTCCTCCATACCAAAAATAACCCCCCAAAATATACATCTGCACATAGAAAAGTAGCACTGCAGGGAGAAGGCTGCGTGCAAACCATTTTCCTTGACACACTAGCTTTTGGTGTCTTTTTATTTTCAGTGGCTTTTGTGAAGGCAGGAGCATTCCATTACGTGAGTCCATGCCTGCAATCTCATGTGCTGCGGCCCAGGGGTAGGCTGATCACCTCGATGAGAACTAGAGCAAAGAGAGGCAGGAACTCACTGCAGTTGCCTTGTGCCGCCACCTCGATGTTGATCTGCTGGGTGCAGGCCCGCACGTGGAGTTCGCACTCGTTTCCATAGGTGTTTCCGTCCGTGCCGCAGACCGGCTGAGCAGAGGGGACGCACTCAGTGGGGCAAATGCACCTGCCAGTCTCTGCCTCGCAGATGGCGCCAAACTGACATTTCCCACAATGGTCTAAAAAGAAAGGAGAGGGAACTCACTGGTTAATGGAGGAAGCGCGATGGTCATCCAAACTGTACAGGTCAGTCTCGGGTTATGTGAGGGAACGTCCTATGAAACTCCTACGTAGATGGCACTGCAAATTGCCCACATGACTGACTGGTAGAAGATCCCCCAGGATCTTTCTCATCACCTGATAACTGAGATCTTTTTAAACTGGGGATACCAGGAAATGAACCTGGGACCTTCTCAGGTCCTCCACCTGAGTTGTGGTCCCTTTAGCTTAGTGTTTCAGCAATAAAACCAGCAGAGGGCAATTCAGTACCCACAAGAGGCAGCACCCCCCTTTTCAACAGCCTCTGTCAAAGCCTCCAGCTGACCCTGAGCACTGTCTTGGCTGGGGATGGAATATGGTAATGGGAGAGCCAGGCAAGCGTCTCTTTTTCTTCTTCGTCTTAATGAAGTGTCAGGGCGGTCGTAAAATCCTGCTACAATCTCCCACCCCCCTACCCCCCCTCTTCAGCTCAGTTCAGTGCAGCCGGCACAGAGGGAGGCTGACCCCCAAGGAAGGGGAAGAGAGGGGCGCTCAGAGACAGAGGGGTGACAACCAGCCATTAAATCTGTCAAAGCCAAGAGCCAGAGCCACAAAATGTCATGCGAGCTCTGTGTGTTGTTGTAAGCTTCTAAACAGGGGAGGCAGAAGGGAGTGCCAGGTCGGGCACACTTATAAAGCTGTATTAAGCCACAAGCTTGTATCAAGAGGAAAGCACAACTGCAAATCAGCAGCTGTGGAAGGGACCTTCCAGATCTACCGGAGAAATGTGGAGATTTGCAAGTTGCTGGTACTCATGGGGTCCTTTCTCGGGGCGGTGTGCATGTGGTTCTGTCATTAGAGCAGGTCCCTGCAATCTGTCTAGCCTACCTTGCAAATCTCTCTCCCCCCCCAACACACACTCACCCTCCTAATTGCTTGGGAGCTGCAAAAGTGACCAAGAGGGTGGGGGCAGGGTTGTCAAGACCATGGTATGTGCCTATGGGTCTTGAGTAAAGATGCCATATTTCCTAGTGGGGAAACACAAGTCCTGGATTTTTAATGCTTACCTCAAAGATAAATATCAGTTTGGGTTGTGTTGGCTAGGATTAAGGGGAGTTTGTGGAGGAGGGGGAGCTTGGCTTGATTTGAGCCTCACCCAACACTAGCCATGGGATAGCTCAGTCGATAGAGCATGAGACTCAATCTCAGGGTCATGGGTCTGAGGGTGTTGGACTAGATGACCCTGGTGGTCCCTTCCAACTCTACAATTCTATGATTCTTAGATGGCTGGTGTTCACTGGGACTGATGGGGCAGGAGAAAGGCAGCCCAAACAGTGGGTGGAGCCAGAGCCAATGCCAATGATAGGTGGAGTCAACTAATTCTAAGTTTGTCCCCATCCTCTTCCTCCCTGCTGAGTTCTACAAGGGCAACACCGTATATAAGCCATTCATCTGAGACATGGGGTACCACTGTGATTCCAACAAATACCACAGTGATCAGGCAGGGTTATAAGGGATTAGGTGGTCCTTGAGGTATCCTGGACCCAAATTGTTAAGGGCCTTGTAAATTAATCCAAGAACCTTGAAGCTGTCCAGGTAGCATACTGGCAGCCAATGCATGCTTTTGAGCACGGGAGTTATGTGCTGGCAATGGTCTGTCCCCATCAACCATCTAGCCACAGAATTTTGCACTAGCTGGAGTCTCCAGACCAGGCTTCCTCAAACTTGGCCCTCTAGCTGTTTTGGGACTACAATTCCCATCATCCCTGACCACTGGTCCTGTTAGCTAGGGATGATGGGAGTTGTAGTCCCAAAACAGCTGGAGGGCCAAGTTTGGAGGTGCCTGCTCCAGACCATGCCCAAGGGTAGCCCCACATAGATTGCACTGCAAGTGCAATAATCAAATCTTGAGGTTACCAATGCATTAATCACAATGGCCAGACTCATTAGCAGGGCCTTCAAGTATACCCTGGTTATACCAATGATTGGTGCTGTGAATGCAATATGTAGAAAAGAGAGATGCCCCACCCCCCAAACCCTCAGGGACACGAACTGGCAAGCTATGGTTTGTCTGCCATGCATTCCTAGCCAAGCGCCTTCTCTTCATGTTGTCAGGGCTGAGCCATAAGTCACTGGTAAGCCTAGCGAGAGCCAGAAGTCTGCTTCAGGAACTAGGCCATGTGTTACTGTCATGGGTCAAGAGTATCACCACCCCGGAGGAAAGTTAAGAGTCTGAATGGGAAGCCCTTCATAGTCCTTCCTGCTGAGATGTCAGGAGCCACACTGAGGCTAGAACCAGGAACCTTGAGCTCTCTGCGAAATTGCCCCTTGGGGCGAGGCACTCAGACCACAGCTTGGCGCCTCCTTTGGGCAGGGAAAGTAGGTGGAAGTTCCCTGTTTGTGGAGGAATTGCCCCCCCCCCCTCCGTGAGGTTTGTCTCCCTCCCACATTATTAACCATCAGGAGGAATATCTGAAAGCATCCCTGAAATACCTGGAAAACCTTTACATTATTAGGATATGTGAAGGCTATAAAGTGTGTTTAGATGCTCTTACAAGTGTTTAAATGTTTTTACACATTCTTCATGTTTTATTTCTTCTATTTTTAATTGTACTGTTTTACTGCTTTGCTGCTTGACACCCTCAGCTCCTTTAGAGAGGAAAGACAGGATATAAATTTAATAAATACAGTAATTATCAGGCTCTAGTTCACCCTAAACTGCCTAACCCTGTATGTCCCAAGCCAATCGCCAAAATCATCTGGAGAAGTGGTCCCCTGCATAGACAAGAAACACAACTCCTGTCAACAAGGAGCTGTGTCTTCAATGTCATGGGCCCAACACTGTGGAACTCCCTGTCATTAGATGTCAAGATAGTGGAAGTTTCAGTGCCTGGCTAAAATCATTTTATTTCAGAAGGTCTCTGCATCATGAATGCTTCTCTGGTGTTTTAACGTCCCCCCAATTTCTGGGATTAATATTTTGAAGACTTTTAAATTTTGAGGTTTATGTGTCGAATTTTGTACATGGTAGATTTTTTTTATCACTGCAAGCCTCTTTAAGGCCTAGATGGTGAAAAGTGGAATATACATTCTCAAAATAAATAAATAAATAATGAAAATAATGATCGGGCGCATAATGCTGAACTAGACAAGAGTATTGCCTTGATCCAGCAAAGCTAATTTTATCCACTATAGCACCCCTCCCCACACCCCTTCTCCTCCTCCTTGGCATTGAGAGGCATTCACCGACTGCCATTCAAGAGCATCAGCCGCAAAGTGCTTTCGGGACGGAGCGCAGCCAAAGGAGAGTAGTCCACGCCGGGCCCATTAAATCCATGGTGGAGGGTGATGAACACTTTGTGTCTCTCTAAACAGGCTCTACAACCCTGCGGGCTTCTTTCTCTCATTTTAATAGCTTCGCCTTCCTGGGAGCGGATGTATTTACAACATGACACCAATAATTCACGGCTCCTGCCATCTCTTTCTCCCCATCTCCTTGAGCGAATGTGCGTTCGCAGCATGGGGCGGACCGGGAAGGGGGAAAGAGGGGTTTGGGAAAGGTAGTTCGTCTTCATAATTCATTCGCCAAACCGTACTTCTTTTAGTGCCCAGAGAAAGAAGGAGGAGGAGGGGAGGGGAGGGAGGGAGGAATGGATCGCCTGGTTGTTTCTTTGTGAGGTCTCTAACTGGAGCTCCGCTCAGTGGTTTTGCTATTTGGGTTTGGTGGTTGAAGCCTTTATACCTGTTGGCATTGTCTGACTCAAGAGACAATGGAGTGCACTTCCGGGGGTGAAGTCATATTGCTGCATTGGCAGCACCAAAGTGATCACCCCAGGGTGCAAGTCTGGGCAGAGTGTATGGAGCTCCTGAGCTGCCCAGATGACAAGACCTCCCTTTCAGCCTCACGGATGAGGTCCAAAGGAAAGCAGAGTAGTATGTTTGGCACCAGCTGGGCTGCAGGAGTTGCCAGAAGGAGGCATAATAGGCACCATGCAACTGTCTTAGGGACTCCCGATTAGTGTGGGGCTTGCTCCTGAGCCTTTTCTTCTGATGATGATATCCCACAAAGCAGCATGGTCTTTATAGAGAAACTAAATTCCTGGCAGTGCCTTAGCTTTAGGCAGCTTCTGAAGTTCCGAAGTTGGCCCAGATTCATTATTGCCAGAGCGACACTGATGCAAAGCTGAGATGCTCACAGGCACAGCTCCTGCACACTTCCACGAGGGCTCGTATGGGACACACCCCCAGCGCACCGTGCCCAGCATGTTAACCTGTGCTCTGTGTGTCGCCTGCCAATTTAATTACAGCTTGAAATTGGCAATGTGCTGTCAGCTGCTGCGCATCACCGTACAAGGGCACAACTCAAATGGATGCTCTGGCATGAGGACTACTCCCCCGCCCTCCGCAAATCTCCCTGCCGCACAGATAGTTCACACTTGGGAAACGGCCTGCTTCCACCGCACATAATCACATGCCATTGCTAGGGCATCAGTGGGAAGCAAATAACATTTCCAAGGGATACAAATTCACCTGCACATCCAGCTCGCCTGCTAAGTAACCATAGCTGCTTTGACTAGCAGCCAAAAAGCAAGCCATTCTGTAACTGCCGCTCAAAGCAGCAGGGCTTTGTTCTGCCTCCCTATCCACCCCACCGCTTTCTGCTCTCCTAGGATTTAATGCAGTTTGGTTACTGAATGCAAGAGGACACCGGCACAAGCAGTTAAGCCAAGGAGAGTCTTTCTGCCAAGGTAAGAGTTTTGAGACACAAAGGCCCCCCTTCCGATGCTTCCCCCAGCAAATGAGCTCAGCATATCGCTTTCGGAAGGTTTTTCATGTAACCAAGTCAGAACATTAGTACTGTCTACTCAGATCTCCAAAGGTCTCAGGCAGTTATCTTTCCTGGCTCTACCTGGAGATGCCACTAGGGGTTGAACCTGGCGCCTTCTGCTGCACCACCAGCACTTTTTTCCTCTCTGAGCAAAGGAATATGCCGTACACCAAGTCAAACCATTAGCCGATCTAACTCAGTACTGGCTACGATGACTGGCAGCAGCTCTCCAGGGTTTCAGAGAGGGAGTTTTTTCCCAGCCTTACCTGGAGGATCAAGCTCTCCCCCCACTGAGTTATAGCCCTTCCTTATATTGCATGGTTAGTTCAGTCACACATGGTATGCATTATATTGAGGAGGGGAAAACCTATCAAGGCTCTTTTTCTCAAGGGTGGAAGGACCTAAGCGAGAAACAGACAATGAATGAGGAGCATGGCAATAGGTGGGATTCCACCCCATCAAATCAGTCTCTTCGGGCTCTTGTGGCAGTTTACTACTACTACTACTACTACTACTACTACTACTAATATTAACCACAACTTTAAAAATACAACAAAATCATAGTAAGTACAAACTGTCAAATAAAACCTCAAGCGATTTAAAAACAGAGCAGCGGAAGGCAGCATCATTACCTATACTTTTCCAACCTGCTGTGCCAAGGACCCTGAAGGTACATCGTCCTGGATCAGGACGTGCCCTCACCCAGCTTTTAAAACAGGGATGGGGGAAACCTGTTTCGCTCTTGATGCTGCTGGAAGACCACTCCCATCAGCTCCCAGTGCCAGCACTGTCTCTGTTGTCTTTTTGATTGACTACTGACTTCCAACAAGCCTTTGGAAGTTGAGAACATCCCCAGGCTGCCTCTGTATTAAGAGTTGTTTTTAATTGTTTTATCACTTGTGGTATTTTATGCATTGTGACCTGCTGTTATTTTTATTGATTACAGTTTAGTAGTTATTTATTATAAATGTTAAGAGTGAATTTCCATTAAATTATTATTTGATGATATTTAATTTGTCTGTGTCCTATTTTATTCTGATGGATTATTCAACATTACTTAATTCAATATAGGTAATTTTAAGGTTATGTTTTTATTATGACTTTTTTGTATCGGATCAGATTGCTACAAGGTGTGTGATGTTTGTTGTTGCTTCTTCAACTTGTAAACTGCCTTGTATATAGCTATACAGAAAGGTTGTATACAAATTAAAAGTGAAATGAAAAGGAAATAAATTTGATCACTGTAATCATCCCTGGCTGTGCTGCCTGGGGCAAAAAAAATTGAGAAACCAGCAGGCACCACCAGAGACTGAGGACCACTATCAACTTTTTATCCATTCTTAGTGGGTAACCTTAGGCCAGTGACTGTAGGGATGTATTAGTATTATCATCATTTTGTTGTTACTATTATTAACCTTGAAGTTAGATTACTGCAATGCGCTCTATGTGGGGCTAAACAAAATTAAAAAAAAAATCCTTCCAGTAGCACCTTAGAGACCAACTAAGTTTGTTATTGGTATGAGCTTTCGTGTGCATGCACACTTCTTCAGATTCTACCTGTAACTATATCTATGTGGGGCTGTCTTGGGTGGTTTTTTTATGATGAGTGGTATATAAGTAAGTAAATAAATACAACAATGTATAAAAACATATATTAAAACAGTTATATAAAAATCGGTAAAAACCAACTGCACACATAAAAAACTATTTATATGTAGAAACGATTTCAAATCCAATACACATACAAACCAGGATGAAAATCTCCACTTTGGAGGGTAAAAAACCCATCCCCTGGTTATAAACTCACCACAAGGGCCCTTGTGTTTCACCCTAATCTCCTTCCGGAGGGCGCAAGCCATGGCGTCGAGCTCACAGGGGTTGCCATAGGTGAGGCCATCACTGCCACAGACCGGGTCGTAGATGCTCTGGCACACTTGCTGGCATTCGCACACCGCTTCCTGGTTCTTCACCACGCAGGTAGCCCCAAAAGTGCACTCAACACTCAGGCAGGGGCTAGGCGTGCCAAGATCTGGATCGAGAAGGTAGGAAGAGAAAGCAAAGCTTCTTAAGTGTTTCGCTCACCTGCAAATCTTCTGCTCGGACGCGGTAGGTGAGGGGGTCTCCATCTCCAAGTGTACGGATTGAACGGGCGGAATATGTTTTGAATCCAATACAGCACTCAGTTAAAAATTACTTAGCTTGTAACTTGTGCTACTGGCGAAACGTTTATGCCAGAGGAACATCGCTGCGTAAGAATGCCTAAGCAAGTCGGTGGTAACTTTGCTGCACAATAGATCGTGCAATCTTGTTGCGCAACACATTTCCACCGGCACAGCTATTGCGTTCGATTCCTCTGGTGTGCAACATTAGAACTCCCCTGTCCAGCAGTGCAAATGCTTTTGAGCTAGTGGATAAACAAATGCAGGATTACGACCCTCTGTATTCATGCTCCTGTCATCCAACTATATGAAAGTTTCAAGGCATAGATGCTATCATTTACCCCTTACCAGGCCAGAAACCTCAAAACATGGAAAGAAGTCTAGCCTGTGTTTGCCAACCCTTCATTGTAGGTTCCACAGTTCACTATTTGGCAGGGAGCGATAAATCTATCTGACTGAAGAAAAATCTCCTGGAGTGCAGCCAAAAAGCTTCTGCTCTTCCTTTTAGTCAGTCAGCACCATATTGCTCCTTTTTATTTGGGAAGTAGAAGACTGTTTAGCCAGGACATTCAGAATTCTGAAATCCTGAACACTTGGGTTTTTGGGAGAGTAAAGTAAAATTTGTAAGCACGTGACTAACCCAAATGTCAAAAATGTGTTTCCTAGATTTGTGAAGGAAAAGCATATTTTGAAATTCACATTTCCAAAATTTTGCAGCAAGGCACGAGGCTAGATCTCATGAGTGGTGGCTTGGTTATTTTATCAGGACTCCTGCATGCTTTGAGGCCTCTTGTCAGTGTAAAAGAAAACTAGTGTACCTCATTTGTCCTGTGTTCATAGTTAGGAGGGGTCAAAGGGCAAGTTTAAAAAATGACCTCCCCCAAACCAAACACTGCCTCCTGGTGGAAGAAATATTTAAGACAGTATGTCCTGACCCCTTTAAAAAAACTATTTCATCATGAGTAATCAAACCCAGCTTCTGACATGATGCCACTTTTGAGAATCAGCATAGTCCAGCACCTAGAAATTTGGAATTAGGACTAGGACTCCTGGGTTTGCATCCCTAACTGTTCCAAGGGTTCATTATGAACACAAAAGCATCTTCAATGTGCCATCTAAAAGTAGTACTGTTTTATTTCCTGACACAGCTACTCAGGATAGCAGATTTCCTTAAGCAGCTAGTCCTTGTTGATAATATCTGACGTCAGCCAAAGGAATTTCTGAAGCCCATTCATACCCTTTTCAACCACGACTAGGCGAAAGCCACCTTTTGTGCTCATACATGGCAGAAGAACATAGCTGACAGTGGGTCAGGGAGAGGATTATCTCTCTTTATCACACATCTAAGAATCCTTTGTCACTTTAAATCTCTCAACTCACTCCCCACCCCCTTGTCTTCCACCAAGAGGCACAGTGTGGCAGATACTCACATCCCCAATAAAACCAACACCACTACCACTCTGCTTCAGATTTGCAAAAGATCCACCCTAAACACAGTCCTAAGTGGGGAGCAAGGGAGACTGCTTTTGCCAGCAAAAAGACACTTCTTCCAGTAAAAGGGGCTGTCCCTATAGAACCACTTCCATGTTTTCTAAGCCAGGTGTGGGGAACCTTTGGCCTTCCAGATGTTGCAGGACTACAGTTCTCATCACCACTAGCCCACATCTGGAGGCCTCAATGTTCTGGACACCTGTCCTAAGCATCCGTCTTAAGCATGAAAAGTTAACACAAATCCTTCAGGGTATTAACTTCTGGCTTCTTTTTACGCTGAGGCATAAGTTAAAGCAAGGAGGGAGCACCAACTCCTCAGTAAAGAGGACTTTATTCCCCTATTCCAATTTTGTGGGGGTTCCATATATAAATGTTACCATAGAACTACCTACACCAGGGTGCCTGTGGTGTTAGCTAAGGATTAAGGGATAATAATACATTAAAAGGGCAGCAAACGGCCAATTAATTAAACGATTAAAACACTTCTGCCAGGGGGTGGGTTGTTTATCTGCCTCTGGCACTTCACTATTTTGAGCCACCTCTGAGAGGGCCCTTCTCCCCTCCATAGAGAGAATGGTTCCCCACAGGTTTGGTTTATGCACTGTGTCGTTTCTGAACTACAGTTAACAAAGGGAGTAAGGACTCCTGGGAGCCAGTGTCACCATACAATTAAAGTGTCACCCTCCCCTCAAAGAATCATGGGAACTGCAGTTTGTTAAGGGCGCTGAGAATTGTAGAAATCTGCTTTCAATGTACAGTACATGGCCTAAGTGTCTGATTAGGAGCACGAAGACCCGGGTTCAAATCCCTCCTCATTGGGTGACCTTGGGCCTGTGGCCAGAAGGGCTGTACATATGACTCTACTCACAAGTTCACCACACGTTTCTCATTAAAACCAAGCTTCAGTTAATGTGCATGTGTGAACAGTTAGGGACAGTGCAATACATTTTGCCAGGAGAAAATTGTGCCACCTCCCGAGTCAAGGTGCATAGTATTCAAGGCTGGCCGAGTTACTTTTGCCCCGGAGGTCACCCTCACACCATACATTTGAAGAGCATAGCTTCCCTCAAAGAATCATGGGAACCATAGTTTGTCCAGGGTGCTGGGAATTGTAGTTCTGCAAGGGGGGAAGCTACAGTTCCTGGCATTCTTTTGGGGAAAGCCATGAGCTTTAAATATACGAAAATAAAGTAACAATTGGCTGTCCTCTTGTGACACCCGATATCAGCTGCTTGAGGCAGCCATCTCACTCAGCCTAATTATAGCTTATATATATAGACCTCTCTCAGGTTAATTTACCTCACAGGATTGTGTGAGGATAAAATGGTGGGAGGAGAGCCATCCATGTACACTGCCTTGAACTCCTTGGATGGAAGGCAGGACAAATACATTAACAAATGAATGTCTACTAAATCTTTGTGTGTGTGTGTGTCCCAACTTTCTTTTCAGGCCCATACCCCACTTTGCTGGGGCGATTCCCCCTCACACAGCATTATTTATGAGCATGAATGCCTCATTGTCCCTTCCAAGGGTAATCTATTCCCTCAACAGAACCTGCTCTGTAATGGGGCTCCTTTATCAACGTCACCTGGGCAGGTACACTCCCTCCTGCTCCCCTTTCCCAGCTCCATTTTGGAGCTTCTAAGCAAACAGGACAAAGGGACAGAGGGAGGGCCCATCATGGCCGCATAGTTGACTCCTGTTGTTGCAGCCACAATGGTGCCATTAATTGTGAGTGTGAGGGGCGGGACAATGGAGGTATTTTGCCGCCCTCACATCAAAAAGACATGGGAATCTATTCAGGAATCTATTTGTCTTTTGGGTTAACCAAAAGCTACCACATGCTTACTCAATGTACTCGGGGGGAGAAAGCTTGGTGGCGACTTTCTTGGTTTCAAAATGGAGAAAAGGAGATAGGGGGACGAATGGCTGCCCATTCCTTATAAGCAAATTACCCCAAGCTGACAGAGCACAAACACCTACCAGCTTGTCTGAATTACAGTGGTACCTCAGGTTGAGAACTTAATTCGTCCTGGAGGTCCATTCTTAACCTGAAACTGTTCTTAACCCGAGGTACCACTTTAGCTAATGGGGCCTCCTGCTGCTGCTGCACCACCACGCGATTTCTGTTCTCATCCTGAAGCAAAGTTCTTAACCCGAAGTACTATTTCTGGGTTAGCAGAGTCTGTAACCTGAAGCCTCTGTAACCTGAAGTGTCTGTAACCCAAGGTACCACTGTAGAGCCAATTCCAACATGGTTTCCTGACCCCTCCCCTGAAGTTTACATCTTTTAAAATAAGATAAAAGTAAACTAGCTATCTCAAAGTAAACCAAATGTATTTGCTGTGAAAAGCTAAACACTCTAACTGGTACTAATGATGCCCATGAAACAAACCTGTGGGTGTATTTATACACACCCACATTTTCCCATTTATTTTGCCACTGCTGCTCACAGTGGGAGGCAAGGAGGTATAGGGCACTGAGGCGAATGTTGCTGTTGTTCACAATGATAATAATGCATCTGTATTATTATTCCAAGGAGTTCAGGTCCTACTACTCCCCATTTTATCCTCACAACAGCCCTGTGAACTAGGCTAGGCTGAGAGAGAGCGACTGCCCCACAGTTACTCAGTGGGGCTTTGATGCTATGTGAAGATTTGCTCAGCCCTGTCTGCACCTTCCGTGACATCACCTCCCACAAGTTTCATGAGGGCTAGAAGCTTTGCTGCTTCTAAATAACGGTAGCGAAGAAGCAGCTCTGGTTCTGAGGATGCCTAGTTCTGTGCTTGCCTATAGAATTATGGACGGGAAAGTGCTTTGCCCCCATCAATCCACAGGCGAGACCCTCCCACGGCAGCCAAGTATTAAGTTAGAATTCCTCTTCGCTGCTGGAGTTCTCTTCAGCCTCAAGGTCACCCTAAGACGCAGAGGTTGTTCGGTGTTTCAAAAGCAGTCTCTCTTGCTTGAGAGTTTTCACTGGATTCATAATCTTCATGCAACCGGCAGGCAACAGGATCAAAGGGTGGGTGGGTGAATGCAGGGGTGGGGAGGGGGAGGAACCTGCTGTTGTTTCTGCCAAAGGCCGTATGCTGGTACTATGCAGTTTCAGGATGCTTACAGGCCAAAAGAGGAAAGCCAAAGGCAGGGATGAGGCATTACAGGGGCGGTATGTGCGTGTGGCAGGGGGAGGAGAAACCACATTCCATGGGGTTCAGACAACAGCCCCAAACAAGTAGAGAAAGGAGGAGAGAGACAGGCAGAAAGAAAGGTGGTGGGAGATATGGAAGACAGACAGACAGGAGGGTGTGATGCATGGACAGAACAATGGATAGACAATTACTACTCTTAGGCTTCAGTGAAGTGGAAACCTTGTGTCAGAGCTATACCTCTTCAGACTGTAGATGGGAACTCATTTGGTTGAATGCTCCTTGCAGAGATAGATATCTTATTTGTTTGCCTTATAGCACAGCATTACTTGCCCTAGCAACCAAGAAACTCAAGGTTCTGACAGATGTAACTAACTGAGCCCGTGGCATTAATGGGCTTCCCCTGCATTGCATGCAAACTGGAACCTTCTTTTGGAGGAATTTGTGATGAGTCACCGTCAATGCAAATAAACTAAACTGGACTCCACAAACGGGGGATTTATTCCTGCATGCGTATAGAGTTAAGGGTTTTCCATGCCCAGCAGGTGGCATGGCGTAGGAACATAGGAACGAAAAAACGAGTCTGCCGGATCAGGCCAATGGCTCATTATAGTGCACAGCATCCTGTTCTCACAGTGGCCAGGCGCATGCCCTGATGGGATGTGCACAAGCAAGAGGTGAGCACAACAGCACTCTCCCCACCTGCGACTCCCCATTCAGAAGCATGACTGCATCAGACAGTGAAGGCAGAGAAAAGCCATTGGGCTAGTGGACACTGATAACCTTCTCCCCCATGAATTTGTCTAATCCTTTTTTTAAAAGCCATCCAAATTGGTGGCCATCGCTGCCTCCTGTGGGAATGTGTTCTATAGTTTTAACTTAAGTGCTGTGAGAAGGAGGACTTCCTTTCATCTGTCCTGAATCTTCCAATGCTCTGCCCTACCTCCAAGATCCCGGGGCGGCATATATGGTGTTCCATCCCAGCTTTTATCCACATTGAAGTCTACATCTAATCGGGTCCTAATGCAATTTCCTAACTTCTTCTTCTTCTTCTTCTTCTTCTTCTTCTTCTTCTTCTTCTTCTTCTCATAGCTGAGTAAGATTGTCCTCCATAAACACGGTTTTAACAATGAGTCCGTAAGTGACTCTAGAGGCCAATTCTGGATCCACACATCCTTCCACAGCAGTGGGGACATTGGTTTCTGGGCATACTGGCTCTCAAGTTGTTAAGAGCTGGGACCGGAGGGTTGGTGTATGGCATGCAGAAGTTCCTGCTCCTGGTATTTATAACAGGCCCAGTCAATCCAAAGGCTTCTTACTGCCTGCTAGTCAAGGAAGAAGACATTGGACATTGCTATTCCTTCCTGTGCCTGAAGTGAGTGTGTTGGCATGAGACAACACTGTCCCCAGGTATAACCCTCCCCCTGGAGTGGCTACTTTCATTTATGCACACACACAAAGAGAGAGAGAGAAAGAGAGAAACACACCAAAGATGAATGAAAGGGTCTGAAGACAGCATGACAAGAAGCCAGGCAAAGGGATATCATAAAAACCAACCAGGAGCAGCCCAAATCACCTCATTCGCAGGGAACAGGAGAACCACACAGTGCGTGCTGGAGAGAAGGGACACCATTCAGGGTGGGTGGGTGGGTGGCAGTGGCCTCTTGCAATGACAGCAACCATGAAAAGCAAATGCTTGTGGCATAACTCCGTGCATAACCCGTCTTGGGGAAGAGGAAATGCAAAGCATTTTACAAGGCTCAAAAGGGGGAAGGGGTTGCTTAGTCCTTCGGACTAAGGGCACAAAGAGAAGAGGATGGATCATCTTGGGCAGAGCTAAGGAAGGGCGGTGAGGAGGGGGGCAGGAAGGGTGAAAAGCCGACCTCGGAGCAGAGACATCCTGGTGGGGTGCGGTGGGGCACTGTGCGGACGGGCCTCCTTTCTCCAAACAGGCAATGCTGGAAGACACAAGACACACAACGGAAAGAAAGAAAGAAAGAAAGAAAGAAAGAAAGAAAGAAAGAAAGAAAGAAAGAAAGAGGAAAGGACTAGAAGAAGAAAAGAGAGAGAAAGAGCAGGAGGAAGGGAGAAGACAGACAACGCTATGGACAACCTCCCTCTTCTGCCCCCTTCAGACACACCCTGTTTAATTCCTCCCCTCCTCTTGCAATGAAGAGCCCAGCACCCAAGACCCACCCAGGGATGGGACTAAACGACAAGAGGTAACTCTGGCAAGTTGCAAACTTTCATTGGCAGTTCAATCAGCTGAAGGTTTTGTCAACTTATCGTGGGAGGAGGGACAGTTCTGAGTGGAAAGCTGGGTGGGTAGGGAATTAAGCTCTATGGCTGAGCTTCAATTGCAAGGGTGTTTTAGCATGTTAAAATAGTAGCATGGGGAAAACAAAAGTCATTCAAAGTTGGCATTTTCACATGATAAAGAATGGCAGCTTATCTTCTTTTTATTAAATGCTGCAAAGTACAGTCATACCTTGGATCCCGAACGCCTTGCAAGTCGAACGTTTTGGCTCCCAAACGCCGCAAACCCAGAAGTGAGTGTTCCAGTTTGGAAGCGTTCTTTGGAACCCGAACGTCCGAGGGGGTTTCCGATTGGCTGCAGGAGCTTCTTACAGCCAATCAGAAGCCGCGCTTTGGTTTCCGAAAGTTTTGGAAGTCGAACAGACTTCTGGAACGGATTCCATTTGATTTCCAAGGTAGCTCCATCTCACCTCTACATTCCTTTCCTATCTTACAGCTCTGCTTTCAAGCTGCTTCTTGGAGCAGTGTCAGAGCATGCTTAAAGTGACATACGTATTTAAACATCTCATCTGCAGTTGGGAATGTGGGCTGAACATGTATCAGAAGTGCAGTGTGTGTGTATGGAGAAGGGTGTGGGTGGGTGTCACTGTAGTCTAAACTGCCCCCCAAGTATTGTTGCCCTGGAATATTCACCCAAGCTAAACCTGGGTCCTGTTAGCATCCCACTTTTTAATCATCCAGTTAACAACAAGGAGAAATCTGCATCCTGCTACACACATGAAGCTGCCTCATACAGAGTCAGAACGTCTGTCCATCTTTGTTTAGTGCCACCTACTCTGAATGGCAGCTGCCCTACAGGGTCCCTGCTTCCTTATTAGTTGGTGAGTCAACCTGGGACAGTCTGCATGGAATGCGTGTGCTTTGCCTCCAAGCCTTGCTGTGAGCAGCACAAGCAGAACATCACCTTCAGCTGGACTTGCAACCAGTGACTTGTGAGCAATATATATATATATATAAAGCCTCTCTATCTCCAGAGGGTCCACATCAAATGGGAGGAGGTGGCTCACTTTGCATGACAGAGGGCATGCCTTGCTGGTTAGAGGCCAACCTTTGAGCTGTCAAGCGCAGCTGCCTTGGGGGGGGGGGAGCATCTCTCAAGTCCTGGCTGATGGCATATCCCAGGAAAGGTTTCATTTGTTCCCTAGCTGTTTGGTGGGAGGGGGGGGGAGAGATCATGTTGTGTCCACTGGGGTTGGCAGAGTACAATGCCCTGGAGAGAGGAGGAGGGGGGGCAGAAGGCCACCCAGGACACACGAGAGCAGCCTGCCCTCTAAAAATCTAAAACAAGGCAGGTTGGGTGGGGGAAGAGAACACAGAAATGCCTCCAAGCGTTTCCTGTCCTGGATCTAGCAAGGAACAGCTGAGTCAGGCGCTCTCTGTGCCCCTGAAGAGCCTTTGGCCTCCTCTGCCAGGTACGGATAAAAGCCAGGAGCAAACCTTGAAGCTCTGCCAAGCTCTGTGCCGCGATTTCAGGCTTCGGGGGCCTTTGGCTTCAAAGGTAGTTGCGTTCCATTTGCCTTTGATTGGCTTTGCCTAGCGCACTTTCAAAATTAATCCCTGGGCTTTGCTAACAACATCATGACTCCCACGGGGTGGGGGTTTTTTTTGGGGGGGTGAAGAGACAGACTTCCCACTCCTCAGCTCTCTTCCCTTCCTAGGAGGAGGGAACTGTGAGGTGAGGTCTGCAAATGATGCTGAAGATACAGATGGATACTCTCCCCCCTCCTTTCCAAAGGGACATACACACTCTGCACTCTTCCTGCTTACAAACAGCCACAACTGCTGGGTTGTTCAGTTTGCCGCTGTTTCTGGGGGACAGGGTGTTGCATCATATACCTGTCCCTCAAGGAGTACACTCCAGCAGTTCCTTGTTGGATATAGTCTGAGGCCTCCTCACCCTGTGAACTTTCCTCCCCTCAAGTTCCTTGCCAGCACCTTCTCCTTTTTATGCTTTGTCTCAACTGAAGTTCCCACCAGGTCTTCCCTGCCCCACCCTTTCCCTTTGACGGGGCAGTGAGTCAATCCCTTGAGTCAATCCTGCTGGGCAGCTGGGACTACGGGCTCTTCTCAGTGGTGGCCTCACAACCTTGGCGCTCCCTCCCCAAGGGGCTCTGTTGGGCCTGCTCACTTCAGAACTGCAAGTCTACTCTAGGGAAATCAATACCTGTTTCACGTGTATCAGGCTCTCTCCCTCTCGACAGATTTGAGACAGACAAGAAAAGACGAAGGCAAGAAGCATGGCCTACAGATCACACCTGTAAACTGAGAAAGGTTTGTAGGGCAGAATGGAAATGGGGGAGAAGGCAAAAGGTGTGGAGAGCATCATGGGAGCTGCCCCAAAGTGGCGTTACCTGAGGGGAAAGGAATCACCTGTGGTGCAAAAGGACAGCAATGGGAGCTGCTTCTGAATGGCATGGCAGGCAGAGTGGCATGGCAGGTGGGCGTCACAAACGGATGGACAGACAGATGGAAGGGAGGAAGGCTGGGAGACACGGACTGAACACTCCAGACACCGTTATTCAAACATTCCCCATTACAAAGAGGGAGCGAGGAAAGGAGGGAGATGACCAGAAGGCAAAATCCCAAGACAACCTTAGCCAGAAGGAACAGAGCAGGCACAGCGGCACAACCACTTTAGAGGAGATGAGCCGGCAGATCAGACCTGCCACCAGTGGCCCATTAAAATGGCAAAACGAGCAGCGACTTACCTTTGAAAATTGGGTTCGCGGGGACTCGTCAAATGATACAGGTAGAGAGAAGGGCTTGGGCCTCTTCCACTCTCAACTACTAGGGAGGCAGGGAGCAGTTTCGCACCACTTACCACAAGGGCCCTGGTGCTTGACCGGGATGGCGGCTCTCTGCTGGCACTCAGCTTTCTGCCGCTCGCAGTCGTTGGCATAGGTCCGGCTGTCCCTGCCGCAGAGAGGCCGGTAGGAGCCATCACAAGCGATGCGCTCGCACGAGCAGCGGGCAGTCCCCCGGCGGTTCAGGCACACGCCGTTAAAGCGACACTCGTCCTTGCACTTGTCTGGGAAAGAACCAGGCAGGAGAAAGCAGTGAAATTCGGGAGCAGCACTGGATGGTGGGTCAGTAGCCACTTTAAACTAAGAGGCACACCCAATCTGTCCCTTCCATTATTGACTACTGAAGAGGGCTGGGCTAGATGGTCCCTATGGTTCTTTCCAACTCTATGATTCTGTGACAGAGTAAGTCCTGGGGCCCAGGGTGAATAAATGGTAGGCATTTCTCAAACTGAGAGCTCTCTCGTGCTACTATATATTTTATTTATTTGAATATTTATCAACTGCACTTCTGTGCAAAATATCAAAAGGAGGTGTACAGGCTAAAAATGCAACGGAAACATCAAACATGTCAGTAAGAGCAAGTGGCAAAGCGTCTCAGGTTTGAAAGGCCCGTCTTGAATAATACGGTTTTCACAGGAAGCAGGGGCAGCTCCTGCAGAACCTCTGGTGGCAAGGAGTCCCACAGGGCAGGGCTAGCAGCACTAAAGCCCTGGCCCCTGATAAAAGTCAGCTGACCCTCAGGGGCATGTGTGGGACTGCCAATAGTTCCCTCAGCTATCGGGGTAGAGCATAAGGAATTAGATGGTCCAGAAGGTTCCAAGTTTTTAAAGTCTTTGTGAATTAACACAGGGATTTTGAACCTGGCCCAGCAGCAAACTGGCAACCACTGCAGCCGTCTCAGCAGCAAAGTGACATGCTGCCAGTAAACTATGTGGCCACTACGTTCTGCACTAATTGCATCTTCCTGGCCAGACGCAAGGGCAGCCTGACATACAGTGCATTATGGTAATCAAGTCTTGAGGGTTACCAATGTATTGACCACTGTGGCTAGGCTATGTGCAGTTGAAAGGAGAAGGTGCCTAAGAACCACGCACAGATCTCAAGCCATTGTGGAGAAAGATGTGCATATTAAAATGGTGAACGGAGTACTGCAGACACTGGTTGGTGAGCAAAATCTCTAAGTCACATTTTGTGGTATATTGTACACATTGGCTGGTGAATGTGCAAAGTCTCCAAGTGAAGAATATGCATTCTGACCAGTGAAAAACATTGGTTGACGGATGAGTGCTTTGAGCATTCTCCACCATCTTCCACAGAGTTTGCACGCTGGCAAGTCACATCAGGAGCAAGAGGGTTCTGATTCTATTTATTTGTTTTGCCCCTTCAATCATACTCCTCACTGCCTACAGGACTTGCCTTTCTCCTCTAGAAGAAAATGGTCCCAATACTTCTTTACGGGGAAATATAAATGAAACCTATTGTGATTCATTCTAAGGACAGGGCCTTACCAATGCTGGCCCCCCTCCAACTGCGGAAATCTGTTGCTAGAGGTTTTTGTTTCAGACACCCTTCATGTCGACCTGTAACAACTTGGAATTTAGACTCTCTTACCCTGAAGCAGGCACTGTCCTGACCGCACTTTCTGGATCTCGATCCCCCGAATGGCGCCCGACCTCAGCATGACACAGTCGTTGTCATAGGTTACCCCCTCATCGCTACACACTGGATCCCGCTTCGGTGGACAGCTCTCAGGCCGGAGCAGGAGCTCAGCACGCCGAGTGCGAGGGTTGACCCGGCAAACTCTGTTCATGTCGTTGTGGGTGCTCTTGCAAGGGTCTGGCAAAAAGTAGGTGAGGAATGATGTGAGCATATGGAAAAAGCTTGCAGCCATCTCAGGAATTGAATCTGGGACTTTCAGTGTGCAACGCTGCTTCTCTAGCACTGAGCTATGGACTCAACACTGCAGATATAGTTTCTCCACAGAAGCTGCCTTTGATTTATCTAGTCCAACACTGTAGAACTGAAAGCAGCTCTCCAGGGTCTCAGGACGGGGGTCTTTCCCTGGCACTCTATTCCCCTTTCCAGAGCTGCAATTCCCAGAGTTCCTTGGGAAGAGAGACTAACTGTTAAACCACTCTGAGAACTAAAACAATATCTGAAGATATTCTTCAGGTATCTGAAGAAGTGTGCATGCACACGAAAGCTCATACCAAGAACACACTTAGTTGGTCTCTAAGGTGCTACTGGAAGGAATTTTTTTATTTTTTATTTTGTTTTGACTATGGCAGACCAACATGGCTACCTACCTGTAACTGGCACTCTGAGAACTGTAACTCTGCAATGGGAATTGGGGGGGGGGGGTCCTACTCTCAGCACCCTTAAAAAGTGATGGTGTCCATGATTCTTTTTTGGGGGGGGCCATGATAGGATACTGCTTTAAATGTTTATTGCAGATGGGGCATAACTCACAACACTGCATCGCACACACAATTTCAGAAAAACACACACCCTCAATGGCTACCTGATAGATCTCCATGGTTCTCCATGGAAACCTACCCACTTGCTAGAGACTAGAGAGCCTTGCAAGAGTTCACACCTACAGACTTATTGCAGAGTGCAAGAAAGGTGAGTCAAGGGTCCCGGAAGGATACTGACCACTTAGAAAAGACAGAGTTTCCAGGTGGTCGGGACATGGTCAACGTCGAAAAGAGATGTGCAGAACCAATGTGCATGAGCAGCCATCACACACACACACACACACACACACACACACACACACACCAGGTATCTGAGCACAGGTGGAGATCCTTGGCCTTCCAGCTCCCTCCCACCTAATCTGGGTTTATCGAAATCGCCTTCCATTCACCCCTTGGGCACTTTTATAGAAACACCAAAGATACAGGACTACTTATTGGCTAATCCTCCTTCTCTGTCTCTCCACAGGGGCATTTTCAGCACCCAGCTGATTATACCTGGGAGGAACCAACTTGATTCCCACTTCATTATCAAAAGAAATACATATGCACAAAAGGGCATTATTTCATAACAAACATAACCCACAAGCTCTGAAAAATAAAATAAAATCCGAAGACTCTGAAATATCTACATTCTTATCCGGCCCCTCCCGAGAGGGAGAGAGAGAGAGAGAAACCCAAAAGGGAGGATGGAGGATTAACACATCACCATGGAGACTAGAAGAGCCACACATGTATATATTGGGTTGGGAGAGAGAGGACTCTTTAACCTCAAAAACACACAGCAGAGCACGACTGAAGCTGGTTACAAATTTTGGTGGGTACTTGGGCAAGAGGCCGTTTTACCCGAGTGGGAAAAACAAAGCAGAAAACAATTCCCTTGAGAATGTACAAAGCATTTTTGTTTTAGCTTTTAACGATGCACAGCCTCAGAGTACTTTCAGACTAAGACAGCCTTTCCCAAACTTTTGAGTCCCCAGGTGTGGTTGGACTGCAACTCCTACGCACAGATGGCATGGAGATGATGGGAGATGTAGTCCCAAACCATCTAGGGAACCAAGGTTGTGTGTGGGAAGGTGTTTCCCAAACTTGGGCCTCCAGCTGTTTTTTGGACTACGACTCCCATCATCCCTAGCTAGCAGGACCAGTGGTCAGGGGTGATACGAATTATAGTCCAGAAACAGCTGGAGACCCAAGTTTGGAAAACACTACTCTAAAGCAATGGTGGGCAAGCAGTTGATCACTACATGTTTGCTGGACTCCAACTCCCATCAGCCCCAGCCTGCACGGCCAATGGTCAGGGATGCTGGGAGTCATAATCCAATGACACCAGAAGGCCCACAGTTTCCCCACCCCTGGACTAAAGGTGCCTGGGAGATGGGAGAACCATTTAGAAAGGAGGTTCTCTGCTGTGCCTCTGCATGAGCGGCTGCTCTGGCTTTTATTAAGACACTGAAACACAGATGGGGAACTCCCATTAGCCTCAGCCAGCATAGTCAACACTGAGGGAAGATAGGAGTGGCAGCCCAGCAACATCTGGAGGGCCAAAGAGAGAACAGTGAGGCAGCCGGAAGCCCCAGAAAACTCACCACAAGGTCCGTCAAACTTCTTGAAAAGGTTCTCTTGCTTGTCGCAGGCGTGCCTGTTGAGGTGGCACTCGCTGCGGTAGTCCTTGCCATCGCTGCCGCACACCACGTTTTCAGGCACGCCGCTGCATGAGGACGGGCAGATGCACTTAGCTGACAGCCCATCCGTGGAGCGGGCACAGGTGCTTCCAAAGCTGCAGGTCACCTCTGCACAGGGGTCCTTTGAACCTGTGGGAAAGAAGAGGAGGCACAGGGCCTGGACTGATGAGCATGCAAAAGCATGACTGAACAAGGGAACTGATGAGAGGTGCAATCTTTGACAAGTGTGAATGGTGGGGGAGATGTTGCCTAGGAAAGGCCCTTAACAACTTGGGTCCAGGATATCTCAGGGACCCCTTGATTCCTTATACCCTTGCCAGATCACTAAGGTCTTCAGGTGAGTCGCTGTTAGTGGTTTCCTGTGGGTTCAGTATTGTGGGTCAAATTTTATGGAACCTCCTTCCAGCTGAAGCCAAAGAGGCCTCATCTCCCTGTTGAACTTCCAACAGTTATTGAAGACTCCCCACCCCCACCCCGAAGCCTTTTAAACTGAATTCTCATTTTATAGTTTTATCTCATTTTTAGTCTTATTGCATTGGGGTTTTTTGTACACTGCTTAGAGATGGCTGTGGTTATTGCTGAAATCCCCACCAAATGGTGGGAAATAGACCTTACAGAACTACAATTCCCAGAGTTCCCTGGAAAGAGGGATTGTCAAGCCATTCTAGGAATTGTAGTTCTGTGAGGGGAATGGGGCCATCACCTAATAAATCTCGGCACCCTTAAAAAACTACGGATCCCAGGAGTCTCTGGGGAGGCCATGACTGTTTAAAGTGTAATGTTGACATGATTGGCGCTGCATATGGTAAACTAACCTCTTAGCATACTTAATGCTCATTCGAACTTTCAATGTTTTAAATTAAACAGTAATTGTTGAGTTCTCAAAGGTATACGGTAGCGTACTTTGATTCGTTACGGCTATTGTGCTCCTGTGCTTAAACTGTCTCTTACATGGATGGCTCTGAGTACGACGTTATTTGCAGGAAGTTAGGGATATGAAATGACTGATACTAAAGGGAAATGGAGAGGATAAAAGACTTGGAAGGAGTTTGTGGTAGTATTGTTATATTATATGAGCTAGGCCAGGAACAGGGAACCTTCTACAGACTGAGGGCCACATTCTCTTCTGGGCAGTCTTTCTGAAAGCTGCATGCCCATGGGGGGGAGGGGCGGTCAGAAGCCAAAGAAACCCCAAACTGTGCCAGCCACGGGACATCTTTTAACGCACCATGAGCAAAATGTAATGAGGGAAGGAAAGAGACATCAAGAAGCTGCTCTACATTTGACCGGGATGGGCCTAGTCTTATTTATAGGCCCCGGCTACAGCCTCGTTTATTTAATTATTTATTCACAACCCCTTTCATTTGTCACTCTCCTCCCTCCCTCCTCCTTTCCCAATCCCCTATTATTATTTTAAATAAATCACTCTGGCACTTGCATCTTCCTCCCTTCCCTGCTTCCAGGAGAGCCCCCAGCGGGAGACGAGAAGCTCAGATTTATCGAGAGAGAGAGAGAGAGAGAGAGAGAGAGAGAGAGAGAGAGAGAGAGAGAGAGATCCTCATCAGGGGAGGGCACTGAGAATGGAGGGAGGGAAGGTCAACTTAATTTACTTGGAGACATGCAGGCTGGGGGGGTTGGGAGGTGTTCATTTGCACAATTCTTCGCCAGCAGCTGGTGCGTGCCATGTTACCGAGGAGGGTCCATTAGCCTCACTTACGGCCAGGCCTCTCCAGGAAATAAGTTGCTCTGGGGCACAAGCCACACTTAGGCACATCAGACTGTGTGTGCATGCACAAAGTGCTTCTGTTGCAGGTAGACCCGAGGCATAAAGAGGCAGGCCTGTTTGTCATTGAGAAGGCTGGGGTGGCAGCAAGAGGGGGAGCAGGAATTTTGGCCGAGGGATTCAACGCAGGACTCGGAGAGAAAGTGCCCCCAACTTTCCTTCTCCTCCTTCCCCAGCTCAGCTCTCATGTATCCACACAGGCTTTCAGGCGATCTCCCTTAGCCTCATTCTCTCTAGACTGCCCCCAGCTAATGTCTGTTTCCAATTTCCTCCCTACTTCCCGTTTCCAGCTAAAGCTCACTTCCTGTTTCCTCCCCACCAGACATCCACATACTTCCTGCTAATAGGGTTGCCATATTTCAAAAAGTGAAAATTCTGACAGCTTTTTTTTGCCAAAGTTGTTGAGCTATTTTTAAGAGAAACTGGCAAAAAAACGACGCTGCCGACACTGCTTGCCATACATCCAGATTTCCCCAAACATTTAGCCAATTTCTGCCCAGACACTCCATTCGATTGCAGTATTCCGGGTATTTATTTCCAAGAAAATCCAGGCATTTGGCAACCCTACCTGTTAGTGACAGAGGTGAGATTTAAAGAAGGGTGGAAGTGTTCACACATGCCCAAAGGTTTGGAGAGTGGTGAGAAGAGAACAGGCCTGGTCTGCAGTGGCTCCCAGTCTACAGAATGCTCTCCCCAGGAAGGCCTGTCTGGCACCAATCCTGTCATTTGGGTGCCAATCAAATACATTTTGGTTCTCCCAGCCTCTTGTGCAACATCAGTTAAAGGGCACTGTACTGTTTTAACAGGATAGTGTATTGTTGTATCCGTTTTTAGTAACATTTTAGCGATTTTATTATAGCATATATTTTCGTTTGCTTCCTTCAGTGGGAAGTGATGTATGCAGTTAATAAACATAACCCTAAACCTTCCTGAACTAGGGAATTAGAGGCTAGACAAGGAGGCTTGTCCTGACCCATGTGAGTCAAAGCCCAGCTCAGTTACTCACCACATGCCCCTTTGCTGATGACTTTGATCCGGCGCTGTTGGTTGCATTGAGCCTTCTCCAGCTCACATTCGTTGCTGTAGGTAGAATAATCCGAGCCACAGACAGGGGCCACCACTGAGGGGCACGTGGTCTTCTTGCACACACATAGTCCCTGGGAGGGGCCTGTTGCACTCCTCTCGCACACGGCGCCAAACCCACACAGCACACCTCGACACACTGGATTGGAGTGGAAAGAAGATAAAGATAGTTAAGCAATGAATGAGGGTTGGTTTGTCAGAAGAGGGGAAACTGAGCATGAATCTCAACTTGAATATAGTGCGTGTGTTTCCAGTTCAAGATTCTAGTCCTTATGGCTATGGAAAAAAGACTGAACATTTTTTATGGCCAATAAGCCTGTGTATATAATGAACTGGGATCTGAGAAACTCACACGCAAGCTGCTACCTTAAGAGCACGGACTTCCTGAAGTCACTCTCAGCCTTAGCGTTTGCGAAATGGAAACAGTGGCCTTCCTCACAGAGTTGTCATGAGGGCCCAGCAACTAAAGTCAACGAAGGGCTTTGTGAATTAATATGCGTTGTGCAAATGCTACATCACAGCAGGATGTGGTGAGATCTCGGGAGGTGATGGAAAGAGGAGCAATTGTGGTAAGAATGGCAATTTGGGATTAAGGAAATGATTTTCAATGTGTGGCACTTTCTGGCTTGGCTCTACAGAATCATGGAGCACACTGCAGAATGCATCCCCAGGGCTTCAGGCAAAGGACATTTCCAGCCTTGAACCTGGGACCTTCTGCATGCAAAACACTTATCTGCATCCCTTTCCTTAATAGGAAGATGGGAAGCTGTTTTACACTGAGTCCTAGAACTACAGAATCATAGGACTCTGTAGGGTTGGAAGGGTCCCATGCAGGAATCACAGGAGCCCCCAAGAGTCTGAGAAAAATGAGCTGGGAAGCCCCAGCATGGAAGGCGGCCACTGGCTGGCTGCTCCCTCAGATCCCCCTGTCCCGTGCTACATCCACCGCTGAGCCACAGCCCCTTTCTCTGAAAATAAAGGACAATGGCTCTCAATAAAGGATTGAAACGGGAATATAGGAAGCTGCCTTATGCTGAATCAGAACTTTGGTCCACCAACCTCAGTGACTGGCAGCGGCTCTCCAGGGTTTCAGGCAGGAGTCTCTCCCCTGCTGCCAGGGTGCCCAGAGGGAAGGCCAGGAGCCCTTTGGCCACCACTTGTCTATTTAGGTCAGCACTGTCTGCACTGACTGGCAGCATCCCTTCAAGTTTCCAGGTAAGGGAACATTCCCAGTTCTACCTGGAGATGCTGGGGGGGGGGGGGGTGAACCTGGGATCTTCTGCTTCAAAGCAGATGCTCTACCCTTGGGCTTTTCCCAAAGGAGGAGGCAGCACCAAGCTAGATGGACCCCCCCTTACTAAATCCTAGCACTCCAGGTGATGGTTATCTTTACATACTTCCTCAAAAGATAGATAGTTTCCTTGGCATGCTTTTTCTCCAATTTATCTATTTAGGAACAGGTGCCCTGCTTTTTTCTCTCTCTGTGCCCTGAGGCAGATAATGACAAGATAAACATAACCAAACACATGAAGCCTCTGCTCAATAATCAATGAACAACTCAATTAGCAACCCCCCCCAAAAAAAGTCCAGTGACTCAACTCAATAAAGCCATAAAATCAACATTAATCAAAATAGTCTACTCATCACAGATAGTTTTGCAAATAAAATGTGTGTTTGGCGAGGAGGGGAGCCGTAGTGGCATAGCGGTCAGAATGCTAGAATGAGAGACGCGAGGTTCTGGGAGACCGGGGTGCAAATCCCTCACTTGGCCATGACGCTCACCACAGTGACCTTGGGCAGGCCAGTCCATGCCATCCAGCCTAACCTACTTCTCAGGGTTGTTGTGGGAATGAGATGAGGGCGGGGGGGGGGGCGGGGGAGAGAACCATGGATGCCAGCTTGAGCTTCCTGGAGGAAATGGTGGGATATAAACACAATAACTAAATAAAACAGAGGTGTGGGGGAGGCTGCAGAGGGAGGGGTTGAGCCTGTTGCCAGATTGTTTTGGGTGTGAGTGTCAGAATCTGAGGAACAGGTTACCTAGGGTTGCCATATTTCAAAAAGTAAAATTCCTGACACCCGCAAAGACCTCAAAACCTACCCCGAAAATAGTGACTTTAAGCTTTTTGAGCTGTTTCCGCTGCTTTTTCCATTGCGTTGCCATACATCTGGGTTTCCCCTCACATTTTGCCCAATTCCCTCCTGACGTATGGCAAGCCTAAGGTTACCAGACAATTTGGGAGCAAATGTCAGCAGCAAGTTAATGGTAGTAGATATGTGTGAACAGCACACTCCAGTGTGGGGGAACTTCAGACCAGGGTGGGAGGGCTGAATGTGATCCTTAAGACTGCTCTGTTTGGCCCTCAGGAACCCCCCCCCCAGCCCATGCCCCTCGCAAGCCTTGCCATCTTGAGTGTTTTTGCCTGGCTGGAGTATGTCCTAAGAATATAAGAAGAGTCCTTCTGGATCAGGCCAAGGGCCCACCTAGTCCAGCATCCTGTTCTCACAGTGGCTAATCAGGTGCTTCTGGGAACCTGGCAAGCCACTCCTCCCACCATGAACACCTCTTACTTGCCCGGGAAGAAGACAGCAAAGAGACCTGTGTCACATCCTTTGCTTTACTGTTCTTTAGCTTAACCCCGCCTCCTTTTGCACCTGGCCCCACCCACTGCTGGCACACGGTCCCTGGAAGGTTGCAGGTACCTCACGCAGCTTTGTTTTAAAAAAGAAATCATGCTTTGTTTTGTTTCTGAAAGTCTGCAAGGCAAAAGAGAGAGGACAGACACATCATAAATCAATCCCTGGTTGCAGAGGCCCTCTCAAGCCAATATACCTGGCAGTTCTCCAAACAAAACTGTTGAATTGCTGTTTTTATTTCTGAGTACACAGTGTGATGTTGTATTGTCCTTTTACTATTTTTTGTTGGGAGCAAAAGAGGCTGTGGCAACCCTGTTGGATGAGAGCATTTTATTATTATTATTAAGTAATAATTTGGCTCTTCTGTTTTTAAATATGCTTGTTCATTGTTTGCTTGTTTTGATCTCATTTTGTTATATTTGCTGCATAAATTCAAACTCCTTTAAAACTTTCTGTTTAGATTTTCTTAAATTTGTGTTTTAAAATAACAAGTTTCTAGGGGAACTTTTAAGGCTTTGAGCCTCAAACCACAACTTGATAGACACACAATAATTACAGATTGCAATTAGGAATGTGGCGGGAGGGTGGGTCGCCTTCCTAATAAGAGATGCACTATTCTTGTTATCACGCATGCTAATCAGAGGAGCCAGCACCAACCAGTTCCCCATCTAAATTGCAAATGAAGGAGAGGTGCTTGGCTGTTCTTTTTTAATTTGGGAGGTGGGCGGTGGTGGTGGGAGGAATGGCAGGTACGGGAAGCTGAGAAGTGTGTGCACGCGCGCACGCACACACACACACACACACACACGTGTGACTTTTCATGTTGTCTCCAAAGCGAGGCGCCGCCGTTATCCAGAGCATCAGCCTCAGATCTCGGACACCAGGGTAGCAAATCCTCATTTGGCCACCGACAGCCTTGGGCTACTTGCTCTTAGCTGAGATGATTCTGTGCATCTTTGATCTCGCACACACATACTCATCCTTACAACCAAATTTCAGGGTTTTTTTTTAAGCTGCAGTCATTTGCAGTCTTTTTCTTCTCAGTGGGCCCTTCTGGGTAGAAGGAGTGAGGCAGGAAGTGGCCTAAAGGCACCAGGGCCCCCTCCAAACACCTGTTACATCCACACCGCCCATTTAAATCACGCTTCTCCCTTTCTCAAAGAATCCTGGGAACCGTAGTTTGTCAAGGGTGCTGGGAGTTGTAGCTCTGGGGATGAACTACAGTTCCCATGATTATTTGGGAAGGGGGAGGTGTGCTTTAAATGTACAAAGCCACAGTACATTTTTACAAATGTAAAAAGCCAGCCTTTTATCACAGATTTTGTGATGATTTGTGCTCTTGATGTGATGATTTGTGCTCAGCCTCTCCAATTCAGGCAGGATTTCCTGATCCACAGGCTCTAAGGCTGGAATCCAAATCCCTGGCAGGGAGCTGCGGGCTTAATGGAGAAGCGGTGCCGCCGCGACACCCACAGTCCTTGCCACTCATGCTGTCTACCCATTAGGTGGAAAGTGTTCAGCAGAGTAATGCTGTAATTTCTCCTGTCTCCTTCCTCACCTGACTTATAGTTAAAGGCCAAAGCTCAGTGGTAGAACCTTCTGCTTGACATGCAGAAGGTTCCAGGCTCAATCGCCAAGAACACCCCCATGTCGCACTGGGGGAGACCGCTGTCTGGAAACCTCGAGAGCTGCTGCCAGCCTATGTAGACAATATTGGGCGAGGTGGACTGGATATAAAGCAGCTTCCTCCATTCCTCCGATCCTCACCCTCTTGACCTGCCCAAGCTGACAAGTGCTTCCATCTCTCCTTGCTGCTCCTTTTACAATCACTTCTTCCTCTCTCTCCCTTCCCCTCCCCTCTCTATTTGTAGCAAAATTCCTACTCAGCCATGAAGCTTTTGGGCTAGCCCAGGGGTCAGCAAACATTTTCAGCAGGGGGCCGGTCCACTGTCCCTCAGACCTTGTGGGGGGCTGGACTATTTTTTTTGGGGGGGGGGGAATGAACGAATTCCTATGCCCCACAAATAACCCAGAGATGCATTTTAAATAAAAGGACACATTCTACTCATGTAAAAACATGCTGATTCCTGGGCCATCCACGGGCCAGATTTAGAAGGTAACTGGGCCAGATCCGGCCCCTGGGCCTTAGTTTGCCTACCCATGGGCTAGCCTTTGTCTCTCAGCCTACCTCACAGGGTTGTTGTCAGGATAACCTGGGGAAAGAGTAGGAATGCCATCCTGAGCTCCTTGGAGGAAAGGTGGGATATCAATAGAGGAAGAAAGGAAGGAGAACTGGCATAATTAGTTATTGCCCTCAATAATTCTGTTGATTTATAGCTGCTTCTGTGAGGATTGATTTTTGGTTGTTTGCTTATTTAACTTTGTAAAAAAAAAATTGCTGCTTAACTATTTTTCAGACATATTATATATATCTCATACTGTTCAGATCCCTGCTTGGCCATGAAGCTCACTGGGCGGGACCTTGCAGTCAGTCACTGCCTCTCTCGGCCTAACAGACTTCACAGGGTTGTTTTAGGGATTAAATGGGGAGAGGGAGAGCCATGCCCCTTGGGCTCCTTGGGCAAAACAGGGCAGGGTATAAACACAATGAAAAATACATTTCTCTCAGCATTGCCTTGTGGAAATTGAGGGATGGAGAGCTGGGTCAGAAATGTCAAAAACACATAAATGCCCTGGCATGTTTGTCAGTGTTAAGAACAGCCCCTCTCGTGCCCTCTCCACCTTCGCAATGCACACACACACACCTATTATGCATTTCTCCCCGTTACTGATTTAGTTATATGTATATTTTAATTTATAATTGTATAGGAACATCGCAGACCCACACGCAAAGAGGCTGCGTTCTACGGACAAAGCGCCCAGCTAAGGAAAAGGCCTGGCCTACATAACAGCGGGAGAACGGAAATAAATAAAAAATAAATGAATAAAAAAGATAATGTGTGGGAAAAGAGAAATCATAAAAGGGGAGAGGAATGCTTTTTTAAAAAAAAGAAAAAGAAAGAAAGAAAAAAGAAAAGAAAAGAAAAGAAAAACAGCACGCTTGCCGGCGGTTCATTTACACTTCAATACTTGGGCGCCTGGCTTCAGCTGCCTGGAGAGAGTTTAAGCTCATATGCACAGCAACAATGCACAGCGCTAAGAGACTAATATCGTCAAATAAATAAAGAAGACGAAGAAGAAGAAGAAGAAGAAGAAGAAGAAGAAGAAGAAGAAGAAGAAGAAGCTTTCGTTCGCTCCTGCCCAATATCTAAAAGCAATTTATCATTTTTATGAAGCTCTGTGGATCGTCTCTTTCTCAGCACGCATATATATATATATATATATATATATATATATATATATATATATGAGAGAGAGTCTTTTTCTGGAAACAACCCCCCCCCCCCATTTTCGCACAGTGAGATAAGGGGGTGGGGAAGGGAGGCGAGAAAAGCAAAATGGGGGTCTAAAAATGCAGAGAGAGAGAGACTGACTTGATGGTTATTTCCTTCCCTTTCTCCACCCCCACATCCAGCCAACCAGCCCACTCCCCACCCCACCCCGGCTGCCCTCCTCCCCATCCTTCTTGTGCTCCTTCTTCCTGCAGCTGAAGTCTTAAAAGAGTTTGTAGTGCATTATCAAGCTGTCACTCAGAGAGAGAGAGAGGACGGCACAGAAGACAAAGAGTCTCGGTGGTGCTGGGAGAAGACATGTGTGTTGGGAAAAGGTCCGAAGGCACATAGGTACCTCTTGCCAAGCTGTGGGGGCTGGAGCTCAACGGTCAAGAAAAAAATGAGCTGTATCTCAAGTGGTTAGAGCACCTGACCGGCATGCAGAAGGTCCCAGGTTAGACCCCGCCCCTGGCATCTCCCGGTAGATCTGGGAGAGACACCCTCCCTGAATCCATGGAAAGCACCTGCTAATCAGTGTATCCCCTAGTGCAGGCATAGGCAAACTCCGGCCCTCCAGACGTTTGGGAGTACAATTTCCATCATCCCTAGCTAACAGGACCAGTGGTCAGGGATGATGGGAATTGTAGTCTCAAAACATCTGGAGGGCCGGAGTTTGCCTATGCCTGCCCTAGTGAAGCCTTCTGGATGCAAGGGCTGTAAGCTCAGCAGTAGAACATCTCCTTTGCATGCAGAAGGTCCTGAGTTCAGCCCCTGGACTCTCCCATTCGGAAAAGGGTGATGACATTTTTTTCCCCCACCCTAAGGGCAACATTCCCTTATGGGAAAGCTTGGAATGGGGGAGGCACGTGCCAGTAGTGGGCGGGGTCAGATGCAAAAGTGGGCGGGGCAATGTGTGTAAATTATTTTTGCACGCTAAACTGGTTTCTACTCACACCCCATGCAGGCAAGACTATAGAAGCTCCCTTAGGAATTCATTGGTAAACATAATAATAATAATAATAATAATAATAATAATAATAATAGCTGTTATTGTTGTTTCATTTTTATGCCACACATCTGACTGGGTTGCCCCATGAATAAACAATCATTATAACCTTCATGAGCAGGCAGGGGGTCTTCTCGGTAGTGGCACCCACCCTGTAGAACATCCTCCTATCAGATGTCAAGGAGATAAGCAACTATACAATACTTAGAAGACATCTGAAGGCAGCCCTGTAGAGGGAAGCTTTTAATGTTTAGTCATTTTTTATATGCTGGAAGCCACACAGAGTGACTGGGTGGGGTACAAATAAAGAAATTATCATCATCACCACTGTCCACACTGGTTGGCAGTGGCTCTCCAGGGTTTCAGACAGGGAAGATTCCCAGCCCTACCTAGAGATGCCAGGAATTGAACCTGGGATCTTCTGCACTACCAGAGATTCCTGTACACACACTCCTATCTTCCCGTGCTCTATCCAGGTAACAGAGACACATGATCACAATCTCAAAGCACATTCCTGCCAAGCAAAAGTCATTATGGAGGGAGCATGGAGTAAGGCTGGGTGAGGGGGGTGGTTTGGGGAAGGGGGGTGGCCTCTCAGGAAGGCCAGAGAGAGAAGTCTGCAGGGCCGGGTCTGGGTTTTCCCACCCCTGTCTGAGTGCATCCCAAGAGATAGTGGCAAGTCCGAGCCTGAGGCTGTATCAGGCGCCCTGCTTTGCGTCTGTCGCCCATGTTGGTCTGAGACTGAGCCCATCCCCTCGGTTGCAAGATAACTTCCCCTCCTTTCCCTATTTCATTCTGTCAGGGCCAAGGCCTGGTGAATAATTCAGCGCAGGTTCAGCAAGGCTCTCGTGCCTCTGCCTCCCCTGGCAGGGCTGGGAGCATGCGAGGACGCAGCTGGATGGGGAGGCCATGAAAGATATATGAATGTGGAGTGGATGGCATATGGCTGAGTTGCTTCGCAGTCCTCCCGGCACCCTATATATCCCTTCCAGCCGCACCTTGCTCCAGCATCTCTGCCCCACACCAGGGCTGCAGCAGGGTTGAGGGGAACCATCACAGCAGTCACACTGCAAGGGGTTACTGCAGAAGGCCCCGGGTTCAATCCACAGATGGAAGACATCTGCCACAAACTCTGGAGAGATCTTGCCAAACAGTGTAGACCCAAGGGCCACATGCCCTTATTGGTGACCTTTTGAGGGCCACATGCCAGTGGTGAGCGGGGCCAGAGGCAAATTTGAGCAGGGCAACAAATGCAAGTGTTCGCCTTTGTCCAGCAGGCCAGTTGCATATTCGCACACTCCATCCTCCATCCATCTCCTCTCATTCCATGGGCCAACTTTGACAAGGGGGCAGCACAAAGATGACAGGTGATTGACAGATGAATAATCCCACCAACTTATCCAATTTGACTCCTGGGAGTAATGGGAGGAGACAGCAGGACTGAACCGCCCATCAGGCGACATTACCCACCCATGGGAGCGAAATCACCTGACTGACAGGTGGGCGTGGCTTAGCAAAGTCCGGTGTCTCAATCCGAAGTGAAACCTCTGACAGGCCAAAACTGGCCTGCTGGTTCCCTGCCCTGGTGTACAAAATTATAGAGCAGTGTAAGTACTGTTAAATATCAGCTTATTTCCTGGCTCCTCACTGCTGTGATAAGGATGGGGATATAACCCAGGAACATGCTTACATCAGCATGCTTAACTGGGTGGCTGAATACATGAGAGAAAACATCTGAAAGGGCATGGTTCCCTGTCCAGAGAGAATGAACTGACAATCTTGTAAATAAACAGTGCACAAGGAATTCTGTGCTTGTCTGAACTGGGCTGCAGTCGAGAAATTTCAGAGCACTGTCATCGTCGTAACCCATTGAAGGATGGAGGTTTTCAGACATCCTATTGCCAAACTCCTGAGCAGCTGCTAAGGAATCTTGTGACTGTTGTTAGTCACAGTACAGTATCGAAACCAACAAACAGAAAAGCTTTAAAAAAAAAAAACCCATCAGCAGTCTATCACTACACCTCCTCTCGTCATTGGCTAGGGGCCTGTGATGCCACAGAATGTTTGTGAGCATCCTAGCCACTCAGAGGCGGCCGGTGAGATGCAAGCAACAGAATGTTGACAATCAAGAGCAAATCTCTGAAAAGAAGCAAAAGGGTCAACAGCCATGGGAGGAGTGTGGGTGCGGGGGGAGAAAAAAACAGCCATCTATCTTGCCAGATGCTCCTTGATTGAACAGTGATATATTGTGGTGGGCTCAGAAGGAAAGCCATCTCAGTAGGCCCAGGTGTATTCCCCCCACCCCACTTTGGGTTAATTCCAATCACTAAGCTAAAGCTTCCTTCGGTCTTTCCCATTAAAAGGATGGTTTGCCACAGCTGTGCTGTAGACGGATGTTTGCTGGGATGGGAGGGCAGGAAGACAGGGTGGGGAGTCAGGGAAGAAGGAAGGACCGCTCCATTCTTCCAACCTTTTTGGCTGTACATGAAGATGCTGCTTACCCACACTTGTTACTGAGACAGTAGGAGATAATAATGAAGCCTTTTTTTTTTATAAGGCTACAAATTATTTTAGCTGTCAGGGTCAATTAATCAAAAGTGGGGCAGCTCAGCTACCCCCAAGGAGTACAGGGATGAAATCTGTTATTAAACCTTCTACTCCTAAAACACCCAGGAGAAAGAGGTTGGGGTGGGAGGGTGGGGGGCTTAAGTGGTGGTCTTCTCAAAGAAAGGGCAAGGAGCACTTAGCCCCCTCCAAAGCCTTTTCTTCTTATTAGAGAGGTCCCTGGCTCTTCGCAAAAGGTGCTTATTATCGGCCATTATATCTCACTGACTCAGTCGGGGTCCAATCTACTGAGCAAACAAAGAAAGATCCACTTCCTTGTGCATCACAGGGAAAGAAACAAAGAGAATGGTTTTTTAAAATAATAATAATAATTAATTTAACTGAATTTTTAGCTGGAAGGCTAGCAGCCACCCCCTTTTCACCTCGGCCTTTCCCCTCCTTAACTGCAGCCCCTTGGGGTGATATGATGCACTGGAAGGCTAGTTTACTGTACCCACAATACTTCTGCAAAAGAAAGCAATCGGCTGGGGTTACTTCCACGCCTCCCTTCCCCCCCCCCCAAATACATAGGAGTGACAAGCTGCATCTGCCCCAATGCAGTTTTTTGATGCAACTGTAAAGGGTGCAGGAGTCTTGAACTCTCTCTCTTATTCTCTCTCTCTCTCTCTCTCTCTGTCTGCTGCTCCTTCTAGTTAATCAATTACCTTAATGGATGAAGAAAAGCTTAAGCTGACTAAAGAGGTGCCCCACATAATTTAGCAGGACATTTTACTACGCCTTCTAATAGCAACCTCAGGTAGTGAGCACCAACTGGATTATAGCCAAAACAGGGCTACAGAGAATCCAAGCAGGAGGTAAAAGCATATCCATGGTGGGTAGGGATTGGTGGGGGCAGATCCCCAGGTTTACACCAACATACCAAAACCTTATACCCAAATCCTAAGGGGAACCAATTGGGATTGAGTATTGTGTTGGTGACCCCCACATTACAATTCCGCTCAAATCCATCTGGATTTAAGGATGGGCACCCAGGTTTGCTTCCTCTGCCCTTCCTGTCCCATTTTCCTTGTGTGTTGTGTCTTCTGGATTGTATGCCTGTGGACAGGAGCTGTCAACTTCCAACTGATTATATGTAAGCCACTGTGGGAGTCTTTTTGGCTGAAGAATGAAGCACAAACGCACTAAATAATAAAATAAATGAATGCCCTGTGTTTGCAAGGAGGGGGTCTTAATCCATAGCTTTGTTTCCACCAGCAGCGGGTGGGGGAGATGGATTTCTCTCCAAGACACCTCTAAAAAGCCAGGATGAATAAATGAAATGAAGGCTTTAATGTTCCCAGTGAAATGTTAAAAACATGGAACGGGTTTAAGATAATTGGCTCCATCATCAAGGGTGGAAGTCAGAGGGGGGTGGCGATGGTGGCCCATGTTTGAGTCAGAAGGTACACCCCCCCCCAAATGCTGAAATGGGAGTCCTTTATATGCAATCAAAATTCCAGGCGTCTTGGCAGAAATGAGTCTAGTAAAGCAAGGGAAAGGAATAATCAAATGGGAAAACTTACCAGGAAAAATAAAGGATGAATGTTTTAAGGCGTGGACTGAGCAACGCTTTTAAACCCACAGTTAAATTAAATTAAGGCACCGTGGGGGGTTGTCCCATTTATTTCAAGTGTGCCTGGCTAAAAGAGGAACCCAAATTGGATGAGAAAGGGTGGGGGGATGGCGGGGGGGGGGATCCTCCCCAAACGAAGCGTGATGCGAAATGGTCTTGGGATTCCCACTGTAATAAACGCGACAGCCGATTCCTGATTAAATATCAAACTGCAGGTGGGCTGTTAAGGGATGGGAACATTCTTGTTAGATTATTGCGTCTGAAATGAAATCTCATCTAAAGGTGCCATGGCAATCTTTTATTCCTCCACAGACAAGGGAAGATGCCTTTGTGCACAGCAGGCTGAGCGGGTTCAAGAGAGAGGAAGAGGGGGAGTCAAAGCCAGGCCAGCCAGCATCCCTGTTCCTGATGCTTAGGGAGTGAGCCTATTTCAGGAATTCCTGGCTGCTGAATACATACAAAACTGACTATGGCTTTTCTTCACACTTGACAGCAGATCTATGTCAACAGAGCCCGTCAGGTACTTGAAGTGTGATTATGAGTCCTTCTCCTTTCCAGGATAAACACACCCAGTTCCTTCAAGCTTCCCTTCAATATCACAGCCATTTTTGCTGCTCTCTTCTGAACCTGTTCCAGTTTCTGTTTCCTTCTTGTGATGCTCTTATATGGAGTCCGAGCACTGGTCCATCTACTCCAGGAAGGGGGACCCTCACGCCTAGGGACCAGATGCAGTCTTCCAGGTCTATCTGGCCTCCAGAATTCTCCTTGGGTCACAACCCCTTCTCTTCAGGCCACACTTCCTTTCCCAGACCATACCCCTTATCTTCAGGCCACTCCCTTCTCAGGCAACACTGCTGCCCTGCCCTGCATCTTCCTTGTGTGCTTTTGCCCGGTGATAATGTGTGATAACATCTCTTGCTGGCCTGGATGGAGAGAGGGAGGTCTGCAGATAATCCGACTTTTGCATGGCTGCAATGTAACCTACTGCAGTGTTTTTCAACCTTTTTTGGGCAAAGGCACACTTGTTTCATGAAAAAAATCACGAGGCACACCACCATTAGAAAATGTTAAAAAAATTAACTCTGTGCCTATATTGACTATATATAAAGTAATTTTTCCATTTTCCCCACGGCACACCAGGCAACATCTCGCAGCACACTAGTGTGCCGCGGAACAGTGGTTGAAAAACACTGACCTACTGTACAGAGGTTACAGTCGCATCCATTGCTCCAACCATTTTTGCTTCTGGCCCCTGGCCACTCATCGTATGTTCCTATGCTTTTGCACACAGCAGGTTGCACTGCATCATGGATTTTGTAGTATTACAGCTAGATAAACAAGTATTGTTGGGAATGGACAAGATTACAGGTGGAAGACTTGGTAAGAAAGGTTTGGAACCATTGGAGGGATAATTGTGCTTAAAAAAAGTGTGTGTGGGGGGGTCATAATTTGAACTGTGGTCCAACAACAACAACCACATTGGCTAGTCTGGTTGTAGCTGAATAAGCACGCATTGGACTTGAGGGGAAGCTCCCGATTCTGGTAAACTTGCCCCAGCTTAATGCAATTGCAAATTCCAACCCTAATCCTGCTTTTTTTTTTCCAGGGTCTGGCAGCAAGCCTATGTATTGGGGAGGAGGGGCAGCAAGAACAAGAGACGTGTTGCAGAAGATCAATTATAGTGTTAGCCTAAAACCTTCAAGAACGGCAGAGACTCCTGGAAAGGATTGGATTAGCAGGCGGGGGGGGGGGCGGAGAGCAGGAGCTGTGTAGCTGACCTTTTCCAGCCCTCACCACCACCTCCGCCCCTGTTGCTGTAGGAAAAGAGACGGGAGTGAGAGAAAGGGGGCAAAGGTTTGTCAAAACAAAATCCACATCCCTAAGGCTTACTCGTCAGTAAGCGCGTGCAGCGTCTGCAATCTTGCTGGGGAAACAAAGCGTGTGATTGCCTACTACTCCTAATTCCCCCCCCCCCCAACGGTGATGCACCTCCAATTTCCGCATGCTTCCCTTTCCTACTCTTCTGCCAACTGACCTGTTTCCAGGAGGGTTGTGGGCAGAGAAGAATTAAGGAGGAATCTCCGGAGTAATTTGAGGAGAGGTACGCTTGGCAAAGGAAGGTGAGATGGCCCCAACCTCAAACATGTGTGGAATGGCGAGGGCAGGATGTTTGCCTGGGCCTGGCTGAGTGGAGGGAGGAGGAGGAGATGGATGTCACTGCTCATCCCTTCAAACAGGTAACCCGAGTCACTTTCTGTGGTGTAACAGCTGTCCTGATGGCAGCATTCACTGCCTCCTCTTCCCCCACCCGCTGGGACCAGATGGAGGATGGAGTGCCACTGCCGCTATAACAGCAAATTAACAAGAATGGCTTCCAGACCCTGCCCAGACAAGTGGAGACACCCCCAAAGAATGTAGCCCCCCCACACTGAAAAAGGAGGGGTGTCCTCACTTTCCCAGAGCAGTCACACCAACAACATACACAAACCAAGCCACAGCAGAAGTGACCCGTGGAAAGGAGTCTTTATTCCAAGTCATGCAGAGCCCTGGTAACACGGGCAAAATGGCAGGAATGAAGCAGCTGGAAACCCTATAAATAAATAAAAAACAAGAAAAGGCCCCAGAAGAAAAAGAGAGCGAGCATTGTGGGGGATTTCAGAGTCGCCTTTTTTCACAATGGGGCGGGGAAACAGGACAAAGGGTTCCATGGACAACCAGAGCAGAGAGAAGGGCTTGTGTGCCAAGCAATATGAAAGTATGAAGATTAGACAACGAGGGTGGATAGGAAGCCCCAAAAGCAATGCTGAATCACTAGCGTATCGCCAGAGACTGCCTTCCAGGCCCTTGTGAAATAACTTCAATGTGGTCAGATAAGAGAGATTCTGGGGAAGTTCTCCAGAACCAGAAATGAGCTACTTCAGGGTGGCAATGCTGAGCTCAAATGAATGATCCTGAATTATCTCCATCTTGGATTAAATTCTGAGCCAGAGGGGAGGAAAAATCTTTGCTTACACCACAGTCCTAAAACACCTAATGCAACCCAACCCTGGAGACTTTTATGGCAAGAAGTGTTTTCTGGTGGGTCACTGTTTGCACTTCACCAGTCATCCTCAGATGCAATCCTATGCATGTTTTATTCAAAGGAAGTTCCGCTGCATTCCATTTTATTTATTTATTTCACAAAATTTATATGACTCTTGGTTGCAAAAAACAAACAACTGTTTGCAAAAAGAATGAAACAATGAAATTATAGTAAATAAAAACAGTTAAAAACAACTAATAAAAACAGTAAAAAAATAAACATAAACATAAGATAAAAACAGATTTTTAGAAGTCTGGATAGGCTGGCCTAAACAAAAATGTTTTTAGCAGGCACCAAAAAGTGCGCAGTGAAGGCAAGGAGTTCCAAAGTGTGGAACTCAATAGGCAAGGAGTTCCAAAGTGCAGAACTCTTACAAATACGGAATGAGTATTATGTGGCAATTGTAACAGATCAAAGTAGTCAAGTGTTATATGTGGGGTCAGACAATCTCGCAGGTAAACTGGTGTTAAATGGGGTTTACTCCCAGATTAAATGAGCATAGGATTGTGGTCTAAGAGCGTAATACTATACATCTCTTCTCAAAAGCAAGTGCAGGAAAATTCAAAATCTTCCGTACAAGGCAGAACACTTGATCGTGACATTGTAGAAAAATTCCCAGCAACTGGCGTCACTTAAGTGGTATATTTGAAATCTCAACACATTTCAACTTACAGATCACCAATTGATGTCTGCAGGGGTTGGAGAGCAGGAGGATATCTTTGTGCAATTTGAATGGGGTTCTGCAGTGTCAGATTAAACCAGGGCAGATTTAATTAGCCACTCTCTCCTGCTCATGTCCTCTGTTTTGGCAGCCTCCCTGTCTGCACTTGTTGCAAACAGTGTGGAAAAAAGGCAGGCAAGCAGACCCATTGTTATTTTCAAAAGCTGAGTGAGGGTGGAAATAGCAAGTCTCAACAGCAGAACAAATTCAGCAGCTGGCTAGTTTTCTGCCCAACATGTTTACTCTGAAGTAAGCCTTCCTGATTTCAGTGGGTACTTCTGATAAATGCTGCAATGGCTTGTGGTGTCCTTTAAAATGCTAAAAAATATCCTCCCCAAATCAATTACATTGGGGTGGGCCAACTTTAAGGGGGGGAGGACCATAATGATGTCAGGTGACTGACAGGTAGGTGGCCCTGTCAGAGGTGATTTTGCAGGGGTAAGGGATATTGAGTTGTATCCAATGTCAGTCCTACTTAGAGTAGAGCTTTTGAAATTAACCAACATGGCTAACGTATGTTCCATTATTTACAATAGGTCTATTCTGAGCAGATCTTAGTTGGAAAGAGCCCAATGATCATTACATGGAAGTTTAGCATGCCCAATAATTTTTAAGGGTCTGGCGTGAGAATTCCAAGTAGAGAATCTGGAAAAAACATTGAGGTAGATTCTTAAACCTGTTTCCTTTTTTTAAAAGCAAGCTCTTCACTCAAGAAAACAGGTGCAGGAGTTGTCAGAAGCCAACTTCATAGCCCCAAAGGTGTGTTGCAGGAGGTAAATCCACACCAGTCCTTCTTCCACCATAAGACCCACATAGGGAGACCCAAACAAGGTTGGGGCAAGGGCTTGATTTGAAGCTTAGTCCCCAAACCTAGTTTTCTAGAGCCACAGGTCAGCCTTGGGAAAATAGGAAGGAATAATAGAGAAAGTACCCTCAAGCATGTGCAAAGTTCCCTTGAGGTCTGGGTAACCCCCAGCAACCTTCTGGTACTGAGCTAACAGCATCTGCCTTGCATACAGAAAGTATTGGGTTCAATTCCTGGCACCTCCAGGTGTGGCTGTGAATGTACCCTGCCTGAAACCCAGGAGATTCTCTGCTAGTCAGTGTAGAGAGTAGATGGATCAATGGCCCGACTCAGTTTCCTATGTTGGAAAGAGGGGATACATCCTGGTAAACAATCTTTCTGGCTTTTGTTCTGAATCTGAATCGCTCTCATTTAAAGCATGATGTCCATTTGCCAGTCTGGAGGGGATCCAAATCACACTCTCACCGAAAGACACACACACACAAACTCATCCCTTGCCACACAGGATGCGGTAGAAAAAACAATCAGAAAAGCTCAGCAGGAAAGGCGATTAAAACTCCGGGGTGGGAGATAGGAGCGTAGGATTTACCTAGTTTCATAGCTCTTAAAAAGTCTCCGAAGGCAGAAGCACTGGGGTGGAAAAATAAACACTCCTCCTGCGTGTACACGAACACAGAGCTCTTCTGTTTGGGTCCAAACATGCAACGAGATGCTTCTTGGAAGGGAAGGGGTGGGGAAAGCGCAGAGAAAGCCTACAGTGCGGGCAGCAAAAGGGACCGTCTCTAGTGCTCACAGTGAACCAACTAGGAGTTATGCAAAACTATCATATCGTGGTACAGTTACCATATACGTATTTGCAAAAGATGGTGGAATGCAAGAGCTTGCTGAAGCCCAGTGGAGGCTGGTCCATTAGAATAGCTCAGGAGCAGCCCCACCAACCTCAGAGTGTCCCCAGCCAGCCTCCACCTGGAATGGGGATGGAACTAGAATTAGTTGGCTCTGCCTGTCATTGGTCCTGGCCACGCCTGTCATTAGCTCAGTCTCTGCCTACTGTTGGGCTCCTTGCACTTCTGCCTTGCCAATCTGAATGGTCACGAGCTACCTACTGCAGAAGTCATACCTTAGGGATGATTCTGAGTGAGGGCAGGTCGAGGTTCACCAGAAAACCGACTAGTAAGCTTGGTGCATGTGTTGCAGAAATTCCACTTTGGTCTCCAGTTGAAAGGATTGGATTTGTTTTTGAAAGCTCACTTGCAGTAAAAACAAACAAACCACACCCTGTACATAGGAATTTAGCACATCAGAGGCTATGCTAATCTCTGTGTCTTGATATTTATTTAATAAATTAATTTAAAATATTTCTAAACCTCTTAATATTTTAAAAAAAAATCTTGGCCGGGTACATGATGTACAGTATATAAAACACAATATCCATTAAAACAGAATTACAGTCTCAAACCAATAAAACAGTGTAAATACATCACATAAACAGCAAATGAAACAGAGCTTCAGGAGACTCATATGCTAGCGAACTACATGATGCTCTTTGGAGGGAGGGAGGGAGGGAGGGATATACAAGTTTGTAGTCCTTAGGGCTAAAAATATTTTATCTTTCAGCTTAAGGTCCCCAAATGTGATAGGCAGCAAGTTGCACAGGTATGATCCAGTGACATCCTTGGTTCACGGGACACAAGACGAGAAACAGGTTTCCCCATCTCTAGGCTGCCGGCTGCTGAGTAAAAAGGCTACTAAAGCAGAGAGGTGTTTATGGAGCAAATAATCAAAACATTAGGTTCATAGTCAGCAACAACCGCTTCAAAGTACTGGGGAGGAGAAGGAATATAGCGGTAGTGTATAAGAAAGAAGAAAAATATTTTAGGCCAGTTACACAGAGTTACACTACGTCCTCCCCCCCCCCTAACCCAGTTAGACACAGGGGGAGGACTGGCCCCCTTATAGAAAAGTTACACTGCTGGAGGCTTTGGGGAATATTCTGCAGAGGGCAATTTAGCCTTGGCAGCAGGGGGCCGAAAATAGGCTGCCTAATTGAGTAGGCTGTTCTCTACTTCTAATGGGTATTGATGGGCCACAGAGGCAAGATTTGTCTACAGGTTGTCGTTGTGCATACCTCAAGGATGTATTCCCCAGGTAACCGGTAGGCGTGTGAGGGCAGGAAAGACAAACTCGAAATACGCCAGGATGCACAAAACAAAGAGTTGCAATAAAGACTATCTCCCTCTAAGGCAGGGGTGTGGGGACCTTCTACGTGTCTCCTGCCTTATTCCAGCAGCAGGTGGGTCCAAAGTGGGTGGGCTTCCTGGAACAAACTGCAATTCCTGGAACAGAATTGCAATTATTTGCAGGATGCCATGCCAGTTTCACTGGGGAAAGGAGGAAATATACATTTTCGGTGTACAGATACCTTCTGTTGTGTTGTTGTTGTTGTTGTTTTAAGTGTTATTCCGTGTCATTTGTAAATTGTTCACTGAGGTATCGCAAATGGGTCACTGGAAACAGGTTTCCTTTCCTTCTTGGATGCCCCAACTCCAGAAAGGGCAAATCCAAATGAAATGGGGAGGGGGAATAGCACCTGGCTAGAGTTTTGATGCCAACTATGTTGTGTGAATGCTGCAAAAGGCTGGGCACTCATGAGAAGCACCAATCCCAAAATACACACCCATCTGGAAACTCCCTAGATTAGAAGAAATGGGAGGCAATGAAAATGCCAACCATTTGTAACATCTTAAAAATAGGGAAATGTGATTTACTGGATTGCAGTGGTAGTATTTCTGGCGTCAATTATTATGGCCTCTACTGGCACTCACAAATGGCATTCTCTTAATCAAGCGGTATCCTCTTAATCCTGACTGGGGGGTTACAAAAATATTTTGCATTTCCAGAATCTAGCATTTGAGTTCTAAGCCCTCAACAGGAGCTGAACAATTCCCAGGTTGCTTCCAGATAGCCTGTTTATTGAGCATCTATTCTGATTTGTTTGTGGGGAGGTTAGACAATGCCGGGCAATTGTTTATCCTGCACTTTACATGGCACTTCCCCATCACTTCCCATCGTCAACTAACTTTTTTTGAGGGAAGCGGCTTTGCTGCCCATGAGCTCCAAATCAACATCAATTGTGCAACTTGGATTTGCCGGTATGTGTTTCAATCGCACCCAAAATGCCGACAGCCAAAAGGGGGGGGGGGACCTCAACCTTTGGGTGACCCGTGTTCCAACCCTCTTCACTATTATCACCACAAGCCGAGAGTACATTATCAATTTCCCTGATGTCAAACACTGGAGTTGGGGGTGGGGAAGCAATGAGGCTTTGAAGAACTGCCTTTATTAAGAGTCTGAGGCCCACATTGCGCTCTCTCTCTCTCTCTCCCCCCCCCTCTCCACACTCCCCAATTTTTCCTCCTCTTTTGAAGAAAGAAAGACAGGCGAACGGCCAGCCATAACTCAGTGGCAGAGCATGCATCTGCTTTGAATGCAGAAGGTCCCAGGTTTGATCCTTGGCATCTCTTATGAGAACTGCCACTGAAACCCTGGAGGGTCGCTGCCTGCCTGTGTAAGCATTGCTGAGCTGCACTCTGACTTTACTATGAAAACACAAATCATCTCAAGCAAACCTGGAAGTGTCAGGGGCTTCACAGACAATGGGGTTTTTATTCCTACAGGTATTTTGCAAAGGATACACATGCCAAAGGGGGGGGGGGATAAAACCTGTACACACACACCCCACACATACACAAAAAGTCACTCAGGGATGCCAGTGACGAGTGATGGGGAAGAGAGGAACCATACTGACAGGACAGGAAAGGCCAACATGAATTCTGCATGAGGCTGAGGTGTACGTTGCCATGGAGACCTGTTAGGCCGGAGATCCAACTGAGACAGCGTACAGTCACTCCTCCACTGCAGGCCCTCCCTCCCCTCCATCAATATTAATTATATCACCCCAGGCTTGTTCGAGGAAGGGGGAGGATTCCTGCTAGTTTTTGCAGGCTCCGTGGAACAGCTGGAGGCCGCCCTATTTAAATACAGCGGAAAGGCTTGGGAAAACAAATACAGGTTGCAGGAGAAACACACTGTGGGCGCCTACAAGGGCAACGGCGGCAAGAGGCTCGCACACCTGGCCCTTCCAGATGCCTCGCTGCATCGTTCGGAGCTTGGGACCAGGGTACGGATGGTACCCATCACCCAGGATAGGCATTGGAGGCTTTTGGGTGGCATCCCGCCGAAGCCACGTGGGCACAGCAATGTGTCGGAAAGTTTCAACATCCAGACCACGCAAGTCTGTTGCTCATGCACAGATCGGTTTGACAGTAGTCCCCTCTACGACGGGAGGGGGGGTCTTTTTCACCCCGAGGGCCGCATTTACTTCTGGGGGCCGCATGCAAGGCCAGGCAGGGGCAAAGGTAGGCAGGGCAATGAATGCAGATTTTTAGCTTTCCACATGTACAAGCCGCTCTCTGTCCTCCTTCAATGCATATCAGAAGGGCACATTCCTTTAAGAACATATGAGGGCTAGTCTAGCATCCTGTTCTCATAGCAATCCACCAGATGCCTCAATTGGAAGCCCCCAAGCTGGATCTGAGCGCAAGAACACTCACTTGAAACTCAGAGACATCCTGCTCCAAAAGTGACCCTCAAGAATAACTACCAGTAGGTGCTGACCAGAGACACAGTGGGTGTGTTTTTCCTGAAGAAAAGTTGATTCGATATTAGACATGGCAGCCAGGGGAGCGAACCTGAATAAAATATTGTGGGGGCCCAGGTAAGTCCTGCCCTGCATAATTGATCGCATGGCACAGTGCACACACACACACACACACCCCATTTGAATGCCAATGCCCATAACTTTGTGGGGGCCCAGCCCCCTCAAATATTTTATCATGGGGGCCGAAACAGCACAGCCCCTAGGAGTTGGCTCCTATGATGGCAGCCATCTCCAAGTACCACCTATGTGAAGGGACAACAAATACATGATGGAGCAATTTTCTTTTCCAGCGAACAGGAGCCTGAATCAAAGAGGTCAGAATTACGAGGAAGGAAAATTTGATGACCTGTTAGGAAAAAACAATCCTGGCAGCACCAGCTGTTTGATAGTGGAAAAGGCTGCTTTGAAAGGTGGCGGACATTCTTTCATTAGAAGTTTTTCAAAAAGAGGCTGAGCAGCAACCTATCAGCAATCCAACAGCAACAGATTGCCTGCATGGCTAAGGGGTTAGACTACTTGACCACTGAGATTTCGTCCGACTCTGTTCTACAATTTTATGATACATGCCTCAAAGAAGAGAGCAGAAGCCAAGTCCGTCTTCTGAAATAATAATCCCTATACAAACATTTTAACACAGTTTGTTCACGTGAATATAGCCCCAGTCTCTTTCTGCTGGATGCTTTTGTGGAAATGGCAAGAGAAAGTTCACTTTGTGCTTCTGTAAACCAAGAGATTAAGGGGGACCCCCAGGATTACTCTATGACCTCTTAGCTGTGAACAAACTTAATCCTCACTTTTTAAAGATCAAATACTGGGAGATTCCACCACAACCACTGACTGGGAGGGCACCCTTTCCCAGTATGTAGCATGAAATGTGATGCAGGGCTGTTTTGGTTTTTCAAAACAGGGATGTAAAGAAAGAAAGAAAGAAAGAAAGAAAGAAAGAAAGAAAGAAAGAAAGAAAGAAAGAAAGAAAGATATAGCTCTTGCACCTTTAATAGTAGCGTAGAAAGAGAAATTTCAGCACCTGACACCCATATACCTGCTGAAACCCCCTCGTCCATAAGCTATTAAAGGTCCAGAAGCCCTGTCTTCTAGAATAGTGAAGGGTTTTTAATAGGATGGCTGGATGCAAAAGATGGGGCTCATACACTTTTAATAGTTGTGCTGAAGAAGGAATGCTCTGTTCTACAAAACTATTAAAGGTGCACAAGCCCTCTTCTCTTCTTCACAGCTGGCCACCATCACCCAAAGTTAAATAGCATGTCTCAACTCTCTGGTTTAAAAGAAACCTAATGCAGAAAATGAGGTAGATGTCCAGAGATGTAGTGGTCTGGAGTCACAGAGGGGGTCAAAGTCCTGTCACTATTTCTGCAGCAAGGTCCCTGTCTCCATCGTTCTAAAGCCACTCAATTGGCATGAAAGGGGAGCTTTTTAGGCCTTGAGAAAATGTCTCCGCACTCTTTGTGATGACTGGAGCCAATCAGAGTGAAAGGATGTGAGTCAAGGAGTAAGGATTGGCTCCTAGGATCCCTTTGGAGAAGGTAAGCAGGAAGAACACCAATAAATTGTTCTGTATGCTCCCAAGCTCAGCATTTAGGAACACTGAAGACTCAGAAGGCAAGGCTTTGGTTTCAAGGGAGTGGGGTGCAAGTTCTGTTACACGCAATGGAACTTCATAGAAAACACAACTCAAGTCCCTCTGAAATAAAACATTGGAGTACTCCAAAGCATTTGCCCATGTACGTGCACAGAAAATAGAATAAATAGCTGAAAGGCAACACAGCGAGATCTGCATCAATCATTGCAATGTATTCCTAATTATTATTATTGTATAATTATAGGATTATTGTATAAACTTAAAAAGGTTGCATAATCTCAGAAGGCGGCCTGGCTGTGAGGAGGAGTGGCTGTGACAATCACGAAGGGACCCCGCACTTCTAAATTTGCCACTACCACAGAACTGTAGACGTCTCATCTGGGAACACGGCAAACTCCTTCCAGGCTGCCTACATACACAAGAACTGGACAGCGGGGAGGAATGGGCAAGAAAGGTGGATTATATAGGATTCAGTAATTAAGGAGTAGGGGGTGAAGAGTTTATCCCCATAAGAAGAGCTCCCACAGGCAAAGCTTAGTTGCAACTGGTGCAATGAGAGCATGGGAGAAGGTTCTGGAGTGTAGGGGTGACAAAGCGCTCAAGAGCAGGCAGCTGTGGCCCAGGTGATGCTTTCTCATTATTAGGAAGTGCCACCATGCCACCTTTGCCAGTCAAACAATCTGAACATGGTGTTCATTCATTTGTCATGATTTGCATCATGACAAAGGCTTCAGGGTTAGCTGGCGGGCTGCCTCTCAATCACCAGAAGAATTAATCAGCTCTGGGGTGTGGGGTGCAGAGCGTGAGGGGTGGGGGGTAGTGAGGTGAAGGTTGGGGAGGGAGTGCTTAAACAGCACAGGTCAGGAGGCCAGCCGGCTCCATTGTGGTTTGCCACAGCTAAGCCTCCCCTTTTATAATAACCGGCTTCTGGCATACCTCTGCTCTTTATTTCTCCTTTTTTCTTCTCCCCTTTTTTTGCCACCTCCACAAGACAGCCTCCCACCCCTTACTGGAAATAAAACACAGCCAAGAGGAGGAATCTGCCCTGGAGGAACGATCAGCCGTGAAAACACAGGAAGCAGCGTGATGCACATTAAGGAATATGCTTTAAATTAAAAGGAGTCGGGGTGTGAGCAGGGGAGGCGTGCGAAAGAGAAGGGAGGTGAAGGAACAGTAGCACCAGAATCTCTCTCTTTATAGACGGTTATTTCTATATATATAGGTGGCTATCTTTCAGAGATGCTACCCTGAGTCCCCCACTAGGTCCAAAATGCAAGACCTGTGCTCCTCCACGCTCCCTCCCTTATAGTCACTTTTAACCATTTGTCCTAGTTTCCTATCTTTTAAAGTTATATATGATATAATCACCTTGTAACTACTAGTTTTTATCCCTTACCTGTTCTAAGTCTTATGTGTTCAGTTTATCTGTATGTTTTATCTTATGCTGGTCTGTGACCAAAATAAAGTTTGATTTAAAAAAAAGGGGGGGGGGGACAACAGAGCCCCAGAACGGTTGTAGGTCCAAGTCTAATAAAGGGTCTGGATTTCTGCCTGAGCTGGTAGAAAGCCATAGGAACACAGGTAGCTGCCTGATACTGAATCAGGCCATTGGTCCATCTATGCTTAGTACTGTCTACACAGACTGGCAGCAGCCCTCCAGGACTTCAGGCAGGGGTCTGTCCTAGCCATACTTGAAGACACCAAGGATTGAGCCAGGGGCTTTCTGCATGCAAAGCAGCTGCTCTACCACTGAACTTCAGCCCTTCCCTTAAGACACAGGAAAACAGGAAACTACACTGAGTCAGAAATATTGGTCCATCTTAGTGCAGTATTGCCTACACTGAAGGGCTGTTGCGCACCAGGGTTTCAGGCAGGGGGCATTCCCAATCCTACCTGCAGGTGCTGAGGATTGAATTTGGGACGTTCTGCATGTAGTGCAGGTGCTCTTCCACTGAGCTACAGCCCTCTTGATGAGGCCAAATATCAGGCTCAATAGTGCTCCATGGCAGAGCAATCCCCACCCCACCCCCAACTCCACATTTGGGCAGCCTTTTTTTTTTTTTTTAAAGAATAATAAAGTGGCGCCTGGAAAACCGCCGTGCAAACTGAGCGGAACAAAGCCGAACCTGGGGGACAGGCAGAAGCAAGCAGGCAATCAGCGTCCGCATTTGGAGAAAGTTGAAGAGCTGGCCAGCCTTTGAGTGAAAACATTGCCCGACGATGCATGAGCTCTCCGCCAGGAATGTGTGCCCTGGACCCTACTGTGCTCTTTAATGTTCACACACACACACACACCCTTTTGAAGAGATGCTGGGAGTCCCTGGAAGTTTTCTCAGGCAAAAGCATCCTTTTTTTCTTCCTCTTTTGGCTCACCATCCATCCATCCTTCCAATCAAGAGCTCAGCTGGGAGGCCATCAGAGCCCCGGACCAGCTGCTGACTCCCTAGGTCACTTCCACTCTCATGTCACCTGCTGGTCCCCCCATCTGTCCCCTTCTGGTGCCACTTGTTCTTTGGTGACTCGCTCTCTCTTCTCTACCCTCCCCTCTCCCTTTCTCCCCCCCCCCTTCACCATGGCAACGCAGTATGGGAGCCCAAGTGCTTCCAAAGGACAGAATGGGAGGATTGTATATTTAGAGCAAAACAGCCAATTCACCTGCAGTTTCAAGCCAGCACCCAAATTCCCATGCACCCACCCCTCCCAGTTGCATCTGCATCACTTAACCCTATCCCCTCTATTCGGCTGGCCATCAGCAAAGCTGTTTGCATCTTCTCATATTGATGGAAGATTTTGTTTTTAAAAAACGACAACACCAGAAGTGGTCAAAAGCGCACGGCATTGTGTTCAACTAAGTTTTCAGCAGAGTAATCCCGCTGAATTTAATGGTCCTAAATCGGAGAGCCAGTGTGGTGTAGTGGTTAGAGTAGGACCTGGGAAACAGGGTTCAAATCCTTGCTCAGCCATGAAGCTCACTTGGCAACCTTGGGCTAGCCATTGTCTCTCAGCCTAACCCACCTCACAGGGTTGTCGTGAGGATAAAATGGGGAGGGGGGGAATAATGTACACCGCCTGGAGCTCCTTGGAGGAAAGGTGAGATATAAACATAACAAATAAATACATAAAGGAATACAATGGGCCTACTCTGAGCAGGACTAGCATTGGCTACAACCCACACATTTCCCCCAGGCTGTCTCTCCCATGCAGTGGTACAAAGGGCTGGGGGAGTTTTACTGGAGGGGTGGTGGTCTCCTGCTATGAACTGTCTAATTCAGACGTGCTTGCATAAATTCCAGCATTGCCTTCTTCTGAATGGAATGCTTCCCTCCTGACATTATCTGTTAGAGATACTGTTGAATTTGAAGGGTTATTTTTTAATGGAGGGTTTTTAGGAGCAGGGCAAGAGTGAGGAAACTCTTCCCACCACAAAGGCCACATTCTCTTCAGGAGAACCTTCCAAGGGCCACATGTTAGCGGTAGATGGTGCCCATGATGATATAAATAGTCAGCATTACTTGGCTGATTAGCTTTCCAGGTTTTCAGACAAGGATTCTCTCCTAACCCTACCTGGAGATTGAACCTGGGACAGATGCTCTACCACTAAGCTAAGGCCCTCTCCACAAGCTGATGACATATCCCTATTTACCAGGGACTGCCTCTAGGTAAATGTCTGCCTTGCTTCTAATTTTGCCTTAGGGAGGGGATGATTTGAGGCAACTGAAGCCTCTCTGCGTAATGAGAATTAAGTCTTCTGGGTATAAGATTGCAACTGGCTCAGGCCATGGGGCTGTTTAGTCCCATATCCTATTTCACACAGTGAACAGCCAGATGTCTCTTTTGGGAAACTTGCAAGCAGAGCATGAAGGCTACAGTCCTTTCCAGTGCCATTCTGCTCTTGGATATTCAGGTTCCATTGAGCCCCTTAAGTATGGGTTGCAACCCACTCACCTTAAAAACACTGAAATTAATTGGCCCAAGGCAGTTATTATACCTATTAACTCAAGTGGGTCTACTCTGAGTAGGAACAGCATTGGAGACAAGCCCAAGCTGCCTAGGGGCCCAGATCAAATGCATCCTCAGCACTGGCCCTGTGAGCTTGATACAAAAGGGAGCTGTATCTTTTTCTTTTGTTTTTCTGTTAAGGAATGTGAGGTGAGGCTAGTGGCCCATCTAGGCCAGCTTCTTGTCCTCACAGTGGACAACCAGATGCCTGTGGAAAGTCTGAAAGCAGGATTTGGGCACAACAGCACATTCCCTTGTGGCAGTTCCCAGCAACTGGTTTTCGGAAACATTGCTGCTTCCAGCTGTGGAGGCAGAGCATAGCCATCACGGCTAGCTAGTAGCCGTCGATAGCAGTCTCCTCCATGAATTTATCTAATCTTCTTTTATAGCCATCCAAGTTGGTGGCCACCACTGTCTCCTGTGGGAATGAGTTCCCCAGTTTAACTGTAAGCTATAAGCACGGCTTGGTTTTAGAGCAGCCTTCCAGAAGCTGTTGCCTACCAGATGTTTTGGACTACAGCTCCTAGCAGCCCCCCCCCCAGCGCATGGGAGTTGTAATCCAAAACATATGGAAGGCACCATGCTGCAGAAGGCTGCTTTAGGGTATCCAGGAGAGGGTTTCTCTCCTTCTAACGGATCCTAAGTTGGAGGGAAATATTCGCCGCGTGTTCAGAAACCGCTGCGAAGCTCATGTCAGGAGGGCAAGAGTTTTAAAAATGAGGACTTGAAACAACACATAGAGAAAAGGATATGGGGAATTTGCAGTCCAAGATGAAACCTGAGCAAAGGAGTCATGCCATCAAATCCAAAACTATTCTCCCACTTTCTCCTTCATTCCCTCCCCAGCGACAGTGACACCTTGCCACGCAGAAAGTGGAGAAGCTGATCCCCAAGAGGCTGCTAAAGCTTCGCTTGTGAATACAGGTGGGAAAGAAGATGAAAACGGCGCACACTGCGTCGGTATTCTCAAGAGATCACAAGTGGTACCTAATAACTAACCACCAGCAGCTTTCTTTTTTTCTGCACAGCATTCTTCAAGAGCTATGTTTAGCATTCACTCTCCCTCTCCCTCTGCGGAGTACCACTGAAACAGCCTCAAATCAGTTCAGACTTAAGGACCCTCAGCTAAGAGCCAAGGCTGGTGGGTGCAGACAAGAGAGAGGGAGGGGACGAGCCTCTTCACTCACTCACTTCTCCCTTCCCAATCACAGTCTGATCAGAAAAAAAAAACATCCCAGCAAGTGAGTAACAGAGAAGAGGAATCTATCCCAGTAATTACTGCACTATGTGCTGAGAAAGACCTGCCAGTGCATCACAAGAAATACAGCTTTCCATGTGCTCAAAATAGTCAGGCATCCACCAAGAGAGGTTAACCGCTCTGTCTCTGCATGATGTACTACTCTAGGACTTGGGTCATGGCTTCAGACCAAGCTATGAGCCTTGGTGGCTATGCTCTGCCCACGGTTGGAGGCAGCAATGCTTCTGAATGCCAGTTGCTGAAAACCACAGGAGGGGAGAGTGCTCTTGTGCTTGGATCCTGCTTGTAGGTTTCCCATTGAGACAACTGGTTGGCCACTGTGAGAACAGGGTGCTGAGCTAGATGTGCCACTGGCTTCACCCAACAGGCTCTTACGTTCTTAGCCCTAGGATGTGGAGTCCTTGAGAAACAGTATTTGCCATTTATTTGCCAGCCCTTCCTGAGTAGATTCACTGCTACTAGAATCCGCACCCTGTTCCCTGAGCCTCACAGAAAGCACCTCTTACAGGTAGGTAGCCGTGTTGGTCTACCATAGTCAAAACAAAATAAAAAAAAATTCCTCCCGGTAGCACCTTAGAGACCAACTAAGTTTGTTCTTGGTATGAGCTTTTGTGTGCATGCACACTTCTTCAGATACCTCTGTTACTGGATTCTTGTGAGCGTACCGCAAACTCCTTAGCAGATCAGTACATAGACCCTTGAATGTCAAGCCCCACTGCCTAGAAGAAACTAGTGCTGCATAAACAGCACTGGGGCTTTAACGGAGCTTTTGGCCTTGACTCCACAGCCCAGACTAGAAAGTCCCTGACAATTGTTACAGGCCAAAGCTGATTCAACTGACTCCTTCTGTCTCCGCTGCATGATTGCTAACCATGGTCCTGAATGAAAGCTACTGAACACACCTCTGCCCCTATCCAGGGTCCTGTCTCACCTCAGCACCACCAACTCCAAAACTGCAGGCCTGCTCATCTCCAGCTCAAGTTAGGCCAGCACCTCCTTGCAATGGTGGAAACTGTGACGGGTCAGGACCCCTTGCCTCGTTTCAACCAACCTCCACTTGGGGCAGGTGATTTTGCTGTCTCTCTCCAATGGGTGGGACGGGATGATCCAATTGCTCACACAGTAAAGGGCTCAAGGAACCTCCCTCCACTCAAAAGAAGAGGCTGCCCGTCACATCTCTGCATGGTCGCCTGCTCCCAATCAGAACTCGTGCAGAGACACAGAGGTGTGGGATTCCTTCTGAGGCCAAGTCATTCTCTTACATACTCTTAGATGAAAACATTTTGGGGTGTGGCCAAGAAAGAGGCATCCAATTTTAATTCAGGAAACACCACCTACGAAACACTGCTCTGTGCTTGACATTAAAGGAAAATGTCAACTTCAAGAATATACACAGATACACAAGACAGTCTTTAAAAAAATCAATCAAACAAACAAACAAACAAACAAACACAACCACATGGAGCTCATGTATATTGGGCAGAATTTTGCGACTGCAGCCAGGGAGCGCAGGGTTCAAATCTCCACTCAGGCATGAAACTCACCAGGTGGTGGCTGTGAGTCAGTCGTTAGCTCTGGGGATAGCCAACCTCACAGGGTTGTTGTGAGGACAAAATAGCAGTGAGGGTTGCAGGGGGAGCCTATGATTTCTAGCCTGAGCTTCTTGGGAAGAAGAGTAAGGCTAAAACATAGCAAGAAATAAACAGAAATGTTGGTGTCTGAAGTGGGTAAACTGAAAGGCATCGCTTTTGCACACACCAATTAACAAAAAGGTTACCGTCTGCTGGGAAGCTATTTTGCTCAGACTTTGCTGAAGTCAACAGGAGCTGTGCAAAGTCAACCCACATGTGCAGGGAAAACCAGGGTATGGTTAAGGACTGTTTTGCAAAGTGCTCTTAAGAGAGTACCCCTTCATTTTGGGGGGGGGACATACCCAGAGACATCATTCTGAATTCCTCAAGGGAGGATTTGTCTCATGCTGGATTCTGGAGGGAGAGAGAGAGAAGAGGAGAAAGAAAGAAGGAAGGGAAGGGAAGGGCGCCTCAAACACAGTATCTGATTTTGACAAGGAGCCAGGTAAGGCTGCACAGCTAAGGAGGATAATGAGCTCATGGCTTCAAGCAATATTCCATCCTGGACAAGCATCCTCCACCAGCAACTGTCAAGACTCCGTTCCAGAGGGAACAAAGTTTGCAAACTCACCATCGCGTGGGAGCACAGACTGTTAAGAGGGAGGTCATCAGCCTTTTTTAGCTTGTGCCTATTAGTTAGATTTTTAGCCCGCCTCTATCCTAAAGGCTCAGGAAAGAGAAATTCCTGCCTCTTCCACCCCCACCCAAAAAAATGATAATAAAAGCCACATAAGTTTGCAAGTTACACAGTTGGAAAGCAACACCTGAATGAAGAACGCCCTTGTTGTCAGAATCCAGTGTCTGATATTTTCATTAAGAAGGGGACCCCCTCAGCAGACAGAGGAGACGGTAACAGGCAAAGTAGAACCCTTTGAAATTAATAGCAGAAAGAAGGTTGAGGAGCAGATGGTGAGAATGGCAGTAAAGGTAGCCTCATGGGGGGGGGTTCCCAAAGTAACCCTACTCACAAATAACACCTGGAATTGTATCCATATGTGTTCTACATGGAGTAGACTCACTGGAATTAATGGACCTAAGGGTTTTGTGTGTTTTTTTTTTAAAAAAAATTACATTCTTTATAGTCACACTTTCACCCAGGGACACCGAATAGGTTGCAAAAAGTCATTCAGTAGGAGGTATAACAGTAACATGCATCAAAATCACCATACTATTGGCTATACATGACAGTACAGTGGTGCCCCGCTAGACGAATACCTCGCTAGACGAAAAACTCGCTAGACGAAGGCATTCGTCTAGCGGAAGGCTGCCCCGCTAGATGAAAAAATCTATGGGGCTGCCTCGCAAGACGAAAAATGTTCGTCTTTTTTTCCGTTTTGCGGAGCGCGGCTGTCATTGCCGCTCCGCAAGACGAAAAACCCGCTAGACGAAAATTTTCGCAGAATGAATTATTTTCGTCTAGCGGGGCACCACTGTATATACTTCTGTCCCTACTCATTTATCCCAAGTTTTTTTCTTCGTCTTCTTCTTTCCTCTCCCCCCTTCTCCCTCCCCTTTAGTCCCTCCCCAGATCTTTAACCATGTGCACAGATTATTCATTCTAATTTGGATGCTTGGGTTGGCTCCCCCCCCAGTGCGATCCAATTCCTATAGCTTGTCCATTTATTCAAAATCTTTTGACATTTGTTTTCCCATATATCTTCCGTCACTGCCTGTTGAAATATCTCAGATGGTACATATTCAAAAATATAATCATTCCATTTTTCCATTGTCCATTTATCCTTTTCTTTCCATCCGAATTAATGGACCTAAGTTGATCATTTCCATTAGCATTAATGGGTCTACTCGGAGTAGGACTAATATCAGATATGACTATAGGAGTCAGCACTGAACACTGGTAGTTCAGATCGATAATTAAGGAGTGCCTGTGGATGACCTATTGATAAACCTATCATCTGAATAATGCTTGCAAGATTTGAAAATGACCTGCCACTCAACAGCCATGAAATTTACTAATTAATTAATCAACTAATTGATTTCTTTAAACATTTACACCTGCCTTCGTGCTACAACCAAGGTGCCTGGTGCAGGAAAATGTCTGGTAATATTTTGGTCCTGGAGAAAGATAAATATTGTACCAGGAGAAGGATCTCTCCTCCTAGCCTCATTCTCCAGAGATGATATGCCCTAATTACTACTACTACTACTACTACTACAACTGCTATTTTCAAAAAAATATTTCTGTTCATTGTGGCTTTTTCCACGCATTGCATAGAGCAGTTTCAAGCATTTAGGTATGGAAGGGAGTGTAAGACATTTGCATTGCCTGTTTCGATGGCTTTCCTGTAAACATGAGACTAGAACTGTCTAAACCTGCATGTAAAGCAGGGAATGTGGCCCTCTGGGCCTCTCTACATGGCCCTTGGAACTCTTCCTTAGGCCACATCCCTCACCAGCCCTACAAATTGCTTTTCAGCCTGGTTGAAATGCGTCCTTCAACAGCAATGATACCTTGTACAGAACAAGTAGGGGAACCCTTCTGGTCAGCCCACCAGTCAATCACATGACATCATCACGACATGGTATGATTGGCAGGAAGGTTGTACTGCCCACCTGTCAAAATCCCTTGTGTGGGGTTTCCAAGTGCCCGACAGCTGGTGCAAGTGAACCACAGAGCAAAGCATGTTGGACAGTCTTCTGCTTGGCACTTTGGGCACAGGGTTGGCTGGGTGGTTCTTTCTCCCCTCCTCCTCCTCCTCAGCTGGTGCGGGATGGGGAGAAAGAGACTTGCCTTTTGAAAGCACTAACTGTGTGTGGGAGAAGACCCTCTTACAGCTGATGCATTTAAAAAATAATAATCTCCAGGGTGCTTGCTATAGCTGCACACAGGAAACAAGCAGCGCAGTCAAACCGAGCAGGATTTCACACACGCCCACCCCACTCATAAGCTGTTGAGCGGGGGCTTAAATCCTGCTGGGAACAGGTGCGTTCAGCCAACGCAGAAGTTTAACCCAGCTCTCCCACCTGTCAGCTGATGTCATTCGTGATTCAAAGGTGGGTGTGGCTTAGGGGGGGGTAAATGGCCTCACAGGCCAAAGATTAGCCTATTTGGCCAGAGGTTGTTGTCCTCACCTAACAATGTAGAAAGCTCTGTATTTTGTAGCAGCTAAAATATAGCCTACTGTACAAAGGAAGGAGTTGGGTACGTGACTCTGCCCACTTCTGATTCTGAACCCGCCCACCACTCATGCGGCCCCTGCAAGACTGCGAAGAAGGGGGTGCGGCCCTAAGGGGGGGGGAAATGTTCCCCGCTCCTGAGGTAAAACAAATAGTAAAGTGCTTGAATTCAAGGGTTCTTTCTCCCAAGATAATAGAGTATCAAAATGGGAAAAGGCTGTAGCTTGGTGCCAGAGCACCTGTAATGCCTGCAGAGGGTCCCAGAGTCAATCCCCAAAGGCATCTCTAGGTAGGGCTGTGAGAGAAGAGCTGCTGCCAGTCTGAGTATACAATAATGAGCTAGATGGAGCAACGGTTTGACTCGGTATGATGCGCCTTCCTATGATGGAAAGGCAACCCCGATTAGATCGGTGACCCATTCCTCCGCACGTCTCCTTTGGGGACAGCGAGGATCAAATCAGTTGAGAGGGAGGCTATTAATAAGACAAAAAAGAAATCTAACTTTAATAATATTAATAATAATAGCCATGTGTGTGAGAGAGAGAATCAAACATGCAAACTGATCAATCTATTTTCCTCCCGTCGGCTTTGCAGACTAATCCCAGCCTATTTCTTCTCTGACACAGGCGAATGCGATCTGTCGTGTTCTGCCAAGTGAATTCACGGCCAGGGGGAAATGGGGGGGGGGCCGACCGCCGCTGCTGGTTTAATGGAGTGCAGACGCTCCGTGGCCCTTTTTCCTACTCTGCTGCTCGCCAGCCCTTTTTCTCCGTATTCCCAGTGGCAGCTAGCAAACACACACTCACACACTCAGATATCCACATGGCTTTTGAAGTGTCTGCCGCTGACTTCCAGCAGCTTGAGTGAAGAAATTGATCCACCCCAGCAGTAATCCATCTTGCTAAGGCCTCGGGGCTGCTGTGTCCACCTGCGTCAGTTTTCCACATAACAAATTCTCTCAGACAGACGCGGCTTTGACGATAAGCCAGGCTGATGCTCCTCTCTTTAAGGCCCCAGAGAGGGCCGGCGTGACCTCTCCCCTCTGGAGGAAGGAGGTCAGCTGGGAGAGGCTTAATGCGGAGAAAACAGAGGGGTCAGAGCCGAAGATGCTGGCAAGGAGAAGAAAGGACATCTCGAGGCCACATGGGAGGACCTCCCTCCAAAATAAGCAGTCCACCTATCCATCCTGCCTGTTGCATTTCCTCCTAAGGGGAAGGAAAGGTCTTTGCTTCTTAGGCAGGCGTGGGAAGAGAAGGGCTTTGGCGGCTCCTTGAATGAGCTCCTAATCCTTTAGGATAGCATTGACTCAAATAACCACTCCCATCTCCTGCTCTGTCTCATCATGACATTCACCTGTCCCACACACCTGCTGCTCCGTTGGCTGGGGCAGGTCACCTTCCTGAAAGAAGGCGCTTTTACCCTTGTGTGTCCCTAGCGTTTATATTGCTTTCAATCTTTTTTTTAACAGTTAAAGCTTTCAACTGTTTTTTTTATTAACTGATTCATTTTATTGTTTTATTCCGTTTGTTAACTGCTTTGAAGTATACAAAATTATGCTTTTCTGGGCAGATGCCCACATGAAACAGCTCAGGCACAAAACCAACACAAGGACAATAATACAAACTTTGCATTACGAATGATAATACCAGGGATGGAATCAACTACATTTCTGCATAGCTTTTTCCTTGCGCCTGGATTCAACCTTCTGCAATGATCCCTTAAAGAGAGCTGACCCAGATGATCAAGGGTTGATGCCAACTCAGTTCTACTCAAAGCAGACCCTGTACCCTCTGAGTAGCATGGGACGCAACCCCAAAATAATTCACACCATCCATTTAAAGAAGTACCATGGCACTTCAAGCGCCACGGCTTCTCCCAAGAAATCCTGGGAGGTGTAGTTTGTTAAGGCTGCAGAATGCTGTAAGGAGACCCAGTTCACCTCACAAAGTTGCTATCTCCAAAGTAGCCTAATGATCAATCCCTCTTCCCAGGGAGCTCTGGGAATTGTAGCTCTGTAAGGGGAATAGGGGTTTCCTAACAACTCTCAGCACCCTTAACGAACTACAGTTCCCAAGATACTTCGGGGGAGGTCGTGACTGTTTAAAGTAGTATAACAGTACTTTAAATGTGTAGTTCTGATCTTCATTGCTTAGAAAAATTCACGCTACCTGATTCCCAGCAGCAGCTCATGGGACTACATTACCATGCATTAGTTGATCACAGACCAGCCCGCAGAAATGTCTGAGGCTGTGGAATTACTACAATCCCTGTTGAAGTTCTGAGCCATTTAAATATAAATGTGATTAAATCGATTTTTCCTCTTCTTTTCTCTTTTTTTTTAAAGGAACAGCAACGGCGATGAGGAAGCTTAGATAAACATCCCCCATGGACCAAAAGACCTTTGATTAAAATTGCAAAAAAGGGGCCACAGATTGGTGGGAGAATATCTGCTTTGTATGCAGAAGGACTTGGTTTCGATCCCTGGCATCTCAAGGTAGGAATGGGAATTATCCCCCGTCTGAAATTCTGGACAGCTGCTTCCCATCAGAGAAGACAACCCAGAACTAGATGGACCTGTGGCCTGGCTCTGCATAAAGCAAATTTGTATGTTTCTGTGTCTTAAGAAAAGGACCATAACTCAGTGGTAGAGAGTCTGCTTTGCATGCAGAAGGTCCCAGGTTCAATCTCTAGCATCTCCTGTTAAAAAACGAACCAGGTATTAGGTGACAGAAAAGGCACCTTCTCTGCCTGTAACCCAAGGGCGCCACTGCCAGTCAGAGTAGACAACATCAACCTAGATCAGAAATATATTTCAGCCTGTATAATAGTCTGGTTTGGCAGCTTCTGATGTGCCTGTGACAGAAGCAATGTGCAGCAATTTCCAAATGAAGGACTGAGTGCCCAGAAGGAACAGATCCATTTCTGAGCCCTGGGGAATGGATAAAGGGGAGACCAGGCCCACAGGAGGCAGTATTGACTGGCCCATCCCATAACTGCAATGAGATGCCTACTCAACATGTTGGGAGTCAATCAAGAAATCCCAAGAATACCTTTTGGAGTTTGAGAATGAAGCATACTTTGAATTTTAAACCCAGAAGAAAAATACTGAGCCCAACTGCATCTAAACTTTGGGAAACACTATAACTACAGTCTCCCACAGGATTTGAAGGACAGTCCCGATCGTTACTCTGCATTTTCACTTCCAGCTTTATCGCCCTGAAGTGTTTTGGCAATTATTAAAACTGCAGACCAGAAACACTTACGGATCCCTTTACGTGTTATTTGGGAGTGTAGATTGGGGGAGGGAGCGCGGGGAGGGGGGAGCCCACAAAATATAGCACCCAACCGAAGCATCGTTGTGTGGGCGCCCAAAGAGGTGGTTAAAGCCTGCTAAGAAGGTCATTAATCTGTATTAAGCAATCTTGCGAGCGCTCATAGAATATTCATGATCATTCCAACTCCTGAGGGGGGAAAGGGGTGGTGAGAGAATGTGCAAGATCAGTGCAGCCGCTCTGACGGAAGAGAAATGTTCTGTTTGGCTAAGAGGATGGCTTCATGTGGTGCTGAGGGAAAAGGATGAGCTTCAGTGAACAGAGGTGCTCTGGCAGGGAAGGCATGGGTTCTGAAAGGTGGTATTCCAACATATATCTTGCATGCAAAAGGCCCAGATTCGGTCCCCAGCATCTTCAGGTAGGGCTAGGAAAGAACTCAGTCTGCCGCCCTTGAGAGCTACAGTCTTCACACAGCGCACTGCTGAACTATGGAACTCACTCCTGCAGGAGGCAGTGATGGCTACCAGCTGGAACGGCTTTCAAAGGGGATTAGACAAATCTAAGGATAACGCCATCAATGGCTATTGATCTGTCTCCATGGTCAGAGTCAGTAATGCTTCTGAATACCAGTTGCTGGAAACTGCAGGAAAGGAGAGTGCTCTTGTGTTCCAGTCCTGCTGTCAAGATTTCCAGAGGCATGTGGCTGGCCACGATGAGAACAGGATGCTGGACTAGATGGGCCAAAGGCTCTTCTTATGTTATTATACAAATCTGGGCTGCAATGCTGAGCAGAATAGTTGAATTAAAAGCCTCTACCTTTTACACCAGGGTTTGGGAACCACTGGTGTAAAACCACTGGCACTCCAGGTGTTGCTGAACCACAACTCCCATCCTCCCTGAGCACCAAAGTCCAACAAGATATGGAGGGCCATAGGTCCCTGTCCCCCACCATACATATAGAAGGTAGTGCATCTCCTAAGATGATACATGTGTGTATCCTTCAGCAATTTATTTTTTAAAAAAACATGCCTCTTTGGTTCAAACCCATTTTTTTCCACATGCAAATATATGCAGATTTAATCAATTAGCTGATTAGGGCAAAGTAAACACACACACACACAACCCCTAGGAAACCAAAGCTCAGCCTGCAAACCTAAGCCCTGATTATACCACTAAAGAAAATGGAAGAAGAGAGCGGGGCAGGGAGAATTTACAATGCTTTCATTTTTAATCAGTTAACTGGTTCTCAATGCGAGAGAGTGAAAAAGAAACCATCTCCCATCCTTGCCCCGGGATGCCCCCAAAGCTAGCAAGCGGCAGACGACAATCCCAGTATTTATGGGGCTGACAAGGAAGAGAAAGTGGTTTTGCCAATATTTAATTTATCAAGTGGTTCTGCTTTACCTCCTGCGTCACTGCTGGGAGGAGCAGAGGGTTTATGAGGCTGTAAAGGGGAGGTCTTTCTGCAGAGCCTTCCGACACACGGTTGTGTGGGCAGGAAAGGAAGTGCCCCCATGATGCTTCCACAGCTTACCCAAGATGGAGTTAGTTAGGGTTGGTGAGGTGCTGCAGCTCAGTGGCTAGAGCACCTGCATTGCATGCAGAATGTTTCTGCTGCCATCCCCGGTTTCTCCAGCAATGCCCGCAGATGTCCCTTCTCTGAAACTCTTAAGAGCCGCTGCCAATCAGTGGGGACAATTCTGAATTAAGACAGGCAATGATTTGACTCAGCGGGCAGGATTCTCACCTGAGAAACCTTGTCAGTGGAAACCCTCCAAACAGACCTCCTGCTGGAATGGGGCTTTCTCTGCTCCCCTCCCACCACGTTCTCCAAAATTGGCTCAAGGTGTGTGTTTTGGTAGACTCCCCAGAGCAGCACAGGGAGGAAAGAGGGGGTATTGTTTCATCTGCTGCACAAGTTGAAAAGTTTGCACGGACAGAACAGTGTGTCATTGAATTCCACACAGCATATGGCAGCTTCCTATAAAACTGAGGAAGGGCTTCGTGCATTGCATGAAGAAGCTCCCAGGTTCAATCCCTGGCATCTCCAGGTAGGGCTGGAAGTGCCCCTTGCCCAAAACCCTGGAGAGTTGCTGATAGCCAGTGTAGACAATACTGAGCTAGATGACCCAGTGGTCTGGCAGCATTACAGCTGTCAAAGGTGCTTCTTTCCCACCCACTCCTCCCCAAAACTGCCGACTTTGGAAATCTGTTGAGGGTCGTGCAGGACGGAGAGGTTTAGCTTCCTAGCTTCCCTTTGCGACACATCTGGCGAACTGGTCTCAGTTGTCGGAAAAGGAAGCAGCTTCAGAGCCTAGGGTCTCTCAAGTCTGCGGAGAGTCTGGGCCAGGTCTCAAAACGGTTCTTGTGGCCAAAAGGATTAGGACAGGAAAATGGATGGCATAGCAGCAGGCTGCTGAGACATCAGAGGAGCCCACCCGGGTGTGAAAACAGCCTGGGAAATGAGCGTGGAGGCGTCATTAATTATCGATAACGCCTGCGCACAGTAGATAAACAAGCCAGCATACCCAAGGAAGCAGGTTGATGGAACGATCGCAGCACCTCTCTTTAGAAACCGCTCACCACCACCACCCGCTCAAGTCTTCTGTGGCTGGCTGCACCCCCCCCCCCCTTTCACTAAACTTCTCCTCCGCAGTCAGTAGCTCTACATTTGCAGTGCCCTGAAGGCTCACCCAGAGCTGCAGGGCACGATTAGAGAAGGCATTCGCTGTGCCCCAAGAGAGTTCCTCGCCTTGCAAAGCAGCAGCGTGAGATTCTGCTGAAGCACACTGCATGTGTGTGTGTGTGTGTGTGTGTGCGCGACCCATATTTTTCAAGCCTGGCTCATTCCTCATATAAGAGGAAAGCCGGGAATTGTGTGTGTGTGTCACAGAGAGAAAGTGTGCAAACCAACCCTTGGCGTTGGCTTCACCAGCTGTTGATGCTCTCAACTCCAGAGTGCTCCTTAGAATCACTGAAAGGGACCCTTGGAGGCCATTTAGATCAATCTGCAGCTGAATGAAAGGACCTTGCAGTGGTGGCATCCCAGAGTCAAATGGCTGGCTGGCTTCTGCTTCAAACCCCACAGTGAAGGAAAGCCCATCCCTGCTTGACGCAGTCAGTTCCATTTTCTAACATCTCTTACCATTAGGATACATCTCCTAACGTTCAGCTGAAATCTGCTTCTCCTACAGTTTCCACCCATAGCTTCTGGTCTCTGGAACAACAGAGAGCATGCCCACTACATTTTCTGCATTGAAGCCCTATGGAAATCACTTCCCACAGGAGATAGTTATGGCCAACCAACATGGATGGTTTGAAAAGATTAGGCAAATCTATAGACTCTCCTTCCTTGGAGGTTTTTAAGCAGAGGTTGGATGGTCACCTGTCATGGATGATTTAGCTGAGATTCCTGCATTGCAGGGGGTTGGACTAGATGACCCATAGGGTCCCTTCCAACTCTCAAATTCTATGATTCCATGATCCTATAGGAGGACAAGGTGATGGGATGGTGACAGCAGTCACGAAATTAAAAGACGCCTGCTTCTTGGGAGGAAAGCAATGACAAACCTAGACAGCATCTTAAAAAGCAGAGACATCACCTTGCTGACAAACGTCCGTATAGTTAAAGCTATGGTTTTCCCAGTAGTAATGTATGGAAGTGAGAGCTGGACCATAAAGAAGACTGATCGCCAAAGAATTGATGCTTTTGAATTATGGTGCTGGAGGAGACTCTTGAGAGTCCCATGGACTGCAAAAAGATCAAACCTATCCATCCTTAAAGAAATCAGCCCTGAGTGCTCACTGGAAGGACAGATCCTGAAGTTGAGGCTCCAGTACTTTGGCCACCTCATGAGAAGAGAAGACTCCCTAGAAAAGACCCTGGTGTTGGGAAACATGGAGGGCACAAGGAGAAGGGAGCGACAGAGGATGAGATGGTTGGACAGTGTTCTCGAAGCGACTAGCATGAGTTTGGCCAAACTGCGGGAGGCAGTGAAAGATAGGCATGCCTGGCATGCTCTGGTCCATGGGGTCACGAAGAGTCGGACACGAATGAACAACTGAACAACAACAGCCATGTTGGCAATGCTTTCCCTCTGTCAGAGGCAGTATGCCTCTGAACACCAGTTGCTGGGAATCACAGGTGAAAAAAGGTGCTGTTAGATTAAGGCCATGCTTGTGGGTTTCTTATAATGGACATTTGGTGGCCACTTGGAGCATAGGACACTGGACTAGATGGGCCTGTTGACCAGATCCAGCTGCAGGGCTCTTCTTATATTGTCGTTGTCATCACCATTATTATATTTATTTTTACATCCCACCTTTTCCCCAGACTTGGGTTCAAGATGGCTTATTTATCATACTGCCCTTTGGTGGCTTTAAAAGGAAAATTGGACAAATTCACAGCTAGGATAAGGCTAGTTAAATAAATTGGAGTTCTTGTTAGTAAATGCACCAATAAAAAACAGGCCAAGAACTCAGGCCAATATAAGTTTCAATAGTGAGAGTTATCCCTACTCACAAATCAAATGTGAATTGCAACAAGAATACATATAGTTATACAGAAATTGTAAACTCAAAGTCACAAGGATATATGCAAAACAATAATCTGTTACAGCACTGGATATGAGAGTCTTTAAATTGAGTCAAGTTCACGCTAGTCCATAATCAGAATATATTCATGCCATGTTTGATGTAAAGATCTTAGTCTCAATCATTGATCAGAAGTCAGAAGTCAGTCATAAATCAGGACAGGGCCCTGTTTCGGTGTATTCACCTTCATCAGCTAAGTTTTAAGTGTGTCCTATTATTTTCCACGTTTCTCAGAGTTAACAACTAAGTTTAAGAAGATCAACATGTATCCTAAGACTAAGATCTTTACATCAAACGCGACATGAATATATTCTGATTATGGACTAGCATGAACTTGACTCAATTTAAAGACTCTCATATCCAATGCCGTAACAGATTTTTGTTTTGCATATATCCTTGTGACTTTGAGTTTACAATTTCTGTATAACTATATGTATTCTTGTTGCAATTCACATTTGACTTGTGAGTAGGGATTATTCTCACTTTTGAAACTTATATTGGCCTGAGTTCTAGGATAAGGCTAGTAGCAGCTGCTTGTTAAGACTATTTATATATTGCCTCCACTATTTTTAGAGGCTTATTAAGAAAATAAGGCAGGAGGAGAAAGGCGAGTCCAAAACACCTGGAAGGCATTGCAGTGGCTATGCTTGACTTGGGTGATTGACAGCTGGAAAGGTTTTGCCTTTCCAGCATCAGATTGGTTGGGGTTACCACTTCCAACTTGTAATGGCCAGAGGGGAAAGACAGGCTGAATCCGACTGCTGGAGTCAAGTTTGCTTTGGAATGCCAGCTTCTGGGAATCACAAGTGGGGAGAGTGGTTTTTGCATTTGGGGGTTGTTTCCAAGGCCCTTGTAAAGGGTGGGGTGGGGTGGGGTGGGGGAGCACTGCCACACTGGCACGCACACACACACACACACACACACACACACACACTGTAGGAGGGGGGCTTGTAGTACAGTTTCTCCTCACCATCCCTGCCAAGGATGGAAAGCAAGAATATCAATGTGGAACCCTTGCCTTCTGCTTCTTTTCCAGGTTGTATGTGGATTGGTTCAAGACAGGAAAGGCAAGCGAATGGACATGCCCTGCCCCGCCCACTTTTACTTCTGGCCCTGCCCACCATGGTCACGTGGCGCTCAGAAGGTTGCTGAGAAGGGAGGAGAACGCAGCCCATTGGGAATGGTTCCTCACCTGTGCTCTGGCCACCCCACCGCACTTGCCAACCCAATAAAGCAAATCCTTACACATCCTTATAAATGGGCTGTATCAGCAGCAGCTTCCCCAAGCTACCAATTTAGTTCTTCTCAAGGGGCTTCCACCCACGCTTGCTGCTGTCATCTGTTATCATCTATGGAGGCAAAAGTGATAAAACCACTTCCTCCCAAAACGTGCAGGCCAGTGTGGTCTCCTGGTTTTGTACATCCATTCTCCTTTATTGCTATTATTAGTGTGTTTTTTAAAGAGGCCCTACTAACAATTATTGCGGTCTTTCAAGTGGATATGGTGCCTTGTTGCCCTTGGTTACACGAAAAAAAGGAAGGTAAAGGGGGGGGGGGATGAATGCTCGTGTCCCACTGGACCAGCTATGTTAACCTGACGTAAATTGTTCTTAACATGTGCCAAGTTGGAGAGAGGAAAAGGCAAGAGCTGAAATTTCACATGATGCAGGATGAGTCCGATTTGAAGGCAGAGGCTGCGGGCACACCATACATATTAAAGCACATTCTCCCCCATCCTCCAAGAATCCTGGGACTTGGTAGTATACCCATCACAGAGCTACAATTCGCCACAAACTACAGTTCCTAGGATATGTGGTGCATATGCAGCCAAAATCTCTCTGAGTCCAGGGCACTAGAGAGTCCACCTAAGACATGGGGAGTTGGGGAGGGCTGCTTCATTGTGCATAATCCACCACCACCATCAGCAGCACCATCCTGGCATTCTGCAACTGGCAGCCTGGTGCAGAATCTGGCTCCCCTGCCAAGGATCTTAGCTTTTAAAATGTGAACTAAAATAAACCAAGCTTCTAGCCCTCATGGCTGCTGCTTGGGGAAGAATGCTGAACCTGAAAGCTTAGTGTGTGTGCGGGGTTGGGGTAGCAAGCATTTACTGGGCAGTGTCTGTGATGTCTCCATTTCAAGTCCTCTTGTCCCCTTGCCTAGACCACATCAGGGCCTCAAATACATGCCAGGCATCTGCACACACAACCCAGCCTTGTAGCACTTCCACGTAAGATAAGATCACCCAGCAAATTAAAAGGAACATTGTCCTAAATTTAAAAGGGGAAAGAAAGGGCAATACTGTTGTTTTTCTCCCAGAAGCAAAGCAACTCTGCAGCAAGCCAAGAGATGTGAAGCACAATATGCTACATACTCCTCCTCAGAAAGAGATTGTGCCTAGTACATAAGGGCAAGATGTGTTGTTATTGTTTTTTTTTTTAAAAAGCAACATGTCATCTGGATGAGCTTGGTTTATTAATATTTCACAGCGTCAAGATGCAAGCTACACCTACGTTCATCTTTATTTTTAAACAAGACACCCTGGGTCCAATTATAGATTAATCACATTTTGTTTATCATGGCATCCGTCGCTTTCCCATTCTGACAAAAGATAAAGAGAGGAATTAATAAACCATTAGTTGATTGCTGCTTTTAAAAATTGGTTTGAACACCGTATGTTTTGAATTGGGGGGGCCAATGCATGTAAAGTTACAAACGAGCATTTATTTTACCTATCTGAAAAACTGTGTAAAATCATTAACGGAGTCTAAAAATTTAGTAAAATTTGTATTTCCTGTGATTCCACCCATAACCCACCAGGTTCCATTTGGGCTCCGCCCAAAACCTGCCATGTTCCCTTCTGGTTCCAGGCTTCTCTTACTGTCATAAATATTCGGGAGGGAACACTTTTTCTCACCCACTCCAGTGATACCCCAATAATCCCCCCCCCATTTTGAAATCCTGTCTACTCAATTGACCTTTGCCCTCATCAGTTTCGATTTAATCACCATTACTCATGGACAGTTTAAGCTGCCCAACAAATGACTCTGGCGGGAACAAAGCAAAACACGTTGCTACAAAAATCTGCCCCATCTGCAAACTGATCTGCACTTTGCAGGGCAGTTCAGTTTCTCTGGAAGGTACCTGCTGAGTGTTTCTCAAACCTTGCTAAGTGATGAAGGTCCTCCGCTGCCAGATGACAGTGGAACTTGATTTTTAACAAATCCTCATCTAATTGTTCAAACTGATAAAAGTATACTCTGCTAAAACTGAACTGCTTGATAGCTCAGCTCTGAGGTCTTGCCAAGCACACTTTGCAGGTGTATCACTCAATATTTAAAAGATTATCCAAGTTGGAAGGGACAAAAACTCGAGCAGCTGAAAGTGTGACAGTTTCAAAGTCCCCAACACACTAGTATCTTTGCAGTACCTCTTCTTCTGCACCATCATCTAAATTTACCTTGGGGGTGGGCAGAAATACTTTACAGTTTCAAACCCATCACCATTGCTTCTCCCTCTTTGTCAATTATGACAAGTCTTCTCTATGCTTCTTGGTTTCAAAACTCAAATGCAACATATAATTTTGACAAGGGCTCACAAAACTCCAAAAGTGCTCTCTTTTTCTTCAAGGGGAATACAAGAAACCCATTAACAATCTCTTGCCAGTTCAGTGGGCATGTGGATGCAATTTGCTAAGGCCGCATATATGTATCCTGATATTAGGGAAAAGCTGTATGAATACAAACCACAGCCTGCTAGGGGCCTGCCTGGTGCATTATCTGTGCACAAGGCAGGTTTGCGTTGGCAGTAGCAGTGAATTTAAATGACATTTATATTTAACATACGTGTATATATACATGGGCCGGCAGAAAAGCTAAGTGTACAACACAGCCAAGATTCCTCACTTACCACATACAGCTTCCTCTTACTGGCCTTCATGGCTTGACAAGGAAGATAGAAAAGCCAGAAAATTCGGCAAACACCGCCACCAAGGTTCCATTCTGACTCCGCCCATATGCCCCAACTAAGGTTCCATTCTGACTCCGCCCATGCCCCAACCAAGGTTCTATTCTGACTCCACCCATGCTCCCGCCAAGATTCCATTCTGACTCCGCCCATGCCCCAACCAAGATTCCATTCTGACTCTGCCCATGCTCCCGCCAATATATCATTCTGACTCCGCCCATGCCCCAACCAAGCAGGGGCGGAGCAAGTGGCGGGCCGCCCTGGGTACCACCCTGGGGGGTGACACTCGGGGCAGCGTCCCACCCCTGTGATCGGTGCCGCCAGCGCACGGCAACGTTTAAGGCTGCAGCACGTGTGTTCACACGCTGCAGCCTTAAAACTTGCCGTGCCGCCGCACGGAAGGGGTACCGGCCGCTCGCGCCTGCCATCTTAGGTGGACATGCGCAGTCCACCCAAGATGGCAGGCGTGAGCGGCTGGCACCCCTTCCGACCATGCGGTGTGACATCACGGCACACGCGCGCTAGGGGGGGTGCCCCCGCTTTGCCGCCCCGGGTGGCAAAGAGGCTCGCTACGCCCCTGCAACCAAGATTCCATTCTGACGCCACCCATGCTCCCACCAAGATTCCATTCTGACTTTGCCTATGCTCCCACAAAAGCTCCATGTTGGCTCAGCCCACACCCCCATTGAGATTTCATTCCAGCCTATGTTTCCCCACTTTCCATAGCTGCTTGCCCACTGCAGTCCATGGAGGATGTGTACACTCAGTACATGGAATCTGCAGACACAGTTTGGTCACAGGAAGGTGCGATGAGCGACAGTGTATAACGAAAGGAGAGGGAAGGGTGGCATCCTAGACGATGAGAAGGGGAGAAAACTTGGAGGAGAGGGATAGAGATTACAATTGCAGACAATGTGCCATAAAATTACTAGGGGGGGGGGGGCTCCGTCCCCCAAATACATGTCTCCTTGCTGCTGTTGCAAATGGATTGTTCACTGTTCTGGTTTGTGGATAAACTGCCGACAATCCCTAAACATCAGTTGAAAAAGTGATGCAATAGCTAGAGAGTTGGTTTCTGTTGGCAAGATTGGGGTGGCAGGTCCAAATGCCCTCTTCAGCCCTTGGGAAGTGACAGCATCGCATTCACGCACTGCAGAGCGTCTGTGTTTATACAGCAGGCACACAGGGTTGCACACCATCATGTCTGAAGTAGGCATCTGCATCAAACTCACATCCATGCACCGGGGGAATCACCCCGAGAGGATGTGTGCAGCTTCACCAAATGAGACGGCGGAGAGAGAGTCATCATCTGTAAATGTGTGAAGGGCCCTCATCTCTGTCCTCATAGGGTTGCTTATGAAATTGGAATTTCACTGAAAAGTGCTCCAGAAAGGCAGAGAACAGGATGTTTGGCCTTGTAGAGAGAGAAAGACAGAAAAGTAGGACTCTCACGCATGAATCACAAAGAGTATTTTCTTTTCTTTCCTTCTTTTTCCAAAAGGGCTGGGATTTGTGGACTTTTAATTGGTTTAAGGCAGAGGTTGCCAACCTGGCAGCCTCTGGAAGTTTTGGGTGACAGCTCCCAACAGCACTGGCATCTCACAGCTCTGTTGGCTGGGACTGATGTGAGCTGGTGGTGCAAAACATCTGCAGGGCAGCAGCTTAGCCAAGACTGGTTTAACAGTGTATCATGATACTAATCATTGCCATCACCAAGAGTAGCAGCAGCAGCAATGAAGAATTTGAAAGACAGGTATTTTAAAATATGGGGTGTTTAAAAAACAAAACAAAACAGGGAGAACCTTAAGCAAAGCCTGAGGCTCTGGTACATAAAAGTTTAAATAAATCATTTGATTTTTACATTTGTTTTAAAGCTGTTCTGTCATTCAAGTGGATGGTGGAGGGTTGAACAGGAGTCTTTCCCCTGCCCCTTTTTAAATCCTCACAACAACCCTGCGAAGTACGCCAGGGCAGGAGAGAATGAGGTCCCCAGAATCAACCAGCAAACAGAGATTTGAACCCAGGCCCCTAGCCTAGCACCTTGTTGACGTCAGCACGCTATTGTATAATCATCAACATTAACGATAACACACACAATGCAACAAATACAGGTGTTTTCCTAGATTACCAGTACTGGGAAATGTCTTTTCTCTCCAGCTGGCAAAAGCAGTATCAGACAGAACATTGGTGCTTGCTCTGTGGGGGGAGGAGTCATGAGCAAGAGGCAGGGAAACAGATCACTGGGTCAAAGGGGTGTTCCTTGCAGGAGGTATCAACCCCACCAGATCAGCTTTCAAGTACCGAAAACCAAAAGTTAGGGATAAGATCTGGAATTTGATTTTGTCCCACTACTCACCATCCTGTGGCGTTGGCAGCTGCTGTGGAAAATAGTACCCTGGTTTGTCTGCAAAACAAAAGATGGGGGGGGGTGGCATTAGTTGAGAGATTTCAGAAAACACTTCGAGCAACAGAGCTGTTGCCTATTATTCCTCACTTGCACATGGCACTGTAACAAACCAGTATTCAGAAACATCAAGGTGAACTCCGTATCCCTCTCAATGATCTGCAGATCTACTCAGATCTACTCAGTGACTGCAAAGGAACTTAATTCCAGGTGAGCATGCTGTGACTGCAGCTGGAATGGTTTCTCCGAAGCTGGATCTTTCCATACTATCAAACTGTATGCCCTAAACACCAATCTACAAATGAGGGTGCTGGCTGCCTCCCTTAGTGACTACCTGTTCTGGACCTGCTTTCTGCCAATCAGCCATGTCTTTGCAGCAGATGTAATAAATGGATTCAATTATCATGCAGAGCAGGTTAGTCATCCTGGGGGGGGGGAAGCTGCCGTGGGACCGCGCCTCTCAACAGCAGAGCCTAGCCAGCATGGCCAATGGTCACAGATGTTGGAAGTTGCAGTCCGGAGGCAACCCCCTGGTGTATAGCAATGTGGCAAAATATGATTTGACTTCAAACAGAGGCAAATCTATCGTGCCTCTGAATGATGCCCCATTCTGGGCTTGATTCCTTCCAATAAGGAAGTCTACCAAGGACGGACTCATGTAGAGTCAGAGGGGCAGACTCCCTTGAGAGCAGGTCAATAAGGCTCCAAAAGTAAACTTTTTTTGGAGCCATGCCCGTCTCCGATGCTAATTCAGAATTTTAAAAACGCACACTGATGCTTAAGGGGTCGCTGTTTGTATCCACACACAAAAGCACAAACGAAAACCCAATAGTAAATATATTTCTCTTCTAGCACTGGGGGAGGTAAGGGATGTGACAGCAGCTGCCTTGGGCGAGTCAATCCGTCAAGGCCCCTCCTGACCCCAGCTGCGATGCAAATCAAACTATTTATTACCTATCGTGCAAGGGTCTCCCAAGACACTGATCCATCAAAGCCATTTGAGTTGATTGGTGACCTGTGTTTGCAAAGCTGCCGCTTGTTATCCAGTTAGGTTGGGGGAGGCCGGGAGAGGAGGGGGTGTCATAAAAGGCAGGAGAGGCATAAGCTACCACTGCCACAACCCTGACCAAAAGAACCTCTTTTATTCATTCTGCAGAATCAAGGAGTAAAGACCCTCTTCAGGCAGCAAGTGCGGGCCAATTAAAAAGTGGAAAGATGCATGCTCAAATACGGCCCACCCTGTGTGTAGAAAGCTAGCATGTCAAGGAGAAACCTGAGTTAAAAATACAACTAGGCAACATCTGGAAAGAACAGCATACTAGTTTGTTAGAAAAACAAAAAGGCTAACATATCCCATGTCTACCACTGCAATGTTTGGACCCTGTTTTTCAGGGTTTGGTAAGAAATCAAGGCTCTAGTCATCTTGGCTGTTAGTTGGGTGTGCCCAGCAGTAATAACTATTTCCAGTGGTTGGAGGGGGGGCTGCATTTAAATCATCATCACAGAGAATGCCCCGCCGTGCCTGTACAGAGCAATCCTATAAAAAGATATCGCTCTCCAGAAATGTAAAATGAGCACAGCTTTTCCCAGGGTGTGTATGTTTGTCCTCTACTAACACCCGTTGTCACAATCAAACCACAGCTGTCAAATTTGCACATCTGCTTCTGTATGTCTGTATCTCCTCTCAGACAACACACACTTGCGTGTGTGTGTGTGCGCGCACACACACCAGCATTTTGTACAACGCTGGGTATAAAATAGCTGCGTCTCGATAGAAATGCCACCCACACACTTAACTGCCACACCCCAGTCTGCTTCTATATCCAGCACAAGTAGCACTTTAGGGATTCTCAGAAAACAGAGGCGAGCCTTGAAAATCCAAGCCAAGGGCAGAGCCTGGGACCCCATTTTCTTTGGTAGGACCTCAGCCCTGTGGCATGTGAAGTCAGAATGAACGACAAAGGTGTCCCGGAGCTTGTGCAGAGAGCGTTGCTCCTTTTCTTATGTGTGTTGGGTTGGAGCAAGGGTAGTCAACAGGGTGCCCTCCAAGGTATCGTTGGACTCAAAACATCCATCACTTCCAGCCAAGCCTGGAAATGATTAGGGATTTCCAGGACAAAAGGTGCAAACTCTGGTCAAAAGATGTCATTAAAAACTACTTGTAGGTAGCCTGCAGATAACACCAGACATTTTGGGAGGGAGTTGTTGACTATAGATTACACTAGGCATGGGGACCCTTTTTCAGTCCAAGGGCGGCATTCTCTCTTAGGCAACCTCCCAAGGGCTGAATGCAAGCGGTAGGTGGAGCCAGAGGCTAAAGTGGGCGGGGCAGGGAATGCAAATTTCACCTTTGTACAATAGGCTAGTTTCCACACACACACTCAAGGAGGGTTTGAAGCAGGGCCAGTGAGGGTGTGCGGTCTGAAGAGAGTTTCAGGGGCCAATTAGAGGGGCATGGAGGGTCACATGTGGCCCCCAGGCCTGAGGTTCCCCATCCCTGCTTTACAAACAAAAATACCAGAGGGTTGCTTGTTGACAGTAAGCAACATTGGGAGAGGGCAACTGGAAAAAAGAAATGACGGGGAGGAGATTTTGCCACCCAACCCTGCTTCTGTCACCCACAAAGATTCGGTTTCAAATGCCCTTCCCTGCCCTGCGTGGCTACACCCATGATCTGGGCTATACCTCTATCATGCCACTTTAAACAACCACAGCTTCCCCCAAAGAGCCCTGGGAGCTGCATTTCAGGGTGCTGAGAGTTGTTAGAAGACCCTGATTCACCTCACAGAGACACAGTTCTCAAGCGTGGTTTAACAACTGATCCCTCTTCCCAGGAAACTCTGAGAACTGTAGCTTTGAGAGGGGAACAGGGGTCTCCTAACAAATCTCAGGACCCTTTACAAAAGCAGACTTTCCAGGATTATTTGGGGGAAGCCGTGGCTGCTGGAAGTTGTAAAATAGTGCTTTAAATGTATGAGGGGAGAAGGGGCCAATGCAGGACGTGTCTGTCAAAATTGTACGAGAAAATGAAGCAGTGGGAAATGAGGTTTCATACCGGGTAAAATTTAGGTTGGCGGAAAGAGCAGGCCCTCTTTTGAGCATCACTGGGCAGAACTTTATGTTGATAACAGGCACTGTGATTTCCAGAAGTGCTTTGAAATGCAATATTAAAAACGCAAAGAAGGGCCCTGGTGGATGAGACCCATCTAGTCCTGTTTCAGGTTCTCACAGAGGCCAGTCAGATGGCTCAGGGATGCTCGGCGGTCGGGCACAAAGGCAAGAGCCCTCCCTCACCTTGGCTCCCATGAAGACCCAAAGGCCCACCAAGCATCTGTTTCCTTTGTTTTGTTTTGCTCCTGAGCATCTGGCAATTTAGAAGTATACTGCATCTGGGCATGGAGGTTCCATCTGGCCATCATGACTAGTAACTGCCCCTCCCTAACCAGGGCTGTGAGCTACGCACAATACAGCACAGAAAGCAGCATGCATTAGGACATGAGATTCAGTACCCAGAGAACACCAGCTTCACTTAAACACACACACACACACACACACACACACACCTAAATATAAGCACATTCAGGCTCTAGGAGCTGTAAATGTAGACTCCGCCAAGGAAGTGTTTGATCAGCGATTCCACTTATCTGGGGATAGGAAAGCAAGATGAATGCCATGCCAGATGAGACCAAAAGGTCCGTCACCCTGTATCCAACACTGCCAAGTCAGATGCTTCTGGAAAGCTCGCAAGCAGTGCATGAAGGCAGCCCCGTTTATCCTCCTGCTTGCCCCCAGCGTTTGATATTCAGAGATGCACTGAGAAACGCAAGGGGCTGCCTCGTTACCCCAGGTGTTTGTACCTGTAGCCCAGTACTGTTTACCCTGTCTGGCAGCAGCTCTTGGAGACTTTGGTAGAGAAGGGTCTTGCCCATTGTCTGTACCTGATCCTTTTAACCCTAACTTGGGACTACATCTGCATGCAAAGAGGGTGCTTTGCCACTGAGCTACAGGTCTTGTAGGAAACAACACAGGAAGCTGTCTTCTACTGAGTTAGGATTAACATTTGCTTTCCTGGGTTTCAGCAGAGAGTCTCCCCCAGTTCTACCTGGAAATTGAACCCGGGTCCTTCTGCATGCATCACAAATGCTCTTCTACCCCCATCCACACACCGAGCTGCAGCTCTTCCCATATTATGAACACAGCAATCTGACGAAGACTAAGTCCACCTAGCTTGATAACGTCTGCACTGACTGGCAGAGCTCCTCCCTGGGGTTTAAGACTCCAACAGCATTCACAGCCCCAACTAGAAAGGCCGGGAACTGAACCTGGGACCTTCTGCATGGAAGGCAGCTGCTCTGCCGCTGAGCTACAAGGTCCCTCCTCTGAATAACCGTCTCTGCACATGGAAGAGTCTGCTTCGCTACGACAGCCAATAGCTAGCAGCAGCCCGACCCCCCCCCCCCGGTCCATTTCAGGTGAGGCATCAACGCCAGGCATATCCCCCCCCCTTGCTCCCATGGAATGGGAATTAGTTCAGAGACACAGCTCAGAGCGAAGAACACAGCTGTTGTGTGCAAAGCAGTTTTTATCGACACAAGGAAATCAAAGAGGCATGAAGGGGTTGCATCCCATGTCAGTCCTACTCAGAGCAGATTACTGAAGATGACAGACTTCGGCTTGTTAATTTCAGTAGGTCTGCTCTGAACAAGACTCAACTGGAAGCAACCCAAAGTCCTATGGGGCCATCCCTGTTTGTTCAGCCTGCATTTAAGCATCAGCAATGGATTACAGGTTTAGTAAGCAAGCAAATTAAGAGAGCCACACCCTCCGAGCCACACCCATGTTGCCTTTAAGCTCCTCCCCCTTGTTTTTCCCCCGCCACTGCCGCCACGTGCCAAGGGAGACACCTACAGTTGTTGAGGAAAAGCAGGACAGCGAATCCTAGCGTGGAGGTGGCCAAGAGGATCAGGCAGATGTTGCAAGGGATCATGAAATAACGGACCACTAGGGAGACTTTGTGCTGGTACATCCGGTCCCTCTCTAAGGAGCCGGGCCCCATGGGGTACTGGCAAGCGGTCATGCCGCTCACTGGGGCCCAGGCCCCTACCGGGAGATCCAGGATAGCGGTTGCTCTGGGCACAAGGAAGCTTGCGCCCCTCGCTTGCCCGTTTCAAAAATGGCGGCTGCTTTCTAAGTGTTCTCAGGAACTGACATTCTCAGGCTGGCCGGCCGGCATGAGGGGTTCAGAGTTCAGGAGGAAGAACCAAACGTCGTGTGGGCCATCTTGAGGTTGTAATCCAAATCTAGGCGAAGGGAAACCTAAGCCAAAGGAACTGGTGTCCCGTCAGGCAGCTTCCCCTCTGAGGGATTCGAAGAGTCATCCCCTCAGAACCAGTCATGAGCGCTGGGGTTCCATCCTCAACAAGCCAAGCAACGCCTGCCACGGCAAAAACTGTGAGGGAAGACTCTGAAGGGGCCCCGTGACTCTGGAACGCTCCCCAAATCTACCATCCGATTAGGAGAGAGGCCAGCTGGGGAAACAATGCAGGATAACTCCATCCAACGGTAACTCCTTCAGCAGGCGGCTTTCGCGGAAATAAAAGGGGTTATAATCCTGGTTTTCAAGACTTGTCAAACCCTTAGACAAGGAGGAGTACGCTATTGTGGAGAAAAATTAGAGGGTGAGCGGGGGGAGATAGATCTTCCAAGAACCTCGAACATTAGTTGAATCTTTGGGGGGGGGGGGTCCTCACAAGGTGTGGCTCACTATTAAACTGTCGACCCGGTTATTGGGTGGTCCTCGGGGCTGGAGCGAGTTCCTCCAGCCCATGCGCACCTCTGACAACATGTGTTGTCAGAGAAACGCATGTTGAAGAGAAACACAGAAGAAGCGAGAATGAAAACAGACCCCTGCATGTGACACACACACACACCCAGAAACTTAATCCAGAGAGGGAGCTGATGAATTCTCTTATCGCCTCTGAGCCAGGCAACGGGGGCCAGAATCCCCTTTTCTCTGCTTCCTCTTTCAAAGGGATTCCAAAGTCCACCGAGGGCTCAGCTGCGGTTTCCTCGACAGCAGCCGGCGGCGGGCTCTTTGGCTGGCGACGGGCTCTCTTGATGGGAGACGGATCCCGAGCTCCTTTCGCCGATGCCGGAACAGCTGCCGAGATGAGCTAAACGCACGGCCACCTTCTCTCCCTGCACAGAGCCAGCATGCCAGCCCTCGCTACAGAGCTGCCGGTTCCTCACACACCAGAAATGAATAAAATCATCCCAAGAGTAAGAAGCAAAAAAAGAAAGGAAACGTGAAACGCAGGTTTGCAAAAGGGCACAGAGCCCCGATTCAAGAGTTCTGGCAACACAGGGTGCCGCTCGCGGCGAGGCTCAGGATCGGAAGCCGTCAGGCGTACAACGCACGCCCAAGTTTCTCAAGCCGCCCCCCGGCCCCCCGCCAACGACTGAGGGTGGCGAGAAAGCCAAGCGAGGAAATGAGACGACTGTCCGCGGCCGTTCCTTGGCTGTCCGCTGCCGTCCCCTGGGCACCGCTGCAGCTTTGCTGTTCTCACCCGGCGTGAGCTGTCCATCTCCGGACATCAGGTCGCGGTTCCATCCTTCCCTGACCCGGGTCTCCCTCAAAACAAAACCAACAATGCAAGAGTTCGGCTGTGGCAAGGAGGGGTGTTGGGAGGCTCTCCTCCGCGGCTCAAGAGGTGGAGAAGCGGTTAAAAACAAAGGAGAGAAGACTGCGGGGAGAGGGTGGTGGTGTGTTCTTCTTTCTCTGGAGGGAGCTGCTCTCATGCAAATAGGAGGCAGGAGGACCCCTCGGGCACCACCCCCACTGCTTTTCGAAAGATACCTCTGGAGCTACGGACACCTGTCAGCATTTCCAGGGAGATGGGAGGGAGGGGTGGGGAAGGAAGGCTCCGTTCAGCTCTCCCTGCCTCCCTGGAAGAGAGCGAAAGGGAAATTATCTCCCCTCCCTCCGCTCTCTCCAACCATCCAACCCCCGCCCCCCCTCGACAAGCCCCACGTCTCATTTGTGAACTCAAGATGTTGAAAGGGGCGGAGAAGGCAGTGTCAAAACTCATTATGTGTCTCTTTCTCAGCCACTCTGAGCTTCTCGCCTCTCTGCACACGCACAGACACACACACACACACACACACACACACACACAAAGGCGCACCCTCGGCCAGCAGGCAGGCACATACAGGCTGGGTCGCCTCAACAGCTGATTTTTTTATTTTGGTATTTTTGAGTGAGTAGAAATGCCAGGGAAGATCCTGGCAGGATGGGAGTGTCAAAAGGGGGGAGGATGGGAGGACAGCGATATGGATTGTGTTACAAGCTGTAATGGAGTACGCGGGGCAGGGTGTGCGGGCGGGGGCAGAGAGAATGGATGGGAAGACAGAACAGGAGATCGCTACTTTTTGAAGGAAGGGAATTCCCTCTTTAGAAAAGCAGGGGGAATCGTCCGAGAGTTGTGAGCCGGCTGGATGTGAAAGCAGGGAGGGAATTAAAAACACCCTCCTCCAAGTCTCATAAAAGGAGATGGAAATTTTCACATTGCAAGTGACATTCTTTCTCTCAGCTGCTGCTTCTCAGCTGGGACAAAGCCTGGGATGGCTTTTTTTAAAAAAAAGAAAAAAGACTGACAAAAATATTTGAAGGAGCAGCCTACCAATAGTTTATCCCCCCTCCCCCAGCTAAATGAAGCTTCTAGGCTCCAAAGCAGTATATCTCTGAATACAGGTTGCTAGTGGATAAAGTCTGATGAGAAAGCATTTGCCATCACACATCTGCTTGTGAGTTTCCCAGAAACACTGTCTGCCCACTGTCGGAATTCTCAAAATTTTCTGCCTTAGCGCACATGTGCTATGACAGCCCACACATGCGCACTGATAACAAGAACAGAGTGTGATGTGACCTTCAAAATGGGATTCTAGGGCAGACAAAAGGAGAAGGGGCTTTGCATGCAGAAGGTCCCAGGTTCAGTCCCCAGCATCTCCAGGTAGGGCTGAGAGAGACCTCTGCCAGAAAGCCCAGAGAGCTGCTGCCAGTCAGGGTTGACAATACTGAGCTAGATGGACCAATGGTCTGACTCACTATAAGGCAGTTTCCTATGTACATAGATGATCACTGTAGGAAGCAGGATGATGGACTAGGTGGACCTTTGGTTTGGTCCAGCAAGGTTCGTCTTAGGTTCTTAAAACTGCCATCTTACACACTGTGAAAGCCTTCACTAACCTGGTGCCCTCCAGATGTTTGGAGACTACAACTCCCATCAGCCCCTGCCAGCACAGCAGCTGCGGGTCAAAACATCTGGAATGCACCAGGCTGGTAACGGCTGCTCCAATGCACCATAGGAGCTGCTGCTGCTGCTGCTGCTATACAAATTCTAATAAATAATAGTAATAATGAGCATGTTTCAAATAACCGCTGCACTAGTGGGAGCTAGTCCAATGATTCCTGCCAGTGCAATGGAATTTTGCCCCCCTCTTCTGCCCATGAGCACCCCAGCAGTTACCAGATCTGCTCTGATGGGTGTGTGGAAGCCCTAGAGCAGATTTAGGAAGGAATGTGTTTTGGGAAGAGAGGGATGCATTGTCCCATGAAGAACGTGTGAGTTGTTCTGTGTGCACAGAGCGCTTCTTAGTGCTAGTGTGATGTGTCAGACTACTAGGACCTGGGAGACCAGGGTTCAAATCCCCACTCAGCCATAAAGCTCACTGAGTGACCTTGGACCCAGTCACTACCTCTCATCCTAACCTACCTCACAGGGCTGTTTTGGGGATGAAACTAGAGAAGGGGAGAGGCATGTATGCCACACTGTTGGAGGAAAGGTGGAATATAAATGTGATAAACAATGATAAATAGTCAAGTACATGATAAATAATGATAAACTCATTATTGGGAGCATCCAGCCTCCTACAGAAGGGAACCGGGTAGTGGTGGTATGTGACCATTTCAATTTCCCACAATGCTTCTGGTCCAACATTTCTCTGGAGCATTGTGGGAAATGAACAATGGTGGGGGGACCCCACTGTGCCAAAGGCCCTCTCAAAATTAGAACTGGCCCTGCCGCTTATAATTTTTGCTCCTGGTGGCAGAACCTCCAGGAATCATGAAGAGGACCTGGAGGTGTAATTCATCAAAGGGGGCTGAGCAGCATTTCCACCCATCGGTGTTTTTGACAGGGGCCTAAGGGTAAAAATGTGTCCTAAAAGTGAAACAAGGACTTGCACCAATGATGCACGAGTTAAACACACAGAAACGCACCCTAACCAGCCTGTGGGACCATCTCCTTAGCCAAGAATGCCTTGGATTTCAAAGCCACACTCTCTTGGAAACAGTTGGACCTAATCCAAAAGCTTTAAATCTCCCATCCCTCTTCCTCACCCCTGGAAGAAACATGGGGGTGGGGAGTGGCAAACAATTAATTTGCATGCCTCCATTTGCATGTTTCCATATGCAAAGCGAGCCTAGCAAATCTCATGAGGACGGCAGGAATGCGCCCCTTTGAGACGGCCCCCGCCAAATACGTGCAAGCAGGGTGCAAAGAAGCCTGTCCCTTTCCATGCTCCTTGGCAGCAGAATATGACCCCCCCTCCCCTGCACAGACAATGGTCTCGAAAAAGAGAAGGAGAGGGGAAAGGGAGTAATTCACTGACAGAAGTGAACCTTGTCCAGGCAGACTTTTAACAGAGACCCGAACTGCGATGATCTATCTGTTTCTGGTCTGGCCAAATCAGTCTGCAGGTGGAGGGCACAAAAGATGGAACATTCCTTTGTTCAATCAATCAATCAATCAATCAATCAATCAATCCCTACACACAGAAATAAAGAGTCTCAAGAACAAACTGACATGCTAGATCTCTGCCTGCCTGCCTGTCTCTTTAGGGATTGATTGATTGATTGATTGATTGAAGGAACATTTGAGCATCTCCCTCCTGCAATACAGGAATACAGGAAAGTGCCCTATAGTAAGTCATGCCATTTCCCCATCTAACTCAGTACTGGCAGCACTGACTGGCAGCAGCCTTCCAGAGTTTTAGGCAAGTGTCTTTCCCAGCCCTGCCTAGATATTCCGGTCGTTCTGCACTCAAAATTCATTCTCTACCACTGAGCTACAGCCCTATCAACTGCAAATGAAATGGCATTAGCCTAGATTGTGGTTAACCACCTCGATAGAAACCAAGACATAAAGGGCAGATATGAGGAGTGGAAGCATGGTGAAAAGAACGGATAAGAGATCAGCCAAAAGGAAGAAAGCTGGGTCTCTGTTAAAGAGAGGCACTCAGTGCAATTTAACTTCAAAACCTCATATACAGGTGCATGAGGGCTCATGCTTGTGGTGGCTCCTATGGCCAGGGAAGGAACCCTCTGTACAAGCTCAGAGGTGATTCCGTCTCACCCCAAACTTGCAGAAACAGGGAAATCATCCAGTCATGGCTCCCCCCCCCCAAGGCTCCTGGAAAGTGTGCCTGCCTTCTAAAGGGTCCTGTGACTCGTTAGGAGACCCCAAATCCCATCAGAGAGCTGCAATTCCCAGAGTTCCCTGTGAAGAGGAATTGATCGATAAACCTCTCTAAGTGAGCCAGTGTGGTGTAGTGGTTAAGAGCGGTAGACTCCTAATCTGGGGAACCGGGTTCGCGTCTCCGCTCCTCCACATGCAGCTGCTGGGTGACCTTGGGCTAGTCACACTTCTTTGAAGTCTCTCAGCCCCACTCACCTCACAAAGTGTTTGTTGTGGGGGAGGAAGGGAAAGGAGAATGTTAGCCGCTTTGAGACTCCTTCGGGTAGTGAAAAGTGGGATATCAAATCCAAACTCTTCTCTTCTACTCTTCTAAGTGCTCAGACCACTGAGCTGCAGTGCCCCCCAAACCACTCAAATCATACCACTGAAAATATAAGACAGGAAGAGTCACAAATCTGTGTGGTCAAAAAGGCACACTAACAATGGCAGAAGAATTCCCTTTCCACGTATTACTATTGTTATTACTCATTTTGGCAAATAGCATAAACGCACCTATTTTCATCTTCCCAAGCAGAACACAAGATGAGCCCTTCTGGATCAGGCCAGTGGCTCATCTAGTCCAGCATCCTGTTCTCACAGTGGCCAAACAGATGCCTATGAGGAAACCCTCATGCAAGACCCGAGCACAAAAGCACTCGCTGTTCCTGCAGCTTCCAGCATCTGGCATCCAGAAGCAAACTTCCTCCAGCAGCCTAGCCACTATGGGTAGTAGCCATAATATCCTTATCCTTCATGAATTTGTCCAATCCGCTTTTAAAGCTATCCAGGTTGGTAGCCATTACTGCCTCCTGTGGGAGTCAGTACCATAGTTTAACTGTCTGCTGTGCAAAGAACTCTGTCCCGAATTTTCCAACATTCAAATGTCCCAGAGTTCTAGTGTTAGGAGAGAGGGTGAAAAAATGGTCTCTATCTACGTTCTCCACGCTACACAGTACCCTGGGGCCATTCCCAGGATTCAAATGATTAAATCCTATGGATTTATTGGGAACTGCTGCTGGCATAAGAAGAGCTTTGCGGAATCAGGGCTAAAGTCTACCTGAGACTTCTCCAACCTGTCCCAGTCATCATGGTGAATGGGAGTTGGGGGTGAATAACTTCCTGAATCTCCTGTCTCTGTTTGCTCATCAGCAAGCAGCCACCCAATTCCAACAGCGCTGTGTAGTCCAAGACAATTGCCAACGCAGACGGGGAAATTCTCTCCTAGAAACTTGTGATTCTTCAGTGCAAAAGATCCGTCTCCTAGGCGCCCTCTGCTGTCCACCACTGCAAACTGCGCAATCCATCCACTGCATTCCTGCCTAACTCTCTGAAGCATGAGGTCATTTTCATACAATCATAGAATTGTAGATTTGGAAGGGACCTCCAAGGGTCATCTAGTCCAACCCCCTGCAATGCAGGAGTCTCAACATATGATCCCCATCCAATTTGAAACCATACCGGACCCTGCTTAGCTTTGAATTATTACATTTGATTTACCATACTCCAAGATGGGAGGAGAGGGGGAAAGCCACCAGAACACTGGATCTGAAAGTGAATTTTTAAATTCCCAGAAAGGTGAACTTATTCACGGATAGGAATGTGTTTACAAGAATCGATTTCTTTGTTGCGCTGTATTTTATTACGGCTTTGTTAAAACTTTAAACTATTTTATTCCTTTTAACTGTATTTATAACTTGTTTAATAATATATGCCCCTTTGGGAAGTCTTCATTGTTTGGGAGAGCGAGTTAGAAATTCCTAAAAAGAGCATATATATATATATATATTCTCCTAGTAATGGGTTGCAAAAGAACATGGTGAAATTAAAGTACAGCGGTACCCCGGGATACGCACCCCCCGTGTTGCGGACGTTCAAGTTGCGAACGCCTGCAATCCGAAAGTGTTTCCGGAGCACACGCGACCCCCGGATGCGCAGAAGCATTCTGCACACTTCGCGCATGTGCAGAAGCACTCAAATCGTGCTTCTTCCAGGTTTTTTTTTCCCTTTTTGTTTTCATGCGTTCATGATACGCAAGCCCGCGTTACGTACCGCGACCCGGAACGGATCGCGTACGTAACCCGGGGTACCACTGTATCGCATCTGCGTTTTGTCAAAGCCGCTATCATGTGTTCCTCATGAGATACCTTATTGGCCCGAATATAAGCTGCACTTTACCCCCAAATTCGGGCCGTGAAAAGTTAAAGTCCAGCATATATTCGCAACTTTATGCTGCCGGCAAAGCAGCACGGTTCCCCCCCACACCAGGAAGCAGCCTGGGAGCACAGGGCAACGGCATACCACCCACCCGCTGCTCCCAAGTGTCCCCCGGCACCAGCTTGGGGAGGTAGTGCCGGGAAGCGGTAGTGTCAGGAGGCGGGCCAAACCCGCAAATATCGTATTTTCCCGTGTATAAGACTAGGCTTTCCCCCTAGAAATGATGTCAAAAATTAGGGGGGGGCATCTTATAGATGGAAAAATACGGTAAGTCTTGAATTTTAAAGGTGCGGCTTATTTTTGGGCCAATACGGTACATATCCAAGATGTACACAAGGAAGGTCATGTTGGGAATACTCAGATGCCCTCCCCAGTGGCATGGGGTCATCCCATCGCTGGATTTGAAGAGTACAGGAAGTTGCCTTACGCTGTGTAAGAGAAGGGGTTGAGACTCGCCACCAAGGCGCCCGTGTCCACAGAACCTCCAAGCTCCCTGCTCCTTTGGTCATCAGATGGTAAGGGCAGATAACCTTTATCGCTCTTGAAAAGTACACAGAGGTGAAGGAGGAAGTTGGAAGAAGGGAGCTCTATCCCACTTCAGATCTATGTGCTGTTCCAGGGCTCATGAGTGATTCTACTGGTCTTTTTTTACCATGATCCCTTGGTTCACACTTCATCTCTTTTGTGGGAGTGGCATGGCTGATCTGAAGGAGAGACATGACCGGATAGTGGCCCTCCCTCAAAAATCTAACTGTGTCCAAGGGCCAGAAGAAAGTTTGGCAACCCCTGGGCCAGGGCAGTGGGCCATTCAGCTCAGCATTGTCTACACTGACTGGCAGAGGCTCTCCAGGGTTTCAGGCAGAGGGCACTCCCAGCCTTATTTGGAGACATGAGGGGTTGAACCTGGGACCTTCTGCAGGCAAAGCAGATGCTCTGTCACTAAGCTACGGCCCTTCCCCTATAAATGAAGATGTGTATGGGGGTGGGTAATCAAAGCCAGAAGGACATCCTTGTTATTGAATTAATTCTTAAGGGTTTAACAGATGGGTATTGTATTACTGTTTAGACGTAAACTTGCTTTATGTTTGACATATGCTATGTTTTGTTATATTGGTTATTTTGATATCTTGTGTTAATTGAGCTGCTCTCTGCTTGCTGTTTGCTGTTCTGAGCTTCCCCTGGGAAGTAGGGGGAAAGCAAAATATAAGCAGTAAGTGAAATGAAAATGAAATATTCAGCAATTGAACTGAACCACCAGCTGGGAATTTACACTGTACAGATCTAGCATGGTTACCCACCCATCTATGTGCCTACACTCCTTATTGAGCTTTCTCTTTCTTGAGCCTGAGTTGGTTGCCAAGCATGCAAATAGATATGAGAGGAGGGTTGGGATAGGTAAAATGGCTATCATTATCACCAATACAAATCAACAGGGAGGCTGCACACCCAGGTCCCACTTTACGAACGCTCGCTAAACCTTGCTATACACCCTGCAGATTCAGATATCCAACCAGAGTGTATTTTTTTAAGTCCCTGTTTGACTTTTGTTGGTTGGGAGAGAGAGAGAGAGAGAGAGAGAGAGAGAGAGAGAGAGAGAGAGAGAGAGAGATTCTAGCTCCTTGTGTTCCGGTAAGCAGGACCAACCGTATGTGTACTTAAAATAAAAAACTTAAAAGTTCTGTCCATCCATCTGAAGAAGAAGAAGAAGAAGAAGAAGAAGAGAGGGGAATGACCAGGGAAACCACTGCTATGTTATTTAAAGGGAAAAGACATGGGGCAAATCCCCCACCCCACCCCACCCTCGCCTTCTCTCTCTCTCTCTCTCTCTCTCTCTCTCTCTCTCTCTCTCTCTCTCTCCCTCTCTGCCCTGCCCCTAACTTCACACATCCCCCCACAGCTTTCTGAACCAGAGCGTTTAAATGCATTAAAGCCACTGTGTGGTCAAGCAGCCCCCAAGAGGGTTGCTAATGGGTTTGTTAGGAAAATGCTAGTAATGGGGAGACCTCAGCTGCTCGCCTGCCACCAGAGACAGCCCAAAGGATGTATGGGGTAGTTGGGCTGAGGGACAGGAGAGAACCAGGATGGGGGGGAGGTCGCAGAATGTTGGTCCCCACCCACCTGTGCTCTCTTAACCATCTTTGGCCTCTCCTCTCACCTCAACAGCATTAACTAGCCTCTGCCATTAAACCTATGTAAAAAACTGTGCAGTGCGGAGAAAGCTGAGAGAGGCTGGTTGCTCTGGTCTGGCTTTTGTCTAAACAAGAGCCCCAACCCAGAAACAGAGACAGGAGCAGGACAGAGGGAGCACTATGAAAAATCTGACTCTGAAGGGTTAGGGCTGCTGCTTCTCCTCCACCCCCCCCCCCATTTTCACTCTTCCTCCCTTTTATCTATTAGCCCGGCAGCCAAGGGTTTCACAAGTTCTAACTCAGAGTAGACCCAATGAAGCAAAGTACGCTGCCTCTGTTGATGTCAATGGGCCTGCTCTGAGCAGGGCCAGCGTTGGGTACAACCCATGTCCACCCATTAAGAAGCCATTGAAAAGGTGGGATCTGCAGCTAAATGCGGTGGTATGGGCTCCTCCATGTTCAGGTTTTTAAGGAAGGGGTGCCGGGGGCCCTCACCCAGTAGACTTCATTCCATTCCCCCACCACGCAGTCAATGCTGCATTGCTCAGTCCCACTGGATGCTGGTCCATTTGGGGCAAATGAGGGCGCTGCCCCACCAACCTCTGGAATCTTCCACCCGACTTGCCTTCTTCCTTACAACCTGCAGGGGCTGTCAGCTTCCTCCTCCTCAGTCTCAATATTGCTCACTGGAAGAACTCAGCTAGGAGGAGGATGGAGACAAAACTAGAATGCGTTGGCTCTGACTGTCATTAACTCTGACTCTGCTTTGGCGCCACCTACTTTTGAGCTCCCTGCTTTCTGCCCTACCAGTCTCAATGACTGCTTCACACTACTGCTCAGTCCTCATTAATCACTTAGAGCAGGGGTCAGCAAACTTTTCAAGCAGGGGGCCGGTCCACTGTCCCTCAGACCTTGTGGGGGGCCGAACTATATTTTGAAAGGGGGAAAAAAAGAACGAATTCCTATGCCCCACAAATAACTCAGAGATGCATTTTAAATAAAAGCACACTTCTACTCATGTAAAAACACCAGGCAGGCCCCACAAATAACCCAGAGATGCATTTTAAATAAAAGGGGATATTCTACTCATGTAAAAATACACTGATTCCCGGACCATCTGCGGGCCAGATTTAGAAGGTGAATGGGCCGGATCTGGCTCCCAGGCCTTAGGTTGCCTACCCATGACTTAAGAGGTTGTTTGTTTGTGTTGTTTTGTTTTTTACACATAAGCAGCATATAAATCTTATGGGATAAATAAAGTCCTTGTTGAAAGCTTTTGAAAAAACAACCTGTTTAGGTTTTTTTATATCTGATAAAAAAAGATATTTGGTGCTGAGCTTTGTTATTCTTTTTCAAACATTTATCTATTAAAAAATAATAAATCACCACCACCAAAAATCCTGCCTTTTAGCTTACAGAAACCCCTCTGCTGGTCTCCTGCTGCCTCAGCAAAGCCCCTTCCCTCTCATTAAGAGAACTTCCCAGTGTGAGATTTCTGCAAACGTTTGAGGTTCCCAGGGGTCTGCTAACCAACCCCTCCTGCACACAGACACTACCTGGCTGCAGAAGCACCCGCAATCAGAAAATGAGTTTTGTTATTAGTATATGTGCTTAGGAAATCCAATTCAGCAGCCACGCTCTCCAACGGCAGGCCAGTGAGCCTGAGAGAATGGCAGCAATATCCCAGCTGTACACTGGGGTCTTTTAAAATCCAGTTTGGCTAGAGAGCTAATTGGTATTTATCCCGCAGCCCAGGCGGGCAGCATAAACAGGTTTTTATGATGCCCCCTCTATCCAATCTCCCTCCCTCAAGGAACCCTGTCTGAAGTGCTAATGGGTTAACACAGACACAGACACATTGCACACTGTTCCTTTGCTTTTACAAGCTAATTAGCAGCACTGATGAGAAAAACAACCAAAAGGAGGTGAGGGTGGGGGAAGAGTCCGTTCCTGCCCCCTTTTAGCCTGCAGGGATTTTAATGGTGTCATTTAATACTGTGGCAGCAGGAAAAGGGGGCATGGGGGGTGGGAATCAGGAAGAGACAGACAGACACCGAAGGAAGGAGAAAAAAATAGCACAAGTTGAGTCTAAATTCTGGGGTGAAGCCTTCTCTGTTGGCATTTGTTTTTGTGCATTCTCTGTGGAAGCCCCTAAGCAGCTGAATTCCCTCTCCACAGAGGTGCCACCTTCATGATACAGCCTTGCTTCCCTGGCTTTTGACACCTGAGATACAGGTTATTGCATGCCACCCCAATCTCCGAGTGGTGCAAGATTGCAGCGGTTCCAGGAGCTCAACCCAGGCGATTTCCTGAACATGGGAAGCTGGGTCCAGGGATTTAGGAGTCTGCCATCCAGGTCTCCCAGCCTTGGTTAAATTCTAACACCTACTAGACCCAGGAATGCAGGGGAGCCTGGCACCCACAAACTCATAACAATATATTATAAGTATAGATATACTAGGACCCGCCCTGTTTGTGATTGTCATTTGGTTCAAACTGTTTTTAATGTTGTATTTGGCACTGCTGTGACTTGCCCTAGGACTTTCTGGAGAAGAGCAGTTGATGATGATAAATTATTATTGTTAACGGTGACGATGATGATATTGATAATAAAATTGTAGACTCCCCCAATTAAACAGCCCCTTCCCCACCATCAAAAACCATATGAAATCTAGCAGGGCTGGGGAACCTGTGGACTACAACTCCCCTATTCCCTAGTAGCTAGCATGGCCGGTGGTCAGGGATGATGGGAACTGTAGTCTGCAACATCTGGAGAGCACAATATTGGCTAAAGTAGCAGACAGATAAAAGTCTTTCTTTTACGCTCTTCCTTTTCTTCTGGCAGAGTAACACTGCCACCTACTGGCCTGTCAGAGATAAGACGCACCTGGATCCAAAAGAGATCAGCCAATTATTTTCAAGCCAAGAAATTTTGGGAGATGAGTCCTGCCCCCCACCCCATACACCAATCCTGCAACTCAGGGCAGCCAACATGTGAGTTAAGGTTTCTCACAGCCCCTTCCTTGACCGCAGAGGCTGGGATGGTGGCCAAATCAAACCAGACACTTTCCATTTAAAGCACGCAGACCTCCTTCCTGGCTGGAGGATTTTAGAGGCTTCTTGTTAACGGCTCGGCATAAAAGAGAAACAAGCCACGGAGGAGGCCGAGGGAGTGGAAGTGGGATTGGTCCCTGGGGAGTGCTTAGAATTAACAACAGCCTTACCACGATGGGCTGGCGGCAGGGAGGGAGGGTGTTTAAGCAGGGACCAGAATGGTGAACATTTGCCGTATATCAGGACACTCAAGAGACAGGGTAATATAGCAGACCTAGAGTCTGAAAAAGGAATTGGAAAGCCGTATGAGCATAGAAAGCTGCCTGAGACTGAGTCAGATACATAAGTCCATCTTATTCAGTATTGCCTACGCCAGGCATAGGCAAACTCGGCCCTCCAAATGTTTTGGGACTACAACTCCCATCGTCCCTGACCACTGGTCCTGTTAGCTAGGGATGATGGGAGTTGTAGTCCCAAAACATCTGGAGGGCCGAGTTTGCCTATGCCTGGCCTACACTGATTGGCAGTGGCTCTCCAGGGTTTCCGGTGGGAGACTCTCATTGGAGGATCGAACCTAGGGCCTTCTGCATGCCAAGCAGCTGCTCTGCCACTGAGGTATGGCCCTTCCTCCCCTGGCTAGAATGCCAACCATTATTTATCCCTCCTTTCTATTTCTGATGTTCATGGCGTGAGCACCATTCCTTACGCAGCCTAAAAAACAGCACCATCCATGCAAAAAGAGGGAGGCATCAGCAGGCTGCGCGGAAACCCTAAGCGCTTGCAGAAGTTCACAAAATCTTGTTAAAGAGAAAATGCTTAAGAGGGAGGGTAACACCCCCCCCCAAAAAAAAACACAGCCCAATGAAGTCTGAGCAGGATGGGGGTGTGAGGACAGGAAATTGGGGAGCAAGGGATAGAATGAACAGAAGAAGGCATGGCTGGCTGGGAATATGAACAGAAACCCTTCACAACAGCATTAATATTAATATTAATATTGCAGTGTTAGAAACAGAGATATGAAAGCTAGGAGCTAAACCTAGGTTATGGGTGCAACAACGGAACGTCTAGGAGCGCTTTTTAAATAACAAGAATACAAAGCTGAAAATGAATGAACTGCAGCTAAAATATTATGTTCATTTTCACGTGGTCTAGTCCTTCCCCTGCCCACCCCCCTAATATTCTTAAGAGGGTCTCTTTTCCAGTCTACAGAGATGAGCTGGAAGTGGGGAGGCAGAAAAAGGTCCTCCTTTCTTTCCACTCTGCAGTTTTAATCTGAAATCTTAGGCACAGTACTGCGCCTAGAACTCAGAAATTACTTGCGCTAATGAAATTCCCTGTTGCAAAATGCTCCTAGAACGATGGGAGTTTCAAACACTGTAATAAAGCATTTCTGAGTGTGACTCCCCATGGTCTTCAGCAGAGAAAGGTCTTCATCACCTTCTAAGGCGAGATAGCTCAGTTGGTAGAGCATGAGACTCTTAATCTCAGGGCTGTCTGTCCGAGCCCTACACTGGGCAAAAGATTCCTGAATTGCAGGGGGCTGGACTAGGTGGGGAGGGGGGTTGGTCCCTTCTATCTCTACAATTCTCTGATTCCTGCCTCCCTTTTAACTGCAGATACGTTTCCACTGAGCTTCCTTTAAGGCAGTGGTTCTCAAACTTTCTTCTCCAGGCCATACCAATTTTTTTAAAATAAGAAATACATTTGAAAACAAAAAGAAACAACAACTAGCTGTGCTTGATTTATAATCTAGAACACAACTGCTTTAGAACATGATCATGGGACATCCAGAAAGTATAAAACAATGCACCTACGTTAAGAACAAGAATATTCCCAAAATATAATTATAAACAAGCCTCTTACATAGGTGTGTGTATACCTTAAGTATGTATACAAACTCAATGAGAGGTGTGAGCTTGCTTTTGCTGGGTAATCTCCTTTATATTAGATCTAATTTGAGACAAATAAATTCTCATCTACTCATCAAGACAAAGAAACCTTTCTCTTATCTGATCTTTTATTTGTCACAGCTGAAAATCTCTGTTCACAACAATATGTGGGCCACTGGCCTGATCCAGGTTCTTCTTATGCTTCTATTGAAAAAATAATAACAATCAACAAACCACAAGCCACTGGCAAAAAGCGATGAAGGAAAAAAAGAGAAGCATTCTGTCCTTCAACCAGAAGGGAGTGCTATTGAATTCCACTACACTTTCTCGCATAGATATGTATTCAGCTAAGGGAAAGTTATTTCCGAATGTGCAGGTTTTCAAGGTTGGCTGGGTGGAATGAAACTTTCCAGTCTCCTGGAGAAACCAGGAGGCTTAGTGATGCAACTGAGGAGGGATAGGAAGTGGTGTTTACAGGAGAGGACTTCATGCACACAATACACTTAAAGCATCCACACACAAAATCATGGGAACCGTAGTTTGTTAAGAGTGCTAGAAGCTGTAGCTCTGGGAGGGCATAAACTGCAGTTCGCAAAATTCATTGCCAGGGGAAGGTGGGGGCTTAAAGAGCTTTAAATGTATGGTTTGCACACAGACTAGGAAGTTAGAACACACAATTGGCTTCTTATAGTCCGGAGGTCAAGGCCTTAACTCTGGAAAATAGTAATCTGCTTGGCCCATGAGTGAGAAGGCTCCGCCCTTAGGCTAAAATGCAGCCCTTCAAACCTTCGCATCAGGCCCTGGGCTGACCCTCTCCCTGGGCCACACATCCAGCCCCGCGCTGTGCTTTTGCCAATCCAGAAAATGTCCTTGACTTGTGAGGATCCCTCATTGCTCACCTCTGGAGGGGTGTGGGTGTACACACAACACTGGCTTTTTCATAGTTAGAATGGAGCCTCCTGTATAGTGGAAAACAATCAAATCTATTCCTCCATCCCCTTTTGCCTTAGCCCCAGCCATGCAGCCCCCAGAAGACTAACCACTAGGGAGCATGGCCTGTAGTGCTGCTCCCAGATCCCCCCAGATGTTAAATTAGCTTAATGCCTCTCTCTTCCAACTGGCTGATATGTATGGTATATAAGCCCTTCTGGATCAGGGGAATCCCCATCAAAGCTGGTGTGGCATGGAATCGAACCCTGTCAGAAATGTTTGCTGTGCCAAACTGGGCAGCCAGACTGCAGCGGAAATCGATCCTTTAGGCCAAATGGGGAAGGCACTGCCCTACCGACCTCAGTCTGCCCTCAGCCAGACACCCCACCTGCATGGTTGTTGTTTTCACTTACAACCAGTCTAATGGTGTGGCCTTGAATGTGTTGCACACGAGGGTGCAGTTGGGGAACTTCCTGGCACTCTGCAAAAAAAAATCCTGAGGAACCTCATCTTTCACTCTGAAAAGCTTAAGTTCCCAGCCATCGTGGATGCAGAAATAGTCTTGAAAATGGGGTAGGGCAATTCCGGGTTCAATGCAGTGAGTAGCGCACTGCCCCCTCCCTGCATCAACCAGAGCCAGAATTTTAAGCATTTTCTGCACGTTTTAGCATTATTTGCAAAATTCCAGCAGGTTGCTGAGTTCGGTGATTTTTGGAACTTGAATCTCAGTGCAGAATCTCTCCCCCCCCCCCCCCCGGCTTTCAAGCACAGGCTATACATCACCCTTGGCTTCCTTGCTGGCATAACACCCAAATACCAAGCAAGGAATTAAAAGCATTAAAAAGACAAATTGGAGTGGCTTGCCTCCGGGGGTGAGCTCAGAGCACCAGCAGCAATGCAGCATTTAGCAATCCAGAAAGCTAAGAGTATTTTGATTGTGGCATCCTCAGAAAGGGCTGCAGCTGTGGGGTATAGTATCTGCTTTGCATGCAGGTCTTGGGTTCAATCTCTAGGGAGGGCTGGGAAAGTTCCCTGCCCGAAACCCCAAAGAACTTATGTCAGGCAGTGTAGACAATACTGAACTAGATGGTAAAGGACCCCTGGATGGTTAAGTCCAGTCCAGTGGTACCTCAGGTTACAGACACTTCAGGTTACAGACTCCGCTAACCCAGAAATAACGCTTCAGGTTAAGAACTTTGCTTCAGGATAAGAACAGAAATCATGCTCTGGCGGCGCAGCAGGAGATCCCATTAGCTAAAGTGGTGCTTCAGGTTAAGAACAATTTCAGGTTAAGAACGGACCTCCAGAACAAATTAAGTTCTTAACCCGAGGTAACACTGTATGGGGTTGTGGCACTGATCTCACTTCAGGCCGAGGGAACCGGCGTTTGTCCACAGAAAGCTTTCTGGGTCATGTGGCCAGCATGGCTAAACCACTTCTGGCACAACAGAACACTGTGATGGAAACCAGAGTGCATGAAAACACTGCTTACCTTCTCACTGCAGTGGTACCTATTTCTCTACTTGAACTGGTGTGCTTTCGAACTGCTAGGTTGGCAGAAGCTGGGATAAAGCAACGGGAGCTCACTTCATTGTGCAGATTCGAACCACCGACCTTCTGATCAGCAAGCCCAAGAGGCTCAGTGAACCACAGTGCCACCCACATCCCTACTGAACTAGATGGACTTACACAGCATACTGGTCTGCTTTGCAGTGTGAACACTGTATTGTCTACACTGACTAGCAGGGATCCTTCAGAGTTTCAGGTCCTACCCGGAGATGAAGGGAATTGAACCTGCGACCTTCTGCATGCTGAAAAAATATTTTACCCCTGAGCTATGGGGCGCATGTTTTGCTGGAAGGATGGTCTGCCTTGCTGCAGACACTAGGAGGCACTGTTTCATGCACCAGCCTAGTCCACCTGCCTGGCGTCCCTTATCGGGAGGGGTATGTGTGTGCTGGAAACCCTGCAAGCTGCAGACGGCCACCGGATAAAAGCAAAGGCATGTGAAACGCTTTGCAGAGGAGCAAGACATAACTTGGCAGAGCCGGTCAGATTCCAAATTCCAGTCCTCGCATGCCAGCCATATCTGCAGCGGCTGAACAAAGGGACCGACAGTTTATTCCTTCTCTTCAAAGCCAGTTGCTCCAACACACACACACACACTCCCTTGGCATCCTGGGATTCCCAGAGCTGGGGTTCCCGGGACGAACGGGCCACGGTCCAGCTTTGGGCTGCCGGTGTGTCACACCCTCCCACTTGCCCTCTGTGCCTCCTGCCCTCTTGTTCCAAGAGCTCGGATATCCTGGTTTTGAAAGACAGGGTTGAAGCAACAACCTCTTGCACTGTTTGGGTAGGCTGGGGGGAGACTGTAAATAAGAGGGGAGTAATTCTGCAGGGAGCACAGCAGGAAAAAGCCCAGACCTTCCTGTCCAGGGCAGGGAACCTTTTCCATGCCGAGGACCGCATTTCATTCTCAGCAACCTTCAGGGGGCCACATGCCAGAGGTGGCAGAGGCCAAAGTGGGTGGAGCAATGGGTGTAAATCTCACCTCTGCAGTAGGCTCGTTTCTACACACACCCCTCTCTGTCCTATCAAGGGCTGCATCCACACCAAGCAAGAGCACCCAAGAGCAGGGCTGGTGAGGGATGTGACTTGCGGAAGAGTGGTGAGACCCAGATAAAGAGGCCCCTGAGGTTCCACTGTTCTAGTCCTTATGGATGGAAAGACAGGGAGCAGGGGTGTAGGAAGCGGGGTGCGGCCGGCCCTGGGTGTCATCCCTGAGGGGGTGAGCACACCGGGGGGGGGGCACTTACCACAGGGCCTGGCCTGCAGCACATCCAAGCCATGCATCTCTCCTGGGAGAGCATTTGGATGTCCACTGTGGGGGGGAAGGATGCTGGACAAGATGGGCCTGATCCTGCAGGGCTCTTCTGGCGGTCTTAAGCATTTTCAAACATTATAAATCAGTGTTTATTTTGTCCTTTCACATTAGGCCCGCAACATTTATCCATTAATTTATTTTAAAATATATCCAAAAAAAAGTTCCCGCAATGAATTCAACCAATCCCTCCCCACTTAAGAGTGTTATAATTTTTAAGACCAATGCTTATTAAAACAACAACAACCAGGTCGCAAGCAATTAAAAAAAGACAAACCCTGCCCACTATTTTCTGATAATTTGGTTGCCCTAATGAAGATGGTTCCTTAAGATGTGTTTTAGAATTCATTTTGAAAGAGGCGTTTTTATCCAATGGTTGACAAAAAGGACAATACCTCTTTCAGCAGCTGTTGTAAGTATCAACTGAAAACAAAGCACACCTCTCTTCTTCAGACAAATTGTTTCTCATAATCAATGTACTCAATTCATTAACCAACAAGTGGACTAAGAGTGCCGCCCTATGCTTGCCTACTCAAATATAAGCCCACTGAGATCAATGGGGCTTAATCTCAGGTTAAGAGTAGACACAGTTGCAGTCTTAAGACTCATAAGATCAACTGAACCAAGGTTGGGTTGCCCGAGAGCCCTCTTTCACGCCCATTAGTTCACTAGGCTTTATAACAACCTTGCAAGGTAGTCCAGAATTATATTCTCCGCACTGCAAATGGGGAGGGAGAAGGCTAAGCAGGGAGAGAGAGATGGATTTTGAACTGAGAGTCTCTTGGATCAGAGCCCAGCCTCTATGTCACTAGTTGAACAAGTCTGGAAAAAGAGCTATGAGCTGATACCCCATTAAAGGACAAATGGATTGACTAATGAAGGAGTTTGAGAACAATGCCAGCACTTACCAGCAAGAAGTCTCTTATGTTCTTTAGAAAGCAGGGGAAGGGAGAAAGGGAAGAAAAAAAAGGAGAAAATAAGGCGTTAGAACAGAAAGGACCAGACAGCCATTCCAAACATGCATACAAACAAAAGAGCCCGATAGAGCATGCCGAAGATCTATCAAGAACAGTACCCAGTTTCTAACAGAGGACAGCCTGTAGGAAACTATTTGTCTCCTCACAACTGCCCAAAGGCTTTTAAAAAAAATACACTTGATTATTAGGATAAAGACAAAATACAAACAACAGCAAACATACTGATACAAAAAGAGGAAAAAGGAAAACTGGGACGAATAAGAGGGAAGGGGGAGGAGGAAAAGAATAACCTCCATTAATTCTTGTGGTGCATCTTTTACAGTATATTCACAATCCAAGGAATCAAGAAAACACTTTATCTGCAAACTTAATTGGACCATTGTGGCTCTATGTTCCACCTTTGTTGTACTGACTTATATCAAACAGCATTAGGAAGATGGAGCAGGTGGGTCTTTTGACCTGAACCAGCAGCCAGTCTCTTATGTTCTTTGTGTGCAATAACGAGGAAAGGGGAGATCTGGAGTTCTCAGAAAAAAAGCAACCCGTTCCTAGTAACTCACTGTATTAAGAAAAAAAACAAACATGTGAAACTCACAACAAAATGCTCCAGTTCAGGGTTCCAGCCAGCCATGCCTGCTTCCTCTCCACTCCATTCCATCTCTCCCTCTGCCCACCCTGCAATAATCACTCAGCATTCTGTGACCACTGAACCTGCTCAGTTAGGCTGCTTTTGGGGTGTCTCATTCATTGGGGGGGGGTTCCCCTACTTTAAATGTTTTTTGAACTTTTGCAAACCTCAGTTTTTCTTAACCCTGATGATGATACCTCTCAGGTTGGGTTGGGTTTGGGTGGTACAGTTTCGGCTGCATAACAATCCACAATTGGAAAACGAGTTCTCTATTTGTATATGTAGCCTTCTCAGAGCTGATGTCCGACAGAAGTTCTATAGGAAGCTGCCTTATAATGAGTCAGAACATTGGACCATCTAGCTCGGCACTCTCCAGGGTTTCAGGCAGGAATCCCTCCCTGAAGATTGAACCTGGGACCTTCTGCATGCAATGCTGATGGCTCTACCACTGAGCTACAGTCCTTGCAATCAGAAGGCCTTAATATGCAGGTATTGTTTCACTCTGTATTCCACTTATTACCAAATACTTTCCAGAGTGCCAGGCAGAATCTCTCCCAGCTCCACCTGGGAGGTGCCAGTGATTGAACCTGAGACCTTCTGCATGCAAAGCAGATGTTCTGCCACTGGGCTCCAACTCCCATCCTCCCATTTTTAAAAATATATATACCATCCAGCCATTTAATCGGGAGCAGCTTTTTAGTTAACTGTGAGAGCTGTGCATTGCAAGTCCTGCTTTACACCCCTGGTTGCCATCTTCCAATCTGGATTGCAAATCTCCTGGGGTCAAGATGTTTCTGTCTGCCATCCAATCCCTGACAGGATGAAAGGGGGGGGGGACGAATTCAGAGCAGACAGCCGCTGAAGTATTGAGCCCGCAGCTCCAACTGCCCAGCCTCTAAAAGTCTGCCTGGGTAGACCTTGGATCTCAAATAGCTCGAATGCAGATTTTTATTTTTATTTTTAGTGGGATGGTATTCCCTAGTTCCTGAGGTATTGGCATTATGTATGCTGGAGCCGTTGCTACAGGAAATGTGGGGGTGGGGTGGCAACCCTCTGGCCAGGGGGGTGCTGCACCCTCCCGGGCGCCAGGCGGGCAACGTGACTTTGGAAGAGTCACAAACTGATGATGAGGGAAGGGAGGAGAACCTCCCAAATTGACCTTCCAAGCCTCCAATGAGGACGCCTGCCAAGTCAATGATGCAATGTTGCTGGCAACCCGTGCCACTTCCCGTGCCATGGGCTTTGGGCTAGGATTATGGTGGCTTAAAATATCCCAGACCAGTAGGGTTATTTTTGGGATGGGGTGGAAGAATGAATAGGTTCTTTTGAGAGTTTGTGTGTGCGTGTGAGAGAGGAGAAGGATGCTGTTTCATGAGCACATACAAAAGATGAGTGATTTAAAAACAGACCAGAACCGTCACCGGATTAACATAATGACCAGCAAGCTACCGGTAATGGCCCATGGGCAGCCAGGCCAACAAAGGAAGCTGACACTGAGTCAGAACACTGGGTCCATCTAGCAACTCACAGAGAACCCCTAATAAAAGAGAAGCAAAAGCTTCAGCAGAAACAGCTCAGAGAAAACTTGCAGATTGTTTGGAGAGATTCCAGCCCCCCCCCCCCCCAGTCCTTGCACTGAATCAATGGAGATTGTGATCTTGGTCTTAATATCATGTTCTGAGCTGTTTTGAGCATCTCTGGCAGGACAGGAACCTTCTAAACCAAACAAGGGAGGCAGATCAAAGGCCCACGTCCATCCCAAACGCAGGAGGCATTGCAGATGGTCCTTTCTCAATGGTTCCCAAACTCTCCTCCCACCCACCACTTGAAACTTGCTAAGGGTCTTGGCAGACCATGTAATGACTTTTCTGCCTCTTGTAGGAAATGTAATGGGCTGCAACTGTGTGTGATTTTTAAATCACACTATAATTGCTTTTTTCTGTCTTCTATTGCTCCGCCTACCAACCCCAATGTCATTCCCCCCACATTAACTCCCTGAGAGCAGCAATTCCCAAAGAGGGCAGTGCCAACACCTGGGGAGGGGGCAGTGGGATTAGGGTCTAAGAGGCAAGGGAGAGGCAGGGGGGAGATGAAGGTGTAAATGAATATCAGGCCTTGAAAAGCTGGTACGACTGGATCAAGTTCATAAATTTTGTTGTATTAATTAAACTAAACAGTTTTAATTGGATTTTGAATAAATGTGCAATTAATTGTTACCGCGTTTATTGTGCCATTACAGTATCTTCCTTAGTGGGTCGTGCAAACCGCTATTCCCCTTTTTATAGAGAAAGGCAGGGGCACTGGAGATGAGTTCATGAAACCAAAGGGGCGGTGGCCCGAAAATGTTTGGCTCTTCGCCTTCCCAACCCCATTTTTTCATGCAAATCGAGGATTGTGGTGTGGCACTACAAATCCTCCAGTGGGGACTGTGTAGAGTTTCAGGCAGGGGACATGCCCAACTCTACCTGGAGATTGGACCTGGGACCCTCTGCATGCAAACCGGGTGCTCTAACCACTGAGCTACAGCCCTTCCCCACAGATCCTTGCCCCCACTTTGTCCTGGCCCATCTCTATCCAAGCCTGAAAAAAGCAAGTCTCAAAGTCAATGCACTTGCCCTTGAAACAGAAGCACAATTCTCTCCCCCACACAATTCTCTTTCTGTTTAATTGCATTTATCTATATTGCACACATTAAAACAAAAAAAATACTTTCCTTCCAGTCTCTTTATCTTGATACCTGCGCTTTCTGAGCAGAATAGCAATGAAAGCCCGGGGGGGGGGGGGAATGCAGAATCAAAGGGCAGTTTAGATCTAGCAGCACTCAAAGGAGCTTCAGGTGCTGCCAGGGTTGAATTCTGTCTGGATTGCACTTCTGTTCTAAAGCAAGTGGGAGAAGAGATGGGAAGGAGATGAAACAAGTGCAAAATCAGAGAGAACATAAGAAGAGCCTCCCTGCCGGATCCGGGCAAAGGTCCATCAAGTTAGCATCCTGTTCTCACAGTGGCCTTGAGATAGGTCAATCAGTAGAGCATGATACTTAATCTCAGGATCGTGGGTTTGAGTCCCATGTCAGGCATAAGATTCCTGCGCTGCAGGAGTTGAACTGAATGACCCTCTTGGTCCCTTCCAACCCTACGATTCTACGATCCTACAGCCATTGTGCCTAGTAGCCAATGATAGCCTGATCCTCTGTGAATTTGTCAAATCCCTTTTAAAGCCAGTCAAGGGAAGTATGAAACAGGAATGGAATTTGCAACGTTATGGCTTAAAAGAAAACTATTACAAGATGAGATAGGAGATGGCATTTAACCCCAAAGAAGCTAGCTCAAATGTACAAAAAGTGTGCAAACACTTGAAATCTTTGGCAGGCTTTGAATAACTCCTCCAATATTATAAAGACTATGAATATTTTGGAGGACTACAATTCGGGTGAACTATTATATGCAGTTGATTAAGACATTTTAAGGACCCACGGAGGGGAGGATGGAAGTCCTAAGATTCGGAAGAATCTTGTTTTTATTTTAAACTTTTATTTGTGTTAAGTGTGTGACTTAATTTGTAAAATCAATAAAAAATATTTTAAAAACAACATCAAATGTACAAAACTGTATCAAACAAGTGATAGAACTGTAAACGACTGTGAGGGGTCATTGTATCATACGTGGTAGGCCTGCAGGAACATGATATATAATGCAGGGACATGATATATAATGAAATTAAGAGAAATTTTGAGGCCAGAATCCTTCCTGTTGGGGATCCTAGACAGTGAAATCACAAAGAAAGCCTCAACGCCTATTTATGTAAGTGACTTCAGCAGCAAGGATTCTCTACGCTCAGAAATGGAAGGAGTAGAGAACACCCTCAAAGGAAGAATGGGTTGATGAAAATCTTGGAATATGCAGAGATGGCAAAATTGAGAGCACTGATAAAAGATACAAATTTAGAATCTTTTAAAGAAGAAGAAGAAGAAGAGGAAGAGTTTGGATTTGATATCCCGCTTTTCACTACCCGAAGGAGTCTCAAAGCGGCTAACATTCTCCTTTCCCTTCCTCCCCCACAACAAACACTCTGTGAGGTGAGTGGGGCTGAGAGACTTCAAAGAAGTGTGACTGGCCCAAGGTCACCCAGCAGATGCATGTGGAGGAGCAGAGACACGAACCCGGTTCACCAGATTACGAGTCTACCGCTCTTAACCACTACACCACACCCTTTCTAGTTATATAAAAAGTCATTTCTCTTATGCAAAGACCACAGCGGGGTTTGAAGTATAAGAAAACAGCAGTGTGTGTGTGTGTGTGTGTAATATAGGGATGCGGGTGGTGCTGTGGTCTAAACCACATTGCCTAGGGCTTGCCAATCAGAAGGTTGGCGGTTCAAATCCCTGCAACGGGGTGAGCTCCTGTTGCTTGGTCCCTGCTCCTGTCAACCTAGCAGTTCAAAAGCACGACAAAGTGCAGGAAGGTAAATGCTGTTTCCATGCACTGCTCTGGTTCGCCAGAAGAGGCTTAGTCATGCTGGCCATATGACCCGGAAAAACTGTCTGCGAACAAACATCGGCTCCCTCGGCCACTAAAGCGAGATGAGCGCCGCAACCCCAGAGTCGTTTGGGACTGCACTTAATGGTCAGGGGTCCCTTTACCTTTAAAGGTAAAGGTAAAGGGACCCCTGACCATTAGGTCCGGTCGTGGCATACTCTGGGGTTGAGGTGCTCATCTCACGTTACAGGCCAAGGGAGCCGGCGTACAGCTTCCAGGTTATGTGACCAACATGACTAAGCCGCTTCTGGTGAACCAGAGCAGCACACGGAAATGCCGTTTACCTTCCCGCTGGAGCTGTACCTACTTGCACTTTGATGTGCTTTCGAACTGCTAGGTGGGCAGGAGCGGGGACCGAGCAACGGGAGCTCGCCCTGTCGCGGGGATTCAAACCGCTGACCTTCTGATCAGCAATCCCTAGGCTCTGTGGTTTAACCCACAGCGCCACCCGCATACCCCCTTTACCTTTACCTTTATATAATATAATATATATATTAGTAGCCACTGATAGCCTCGCCCTCCTTGAATTTGTGTGACAGCAACACCACCACCACCCCACTAGGCCGTTAAGTCCAGTCAATGGTGACTATGGGGTTGCCGCACTCATCTTGCTTTTGGGCCCAGGGAGCCGGCGTTTGTCCACAGACAGCTTTCCGGGTCATGTGGCCAGCATGACTACACCGCTTCTGGTGCAATGGGACACCGTGACGGAAACCAGACCGCATGGAAACACCGTTTACCTTCCTGCCACAGCAGTACCTATTTATCTACTCGCAAAGGCATGCTTTTGAACTGCTAGGTGATTCAGAAGGGCTTTCCTGATGGTCTTATTCATTGCAATGTCCTTGGATGGCTTCAAAAAGGGATTAGATAAAATTCATAGAGGGTAAGGCTACCAATGGCTGCTGGTCATGGTGGCTTCCCACTATCTACAGCATCAGAGGCAGTCAGCCTCTCGAAACTGGGAATCACAAGTGGGAAGAGGGTTGTTCTTGTATTTGGGTCCTGCTTGCAGGTTTCCCACAGGGATCTGGTTGGCCACTGTGAGAACAAGCTGCTGGATGTGGGAGACCTTTTGACTTGATCCAGCAGCCAGGCTCTTCTGACTTTCTCAAACCCCTCCAAAACATTCTCTTTTGTTTTTTCCTGCTCCAGACTTGTTCCTTATAACACATGCACACCCTTTCCCCTCAAACAACCAGAAGCCAGGCAAAAGCCCTCTCCTTCTTTGTAAAACTACAGAGCAATTAGACCCATTCCACCTGCTAGCATACGCATATCAATCAACTGGCAAGCGATCAACATAGGCCTATAAATCACACCCCCTCTCTGGAGGAGGGTGCAGATTTTTTTGGAAAGGTTGGAGGGGAGGGGAATGCTGACGAATTGCTTTGGCTTGGAGGGTTAAGGTGTGCTGCTTTTCCAAAGAGAAAACCTGCTCGCTTCTCGTAAGGAGCTGAGGGCCAAAACCAACTGCAGGCAAAACATTCAGAGCTGTAACAGAGCCGCCTCTGAAGGCCTCCAGAATTGGAAACAGACTTGTCGGAAGTGTCTCGTTAGGCATAATTGCTTTGCAAGGATTTGAGGTTTCCCTTCTGAGCCATCGACACCAGGACACCCCCCCCTCAATTGAGCATGAGCCCGTGTCTACTTTGGGGGTGGGCAGGCAAAGCACCTTCTTAGCCAGAGGGGAGGGGGGCAGAAACAAGAGGGACACTGTCACTTTAAAATACAAGGCTGGCCAAATACTGGGGCACAATATTCCCCCCCCCCCCAATTCAACAGCTGAGTTCTGGGCCACAAATTCTTCAAAGGGAATTTCCAGCTTCATAAGAAGGCTGTTAGCAAAAGGGAAAAAAGAGAAGACCACCCTCCCAAATTTGTGGAAGTCAAATGGGTTCCCCACCCGTGTGTGTGTGTGTGTGTGTGTGTGTGTGTGTGTTTAGGAAATCAAAGTCTTCAGCAGAAGCTCTGGGCGACAAGAGGTGGGTTTCACACACCTACCCTGTTTTGCTAGCCCTCTCCCTATTTTTGTTTTTTAAGCAAACAGCTAAACAAACAAACAAACAAACCCACACACATTTTCACACCCAACAAATGAGGCTGTGAAAGTGTGGGATGGATTTTGGTTGCTCAGTGCTAATTAATACTGAGGCTCTTGTGCTAAAAAAAAAAAAGGAAAAGTAAGGAGAGGTAGTCACAGGTGTGTCCCACCTGCAAACACCCCCCTCCATCAGCTGCCTGCCAACACTCCCTCCATCAGGCAGGCATCCAAGATAACCCAGTTCAGATTTGCCGCTTGCAGTTCGCTTCACCCCACCAAGGCCCAGGGACAGGATTGTTCATTCAGGGCAATAGACTTCCACAGTGGCACAAGTGGGAAAGAATCACCCCCTACTTTTTATGTCCAGCAACTGACATTTAGCGATACACTGCATCTGAACATGGCATCTCCATTTAGCTATGACAGTGGTTGAAAGCCCTCTCCTCCTCTATGCAAAGGGCCGTGACACAGCCTGCATATGTAGTGATTAGTGGGCAAGTCAAGTCAGGTACTGGCATGAAATTATGTTTTAGGTGTCCACAAGATTATGGCTATATACTAGATACACATCTGCAAGAGGTCTGCAGGGTGGCAACAAGAGGACAGGGCCTTTTCTGTGGTGGCGCCCCGCTTCTGGAGTCCTCTCCCCAGGGAGGAGAGCACCACCTGGCACCTTTGTTACATATCTTTAGGCACCAGGCAAATTAAACCATCTATGAGCTTTTAAATTGGGGGGATTGTTGTTTTCATTTGTTATTATTGCATGCATTGTTGTATGTCACCCAAGCAATGTGAGATTCCAGGGGTTCCAAGCGCTTACCCAGGGTTTGGCTTCCTTCGGAATGAGAGACAGTGGAGATTGTGGTGTCTAAATGATATATGGTTTATTTACACATATATACAACCTGAGATGGAGGGGTTCACAGCATTAGCACCCCAAGAGGGTCTTGCTTTTCCCATAGCCACAACCTTGGTTTCCAATAGAAATCAGGCATGACTCTGTCTATCAGCAGCCCAGCCTGCAATCTGCCAGCTTCTAGCTCACACAACTCAACTCTCAACTCTGGCCTTTGTCGTTCTAACTACCAGATAGTTGAGGCTCAGGCTATTACCTCACCAGGAACCTAGCTATTCCAGGAATTTGAATCCTTGCTTAGATTTTTTAAATACTTGCTAGATCCAGGAATTAGAAGGTCTCAGCATATAGCCTACCTCCCAAAAAAACCCCACATAACAGCATGTTTGTGTTTTTATGTTGTAAGCTGCCCTGTACAGAAATTTTAACAACAACAACAACAATAATATTGACTCAGACTAGGACCCAAGGGGCCAGGGTTCAAATCCCCATTCAGCTGTGGAGCTCACCAAGTGACAATGAGTCAGTCACAATCTTTCAGCCTAAGCTCTCTCTTCATTAGACTAGAATCCCAGGCCATCTGAAGATGATTGCTGGGAGATTCACAACAGACAAAAGGAAGTTCTTCACACAGCGCATAGTTAAACTATGGAACTCAATCCCACAGGAGTCAGTGATGGCCATCAACTTGGATGGCTCCCCCCTCCCCACCAATAAAAACCTAGACAAATTCATGAAGGAGAAGGCTATTTCTCCCGCTCCCAATTACAGCGGTACCTCGGGTTAAGTACTTAATTCGTTCCAGAGGTCCGTTCTTAACGTGAAGCGTACTTAACCCAAGGTACCACTGTATATCCTCCCCTGTGAAGCAGGTCAGGCTGAGAGGCAGTGGCTGAGTGGGGATTTGAACCCTGGTCTCCCAGATCCTAGCCCAGCCCTCTTAACCACTACATCACACTAGATCTTAGCAATATCTTGCAGCAGACAGTTCCACATATCCCATAAAGGCACAAGCGATGAGGCCGAATCCTATTGACTGCAGCCCACCTGAACGATGCCTTGGAAACATCATCTCTCACCCAAAGGACAAAGTGAGGGCAGCAATCCTTGAGGACCACCCTCCCAAACCGCAGAGCGCATGCAACATCCTTAGTCGAACCTGTGTAGGAAATTCGTTTCGAGCCGCCGCGCTTTCAGGCAGCTTAAGTGCGGAGCGGAAGGAATCACCTTCTGCTCCTTTCAGCCTCTTTTCCCTCCCCAGAGCCCTTCCCGATTGAGGGTAAATGAGTCGTGAAATGGCCATAACAACAAATATGTGGGCTGCTGCTTCCGCTTGTCAGGGAGCCCAGCAAAGCACCTCTGCCAGGGCCCTTCCCTCCTCAGGGCTTCCCACACTAGGAGAAAGGAACAAGGAGTCAATAAGGGGTCACATTTTTTCAAAGTAGCACAGTGCCTTGCATGCAGAAGGTCCCAGTTTGATCCCTGGTGTCTCCAGTTAGAGCTGGGAGAGACCCCTGCCTGTTACCCTGGAGACCCACTGCCAGTCAGTATAGACAATATTGAGCTAAATCATGTAGGCAAACTAAGGCCCGGGGGCCGGATCCTAGACGGCCCGGGAATCAGCGTGTTTTTACATGAGTAGAATGTGTCCTTTTATTTAAAATGCGTCTCTGGGTTATTTCTGGGGCATAGGAATTCGTCCAATTTTTATTTTTATTTTTCAAAATATAGTCTGCCCCCCCAAGGTCTGAGGGACAGTGGACCAGCCCCCTGCTGAAAAAGTTTGTTGACCCCTAAATGAACCAGTTTTCTGACTCAGTATAAGAAAACTTCGCATGCCCCTGTACTGACTTATTTGATCGGCATCTGTTCGCATGGCAATGGACAACTTTTCTGCAGGAAAACAAGCACACGCTCCTGGTTTCCTCTTTCATTTATCACATTCACATGCCACCTTTCCCCCAAGGAGCTCAAGGGGCACACATGGTTCTCCTCATCTCTATTTTACCCGCACAACCACTCTGTGAGGTAGGTGAGGCTGAGAGAGGCTGGCCTCAGTTCACACACCCAGAAAGCTTCATGGCTGAGTGGGGATTCGAACCTGGGTCTTGCAGATCCTAGTCATTACACTCTTAACCACCACACCTATATATTTTGCAGGAGGAGCAGAGAAGCGTTGCAGCAGAATCAAAGAGAACTGTGGCACTTAAAGGCTGTGTACACACATTGTGCATTTAAAGCACATCTAAAGCACATTCAAATTCCCTCAAAGAATTCTGGCCACTGTAGTTTTACCCCTCACAGAGTTACAGTTCCCCCGAGCAACCTCTTATTGGACTACAGTACGCAGAACACTTTGATAGGAAAAATGTGCATTAAAGTTACAGTGTGCAGTTTAACAAAATGTATTACAGCATACGCTTTCTTCAACAAGAATGCACTTTGCCAGATGCACAAAGGGAACATTTTTTTTTTTGCGCTCAGGGGCCACATCCTATTGTGCAGAACCTTCTGAGGGCCATGCGTCATTGATGGACAGGGCCCAAGGCAGAAGTGGGTGGGGCAACAGGTGCACAGCTGGACACATTCCAGCCAAGCAAAGCCAGAAGTTTCTACACACATGGGCATCTCTTCATCCCTCCATCCAGGCAAGTAAGAGGCATCGTAACAGTTCAAGGATATACTCCATCAAGGCTGGAGCATGTGCAGAGGGTACAAAGCAGGGCCGATAAGGTCTGAGGAGAATCCGGAGATATCTAGCCAAGACCCTGGGGAGCTGCTGCCGCACAAGGGAGACAATACTGTGTTCAATGGAGCAACCACGTGGTTTAATCCTGGGACAGCATCATATGCATATGGTCCTAATATGGAATTTCCCCCACCCATGTCCCGTTTCTCATTATTTACTAACCCCAATGGTTATGTTCTAGCTCTACTAATGAAGGCTGTACATGTCTGAATCCCAGTTGCTATGAATCACAAGTGGGGTGTATGTTTTTCTGTTGCCCTTGGGTCCTCCCACTAAGACATCTTGTTAGCCACAGTGAGAACAGGATGCTGGACTAGATGGGCCATTGGCCTGATCCAGCAGCCAGGGCTCCCTTCTTCTGTTTACAGCATCTTCCCAACAAGGCTTTGTAGCTCAGATCGTTTTCCAAGATAGCACCTCTCTGCCCCAGAAGAATCGGCCTCATTAGCCAAAGTTGCAGCCATGTTCCTTTTGACAAAGACACTACTCTTCAAGAGAGAATGAGAGAGGGAGAGAGAGAGGGACCCACCCTTGGGGACACACACACACACACACACACACACACACACACGAATCAAAGTGAAACAGAGGACTGCAGCTTTATTTTTGGTGAAACTAATGCAATTAAGAGTCTCCACTCTCCCGCTTTTATTCCTGACGTTCCTTTCTCAGAGCCAGCCTCTCCGCCCCCCCCCCCAAACTCACTCCCTATTTTGAGCAAAGGATCCCTCTCTCCCCACCCCCTCCAGCGGGAGCTCCTGTAACAAAGTCCCCAGCAGGGAGACAATAGGCGCTTATGTTCTCCAAACGCAGCTCTCTGTTTACTGGGAAGAGCGCCAGGGCTGGCAGCCCTCAGCCACAGAGAATAAAAGACGCGTTTGTCCTGCGGAGTTACCCTGGGCCGGAGAGGCACTTCGCAAAAAAAGGGAATGGCCGCACACACCACAACTTGTTGGCGTCCGGGAAACAGAGGTGCGCACAGCTGCTGCTCCGGATTGCGCTTAAGAGGAGGGTGCAAAGAACCACATTGGATGGAGGAAATGATTCCTTCCTGCTCCTTGGGGGAGCCAAATGAGATTTCTTTTGAAAAAGAATCCAAATCCAGTATCCTTATTGCGGGCATCAATCATGGCCCCCAGGCCTCTCTGTCTGGTCCTCGGAATTCTCCACCAGGCCACACCCCCTCTCCTTAGGCCACACCCCTCACTGGCCAAGCTTCATACCCTGCTTATTCTTGGCTGGAAATGGGTCTTTAAGCTCTGGTCATGCCTCTTGTTTGATTGGATGAAGAGTGTGTGTGTGTGTGTGTGTGTGTGTGTGTGTTTTAAACTAGCCTACTTTACACAGGCAAATTTCACATTCGGTGCTTCATTTTCTTTTGCCTCTGGCCCCACCCACCCCGAGATGTTACCCCTGGAACAGAACAGAATGGCCCTCAAGCTATAAAGGGTTCTCCCACCCTGTGATGGACAAAAACAAATGCCCCCCAAAGTGTGTCCAGCTTTCAGGTTCTTCATCAGACGAGAAGGTACATGAATCTGGGAGGAAGGTGGAATGGGGGGGGGGGGTAAAATTGAGAAGCCCCAGTAAGGGAATTGCTGAACTGTAGATCCTGCAGCTATTTTCCATCTTTCCGAGAGATGGAAGTGTAGACTGAACCTCGGTGGACTCAGTCTGGGGCAGAACTAGCATGATGGGGAGAGCTGGGGAAGGGCCCCAGCACCTGCCCTGCATGCAGAACGTCTCCGGCTCCTCCAGTTAAAAGGACTGAGAGGTCTTCCGCATGACCTGCTTACTGAACATGCATCCTGATTTCTTTCCACAAAACTTGCAGAGAGGTTATAGGACGATGTCGCTGCTGATTGAGCATTATATCTCATCTGAGTCAATCCATACCTTCTGGTACATCTACCTGTTGCTTTCTTTCCTGGCATTCAAAGTCACTGCCTCCAACCATGTTACTTCCCCCTGTCACATTATGAACCTGCTCTCACACCATAAGGACTACAAGCTTCCAAATTCTGAACCAGGTGCCAAATGACAAAGGGGCACAACAGCTGTTGCAGGTGATGGTGTTTCACCTAACACAGACATAGGCAAACTCGGCCCTCCAGATGTTTTGGGACTACAACTCCCATCAACCCTGACCACTGGTCCTGTTAGCTAGGGATGATGGGAGTTGTGGTCCCAAAACATCTGGAGGGCCGAGTCTGCCCATGCCTGACCTAACGGATTCATTTGCTACTGATAGCACACACTGGGTTTTTTTAGAAATTGGATTTAGAAATTGGCCACCCATCCCTAGCAGGACACACACCTCTCCATCATGCCGCAATATATATGTAGCATCTAGCTCCACCCTCCATTCATGCCCTCTCCTTTGGAATAAAATAAAATAAATAAACTAGTTTGATCTCTCCCCCCCACCCTCCTTATCAAGCATGCAGTGTGCCATTGCTGGAGGCTACAAAGAGAAAATCGAGTGTGCCTTTTCAAAGGCTATCCTTGTTAAACTCAAGCAGAACCAAACAGAATCTGATTCATCTAAAAATGTGTGGGGAAACCCCCCCTACTCCCTTAAAGAAAATAAAGAGGGCCTCCTATTCTCTTCTCCACCCACCCACCCACCCACCCAATTTCCGCCTTCCCACATGAAGCTTGGAAGTTCCTCTCCAAAAAGTCTTGAATAATTGAAGTTGAACATAAAATTTTAAAGTCTTTCAAGATTTTCATTAAAATTCATTTGCTCTTCCCCTTTGGGAGGATTGTCACTGCTAAGAGTGCCACGGAGGGCAGATGGCAGGCTGCTCTTTTTCTCACCGGCTTGAGAAGGAGGCAGCTTTGCCACAGTTTTTAAATCATCTAGGAAATAAATTAAAAAGTTGCACACGTAGGTAGTTGTGCACCAAGTTGCACCAAGGCCACCCACAACGAAAGGCGGGGCACAATTTCATTCTTATTTTTCACATTTCTACCTGTGATTCACGTCTCAAAGAAACCCCAAGTGGCTGCCATCACTCCTCCTACCACGGCTGATATTTCGCAAGTGCATAGAAATCCTGCTATGGCTTATTTTATGGCTATGTCTTATTTTAGGAGAAACAGGGTAATACTGAACTCTCAAGTGGCGAGTGCCAGTGCAACAGTGATCCAAACAAACCTCCCATGCAACTAGGCTACCCCAGAAACAGCTCCCCAGCAAGGACAGAGGATGCTCAGCAGCTATGGAATGTAAAACAGGGGTGGAGGTGGGCACATGTAGCCCCCAGGTGTGGCTGGATTCCCATCACAGCCAATGGTCAAGGGACACTGTATTCCAGCAGTGTAAAAATACAAGGAGAGCCCTGCAGATGGATCAGGCCAGTAGCCCAACTTAGCCCAGCATCCATTCCTCACAGTGGCAAACCAGATGCCCTAACGGGAAGCCCAAAAGCAGGACCTGAGCACAACAGCACTCTCCCCTCCTGTACCTTCCAGCAACTGATATACAGATCCATGCTGCCTCCAACAGCGGAGGTGTCTAAATCTCTTTTAAAGCCAACCACGTTGGTGGCCCTCACTGTCTATTGTGGGAGCAAGTTCCAGAGCTTAGCTATCCTGTTGGCATCCGTCTGTCTCAGGAGAAGATGGAGGACTTTGGGGGTGAAGTCAAACTGATGGGAGATTTCAGCGCCTCCTGTGGCTGTAGAGACCAATAGAGGAAAGACATGTTTTGTTGCAGCTGGGGCAAATGAAGGTGTCCAGTTGTGCCGCTGCAGATACACCACAGCGTTTCTTCTCTCTGCACTCCTTTCAGCAGTCATTCCTCCTCTGGCCATTGCTATGGGATGCACAACCTGATTGTCTGTCTCCAGGCACTGCAGTCATCTGCAAGGGCAGGGTTGATGCTGCCAGCCTTCAGTGTAGCAATCACTCTGGCCTGACCTGGGTAGGCCACAGCCTGCCCAGTGCGTCACACTCATGTCTGTGACCTTTACCGCCTTTGCAAAGGCATGGCTCACTTTCCACTGGGTAGGAACACGGCGTGGTGGAGCAGGTCTGCCAAATGTCAGAGGAAACATACGTGTCAGCTCATGATGTAAACTTGCTAAAGGACAAACTTCCTAAACGTGTGCATATTCTTGCTAATAAAAAGAGTCTCTGCCAAGCTAGCCCTCAGCTCGCTCTGGCGCAGCTCACTCTACAACCAACTCCTAGTATGTGCCTTCACTTCATCTGGCACTCCATCCGTGGGGCAGATCCTATTCACCGCGCCCGGCAAGGGTTACAGACGTGTCCTAAGCATCCATCACAGGATCCCAGTGAGTATACGAAGGGGGGAAACGTAGTATGGGGAGTTCCCAGTCTGTCCAAAAGTTGCAGCATCACAGAGATCTCCAGCATTTGCTTTTAAAAGCACAGCATCCCTGTTATGGCGAGGCACTTAATGCTCTCTTGCGAGAAATTCATGCTCGGTGCGTCTGGTACCCAGAGAGCGGGTCTCTCCGGTTACAGGACTGGGAGAAAATTGGGCAGACCCTGCATTTGAAGCCTCAGGCTTCAGTGCAGATCCTTCAGGCCTGACACTTCAGTGTTCAGTGTAAAGAAGAGACAGTGTGGCACTGTGGTTAGGACTTACGACCTGGGAGAGACAATGTTTCCCAGCACTGGTTTTGAGGCTTCACCACTTTCTTCTTCTTCCTATGGGGCTTGTGGTCCAAACCATTTGCAGGGCACCATTTTGACAAAGGCTACCATACAACAACCCTGGAAGGTTGGTCAGCAGTGCCCTCATGCCAGCACTACAGGGGTGAGGCTAAACAAAAACCATCTTGTGATCCTTAGGATGGGGGCAAGATCCAGATCAGTCTTTTAGCTTGTTCTATATTGATTCTCAAGCAGCGGTTTTTGCAAGAGGAGCTGAGAGAGCAAAAAGTTCTGGAAACCCTCGCTAGTTCATTTGCTAATGCAATGCAATTTAATCAAGTCAATGGACTGTGGGCAATGTGCCAATAGACGAGGACGATGGGGAATGAGGAACAGGTGATGGCTATGCCTTAGTGCAGACATGTACGTGTGTCTCATGAGCCAGCGCTGCTGGGTTCGGAGTTGGGATGACAGGCTCTGATGGAAGGGGAGGAGGAAAAAACAGGCAGGGGGTGAATTACAGGAACCTCTGGTGAATGGGCCAGGCTGTGGCAATAATGTTTAAAGAAGGAATTTCCCACAATTCCTCAGAGCATCGATACTTCTGGGACATTCTGGGATATTTAAAGGAGTGGCTAAACCCAGTTGCTTGGAGCTGCTCAGAGCATCTGGACAGAAAATAACCTCTTGACCTTGGACCAGTCATTCTCTCAGAGCCTAGCCTACTTCACAGGGTTGTTGTGAGAACAAAACAGAAGGGGAGAGGAACATGCATGCCACCTTGAACTCCTTGGATATAGTGGTATAAAAAAAATTATGATATAAAATAAACTCCAGGATCTTAGCTTGTGCAAATATAAAGTCAACGCCAGTCTTGTGTCTGAAACCCGCTGAGTTAACCACGCAGTATACAAATGCTGCAGCATTTGAAGAGCCTGACGGTGTGATTCTGTTGTTACTCCATCAGCTTCCCCCACCCCCACAGACAAAGCCGTGTTGCAGCTAATTCTTGGGTTGTGGTGGTGAGAGATGTTGGGCTTCTGAACAGGCATGGCGGCAGCGTTGGGAAAATCCACCCACCCAGCCTGCTCTCTCCCCGCCCCCACCTCCACTACAACCCCTGGCAGCCCAGCTCCCTCCAAACATGTGTTTCCTTGAGGGGGTTCAGCCAGCTGTTTTCGCTTACAGCTGTAATTCCTTCCAGATGCTCTGCCTGGGAGCCGCCGCTATGTCTGGTCATGGTGCAAGAAAAGAAAAGCAAAAAGCACCCTAGGACTTAACAGGTGCATCGCTTGAATCTCCAGAGGGAAAAGCTTCAAACACTGCTCCCCACCCCAAAACAGACAATTGTTTATTTCTTACTCTGGCACAGGTGACAATGAGAGAAAGCCGTCAAGTGGAGGGCAGTTCTTTAGTCAGGGCGGAAAATCAAAAACACTGAAATACAAATGTTTCAAAGTTCAGGAGCTTCTGAAGTCCTGAGCTTGTGGTGCAGCAGGAAAAAAGCAACTGGATCTGATCTAGCGAAACCCAGCATCAAATCTCCAACCCACCCATGAAGCTTAGGACTTATACTGAGTCAAGCCACTGGTCTATCTAGCTGGGTGTCCTCTATGCTGACTGGCAATGGTTCTCTGGGGTTTTAGGCAGCAGTCTCCCCAGTCCTACCCAGAGATGCCAGGGACTGAACCTACGACCTTCTGCATGCCAAGCAGATGCTCTGCCACTGAGCTACAGTCCTTGACTGCAGATATCATCTCTCAGTTTTACTTTCCAGGGTTGTTTTGAGGATGAGTATGGCATAACCCCTACCTAAATAATCCACCCAAGCTGAAAGAGGAATGCCAGCATCCAGTTTGTTAACAACTGAAAATCACAAGGATGACAAAGGGAAAGAATGGTTGAGAAAGTTGTCTTGGTGTTTATGGATTAATAATAGTTATGGCCAGTGCTTCCCCCCTGGGGGTACTCAAGGGTACGCATTACTGGCACCTTTCTTCTAGTTAAAAGTGTGGCACTTACTGTAACAACTTCATGGTGAGTACCAGCACCTTTTTTTCCTACAAGAAAAGCACTGGTTGTGGCCACCTTTAGCCTCTGCGTCTGGGGTTCCCCATCCACAAGCTACACAAAGACTATGTTCTACCACCAGTATTGGAGGCAAGACACCCCTGAATACCAGTTGCTGGGGATACCAAGTGGGGAGAGTTGCTGTTCCTCTCAGGTCCAGGTTGTGAGTTTCCCTTGGTGGCACCTGGTTGGCTACTGTAAGAGCAGGATGCTAGACTTGGTTTGACCTGTTCCATGTTCTTAGTGTGGGATGTGGGTGGCGCTGTGGGTTAAACCACAGAACCTAGGGCTTGCTGATCAGAAGGTCGGCGGTTCGAATCCCCGCAATGGAGTGAGCCCCCGTTGCTCGGTCCCTGCTCCTGCCAACCTAGCAGTTCGAAAGCATGTCAAAGTGCAAGTAGATAAATAGGTACCGCTCCAGGGGGAAGGTAAACGGCATTTCTGTGCGCTGCTCTGGTTCGCCAGAAGCGGCTTAGTCATGCTGGCCACATGACCCGGAAGCTGTACGCTGGCTCCCTCAGCCAATAAAGTGAGATGAGCACCACAACCCCAGAATCGTCCGCGACTGGACCTAATGGTCAGGGGTCCCTTTACGTTCTTAGTGTACAAAAACAAGGAACTCCCTGTACTAAAAAGCAAACAAAACGTGTGGAACCTGCAACAAGATGTCTTGGAATGGAGTGCTCCAGTTCAGGTTCCAGCCAGCCATTCTTCCATTCCATTCCACTCTATTCCATATCACCCTTTTCCCCACAACTCAGCATTCTGTGACCACTGAACATGCTCAGTTGAGCTGCTTGGGGGGGGGGGTGCACTATCCATTAGTGATTAGGCTTCTCCTCTGAGGTTTTTTTTGAATTTTTGCAATTCTTGGGGCTCCTCTAAATCCTGCTGATACCTCCCCTATTGGGTTTGGATTTAAGGTAGGAGTTGCCCACCCAAAGCCCTACCTGGAGATCCCAGGAACTGGATATGGGACCTTCAACCTGTGGAGCATAGGCTACAGCCTCTTCCTGACCCCAGAAGGACTGTTATTAAGTTAACCTATTTCTCTTTATAAAGTACCATTTTCTTTTACGTTCTGACGATCACCGACGGCCCTGCAAGTTACTATGATTCCTTCATTTCCAAGGATGTTCATTCCACTTAGGAACAAACAGAGTCAGTTAGCTTTTCTCCCTCCAGTAGGCCATTGCTCTTGGAGACCTTCCAAACGAGACGTTTTGATGTAACTCTCCCAGGGTTAAACAAGCTAAAAATGAGGAGGACCTTTTTTTATTAAAAAAAATAACTCTCATCCGTTTTCTTTTCTCATCATGTCCTCTGGGCTTTTCTACAAAGATCACACTTGGCGGGGCGGGGAGGAATTATATGCAGGTCAAGGCTGTGTTTACATCTTTGAGGTGGTGAAGTCTGAATTTTCTCAAAGGCAATTACTTTTCCATTCCCCCCCCCCACACACACACTTTCTCCTCTTTGCAAAGGCTATTTCACACAGATTTGTGTTCTGCAATTCAGTGCAAGTGTAGAATTTTAAGAGGAGCAAAGAACTCAACACCTGGACAATTTTGGCTTGCATTAAAAAAAAAACAAAAAACAACCAAGCAAGTTTCTAATCCTTATTGATGTAGGAAAAGGCCTGAAAGTGTGTTGGGGAGGGGGGTGGAGGTGGAGTGGAAAACACACCTGGTGGAATCCCAAAATCCATCAGTGGGTTTGAGCAGGATTTTGCAGAAGGGAAGAGAAAGCTTTTTTGTCCCTTTTCCATGTCAAGATGAATGAAACTATGCAAACATACACATACCTGTTCCAATGTGATAAAACCCCAAAACTTTACCAAGGGATCCCCAGACAGCAGAAGTGGGGTGCGGCATGGATTTACCAAGAATATATCAATGAAAGCAAGCAGGAAACAGGGGCCTCTTCCTGGTCAATAGAGCCAGTTAAGAGTGCATGGATACATCAACACTGCTTGGAACATTCCTCTTTGCCCAGAGAAGCCACAACAGAGCCAGACAGCTGGTGCCCGTGTTCAAAGCAGGTTGCCAGGCTGCAGGGCTTTGTGTACTGAACAACAAAACCTTTTGATCCAATCACTCCCATGAGCTGGAGCAGCACAAGGACACTTTTGTCTACCAGGCTGCACACCTCACCTTTCCTCTCCTCTGTCATTATTTAGCAAGTCCACTCCCCAATTCCTGCCTTTAGGGCCACACACCCTCAGAATCAAGTCCGACCGCCGTGCCTGGTGTGTACACCTCTACTAGACTACAGTTGTTAAGTCTTGGAAATCTCCCTGCACCTAGAGAACCAGCATGTAAGGGAGAAAAGGTTCTCTGCAGACTTCTCGCTGGCATGTTATTTTTCTAGATGCAGGGAGTTCTCTCTGCATACAAAGCTTAAAGCTCTTAAATCTACAGCCTGTGGCGGTAACAGCAAAAGCTTTGCCACTTCAATTATGCGGGCTGATTTAACTGCTACGGCAAAGTGGCTCACAAAACGCCACCAATATCAGTGTAGGAATGTTGATCAGAATAAATACGAAGGTATTAGCTTGACACAGGTCAAGAGGCGGAGCTTCAAAGGGTCAGTGGGAGGAGCCTAAACCAAAGTGCTACAATTTCATGCCTCAAGACACTGGCAAGGCATTCTCAAAAGCAGTGCTTCTCTTCACAAATGCAGCAGCACTTAACCCTCCTTCTCAGTTTGAATGGCTAAGCCAGGTGGGGATGCACAGAAAAAACCAGAAGGAACAAATACTCTGCAGCCCCTTTTCACAGGCTAGCGAAGCACAGGACGGGACCCTGTCCACAGAGCCTCTCATTGTGACTGGGGTTAGATGGACACGACCCCTGACCCCCTCCCCTCGCCCCTCCGCAAAGGAAAAGCAGCCTCCGTTTTCTCCAGGGAAAAAGGAAAGAGCAGCTGCTTGATGAGGAATGACAAACAAGGAGCTCCTGGGGAAGATGCTGGAGGAGGAGGAGGAGGAGGAGGAGGAGGAAGAAGAGGAAGAGGCAGGATCATCTGCTGCTCTGCTCAGTCCTCTTAAAAACAAGAAAGAGAAATATGTCACACCAAGGTCTGGATATGCTTCTCTCAGACATGGCTAGAAGCCTCATTACAACAGAAGCGTCTCTGCATTCCTCCCCTCTGCTGGTTCAAGGAGAGGGCTAGAAGAGAGACAGAGAAGAAGAAAGAAAGAAAGAAAGAAAGAAAGAAAGAAAGAAAGAAAGAAAGAAAGAAAGAAAGAAAGAAAGAAAGAAAACCGCAATACCTCCCCCTCCACAGTCCTGATAGGAATGGTATGTGAGCTTATTAACAATGCGATTTGGGCCTGGCGCATGGCCACAGCTGACTACAGTGAGGCAGGCAAGAATGCGCCTTCTCCAGCTGTGCATTCCTGCTGTGGGTCTCTCCTACTACCACCACCAGGTCCCTACACTCCAAAATGAGTCCATTTGATGGCAGTTTTATCTTCTCTCCAGGAAATGGAAGACTGTAACCATCTAAGGCCACATTCACACCATGCACTGAAAGCACTTTAACGTGGCATCAAACAGTCATGGCTTCCCCCAAAGAATTATGGGAGCTGTAGTTTGATGAAAGTGCGATGAGTTTTTGGGCGACCCACCTAAGCTACAATTCCTAGAGTTCCTTGCAAAGAGGGGTTGATTGTTAAAGCACTCTGGGAATCATGCTATTTTTCTAGAAAAGGAGGTGCCAGAACTCACCATGAATGCCTCCCTCGTTCTCTTAGAATGGCAATGGCACCCACCAGAGAGGTGCCAGAACTAAGTTCCAGCTGCAAAAAAAAAAAAAGCCTTGCTGGCAGGGTGGATTTGATTTAAATCAAACTGATTTAAATCACGATTTAAATCACTAGTCAGTAAGGCTCAGGGTGGATTTAAATAAAAAAAAAATCTGATTTCTTTGATTTAAATCGGATTTTTTTTTTTATTTAAATCCACCCTGAGCCTTACTGACTAGTGGTTTAAATCATAATTTAAATCAGTTTAATTTAAATCAAATCCACCCTGCTTTCTGGGAAATGTAGTTCTGCAAGGGGTCTCCAAGCACCTCTCAGCACCATTAACAAACTACAACTCCCAGGATTCCTTAGAGGAAGCAGCGACTGGTTAAAGTGGTCAAATGGTGCTTTAAAGGCATGGTGTGAATGTAGCTTAAGTCCTAATCAGAGTGGACCCATTGTAATTAATGGGTCTAAGTTACACATGCCCATACATTTCAATAGGTCTACTCTGTGTAGGGCTAACATTGTAAACAACCAGGGACAAATATAATAAATGAACATGGTCCCCATCAACTGAGGTTGTCCCTTTGTGCATTGTCTGAAGCAGCCTTCGCCAAACTGGTTCTGCCCAGCTCAGAACTGTGGGTCTCCCACCGAACACCCCCCCCCAAAAATGACATCCCCATTTAGACCAGCATCACCAGCCTACACCAACCAGAAGCCCACCAGAAGTTGTGGACTCCAGAGCCCATCATCTCATGCTGGGGCCGGGGCTGATGGGAAGCTACAGTCCATAACTTCTGGAGGGCACCAGATTGGGGAAAGGTCTGGTGTAAAGCAGCTTGGACAGGAATCAGGAGCTCCAGTGTTGATCCACTGGTACTCTAGGTCAGAATGCGCCATGGCCAGTAAAGGGTTCCTGGACTCTATGTTGACCCCACCCACATCAGAAGCTGTCATATACTAAGTCAGACCAATGGTTCATCTAGCTCAATACTGCCCACACTGACTGGCAGCAGCCCTCCAGCATTTCAGGCAGGGGACATTCCTAGTCCTGCCTGAAAATGCCAGGAACTGAACCTGGGACCTTCCTGCATGCAAAGCAGAGAAGCCCTGCCACTCTGCTAAGGCCGGCCAGTGGCTCCTGCTGATTTGGAATGGCTATAAAGAGTTTCCTGTTCAGACTGGGACTTTGCTTGGGTGGTAACAGTAACACTAAAAATATATATACAATCAGTGGCAGAGCTACCTGCTCTGGCACCGGGAGCAGCGTACATCCAGGTGCATGTGTCCCAGGGGGCATGGCGTGCATCCCAGGGGGCATGGGCTGTTGCCCGCGGGGGGCATGGCGCGTGTCGGAGGGGTGCGCAGCAAGCAGCGCACATCCCAGGAGCGGCATATCTCAAGGGTAAGAAATATCTGAGTAAACCAACTGATGCTAAATGGTCTGCAAACCACACCTTTTGATTCTACCATTATTTGAACTTATTATTTGTCTCTTATATCAAACAGAGGGCAGACAATGGGGCTGCAAGTCACCCCCACAGCCAAATAGCTAGCCCTCATGCCCAAAGAAACGCCACCCAATTGCTGGGTCCCTGCGGCTTCCTGAAGGCAAGGTACTTTCCAAAATACAAATTATAACCGGCTAAATAAGGCAACAAGCAACAGTGTGCTCACTAGAAAGTTAACACCACCAAAATTAATAGTACTTCAGAGACAACATGTTTAGGATGGGAAGCATTAATGCAACACAAGCCATTATTCCTCTTTTAGAAATCGAACATCTTTGCCCCTTATGTTCTCCTGCTCCAGTATTTTTTTATTTATTTTTCTGCAAAAAAAAAGAAGTTTCATTTTTCCCCAGTTTTTCTGCTATACAGTATCTCAGAACTCCTTTTACACAGGGGCTGGGGGAGAGATTTTAGCAAATAGGAACACCATGCGGGTTCTGCCTGCTCCTCAGGAATTCTAATCCTCCTCAGTATGCAAGATTAGGAAACAGATCAGGAGGGAGGGAGCGGAAGGGGGAGGAAACTCTGAAATGCGCACATGAGTACGTGCTGGTGGGTAAGCATAGTCTTCACCTCCCACAGAGCTGCCTGGTGGGATTCTGTGTTTGGTGGGATTGTGGTATTTAGGATCCTGAATGTGGGATTTAATATCTTAAATGTTCAAGAATGTCCCAAAACAATTGGGCCCAGCAGTCTGAGACCAGGGATGGATATACACACTGTGCTAAAATGAAAAATATCTGCAGCAAGGAACGTTGAAGAGCTGCACCCTGCGTACATTATGCAAAATGTGCATCCTTTCTCCTGATCTGCATAGCAATTCTCACTATTATTTATTGTAATTTTGCAAATCTTGAGGAAGGGGTACTAACACCTCTACCCTGACCTTTGGGAATCAGACCCCGCCATTCTGGCCTCTGAGGTTTCAACAGGCGTTGACCATAAAAAAGGTAAAGGAACCCTAGACAGTTAAGTCCAGTCGAAGACGACTATGGGGTTGTGGCTCTCATCTTGCTTCAGGCCAAGCGAGCCAGCGTTTGTCCACAGACAGCTTTCCGGGTCATGTGGCCAGCATGAATAAACAGCTTCTGGCACAACAGAACACTGTGATGGAAACCAGAGTGCATGGAAACGCTGTTTACCTTTCCACCGCAGCGATACCTATTTGTCTACTTGCACTGGCATGCTTTCGATCAACATCTAGCATCTAGATTATTCAATCAATAATCTAGCATCCTAGATTATAATCTAGCATCCTGTTCCCAACAGTGGCACAGTCATATATCTATTAGAATCTCATGGGCAGGGAGCATCAATGGAACAACTCTCATAAGAGTTGTCCTGCTGGATCAGGCCAAAGGCTAGTCCAGCATCCTGTTCTCTCACAGTGGCCAACTAGATGCCACAACAGGAAACCTGCAAACAGGACCTGAATGCAACAGCAACTCTCCCCACTTGTGATTCCCAGCAACTGGCATTGAAGAGGCAACAGGGGAGGTGGCACTTAACCATCATGGCTAGTAGCCATTGATAGTCTTTATCTTCCATGAATATCTGATCCTCTTTTAAAGCCATCCAAGTGGGTGGCCATCGCTACATCTTTGGGGAGCTGAGATCTGAAAGGCAAAATGACAGTGTGTACACAGAGAGAGAGAGAGAGTATGAATCCCAATAAAGTTGTAGGTCTAAAGCAGGGGTAGGCAACCTAAGGCCCAGGGGCCTGATGCGGCCCAATCGCCTTCTAAATCCGGCCCACGGACAGTCCGGGAATCAGCGTGTTTTTACATGAGTAGAATGTGTCCTTTTACTGTATTTAAAATGCATCTCTGGGTTATTTGTGGGGCCTGCCTGGTGTTTTTATATGAGTAGAATGTGTGCTTTTTATTTAAAATGCTTCTCTGGGTTATTGGTGGGTCACAGGAATTTGTTATTATTATTTTCAAAATATAGTCCGGCCCGCCACATGGTCTGAGGGATGGTGGACTGGCCCACAGCTGAAAAAGGTTGCTGACCCCAGGTCTAGAGTTTGGCTCAAATAAGAGAGAGAGAGAGAGAGAGAGAGAGAGAGAGAGAGAGAGAGAGAGAGAGAGAGAGAGAATATGAATCCCAGTAAAGTTGTAGGTCTAAAGTTTGGCTCAAATGAAGCCTTGCAATGCCAACTGGGTGATGGAGAGAGGGGGTGGGGAGCAGCACCTGAGAGCTGCCGTAATCTACAGCACGGAAGGCTTGAGACAGAAGAGTCAACATGGAAGGCTCCATTGATCAGCAGTCAAGTATTCCACGCTTGGAGGTGACCATGGGAGAGAGGCTTTCGAGAGTGGCGCACTCTTCAACATTCCACAGATAAAAACACACACATAATCCCCTCTATTTCTGATGCTACATGTGAGGGTGCCAGTCCCTATGCAGTCAAAACAGCAGGACCCACACACAAGAAAGTTGGCAAAAATAAAACAAATCTTCAAGTAGAAAGCTAAGTAGGGCCCACCCCCACCCTGAATAAAAAAACAAAAACAGCCCAGGAGAATGAATTTGCTCAGCAGGCATGGAATGCTGACTGCCGAGGAGGAAAGATGGAATATATGGGACAAGAAGCCCTCACCCAATGAGTTAAAGCTCCCGAAATGTTAAAAGCCACATAGAGCACCCGACACCTGCCAGTAATAGGAGCGGCGACTGGGATGAGCAGGAGAGACAGCAGCAACATTCGCCACTGCCAGGACGACAGCAAAGCAGATTAGGTCCAAGGGAACCAGCACAAGGGCAGCTGGAGAAATTGACATGTCCTGTGTCAACGGTAGCGAATGTGGTGTCCTCGAGATGCTTTTGGACTCCCAACTCCCATTTGGCCTCAGCCAGCATCAACATCTGAGGGCACAAGTTTGGGGAAGGCGGAGTTGGATTTGAGAGACCCAGGTTCAAGGCTGTATCTACACTGTGCATTTAAAGCACTACTATATCACTTTAACAGTCATGGCTACCCTGCAAAATATCATGGGAGCTGCAGTGAGATTAAAGAAGAGTAAGCCTCTAGGCAGAAAGTGAGGAGGAATTGATGGCAGAAAGTGAGGAGGAATTGAAGAACCTTTTAATGAGGGTGAAAGAGGAAAGCGCAAAATATGGTCTGAAGCTCAACATCAAAAAAACTAAGATCATGGCCACTGGTCCCATCACCTCCTGGCAAATAGAAGGGGAAGAAATGGAGGCAGTGAGAGATTTCACTTTCTTGGGTTCCATGATCACTGCAGATGGTGACAGCAGTCACGAAATTAGAAGACGCCTGCTTCTTGGGAGAAAAGCAATGACAAACCTAGACAGCATCTTAAAAAGCAAAGACATCACCTTGCCAACAAAGGTCCGTATAGTTAAAGCTATGGTTTTCCCAGTAGTAATGTACGGAAGTGAGAGCTGGACCATCAAGAAGGCTGATCGCCGAAGAATTGATGCTTTTGAATTATGGTGCTGGAGGAGACTCTTGAGAGTCCCATGGACTGCAAGAAGATCAAACCTATCCATTCTCAAGGAAATCGGCCCTGAGTGCTCACTAGAAGGACAGATCCTGAAGTTGAGGCTCCAGTACTTTGGCCACCTCATGAGAAGAGAAGACTCCCTGGAAAAGACCCTGATGTTGGGAAAGATGGAGGGCACAAGGAGAAGGGGACGACAAAGGATGAGATGGTTGGACAGTATTCTCGAAGCTACTAACATGAGTTTGGCCAAACTGCGGGAGGCAGTGAAGGATAGGCGTGCCTGGCGTGCTCTGGTCCATGGGGTCACGAAGAGTCGGACACGACTGAACGACTGAACAACAACAACAAAGCCTCTAGGGGAGTAAGGGCATCAGCATGAGGATTAAATAGTAAAGAATCTGGGGGCAGTTGGGCTATGTTGTTGCAAAAAATGGAGGGTGTTTTGAGAGTGGTGAGGTTTTTTGGGACGGAGGGGAAAGTCCCCCTCCCCATGGAACCCTATTTGCCCAATTGTCTGTCACTTGCTGCATTAAGCTATCCAAAGCGATCTATTAAACAGAAGCCAGGAGCGGGCCATTATCATTTGGGTGCACGACAAAAACCAATTCTGCTTCCAGGGTGCCTGGCCAAAAAAGCACAACATTCTTCAAGCAAGGGATCTGGGTTCTCAGGAAATCAAAAAAAGGGAATGCCGGCCAACTTACCAAACCAAGCCAAACGACGATTAGCGAAACCCAAAACACAGGCCTCAAGCAGTTGACTAAGGGCCAACCAGATGTGACAGGAGGGCAGCCATATTTGTTGTTCATGTGCTTTTTCTGTTCACATCTAACACAGTGTGTAGGGGGGTCATTTATTTATTTTTTTACACAAGGCCCATGTTCAAGAGCTTAGCTCCAGCCTTTGAAACGTGTCCAAGGCCAGAGGCCCTGGTGTATATATCCTGCCTCAATTTAAGCTGCACAAGGCCCAAACTAGATATGCCAAGGCCAGCCATGTTGTTCATGTTCTGCAGCACTCACATAGAAAACAATGGGGCAGGGGGCCCATTTCCTACACAGACACACACAAGGGGAGAGAGATTGTACATTCTGAGGGCTTAACTTTGGCCTTCGAAATGTATCCAAAGCCTAAATATTTCTACCAGCCTGGGTCCGACAAAAGAATTGGGTCCAATTTAGGAGAAAAGCATGTGAAATCATAGATATAGCCTATATGGTCCAGTGTGAGGGAGCACTCAGATTCTCTTGCCCTTGTGCACCTTCTGCTGTAAAAAATTGATTTTCCCTGCCAACTCTTTATTCACCTGCCTGCCCTATTCATTTGCACACACAAAATAGCCTTATGCCTGCCTTATTCGTTTGCATACTCTCCTTAAGAAAAAGCAACTTCAAAAAGGCTGAGTTAAAGGTAAAGTGCACAATTGTAGTTTATACAAACATAAAAATAAAACTGAATTGTTCCATGAGATAGAATGGACGCTACTGACAAATATTAAAAATGCTCTCCTATATTCTGCTTATAGGCCAAATGCCAATTAATAGTGAGCACTCCCTTAGATCAGGGGTTCCCAAAATGTGGCCCACAAGCTAACAGACTTCATTCAGGTTGTGTAGCATGTCTGTGGATGTGTGGTTGAAGACAAGAGGACAGTAGATCTCCCCTTGCATTACTAAATGTTCATATTGATTTTTAATGGGAATCTTACTGCTTCTTTTATTTACACTTAAGATTAAGTGTATTCATGTATTCACCAATGTATACCACAAACAAGGCGGCCCCCATGGAATATAGTTTGGCCCTCAGATATTGAGCTGAGACAGGGTTTTGGGCCGTGGTCACATTTTGAAGGCCAAAATGAAGCCTATGGACATGTGTGAAAAATTAAACACCCAACATCTGTATTATATGTGAACAAACATGGCTGTCACAGCCACGGCATATCTAGTTTGTCTTGAATTAAAAAAGGATCCACCAAGGCCTCTGGACATGTTTCAAAGGCCAGAGCTAAGCCCTTGAACATGCAACTTGCGTAAGCATGACTGCCCCCACATCTAGTTTGGACCTCAAACAGCTTTGGCTGAGACAGGATTCACCAGGCCTGACACAGCCCAAGTCTGAAGGCTAGAGATAAGCTGTCAACTATGTGGCCAGAGCATGACTTGTTCTTGCACTGATGGACAGCAGATTCTGATCTGGCATGAGCAAGAGAGAGACTCCTTCAAACAATGTGTTGGATTAACTTACGGAATTCACTGCCACAAGATGTTTCAATGGCAGCTGGTTTAAGGCGGCATGAAAGCAGGATTTAGATGATTCAAGGAGAAGGGAAAGTCTGTCAAAGGTTATTAGCCATGATAGCTAAATAGAGCTTCTCCATTCAGAGGAGTTTCTGGTTGTTCATTGAGAGAAACAAGATGTTGGGCTAGGTAGCTCTTTTGGTTCTTCTTGTAAGCACCAGCTTAGGCATGTAAGAAGTTGCTTTATACTGAGTCTAACCACTGATGGATCTAGTTCAGTATTGTCTACACTGACTGGCAGGTTTAGAAAGAGAAAGTTCCTGGAGAAGCTGCGGATTGAACCTGGGGCCTTCTGCATGCAAAGCAGGTGCTCTTATCACTCAGCATTGGCCCCTCTGAAATAAATGTGCTCACAGAAATTTAAATCTGGATGCTAGGTTTTGTTTTCTAAAAAATAAAATAAAAAGGTACTTAAAATATTGACCATTTTGAACGCCAATCCTTGGCACTAGTGTGCTAACAATGCATCCATGCTGTCTGCTGAACAATGTTATCACTTTGGGTGCACAATGTGTAGCAACGACCATGTCTGCTGCCCACAGAGTTCCCATACGCTTAAATATTTCACAGATGAAAATACAGACACTCTTGTGTACTTGAAACACCCCTATCCCCATTCCCAAGCAACCACCCCTCCCCACTATTACACATTGCTCAAAGTTTTTTTTTCCATTTGCAGAATGCTCTATTCATTACTTTCATTTACCCTTCGACTGTCTGTCTTGCACATATTTAAAAGTAAAAAGAGGGTGTCTGTTCTTTTGCTAAAAGACCTTCCGGTTGACAGCAGTCCATCTCAAAAGGATCTAGGGATTTTAGTTGACCACAAGCTAGACTTCCAAATCAGGGGTGTGTGATGTGCTGGCAGAAATGTTTAATGCACTTCTCAGTTACATCAACAGATGTATAGTGTCCAGATCGCAAGACATAAGTGGATCACTCTGTTCTAATTTGGTAAGGCCTCTGGGCTTTGTAGTTTAAGAAGGCAATCAACAAACTGGAACATGCACTGGAACAACAAACAGGAAGTTGTCAACGATGGCAAGGGGCAAGTGTTGCTTTCTGTTGCTCTAGACCAGTGGCAGCCAACTTGGTGCCTACAGATGTTGTAGAGCTGCAACTCCCACCATACTTGAGCACTAGCCACACTTGCTGAGGCTGAAGGGAGCTAAGAGTCCAATAATATCTGGGGGGCACACTGCTAGCTATCCCTGCTCTAGAGCAGTGTTTCCCAGCTGGGGGCCATATGGCCCCCTGGGGGTCCCAGGATATTATAAGGGGGCCACAGGTGAAACATGTGTAAATGGGGGGCCACAGCAAGAGGCTAGGGGGCAACAGAGGGACGTGAGAAGTGAAGGGGGGAAATCCTGATCGGCTGACTATCCGCTTGGATACAAGTGGTATTGGGGGGCAGCCCACCAGGGCCTAGTGCTTCTTTTTGCCATGTGCATTTTCTTTTAGCAGTCCTGGTTTGTTCCCGGCGGGGGAGGGTGATCGCTGAGGCTCCCGTTATTAAGGGTAGAGCCCATGATCCAGAACCCCCAGGTCAGGTAAGTGCGGTGGTGGAGTGGCAATGGGTAGGGATGGGCAAGCCAGAGCTGCTTGTTACTGCAACCAGTGCTGGGCCTGTTGGCAGCCTGGGCCTGACTCTCCAAGGTGCAGGGGAACTCTATGAAACACTGAGAAGAACTGCCTGACAGTACAAGACCGGCTGCCTTGGAAGATTGTGGTCTTTGTTTTAGGAGAAGTTTTTAAATCAAGACTTGATGGGCACCAATTGGGGATGCTGCAGTAGCGGAAGGCTGGACCAGACGACCTCTGAGATCCTTTCTAAATCTAGGATTCACAGGGAACGGGAGGCCATCATATAGCACATTGGAATCATTGAGTTGGAAGCAACCCTGAGGATCATCTAGTAGTGCAACCCCCTGGAATGCAAGAATATGCAGCTGTCTCTTACGGGGATCAAACCTACCAACCTTGGCAGTATCAACACCACACTCTAACCAACTGAGCTATCCATTAGGGGCACCTTGGCCTGTATTAACATCCCTATTCAGTGCACTCAAGAGGCAGCCACTCCCCAGCTAGCACAGGCATAGGCAAACTCTGCCCTCCAGATGTTTTGGGACTACAATTCCCATCATCCCTGACCACTGGTCCTGTTAGCAAGGGATGATGGGAGTTGTAATCCCAAAATATCTAGAGGGCCGAGTTGGCCTATGCCTGAACTAGCACCACAATCTTATGCACATCTACTTGACAGCAAGTCCCACTTCTAAGTAATGGAATCAGACTACATATAAAATTAACTTCTCAAGGCCCAGAGGGGAAGTTTGAAACTAATTAAAGAAGAATAAGAGGAAGCACCCCAGAAGTAAAAAATTAGGACAATTTGGCACAGGGAACCAGAAAACTAGAACTGTTTCGGCAAAACAGGGACAAAGTGAAGGGTATGATTAAGGAAGTTACTAGTCCACATTAATATTTTGAATCACACTGGGCTGAATTCCAGAGCACTTTGTGAGCACAGAAAAACTTCTGCCTGTGACCAGACTTTCCCCCTCCCGCCCCCATACATCCCTTAAATCTGTTCAGTTCCCCCCACCCCCAACCCTTTGGAGCAGATGTAGGGGAGTAAAGTCCTATTGTGCAAGTGGAAATCATTCCACTTGCACATTTATTTGAATATCAATGAATACCACCCATTGATAGAAAATAACCAAGTTCAAATTTATAGGGGGGAGAGTTCCTGCTTGGTCATCTGGAGCGGTGCTTACTCACCACAGGTGACTAGGCAAGGAGCTTGTAACTGCAAGTACAGCAGCAGCTGTGGTTACCAAGCACTTGTTTTAATCACTTTTAAGTTTAAGGAGTAGCCATGGGAGGTGAGGGGAGATCAGGTGGATGGGTGGCGTTACGCATACGATAATTAAGCAGAAAACATTTCCTTGGAATTCACACAGACACTTTTGTGGCAGACCTGAGGGTTAAGGGAAGGAAGAGGGCTCAGAGTCATTGGAATTCTGTGCCATTTTCTTGCAGAAAGACAGCAAGACAAATCGTCTGGGGTTTCAGGAGGGAAGAGGATAACATACCATGTGACAGAGAGAGCGCAATGAACGGAAAGGCTTTGGAGTTTGTGCGCGCACAAATTTACCGAGGTGCAAAGCAGACAACTGCCAATAATTACAAGAGGAAATATGCTACATCCAATGCCCAACCCCTTCTGTTCTGATCCACCCGGCTGCATTTTACATAATCTCAAGAAAGCAGGCACTATGCAGCACACACATCTTTAAAATGTTTGAAAAAGCAATTTTTTCCTATAGGGTGGGGGCAACCTTTCCCAAAGATTTGTGAGCAGCTCTTCTTTGACATAATGGTTCTGCACCAGTGCCTTTCGAGTTTTGTTCTTAGGTAGCTGGGGATTCCTCCACACAACCTGTCAAGCTCCTTCACTTGGGAGAGAGGCAATGGCAGGAAAGCTTCCTGGGGCGGGGGAGAGAGAGCTTGTCTGCCACTGGCCTGATCTAAGCCTTAGGAGCGCTCCACAAAATTGTTTTTGCCTTCGTTATGCATCCCAGAAGTCTTTGCAAGGCAGACAAAAAAATGGTGTGGCAAGGATTCCCTCAAGGCAATATATCTGGAAAAGTCACTGTTGCACATCATTTCTTTTTGAAGCTGGAGAGGAGCTGCAGAGACACACAGCAGTCATATACTGTATTGTAAGAAATAAGTTAATTAGAGGTGCCTCTGAGCTGGTCATCCATTCACAGGAGAGGCTGCCTGCAGAGTCTCTGTATGATTTACTCTTCTGGTTTTGCTACCCTCTAGTCAGCTCCTGCAAGGGGCAAATGACACAGCTGTCTACTGCAGCAGGTGTGTGTCAGAATCATTCAAACTGTTCCTGATGCAGGGACACAGCAAAGCTACCCACCCTCAGAGAATGTGGTCCACTGTATCACTGCATGAACCATTGTCCTGGGTTGATCTCCTTCCAAACTGGTGGCATAATCCTGAACACTGACTCATACAGAAACAAAGGGAGCGAACTCCTTCTAACGGAAAGTTAAATTTCTTCATCAAGAGTGATCTAATGGGACATAGCAGCATAGTTTGCTGTCTTGCACCAAGTCATATCATCCGTCCATGAAGCTCAGCATTGTCCAAATAAACCAGCAAGGTTACAAAAAAGGAGCAACAGAATAACCCATTCCAACAAAGGCCGATTGGAAAAAAGGAACTTCAGTGGAACCCCGGGTTACGCACGCAATCCGTTCCGGGTCGCTGTGTGTAATGCGGGCGGGCGTATCCCGAACGCACGAAAAATCCCCTGAAAACCTGGGAGTAGCGCGATTTGAGTACTTCTGCACATGCACAAAGTGCAAAGAAGTGTTCTGCGCATCCGGGGGTCGCGCACGCTCCAGAAACGCTTCCAGGTTGCGGGCGTTCTTAACCCAAACGTACGCAACACAGAGCGTGCGCAACCCAGGGTATGACTACCTCAAAGTAGTGACTCATACAGAGACATAACAGGCAACTTCCTTGTGGGACCAGTTAGTCCTCCAATCTGTTTTACATGGTGGAATTGCAGTTCTGTTTGTGAATGACTAGTTTAGGAGACGAGGGCATAACGTTTCACCCCGCCTGAGAAACGCTTCCTTCCAACCCACTGCAAATGGAGTTGGGCTCGCAGGTTGAGACAGGCCCAACAAGGCAGCCATGAACTTGTGCATCTGGTTTCTCTGGCCTTACCATAGAAGCTGAGGCAGGGGGTGAGGACTGCAGAGGAGAGGAGAAAGAGGAAAAACCAGAGGCAGCAGGTAACCACGAGCAGTGAGCACACCCAAAAGAAGAAAAGAATAGCCCGCAGCTACAGAGAAAAGATGAGCACACAGGCAGGCTTTGTGGAGCTTGTTTGCATTGCCCGCTGTGGCACCCCTCGCCCCCGCTCAAGGCCGCGGGCTTCGATTAGGATCAGCATGCAAGCCAGCATCCGGTGCACAGCGCCACCCCCTCTCCAGGGCAGGGGACAGGGGTGGGAACTCTCACAGAAGGAAAGAGGCGTGTGAAAAATGGAAGTTCACCACCGTGGGCCTATAAAATGCTGCTTTTACAAGCTTGCTACTCTACTCTTCCCCCCCCCCCATTATTGTTGGTTTTCTATAGCAGTGTTTTTCAACCTTTTTTGGGCCAAGGCACACTTGTTTCATGAAAAAAATCACGAGGCACACCACCATTAGAAAATGTTAAAAAAATTAACTCTGTGCCTATATTGACTATATATAAAGTAATTATCTTGAATTTTTTAATTTTTCCCACGGCACACCAGGCAACATCTCGCGGCACACTAGTGTGCCACGGAACAGTGGTTGAAAAACACTGTTCTATAGAAAGCACAGCCTAGGGTAAGCTGAGTTAACAGCCATAGGATTACTTTCCCATTTGGAGATGGCTTAAGTTAGGGAGGAAGCCCCTTAGCACCCTTCCAAGCTCAGCTCCTGCTGTACTCCAAACAGAGGGCAACGTCTGCTTTTCACCACTGCTGGCTACCCATTGAACCTAAACAAGGCCCTGCAAGTTGTATGTGCAAACACACACACGTTCCCCCACCCCACCCCATCACAGACCTAGGCTCTTCTCCCCCAGCTGTACTGCCCCTGTTTTCTGAACAGCTGGGATAAGACTACAGGTCTGGCACCAGAGGTAAGCCAGGTGGGGCACTTGCTGGTGGCCCCAGGGGCTTAAGAGGGCACCTCACTGGCTGGACCTGGTCACACTGCCATTCTCTCCCCCTGGTTTGGGGGAGCTGTGTTGAGACCCATCAACAGCACTGCTTCAAGGAACCACCGAAGTCTGGCACCAGCCATGAATGGCCACCGATACTGGCTCAATCATTGTAGCAATGGGCACCAGGCTGGGCCCACACAAATGACACCATCCTGGTATGCCGTCGCCCAGATTTTGCACTGCAGTGCCACTCCTGGACATTTTTGGATTCAGGGGTTTCAAGTTTTAACAAGCTGGGGCTCCAAACATTTCATCATTTTATTCTGTATTTTTATCCCCGCTTTTCTTCTCCAAGGAAAAGCCAAGGCAACTGAAAAAGTGGGACAAAAAAAAATTTCTAGTGGCCCATATCGAAACCAACAATCGATTTGAACAGCAACACTGAGACAAGCAGCTTTGGAAAGGCACATGGCAAGCTGCCTTTTGAGGCTAGCAGCTAAAATTTCCATCTCTCTGAAATGATCCAGAAGACAAAAGACAGTCCCATCATTCCTTCTTTCTGTCTTTTTGGCCAGACTTGTAAAGAGCCCCTTGTCTTGGCAGCGGCAGGTAGGCGGGTGTGAGTAAAAACCCATTCTATATGGATTATTAGGAAAGGGGCTAAAAATAAAGAGAGCTGGTATAGTCATACCTTTATGTATAAATCTACAATAAAGCCACATTTGGGTGCACTTCCAGCCACCTCCTCTCAAAAAGGGCACCTTAGATCTGGAAAAGGTGGGTGAGGGGGCAAGAAAAATGATCTGAGGAGTGGGGTGCCGCTGCTGCAGCTGCAGCAGCAACTCCTGTGTGAAGAAAAGGGGTAGAACATTTGGGTCTTTGTTGTTTAGGAGGTTAAAGATTACTAAGAGTGGGGAAAGGAGAGAGCTTTATACTGTAAAATGATGTGTGGTGCAGAGAAAACAGAATCATCTTCCCCTCACCTAACATTTTATTGGTGTTGAGAGCTGCGGTTGGATAATGAAAATTCTGGATTGTAAGAAGGGGTGTTAGTGGTGGAGCATCTGCTTTGCATGCAAAAAGGTCCCCGGTTCAAAAATCTGCAAGTCAGATTGGAACACCCCCTGCCTGCAATCCTAGACAGCTGCTGCCAGTCAGTGTGGGCATTACTGAGAGCCGGATGGGCCATTTTTTAAAGCAGACAGGACTGGCAAATACATGGAATGGATGGAGCAACACGAAGGGTTTCGATCCTCCCAACAGCAACTTCAAAAAGAGAGGGGATGGGCAGGAGACAAAGCAAGCAGCTCAATAGGGAACATCCTATTTAAACAGTGGGGAAACTAACGTCAGATCCGTGGGAAATTTTTTTTGTTTTGTTTACCACCAACAAGGGCAGAGGGTCCACAGATGGCTTCCACTCTTGCCGGAAACACCCAAAGGAAGTCCCTGCAGACCTCTCCCATGATCTTCACCTAATCCCAACCAACATCACCCTGCTGGTTTTTCTTCCTAGCCCACTCTGTGGGTGGTATTTTCCCCATGATAAGGGCGATTTCCTCTCTAGTCTTATCACATTCCTGCAATCTGGCATTGTTCTGGTGGAGATGAGAGCACATTCACACACAGGCTCCAAAGCCCTCTGGGTTAAAGGTGGTGGACAACTCACAAAGAACATCAGACAAGCTCTGCTGGATCAGGCCAAAGATCCATCTAGTTTCCCAGAGTAGCTGACCAGATATTCCCACAAGAGGCCCACAAAGAGACTGTGAATACAGCATTTATTATATCATATAATATCATCATCGGTGGAAGTAGATAAATAGGTACCGCTCCGGTGGGAAGGTAAATGGCGTTTCCGTGCGCTGCTCTGGTTCGCCAGAAGCGGCTTAGACATGCTGGCCACATGATCCGGAATCTGTATGCCGGCTCCCTCGGCCAGTAAAGCGAGTTGAGCGCTGCAACCCCAGAGTCGTCCACGACTGCACTTAAGGGTCAGGGGTCCCTTTACCTTTACCTATATCATCATCATCACCACCATTCATATTTATTAGTCGCTTTCCTCACAAAAGTGGCCCAAAGCAACTTACAAAAAACAGTGTCAGTCTGAGCAAGCATCTGTACATGAGAGTTTCCAGGTCTGATCTCCTAATCTCAACATAACTTATATTCAGGTACATATTTGAGGTCTGTGACCTTAAAAAAAATAGTTCTGGATGCAATTTCCAATTCTACTGCTCTAAAAAACACCAGTTAAATTCATCAGCAATTATTCTATATAAAGATATTCCTGAATAATCAGCAATGTTAGAAAGTACTTGGTTTTTTTCTCCAACAGCTCAAGACACCTCACAAAATAAGATAGGCAGTATTTTCCTGTTCCCAATATTTGCCATTACACAGCTAGTATACCTGGGGATACGCTACCTCTTAAAACTTGGGGTAGTTCCATTTTGCTGTCATGACTAATAGCCCTTGATCAACCTCTCCATTAATTTGCCTAATCCCCTTTGAAAGGCATCTCTGTTAAGTCTTGAGATCATCACCAGAGGCGCATGCCAGTGGTGGGTGGGGCAAGAGGCAGTGGTGGGTGGAGCAGCAGCAGACATGATTCTTACCTTGGTATATACCAGGTTACATACCAGTCATGCAAAAGACAGAAATTTACATAAACACACACACACACACAGGCAAACACATTCCAGGATGCAATCCAGCCAGTTAAAATGACTTGAGAGGGATGTGGAAAAGAAGCAGTGGTGGGTTTAGCATTGAGCAATGCTCCCCAAAAGTCAGACAGGGCATCCTTCTGTCTCGGGAGACAATGGAAGAGTGCGCCTTTTGGGGGTGAAGTCAAACCATTGGAAGGTTGCAGCGCCTGTGGTGGCTGTACAGACCGATACAGGAGCGACATGTTTTGTTGCAGATAGAGGCATCCGAGCCTAGGAAGCTGACTTGCTCAGTCAGGCCACTGGCCCACAGAGTCCTGTACTATCTACTTTGACTCGCAGCAGCACTCTAGAGTCTAGTGTCAGGCAGAGAGAGAGACGTCTTTCCTGTTATCTGCTGCCCTTCCATTTAGAGTTCATATAACCCCTGTTTCTGGGCCCAGTTCAAGGTGCGCACTCATTTTAGTGTTTAATGCCCTAAACAGCCCAGGCCCCAAACACCTGAAAGAACACCTGCTGTTTTAAATTGCTTTTAACATTGTACTTAATTTGCTCTAATCTGCCCTGGAACCTTAGGGTGATGGGCAGGTAATTAATAATAATAACAGTAATAGTAATTTAAAATGGAGATGACAGGGATTGAACCTGGGGCCTTCTGAATTCGAAGCAGCTGCTCCACCACTGAACTGGGAGGGAGAGAAGTGTCTTACTTCATTATGTATTTAAAAGCATTTTATAAACATTAATTTTTATATATATCGTTATGCTTAGAAAGTTCTAAACTCTCCAGGGGAACATCCACAGCCATATATTTAAAGCACATGGGCTTCCCTAAAGAATCCTGGGAACTGCAGTTTACACACACACACAAACACACACACACACAGAGAGAGAGAGAGAGAGAGAGAGAGAGAGAGAGTTACAAATAAACTACTGTTCCCAAGATTCTTTGGGAGGGAGCCATGTGCTTTATGATGTGAGTGTGACCTCCTTAGGTAAAGATTAGGCACCTACCAATTTAATGGATCAGGAGCACTGGGGTAGAACATGCAAGGGGGTCATAGCTCAGTAGCAGTGGCAGAGCATCTGCTTTGCACACAGGAAATACCAAAGTTCAGCAGCCTGCTTCCCAGCACAGTCAACCAGAGGCCCCTGGGAATCTCCGAGCAGTGTGCTAAGTTGACAGCCTTATTGTCTGCCATTCAGCAGCTGGCATTCAGAGGTATACTGCCTCTGAATCTGGAGTTTCCATCTGGCAATCATGACCAGCAGACATGGATAGCCTTATCTTCCATGAATTTGCCCAATGGCCTTTTAAAGCCATGACAGCTCCACACCATCCCTTGCAGCAGGAAATCCTATGAATATAAAATACACATTGTCATCCTCTTTCTTTCCTCTCCCACTATAGTTGTTTAACCAGATACAGCAGTGCTGTGCGACTTTATGAAGCCCAAGGGCCACATTCCCTTTTGAGCAAGATTCCAAGGGCCGCATGCCAAGGGTGGGGAGGGCCAGAGACAAAAGTGGGTTGAGCAGCCAATGCAAATTACTGTCAGGTAAGCAGAATCGAGATCGCTACCTTCCTCATGTACATTAATGCCACTTTGTCTACTCTTCATATAACTTCACTGAAGATAGCCCCTTTGCAGAGCCGTCTCATCCATAGAAGCCGGTGGCGCGGTGCGCCAGGGCGCTGGGCGCCCCAGGGGCGCCCCCGCGAGCCCGCCGGCATACCGGGCTCCTCCTCCCCAACCCGCCCCCGCCCCCACGGGCAGGCGGGCACTCGCGCGCCGGCGGGCGGGCTGTAAGCCGCCCGCCCTCGCCTCCCAGAGCCCCAGCTAGAGCGCTGGAGCGGCGCGGGGCTTTGCGCGACCTTCCAGCACTCCAGCTGGGGCTCTGGGAGGCGAGGGCGGCCGGCTCGCGCTCCCGCGCGCAGCCGGCCGCCCGCCCGATGCAGCGCGAGCTGCCCAGCAGTGCCGCGCCGTCCAGCTGCGCGCGGAGCGCGAGCTGCGCGGGAGCGCGAGCCGGCCGCCCTCGCCTCCCATCCCGGAAGCGCTGGAAGGGCGCGCAGAGCCCCGCGCCGCTCCAGCGCCACGCCCCTCACCCCCCGCTCGCCCACCCCCCTCCCAAGGGGCGGCAAGCGCGGGAGGGAGGCGGCGGAGAGGCGGCATGGCGGGGGCGCCGGAGGGATAGCCGCGCCAGGGCGGCAGATCCCCTTAAGACGGCTCTGCCCCTTTTTATTTCATTGTTAAACCCTCTGGTTTCTCAAGCAAAACAGATGAATTGCCTCTTAAAACAATAATTGTGTTGCAGTGGAGATAGGATTTCAAACTCTCGAATGTGACAAATTGACAACACAAGAGCCAGACAGAGTCAAGTAATAAGGCCAGATTTGGTGGAGGCGAGCAGAGTTTTGGATTATTCTTAATAGGATTTTAAAAGTTTCATCCTTTTCGTTTCCTGTACAGAACAATGTTGCTCTGTGCTGGGTGCAACTCAGCCTGGGTGTAAATGGAAAAATGATTGGCCTCTCTTTCAACAAAGAGATTAAAACTTTAAAAAAAAAACTGAACAAGCCTCCTTTTCCTCTCCAAGCAATTTAGGAGCAGCGACAACGTAGCAGAGGGCCGGGGATGCTCGAGCTTTGATTTATTTGCTTATATGGGATTTGTTTTACAATGGGCATGTCCACTGATTGTAAAGTCACAAAACTGTAAAGAAGGCAAACATTCCTGCCCTGACAGAAAAATTAAGCGCTGTCAATTATACAAAGGAGGCAGATGTTAATTTGCAGAACCAAATTCTATTCAAAACATGTGCTAATCAGCAGCAGGGCCTGGCTCCAGGATTTGAAGAGCCTACAAGCAAGATTGGGATGCTTGCTAAAACATTCGGTCGTTTTGATTTTGCACTGTTCATGGAGCAGAGATTTTGGCCCCCACCCCAAACACACATACACAGATTTGGGTTAAGATTCACTGCTTTTAAGGCTGAGTGACTCCATCATTCTCCTTATCTACTCTTCCCACCTCCCTGTCATGTTCCCCCACCACCACCCTGGCTACTGTGACTTCCTCCTTCTTGGATTAATCCCATGGATGATCTCACCCAACCAGAGATCACACAGGTAACTGTTTTGATGCTAAACCTGGGTGCAGAACCTCCGGTTCACAGGCCTAATTAAACCCAAGCACAGGTCCCAATTTAAGCGGCCTCTCAATGAGCCCTAAAGAATCAGGATGGAGTGCATGGTTAGCCATCTTTGAGGCAAGCAGAGACCACCTTTGCTGTGAGTCCTGCAAGACCTGTTCCCTGCTTGGCTGGCCTAATTCCACCTAGGCATGGGAGGACCTGATACCTAGGAGGCCTAGGGACTATCAGGATGGGGTACTGTTTCGGAGTTTTTGTTGGGAGTCAAGAATTTAAATTGGTAGACTGCTATTGGTACAATGTTCCAGTGGCTTTGCTGATAGATCTTGTTGCTGAGATTGCATGAGAACAGAAAAGGAGCCTGCTGGATCAGGCCAATTAATTATGTTTAATTTTATTGTATACCTGTTGAGACCTTTTAATCCAAGGTTTATGATGTCAATTGTCCAGTGTTGTAAGCTGCCTTGAGCACGATTTAACTATGGAGCATAACAGCACGAGAAGAGCCAACGGCCCATCTAGTCCAGCATCCCGTTCTCACAGTGGCCAGCCAGGTGCCTATGGGAAGCGCACAAGTGCAATGGTACACTTTCCACCTGTGGTTTCCAGCAACTGGTACTCAGAAGCATTACTGCCTCCAACCGTGGAGGCAGAACACAGGTGTTGTGGCTAGTAGCCGCGGATAGCCTTATCCTCCTTCCATGGCATGAATTTGTCCAATCGTCTTTATAATGCACAATACAAATAAACAATGGCGATGCTAATGTCCTGGAAAACAATTGTGTTGCAGGGGATGCAAGATAGGGCACGATCTTTCTTCCAGCAGGATGTGCAGGAAGATTGGACACAGAAGAGAGACCTGTGTGCCACCAAAAGAGAGTAAAAATAACTGCTAAACCTGTTGGAAGAAGCAAGAGAAAAATGAAACGGAGCAACATGCATGTTTCTAAAGGAAAAGCGGGGCGAAGGGAAGAATGGGAGGCCCTTAACTTCTTTCCTTGGTGCCTGATTGTATCCGAGCTCTCCACACACACACACACACACACACACACATACACACACAAAACCAAACTGCCTTCCGCCCCCAAGCACAAGAGGCCACCCATTTCTTGAGAAACACAAAGACTCCTGTTACTATCTAACTTAGAAGAGTTACATAGCTGGCATTCCAGCCTGGCAGACTTTCTACCTCAGTTAATCCACCTGACCCAAGGCGCATGCCAGAACAGGTTAAAGAAAGGAGCTCCCGCTGGGAGAAAGAGGGAGAGATTTCAAGGGCCCTCTAGGAAAGGAAGGAAGGAAGAGAGGGAGGGGAGGGAGGGAGAGAGAGAGAGAGAGAGAGATAGAGAGAAGTCTCAGCTACTTGTATTTATTACCAGTAAGTCTAAAAAAGAAAGGATGCAAGATGGATAAAATCTGGTCTGTCAAGATGTTTGGCCTCATGTGGAAGAGAAAATTTGTTTCATGTTCCACCTTTCCTCCAAGGAGCTCTAGATGGGCATACATCTGAACAACAACTCCCAAGCCCAGGGATGATGGGAGATGTAGTCCTGCAGCATACCAAGGACCAAATGTTCCCCACAGCTGCTCTAGGCCTAGCTCCCACCGATGGTAATTTTTGCCTAGGCCACACCCTTTCAGGGGATGGACTTATTGTTCCTTCGTACAGCGGTACCTCTGGATGCGAACGGGATCCGTTCCGGAGCCCCGTTCGCATCATGAGCAGTCCGCATCCCGAGCGCCGCGTCTGTGCATGCTCGCCGCGGTATTTGGCACTTCTGCGCATGCGTGTGACGTGTCTGCGCATGCGCGAACCGACGAACCCAGAAGTAACCCATTCCGGTACTGCCGGGTTCGGCAGGTTCGTAACGCATGACGAACACAACACGCAGCGTTTGTAACACGAGGTACGACTGTATTTCCAATGTTCAGGTTGTGAGCGCCATTCATTACCTAGCCTAGGCTGTGTACAACCATCATATATTGAAAGCACATTGCCCCCACCCACCCAAGGGTTTTATAAACTGTAGTTTGTTAAGGGTGCTGGGAACTGTAGCTCTGTGGGGAGGGGGTAAACTACAGTTCTAAATATTCTTTGGGGAAAGTCACATGCTTTAAACAGACTTTAACTCCTGCCTTTAAATGTTGCTGATGTCCTAAAAACAAAACTAAGCGGTTTTCATTGCTTTTGAACATTTTAAGTATTGTTTGTGTATTATTTTAAATTGTAAACAGTCTGTGTTTATGTTTGCTGCTCCGAAGAAAGGGCGGGATGCCAAATTTAATAAACAAACAAACAGATCTGTTATCCTTCCCTGATTTGTAAATGTCTGGTGCGTAAGCAACTTACTAGTAAGATGTTTCAGCAAGCTTGGGGAAAACTCTTAACATTTCCAGTGCAAGAACATATTTAGAGGGAGAAAAAACCCAAGTGGAGAGGAAAAAGAATCCCCCAGCCCAAAATAGAGTGGGTATGCTCAGTGGCCATGGAATGAGTTGGGGGCAGAAAACCAGGGCTTGAGGGGGAATAGAACCCTGAACCGCAACACTCCACACACTGCAATCTTTGCACTTGCTTGTACAATATAAATTCCACACATAGATAAAGCACTATGCTGAAAGCTCTCTCCCTGACATACTTACTTTCTCTGTGCAGGGAGTGTTAGTGTAGTGCAGCCTCCCACAACGTAGCTCCTTCCAGATATATTCAGGACTACAACTCCCATCATCCTGTACCACTGGCCATGCCAGGTGGAACAAAGAGAGTTGGGGGTTCAACAGTATTTGGACAGCGGCACCTCTCCACCTTGACCTTCGACACTTGAAATACATATGCATACGCATTTTTGGACACACACTATTCTTGTGAATCATTTTTTTAAAGCTCTGTAAATTCCTTAAATTTAAGATTTAGTGCATGGGCAGGGGACTGTATGATGCTTCAGACCAAAACACACACACACACACCCCACAATCCACACTATCCATTTAAAGCAGGACCATGCCACATCAAAAAGCCATGGCTTCCCTCAAAGAATCCTGCGAACTGTACTTTGCCAAGATGGCTGGTAGTTGCTTACAATCCCTCCACCCAGGGAACTCTGGGAACTGTGGCTCTGTGAAGGGAACAAGGAGTCTCCTAACAAGTCTCAGGACCCCTTATAATATCAGTGGAAACAGTTGGTCCTGGCGAGTATGAACCGCTTTCAATTTAACCTGAGGACTTTAACCTGTTTAGTTTAATTTTAATTATAATTTATTTGGGATGCATTGTAATCGATTGATTGCTTGTTTTATGTATATTGTGTTATTAATATGATGTTAGCTGCTCTGAGCCCAGCTCTGGCAGGGGAGGGAGGCATACAAATAAAATTATTATTATTATTATTATTATTATTATTATTATTATTATTAGAAAATTACAGTTCCCATGATTCTTTGGGGGAAACCAAGTGATATAAATGTGCTTTAGATGTATAGGGCAGTTGGGGCCTTTAGGGCACAGGACTGCTAAGAAATCAAATAAAGCAATTGATAAATAAAAAAAACCAATGCCGAAGTCTGCTGTGAAGCATTCAGTCTGAAGCACAACCACCCAGACATATCCTCAGCTGAAACCTCCCCACCCTGCAAATCAACCTTGAACACTGTATTGATACGCCTGGAATCAGCCTAGAGTTGCATCCACTTCTCCAAGAAAAGGGATCTAGGATCTTGGCAGCCCCTCTCGTCTCTGAAGCTGCTTGGAAAATCCCGCAATCTCTAACAATAATAGGAGCTCTACTGCTTAACTCCTGCAGGTTATACAGGAAACCCCCAAGCATTACAACGGCCCCCTCCTCACGAAAAGAAAAGCATACTACCTTGCGGTAGTATTCTTCCTGCCCACCTATGACAATTACAGTTTACCTTCCTACAGGGGCTTGGCTAAAGAGAAGAAAAGGCTCAGGAGTAAACCTTACACAAATCTGGCACCTTGTATGCCTGCAGCCAAGCTAGTGCAAAACGTATTGCTTTGCTTTCCTTTCAGCCACATCAGGGAAGCCAAACGGGAGGTCTTTTTGTCTGGGCAGCCCAGGAGCTACATACACACTGCCTAGATTTCTGCCCTGAGGTGGCCTCTGCAGTGCTGCTAATGCAGCGGTTGGACTTCACACAGGGAGGTGCACGCCATTGCCTCTCGAGGCAGACGAATGCCAACAATATGGGTAAATATACAGGTAATGAATTACTGTGAAAATAATAATTTTTTGTGGGGGGCATATTACTGAAATCTGTCCCTGCTACAGTTCCGAAGTTTCTTTGTGGGGCTCAGGGGTCAAATGTGGCCCTCCAGGCTTTTCTCTCATTGAAACACTCCACAGGCCACAACCCCTGCCCTGCTCACTGGCCTTACTTTGCACTCCCTCCTGGAGTGTTTCTTTCTGCTGGAATGTGTCCTTCAACTCTCACAAAGCCTCTCGCTTGCCTGGATGGAGGATACAGGATGGGAAGGGGGAGGGGAGAATCTAGAAACCAGCTTACAGTACAAATGTAAACGGTCGTGTTCATTGCTCCATCCACTTTTGCCTCTGGCCCCGACCACCCGGCATACAGCCCCCAGAAGGTTGCTCCGAAGGGAATTGGCCCTCAGGCTGGAAAAGTTTCCCCACTATGTTTCAGAGGCAGTATACTACAATTGCTGGAACCTGCAGGAGGGGAAAGTGCTGTAGTGTTTTGTGTCCTTGCTTGCAGGCTTCCCGTTGAGGCATCTGGTTGGCCACGGCGAGAACAGGAAGCTGGACTAGATCTGGCCTTTTGATCAGATCCTCTCTGCAGGGCTCTTCAGATGTTACGTTAAGCCTACCCAAAATTTCCTGGTGCAGCCTCGTGCACACTCTGCAAAGTTTCCCCTCCTCCAGACATTTGGCAGGTATGTGCCAGTCCATGCCACCCGCGCCAATTGAGCTGTGGTGGCTTGGGCAGGAACACCCAGGAACATCCATATTCTCTCTTCCAACCTCACCCTCCTTTGCAGAGATCAGGCCCTCAGGCCCTAAGCACTGTCTTTTCCCAAAACATGCATTCCCCAGCAATGAGCGGAATGCTATATTGCCTCTGGACACAGGTCTGGGCATCACCTCTTCATACAAAAAGAGATCAGGAGATATTTAAATATAAGAAGCCAGACACACTATGGGAGAGGGAAGGGGGGGAGAGAGAAATAGGGTGGGGAAGGGCTTGGAGAGAGACAGGGATAACTTAAAAACAAAAAGTGAAATCTATGCCAAGAATAAACAGAGCAACCATTAATCAGACTCAGGGACATAGGAAAATGAGTTAGGCCAGTGGTTCCCAATTGGCTCATTACTGAGAACCCCCTATTTTTCAAAAGCCAAGCCATGGACCCCCTACTTTTGAAAATTTAGATAACTCTATGGTAGTTAAGTTACCTGTGCAAAGCAATTTTTGAACAAAATGTGGGGTAGCCTCTAATAAGCAGAGGATTTTAGGCACACTGAAAAATAGACCATAAAATTTGTGATATTACCACAAATTTCCAATCCCAGGACTGTAGGAAAAACTCTTATCCATTGCTCCACTACAACTGAATAAATAAATAAAAAGCAATTGTGTCCCTAACTTGCAAGTGTTCTATATGCAGAAGGCTTTTTTTCTATGAGAGAGTATTCAGACATGCTATTCCTTACTTGCAATCTGAGATGGTACATTTTAGCAAAACTTTACAGCTTATGGTTCTGCTAATTGGGGGATCTTGCACCTTCTAGACATAGGTGAAGCTTCCCCTTTTCCCCCTTTCAGCGGCATCCACGATGACGTCACGACACACGCGTTGTGCCCCTCCTCCAGGGGGGTGCCTCCGCCACCCCGGGCAGCGCAGAGGCTTCCTACGCCCCTGATAACAAATTCAATTAAAAAAAAACACACACTCCTTTCCCTTTCAAACAGTTTGAGCTTTAGTGCATACTATTCAGTATGTGGATGTAGGTTACCTCAGGGCCTAGCATGCAAAAAAATTGCCATAAAATTGCCCCGGCTGTCCTCAAGTAGAGATGGAAAGGCCTGGGGGAAAACTGGAAAAATGGGGGGGGGCAGGGACAGGTGCCCCCCCCCCATTTTTCCCCGAAGCCGTTTTTTAGAAGTCGATGAGAAAAATGACAAAGAGGAAGAAGAAATGGAAACAGATAGCAGTAGTTCAGAAAATGAGTTAAAATAAACTGCATGTATATGTTGTGTCTTCTGTTTTGATTAAAAAAAAAACACACTACTCAAAGAGTAGACCTTCTATGGAGCTTAAATATTGAGGTGGACCTTAACTTTATTTGCTGTTGGTGCTAAGGGGCAAATCTGATTATTTTTTATGTTGAAGGTTTCTTGCTTTTTGTTGTTTTTGAGGGAAAGGGGGTGGTTACCTGTTTTATTGCAAGCATAATACTTTTATCTACACTGTGTTTCACGCAATTTGTAAAACTACTCCACACTGAACAGACAAGCAGTTTTACGGAGCCCCCACCCTGCCACAGGCATGCATGAGCCGGCAGCAGAGTGGGGGCTCCGTGAAACAGCTCCACTGAGGGGCGCACAGTTATTATTATTATTATTTTATTATTATAATAATAAATTATTTATACCCCACCCATCTGGCTGGGCTTCCTCAGCCACTCTGGGCGGCTTCCCAAAATATATTAAAATACAATAATCCATCAAACATTAAAAGCTTCCCTAAACAGGGCTGCCTTCAGATGTCTTCTAAAAGTCTGGTAGTTGTTCTCTTTGACATCTGGTGGGAGGGCATTCCACAGGGCAGGTGCCACTACCGAGAAGGCCCTCTGCCTGGTTCCCTGTAACTTGGTTTCTCGCAGTGAGGGAACTGCGAGAAGGCCCTCGGCACTGGACCTCAGTGTCCGGGCAGAACGATGGGAGTGGAGACGCTCCTTCAGATATACTGGGCCGAGGCCGTTTAGGGCTTTAAAGGTCAGCACCAACACTTTGAATTGTGTTCAGAAACATACTGGGAGCCAATATAGGTCTTTCAAGACCAGTGTTATGTGGTCTCGGCGGCCGCTCCCAGTCACCAGTCCAGCTGCCGCATTCTGGATTAGTTGTAGTTTCTGGGTCATCTTCAAAGGTAGCCCCACACAAGAGTGCATTGCAGTAATCCAAGTGAGAGATAACCACAGCATGCACTACTCTGGCGAGACAGTCCGTGGACAGGTAGGGTCACAGCCTGCATACCAGAAGGAGCTGATAAACAGCTGCCCTGGACATAGAATTAACCTGAGCCTCCATGGACAGCTGTGAATCCAAAATGACTCCCAGGCTGCGCACCTGAGGGCCTGAGCACTGGGCAGGGGGGCAACACCCCCCCCTGGGGGGGACTCTACCTTCATTAGCTGATGCAGCTCTTTTTGAGTACCTGTCTGCTGCACAGGTTCTGTTTTTTTTTTTTTTTTTTAAGCCAAACTGGTTCCAGCAGATGAAGGGCTGAAATTAAATCAAATGATCTCACTGGAAGCAAAGCGCCAGAGCGCCTTCCCACCCACCCACAAGAGCTGCCCGCAGTTTCCTCCGCAGTGTTTATGATCTTGCCAAGATACAGTCTGCAGAGCTTTATTAATCGCTTTGGATGTTTCTTGGGTCATTTTCTCCCAACTTCCCCGCTTTGAAGATGTAGGGCACTAGGCACTCCAGTTAAACAATATGCTAATCGTGTTGCCTGTAATGAGATCCCGCTCAGCCCACTTAAAAAAAAAAAAGAGGAAAGAAATTCAGCACCAGCAAAAAACAAAAGGAGACAGAAAGAGAGGAGAGAGCATGAGAAATAGATTAAGGAACCTGTTTGCCGTTTGCTTGGGAGGAGGAAAAAAGGCTGGGGGACTAATTTAAAACTCAGCTTAAAACTCCTTTGCCCCACTTCGGCTCTCTCTGAAAAATAAATCATTAGCATTTCTACTGTTAAGGAGCTCTCCCCACACACAGACACGCTCAATCATGTGGTTTTTTCCTCTATTACTATAAGCAGCAGAAACTATTTTGAAAGCAGAAGAGAATGGGACATAGGAAACTGTATTACACAGAATACAAGTTCGGTGTTGTCTACTCTGACTGTCAGCAGCTCTCCAGGGTTGCAGTCAGGGATGTGTGTGCAGAGCATACTCATAAGAACGGTCATGGCATAGCGGTGAATTACTGTATTTGCTTTCCTTGAAAAAGGCCCCAGGGTTCAATCCCCAGCATCTCCAAACAGAGCTGGGAAATCGCTCATGTCTGAAACCACAGAGGGCTGCTGCCAGTCAGTGCAGCCAATGCTGAGCTAGATGGACCGGTGACACTTGCTCACGTTAGGCAGCTTCCTGTGTAATTCTTTAAAATACAGGGGGGAACCAAGGGCAATCAACAGAAACCACCATACACATTCCATCTGTATGAAACTACCTTGCAGGAGCAAGCAGACAACCCTACAACAATCCTGCAAAATCTAAGAGCAGCATGCACTTGCTCGCAGCAATCTTATGTTTTCAGACTGAACACAGGTCCCAAGTGGGCTGTTTACAGCTCCAGTTGACTTACTCAACTCCATCCACACCAGAGATTGGCCCCTTGATGCTCCCTTTAATAGCTTCCAACCAGACGCCCCCGTTTAGGTTCGCTCAGAGCACCCGTGTTTGCCAGCAAAACACACTATTGATTTGCTTGCATTTTCTCTTTAAGCCCCTTCCACCACACTGCCTGAGCTGTGGGTGCCCCTTGTCTGAAACCCCGAAGAGCCACTGCCAATCAGTGTACTGAGCTAGGGAACCTTGGTAAGAGTTAATACTTATCATCCCTTTGGAGCTGCTCTGCGTTCTTTGAGCTTTTTGTCCTTCCAGGCTGTGACCCTTTGCGGTTCACATTTCTGACTCTCTTGTTTCTTTTCTTTTTGTTATGCTTGCAACTTCTGTTGCTGCTGCTTGTTAAAAAATTAATTTAAAAACAAAAACAAATGCCTAACTAGATAGACAAATGGTCCCAACGGTGTTGGGTGAAAAGTGGGGAGACCAATCAGCCAGGGCCAATGGCTGGCAGAGCTAACTCACACTAGTTATGCCTCCATCCTCTTATCTGCAGACTTCTACAAGGGGCAAAACAGAGACTACGGAGGAGGATGCTGACAGCCAGGACCACACCCTGGACAGGTTGCAAGTAAGAAAGCAGGCAGGTGGGTTTCTGTCTGAGGTCAGACTGAGGTAGGTGGGGCAGTGCCCCACTGCCCCAAGCCCTGCCAAGTTGCAAGGGCACCTTTCTATAGGATACCCATTTGAGCTACCAGCAGCTTAACCAAGGCATCTTTGATCTTTTAAGATGGTTGAGTTCTCTCCACTAGCTTGGACCGGTTCCTAGCTCAGGGTGCCAAACGGTTGCAACGGGCATCCATAAAGAAAGGAAAATGTCAAAGCAGCTCAAAAATCCCTCAAGGCTGGCAGGAAAGAACAACGCTCAGTCAACCCCCCCCCCCACACACACACACAACTCTGCTTCTTTATGTCTCTGTACCCCCACCCCCACCCTGCGACAGACAGACACAAACACACACACAATAAAATCAGCTGCAAATCAAAATAGGCAAAGGCACATCCAGTCCTCTGGATCACTTTAGGCTAATTAACATCCTCTGCCAAAAATAAAGGGGGGGGGGGGGGAGTCCAGGCAGAGGTAGACTAATATTAGATGGGAATGAATTTACTGCAAGTCTTGTAGGAATATTTAGAGCCGCAATGCTATAGCAGAACAGAGGGAAGGAGGAGGAGGAAGAAAAGAAGGTGGAGTGTGAGAAATGAAGGAAGCTAGAAGGAAAGGGTTTAAGGCAGGGCGGTCCAACACATGTGACCCTCAAGGCCTTATTTGTGGCCCTCAACATTTGAGCACCTACCCACCCCGCCTTTCCAAAGTCAGGTAAGCGTGCTGGGATTTGGGAAGGAGGTGTGAGGTCTCTGACAGGGTCCTCCAACCCAAAGCCTAGCTAGTGCTTTCCCAGCTTTGGGAAGGAGGTTCAAGGGCTTTAGGACCTTGTCAAAGCGCCATGCCTCGTTGTCAAAGTCCAGCATCTCACTTAGCCAGCTTTAGGCTCACTCCTGCCCGCCATGCAACAAGGCAGTGTGCGGCCCTTGAGTTCCATGTCAAAGTACTATTGCGGCCCACTTGGTATGAAAAGTTGGGCCGTCCTGGTTTAAAGTAAACCAGGCATCCCCAGATCTGACTCAAATCTCCTCCCCCACCCCGCCCCACCCCAAACCCTTATTCAGCATTTAGGTGTGGCCTGGGGAGAGCCCTGAAGGCCAGACAGAGGGACCTGGAGGGTTGTATTTGGCCTTCGGACCTGAGGTTCCAAAACCCACACCTATAGAGAACCTAGTTCTTACTGAGCTGATAAACCTATTTCTGTCCTATTCTCCAATTTTGGGTCCCTGCATGATGTTGGTCTACAAGGCCCATTATCCATAGTGACTAAGAGCCAGGTGATTATAGCCAACGGGTCTCCAACCCTTGTTGAATTACGGACTTCCCCTGCATGCAAAGACAGGCTCGAGGAGATAAGATGGGATATCTTCAGAAGAAAAGGCTAAGTAGGAAACCCTTCACAAATCCAGAGTGGTGTCCCTAAGATGATTGGATGGCGCCTTGAATGCCTCCTTCAAGCAACTCCTGCAGCCAATCTGGTGCCAAATATATTGCTCTGTCTTCCTTTTGACCGCCAGGGTGGGGGGTGGGTCTTGTCATCTGGGCAGCCCAGGGCCTCTATACATACTGCCCAGGGTTGCACCCCAGGGACAGGTCATTTTGGTCCTGCTAACAGTGGTTTGACTTCACCCCAGGAAGCGCACTCCATTGTCTCTTGAGACAGACAGATGCCAATAACCCAGTGGTGTCAGCTACCTATTGAAACTCTACAGAGCATCTTGGTCTCAGGGTATAATCTGAAAGCAAGTGAGGCCACCACCTGGTGGCCTGGATGAGACCGTGCCCAAGAGGGTCTTAACAATCAAAATGGCAGCCTTGTCTGTAGCAAGAACTCGCCAAGGGTTCCGAAACTGTCACGGATGAGCCTTCCGTAACATAACCTAAATGCTAATCTTAACCCTAATGAGAAACTTTAATATGCTTGAACCATAGTCATTTGTGTCACATTGTGACATTAAAAATGTATCTCACTTTCCCTCCGAGATAATAAGGCACCACCAGAAAATGCCATTTCAACTGACCTTTCCGAAGAATACACCTTGATTAGCAGGTGTCTATATTTTTTTCTTGAGGTTTGTGTATGTTGTAATCCTCTTCATTCCACTGGGTGTTCCTCCCCGCATCCCTCAAAGCTGGGATTCATCATCATCTCCATTTACAAGGAGGGGGGGGATGAAAGCCAAGCCTACAATTATCGCCCCATCAGCTTGATGAATATCACTGTGGGAAAAAAATCTTATGCAAAACTTGGGCTATGTAGACTGGAAAATAGTGATGAGGTCCCTGTTGAGCTCATGTTCAAACTTTGCTAGATTTTAAAGTCAACAGGGTGTAAAACTGAGTTTCGGGGAAGGAGGAAAGAGAGAAAAGGGAACATTTATTGAAGATGGGGAGGGACGAAACACTGCCTTCCACATGCTTTTTTAGGGGTTTTTTTGGGGGGGAATATTAACTGACTTTGTAGTTTGGCGTCAAAAGAGCCCGCTCAGGGAATTAACCAAATTGGGCATAAATAATTGAAGCGTCTCGAATCGTATTTCCTCGCTAATCAAAGAGAGTTGCTCAGTGTATAGCTGAAGAAGCAGATATATAGAAAAATTAAAAAGAGAGGCAATTTTGATGAGGGAGGAGAGGAAGTGTGATATGCCAGCTGAAAAGAGATCAAAATGGATTCTCTGAGACCCTTTTGCTTGGAGAAGGGTCTTCCCCTCAAATTTGTTCCTGGGTGTCCCTGGGAGTCATCTTCAAGGAATGTGGGTTTTTAAACACAGATGCATACAGAGCATATAACAAAGGTAAACACACCAAAGCCGAACTCACACTTCAGGGCAAGGCTGTGAGGGAAAACGGCAAGCCCAGGCAAGCTCTGTGGAGGTGCCGGGTTTCCCCAGGGACTTCAGGACAGCAGTGCACAGTAAAGAGGACACAGGCTGCAGATGGAAGAGGAAGACAATCTTCAGCCGAATGCCTTGGTATTTAGCAAAATTTATATGCCGCTCAATTGCAATAAAAAATAAATAAAATGCAAGCACTGAAATGATCAATAAAAGGTATTTAAAAACATTCAAAAGATAATGGAAATCAATAGGAAGCTAAAAAGAGATTAAAACACATGCCAACATGGTACATGTTGATATAGACTTGCCTAAACAAAATGTGGTGTCAGTAGGCAGAGTTCCAAAGTGCAGGTTCTACCACACTAATATTGGTTTCTCAGTATTATGTGACACTTGTAACAATGTCAGTTCTGCAGATCATAGCGGTCAAGTGGGGTAAGGAGATCCGGGAAGTAAGCAGGAATAAAAATTAAAAGAAAACTCAAAAAGATTCCAGGTTTAACATAAAAAAAATAGAATTTACCAGAGAAGTGTAGTTTAGGGCTTGAGTGAGACCAGGGTTTCTCTCTTTTCACTCCAGACGCTAAAATTTGCACAGGAAAAGTTGGAGGTTGGTGTTCCCCTTGCTTTTCGGATATGGTCACCTTGCATGCATTTGCATTGGAGGGTCCCAGACTGTACCCCTCTTGCATCTCAGATGGTGAGAGATGCTGTGGCTGATGGGAGTTGCTGTCCAAAACATCTGGAGGGCACCAGGTTGGGGAAGACTGCTTTAAGTTCAAAGTCCTCGTACAGCCCCCCCCCCCACACACACAAAAGAGTTGAGATTTTGAAAAGGAGGGCCAGATGTTGCCAAGATCTTCAATAGTGACCCCAAGGCACTGGCCAAGCCAATTGTTAACATTACATGTTTCTTCTCAAAACAGAAGTAGTTCGTGGGCCACAGGCCAAAAAGCCTGACAAAATTGCATCAGGCTACCAGAGCAAGAACAGTTGGGAGTGGGAGTGGGGACTTGTGGGGCAGGAGGGGTGGGAGAAGAAGAGATGGAAACAGAGGAGTTTTAAAAATAGATATCTGGGTCATTAACCAGAGAAGTTGTCTTTACTGATCCCACACAGGGGAAGAAGAAGAAAATTCCATGTGCAGTGGGTAGGAGGCAACAGCAAGAGGCAGACAAATTTCCTCCTACGCAAGATTAAAATGCAACCCCACTCCACATCCAGCTGTGGTTCACATCGTGCTGCCACAGTCTTTGGTCATACAGTAGTGGCCAATGGGCCCATTAATAAGGCAGGCTGTGAAACGAAGTGGTAAAGTCTTAGGTGGACGACAGCAAACAGATGGCTCAGTAGATAGAGCATGAGATGTGGGTTTGCCACGTTGGGCAAAAGATTCCTGCACTAGATGGTCCTCATGGTCCCTTCCAACTCTACAATTCCTTGATTCTATTCTATGACACCACTTTGCAGACTGCAGAGGTGTCAGATTCATGCAGTCGCATGAAATAAAATAAACCAATCCCTGCAGGTAAAACCAAATAAATCAGAGAGAGAAGGTACCAGCCTCACCCACTCAGTGCTATATACTGATTTCCTGCTTTGTTTTGGTATTGGTCTCACAGAGAGGTGGAGAACCCCTTTCAGCCTGAGGGCCGTATCTCCTCCTCAGCAACCTTCCAGGGGCTGCCGACTTGTGGTGGGCACGGCCAAAGGCCCAAGTAGGTGGGGAGAATAAATGCAAATTTTGCCTTTGTACACTAGGCTATTTTCTACATACATGATCAGAGATCAAGGGCATAGTCCAGATAGGCAAAAGCACTCAAGGGAAATGTAAGGCAGGGTTGGTGAGGGGTGTGGTGCGGGGAGCATTCCAAGGGCCTGATAGAGAGGTCTGGAGGGCCATAGATGGTTATTTCAGTTGCAAGGAATCATTCAGTTGCAGAGAGTACATCTGCCTATTATTCTGAAAGAAAACAAACAAACAACTTTCCGAATTAAAAAATAAATATTTCTATTTTAATTTAGACAGATGCTAATTGTGAGAGGTTTTTTTTTGAGGAGGGCAAATATTCTAATATATATCGTGCAGCAGGCACGCATCCAGTAGCCCCCTGAAGCCTCCACAGATATTTAAGCCCCCTCCCCACCCCAGAAACCTCCACCCATAATAATCTGAGCAGCAGGAGTTCCTCATAGCTAAGCTACCATTTTTCACAGCTGTTGGAGGAACTTTCTCAGCCTCTTTCGAAGATGCAGTGGAAGCCCGTTCACGCCAAAAAGAACAACAGAACCCCACATTTTAAGGAAACAAGGCCTCCAAAAGGATAGATGGGCGGGGGGGGGGGGTAGGAACACCACCACAAAAAAGGCCAAGGAAGGATTAAGAGAGAGAAAAGCAGGAGGCTTTCCAGAGAGAGAGATGCCGCACTCAGGGGCAGGAGCATGGGAAAGAACGGGACCCCGGATTCACCAACCGCTGGCCTTCATGCCAGCAATTTCCTTGCTCAGAGCCACCCTCCAGGAGACTCTTACAAGCTCTTTTAAGGACTCTGAAAAGGGAATTTTGCACGGGCCGCTTTACAAGAACAAAGCCTCTCAGTATTAAGAGGGAGCCTGTGCAAGGGGAGAGAAGGAAGAAAAGGAGGATGGAAAGTAATAAAGAACAGGCAGGAAGAGAGCAAATAAATAAAAGTGGAAACATACACACAAACTCATCATGCAGACAAGTCACAAGGCAGGCTTCTCCAACCTGGTGCCCTCCTGATGTTTTCAACTACAATTCCCATCAGCCTCAGCCAGTGCAGCTGCGGAAGGCTGTTCTAAAAGCTCAAGGTGTTCTTGTCAATCCATAGAGCCCTTAACAGCGTGTGGCCAGTTTACCTGCGACATCACTTTACCCCATATATTTGCCCACTCAAGCACTTTAATCTGCGCAGCTGGGTTGCAGGTGCCACATAATACCTGTAGGAAATGGTAAGTCTGGCAGCACCCACACTTTGGAACTCCCTGCCTATTGACATCAGGCAGGCGCCTTCACTGAACTCTTTTCGGCGCTTGCTGAAAACATTTTCATTTAGGCAAGCTTATCCACACACACAGAATGCTGAAATGTATTTTAATCTGGTTTTTAGTTTATCATCGATTGAATGTTTTAAATAAGTTGTTTTTAAAAATATCTTTTATGGATAACTTCATTGCTTTATTCTTTTTGTAAACCACTTAAGAAGTTTGCTTGGGTTTTGTTTTGTTTTTGCAATCGAGTGCCCTATAAATTCTGTGAAATAAATAAAATAAATTTTAAAAAGAGCCAGCATGATAGGATGAATAGGGTACCAAGACCCCAACTGGCCATGGTGCTCTATGCTATTTATGAACTCTCAACCTGGCCAACCTCACATAGTTGTTGGGAGCACAAAATGGCCCCATGTTTTATCATCCTTGAAGGCTGGGTATTAAGAAGTAATCAAAAACACAGAAGTTCTCGGGTCAAAGGTTCTCCTCCTCACAAAAATGGCTAGCGTGGAGGGCAGGTGTAATTTTATTTTATTTTTATCAGTTCACTATTTTGCCAAAAGACAAGCACAAGCATCTTAGTCATATTCAGAACCCAGCAGAAATAATACGCTCCAAGGGCTAAAATCTATAAGGCTTAGGAAAATTAAAAGATCTTCACTTGGCACTATCAGGACTTTAATGTAGGCAGCACAAGGCAAATATTGCTGGGGAAGGCATTCCATAATTGGGGTGCCACCTCCACAAAATGCCCTCTTCCTTATGTAACCACATACCTCTTCACTTTTAGGTAGGGAGAAATGAAAGATGGTCTCCTATGAAAATATGAAGGTCCATGCAAGTATCCAGGCAAAGCTTGGCTCAAGACATCAAGACACGAAACAGAACAGGGGCTGTGTCCCCCCCCCCCATATATAAGAACCACACATGACCAGAACACCAAAACTTACCAACCCCATTTGCAGGGTTCATTCCATCAGTGATGCTAAAAGACCAGCTCCAACAGGAACTGTTTCTATGCCAGTTGGTCATTATAGCAACTATTTCTGATTCTGGGCTTTTCCCCTCTTCCCTCCACATCTCTTCTCCCTCTTGGGTCGTGTTTTTTAGATTGCAAGCCAGTGGGCAGTCTTCCTTCGATTTATTGTATGTACACCACTCTGGGAATGGTAAAGAAATTGTTACGTACCTACGAATGCTGCAGATAGCATTTAAAAGAGGCATCCGCCCATCCTCGTGCACAGAAAAGAATGAATGCCTCTTGTCAACACAGGCATGCATCATCTAAAGACAAATAGGGGCTCTTTGCTCCATAACTGTACTTTTATTGATATACAAGATTTATCCAGATTTAATCAAGTTGCTGGTTAAAATTCGCAAAGATCAAACAAGTAATATTTCTTTGATCAGGTTAAGTGCCCTATACAGAGTCCTTCTTCAGGTGTTCAAGATGTTCAAAAAAGACGGTGTTACATGTAGAGACAGATGTTAACCCAGTAACATTGAGCGATCTGTAAAAATAAAACCAAGGTTTCAGCAGGACCTACCGCAAACTGGATTATACATCAAATGGCATTCTGCATGCCCTCGTTTAAATTATTCCCACCACTTCCTCCTCCTCTCCCCTACAAGTACTGATATCTGGAAGCTTGCTTCTAATCATGATGTAGGGCAGGAATCCTGATTGACCTGCGGTATAATCAGAGTTGGAAGGGACCCCCTGCAGGCAATCTAGTCTGACTGCTGGATTAATCCAGAAGCAGAGTTTCCCCAGCACACTGCTGTACAGCCTCAACTTAAAGACCCCCTAGTAACGGAGAGTCTCCCTCCTACTCATACCTCTAGGAAACTGCTTTCATTCATCAAGAAAAGTCTCCTAGTTTTCAGCTGAAATCTAATGTCTAGGTCCACACTTTAAAGTTGGCTCATTTCAGACAAACCATAATTAAAGATTAACCACAGTCTGTCAGGTTCTGATAGCACAACAAGCCACAGTTAACCAACAATAGAAGTGAAAGCTTCCGGATTTTTCTTCAATGACACATTGGAAAGGAAGAGGGAAGCATCCAAACCTGAGGTCAGGATGGGATTGAGCACATCATGCTAAACCATGGTTCACTGTGATGCAGCAGAGATTAGGAAGGAAGATCAGAACTGATTTAGAAAACTGGATTGCACCGTCTTATACAGATAAGATTCTAAAGATGCAATGTTTGGAAATTATGTGGGCATATCCACTGATATATTCTTTTGGCCTGAAGTTGTTTTCAGTGTCAAATTTGTACTGGCAAAACCACTGATATCTACAGATATCCATGGGCTTCTAAATTATATTCCTGCAGCGTGGGGATTAATGGCAGGACAACAGAAGTGGATTTTGAAAGCCTTGCACTTGGAGCCTGGAATCAGGAACACCCACCAGCTATTATGCAACAATGCGAGGACCTCGCTGCCCTGGATACACTTGAACACAATTCTTATAAATGTCAGCTTCATGTAAATTCCTATCTGGATGACTTGTAAAGATTTATACATTTAAATTAAGATGCATGTATTGATGATGGTTATATTTCTACAGCATGCTCTCCAGGGCCCTAGAGCCATCCCATCAGCATGAAAGGGGAGCCCTATAGCCACTGAGAAGAAGTCTTCTCACCCTTTATGCTGACTGGAGCCAATATTGATCAATCGCAGAAGGGAGTGTGGCTGTAGCCATCATGAAGAGACCCCACATTTCTGAATTCGCCACTCACATTGCTGTATCCCACAGGTGCGACAGAACATGAGGCACCACCAGCTTGATAGGTGCCTGACCCCAAGCGACACAAAGCTCTCCGGCTTGGTTCAAGGTCCACATGACTAAGAGAGCAACAATTGCAGCTGAGTCAATTCCCCAGTAATGAACCGAGATCGCCCCGCATATAGGAATGTCAACATTTTGCCCTCTCCCCCCCCCGCCCCCTCTTTCTTATCTCCGTTTCCTTCCACAGAAACCTCAACTTGAGAGTCAGCCACACTTGGGCCGTACACAAAAAAATACTCAGCTTTCTTTGCAGCCAACAATCGGAAGGAAATAAAGAGACACTCATCCTGATGGGAAATCGGTGAGGGATTAGTCAAGTTGGGTATGGGGAAAGGACCTTTCAAATGAGTGAAGGAAAAGAAGAGGGAAGCTGATGCAGAACATTAGAAATCTCAGCTCTGAACCAAAGAGTCACCAGTTCAAGAATCAAATGCATATGCCAAAGTTTCCCAAACTTTTAATACCTTAGAAACATAATGGAAGCCCTTGAAAGATCAGATTTGGCCCCTGAGCCTTTTGGTTGCCTGGCCTGGATTTTTCTCTTCCCTCCTGCTCCTCCTCCTCCTCCTTTTGTATCATATCTCTTGAGGACAGGGACTGTCTTACATTTAATTGTACAGCTTTTTTTTTACCGCTGCAGTTTATTATTGGTGTAGAAATATATATATATATTAAATAAAAGGTACAAATTGTATGTAAGCTACTCTGGGAAATTTTCTCAGCTGAAGAGAGAGATAAAAATGTTCTAGTAATACTAATAATAATGGCAAGAAGCTCATTTCAGCCTCAAGTCTTCTTTCTTGTTTGTTTCAGAGGCCCCAGAAAGAGAGGAGTAGAGGCAAAGACTGACTGGAATGTTTATTTGCTGGCTCAACCAGGATTCCAGCAGCCTTCTGTCTTATTTGCTCACCTGCTCCTTGGGCTGAATTTGTGGGCTCTGCACGAGAAGTGGATTTCTTTGCAAAAAAAACAAAAAAAAACCTCACACAGAAAAATCAATACAGCCTTTGGCCAGAAGCATGAAGTCAGGTACATTTCAGAAATGCAAGCCCACATGTTCCTAAGCGACATTGGATTAATCATGGATCATACTGGGGACCACCTCCTACCAGTAAGAACATCATAAAAATCATAAGAGCCTACTGGATCAGGCCAACGGCCCATCAAGTCCAGCATCCTGTTCTCACAGATGCTTGTTGAGAAACCTGCAAGCAGGACTTGAACACAAGAGCCCTCCCTCCTCCTGTGGTTTCCAGTGATGGGTTTTCAGAAGCAGAAGCACCTCCAGTTGTGGAGGCAAAGTATAGCTAGTAGCCATTGATAGCCCTCTCCTCCAAGAATGTGTCTGATCCTCTTAAGTCATCTAAGGTTGGTGGCCATCCCTGCCTCCTGTTCCATGCCATGCATAATTCTATATATTCTATCATGTCTCCTCTTACTTCTCCAACCTAAAAAGTCCCCAGAATTGCAACCTTCCTTAATAGGGGAGTCGCTCTAGCCCCTTGATCCTTTCAGTTCCTCTTCCAACTCTGCAATATCCTTTTTGAGGTGTGGTGACCAGAATGGTACACAGTATTCCAAATGCGGCCGGCACCATAGGTTTGTATAACACAGCATTAGGATATTGGCAATATTATTTTCATCATCAGATGAAACATCAGAGCAGTCAACTAGACGGGAGCAAAAGTGTGCTTCCTTCTACAACGAGGCTCCCAAATTCAAATTGGAACACAAGGTTCATCTAGTCCGGCAACCTGCTTCCAACAGAGGCTGAAAGAAAGAAAAGGTATATAAAGGCAATAGCAACACCTTCTTTAAACCCCGTCCTCCAAAGCAAGTGTTAGCGAGATGTAAACTGCCTCTGAACATGGAAGCTCCATCTAAAGCCTATGCTCCAATTTGGAACAGATTCGATTTCACCCTGTGACCTGCTTCCCAAGTCAAGATTCCAACTAATGCCCAGTGAGATGCAAAACCATTTACAGATGCCGCTCTCAGAACTGCTTCCCATTCCATCAAAAGAATTAGGGTCCAGAAAGCAAAATTCAGCAGAGCCAAAAGTTTCACCATTCATAACACCACAGCCCCATGGGACAGCAGCACAAAGTGCGGTGCCATGTGCAGAATATTCAGCTGCCTGCCTAAGTTGGTTTTTTAAAGAACACACATCAAGTTCCTAGTCCTTCGTGATCGTGAAATCGCGCTTTAAAGAATGTGAGTTCTGGTGAGTTCCCAGAAGTTGGAGAGGTGGCTGAATGTGATTTCTAGTGTTTGGGAGGGATCTTCAATGTCCAGCACAGCAATCCTCCACCCACCCCAGACTAACGGAAGCAGAAAAAAACAATTCGAAGCAGCAAAAGTGGTGTAGAAATGACAAGTTATTTGCTCGAGGTATGCAAGACTGCAGAGGGCATTTGCCCAAACATACCGAAACCTTTCAGCATACACAAAATCTAGCCATGCAGGACAGGCAGGTTGAAATCTGCACACTTTAGGCAAAGTCTGAACAGCAAAAACAACAGACCTACCTTCCACACAGTGCTCCACCTCTTCCAAATTTCGCAGTGTAATCCGCATGAGGCTTGAGTTGAGCATCAGTTCGTTCTTGTGAGCAGGCCACATATAGTGCGGAGCAGGGTTGACGAAGAAAATCCGGGTGTCCCCTGTGGACACCTGGTTGTCGCAGATCAAGGGGTCCCCAAATCCCCCAATCATGACTTTATTTCCACCTTCCAGGAGGATCTCATGAGTCACAACCTCTTTGCCCTTCAGATACCGCCAGACCCTCACCTGGAAAATGAAGAAGAAGGCAGGACATTTATTATTATTAAATAATTATTAATAATTATTTATTATTACAAAAGCCCATCAATGCCTGCTAGATGTGATGGGTGAGATGGGTGGAGAACCTGATGCAGGGGGAGGCTCCAGGCTTCTCTGTCAGGACATCGGGACTCTCCCCCACCTCACACCCCATCCCTGGGGCTTTGCACCCTCCTCAGGTGTTTTTGCCTGGCTGAAATGTGCTCTTGAACTGCTGTTTGCTTGCCTGGACAAAGGGACAGTGTGTGGTGGTTTGTGTGTGAGGAAAAACTGGGCAATGATGAAATTTGCATTGTTTGATCTGCACACTTTTGGCCCTGCCCACTGCTGGTATGTGGCCCCCAGAATGTTGTCCACAAGGAAATGTAGCCTCTGGGCTGAAACAGGTTCAGAATCAGGGCTATGGGAGACCTCATCTTCAGAACCAGTGTGCCACCAAATATCAGGAATAGGAGGAGGAGAATCCAAGTGGCTACTCTGGGAAAGAGAATGCCTTTCTAGTGAAGCAAAGGCTGCCTAAATATAAGTGAATGCTTGCTCCTATTTATCCATCCCCAACAGTTGAGACTTAAAAAGATGGAAAGCTCCTTAGAGAAACAGACATGTCTGCCCCCTTACATCACTTTGTCAAGTGCACACACTTGAAAAACACAGTAAATACTTCTGTGATGACAAACCTTTGTTAAGTGTTATGTCCTTGAAGGGTTGTAGCTCTGCTTTGCATGCAGAAGATCCCAACAGTGGATAGCCACTGTTGGTCAGTGCAGGTAATACTGAGCTAGATGGGACCAATGACCTGACTCTGTAGAAAGCAGCTCCCTATGACCCCACATCCTTGGACAACACCGTAATATTTCAAAAGTGACCACCCCTATTGAAAACTGGGCCAGGTCTGTGTGCAGCAAATTCCATATACACCAATCCCCCCCAAAGCCCCAGCCCCATATTCCTTGGAGTGGATTTACATCTCTGCTACCGAGGAAAGAGAACCGTTGGCGCGGGTGGAGAGGCAAGCTGGAGCACAGGAGGACTTGATCTGATGCCATAACCAAATCCGCAGGCCTTTTTATTTCCTGTCTGGACACATCTCAAGCATACGTCATTATAGGCATGGGTGTTGCAAGGCGATTCCCTATTGCAGTACACACACGGAGAGAGAGAGAGAGAACCTCTACGATTCTGAGACAGCAAAGACAAACCATCGATGTTTGCCATATCAGCACTACAAACCATCGATGCCAGTCATATAGGCACTACTTCCATGAGAGGAAAAAACAGGCACTCAGAACAAAAATAGAAAACTCTAAAGCTGAGATGAGGACCCTTTTTCATCCTGAGGGCCACGTGCCCCTCACAGAGACCTTTCAGGGGGCGCATGCTGGTGGTGGGTGGATCCAGAAGTAAAAGTGGGTGAAATAACAAATGTAAATTTTACATTCTTACGGTAGGCTAGTTTCACACACCACTGTCTACCCTCCATCCAAGAGGCATGATCAGGGTTCAAGGGCACATTCCAGTCAGGGAAAAACAACAACACTTGAGGAATGCGTGAAGCAAGCCGGGGGGCGCATGACATAGGGAGAGCCCTGTGGGCCAGGTGGAGAGGCCAGGGGGGGGGGTCTGCATTCGGCCCTCAAGCCTGATGCATACCCTTGGTCTTGTTACAGCTGCAGGGAGGGTGTAACAAAGCTCCTCTCCTTCATATTGCACTTGATTTTTTTAAAAAAAAACAAACCAACAAGGGAAAGCAGTACTCTTTAAATCATACGAAAAGTGCCAAGCTTCCTGCACCTAAAAGCAAATATGACCCTCTTTTCAGCGTCAAAAATCCCAACTGCAGGCCTTGTTTTCCTGGCGCGAACACTTTCCACAGACTGGCAAACTGCCAGACCCACTTCAGTGGAGAGGAAAAATCACAGACCATAGGTTGCCCCCCCCCCCGTCCCGCTTCTCACTGTAATCAACTTGGAGGTTTTGTTTCCATGATTTTAACACCAGCAAAGGTGCCCGTTTCTCCCTGCCTGCAAATAATCTGGGGCGAGCTTGCTGCCTCTGACAGGGCACAGAGAACGCGGTGGTGAACATGCCGAAGCTCAGGTTAAGAGGGGCCACCTGAAGCCGCAGAGAGTTATGGAATGCATCTCTTCCCCGCTGGGAACGAAGCCAGTTCCAAAACCATGCCAAAGGAGGCATGAAAGGCCCTTTGCACCAGCTGCTTGCCAAGGTGCGCCCTGCAGGTACACTTTACCCCAGATTCAAGTCGAGGCAAAGGAAAAGAAAAGGAAAAAAAGAAAGAAAGCCACAGGATGAACCCCACCCATTTTATTTGCAAAGGCACAAGAAAAAGGGATTTGCAGCTCAGCAGGGAAGGCAAAGACTGGCCTCACATCCCAGCTTGAGTGCAAAGAGATGCTTGGGTACGCTGTGCACATAGGTAGGGGAACTAAGGAAGCCCAGTACTGTCTACACTGACTGGCAGCAGCACTCCAGGTTCTCAGGAGTCTTTTCCCCAAACCAACATAGAATTGCTGGGGACTGAACCTGGGATCTTTCTGCATGCAAAGCAGATGCTCTAAACTTTGAGCTATGGCCCTCCCTTCTAACTCCTGGTCATTCCCATCCCAAGCATAATTTATCTGAGCAGAGTACCGGTAATTTAGATGGGAGGGCCCCTCTCTCTTTTTAGTTGGTACTGTTAATCAATTGCAAGGCAGAATTGTTGCTGATCTACCGCAAATGAGTTATAGATTAACCAGTAGATCCCCATCAGCCCACCTCTGATAAAGAGAAGTGGCTTTATTTATTCATTTTGTATGAGTACACTGTGGCTCAGTGGTAGAGCATATGCCTTAAGAGGAGGAGGTGGGTCCCCAGGTAAGACGGGGAGAATATCCCCTGCCTGAAACCCTCGAGAGGCACTGCAAATCAATGCAGCTGAGCTGAGTAGACAAATGGTCTGCCTCAGTAAAAAAAAAGTAGCATCCTATGTTTCTATGTTGTAAGGCAGGGGTCAGCAAACTTTTTCAGCAGGGGGCTGGTCCACGTTCCCTCAGACCTTGTGGGGGGCCGGACTGTATTGGGGTGTGTGTGAATGAATTCCTATGCCCCACAAATAACCCAGAGATGCATTTTAAATAAAAGCACACATTCTACTCATGTAAAAACACCAGGCAGGCCCCACAAATAACCCAGAGATGCATTTTAAAGAAAAGGACACATTCTACTCGTAAAAACATGCTGATTCCCGGACTGTCCGCGGGCCGGATTTAGAAGGCGATTGGGCCAGATCTGGGCCCCAGGCCTTAGTTTGCCTACCCATGTTGTAAGGGAAGGGATGTGGCTCCATAATACAGCAGCGGCTTTGCATGCAGAAGGTCCCAAACTCAACCACAACATCTCCAGGAGAGAACCCTACCCGAAACCATGGAAGGCCACTGCCAGTCAGTGCAGACACTAATGAGCTACATGGATCAAGGGTCTGACTCAGTATAAGGCAAAAAACCTGTGTTCCAGCATCTGCAGAGAGAGAGAGATGGGTCAAACTCTGCAAGCAGCATTTTCACCCCTCTGCTTCTCATGAGGGGGATGAATGGATGGGATGGGAAGGTCATATATGCAGAGACACTGAACTCATCAAGGGCAATTAAGACTCCTTGCACAGTGAGTCACCAGGCACGTGAAGAATTTATTTTAAGGGGGGGGGGACTGTGAAGGAAGAGACATAAGGAGATCAAGCCTGGGAGATAACAGTGGCAGTTAAGATCCTTCCAGCGACAAAAGTGTGCTTTAAAGAGATTTATAAAGACAGCGAGAGCAGGGACCGTGGAAGACAAAAATGCTTTTACGAAATATCTTGCGTTTAAATTACAGCTGGGAGCATTAATGGGTACATCCAATCAATTAGCTGAGGATGGAGAATTCCTATTAAAAATGTGTGGGGGGTTAATTGGACAGTCATTCCCCTCCTTACACACACACACACACACACACACACACACACGGAGGGGAGGGGGGAGTCTGCCTTTTAAGGGAGACCAAGGGTTAAGTCCCATTATCTTTTGCCTAAACATCTACTTCTGCTTCATTGACTACGCAAAAGCATTTGACTGTGTCGACCACAGCAAACTATGGCAAGTTCTTAAAGAAATGGGAGTGCCGGATCACCTCATTTGTCTCCTGAGAAATCTCTATGTGGGACAAGAAGCTACAGTTAGAACTGGATATGGAACAACTGATTGGTTCAAAATTGGGAAAGGAGTACGACAAGGCTGTATATTGTCTCCCTGCTTATTTAACTTATATGCAGAATTCATCATGCGAAAGGCTGGACTGGATGAATCCCAAACCGGAATTAAGATTGCCGGAAAAAATATCAACAACCTCAGATATGCTGATGATACTACCCTGATGGCAGAAAGTGAGGAGGAATTAAAGAACCTTTTAATGAGGGTGAAAGAGGAGAGCGCTAAATATGGTCTGAAGCTCAACATCAAAAAAACTAAGATCATGGCCACTGGTCCCATCACCTCCTGGCAAATAGAAGGGGAAGAAATGGAGGCAGTGAGAGATTTCACTTTCTTGGGTTCCATGATCACTGCAGATGGTGACAGCAGTCACGAAATTAGAAGACGCCTGCTTCTTGGGAGAAAAGCAATGACAAACCTAGACAACATCTTAAAAAGCAAAGACATCACCTTGCCGACAAAGGTCCGTATAGTTAAAGCTATGGTTTTCCCAGTAGTAATGTACGGAAGTGAGAGCTGGACCATAAAGAAGGCTGATCGCCGAAGAATTGATGCTTTTGAATTATGGTGCTGGAGGAGACTCTTGAGAGTCCCATGGACTGCAAGAAGATCAAACCTATCCATTCTCAAAGAAATCAGCCCTGAGTGCTCACTAGAAGGACAGATCCTGAAGTTGAGGCTCCAGTACTTTGGCCACCTCATGAGAAGAGAAGACTCCCTAGAAAAGACCCTGATGTTGGGAAAGATGGAGGGCACAAGGAGAAGGGGACGACAGAGGATGAGATGGTTGGACAGTGTTCTCGAAGCTACTAACATGAGTTTGGCCAAACTGCGGGAGGCAGTGAAGGATAGGCGTGCCTGGCGTGCTCTGGTCCATGGGGTCACGAAGAGTCGGACACGACTGAACGACTGAACAACAACATCTTTTGCCTGCACATCCCCACCCCTCAAACCCGCTCCCATGGGACTGCTGTGACATCACAGAACATTCACCACACATTCCAAATAGGGGTGGGGGGAAACATCAGCTATGGAAAGCAGGACAGGAAGGAAAGCAACAGAGCTGTCCGCAACATGTGGCAGAGGGATGCAATTTTCTCAGGCGACACATATGGGGAGGGGGTACGGCGGGAGCAGTTCCCCCACTGCTCCCACTACCGCCAATTCTCCTTTCATGCATCCCCTACAGTAGCCCTGTCCAGTTTTGGAGTCAAGATTCAACGAGTTAGATAGAAAGGCTAGCATACATGATACAGTACAGAACTGGATAGGCCAAACACCCCTTTGCACCTGGGTTAAAATAGCAAGCACTGACTGTTGACCTCACACACGCAGACAGCTCTTCCCCCCCCCTCCCCACGCTGACAAAGAGCCCTGTGTGACTCAAAAGATCAGATACAACATTCCACACAGGAGCTGGTCTGAGCAAAGGAAAAAAGGGGGTGGGAGCACAGCTCATACACTCAAGTATTTCGTCCACTGGCTTGTGACTCAGAGAGCAGACAATGAACCTGGGTCAACGGCACAGAAGGGCGCGTGCACACACACCTCGATTCTTCTCCTCGCTTAGTCACTCCATCCAGCAACAGGGAAGCAAGATGAGCAAGTCTCCATCCCAGCATTTGCCCTCTGTCCTTCCTCTCCCCCCCACCCCATTCTTAATCAGTTGGCAGAGAAAGCAATGCCTGGAAGCAATCCGCAACTGTTTAAATAGCATTAGCTCTAATTTCTTTCATTGGCTCTATCTCACTCATCTTTTGTGTATATTGGAGGCTTCAGCCTGGGAGGGTTAGGATTTAAACAGCAGAGACGGAGAAACGTCAGCGGAATGCACAGCACATCTTCAGAGAGCACTTTGACAGCGGACCACCCAGTCCTTATTAAAACATTCCCAACTGGGGGAGATGCAGAACTGGAGGCGGCAGGTGGGGGAACATCACGCCATGAAGCAGCCCGGCCAAAGGTTCTCACTGCAACACCTCAAACAGGTTAAAATCCAGGGTGTTGTATGCAATCCGTTATGCAACCTCCAATCACTGACAGAGGAAAATTAGGTACAAATTGGCCGATGAAAGATTTGTATTTATTTATTTTAATCAACATACCTATGCTATACGTTAAATGCCTGCACAATCTCAATCTTCCCTCCCATGAAGCTGCAATGGGCAAACCAGTTTAATCGCCAGTAGAGGCATAGATCCTGTTGTTGTTTTGTTGTTGTTGTTGTGTGCCTTAGTTATAACGATGATTCTATGAGATCTCAGCCCTGAGCACTAACTGAAAGGACAGATCCTGAAGCTGAGGCTCCAATACTTTGGCCACCTCATGAGAAGAGAAGACTCCCTGGAGAAGACCCTGATGTTGGGAAAGATTGGGGGCACAAGGAGAAGGGGACGACAGAGGACGAGATGGTTGGACAGTGTTCTGGAAGCTACTAACATGAATTTGACAAAACTGCAGAAGGCAGTGGAAAACAGGAGCGCCTGGCGTCCTCTGGTCGATGGGGTCACGAAGAGTTGGACACAACTAAATGACTAAACTACAACAACAAAAATGAGATCCTGGTTTTGGCTTCATCTTCTCTCACACCAAAAGGGCTCAGAATGGCACAGATTGGTCCACCACCATCCCCACTGCTTCTCCTCTGCAATATCCTCAGAACGGCCCTGCAAGGCAGGTTAGGTTGAGGACACAACTATACCTGCCAAGTCCAGCACAGGATTCACAATTATCTGGTAAGTAAAGGCAGGGTACTGGCAGCTCTAGGGCTTATCTATGCCCTGCCCGCTGATTTACCCAAATGAATACAAGCCATTTTTAAACAGGTCATCATCCCCCTGCCCAGCTTTTGGAACAGAGACATGCCCTGCTTGTGGGAGGGAGGTCTTTTGTAGGTGCCGGTTTAGGCCTCACTCTCACCCTCCAATTTTCCATCTAAAACACACACACACACACACACACACACACACATATCTGTATTTGCCAAGGTATAGCTTTACCCAGGTAGAGAAAGGTGTAAAGATCTGAAAGGATTTCACCCCAGCCCCCCCTCTTGCAATATTTATTGGGGTGCAGACAAAAGGGGGCATCTGGGAAGATGGGCTGCAATTGGTCAGTTTTCCTCGCCCTCCCTTGTGGTTTATACACACACACACACACACACAGAGAGAGAGAGAGAGAGAGAGAGAGAGAGAGAGAGAGAGAGAGATTTTGAGTTCCCATTCGTGAACAGCAAAACCTCCTCCCACACCATTTACAAAAGCTGTTCTTGGACTACAACATGCTGCCATTCCGAAAACGACTTAATAGAACAAGAACCCCCCCCCCCAAAAAAAAGCTTTCCCTCACGCCCTTAAGGTGTGCAGAAGTAGCTTGGCAATCACTGCAATCCATAGCCAACAACAATTTGGGCAAATGCAGTCTGAAACCGCAGAGAACTGCTGAGCCTGCCTGGACAATACTGAGCCAGATGGACCATTGGTCTGACTCAGTAGAAGACAGCTTCCTATGTGCCTCAGTCCATCCCCCACTCCATGTTCCACACTTTGAAGGAACAGCTGCCATGCAAAGTTGGAATCTGCTAGGTTCATTCCTCCACACAAACATGTGGGAAGAGGCACAGCTCAGCAGGACATCTTTTCTGCCTGCCGAAGATCCCAGGGTCAATCCCCATACTCTCCAGGTGGTGCTACCTGAAGAAATTTTGTGTGCAAAGCGTGCACACTATCACTGAGCTAACTTCATAAGCCTACAGCTTCCATTCATTTATACCAGGGGCTGGCTAAGCTTTTTTGGCCTGAGGGGCAGACTCAGCCTGGGGAGGGGGGACACATGGCAAAGGTGGATGCAGTCACTCCACACTCTTGCATGCTCACACACAAGCAGACAGTGTCACCCACCGCCCTCAGCAGATCTGGGTAGATTAGTGGGGACAGAGGGTTACTGCCCGCTCTTCACTCATCAAATGACTGATGTGATGATCCAGGAGGGGTTCACTGACATCTCCAACAGGGAGCTGGCCTCTGCCTACTCCAACTCTGCATCCATATTTCTTTTTTTCCATTTTGTCCCCCCACCAAAATCAGTGGGGGTCTCTGGCAGAGGGGGACAATTCCAGAAAGAAATACTTGAGGGGGCTCGATGAGGGAGTCTCCCTCCCCAAACAGAGCCACCCCTGCTTTATGCCAATGCCTTAATGGTGGGAATGTTTGCCAATCTCTGCAGAATCTGCCTTGAAAGCAAATCTTAAACAAAAGGTACGTTCAAAATTACCCCTTGACTGATGGCCACTGGGAGTGACGGGGGGGGGGCCCGGGGAGGACCAACAGCAGGTGAAGTAAGAGTCAATGATATTCAGAGTCAGACCCAATGAGAAATAAAGCCAGCTACTCCCTGGCTTGTCCCCACACTATGTCCTGCTCAATTCTAGTAGGGTGATACTTAGACCAAGCAACAACAAAGGCTACCTCCTGGACAGGTTGCAAGGAGGAAATCAGGCACATGGACTCGCCCTGTGATAAACCAACCTCCACTGCTCACAATACCCTTGATCCTTATAAATAATAGTGTGGTTAATTATATTTTTTTAAAGGAAGCTGTGTTGGCCCATAAGGGGAAAAAATCTTCATCAGTATGGCCTGTGCAGGTCCTGCTGACCCCCGTTCTCCAGACACACTTAGAAACAGAAGATCTTCTTGCAGTTAACCAAGATTTCTGTTCCATCCAAGACCAAACACAAGCTATACACTGAGGTCCAGCACCGAGGGCCTTCTGGCGGTTCCCTCACTGCAAGAAGCAAAGCTACAGGGAACCAGGCAGAGGGCCTTCCTGGTAGTGGCACCCGCCCTGTGGAACGCCCTCCCTCCAGATGTCAAAAAGATAAACAACTACCTGACATTCAGAAGACATCTGAAGGCAGCCCTGTTTAAGGAAGTTTTTAACCCGTAACATTTTAATGTATTTTTAATCTTTGTTGGAAGCCGCCCAGAGTGCCTGAGGAAACCCAGCCAGATGGGCGGGGTACAAATAATAAATTTATTATTACTATTATTGTTGTTGTTGTCATTATTATTATTATTACCATCTTGTAGCGGCAGGGGTTATCTGCAGTGGTAATCAGCAGTGAGTTTGCAGCAACAGGGGTTAATCTTGAATAACATTTTACAGCATGATGGCGTCCAAACATATTCACCCAGTCGGTATGACCTTTTCCTTCCTATCAAAATTCCTCCCCTGCCAGAATTTGCATTGCGAGCTCCGTGGGGCAGAGGGCTCTCTGGGTTAATCCTACTCTAGAAAAGCTCCATGCCTACCAATCCTGCAATATAAATTAAATAAATTGTCAGCAACCATGCTGGGTCATTCTTGTTTCATTTTTTTTTTTTAATTACACAGGTTTGGTGGAAGAAGAGGGAACATGCTACACTCCTCCAAGCTGGTGGCTTTGAAACTTTCCCAGCCTGGAAGTATAAAGGCAATGTGCTCTACTGCAGACATTTGGAATTGGGTTTGCTTAAAAGCAGTCTTGCAAAGATGTTGCCTGCTCCGGGGTTAGCCGCACGTTTTAAGAAGGCTACTCTCCATCTAAAAATACATAATTATGTACTGAAGCTTTTCAAGTCGCCCAATGAAAAACATGTGTCCTTGCTTTTTTCTTTTAAAAGGAACTTGTTTAGATTTAGAAGGAAGGAAGGTTACAAAGAAAAGACCTGCCATCAATCAAAACAGAAATATACTGGTGCAGCGATTCTCAAGATTACATTTCCACTGACTTTGAGATCTAGACGGATTGTGGGGAGAGTGTGAGAGTGAGTGAGTGAGTGTTATCAGCTGGTTTAAAAGTACAACAAGCATCATGAAGTGAGGGTGGTGCTCACTTTTCCAAATTAATCCACTGTGAAATTGGGGGGGGGGGAAGATGGACAGACAGACATATTTAAATCAGTCAAGTTCAAGTAATTGCTCTTCACAGATGGGAGGCTGTCTGCTGTGCCTCCGCATGGGTCAGTGTTCTCAGCTTGCCTCCTTCCATTATGATGGCGGTAGTTCATGAAGAAACCTAAGAGGGTGGGCTCCTCCAATGGTGGGTAATTAACTTCTTAATCTTTACACACACCCTAAGAAGTCAGGAAGAGACCATAGCTCATTGGCAGGGTGCCTGCTTTTCATGCCAGCTTGAACCCCCAGCATCCCCAGGTAGCGCTGGGAATATTATTCTGCCTGAAATCCTGGGAAAGCCGCTGCGAGTCAGTGTAGACAATATTCAGCTAGACACACCAATGGTCTGACTCAGTATAAAGCAGTTTTCTATCATCTTATTAAACAAATAGGTAAAGCATCTGATTTGTAGGACAAAAGGTCTCAAGTTCATTCCCCAGTATCTGCAGGCAGGACTGGGAATATTCCCGTTTGAAACCCTGGAGAGACAGCACAAGTCAGGATAACAATACTGAGCTATTTCAACCGGTGGTCTCACTCAGTATCAAGCAGCATCTTTTATCAACTTCCTTGGGTACAAGGATAAAGCATCCCTCCCATCTCAGTGGGCCTAAAGGTTTGGGAAACCCGGTTGGTTAAAGGCAAATGAACTTGGCAGATACCGGTACTTATTTTAGGACTGCACTGTTTTTAGTGAGCGATTCAAGCTTGCAGGGACGCTATGCCTTACATCAGCACTCCCCAATGTGGCGCCTACCAGACATTGCTAGACTACAACTCCCATTATACGTGTCCATTGGCTATGCTGGCCACAGCTGATGGCATCTGGAGTCCAAAATTATCTGGGGTCGGAGGGAGGTTGCCTTATGTCGCATAAAGTGCTCAGTTCTTTCATCTTAGACTTACAGAACGGAGACCCAAACTGAGTGGCTCTGCATGCAGACAGTCCCAGGTTAAATTCCCCCTGGCATCTATGGTTAACAGGATCAGGAAGCAGGTGAAGGAACTGCTGGACTGCAATGAACAAACAGTCTGACATGGTATATAAAGGGAGCTTCCTAAACTTGCAGTTGTTCGTAGAGGTGGAAGGAAGCAACCTTCAAAGCGGAACAGAAGAACATCAGAAGAGCCCTGCTGGATCAGGGCAAAGGCTCATCCAGCCTAGCATCCTGTTCTCACAGTGCCCAACCAGATGACACAATGGGAATCCTGCAAGCAGGACCCGAGCACAACCACACTCTCCTCTCCTACATTTGCTGGAGAGGCGTACTGCCTCTGACAGTGGACACAGAGCACGTAGCCATAGTGGCTAATAACCACTGATAGCCTCCTCCTCCATGAATTTGTCTCATCCTCTTTTAAAACCATCCAAGTTGGTAGCCTTCCACCCACAATGTTCAGGGGCACTTTTAGTTCAGATGTCTCATGCTGTCGTAAGGCTGAATACAGTCCAGAATTGAACTGACATCACACCAAGTTCTAGGCAGATTTAGCCACTTGGGTTGTGCATGCACCATAAATCTAATGTGCATATTTCCACCCCAAGGAATCGTTGGAACTGTAGTTTACAGGTGCTTGGAACTGTAGTTCAGTGATTGTTAAACTACAGTTCCCAATATCTCTTTTTTTGGGGGGGTGCTTTAAATGTATGGTGTGTACACAGCCTTGGATTTCACCAAGACCAAATGGGATGAAGTCCAAGTGCGTCAGCTTAAATTAATTTTGCGGATCTTGTGCAGGGGGAGGGGGGGTTAAGACTCCACAGAGCCCACAAACCTCTTATCTTGTGGTAGGGTACAGACATTCTAGAGGGTGAAGGAAGAAGAAGGCTTCACAACCCAGCGCTTAATGAATTTGCAAAATTCATTGTTGCAAGGATGAAGCAATGGGTTTAACATAGGATCATGGGGGAAAATATTGAAGGTTACGTCAGCCTTGCATATTACTATTTGCGGGGTCACTGTGGGCAGCAAGGAATTCCACACAGGTGACATGACAGGCTGGCAGAAAAGGGATGGCTCACTCTACCCCACCGACAGCCATCTATTTCTGCCTTAGTCGCAGAGGATGCTAAACCCTTTCCTCCAAGGTCAGCATGAAAACCAAGGAGGTTGTTAGACAAGGGTCACTGAGATCCATCCCTCCTTTGCAAGCTAGTTTAATGGAAAGCATTTGTTTATTACTAGCCTAAGGCTTATAGACAAGGTTGGGTATGTTAAAGTCTGTTCTATCAATGGTTATTAGTTGTGAAAACTAAACAGAACTTCCATGTTCCGAAGCAGCCTATCTAGACATACCAGCTGCAAAGTACAACTGCAAGAGGAGGACCAATGCCTTCATGCCCCTAACACTTATGGAGGTGGGATTGTAGGCTGACCCAGAGCAAGGTCATTCTTAGATATCTGTGAGATGCAATCACACACTTGGGAGCAAGCTATCTTGCTGGAGTCCACTGGGACTACTCAGAAGGAAGTGGGAAAGTGGGAAATAATTCCAGGCCTGAGCTCCACTGAACTGATATTCACTCACATAACAAAGCCAATCCTATGGCCTCAGAATAAATCCTTGCTGTACCCAGTGGTGGTTCCTCTCAGATACGACAAGTACCCATGCATATGGAGATGGTATGTAGCTCAGTGGTAGAGCATCTGCATTGCATGCAGAAGGTCCCAGGTTCAATCCCCAAGGTAAGTCTGAAATCCTGGAGAGCTGCTGCCAATCCATGTCAACAAAACTGTACAGAGCAAGATAGACCAGTGGTCTCTCAGTTTAAGGCAGCTTTCTGTGTTCTATAGTATTGCAGTGAGTTTTCTTTTGGGGGGGGTGGGATAATACACAGCAATGATTTATCTGGAACTTCGGCCCATTTCAAACTGTTTTTAAATAACTGGTTTCAACAAGCCGCTATCCTATTCTGGCTCAAAGAGAGCGTTGTCACCAGCACCAAGAGCACTGTTCTCCTACAACACCTTCCTTGCATTTTCTTTGGGAGCAAGAAAAAATAATCTTGCACTTTTAAAAATTACCCAGGAATGTACCAAAAACATAACTGTGAACAAGCAAAAGTAGAACTTCACACCTCAGAGACCTTTGGTTTTTAAAATGTTCAGTTTCTACTTTTAATTTTTCAAACGTGGTAAGTCACTCAACTAAAAAGCAACATCACCCTTTAGTTCTAGCAACAGTTGTGAAATGGGTGGCAATGGGCAGGTTGGGGTGTGTGCGTGCGGATGTATTTGTCCATTCACTTATTGAACAGGGGGAAAAAACAGCATTTCAGTCCATACCCGCCCACCCGAAAACTCAACTATTTGTTGGCGGGGGTGGTGGGGGGGTGGGGTGTGTGTGTGTGTGTGTGTGTGTGTGTGTGTGCAATCAATGTAAGAGGCAGTTAAGGGCCTGGAGTCGGAAATAAAGTTGTTTCTAAGTTGGCCTGTTTCAGCCAGAAATAGCAGCACAAAAAAAAAGTTCCAGAGATGTCTAGTGGGGCTACTCGGATGTAAGTTGTAAACTAGGAAATAGAAGCGGGGGGGGGGGAGAATATTTTCCAAACGTGACTCCTCCCCAACCCAGTTTGTTCCTAGCGGCAGGTTTGCAATTAAGAGATCGACAAGTTGTGGGGGGAGAGGGTGTTACAAATTATTTTAAAAAAAAAGCAGAGAGAGAAAGTTTTGCAAGAGAGTGAAGATCACAACACAGAGACTCTGGCATGGGCAACAGTGAAGGTTTCAACCCAGCCAGGAAGCGCAGCCGATTGTGAGCCCACCTCCCTCTGCCCCGAATTACCTTGCAAGAGTAGGTCTGATGCACCGGATCCACGTTCACGATTTCCTCCACCGTCCCTGTGAGGACAACGTTGGCTTCTTCCTCCCTCCTCTCCAGTTCCCTCTCGGGACAACTTCCATTGCAACTGCCCAGCCACGATGCCAGCAGCAGCGGCGGCAAGAGGAGGCGCAGGAGGCGAGCGCCGGCGAAGGGGGACCCGGGGGCTCGCTTTTCCCACCCCATCGCGGCACAAAAGCAATCCGGGCGCGGGATGGGTGGGTAGAGGAGGTTTGCAAAAAAGAGAACGAGAAAGAGAGGAGAAAAGGTAACAGGAGGGAGGCGGGGGGGACAGCTTTGCTGGAGAGAGGGGGCGAAAGGATCAAGCCCTCACAAACTGCACAGTTGCACCCCCAAAATGGGATTCTGCAGAGGGAGGAAAGAAAGGTTACTTTTATTGCAAAGGGGGGTTAAAAGGAAAGCTGGTGCGGGGAGGAGAAAGCTAAAAGAAAGAAGGGAGAAATGGATGGGTTTCTAGCTCTGGTGAGGCAGAGAGAGAGAAAGAGAGATTTGCTTTTGGTTTTCCTGCCCCTGCTTCTCTCTCTCTCTCTCGTGTGAGAAAAGGCAAAAGGGGGGTGGGTGGGAATTTGCATGCGATCTGAATTGCTGATAAGGAAAAAGGGGAGGGGGGAAGCGGAGGGGAGGGTTTGCGAAAAGGAAAATGAGGAGGGGAGGGGAGAAGAAGAAGAAGAGAAAAGCCTAGCTTCGCTCCTGGCTGGCTCCCTGCCTGCTGCTCTGCTTCTGTCTTCTTTGCAAAAGCGAAAAGAAAAAGAAAGAAAGAGCTGGAGTAATAAGGGGAGAAACGCCACCCGCAGGAAATACGGCTCACATCAGGTTAATGGATAATCAGGCCGCCAAACGTGATGTGACTTTTAAAGGTGCAGCTTAAGACGGTCAGAAGAGGAAGTAGAGCAGTCTTCTGCTTGGAGAGAGCTCAAGTGGATTTATTTTTATTTATTTTTTAAAAAAAATCACAAGCCTTCTTTCTCAATGTGCTCTCTTGGCTTACACCTTCTGCTTGGATAATTAGATTTTATTTGTTATATATATGTTTAAAACTAGGGTGCAAAAAGCAGGGAGGGCTCTTGCACCTTTAATAGTTTCCTGGAAAGGGGTGTTTCCCTCTTCAGCACAACAATTAAAGGTGCAGGAGTCCCTTATCTTCTTTCAGATCTGACCACTGACTTAGCTTTTTTTGTTTGTTTAAAAAAAAAGATGGGACAAATTCATGGACAAGGCTATCAGTGGCTACTATCCATGATGACAATGCTTTACCACAGTGTTTTTCAACCACTGTTCCGCGGCACACTAGTGTGCCGCGAGATGTTGCCTGGTGTGCCGTGGGAAATTACTTTATATATAGTCAATATAGGCACAGAATTAAAAAATTTAACATTTTCTAATGGTGGTGTGCCTCGTGATTTTTTTCATGAAACAAGTGTGCCTTTGCCCAAAAAAGGTTGGAAAACACTGCTTTACCACAACAATCGGAAGCAGTAATGCTTCTAAATACCGTTTGCTGTAAACCACAGGAGAGGAGGGAATTCTTGTACTCGGGTTCTGCTTCTGAGTTTCCCACAGGCATCTAGTTGGCCACTGTGAGAACAAGATGCTGAAATAGATGGGCCATTGGCCTGATCCAGCAGAGCTTTTCTTATGTTCTTATCTGTGTACCCTGTTTAAAACCCCTTATTTCTCTTTTCTGGGCTTTTGCCGGCCTCCACCTTCTGTTTGCATCCAGAAGAGATGTATAATCTGACAGTATAAACTTAAGTCATTCCCAGCACATAGGAACTTCGCCTGTTGAATTTCTGCTTGTCATGTAGCAAGAAAATAATGTTGCAGGCTTCCCCACCCCCCATCCTCTGGGTGCTTCCACACTAGGGTTGGTATTCAGTTGTTCAGAGCAGACGCTCTGAAATTAATGGACCTAACCTAGTCATGTTCGTTCATTGGAGTGGGTCTTCTCTGAGTAAATCTTAGTTGAATACCACCAGGCTTTGCCCTCTTAAAGGAATAAAAATGACCAAAGATGGGGGAAATCAATGCACAAAGTTATTTGCGTTCTTGTAGCAACTGAAAACATTTTACTTTGTAAACATATTCATTGTGAGTGGTGATCTTTGGGTTTTGCTCTTTCTACTTTGCAAATGTGTTTTAATGGCCGGATTAATGAGCTGCTTTGTGGAGGGGAAAGCAGAGTCTAATTTTTACAATGAATAAATAAATAAGCACAATACCTGCCAAAGGGTGGAAAGTTGAGTAGTTTACTGTGGAAGAACTATGAGTGGGCAACACTAATGCACAAACTACTTTTATTTATTTAAACAGTTTATATACCACTTAACAAGGACCCTGAAGAGTGCAGAAATAATTGATCTTAGGCATGTGCTGCTGTTGTTTTAAACTGTTTTTATAATTATTTTTAAATTGTTTGTTTATCTATTTATCTTATACGGGAAGGGTTGAACCTCACAGCTATTGGCAAAAATGTGTTTGTTAAGAGTCTCATGAACCTGATCAGAAGAACTTTAAACAAAATCCTGAGTGGAAGGGAGACAATATTACAGACATTATTTGGTTGTTGTTTTTATTTTGATTATATAATTTGTGGTTTTATGTTTTGATTTTGTTCTGTGAACTGGCCTGAGACCTCTGGGTGTAGGGTGGTACAGTGGTACCTTGGTTCTCAAACTTAATCCGTTCCAGAAGTCTGGTCCAAAACCAAAGCATTCCAAAACCAAGGTGCGCTTTCCCATAGAAAGTAATGCAAAATGGATTAATCCGTTCCAGACTTTTAAAAACAACCCCTAAAACAGCAATTTAACATGAATTTTACTATCTAACGAGACCATTGATCCATAAAGTGAAAGCAATAAACAATGTATTGCAGTCATACAATCAATCAATCAATCAATCAGTAGCTGAACTGGGTTCCTCACAGTCACAAAAACAACCAAAAAAGATTTTTAAAAATCCTTTTAAAAGCACCTTAGAGACCAACTAAGTTGGTTCTTGGTATGAGCTTTCATGTGCATGCACACTTCTTCAGATACCTGTAGCAAAAAAGAGCCGCAAAAACACACAAAAAATAGCAAAACCAGACAGACCTCAGCATAACACTCAAAACGGAAGTGTGGCAAGTGTGGCACTCAAATTGGAAGCGTTACACTCAAAACGGAAGTGTGGCACTCAAATCAGAAGAATAACACTCAAAACGGAGCACGTTCAGCTTCTGGAAAAAGTACGCAAACCGGAACACTTACCGGTACTTCTGGGTTTGCAGTGTTTGGATTCCAAGTTGTTTGAGCACCAGGGCGTTTGAGAACCAAGGTACCACTGTATATAAATTCAGTGAATAACAACAACAACAACAACAACAACAGGGGAACACCCGGTACTGGGGATAATAGCTTCATGGATGCACAGGAAACTGAGGTGGTGCTCCAGAAACCTGCTAAAGAACAGGCAACTATAAGAAGGAAGCAGCTGGAGGGATGACTTGTAGTTTCAGTTGTGTCTATACTAATACCTAGAATATGGAAAACAAAACAAAATTGAGCACACAGGATGGCAAATATGACCTAACAGGCATTATTGAAACATGGTGGGATGAAACTCATGACTGGAATGTAGAGATTGTGGGGTATAACCTGTTCAAAAGGAATAGACCAAACAAGAAGGGAGGAGGAATAGCATTATATGTAAAGAGATCCATGACCTGGAGCATGGAAGGCAGATTGATGGTATATATAGGAGAGAGAAACAACAGTGACCTTACTGTAGGTGTCTGCTATAGATCTCCAAGCCAGACTGAAGACTTGAATGATGCCTTCCTAGAGCAGAATACCAAACATTCGAAAAGGAGAGAGATATTAGTCATGGGAGACTTCAACTACCTGATATTTGCTGGAACTCAAACTCTGCCAAAAATGTAAGGTCCAACAAATTCCTCAGTTGGTTCGCTGACAATTTCATTTCCCAGAAGGTGGAAAAAGCAACTAGGGCATCACCTATCTTGGATCTGATCCTCACCAACAATGAACTGATAGACAAAGTGGAAGTATTGGGAACCTTGGAAGGAAGTGACCATATCCTCTTGGGTTTCATGATACAGAGATAAAATAAAGCACTCTGGCCTTTCAGAAAGCCAGTTTCAAAAAGCTTGAACAACTACTGGGCAAGATCCCATGGCCAGAAATACTCAAAGAGAAGGGAGTGCAAGGTGGATGGGAGTTTCTTAAAAGTGAAATATTGAAAGCACAAATGCAGACAATTCCAAAAAGAAAGAAAAGTGAGAGGCGTCTAGAGAAACCAATGTGGCTGCATAAGGAGCTTACAGATGAGCTGAGATTTAAGAAGGGCATGTATAAAAAAATGGAAAGAAGGGAAAATCACAGAGGAAGAATATTCACAAGTAGCCAACAGTTGCAGGGAGAAGGTCAGGCAGGCCAAACCTCAGGATGAGCTCAGGCTTGCAAGAGAGGTTGAAAATAATAATAAAGACTTATTCAGCTATGTTTGAAGCAAGAGGAAGAACAGGAAAGTAGTAGGTCCTCTGCAAAGGGAAGATGGAGAAATGGTATTCAGTGACAGAGAGAAGGCAGAACTGCTCAGCACCTACTTTGCCTCTGTCTTTACTCAAAAGGAAAGCAATGCCCAATCTGGTGATAACAGAATAAACAATGCATGGAGGGAGCTATAGCCCGATATAGGAAAAGAGGTGGCAAGGGAACACCTAGCTACTTTAAATGAATTCAAACCTCCAGGGCCTGTTGAGCTACACCCAAGGGTACTAAAGGAGCTTGCTGGTGTAATCTCAGAGCCTCTGACTATAACCTTTGAGAATTCTTGGAGAACTATCACGATTGGAGTTATGTAGTAATAAAAATCATTAGAGAATTCTTGAAGAACAGTTTTATACATGAAATAATATAGTATGTACCGTAAGTATGCATGCAAATTCAATGAGAGATGTGAGCTTGCTTTTGCCAGGTAACCTAATTTATTTTAGGTCTACTTTGAGACAAACGCTCATCTCCTCATCAACACAAAAAAGCTTTTTTTCTGATCTTTCATATTTTTCAGAACTGAAAATCCCAGTTCACAACAGTATGTCGTGGGAAACTGTAGCAGAATAGCCTATGCTTTGCTCTCATTTGGAAAATATATCAATCCATATTCTGCAAAAATAATGATATTTCTACTATACTACACTGAAATGTTTAAATGTTTCTTTGATTGTCCTTGAATCTTCCTGCCACACTTGCAGTCCTCTCCTACCACACCCTTTGAGAACCATTGCAACAGATTGGAGAACTGGACCAAAACTAACAAAATGAATTTCAATGCGAACAAATGTAAGGTTCTACATTTAGGCAGGAAGAACCAGCTGAGCAAATATAAGATGAGGGACACCTGGCTTGCCAGTAGTACGTGTGAAAAGCATCTAGAGTTCTTAGTAGAATCAACTGTGTGATGCAGCAATAAAAAAAGCTAATGCTATTCTAGGTTGAATCAACACATGTATAGTGTCCTGATCAAAGGAAGTAATAGTACCACTCTGTTCTGCCCTGACCACACATAGGATATACTGTCCAGTTCTGGGCACCAAAATTTAAGAAGGATATTGGCAAGCTTGAACATGCACAGAGGAGGGTAACCAAGGTGATCAAGGGTCTGGAAACCAAGTCTTATGAGAAACAGGTGATGAAGTTGAGCATGTTAAGTCTGGAAACAGCCTACACGTCTGTTGTCTACGCTCTGGCAGCCTTTAGGTTATATCACTGCAATGTGTTATACATGGGGCTGCCTTTGAAGATGGTTCAGAAACTGCAGCTGGTGGAGAATTTGGCAGTCAAGATGTTCACGGGGGGGGGGGGGGGATGATCTGAGCACATAACAACAATTCTGGCCCCACTGCACAGCTACCAATTAGTTGCTGTGCTCAGTTCAAACTGCTGGTTTTGACCTAAAAGTCTTATGCATATCAGGACCCCAGCACTTCAAGGACCGCCTCTCCCTACATGAATCAACAAGGATTCTGCAATCATCATCTGAGACCTTTTTCCTGTGCCCCCTCCATGGGAGGTCTGGAGGGTGGCCACATAAGAACAGGCTTTTTCAGTGTTGGCACTCTACTTTTGGAATGCTCTTCTCAGGGAGGCTGGGTACCATCATGACATATCTATAGTCGGTGGGCAAAAAGATTCCTTTTTCATCAGGCCTTTGGCTTTAAATGATTTGTGGCCTCTTTTAGTGGGTGAGATGTTTTAATCCTGACTTTTAAAAATAGGATATTGTTTTAATATTTTTCCTTGCTTTGTTTTACGAGAGTTTAAATGTATGCTGTTTGTTCATTGTTGTAAGTCACTTTGAGCTGCACTGACAAACAAGATGAGTAATAAGTTTAATGAAAAATAAAGGGGAAAAACAAGGACAGTGAACGTACAAAGATGGCTGCACAGACATACGCAGCAATGCACTCATCCAATCTGGTCCTCAGTAAGTTACTCAGAAGAAAAGCCCACCACATTCAGCAGGACTTACTTCCTAATAAGATTATAGAATATTAAGAGCAAAGTGGAAATACTGAAAAGTTCAATGCTCTGGAGAATCCATAATCACAAAGGGGGTTACTTTGAGAGCAGAATCCTATTCAAGTCACATCTATTATTATTATTACTGTTATTATTATTATTTGATTTCATGCCCTGCCTTTCTGCAAAAGTACACAAGATTGCACACACAGAGCTTTTTTTCCAGTGGTGAACTGAGTACTGTCCATTTGTTTGTTTTGCTAGGACCTGCAACACTTCACATCTATATATTTTGTTCTGTGGTTTGTCCACCGTCTGCTCTCGTAAGTTTAGGCGTCTCTTGAGATGTTGTTGCCAAACCCAGCACAAGGGCGTCCAAGTTGGGGGTCGGAAGGCTTAGTCTATGTATGATGCCATTTTGAATCAAGATGATGTACTAAATGTGACTTTGTCCAATTTGGTGTGACAGTTACAGATGAGGTTTCTCAAGCTGGAAGAGGGGGCTGTATACAGTATACTGTACCATATTTTTCCGTGTATAAGACTAGGTTTTCCCCCTAAAAAATAATGTCCAAAATTTGGAGGCGTCTTATACACGGATAGATCTCTCCCCATTTTCTTAAACCGGAGTCCCCCAAAATAGTGATGTGTCTTATAGACGGAAAAATATGGTAATGTTTTAAATAAACAAGAAATCTAGCAAGCAAAGTTTTTCCCATCACCATGGGAAGAGACAGCAAAACCACCTGTTATATTTCCACAGTTCATGCCTTTCTATCCATTTCACAGAATGAGGTTGATAAATATAAAATAAAAAATAAAAATAAAAATGTACAGTAGCACCTTAGAGACCAACTAAGTTTGTTCTTGGTATGAGCTTTTGTGTGCACTTAAGACTGCATGTGAGCTTTTCACTTTTTTGAAGGCTTTCCCCACTTGTGGAGCAGATTTTAACCCCAATGCTGCAAACTTTGAATGAGCGGGTATGTGTGTGTGTGTGTGTGTGTGTGTGTGTGTGTTTAAACCCATTTATTTTGGAGCAAATAAGGCCTTCATTGTTAGAGAGCTATTTTAAGAATAATCAATTTTCTACTTCTGATATTTTATATTACTTTGTTTTCATTGGTTTGTGTTTTCGAAATGATTGTTAACACTGTTGATATTGTTAAGTTTTTGAGGTTGTGTTGCTGTGTAAGCCACCCAAGTCTATACATAATTTATACCCCCAATCTCTCTCTCTCGCTCTCTCTCACACACAAACTACACACTAACACACACATAATTAATAAAATATTATTATGCTTAATGTGCAATTACTTTGCATTCCACCTTCTGAGAGCAACCGCCCTCAAAAGCAATTTATAAATCTTTTCATCAATAAATAAGGATATACAAGCACAAGAAAAGTCCTGAAGGGGCAGACCAAAAGCCTATCCAGTCCAGTATCCTCTTTCCCGTGGTAACCAACCAGATTTTGGGATGAAGGAAGTGGGGGGGGGGGATAATAAGCCAAGGCAGCAGGACAGGAATATTCACACTCACTCCAGATTCTGGGACTGCAATTTAGGATTAGATTTCCAGGCCTGGTGGATGCATCACTTCTGTATTTGTGAGGCTGTTGTTAAAGGCACAGTGGCAGAAACATTAAAGATACTAGAATGATTTTTGTCCTTCTGCATGAACTTGACCTATACACTGCAATCATCAGAAAGGCTGCCTGTTGCACACAGCCTTAGAGAAATCTGGCTGGTCACTGTCTGAACCAAAGGGCTGGACAGAGAGCTTTGGTGTGACCCGCCAGGTCACTTTTAACGCTTCTAGCAAAGCATGGCTGGTTGGGATCATTTAAACATCTAGACTTTTAAGTGCTAGGTGTTATCCAGTTAAATTATTTTTTTCCTGTTGACCCACACATTTCCATTCCTCTGGATCTCAGAAGTATATAAAACTATATATGCGCAGAGGTTCTATTTCTTAAAAGTTTCATGTACATGTTTAATAAGTAAATATTTGATTGGGTATATTTAAACTTCAGTTCTAGTCATAGTGATACTGGATTTGGTTGGCACCAAAACCCTCGTTTTCTAATATAATTCTAATTAACAGGGAGCCAGGTTTTAATTTGGGATTTTAAAAGGGACCCGGTGTTTATCGTAAAGGTTTTATATATTTGTGTTTATGGTACAAGGGTTGTTTATATATGGGAAAGGGTTATATAATTTGACCCAGAGATTGCTTAAGGTCAACATACCCCTTATATGGGATACGTTGAAAAGGGGGTCCAATCCCACATTACGCCTCATTCACACCATATTTAAAGCACCATGATACCACTTCAGACAGTTATGGCTTCCCCCAAAGAGCCCTGGGAGCTGTATGTATTTTGTTATGGCTGCTGAGAGTTGTTAGGAGAGACCTCCTATTCCCCTAACAGAGCTACAATTTTCAGAGTGGTTAAACAGTCAATCCCTCTTCCCAGGGAACTCTGGGAATTGTTGCTCTGGGAGGGGACTAGGTGGTCTCCTAACAACACATAGCACACTTAATAAGTGACACTTCCCAGAATTCTTTGGGGGAAGTCATGGCTGCTTAAAGGGGCATCATAGTGCTTTAAATGTCTGGTGTGAATGTGCCTTTATTGTGTGTGTGTGTGTGCGCGTGCACGCACGCACGCACGCACGCCCCTGCCTGGAGGTTCTTGAGGAGCAAATGGATTGAACATGGTTTTGCTGATGTGAGACTATTTCCTTGGCTCGCTCTTTTGAGTCAATTTCACATAAAAAAAACCTTTCAGAGTTGCTGATGCAGTGGATCTACATAGCAGAGCTGAGAAAGGCCTCTGGGAACCCGGGAAGGCGGAGATGGGGGCAGAGTGCTATTTTTTTAAAAAATAAAAAAATTAAATCAATCGCCATAGCCTTTCATATGCTCCACTCTTGCAAGCAATAAGCATTATTAGCATGCAGCCTTTTTTTAGGTTCACAGCATAATCCTATATATGTCTACTTCAAAATAAGTGTCATTGAATGGAATTTGACTTACTCAGACCCACCAAGTGTCCCTATTTTCCAGGGGCAGCCCTGATTTTGAGAAGCCGTCCTGGTTTCTGATTTCATCCTGGAATGTCCTGCTTTTCCTCAGGATGTCCCTGTTTTCATTGGAGAAATGTTGTAGGATATGGAGTTATCCGACCCCCAAGCTGTCTGAAGGCAATCCTGTAAACGGAGGTTTTTAAAAAAATGTTTGATGTTTTATTATGTTTTTATATATGATGGAAACTTCCTAGAGTGGCTGGGGCAACCCAGTAAGATGTGTGGGGTATAAATGGAAAAATTATCATTATGGAATGGGATGTCCCTATTTTCATCAGGGAAATGTTGGAGGGTATGCTTACTCCCAGGTAGGCTGTGTACACACCATACATTTAAAGAACCCCTCACCCTCCCACCCCAAAATAAAGAGTCCTGGAAACTGAAGTATACCCCCACAGAGCTACGATTCCCAGCACCCTTAACAAATGTCAGTTCTCAGGATTCTTTTGAGGAAGTAATGTGCTTTAAATGTATGGTATGCACACAGTCCCACTCAACGAATCACAAAAATCAATTCCATTCATTCATTCATTCAATAAAGCACCATAATTGTTTGTGGCGCTTCACAGAGCACAGGAGGGCCAGTCTTCCCACCCTCCTTCCCAAGGACTTCACAGTCTTAAGTTCTGGAGAGGACCGGAGTTAGCATATGTGGTAAAATCAGAATATATCATCGTGTGTGCGCACAAGCTCCAGGATTAAACTGCAACACCCAGGAGACTTTTCTATTTTTTTAAAACTTTGCTAATGGGCAGGGTATAAATAATAAAATTATTATTATTATTAATGTCAGGGCTCAGGAACCTGTGCCCCTCCAGATGTTGTTGAACTCCAACTCCCATCAGCCCAAGTCAGCATAGCTAATGGTTGGGGATGGAGTTATAGGCCAGAGGTGGGGAAGCTATTGGACTCCAACATCCATCAACCTCAGCCCGTGCGGACAATGTCCAAGGACAATGGGATCTGTATATATATTATTTATTCTGCCACTAAAAACAACAATTAAGCAAGCGCGCTTAGACAAATCTTACCAACTTTAATGAATTACCCAGGCTGCCAACTTTGTGGGGAGGTTAGTGGCAGTGTTTTGGACAACAACTCCCATCAGTCCCAGCTAGCACTATTGGGGGAGGTTGTTCTAAAAGTTCAAGGTGTTACTATTAGTATATAAAGCCCTTAATAGCTTTGGAACAGTTTACCTTCAGATCACCTGTACAGCTCAACTATTTGTGTATACATATTGGTCAATGTAAGAACAACTGTTTAAGAATTGGTGCCCGAGTTTGATTTTTTTCCTGCTTTCTTCCGTCCCTTTTCCTTTGTGTATCTTGCTTTTTTTAGACTGTAAGCCTGCATGCAGGGACTGTTTTGTTTTAACTGATTGTATATGACTCTCTCTGGGAGCCTTTAGAGCAAGGTACGTATACATGTACAGTATATACATCCGGAATTTCCCAGACATACCCAGAATACTGCAAAGTTTGGGCAAAACTAAAGAAAGCTCAACAACTTTGCAAAAAGGTAGAAACATGAGAACAGGCCTTTTCAGTGGTGGCTCCCAGCTGGTGGAATGCTCTTCCCAGGGAGGCTCACATGACGCCATCATTACACAGCTTTAGAAATCAGCCAAGAACATTTACTTGTTCACCAGGCTTTTGGCTCTTAATTCTCTGTGGCCTCATTGAGTGGGTGGGATGTTTTAATCCCGTTTCTTAGTCACAGGATTGATTTTGCTTCTCTTTGCTTTTCTGCTGGTTTAAATGTATGTGTTTGTTTGCTTGTTTATATATTGTAAGTTGCTTTGAGTTACCGGGGGGGGGGGGAAGTAAAGTGACCAAGAAATCTAATAAATAAAATAAACAATGTTAGAAAACCTTGCTGAGTTAGTTTGTTCTTTACATTGGTGTGTTCAGATCTTTGCTAAAAGCTTGGCAATATGTTTGAATGTGTAAATTTGCCTCTCTCCTCCATTCCCCTTCCTCTTTAGAAATGGCTTGCATGTGTGTAGCTTTGAGGCAAATCTCCTGATGTCGCAATCCAGCACCTTCCCTAAGGAGCCATCCCTGAGAGATGGCTTCTTAGGCTTGTTGTCTGCCTGGATAATGATTTCCAAATAAGTAAATCTGTTAATGAGATCACAGTGGGAGCAATAATGAGTCAGAAGAGGGTAGAGTGGGGGATGTGTGTCTGGGGTTCTTTTTAATCAGTCGGGACTCTTGGGTCTGGCTGGGAAGCAAAGAGAGGTATTCAACCCTATTTCCCAGGACATCTTTTCGGCGCTGCGTAAAAACATTTTTGTTAAGGCAAGCCTATCCAGATATGTAGAATGTTGACATGGCTCTTGAGCTAGCTGATTTTAATTATTTTCTGAAATGTTTTTTTCTTTTTTACTAAAAATTTCATTGTCTTATTCCTTTTGTAAACCACTTTGTTTGCAGTTTAGCTGAGATTTGCTTGTTTGTTTGTTTACGAGCAGGATGTAACTTTTATTAAATAAATAACATAAACAAACCACCTGGTTCCAGTTACAGGTAGGTAGCCGTGTTGGCCTGCCATAGTCAAAACAATAAAAAAAATTTTAAAAAGTCCTTCCAGTAGCACCTTAGAGACCAACTAAGTTTGTTCTTGGTATGAGCTTTTGTGTACATGCACACAAAAGCTCATACCAAGAACAAACCACCTGGTTGTTGTTTTTACTTTTTAACTGATGCATGGGCCAGGCTGAGAAGTTGCTCCTTTGCCCTCTCCTTGGAAAGACCTGCTTTGTTTTCATTTAGAACAAAAGAACTCAGCATCGCTGCATCCAGTCCAGCACCCTGTGCCCAACAGTGGCAGGGCTACATTTCATACCACACAAAAATCCAGAGGTTCAGTTACAGGAGGTACGGTAGGTAGCCATGTTGGTCTGCCACAGTCAAAACAAAATAAAAAAAATTCCTTCCAGTAGCACCGGAATTTTTTTATTTTTTATTTTGTTTTAAAAATCCAGAGGGTTCTGCACACACTTCTCTCTCCATCATCCATCTAGGGAGGGGAGAGGGACCATCACAGCTCAAGGATGAATTCAGCCTAACCTACCTCGCAGGGTTGTTGTAAGGAAGGGGGATGGCACCTCAAGCTCCCGGGGGGGGGGGGAGGCAGGGTATAAATGTAATAATAAAAAGAAATAAACCAAAAGCACTCAAGGGTGCACAGTGGAATCCGTGAGGGTTGTGGTCTGGGATGAGTTCCGAGGGTCGAATTGAGATTTTTTTGGGGGGTGGGGGGCTGCATTCAGCTCACAGATCCACCCCTGAGCTGGGCAAACAGTCTTGACTTGGTATGAGGCAGCTTCCTATTTTTCCTAGTGAAAGAATTCTCTTTGGCCCCCTCCTATCTTTAGAGTAGAGCCTGGGTTTCTTTAGAGCTCTTTCACAGCTTGTGCTCAAGTTGATCCGTAGCGTAACCCCCACTGAAATCAGAGCTCATTACTCCATGGAAGCCTTTGGCCCCACATGAGCAATAGCTCCATCATGCTCACTTCCTGTGGCTGCTGAGCACCCCATCAACATTACATAACCCAGATCTGTTTATATTGGCGGAATGGAGCGTCTGCCGGGATAAGGGGCATATCTTGGAGGGTCTGGAGGAAACAGGTTTTTAATTTTTGTTGAAACAGTATCTGAGTCAGACCTGAGCAAGCAAGCAACTGTGATGTTAGGGACAGATGTGCAGAATTCCAAGATGAGGCACTAAAACCCACATCCTCAATCTTCCACAGCTTCCAGCTATTGTGAAGTGAGTGAATTAGTTACCATCTCAAGCAGGGTTTCCCCGTGATAGGACCATGTCAAGCTGGGGTGGAGAACCCAAGTCCTGGGGGTCCAAATGCAGCTGTTCAATCTGCTCTATCTGGTCCTCTTCTCAGCCTGCACCTCATCCATAGCCACACCCCTTTCCCCAGGGGACACCCCTTATCGGCTCTGCTTTGCACCCTCATCAAGTGGTATTGGCTGGCTGGAACATCATGTCTAGATGAGGGACTGAGTTGGGCACATGTGAGTCTGTGCAGAAACTACCCTCCTGTGCAAAGATAACATCTGCATTCATTGCTCTGCCCACATTTGCCTCTGACCCTGCCCATCATTGGCATGTGACACTCCACCCCACCCCGGATGCTATGCAGAAGGGAATACGGCCCTCAAATTGGAAAAATAAATAAATTTCCCACCTGTGAACCAAAGTTCAGAGTTTAAGGTCACGTGACTAGACTTCACTGTCAGGGGTCCTTTACCTTTGTTTTCATGTGTGAGTGGGGTGGGTGGGTGTTTTGGATCAGGTTAGCCATATTGGTTTGTCTGCTGTTGGTGGATTTTTTGTCATTATCTTGTTGGGCTGTGTATGTAATAAAGGGGAGCCATACCGTGGTGAAGGCGTCTTCTTCTATTTGTCCCCGTGTCAGTTTCAGCTTATTGGTTAGTTTTTCTAGTAAGGCTGTTTCCCATACTATTTGGTACCATTGGTCGATGCTTACTCCTGACAGGTGTCTCCAGTGTCTGGTTATGATGTTTCTGGCTGCTGAAAGTAGGTGGGTTATGAGTTCTTTGTGGTGTAAGTGGGCATTTTGTCTTGGAATATGTTTAGTAGAGCCAATTCTGGGTGATTTCTAATACTTGCTTGGTTATTTTACATATTTCTTGTACGGTTGTTGTCCAGAATAGTTGGATTTTGGGGCACTCCCACCACATGTGGAGGTATGTGCCTGTGGAGGTGCACCCTCTCCAGCATTTTGGTGAGGTTCCTGGACGTATTAGTGCTAATTTTCTTGGCGTTAGGTACCACCTGTAGGTGAGTTTCAGAGTGAGTTCTTTTCTTTTCGTTGATATGGATTTAAAGGGGGGGTTTAGACCACATTCTGGTCCCTTGAGTGGGGTTAATCTCATATCCTATGTCATCCCTCCATTGTTTTTTGATTGCGTCTAGGGAGTTCGTGGGATTTTGTAGTAGTATTTTGTATATTGCGGATACCATTCCTCTGCCGTGTCCCTTTGTTGTTAGGATGAAGGAGTCCTTTACCTATCGGTATTTTAACTGCACAAACTAAGCAGGGCTTTTCCTGTATTCTTATATCAACCGTAGCAAATTTTGTAAGTCAGGAGAATAAGTAGGAAAGGCTACACATTCTCTCCTCCTGCCAGCTGACTTTTCATTACAAATGTCATCTACACACACACACACACACACTTGCATTCCGACGGTGAACGTGGGTTCAGGAAAACGTGTTTTGTCCCGACAAGATGTCATTTTGGCCTGGCACAAGCTAATCTATCAAGTCCCGAAGAAGCCAGAGCGCTTCTTTTAATTTTGAAAAGGCCAGGAACACACACACAAAAGGGTTCCCCATTAGCAAATCCCATTTTAAAAGTGCACCGAGGTTAATTGTATTACTGGGGCTGGATTGCCATCTTTAACAGCAGAGGCATCCTAGCAGGGATTGATGGGATAAATCTGTTCTCTGTAGATGGGAGCAGCGAAGGGGGGAAGCCCATGATCTCAAGCCTTTGACATCCTTCTCTCCTTACCCCCACCTCACCCTCCACCTCCGGCATCCCATCACAATTGACTTTTCCCTCAACCAATTCCAGGAGAAGGATGTTCCTGTACATTACCTCTGACATGCTGGCAACTAGGGGATGCCGCAGACCGGTTGTATTTAATTACCGCTCCTGGTGGATTTATTACTATTATGCCTGGATTAATTGGGAAAGTAAAAATGCTTCATTGAGCGATCCATCTTCTCAAAGTTACTTACCTTGTCACGGGGCTAATAACAGGGAAATAAAAACGCTTCTCTTTCTCGCTGCGGCATCGTAGGAAATGGATTTCTGCAATTCCTCCTGTAGAATTTTTTTTAAGAGGCATTTGAAAGCAGTGGGAGAAGATAAATTGGGCCAAGCGAGAGGGGGGGGGCAGGTCTGAGGGACAGAGGAGGGAAATGCAGCCATGCTCTTTATCAAATAAAACATTACACCTCCTCCCCGATGGTACATTTTAAGTTTAAAAAAATCTGAGGGATGATAGAATATTGATTGATTGCTAATACAGCAACAATCCCCCTGTTGTAGGAAGGGCCTCTTGCCATTTTATTTAAAAACCATTCCCGTAACACAAATTGCTTCGCACAGTTCCTGTTTTATAAGGATTGACAGCTAAAGGTTTGGCTGGTTATTTTGGACCAATCCGTCAAATTCACCCGCCTTAACAATCTCTCTGTACTACACACACACACCACACATTCAAAGCACATTACCGCACCACAAAAGAATATTGGGTATTGTAGTTTATCCCTTTCCAAACTTTCCATGTTGGTGACACACTTTTTAGACATGCATCATTTCGCGACAAGGTAATTCAGTTTTACTAGCAAATCAGAGGTTAAACTAATCCCTTTCCAGCCCCGGGAAGTGTGCGGGGAGCGTTCGTGCGACACACCTACACACTGCAGCCGACACACTAACGTGTCGCAACACAGAGTTTGGAAAGCTGTGACCAAGGTTCGAATCCCCACTCAGCCACAGCATGACCTTGGCCTTACCTGCCATACCTCACAGGGCTGTTGTGAGGATTAAATGAGGAGGGAAAGAACCATGTATGCCACCTCGAGCTCCTTAGAGAAAAAGGTGAAATCAAAACGCAGCAAGCAAACAAAACAAACAATTCCTAGCACCCTCAACGAATACGCTTCTCAGGGTTCTTTGTGGAAAGTCATCACTGTTTAAAGTTGGTGGTGCAAAAGTCATCAGTGCCTCCATCTGCCACTATTTTGTGACTGGCTCTGCCTCCCACCCAACTTTTTGTGACCGGTGGGCCACAGCCATTTCCATCCATTTCAACTCCTGGACTGCAGATATTACTAGACCCAACTCTCCTAGTGTCCTTAATTTCCAGGGACAGTCCCAGATTTAAAGAAGCCATCCCGGTTTCTGATTTTGATTCCAGAATGTCCCGCTTTTCCTTAGGACGTCCCTATTTTCATTTCAGAGAAATGTTGGAGGGTATGGAGTTATGCGACTAACTATACAACTTTTTAGAAGACATCTGAAGGCAGCCTTGTATATGGAAGTTTTTAAAAAAAGTTTAATGTTGCAGAAGACATCAAGAGGTGGCAAGAATACACAGAGGAATTATACCAGAAAGATATGGAGGTCTCATACACCCCAGGTAATGTGGTTGTTGACCTTGAGCCAGACATCCTGGAGAGTGAAGTCAAATGGGCCTTAGAAAGCCTTGCTAACAACAAGGCCAGTGGAAGTGATGATATTCCAGCTGAACTATTTAAAATTTTAAAAGAGGATGCTGTTAAGGTGCTACACTCAATATGCCAGCAAGTTTGGAAAACTCAGCAGTGGCCAGAGGATTGGAGAAGATCAGTCTACATCCCAATCCCAAAGAAGGGCAGTGCCAAAGAATGCTCCAACTACCGCACAATTGCACTCATTTCACACGCTAGCAAGGTTATGCTTAAAATTCTACAAGGCAGGCTTAAGCAGTATGTAGACCGAGAACTCCCAGAAGTGCAAGCTGGATTTCGAAGGGGCAGAGGAACCAGAGACCAAATTGCAAACATGCGCTGGATTATGGAGAAAGCCAGAGAGTTCCAGAAAAACATCTACTTCTGCTTCATTGACTATGCAAAAGCATTTGACTGTGTCGACCACAGCAAACTATGGCAAGTTCTTAAAGAAATGGGAGTGCCGGATCACCTCATTTGCCTCCTGAGAAATCTCTGTGTGGGACAAGAAGCTACAGTTAGAACTGGATATGGAACAACTGATTGGTTCAAAATTGGGAAAGGAGTACGACAAGGCTGTATATTGTCTCCCTGCTTATTTAACTTATATGCAGAATTCATCATGCGAAAGGCTGGACTGGATGAATCCCCAACCGGAATTAAGATTGCCGGAAAAAATATCAACAACCTCAGATATGCTGATGATACTACCTTGATGGCAGAAAGTGAGGAAGAATTAAAGAACCTTTTAATGAGGGTGAAAGAAGAGAGCGCAAAATATGGTCTGAAGCTCAACATCAAAAAAAACTAAGATCATGGCCACTGGTCCCACCACCTCCTGGCAAATAGAAGGGGAAGAAATGGAGGCAGTGAGAGATTTCACTTTCTTGGGTTCCATGATCACTGCAGATGGTGACAGCAGTCACGAAATTAGAAGACGCCTGCTTCTTGGGAGAAAAGCAATGACAAACCTAGACAGCATCTTAAAAAGCAAAGACATCACCTTGCCGACAAAGGTCCGTATAGTTAAAGCTATGGTTTTCCCAGTAGTAATGTACGGAAGTGAGAGCTGGACCATAAAGAAGGCTGATCGCCGTAGAATTGATGCTTTTGAATTATGGTGCTGGAGGAGACTCTTGAGAGTCCCATGGACTGCAAGAAGATCAAACCTATCCATTCTCAAAGAAATCAGCCCTGAGTACTCACTAGAAGGACAGATCCTGAAGTTGAGGCTCCAATACTTTGGCCACCTCATGAGAAGAGAAGAATCCCTAGAAAAGACCCTGATGTTGGGAAAGATGGAGGGCACAAGGAGAAGGGGACGACAGAGGATGAGATGGTTGGACAGTGTTCTTGAAGCTACTAACATGAGTTTGGCCAAACTGCGAGAGGCAGTGAAGGATAGGCGTGCCTGGCGTGCTCTGGTCCATGGGGTCACGAAGGGTCGGACACGACTGAACGACTGAACAACAACAACAAATATTATTATTATTATATAAGTTGAAAGCTGCCCAGAGTGGATGGGACAACCCAGTCAGATGGGTGGGTGGGGCATAAATAAAATATTGCTGCTATTATCATCATCATCATCATCATCATCATCATCTCTATTTTCATCAGAGAAATGTTGCAGTGTATGCTGGACTAATGGGTCTGGCAGGGGATAAGGCAGCTCTCCATGCTCCTTTCTCTTCCTTTGGCCTCCCCTGAGATTTCAAGGAAATGGCAAGGGATATAGTTAGCAGCACTGTGACCACGCAGAATTGTGAAAATGAATAAAATTGGCAAACCTGAGTAGTGGTGGTCGGTTTCCAGCCACACTCTGCATGTGTTCATAGGTTGTTTTGTTTTTGTCCTTGCTCTCTGCATCCTGAATGCACCCAGGCATTCAAGCTGTTTCCAGCCGTGGTGGGTCAGCCCTATTTCTCAGGCTGTGCCTATGCTATACATTTAAAACACCTTTCTTTCCCTCAAATAATTTTGGGCACTGTAGTTCACCCGTCACAGGGTTACAACTCCCAGCAACCCTTAAGAAACTGCAGTGCCCAGAATTCTTTGAGGGAAAATGATGTGCTTCAAAGGTACCGGTATAGTATGTGCACAGCTGACTTCTTGTCAGATTAGAGCAGAGCTTTCCAGACATTTCATGTTGGTGACACACTTTTTAGACATGCATCATTTTGCAACGCAGTAATTCAGTTTTATTAGCAAACTGACCCCTTATAAGAGATACAGACACAGCACACCTACACACCGCAGCTGACACACAAACATGTGGATTAGAGTTTGTGGAAGAATTAAAACAAGCTGCTTGTGCTTTTCCTTCCCTGCCACCCTCTGAGGCTTATGAGCCATCAGCCCCAGTCTGGAAGCTTGCAGCATCTTACGAGGCTCAGGCCCTTCCTCAGCTGCAACCTTTCCTGGCTGATTGCTGGTAGGGCTACTCATGAGTAAGCAGCTGATGACCTCTGCGCCACCCCCGGGCTTGCTGTTTTTGGATCTCTATCCCTTCCACACAGGCTCATGTAACATACAAAGATAATATCCTAAATCTGATCAATTTTAAAGGTAGATAATGCTGATTGGATCTGATGAAGTAGAAAGGAATTGAGCAACTGAGGATTGGCTCCTAGGGTCACCCTGGATAAGGCATGTGGGAAGAGCACTAGGGAGGAGTTGTTCTGTACATCCCAAAGCTAAACATTCAGCGCACTGAAAGCACAAGGGGCTTTGGTTTCAAGGGAACGGTGTGCAAGGCCTGCTACGTGCAACGGAACTTTGCGGGAAACACACCTTAAGTCACTCCGAAAGAAGGCATTGGAGCACTTCTAATCATTTGCCCACCACTGTGAACAGAAAATATAAGATCTAGCTGAAAGTCAACACATGTGGGTCTGCACTGATCGTTGCTGCATTGCATTCCTTATTATTATTATTATTATTATTATTATTATTATTATTATTATTATTATTATTATCATCATCTTCTATAACAGTATTCAAACCTTAGAAGAGTGTGTGGCCATGAGGGGGTGCGCTTGGCTGTGATTATCATGAAGCCCCCACACCCTCATTTTATACAGCTCTATCATATCCCCCGTCTACTCGCCCCCCCTCTAAATGTTCCAGCCTTTCCTCACAATGCAGTTGCTCCACTAAACCCCTAGATCATGTTGTTTGCCCCTTTCTGAACGCTTTCTAGTACTATAACATCCTTTTTGAGGTTAGGCGACCAGAAAAAAAAGAGGGGCTCCTATTTATGGACTAATCTCTTCCTTCTGTACAAGACTTAAAAGGAAATTGATGTATATATTATAGAAGAAAGAAAAATCTTTTAAGAGCTTGGAGGGTGTTTTTTTTTTAGTGCTTTTCTTCCCCCTCACCCTTCTCTTTTCTTGCCCACGCTAATGGCAATGGCAATGGTTACATTAAGTATTTGGCTAAACTTCAAGAATTCTCTCTTTTAATTATCTTCTCCCTGACAGTTTGCACCCATTAATCCTGTTTTTATGGATTTAAGGGAACTGCAGAATTGCAGGTTGGAAATCTCTCTATTCCACCTCCCTCCCTTCCCCACCCCCTTGCCATGGAAGGCAGGGGGAGGGTGGCAGGAAGAGAAATGGGTGGGAGGGGGAGGGACATTCCAGACCCCCACACCCTTGTAAGCAGCCAGCCCTCTGCCCTGTGGCATGGAGGGCATCCACGAGATACAGCTCTGGTATTTCAACGGTTTGGGCCCTTGTGCCAAAAAAGAAGAAGAAGAAAACCGTGCCTTGAATCTTAATCTCACCTCTTTCTACTGGAAACCTCTTTCCCAGAACCCTTGATGCTTTTTTCAGTTCAAGCAGAGTACCCAAATACAGCTGGATTTTTTCCTCCATCTCCTCTTTCGAGGTGCCTGCCAACTCACCTCCTTCCAAGATGGGGTAAGGCAGCTTAAGCGATCGGCCTAATGGTGTGTGTGTGTGACGACTCCTTACCAGTGCAGGAGACATTGGAAACAGAGGGGGGGGGCTTCTGTTTGTGTGACCTGCCTTGGTGCTGGTCCAGACTGATAATAGTGGGATCTGCAACAGAATGTTGCAGCACAGGCTGCTCCTCCTGTCAGGGGTTCCAGCCGGCCAGACTTGCTGTTTCCCAGGCTTCTCCATTCCACCCGTAAGTCAGCCTTCCATAGCTGCTCGGCCCCCAGGAGAACCACCACCCTACTAACCTGGTTAGGGTTAGGCGCTGGGAATCACAACTGGAAAGAGTGTTGTTTGAGGATGAAGGTATGAAGGCAACATTCAGATTCATTGCTCTGGACTCTTTTGCCCCTGCCCCTGCCCACCCCTGGCACGTGGCCCCTGGAATGTTGCACCAGAGGGAATGCGGCCCTTGGGGGTGAAATAGGCTCCTCCACCCCTGGACTAATCTGTTGCTGTTTCAGAAGAAGCGCAGGCACCTTCCCCGAATCTGCCTTGGGTGTGCTGTGCTCTCACACTAGGGAAAAGCAATCTCCCGCCATGCCTCTTTGTTCAGGCCCATCACTGCTTTCCAACAACTGACCTTGTCCTGACTTCATTACCAGCTCTTAGAAGACATGCACTCCTCAGCACATTATCCTAGCTGCATGGTGGGAGTGGGTGTGTTTTAAAGCAGCCATTCCTCACCGCCATCCCTAACTTGGATCATCTGCTGTTCACTTTCTAGATTACCTTCACTGGGAAAATGTTATTTATGGACCTCCTACGATAATTGCAGAGCATGCAGGAAAGCATAAAATATTTGGTGGGGATAGCTCCAGGCCAGTCAGCACTTAGCATCCTTGGGCAAGGGAGGGGCAGTAGATCAGTGGAAGTGCATTTGCTTTGCATGTAAAAGGTCCCATATCAATGCGTGGCAACTCCATACCAGACTGGGAGACACCTCTGTCTGAAATACTGGCAAGACACTGCCAGTCAGTGTAGACAATACTAAGCTAGGTGGATCAATGGCTTCATTTGATATAAGGCACCTTCCTATGTTCCTATGATGGGGGGGCACTGATGTGCTGAGACTGGCCTTGGGGCTACCCCTCTCCACAACACACACACACACACATACACACCCGAAGCAGCTAGATTGTGAATTGGCCACCATTTTAATTACCCACAATCCCCCCAAAAGAGTTTCGTTCCAGGGGATTGTGGGAAATTAAAACGGGGGCACCTGCTCCTGCTTCCTACCACGCCTATTCATCCTTATTTGCTTGCACAAAGTTCGCAGGAAGGTTAAATGGTGTCTGGTCTTTCTTGAGCATTCCTTCTCAGATTTGTTTGCACCATGGTCATAACAACTCTCCCTCAGTCGTTCACCCCACACTTCTCCATACATTATCCTAACTGCAAAAAACCCCCAACAAAACATAAAACAAAACCTCTTGTTCTTTTTTAGAGAGTGGATTTGTTGCACCCAGAATAGTAAGGCACTCCATTCAACTAACTGTAGATTCCAGAGGCTCCTGCATTGAAGTGGGTTGGACTTGATGACCTTTGGGATACCTTCCAACTCTACAGTTCTAGGATTCTATTATCCTAATTGCACAAACCTAATTTTTTGGAGTGTGCTTGAACCTTCCCAAAGAATAATGACAATCTGGGGACAACTGTAACTAAGGGAGATAAGGGCTTCACAGAACCAGCAGTAGTGGCACCCCAACCATCACCACTGCTTACACCACAAAACAATATGTGTTTTGGCCTCAAGACTGGACGTATGGAGAAAATACTGCAGTAGGATTAAAGTCCATTGTTGGATCTTGTACTTTGCCAAAGAGCAAATATTTACTGACAAATGTTTACCAGATGGATGTTGAGTGTTTGCACATTTGAATACCAGCGATACTGAAGCCTGATGAATACTTGGAATAATGTGATTTTATGAAGGCACTATTGTCTATAGACATTTTAACTTTTGTGTACATGTACATTTTTACATGATGCATTAAATGGTGCATTTGGAAAACAGCCATTGCCCAATGGTATGACTCTGCGTATGGCAGCTTCCTACTATGTTCCTAACATATATTTCTATTCATATAAATGATACTTTGGACTCACCGGTGCAGGGATCAAAACGTTATGCAATGTCTGCAGAAGACTAAAACTTTTTGTGTTTTAAAGTGACTTATGATATAATCCTCCTGAATAGCTAATGGGAAATGAAAGGCCTTGGTTGTTTGAGGACAATGACCATGCAGAGTTTATCCACCTATGGTAAAGCTGTCATCCAGCAAACAGATCTGGGGTGCTGGTCTGAGTGCAGCAAGGCAGATTCGGACGTATAAACAGATGCTGCCATTGTCTTGATCAACAAGGTCAACAATACTACATTTCAAATTGCCAATAGATTTTTAACAAGTGGAACCTGCAACCAAATGTTTCATTAGAGTTGTTCCTCTACTAGATTATTATTTGGGGGGGGGCGGTAGGTGGTACTTCTGCAAACACTGGGTTCCCCCCCTAAGGCTACAGCTATCTCCCAGGTGTGTGGTGCCATTTTAGACCACACTAGATGAACCAATGGTCTGATTCGGTATAAGGCACCTATCTTCCTGTGAGGGCAGATTGAGGTTGGTGGGGGGGCACTGCCTCATTTGCCCTAATGGACAACCCTCCAATGCTTGATGGGGTGTGGGCATCGGCAGGTGCCTGGCAGTGCCAACCTGGGGACAGGTACAGGAAAACTGCAGCTGTCCCTGGTTGATAACATCATCCAACAGCCCAATGTGCAAGGAGGAGACACAGGTTGGAGTTCCCTATCTGAGATTCCCCGGTGACAGCGGCCGCAAATGCCTTGACTGGGTGCTGGAGATAAAGTGTTGTGGGAGAGGGAAGCGAAATGCCCTCAGTGAAGAGACCCTCTTTTCTTCCCCCTCCCTCTCCCCTCTTTCTGCTGCTATTTCTGGGGATGATAAAGTGTGGCGGAGCTGTCTGCTGGAGCCAGTACTTAGAAAGAGGAGAATGAATAAGCAGGCCCCGAGCGAGAAGGAGGAGGGGAACAGACAGTCTTCTGTGTGCTTCCTCCTGGCTCCACTTTTACGGCCTCATTGGACAGAGTGCTTTGCTGCTTAATACTTTTCTCTTTCTTCTGGATTTCTTAAAACAGTAAAGGAAACACTTCCAGTGCAAAGCTGCAACTCAGATTAAACTACCCTAGTGTTGCAGCTTGCAGCATAAGGAGATTGGATGAGCTCTGCTGGATCAGGCCAACAGATCATCTAGTCCCGCATCCTGTTCTCACAGTTGGCCTGCCAATTTTTAAAAAATATTTATTTGTTGCATTTGTATCAGACCTTTTCCTCCAAAGAAATCGAGGTAGCATACATGGTTCTCCCTCTTCCTCAGCTTCATGGCTGAGTAGGTATTTGAACCCTGGTCTCCCAAGGTCCAACATGCCTGTGGGAAGCCTGCAAGCAGAATCTGGACACAAAAGCACTCTCCGATAATGCAGTTTCCAGCAACTGGTAATCAGAAGCATTGCTGCCTCCCACCATGGAGGCAGAACATAGCTGCTAGGACCAGTCTGCAACATCTCCCGGAAAGAGAGGTGAAAGCATACTGGGAACAGAGTCAGGTCCATAGGTGCTTCTAGCTCAGTACTTGCTGACACTGAATGGAAGTGGCTCTCTAGTGTCTCATACAGGGAGTCTCCCAGCCTTACCTGGAGGTGCCAGGGACTTTCTGCAAGCAAAGCGGAGATGTTCTACCACTGAGCTATACCCCTTTCCTTAATAATAAAAAATGTGGCACCTACAGTACTTTCTCTGGTTTGCAAATGTGCCCATGGGCTGAACAAAAAGTCCCTCTGTAAAATGAAACCCTCCCGGGGTTTCAAGCGAGTGAGCAATAAGGGATAACATCTGATCCTGTGTCTGCACTGCAAGAATGCAGATGCCCCCTCTGGATTCTGCAACTTTGCCAAAGAAAACCCCAGTGAATTGGAGTGTCTATGGAGAAACCTAGCTAAAAGTAAAGTGTAGTGCCATCTTCTGATTGGTAGGCATTACTGCAGTACTGTAGGGTAAACTGATAGTACTGTAAAAGTATACATTGCTCCTGGGTAGTGTTTAAAGTACTTCACATCTTGCTGTAATACTCACAACACCCCTATAAGGTAGGTCAATGAGTGGCTAGCCTCACTAGGCTACCTAGTGTGTTTGAAGCAGAAGCAACGTTGGAAGGGACCCCAAGGGTCATCTTGTCCAACCCCCTGCAATGCAGGAATCTGAACGCATGGCCAGTTTGAAACCATACCAGCCCCTGATTAGCTTTGCAGATGTGCCAGCAGTTTTATTGCTGCAGCTCAGTCATTTAACTTTTATGCAATTCCTGATGACTCTGCTGAGTGTCCTGAGACAAAGGAGTAATTAAAGCTTTCTCTTGGTACTCAGAAAAAGCCAATGGTTGTTAAAGGTGTGGGGGGGCACCTTTTATTATGATTATTTCATCATTGTAAACATAGCTTTGTGCTATGTTTTTCTTTTTATGTCCTGTAAAATATGTTTTTAATGTTAAACTGGGATCTTTTGATAAAGAACAGTATAAATCAAATAAATAATCACCATCTATTGCTCCAATCACATTCTGGACCCTGCCAACTGCTGTCCTGCAACCCCCCCAAAGAGTTGTCAATGAAGGTATGTGGAACTTGAGCTATAAAAAGTTCCCCACCCCTGTAGTTTAAAAAATACCGGTAATAAAGTCTGTGGAACAAAAAAAAAAAAAAAGCTAATGGTCATTATTTTCCCCCCTGCATCACCAGGCAGGCCAGGAGAGACTCCCTGTCTGAAATCCTGCACAACCACTGCCAGTAAGTGTAGACAATATTGAGCTAGATGGGTCAATGGGTCTGGCTCCATACAAGGCAGCTTCCTATGTCTTGAAGGAAATGCCATAACTCAGTGGTAGAGCATCTTCTGCATGCAGAAACTCCCAAATTCAATCTCCGGCATCTCCAGGTAGGACTGAGAAAGTCTCTCTGCCTGACACACTGGAGAGCTGCTGCCAGTTAGTGCAAGCAATGTGCCAATGGGCAGGAGGAGGAGGAGGAGGTGGTGGTCTTCAGGGAGGGGTGCACATCGAGAGCAGCTGGCTCATGCCCTCACTCCCAAAACCTGGAATTAGCACTGTGCTGAAGCATTGCAGCACCAGTTGGATCCCCAACATGCTGGCTGCTTGGTCACCTTGTCCAATTCCAACCCCCTCTCCCACCATCACACACACATTAAAAAAATTAAAACCATTTTGCAAATGAAACTCTTCAGAGAAGGAGCCTGTCTGAGAGAGCTTAATGTAATGAAGAGGCGAAAATTCACTGGAGCAATTAATTTAATTGAAAGGCGCTGGGGAGCTGGGTGCCAGAAAGGCAAGTAAAAAATGCATTTCCTCCTGACAGGAGCTAACTAAAGAGAGATATACGGCACATGGAGGGCCCTTGGCTCCCAGTCGCAGCCGCTCTCAGAGCAATGCTTTCAGTTCGTTGGCAGCGTTCCCAGGCTCACCGACAAATGGAGACTTTCCCTGCCCCAGCCTGGCATCAGGTACCTTCTCCGATGAAATGCCCCTCTTCCCAGACAAAGGAGACAGCCTTGCAACAAGGCAAGGGGAGAGAGATGGGGAAGGGCCATAGCATCTGCTTTGCATGCAGCTTTAGTCCCCATGACATCTCTAAGTAGGGATGGGAACGTCCCCTGCCTGAAACCCTGGGCAGTAGACATTACTGGTAGGCCAATGGCTGTGACTCTGTATGAGGCAGCTTCTTAAAAGGCTCAGTGGCAGATCATCAGGCTCGCTCTGGCATCTTCAGGCAGGACTGGGGTCAGGGGGGCACCTGTCAGTGTCAACGGAGCTGAGCAAGTTGTTTGCATCTATCTGTCTCAGGAGACAGTGGAGGAGTGCGCCTTTGGGGGTGAAGCCGAACTGTCGCAAGTCTGCAGTGCCTGCGGTGGCTATAGAGACCGACGTGGGAGAGACATGATTTGTTGCAGCTGTGGCAGAGGAAGGCGTCCGGTTGTGCTCCTGCAGATGCACAACGGTGTTCCATCTCTCTGAGCTCCTCCCAACAGTCATTCCTCCTCTGGTCACTGCTATGGATGCACATCCTGACTGCCTGGACTCAAGCTAATACAGCAGCAAATAAAACGTTTTAAGTGTGTTGTAAAGTGCAATATACACATGTGGCACTGGGTGGCGATGGTGAGCTATGGCAAATTTTATATATATATTCAAAACGTTTTAAATAAAAACATTTTCACAGCGTTTTTAATATGTGTGTAGATTCCACCTCTGCCTCCAGGTGCTGCAGTTGTCTGCAAGGGACTCCCACATGGCAGAGATGATGTAACCAGTCTTCACGTTGTGTTTGCAGACATCTTTGTAGCACAGAGTTGGTCTGCCAACTGGCCTGGTGCCAGAAGCCAGCTCTCTATAGCGTACATCCTTGGGGATCCTGACACCTCCCATTCTGTGGACATGACCAACCCAGCACAGATGTGACTGAGAAAGGAATGCGAACATGCTGGGAATGTGGGCCTGGGAGAGCACATCTTTGCTTGATACTCTGTCCTGCTATGTGATGACCAAAATCTTCCTGATGTGGTGCATGTGGAAGGCGCTGAGACATCACTTATGGTAATTGCTAGTTGTCCACGACTCACTTCCATAAAGCTGTGTGCTCAACATGCAAGCCCGATAGACCTTCACCTTGGCATTGGACATTAGCACCACATTCTTCCATACCCTTCTGGAGAGGCAAGCCATTGCCCTGGCTGCCTTGCCAATACAGTATGCTTGTCCAATTCAAGGCCAATGCCCTGTAGGCTTGGGCAAAAGGGTCGGTGAGTCTCTGCAGAGCGTCCTCAGACCAAGATTGACTAAGTATAAGGCAACTTCCTACATTGCTGTGTCTGAAGGGAAGGGCCTTAGCTTAGTGACAGAGCATCTGCTTGGCATGTAGAATGTCCCAAGTTCAATCCCCAGCATCTCCAGGTACAGCTGGGCAGGGTGCCTACCTCCGAAACTCTGGAGAGCTGCTTGCTGTCGGTGCAAGCCAGGGGTGGAGAATCCTAAGTCTGGGGGTCACATGTGGCCCTCCAAGCCTCTCCATCTGGCCCCTGGGACTCTTCCCCAGACACACTTTTCACTGGCCTTGCTTCACAGTTTCCTTGGCTGTAAATGTGTCCTAGAACCTTGATAATGCCTCTTGCTTCCTTGGATGGAGCATAAGGAAAGGTGTGCTTGTGTGTGCATAGGATCTATCCTCTTCTACAAAGGCAAACATTTACATTCATTGCTCTGCCTACTTCTGCCTCTGGCCCTGCCCGCCACTGCCCTATGGCCCCCGGACTCCTACCCAGAAGGGAATGTGGCCTTTAGGCTGAAAAAGTCACCCAACTGTGACTTAGAAGAATGGTGGACTCTCCAACACTGGAGGTTTTGAAGCAGAAGCTGGACTGTTGGGGTTGCTCTTGCATTGAGTTTTCTGCAACAAACAGCGGGGTCAGACTAGATGCCCCCTAAAGGGAGCCCCCCCCAAAAAAAATCAGGTGAAAGATTGAAGTAAAGGAAGAGCAACAGGCCTCCCAGCTGCTGTTTGGCATTCATCCTCTCTCTGCACAAATAGCATGAACAAAGCACAACAGCCACCTGCAAATGAACCATTCATTATGCATTATGTTGATGTGGCTTTTAAACTCAGAAGTAGTTGCATAGACCATTTTTTTCTAGAAGGGAATCAAGCCAGAAAATGGTGAGGGGGTGGAGGTGGAAGGCTAGTAGAGAGACAGAATATAGACAGCGTAGGAATTAAAATCACAATGTAAGCAAAGCTGACACTAGAGAGAGAGAATTAATATTGCTAAAGTGAATGGTTGGCTCAGGGCTCTCTGGCACATTAAGACGTTGGCCAAATGAATTGCAGAGGAACCTTTAGGAACAAGGAACCAAACCCTCACTCATCATAATTCCAGGAAGCGGGTGCTTTAATATTCATTATCTTGCCGAAGATATTGACCAGCCGTGGAAGCAGAGATTTCTGCAGAATGAGCACTCCAGTAATTGGAACTGTTGCTAGGTCCTGGGGGGGGGGGGGAGTTTCGTTGCATCCCAACTTCTGTACAGTAGCTGGCACCAAAGAGGCAAATTCCTTGTTAGGAATGATTAGGAAACTCACAGCTATCCATAAAACCATTATTTTAATCCCCAGGGTGGACACATTAAGAGGACCATATACAGCTTGGGTCTCCCAAATCTCAAATAGGTACTGGTATATAGCAGAGTTTGAGGGGACAGGGAAGATGCAGAAAAAAGCAATCCGAATGAGGAAGGAGCCAGGAGCCGGAGCACTTTCTGTATGAGGAAAGGCTACAATGCTCCATTGCTGCAGCAGGTGTGAGTAAAGCATTCAACTACCCGCAATACGGAGACATAGCAACATTACTTGCCCACAGAGGCTGCCTGCTGTGTCTCTGCATGTGTGATCACTCTGGCTTTGCTTCCAGCCAGCCAGCCAGCCTCCACTAAGGACAGGTAACGGCACTCCCGTTTCGGCAGCAGCTGTGATCGGAGCAAACAGCTAGCCCACCCCACATGGCAGAGAGGCACATCCAACAAAGGAGACTGCCCCACTGAGTAACTACCCCATGAGTAACTGCTCCTGCCTGGCTGTCTAATCGGTCTCTGCTGGGGTCACATCATTCTGCAGAATCTTCTGCATCAAGTGTGACTGGGAGCAACCAGCTGATCCAATGCAGAGATGCAGCTACCCCTAGTCAGAGGAGGTTGCCCATTGCATACTTGTGAATCACTGCTCTGGGCTTGCCTCTTTCCAACTAAAAAGCAAATAAAATATAGGAGACAAGCTACTACTACGTGGAGAGAACGTTCATACATTTCCACATTTGAAACATTTAAAGGGGGAGGTGTTTCCTAGGAGTGCAGTGTCCCTTCAGTTTTAAATTTGGAGAGGACAAAGAGTATGTCACTTATAAGAAAGCACTGTGATAAGGGAGTTCGGGGTAATAACCCCCCAAAATGAGCTCTCAATAAATTCCTATTGGTGCTTGGAATTTTAAACAAAAAAGTACTTCTGTTGCTATGGGGGGGGGGGAGTGTTTCTTTTCGCTTGGCCATGGAAATCAAGAGTGTTTGACTCAGCAGTCCAGCACTTGTTCCTCCAAGTAGACTCAGCAGGTTAATATATATCTGAATATATATTAACCTCTGTCCTCGTAAATCAACTGAGCTTGGGCACAATTTCTATCTGGAATCCACCCAGCCACATTTAGAGCAGGCAGAGCAGAGCTGTTAGTTGCTCACAGTTCAGCATAGAGGGAGGGGACAGTTTTACCACCAGGTGCTACTAGGGGGCAGCCTAGAGCAGTGTTTTTCAACCTTTTTTGGGCAAAGGCACACTTGTTTCATGAAAAAAATCACGAGGCACACCACCATTAGAAAATGTTTTAAAAAAAATAACTCTGTGCCTATATTGACTATATATAAAGTAATTTTTCAATATTTCCCACGGCACACCAGGCAACATCTCACGGCACACTAGTGTGCCGCGGAACAGTGGTTGAAAAACACTGGCCTAGAGCATCACGTTGCAGCACATCATACTTTTTCTTAGAACCATAGAGTTGCAGAGTGGGGGGTTGTAGGTAATTTAGTCTACCCTGCTGCTCAGGGCAGGAAATCTAGAGCCAGCACATTCCCAAGAAATGGCCGCCCAGGGGTAGGAGGGGAGCAGGGACAGAGAGACAATTGGTTCCATTGTTGAACTGCTTGTGCCATCAAGAAATATCTCATAATGCTCCTCCAAAATTTACACCTTAGTAGTAGCATCAGCCCATTGGATCTAGTCATGCCCTCTAGAGGGCAGCAAGGGACAACTATTCAGGGATTTGGAAAACTGCTACGGTGTCTTGTGGCTGGCCCAAAGTTTCAGAGCTGATTGAGACAATTTGTGCCCCCTTTTCAATGCAGATATGAAGTTTGCCTTTAATTTTTATTGGGGTGGGAGGGGAGAGAGAGGAAGCATCTGCGCCGCAGCTTGGAAAGCACAGACCTGCATATTTTGAAGGCCAATTGCATTGGAACAGTGCAATCCAATAGGTTAGGTGTGGGAAGCTTTTGGCCTGCCAGATGTGGAGCCTGTGCTCGGTGCAGCCTGTGCTCAATGGAAACTCTGTGTATGCTCTGAAGCTAGTTTAATCTTCTGTTTACTATGTTGTTATTTGCAAACAAGTTTATTTTAACTCAGTAAAGCTTTTATTCTTTTACTGAAGAAGACTCTGTGTTATTAAGTTACACTGTGTGTCAGGTTATGGGGCCCAGCAATTTATAATTTATGGATGGTGAATCGCTCGAGTTGGATAGCAGGGTGCTGTCGGTGGGAACCCCGAAAGGTCTGGAGGTCCAGTGGTGAGGCAGTGCAGCAAGGAGCAGACGCCATGCCAGTTCAGCAATGTTGCACAGATCGTAAAATTTGGCAACACTGCCCAGATGGAATGCCTAAATAACAGAAACTATTTGACTTGGGCTCTCAAGCTTGAATTGATCCTAAAGCGTGATAAACTTTGGCACTGTGTAGAAGTTGGTTTGCAGCCACAACCCTCAGTTCAGGAACATGAAGAAGATGACAGAGCCAGAACGCACATTATGTTGGCTCTCCAGATGTTGTAGGACACCAACTCCCAACAACAACCCTGGGAGCCAGCATGGCCAATGGTTGGGCATGATGGGAGTGGCACCTCAGCAACACCCAGAGGGGCATGGGGTGCCCATCCCTATAAGAAAGTGTAGGAGCTAGGAAGAAAAAGGACAAAAAATAGTATGCCAAGCTGGAGATGGGACAAGGAAAAGAACTCAATCGAAATTGTTTTGCTGTTACCACCTTTCTGCCAATAGAGGGCAGTAGTGCATAACACAAAACATTATTTGGGAGAGTGGAGCAGGGGAGAAGGTGAAACTCTTGAGCACATCCAGGCTCAGAGTGGGTCCTGAAGAATGCTCAACAGGGATTAACTACCCTCTAATATGTTTTAAGCCCACTTTCCAGACCCCTTCACCAACCATTGCCTTAAGAACAATAACAAGCCCTCAAATACATTTGCCTTTACAAAAGGTGCTCTCCCCCCCCCCACACACACTACCCCCTGCTTAACGAAACATATTGCAGACAACAAAGGTCACCTTAGCAGGGCATATTAATGTGCTGTGTGAGGATGAGCTTAGTGTGCAGTGGTGTAGGGATTTTTTTTTGGGGGGGGGGAATGGTTCATATTTTAGAGGCGAACTGCTCTGATTTGCACTTTCTGAAGAAAATAACGTGAACCAAGAGAAGGCAACCTTTGAAATTTGCACTTCTCTGAATTTTGCAATGCTGTTCTCCAGCAAAGTAATGTGTGCAAAAATGTATATGTTGTGCACAAAGATGCATATAGTAGTGAAAATAACACTATATAAATGTGTAAATGTGCCACTGTGTAAATGTGACTGTAGCAATGGCCAACAACTTGGATGACTTTAAAATATGGCTAGACAAATTCATGAAGGCTATGGATGGCTACTAGCCATTACAACTAATTTCTGTCTCCATTGTTGGAGGAAGTCTGCCTTCACCATAGCTGTCAACTTTTCCCTTTTCTTGCAAGGAATCCTATTCAGAATAAGGGAATTTCCCTTAAAAGGGGGGGAAAGTTGACAGCTATGGCCTTCACATGCCAGTTGTTCTGAATCAAGAGTACTGTTTTGCTCAGGTTCAGCTTGCAGGCTTCCCATGGAGGCATCTGCTTGGCCACTGTGAGAAAAGGAGGAACGGGCCTTTTCACCTGTTCCAACAGGCTCCTCGTATCAGAAATGGAGAGAAACTGAAACTGATAGATCTGCTCATCTCCACCAGCAAGGAGGGGGAAAGATGTCCGTTCATTTAAAGCTTCTGACAGCAAAAATGCAGAGAGAAGTCTATTATGACTGTGCATATTTCACTAGTTTTGTCTTGGTCCCTTGTGTTGGAAACTGCCTAGTATCAGGTTAGAGTGGCTGCCTATTTAACTTCAGAAGAACCCAGTCAGGCCAAAAGCCGATCTAGTCCATCTAGGTGCAGTTTGGGGATTTCACCACACGGGGGAGCTGAATGCAGATCCTTGCCCACGATCACTATGTCTTGTGTCAATTCACCTTGGGGGAAGATGAAGTTGTTTGTTATTGTCTAGAGTAGGATAGGGTTAGAGGAATTTGCTGACCTCTCTCCATGAATGAATAATTTCACAGCTTTGGGTATGTCCTCCTTCGCATGTAGAGGCACGCCCAGAACAGAAACTCAGGCAGAATCTCTGTGGGTCATTGTTATTCTTAAAGCTGATCCATTTACCACACTGGGGCTTGTACTGCACTTCTAGGCTATAGCCCAGTTTAGTGCAAATGTTAGAGTGTTGGACAAGGGCCTGGGAGGCCATTCTTCAAATCCTCACTCAAGCCACGAAGTTCACTGGGTAACCTTGGGCCAGTCACTGTCTCTCACACTGCCTACTTCACAGGGTTGTTGTGAGGATGAAACAAGCGCACCACCTTGAGCTGCTTGGAGGAAAAGGTGGCATAAACCATTCTGATTTTTTTCCCTTTAAAATATAAAGTGGTATAGAAATTAAATAAATAATAATACAGTGGTACCCCGGGTTACATACCCGATCCGTTCTGGGTTGCGGTACTAACGCGGGCACGCGTATCATGAACGCTCGGGAAAAAAACCTGGAAGAAGCGCAATTTGAGTGCTTCTGCGCATGCGCGAAGTGCGCAGAACGTTTCTGCGCATCCGGGGGTCGCGCGCGCTCCGGAAACACTTCCAGGTTGCGGGTGTTCGCAACTCAAACGTCCGCAACACGGGGTGTGCATAACCCAGGGTACCACTGTAATGTAAATGCAAGAAATACATAATAAATAAAATGAACTTTGACTCAGTGCTGGTCACAGGCTCTGTACTTTATGATTTTATAATTGTATGGCGTTCTAACAATTTTATTGTTAGACTGACATGATTGTTACACTAACATGATTCTTTTTTATAAAATAGAAAACAACAGCTGGCAGTTTAGAACTACTTTTGCAAATAAATAAATAAATAAATAAATAAATAAATAAATAAATATCAAATGCTCAATTGCAATCCTATGCTCAGCTACCCAGCACTACACACACACACACACACACACACACACACACACACACACACACACACCCCAAACACAGTAAGACTTTATTCATTTATGGTTTTCTTTTTAACAATTTAGGGTTGGAGCCAATGCTTGTCCTGCTCAGAGTAGACCCATTGAAGTTTATGGACATGTCTAACTTAGGTTCGTTCATTTCAAGGGGCCTACAATGAGTAGGACTTTGTTGGAGACAACTCTTAGATTCAGTCCTTCGTCAAAAATGACCTTCGGGATGGATCACAGCTTCCTCTGAGTAAATGCGCATGGGAATCGAGTTTAAGAATGGAGCATTTCTTTTAACAGGTTTGGAAAACACAGCCCCCTGTCTGCACTATACATTTAAAGCAGCGTCATACCACTTTAAAGAGTTACGGCGTCCTCCCACAAAGAATTATGGGAGCTGAGAGTTTTTAGGAGACCCCTCACCTGCAGCACAGTGCTACCATTCCCAAAGTTCCCTGGGAAGAGGGATTGTTAAACCACTCCGGAAAATGTAGCTCTGTGAGGCGAAGAGGGCTCTCCTAACAACTCTCAGCACCCTGAGCAAACTACAGTTCCCAGGGTTCCTTGAGGGGGAGCCGTGGCTGGTTAAAGTGGTATAAGAGTGCTTTCAACCCATGGCATGGATGGGCCACTATGTGTTAAGAGGTACATTCACCTCCACGCCTGGGAACTGCTCTATTGCAGGCCTACTTTACAGAGAGGTTGCGGTGGGGGTGGGATTGTGGAATTAAAACAGCTCCTGCAGACAACTTTTCCACAGGAGGGGCTCGAGAGACACATCAACTCCATGACTGAACTCTGGGATACAGAGAGGCATCAAAGCTTCGGCAGGAGCTAAACAGTATTGTCATTTTTCCAGCAGGGGAGGGGAGGCGTGGAAGTCTTGATTTATCGTATTCCCTCCGTACTGAAGCCGGCCCATCAATCAGCCCCTTCAGGCTCAATGGGCCGGGGCCCTGCGGGTTCTCTGGCTCCCCAGCTCTCCCAGTGTGGGATCAAAGAGACGGAGGCACCGTTGCCGCGGCGACCCTTGTTGCCGCTTCCTGTTGTTCCAGATGTCTGCCGGTGTATCACCATACAGACCAGCATTGTCCCATATGGAGGCAAAGGGGACTCTTTCAGGAACCACCTTGAAGACAGAGTGCTCTCCCTCCACCCCACCTGCTTTCGAAAGCTGCTCTTCTGCCTTACAGTTTTGGCAGCTTCTCGCAAACGGATTCTCAGCTAGTTTGAAAGATTGCCCACTTCCCGATGGCTTAACAGAACCCGATTTCTCCTTGTTTTCTATGGCTGCAATCTACACCTTGCATTTATTTTTTATTTTTTCAAAAAATATATATATAAGAAGTTGTATACCACCCTTCATCCATAGATCTCAGGGTGGTTCACAGCATAAAAAATACAAGATAAAAACACAAAATACATAATAAAACAAGAACAAAACAAACCAATAACTCACCCCCACCCTCAAGCACATTCAAAAGGATATAGGATGATAGTCAACCAAAGGCCTGGTTGAAGAGGAACGTTTTTGTCAGGCGCTTAGAGGTGTATAATGAAGGTGCCAAGCGCACCTCCCTGGGGAGAACATTCTGGATTCAGGAGCTACTGCAGAAAAGGTCTGCTCGTGTGTTTAAAGGCCTGTTTAAATGATGTTCCCTCCTGCACCACCAAAGAATAGTAGAAACTAGTTTACATCCCACAGAGCTACAATTCCCAGCACTCTTAGCAAACTACAGCTCCCAGGATTCTTTTGGAGAAGATGTGGGCTTTAAAGGCATGGTGCGTGTGCAGCCCTAGGCTCCTAATCCCCCCCAAAAAACAGTGCTGTTCATTCATCCATCCATTCATTCATTCAATAAAGCACCATAATTGTTCGTGGGACTTTGCAGAGCACAGGAGGCCCAGTCCCTGCCCTGAGGAACTTGCAATCTGAAGCCTGACACAGGAGAAAGAGAGGAAATCACATGCAGTGAATTACTTTGTGCTTACCTAGACAGGCAGTAGCCAAATTTAACAAGAGGGACCTGGAGATGTATTGTCTACACGGACTGGCAGCAGGCATCTGGTGTTTCAGACGGGATATTCCTAGTCCTACCTGATTTGGGATTGAACCTGGGACCTTCTTCTGCAAGCAGAGCAGGTGCTCTACCACTAAGCTATGGCCCTATCCCAAGAGAGATCATATACGTGCTGTTACCCACCACAGCAAAATGGAAACACCCCTTCCTCTAGGTACAGGGTTTTGCTATTATTGTTCTATATCAGGCCTGGTCAACCCAAAAGCTTCATTCCTGCTGCTGCTTTTATTCCGTCCCACACATGAGCATGGTTCTGAGTTCATAATACACACATACCTAGGTAACTGACAGGGCTACAGATTATGAATTTCTGAGGGCAAGCCCTAGGAGCATAGGGAACCGCCTTATCCTGAATCAGGTCACTGCTCCATATAGCTCAGTACTGTCTGCACTAACTGGCAGCATCTCTCCGGGGTTTCTTTCCCCAGCCTTACCTGGAGATGGTGGGGATTGAACCCATGACATTTCTGCATGCAGAGCAGATGCTCTACCACAGATGCTTTATGGGCCTTCCCTTGGAAGTCCCTATATCTAGTAGAAAAGGCAGATTTCTAGCAATACCATTGCAGGTCACTCCTGCCCACTCCGCAAACAGAGCAGCAATTCTAAAGGTGAAGCAGACCTAAATCCTTCCCACGGAGGGTAGGATTGGGCTTGGGTGAGGCAATGGGGAAGCCAGGTGGCTAATTGGCTGTCACACTCAGGGAGTGTGTGATGACCTGGAAAATGGCAGCATTTTGACCTATGACCTCTTGGGACGTGTAAACTATTTCCAGGTCAATAGAGGGGAGGAATGGTGCATGGTTTTTTTTATTGGAAGGGTAAGAGGAGATGGTCATTTGAGACCAAACGTGCCTTGGTAGCTGTTAACATGAGAGTGGAAGGGCATTTGTTACTGTTGTTCCAATGGATGTATTGTTTTGCTGTGTTTTCCTATGCTGCACTGATTATTTTTTCAACAGGAAACCAGAATATGAACAACTAAACTAATAAATGTATCAGCTATTACTTATTATCAGCATTAGCATCATTAGCCACTGGCTGCTGTAATTAAGAGCTGAAATGAGAGCGCTCACCCCCCAATTCAACACTCAGTTGATAGGTGGAGAATCTGAGAAGCTGCCTTGATTCTGGGTAGGAGACAAATTGCTTACCACTGGAAAGGGCCGCAACTGAGTGGTAGGATACCTGCCCTGTATGCAGAAGGTCCTGGGTTCAATCCCTGGCGTTTGTAGGTAGGGCTAGGACAGTCTCCAGGTGGACACCCTGGAAAGCTGCTGCCTGGGGCTGATGGGAGTTGTAGTCAAAAACATCTGGAGGGTGCCAGGTTGGTGAAGGCTGTTACGAATTTATATACCAGTTTTATATCAAGGCATGCCCCTACCTGACATTTCCAGAAATTTAGTTTTGTTGACATGCTGCAGATGTGCTGTGAGCCCTTCTTATAGCTATCATTCTTCTTGGGGAAGGGAATGAACCAAAACCAGTGTAAACTGGTAGGTGGGTGTTCTGGGGGGCAGGGGGCATTGGCAGGTGCGTTCTGCAACATGTCAACCAATGCAATGACAGCTCCTTAATGGTGTGTTTATGTTGGACTGTCCAGACATCATTCCACTTTATTAGTTGTTCTGCAATGCTTACCCGACGTCACCACTTTATTGCCATTGGGGGGGGGGAGCAACTCTCATGCTGCAGCACGACGAAAGTGAGATGAAAAAGAAACCCAGACGTTTTGTGGTGAGCAGGAGACTCTTAATCTCAGGGACGTGGGTTCAAGCCTCACGCTGTGCAAAATATTCCTGTGAAAGATGGACTCTCGTGCTCCCTTCCAACTGTACGATTCTAGGATTTCAGCAGGAATTCACAAGGCACGCACCGAATGGACACGGAGCAGTATGCCCGCCCCCAAGATTTTGCAGGCGCAAAATGGTATGGAAAGTGGGGGCCACGCTTAACCACCCCAATCCCATCATGAGCACAAATTGTCATGAAGGCCTGACGAAAGGGACATCTGGGGGGGGACCCTCTGTGCAACAGGGACAATGTATTATTTGCTCATCCACTTTTTCTCGAAGCTTTGGTGTCCTCTCTCATTCCCAATCCCCTCCCCACCACACACACCACCACGCTCCTCTCTCTTTCCCTCCCTTCTTCTTCAATGAATTTAAGTGTGAGAAAAAATTTTGTCCAGAAAGTAAGGGGGGGATGCAACCCACCCTCTCTTTTCCTCGATGCCACCTCCCGATACGCTGTTCCAAGCATCGCGCTAATGAGCGTTATTCTTTGCAGATTGCCGGGGGTGTTGGAACCTTTGCCGCTGCGGCGCGGTTAACAATCGGAGCTGTCAGCCTGGCCGAGTCCACGGTTAAAATATCTGAGAGCTTTTGTCGAGGGGATGGGAACTTCAGACTTAACAAATGCGTTGTTATTTTTCTGGGGGGCGCTCTCTTTTTTGGCCCGGGGGGGGGGGAGGAGGAGCGGGGAAGGAATGCACAAGCTGCCCCCACCCTCCCAGTTCATTCCTGAGACCACCTAAAGAAAGAGATTTCTGTGGCACTGCTGGGAAGCTCTGCTCCACAGATTTGGAGATTTGGAAAAGACAACAGATTTAGATATTTGGAAAAGGCAGTTGCAAGGTCTTTGGATCCATCCATGTCCATATATATAGCTAGATCTTGTGCAATAAACTACGGAGGTTGAAGCAAATAGCTGGTTTCATTTGACCAGGCCTTTTGCAATATTTTTATTACTTTTGGGTCCCACTCTTCCTCTGATGAGCTCAGTTTGATTCCCTCAACCATCTAGCGAATTTGGTTGAGAGACAGCAGCGGGTCAAAGCAGTGCCGTTTACAGAATTTTGGGCCATGGGCAGGCGAGAGGCTTTAAATGATTTTCCCCGAGTGGACCTGACACCACTGTCCACTGAGTCTTTTTGTCTCAGCCCCACTTCAGAGAGGGAGCAAGCCTCTCTCACAGTGCTAGAACTCAGTGGAGGGGGGGGAGCCACCCCATAACTCAGAATGTTGGGACATTTTTTCAGGAGAGAAAAAAGAAAGTACTTAATCACACGCAGCACATAGTTAAGCTGTGGGATTTGCTCCCCCTAGAACTAGCGATGGCCACCGACTCGGATGGCTTTCAAAGAAGACTTGACAAATCCCTAGAGGATAAGGCTATCAACAGCTACTAGTCATGATGGCTATGCTCTGTGTCTACAGTCAGAGGGAGCATGCCTCTGAATGCCAGTTGCTGGGGGGGGGGGTCACAAGGGGAAAGCGGGGTGTTGCACTTAGATCCTGCTTGCTTCCCACAGTGGGCGTGTGGTTGGCGAACAAGATGCTGGCCTTGGTGGGCTTTTGGCCTGACCCAGCAGGACTCTCCTTAGGCTCTGACGCTCTTAATTCTACAGAGGGCCAGCCGAATGCAATACCCACCTAACCTATGTACAGAAGCTGACTGAACAGCAGTTGAATCTCATTTCAGCACTGGTGACAGAATAGCATCTTCCAGCACACCTGAGGCACCAGCCCAGATCAGAGAGCACAGGAGAGGCCTTGTGTCAACAGAAGATAATGACCTGAAGCTGTGTTATATCAAGTCAAAAAAATAGTCCATCTAGCTCAGTACTGTCTACACTGACTGGCAGCAGCTTTATAGGGTTTCTGGCAGTGCTGTCTCCCAGTGCTACCTGGAGGTGCCAGGAATTGAACCTAAGATCTTCTGAATACAAGGCAGACATTCTACTTTGAGCAACGGGTAGGAGGCAGGAATCTGTTAATTTCATTTTCCTTCTAGTTTTTCTGCTCATCAGTTCTCAACATTTTCAAATCCATTTGTTTGTGTGTGTTTTTTTAAGGTCATCAAGAAATTTCATGGGCATTTAAGTGCAAATTTCTCCTAATATAAACATGTTTGTATGCAATTTTGCTTATATACACATTTTTGCAAAATGATTTTCCCTAACATGCATTTTTATATGTTGATTTCACTAATATACACATCTCTAGGCTTACTCTGCCCCAGAATATGTATTTTCATGCTCATTACTTGGCTGGAGAACTGCTCTGCAAAATCTGGAGAAGTGCAACTGTCAAAGTATGCTTTTGGAAGTTTGGGTGTTACTCGGCCCTGCGAAAGAGGGATTTGCATGGGGTTAAGACAGAAGGGACATGGGTGGTGCTGTGGTCTAAAGTTCACAAAGCCTAGGGCTTGCTGATCAGAAGGTTGGCGGTTCGATTCCCCGCAACGGGGTGAGCTCCTGTTTTTTTGGTCCCAGCTCCTGCCAACCTAGCAGTTTGAAAACATGCCAGTGCAAGTAGATAAACAGGTACCGCTCCAGCGGGAAGGTAAACAGCATTTCCATGCGCTGCTCTGGTTCTCCAGAAGTGGCTTAATCATGCTGACCACATGACTCGGAAGCTGTCTGTAGACAAACGCCGGCTCCCTTGGCCTATAGAGCGAGATGAGCGCCCCAACCCCAGAATCGTCCGCAACTGGACCTAATGGTCAGGGGTACCTTTACCTTTGCCTTTAAGACAGATAGTATGAGGTGCCTCCAGATTCCCAGACAATTCCTGTACCTTTAACCTTTCAGTTTACTTCTCTATAGTCCAACATAGCTCAGTTGGTAAAGTATGAGACTCAGGGATGTGGCTTTGAGCCCCACATTGGGTAAAATATTCCTGCATTGCAGGGCGTCCCTTCCAACTCTACAATTCTATTATTCTATTTCTTTGTTCTTTAAAAATGATACGTCCTAGACTGCATCCTGTTTACAACTTCCTCCTCCTCACACTTTTCTCTTGCACCTCAAGATGGGAGGTCATCTTTAACTATCCTCTGAGACAACAAAGGAGCAAACATAACTACCTTGTTCTTCTCCAGACTAGCTAGACTAGAACAAGAAACTCTTCTATCCATGTTATGTTTTTCCTACTTTATTATTTCCTTGCCTACAAGCATCTCTGTATGTGTGATTGCAACAAGAAAAATCTCTCTAACCAAGATTCACTAGACTAACGTTGCACCTTTTGAAAGGGCTTCAATAGGTATTTGGACACTGTTATTCCAATAGAAGGGACGCTTGCCCATAGGTAAATGCTGGGCACATGACCTGGAAAAACTGTCTGCGGACAAACGTTGGCTCCCTCGGCCTGTAAAGCAAGATGAGCGCCGCAACCTCAGAGTCGTCCGCAACTGGACTTAATTGTCAGGGGTCCTTTACCTTTTTATCCCAATAGATGGCTGTGTTTTGGTTCATGCATTATTTCAGAAAGTACAAATTAAATGTATCTGAATAAAATTGGTCTCCCAGTCCCTTGCAACGGCCTTTCACTTCAGGCAGCAAAGTGTCTTAGGTCAACCAGAAAGAAGAGTTGTTTGTGGCCGTGATCATTTGGTCTGCAAGATGGCTATGTGTCCTGCTTTGCAAAGCACAATCCTCTGTTTGAAGGGGGTTCAAGTCAAGTCCTCCCCCATGCCCAAATGAGTCCTAAGAAGAGAGAGCAGCAGGGGTCTCAAAGCTGCCCATCAATAGCTCCTGGACAGCAGGCTGAGCAAGCGCACAGATCATCCCTGCATTAGCCCATTAGGAGAAGCACAGAACCAGGAACTCAGTGCAAGTACACCCTCTCCCCTCCTGCAGTTTCCACAACTGGTGATCAGAAGTATAATGCCTCCAGCCTTGGAGGCATCTGTTCTTATTTTAAGTTATAGTCATTGGGTTGTGCCCGATGTTGACCCTGCTCAGATAAAACCCACAGAAATTAATGGACATGGGTATTTTAGGTCTGTTAATTAGAATTGGTCTACTCCAATTTGGATTTTGTTGGATGCAAACAACCGATGGTTTCCAAAAGCTGTATCAGTCCATATAACTTAATACATGCAAAAGTTACGCAGTTCTGTGCCCTCTTTTTTGAGCGACAGGTTTCCTCTTTTTTTCGACGATACTTAAGGGACCACCCTATTGTTCTGATGAAAGAGGCATTACAAGCACACACCGGGGGCTTAGGAAGCTCCTGTAAGTTTGCCTGTGAAAAGTCCTTGTGACAATCCATGAGGGATGTGTGTATGGATTTTTTTTTCCCTGGGGGGTGGGGAGCACCTGATTTCATCTTCCCTGCTATCTCTGACTCACTGCTTTCCTCCCAAAACATAGTCTCCATCCGGCCCTAGCTGGGTTTAATGTCGCTGCTCCCCCCGCCCCCTCAACATTGTCTTCCACGGCCTTTTACCCTCAAGTCCGCCACTCCTCTTCCCTGCTCAGTTTTGTTACTCCAGAAATAAGGGAATCAGTTTTCCACCACCCTTACATTGAAGGATTAAAAGCCCTCATGACTGAAGCATTAAGTGTTGGAAACAGTGGCTTTTCTATTCTTTCATGCTACCCCTTCTCTCTCTCTCTCTTTTGGCCTATCTCGGCTAAGACGAAGGCCTCTGTTCACCCTTCAGAAAAGCCCCCTCCTCATTCACGGGGTCTTGAATGAAGTGGCTCTCAATTAAAAGTTTCCCATTGACGCCGCCTGAATGAGACCTTGCTGGGGAATTCATCCCACTGAATGGGCCCTGGCCTTCGTGAAATCTGAAGGGGCCAATAGATTTCCCACAATATTTGTACATCGTCCATTGTGCCCATTTTTCCCTCCAGTGAACCAGAAACAGTTAACACATCCGCTCCCGGAGGGCTGGGCGCGGATGCTTGTTAAGAGGCCCCGGCCGGTCCCATGAGCCTGTCAGGAGAACCCCCACCCTGCTGGCCCACGTCCCCATACAGAAGGGACTTACAGCCAGTTCTTAGCAGGGGCGGATGATAATAACCACCTGCTTACATTCATTCTGTGCGGAGGCCAAGATTAAGCGCAAACGCCACTGGGTAAGTGGAGGGGCCAGAGGGGAGGTGGGAGGCTGGAGCTACTCTCAGCCGCAAGCCTGCATCTTTTGCCCCTGGAAGTGTTGTTGGAAGTTTTCCCCAGAACCACATTTATGTTTCCCAAGCTGAACTGGGTAAACCATGATCCCAAATCCTCCACAGAGAGCACCCAAGTCAAAAGGGGTTTCTCTAGCACGTACAACACCTGCTACACAGCTTCTTAAAAGTTGTTGGTGTGTGCCTTCTATCAGCTTTGGCTAGTGGCCCAATTGTGCCCCTGTCTGTACAGCTATTCCCCTAACTTCTGTTGTCTACATTCTGATAACCTCTAAATTAGTTTACTGCAATGTGTTATAGGTGGGGCTGCCTTTGAAGATGGTTTGGAAACTTCAGCTGATGCACGATTCCGTGGCCAGGTTGCTCACCGAGGCAAGACAGTCTGATCACATAACACCAATCCTGGCCTGACTGCACTGACTGCTAATCAGCCTCTCTGGGCCCAATTCCAAATGCTAATTTTGAGGTTATATAAAGCCTTATGCAGCTGAGGACCCCAATACCTCAAGGACCGCCTCTCCCCATATGAACCAACCTGGAACCTGTGATTTGAGACCCTTCTCCATGTGTCCTCTCCACAGGAGGTCTGGAGGGTGGAAATGAGAAAACACCTTTTCCGTGGTGGCTCCCACTTGCACCCCTGCCAACATTTTTCTGATGAAAATAGGGACATCCTGTTGAAAAGCAGGGGATAAAATCAGAAACCAGGGCAGCTTAATTCTGGGACTGTCCCTGGAAAATCAGGACAATTGGAGGGTATGCATTTGTGGAATGCTCTCCCCAAGGAGGTTTGCCTGTTGCCATATTAGTCTAATTGTAGTTCCCAGGCAAAACCTTTCCTTTTTTATCCACCCTTAGTTTAAATAATTTTAAAGTATTTGTGGTTTCTTTTGATGCAGTAGGATTTACAAGACCTGCCTTTTATTTATATAAATGCAGTATGGGGTTTGATGTTGTTGTTTTTTTAAAAAAATGGTTTCATTGAAATTGGTTTAAGTAATTCCACTGTGCTTATAAGTCACTTTGAGACATTTTTATAAGTAAAGTGACTAAAACAACAAACAACAACAACAACATTGTGTATGCCCATATTGCAGTGGTAGAACCCCCTCTGTCTTCATTTAGGCGATAGCAAAATACATTGTCCTGAAACCCTGGGGAGCTGCTGCCATTCAGAGAAGACAGCACTGAGCTAGATCGATCAAACAATCTGCCCTGGTATGAGGCATCTTTAAAGCACATTTGAGACACATTGTTTTCCTCAAATAAGTTTGGGGCACTCTAATCTATTCATCATGGGGTTACAATTCCCAGCAGCCCTTAACAAACTGCAGTGCCCAGAATTCTTTGGAGGGAAAGAAAGTGCCTCAAATGTGCATCAAATGTTTAGTGTGTAGACAGCTATTGCCTCAAAGCAGGGCTTGCAGCAGCCTTAATCCCTGCCCTCACCTATGCTCTGTATCTACTGCATGATTGGCAGATTGAGTTTTGTGCTTCTAGGGTGCCCTCTAGGCGGCACTGCCAGTATGGTCAGCTGACCTCAATGGCCAATCCCTGTTGACCAGGCCCTATAAAGCCACAGCCTAACATATCGATCATCAATTTTGAGAGTGCCTATGTGCTTGGGACGCCCTTCTCCCCTCCCTGTTCCTGTTTACATAGGAAATAAAAGCAGACCAAACAGCGTGAAAACCTCCCTTGCAGGATCAACCTTGAGGTTTTTATGATTGAGCCAGACATTTTTTTGTGCCAGTGCAATTGCCCACACGGGTGTACCAAGTGTCAATCAAGACACCCTCAAGGGTGAGCATCACTGACTTGGGCCACTCAAGAAGTAAGATTCAAATGCTAGACCAGTCAGGTTATGTACAAAGAACAAGGAGGAGATGAGACTATGTCCTTTGTCTCAGGCTGAAAAATGACTTGTGCCGGCTCTGGGTTTCTGACTCCCGCCAGTGTGGTGTAGTGGTTAGGAGTGGTAGACTCATAATCTGGGGAACCGGGTTCGTGTCTCCGCTCCTCCACATGCAGCTGCTGAGTGACCCTGGGCTAGTCACACTTCTTTGAAGTCTCTCAGCCCCACTCACCTCACAGAGTGTTTGTTGTGGGGGAGGAAGGGAAAGGAGAATGTTAGCCACTTTGAGACTCCTTCGGGTAGTGATAAAGCAGGATATCAAATCCAAACTCTTCTTCTTCTTCGTCATCATCATCATCATCATCAGTGGCAGAGTTATGTTCTGATGTGATGCAAGAACCCACAAGGCACGTGGCAAGGCTAGCTGAAGGTTGCTAGACCATTGGGAGCTCTGAGTGAGCAGTGTGCTCCAACAAAAGTTGGGAACAGACTGAGGCCTCTTGCATCTGTCCCCAGATGACCTTCTCCAGCTCCATTCCCTTCAGAGAACTTCAGAGCTTTAAAAAGCTACCCGTGTGGCCTGAAGATGGGCACACCTTCTTCGTTCGATAGCCTCCTTCCTGGTGTGCTCCTGGAACGTCTGAACTAGTGATGTGTGGTGAGAGACCTCCTATTCTTCAGGCTTGGGGGAAGGTGACTGAGAGGGTCCAGGCTCTGGCCATATAGGCCCTGGTGGTCTGGGAGGTTGTGCCAGGAGTTCTTGTCCAAACATCTCAGGCTCACTGGCTTCCCTGTCTTCTGTAGTCAGCTCTGAGCCCTGGCCCAGTTCTGGCTCCCCTGCAATCTCCAACTCTTGCGTCCAGATCACTGCTGGGTACAGGGGTCATGACAAGCAGCAGCAGAATGACTGGACAAAGTAGATCCTGACATCATGAAATCTGCCTGTCCCCTCAGCTTATCTAGTGTGTCTGAGCTGGACAACAGTCCTCTCTCACTACACTAGAACTCAAGGACACCCAGTGAAGATGAATGAAGATGAAATGAAGCTGGAAGATTCAGGACAGACAAAAGGAGGTACTTACCCACACGTTGTTGTTGTTCAGTCGTTCAGTCGTGTCCGACTCTTCGTGACCCCACGGACCAGAGCACGCCAGGCACGCCTATCCTTCACTGCCTCTCGCAGTTTGGCTAGACTCATGTTAGTAGCTTCGAGAACACTGTCCAACCATCTCATCCTCTGTCGTCCCCTTCTCCTTGTGCCCTCCATCTTTCCCAACATCAGGGTCTTTTCTAGGGAGTCTTCTCTTCTCATGAGGTGGCCAAAGTACTGGAGCCTCAACTTCAGGATCTGTCCTTCTAGTGAGCACTCAGGGCTGATTTCTTTGAGAATGGATAGGTTTGATCTTCTTGCAGTCCATGGGACTCTCAAGAGTCTCCTCCAGCACCATAATTCAAAAGCATCAATTCTTCGGCGATCAGCCTTCTTTATGGTCCAGCTCTCACTTCCGTACATTGCTACTGGGAAAACCATAGCTTTAACTATACGGACCTTTGTCGGCAAGGTGATGTCTTTGCTTTTTAAGATGCTGTCTAGGTTTGTCATTGCTTTTCTCCCAAGAAGCAGGCGTCTTCTAATTTCGTGACTGCTGTCACCATCTGCAGTGATCATGGAACCCAAGAAAGTGAAATCTCTCACTGCCTCCATTTCTTCCCCTTCTATTTGCCAGGAGGTGATGGGACCAGTGGCCATGATCTTAGTTTTTTTGATGTTGAGCTTCAGGCCATATCAAGACTTACCCACACAGCATATAGTTAAACTATGGAATCCACTGCCATAAGATGTAATGGAGGATAAAGCTGGCAGTGGCTGCTGGACACAATGCTGTATTCTCCCTCCACCGGCAGAGGCAATCTGCCTCTTAATACTAGGTTGCTGGAAATCACAAGGGAATGTTCTTGTGCTGCGGTCCTGGTTTTGACATTCCCAGGGGCATCAGATTGTGAGAACAGGAAGCTGGAGTAGATAGGATTTTGGCCTTATCCAACAGGGTTCTCCTTAATGTTTTTAGGTAACCTGGAGGCTATGGGGTAAGCTAGTAGCCAGGAATGAACCTGGGAGGCAGGTTTGTGGAGCAATCCAGAAATCAGGAACATGTTAGAGCTCAGTAAGACTAACAACATGAATTTCAATAGGGACAAATGTAAGGTTGTAGGCAGGAATAGCCAGCTACACAAATATAAGATGGGGAACATCAGGCTTGCCAGTAGTACATGTGAAAAAGATCTAGATGTCTTAGTAGAGCACAAGCTTAACATGGGTCAAGAGTGTGATGCAGCAGCAAAAAGAGTGAATGCTATTTTAAGCTGCATCAACAGAAGTATAGTGTCCCAATTAAGGGAAGTAATAGTACCTCTCTATTCTGACTTGGTCAGATCACACTGTGTTCAGTTTTGGGCACGAAAATTTAGGAAGGATATTGATAAGTTGGAATGTGTGCAGAGAAGGGCGACCAAGATGATCAAGGGTCTGGAAACCAAGCCTTATGAGGAATGGTTGAGAGAGCTGGATATGTTTAGCCAAGAGAAGACCGAGAGGAGATATGATAGCCATCTTCAAATATCAAGAGGGCTGTCACGTGGAAGTTGGAGCAGTGGCTTCTCACCAGCCCTGCTCCATGCTGTCAGCATGGGTTTTGCCTGGCTAAAATGACCAATGCTTGCCTAGATGGAGGAAAGAGAGGGGTATGTATATGAATGTGTGTGTGTTGCACGGCTGGAATGTAGCCCATTGCTCCACCCACTTCTGCCTCCAGTCCCACCTAGAAGATCATGCAAGAGGGAATGCGGCCCTCAGGGTGGAAAAGGTTATCCACTCTGGCTCTGAAAGATGAAAGAAAGTTTTGTTCTGGTTTTGAACTGAGTTAGCAGAACTCATAGTTGCCAATTCTTCCCTGGCAAAAGAAAAGAAAAAAGTCTGCTGAATTTCTGTTTGCCCACACCGCTTGCTTCCACTTCTGGTGTTCCCTTCTGTGCCACTGCTCAGCCTCTTTCTTATTCTGTTGAGTTATGCCCAGCTAAGCCTTCCATAAACACCTCCGAGGTTCATCTTCTTCTGAGGGACAAAAGCGAAAAGCATGTCCTGGCCAAAGAGAGGTTGTTTTCACAAACCCCCGAGGTCAGGGCTGACATTTGTCGTTCCAAAATTGGACAGAAGGGTGGGGACCCCCATCACTCACGGAGCTGAGTTTTGCTGGAGCACCCCATCTGAGCCTTTTGTTTCTCCTTTTGGGAAGACACAATAGGTCAGGTCCTGACCCCTGTTGTCGCTGCAAACTCTACCTCTTTTCTTCCCTTTTGAACGTGGACAACGGGAAAGTCTGTCAAAAGGTGGAGCGCGTGACCCCCCAACCCATGGACAATAAGGTAGGTCAGTGACCTCAACACGGTACACACAGTTGGCTCTTTGTTTCTAGGTCATGCCAAAGTCCTCTGTGGGTGGGTGCTTCTGGATGGAAAAAAGGCAGAGGGGACACTCTCTTTAGAAAGGTTTAGCTTTCTGCTTTAGTTCCCTCTTGATAAAGACAAGGCATGGTTTACAAGGCAAGAGGCCTGTTGCCGGCATGCAGGCAAGACCTATTTGGAAGGCTGTGCAACATCTGGAAACCACATTGGGGAGATATAAATGGGGTTGGGGGAGGGGAGAGAGGGGTTCAGGGCTAGGGATGGAGAATGCTGTCCATTTCAATTTCTCGTTTTACCAGTCTTAAGTTCAGTTCTCTACATATACACATCCGTTTGTGATTTCTAAAATAAGTCTTTGTGAAAATTCGTCACCATACACACATTTTTGCAGGCAGTTTCCCCTAATACAATGCATTTTATATGTTCTTTTTACTAATACACACACATTTATGCACACTTTCCCTTAATATACACATTTCTGGGCCCATTCTTTGGTTGGAGAACAGCAGCACAAAACCTGTAGAAGAGTGAATTTCTCATGAAAACTGTGTTTCCATTTGCACATTGTCTCAGGAAGTGTGAATTAGGTAGGTTCGTATTAAAATCCTAACTGAAACAAATTTCTCCTCCCTCCTGAGCCCAGGTACATCTGTTCAAACTGTGGAAGGATCCCACAGCAATATCATTCCTAGGACACTTCCAAACTCTGGCTATTTCCATATAAGATTCAATCACATACCAGTAAATTCAGGTTACCCAGTAATCACTGATTGGGAGGTCTTGCGCAATAACCCCCCACACTCCCAAATATTGAACTTTCTCGTGTAAGGAAAGTGATAGAGAAACAAGCTGGAACGTATGAAGGAGACCCTGCAGCAGCTTTTTTTTTTTTTTAAAAAAAGTGCATTCATAATATTTTGTGTTTATGATGCTATCAAGGTGGTCTCACATGTGATCCTGCTTTCAGTAATGTTTGTGCCTGCAAAAGTTTCGGGGCTGTCATCACACATTTCCAATCAGTAACTTGTAGCTGAATCCATACACATACACACACACACACAAACACACACACACACACACACACACATCCCATGAAGGTTCTGGTCCTTGTCCCGCTTTTGTTGGTCTGTAGCCCCTTCAAACAGGAATAGCGTGGTGGCATTGGGCAATGGGCAAGCATCGCAAGCAAGTTATTCCACTGCTAATGCACTGTTGTTGTGTCAATAACATGTCAAATCAAGAAGAGTATGTCATCATAGGCAGAGGCCCATCTAGTCCAGCATCCTGTTCTCAAAGTGTCCAACCTGAAGGCTCCAGAAATGCCACATACAGGGCTTGAGGTCAATGGCAATTCTCCCCACTTGTGATTTCCAGCAACTGGTACAGAGACACTCTGTCTTCAACACCAGCAGCCCCACTAGAGGCGGACAATTAGAAGCAATTCCTTTAAAAGGGGGGGGGGAGAGAAAATGCCCCTTATTTGTCTACATTCCTAGCTCTGCCCCTTTACTGCTGGGCTCTGCTCCAAAGCCCACCCCACATATCAGATTTTTCACTTTCTGGAGTTGGCAACCAGTGACATCACCCAGCCTCACCTAATTACATCACTGTAGAAGCACACCTAGAGACTCTGGCAAGCTCCCCAATTGCTGCATCTTCAGATTCAGTGGGTATGAGACCTCATAGAGAGACAATTCCAGCTCAGGGTTGTTGCCTTTAGAGAACTTTTTTTTTTTTGTAGTGGGGGAGGCATTTTTTTCTACCTGCAGAGGACACATCTCAGGCCTCATGCTGCAACTGCACCGATGCAGCCCCCTGAGGTTCTCTGAGATGCCCTATTGCACTATTTAGAACAGAGTTTCCCAACCTTGGGTCTCCAGCTGCTTTTGGACTACAGTTCCCATCATCCCTGACCACTGGTCCTGCTAGCTAGGGATGATGGGAGTTGTAGTCCAAAAACAGCTGGAGACCCAAGGTTAGGAAACCCTGATCTAGAATCATGGTTGATGCTGCCACTTGGCCACACTGCCAAGGGCTGGGCTGGTGTCAGCATCTGGCATCCTTGGGCAGCTGATGGGGCCTCAGAAACTTGGCAGGGCCAACAGTGGGACAGGAACATAGGAAGCTGCCTGGTACTGTGTCAGGCAACTGATCCATCTAGCTTAGCATGGGCTATGCTGACTAAGAGAAGCCCCTCAGTGTTTCAGGCAGAGGACATTCCCGGTCCTACCTGGAGATGCTGGAGACTAAACCTGGGGCCTTCTGGATGTGCTCTTATCACTGAGCCTTCAAAGGCATAGGAAGCTGCCTTATACGGAGTCAGAATAATGATAATCTAGCTCAGTGTTGTCAACATTGACCAGCAGCGGCTCTCCAGGATTTCAGGCAGGGGTCTATCCCAGCTCTACATGGAGGAATTGAACCTGGGACTATCTGCATGAAAAGCAGGTGCTCTGACACTAAGCCCTGTCCCTTTCTAAAAGCCTCAAGAACAGGTTGTAGGGCTCCGTTCTAGGGGCGGGGGAGGATCCTGGCTCAAAATATATCCCACCACAACTGCTTTGAGCTGCTTTGCCTCAAAGCCTCACTTGGTGCCCTTAGATCTCCTCATCAAAACTGAAGCCAGGGGAGGGAATTCCCTATGAGAATTGCAACTCAGAGCAACCCCTCTCCCTCCTAAATCTCAGCCTCACCCTGGTTACTCCGGCAGCTGCAAAGAAACACAACCTTGCTACGTTCCACTGTCATAAAAACACAATAGCATTTGGCTGTCCGAGAAGGGCAAACCCTAACCCTCACTGGCTCCCCTGAGGTTATGAAAAGGGGGTGGGTTGTTGTTGTTTTTACAAAAAAAAAAGCCTCCAGTCCTCATTGTGTTCCCCACACTGCAGTTTCCAGGGAAACAGGCCCCGTCCAGGCATCCTTCCTGCTGTGGTCCTTGGCAAGATACAGTATTGTAGGCGGCTGCTTCTCTTCTGTTTCCAGCTGCCACCCATGTGCTCCCAACAGGGCTGGAGAGGTGGAGATGGAACTGACACCATCTGGAATGCTCCCCCCCCCCAAACACACACTGCAAAAGGCATCCAGAATATATGACCTAATGCATTCAATAGCTGATGAAGAGAGGCAGGAGGAGAGGATATAGGGATACCCACTGCACACACATGACATTGTAGCATCCTCAGTTGTTGCTGCAGCAGCAATAAGTTGTACAGTCACATTTCCATACCATATGTTTAAAGAACATGGCTCCCTCTGCTGCAAGAATTATGAGAACTGTAGTTTACCTCTCACAAAGCAGCACCTTTAATAGACTAAGAACACAATAGCCTCCTGGATCTTGTGTTCATACGCAAGCAGAGAGTTTTCTTTTGCACTCAGGTCCTCCTTAGGAGCTTCCAAGGAGGCATCTGGTTGACCACCGTCAGAACTGTAAAGGATGCTGGCTCTTTTTACAATCTTATGTGATTCCTGAACACTCATACACTTAAGAACTCCATGCAAGTAGAAAACTAGCATAGCCGGGAAATGTTTTTTCCTTGGGTGCTGATTTTCTACTGACAGCGGGTGTTTTTCACATTCAAAAAATGGTCATCTGACACCTGCAGCCTGAAGCAGTATATATAGGATTCTACCAAGCTCTCAGGACCACCACATAGCCTTTTAAAGACCCAGCTCCTTTTGTACAACTTAACTTGCTTGCCTTTGTTTTGGGGGGAGCTGGGGCTGTTCCCAAGTCACCCAGCTGGGCACTTTAAAAGCTGAGGAGTCATTTAGCAGAGGAGGCATCAGCTAAGCAGCTTTGTCCGGCTTTCCGACGGGTGCCGCCTGCCCGCTTTTTCTCCTCCAAAAACACCCTTCCAGCAGCCCTCAGACCAGATGCTCTCTTTGTCATTTCTTTCTCATCCTTTGTCGCCTTGCAGAAGATTTATGGCCTCTGGACTGTGTTTTTTATTTTATTTTTTGCAACAACATGGGCTAATTTGGCCCCAACGGGTCAACCTGATCTGCCTCGGCCAACTGCACCTGAGACATGTTATTCCTCCAAATCTTTCTAGCCTCCAGATGACCAGGTCACAACAGCTTGAAAGCACTTGCAGTTTAATGAACTCAAGATTTATTCAAGTTCCTCTGGAGGTGATCTGAGAACACTGAGGGTTCTGTACAGGGCGCTGACAGCAGGATGTGCAAGCTCTACCCCTTTTGCAGTCATTTTAACTGGTTGTCGTAGCAAACAGTATCAAGGCTGGCCAGAAGTGTTGTGCAGTTGGTGAGAAATCCCAAGCTTAAGACCTCTCTGCCCTTCCCCTTCACCCCTGACCAGGCTGGTTGGGACTGATGGTAGTAGTAGCAGCAGCTCAATAAAATCTGGAAGTCTTTGTTAAGCATGGCTGATATAGAACCCAGGAAGACACCTTTACCAGGCAGGCTAATTTGCCTGTTAGTGGCTATCTAAGGAACTATCTTTCCCAGGGAATGTTGGAAACCACCTTATACTGCATCAGACTCTTAGACTCTCTAACTCAGTATTGTCTGCACTGACCACCAGCAGCACTCCAGGTTCAGAACTTTTAAGAAGAGCCCTGCTGAATCAGTCCAAAGGCCCATCTCGTCCAGCATCCCATTCTTGCAGTGGCCAACCAGATGCCTATGGAAAGCCTGCAAACAGGACCCAAGTGCAACAGCAACTCTCCCCACTTGCAGTTCTCGAAAACTGGCATGTTGTTTTCTGGAACATATACATTTTATGGAAATTTAGTCCCAATGTATACGTTTTTGTACACATTGCTTGGCTGGAGATCTGCATTCAAAATCCAAAGAAGTGTGACTTTTGAAATCATTTTTATTTGATTTTACAAATGTAAATTTATTACAATACCAAATAGATATCCATAAAAAGATGGGATGCAGGTGGTGCTGTGGTCTAAACCACTGAGCCTAGGGCTTGACGATCAGAAGGTCGGCGGTTTGAATCCCCGCGACGGTGTGAGCTCCCGTTGCTCAGTCCCAGCTCCTGCCCACCTAGCAGTTTGAAAGCACATCAAAGTGCAAGTAGATAAATAGGTACCGCTGCAGCAGGAAGGTAAATGGTGTTTCCGTGTGCTGCTCTGGTTCGCCAGAAGCGGCTTAGTCATGCTGGCTACATGACCCAGAAGCTGTACACTGGCTTCCTCGGCCAATAAAGCGGACAAACACCAGCTCCCTTGGCCTATAGAGCGAGATGAACGCCGCAACCCCAGAGTCGTCCACGGCTGGACCTAATGGTCAGGGGTACCTTTACCTTCACCTTTATCCATAAAATGAGATTTCTTTTAATCTTGAGACTTCCCCCCATCCCCTCCATGGGTCCTATTGCCAACATTTCCAACTGCGTATTATTTCATAGTCTATATTTTGTATCTATCCATATTGTCCATAGTATTTGTTACATTACAAATGAGATTAAAATCCTGCTAATGTTTTCATCCGCTTACAGTGGTCTCCTAACTAAATTATAATTTTTTCCCATTCTTTCTTAAACTTTCTTAAAGTTTTTGTCTCAGAAACCAAGATGACAAAAGGATGGATGTTTCAAGTTCTCCTCTTGTTGAGATTTGCACTGAAAGGCAAATTAAATCAAATTTCTCCCCCAGCCCTCCCTACAAGGGGAAACAAGCCACTCTGAATGCTTTGTGGAAGGCTACCTCTATGGGACACTCCGGCTGTGGGATCCCCACCATCAACACCACTGCACCCACAAAACACACACGCACTCACGGGCATCTATTGGCGGGGGAGATTCAGGACTGATAAAAGGAAGCACTTCTTCTCATGCAGCGCATAGTGCAACTATGGAACTCACTCCCACAGGAGACAGGGATGGCCATCGGCTTGGGTGGCTCCCAAAAGGATTAGAAAGTTTATGGAAGTAAATGCTACTGATGGCTATTAGCCATGATGACTGCTCTGCCTCCACAGTTGGGAGGCAGTGGTGCTTCTGAATACCAGTTGCTGGAAACAGGTAAGAAAAGGGGAGAGCTCTTGTGCTCAGGTCCTGCTTGCAGGTTGGTCACTGGGAGAACAGGATGCAGGGCTAGATGGGTCAATGGCCTGATCCAGCAAGGCTGTTCTTATGTTCGTATGTTAAGCTTATTCCGAGTCCCGTGGCACAAAAGAGGGAAAGAATATGACTCACTGGCCCGGTGGGAGTTTGGATGTCAACATTCTTTTGGCATTTCCACAACAGATAGAAAGCTGGGAAGTAGGGGTGGGGGGTGGGGGTGTAGGAGAGGCTCAGACTGGCAGCGAGATCAATGAAAAAGCTTTTGGACATGCCCCATTGATGCCATACCATCCTGTCCCCATCTGTCACCCTCTCTCCTCCCTCAGCCCATGAATGGGCACTAGGGGTGATGTGTGCATCACAAAAGAAGAGGTTCCAATTATGTTGTCATTTCCCCCCCACTTGCAAGATCCATCAAGTGGGGACAGGGACCATTCCGTGCCATGCCCAGCTTTTCTCAGGGTACCTCAGGACATGTAAGCTGCCTACTTAAAGCAGCAGGACCAGTCCAATTACGGAAAAGACAAAAAGGGGAGGAGGAGCCTTGGAAGCCCTGTGTTAATTGAAGTGGGGTTTCGCACTAATGAGGATTGAGTACAAGGAAGCGCAGGGGGGGAGGATGTTAAGGAGCCATTGAGGGCTTGTTCCCCCCCCCCCCAATACCTCAGCACTTCCCATTCCCCGCAGCCTCTGGCTCAGATTTTGACAAAGCCCCTTCCAAGCAAGAGGCCGAATGGTTGGTTGGCGTGCCAAGTGAAATTCCAGAGAAGAAAGCTGACCACTGTGCTAACACAAGGGCCTCTATTTGGAACACAGGATGCTCGCTGCCTTATACTGAGTCAGACCGTTGGTCCGTCTAGCTCAGTAATGCCTACACTGGCCGGCGGCAGCTCTCCAGGATATCAGAAGGGGGTCTCCCTCCCACCCCTACCTGGAGATGCTGGGCTGGGGGTTGAACCTGGGGTATTTTGCATGAGCACTGAGCTATGGCCCTTCCCTAAAGCACTGGGTGGGAAGCCACTTGGCAATCTTACATGTAGCTTACAGCAGGGGTAATGTGCTTAAAACATTTTCTATGCAGCAAAGCTCTGTGTGCCCGGTGCTATGCTATCTTTCGCCAGTAGGGGGAACAGTTGTATCAGTCTGGCTGAGAGTATCTGTCTTTTAGGGGAAGCTGAGTTTTAGCTTCATTTAATTTCTGTCCATGCTTTCCCCCGCTGCGCAAAGCATCTTACAATCAGGAAAGTTATTCATGGTCATGTAGACAATCATACTCACTCAGCCTTGGGTGCTGGTTCATGCAAAATGGCACCTTCACATGAGGGGTGTCCATCCACAAGCCCCCTGAGCATGCCTAAGGGGAGGCAGAGTGCATTAGATCATTGCACTGTAAAGATTTTCTATTTATCTATTTATTTGGGCTTTGCTTTTTTATTTTTTTATTTATTAAATCTCAAAGATATGCAGTAATTACAACAAGTTATTAAATTGTTGTTGTTCAGTCGTTCAGTCGTGTCACACATGCAATACCTTTTGATATGCATATATTAATATTTCCCCACCTAGAAAAGTTATTTTCAACAGTTATGTTAGATTTACTCCACATAAATTCAGTTAAGGAATTCCGCTTATCTTAAATCTTTTCTCTCTCTATTGCCTATCATCGCTCACTCTAATCCATTCTGGAAGTTTATATTTCATTGCTACTTCATCATTCCCCCCCCCCCCCTCTTAACCCTTTTAAAACTGATTTGGGGTTTTTCCAATGTCAAAATTCCAGCTTTGCCAAAGTGGTCATTTGCTACTGTGCCCACCAGGGGGCAGGATGACATAAACAAGGATAGATAGTTACCAGCATCCTGTGACTGGCTGGTTCAATCAAAGAATTCTATCCCATTTTAAAACTCAGAAAATTGCCAACATGCGAAATTCCACCCGACCATTACTCTCTCTTCCTTGTTTTGATACTGCTTCCTCAGCCAGATATTTGCTTTGTATACACCATACATTTAAAGCACATTCTCCCTCCCAAGAATTCTGTGAACTTTAGTATGTTAAGAGTGCTGGGAACTGTAGCTCTATGAGGCTCAAACTACAGTTCCCAGGATTCATTGGTGGGGGGGAGTCATGTGCTCTAAATGTATGGTCTGTACACAACCTTCTTTGCTGGGCCACTTCCAACAGCCTGCAACTGCTGTTGTTCAAGTCTAGGCCTGGTGTGACTTTTCTCCACCCCTTCTCTGATTTTTCTCCTGTTCCCTTATTCCCTTGACCCTCTGCTCAGGTTTCCCTCAGGCCCAGAGAGCCAGTGTGGTGTAGTGGCTAGGAGCAGTAGACTAGTAATCTGGGGAACTGGGTTCGTGTCTCCGCTCCTCCACATGCAGCTGCTGGGTGACCTTAGACTAGTCACACTTCTTTGAAGTCTCTCAGCCCCACTCACCTCACAGAGTGTTTGTTGTGGGGGAGGAAGGGAAAGGAGATGGTTAGCCGCTTTGAGACTCCTTAAGGGGAGTGAAAGGTAGGATATCAAATCCAAACTCTTCTTCTTCCTCTTCTTCTTCTATCACTTCCCATTAGTCAATTCCTATATGGCAGGGGTGAGGAAACTTTGGCCCTCCAGATGTTGCTGAACCGCAACTCCCATTGGCACTAACAAGCCTTGCCAATATTAAAACTATGGTACACTTTCTCTCCAGCCACCATGCCTCTGCTCTGAATACCTATTTCTTAAGCTCTCAGTCTTCTGGAATCCTCTTTCTATGCAGACTCTCAACCTTCCTTCTCCCCCAAGCAGCCGCACTGTCCAGTTCTGTAGGCACCTGAGTGTCAAGTCCTGAGCCCAAGTCCACCCAAGAGAACCTCCATGGAGCCCTTCAAAAACAACTACACACACAAAAGCTGTTTCTGCAGAGAGCTGGTATCAGCTGATGTAGGTGGACCAGGCCTGATGTGCAGTAAAGCTACACCCGCCTGGAATCGCTGGCTAGCTGGTTAAAGGGCCATCTCTTTGTTTTACTTTTTGGCCACCTCTTTATTTTGTCGCCTTTGGGGTTCAGCACAGCTGGGAGGAGCTGCAGGGGATTCATCCTCTCAGTCGGATTGTGGGTCCTCGGTGGCCACAATTACTTGCACGGGCGTGCTAAAGCTTCTGCATTCGCCAGCTGCCACCATGCAGCCACAGCCCATTTACATCCGCAGCAGGCAGGCAGGAGTGGTTTTTATTCAAGCTGAGGCCAACCGGAAGTCTAGCTAAAGAACTGTATAATGATGTTATAGGGAAAGGGGAAACACAGGCCAAATGCAGGGCTAGGGTTCCAAGTGTTAGTATTGGAAGGGACTGTGGCCCGGTGGTTGAGCACCTGATTTGCATGCAGAAGGTCCTGGTTCAATCCTGTACGTCTCCAGGTAGGGCTGGGAAAACCACCCTGCTTGAAACCCAGGAGAATTGCTGATTGCCAGTATGTACTGAGTTAGACAGGCCAATGGTATTCCTGTGTTGCCATCTGGTAAGGGAAGGGCCATAGTTCTGTGGCAGAGCATCTGCTCTGCATCATCATCATCACCACCACCTTTATCACCATTATTTATTGAATAAGGAGGGAGCCACAAGGAGGGAGCCACCACAGAAAAGGCTCATTCCTGTTTTGCCACCTCCAGACCTCTTGTGGAGGGGCAGACAAAGAAGGGCCTCAGATGATGACTGCAGGGTCTGGATTGCTTCAAATGGGCAGAGGCGGTTCTTAAGAAGGTCCCAGGTTCATTCCCTGGCACCTCCAGGTACGGCTGAGAAAGCCCTTTTCTGAGATCCTAGAGAGCTGCTGCTTGTAAGCACAGTCAAAACTCAGCTGGGCACAGCAATGAATAGGCTGAACTGACAGGAGGCATGTTCCTTTCCAAAGCCAGTGAGCCACCTGGGGCATCTTAAATGGGTCTGACTCAGCCCTCCCTCCCTTCCTCTTGCAGACACAGTGTTACGTCTCCCAGCCAATCCACCCACCCTTCCTCTCCCCACCTGTCTTTTCTTCTGCAGCTGTCTCCGTTTACAAGACTTCTGGCTCCCCAAACTCTCCCTGCCTGCGTGGAAAACCCATAAGGGGATTTGAGTACACTCTGCTCTTCCGGCTGCCCGGAAGGAGCAAAGGGTTGAGCTGCTGGGAGGAGAGAGGGGGCTGCCGGGGCGGGGACAGGAGAAAAGCAATTGAGCAAAGCGGAGGCATCTGCTGGAGAAGCAGTGGTGGGGTGGGGGGAAGAAACGCAGGACTTAAAAATTATGCCTCACATTTCCTCCTCTAAATTATGAGAGCTTGTAAACAAGAGGGAGCCCCGGCCCTCTGAGGTTTGCCATGTATAGAGCCAGTGGCTCGCAGATGCCATATGTGTGGTGTGCCATCTGCAGGAGATGGATTCTTTAAAGGGTATTTGGGGGTAGGGTTTTCTTTCCCCTCCCTTTTATTTGCGCCAAAGGTTGCTTCTGGTCTCTCATCACTTCCTCCGATGACATTAATAAAATACTTACATGCCTTCTGAAGCTAAGAAGAGACTTGCCAATGGCCCACCTAGTTCAGCATCCTGTTTTTGCAGTGGCCCCGACCAGATGTTTGTGGAAAATCCGCAAGGGGGGGGGGAACGAATGCAAGAGCAGTCTGCCCTCCTGCAGTTTCCAGCAACTGGATTTCAGAAGCAGCCATTGAGGCAGAGCATCGCAATCATGGCTAGTAGCCATCAATTGCCTTCTACTTCTGAGATCTCCTGCAGGCTGGTCTTTTATTGTGGGTGTATTCTGCAACCTACCTGTGACATGATGGTGATGAATTAATGGCAGATTTATTCCGCTTTAATTTGTTTCTGCAATGCAGTTGCCACCTATCCATTACAGTGTTGCCCTCTAGGATAACCTATTCAGCCCTTCAGGTATTGGAGAAAACTATCATGTGGTCTTTTTTGTGAGCTTTCCAAAGGGGATGAAAACCCCTAGCTATGGGTGTTTGTTGAGCATTCATCCTGTTTTGTATGCAGGGACAGAAAACCACAGCTGGCTCTTTAAGGAGCATTCATTCAGATTTGTTTGCTGGGAGGTTAGATGACATTGCACCAGAGCAAATGTTAATGTTTGATGTCATATTGTGTTTTAATTTGTTGGAAGTCACCCAGAGTGGCTGGGGGGAACCCAGTCAGATGGGCGGCATTTAAATGATATCAATTAATTAATTAATTCATTATATCAGGGCCCTTCTAGACTGGTGTCTTATTCCTGGTGTATGCATCTGAAGACCAATTGCTAGAAACATCAGAAGGTGGAAGTTGCTGTCGTGCTCAGGTCCTGCTTGCTGGTTTCCCACTGGGGCATTCCATTGGTCACTGTGAAAACAGGATGTTGGAATAGATGAGCCATTCGCCTGATCCAGCACTCACAATCCCGTCTATTGCTGATGTCCAGGGTGTATCACCCATGCACAAGAAGAAGGCACTAGCAAGCTTTGGAGAACCCCAAGAGTTTGAAGGAGAGGGAGATGTATATGAACCCTAAGTGAGAGGGAGCTCTCCAACAAAGGCCAATGAGAAATGAAAGTGCTATGTTGCCACAGAATGCTGACTGGCTGTTGTGTGTGTGTGTGGAAGGAAGGAACAGAGGGAAGAGGAATTGAATGGCTGGAATCCCAAAGCACAAGGATTCTATGCCGCAACATTTTGTTGCAGGCTCCCTCTAGCAGACAGTTCTGTCACATTCCATCACACTCGTCCCAACATTCCATCACACTCCTGCATGACCAAGAAACTGAGCTCAGAAATAAGAGCAGCATTCTCAGCTTAATGATGACCACCAACTTTAAAAGAGGCTTTTAGACAAAGTCATAAAGAATTCGGCTATCAATTACTATGACCCATGATGGCTAATGGGATTGAGGCTGCTCTGATGGGGAAGCTTCGTACTGCCTAACTGAGAGATCCCTGCACCCTGGGCAGGCTGGGTCGTCCTCTTATATACCTGCCGGGATTGACAAGGCATCTGACCCTCACCTGAATCTCATAGCTCTCCTGACGAGTGCTTTGGTCTGCCCACCAGATACCAGGCACTCTACTATTCAAATTAGGCCCCAGTGTAAGTAATCAATTTTAATCTAGAATTTAAATTCTCAAAACTTTCGTATTTGTTAATTCAAGCAAGTAAACTACTGCTCTCACTTCATTACAAACAGTATTTTGCCTGCAACACACTGAGGAAATTTGCTCCTCTTCCTTTCACAGATATTTTGTTGCCATTTGCATCTGTAGTTGCCTCTGATTAGTTATCATTTAACTCTTGGGGGAAACAATTAGCATCACACATCATGTGCATGGAAGTTGCTGAACCAATTAACCAACTAGAAGGATTACTGTTAACAGCACCAGCTTTCCTATAACTTGATATTGCTGGATAGTTTTGATAAACTGCAAAAGCATTTTTAGTTTGCTTTCTGTTGCCACCCTGGAACTTTTCTTTATTAGTGCAACTTTGTTTTGTACGATTCCTTGCAAATGAAGGAAAACAACTTTTCTGCTTGCATATGTATATAATATAATTTTGGTTACTGAGGACAAACAAGATTGTACAAAAACAACATTGGGTGGAGGCCTGGCCAGGACATAGGCATCCTGACTGTGACAAAGGTGACCTGTGTGCTTGCTTGATTAACAGCTGTTGGGAAGTTTGAGGTCCTTGCACTCCCTTCTTATGGTCTTTGTACTGGACCTGGAGACTACAACAGAGAGCATTCCATGTCAAGAAGGAGGGCAAGTGGGCACCCTATCAAATGACAGGGCAGGGCCCTTTTCACTGGTGGTGCCCATTGTATGCCTCACTCTTCCCAGACCTGCTCTCTTTTGGCCTGTATTTTGGAGCTTTATACCGGTAATTTAGGAAGACTTTGGAAGAACTGGTTGACAAGTCTTATCAGTTGCTGGGGAGCTGGCAGGCTGGCGAGGCCCCCTAGATTTAGAGGCCCAAGTTGTCCTGCCCTCACATGAAGTCTTGGGTTTGCAATTTTAGGAGAGGGGAGACAGCCCACTGGGGAGCTGGAGGGCTGGCAAGGCCCCCTAGATTTAGAGGCCCTAGGCTTCAGTCTACTTAGCCTATACATAAATCCGGCACTGGGTCAAGGCGGCAGCCGCCCCTCTGCCACCGCCATCACTGCAGCATCAACACCCTGAATGTGTACTGTAGTATTTATTTATTTAGCCACACAACCCTGGCCAACCACATTGGTCGACCCAAGGAGTGACACAGCTGGGGACTCCCTAATGTTGCAGGGGCTAGCCACGCCTCCCGCACAGAGGGGAGAGCTCGTGACGAGCTCGCAAAAGGAAATGGCTTTGGTGGGCAGGCGCTCGGGGGCCGCAAGAGATTGCTTTTTCAAAATTGCCTGGGGGGCTGTTTGAAACCAACCTGGGGGCCGCAAGTGGCCCCCGGCCAGACTTTGGACACGCCTGATATAGGAGAAGGGTATCAGTGCCTGCTAGTCATGATGGCTGTGCACTATCTCCGGAGGTGGAGACGTTATGCCTCTGAATACCAACTGCTGTGGGGAGAGTTGCTGTTGCACTCAGGTACTTCTTTCAGGCTTCCCTTTGCAACTGATTGGCCACTGTGAGGACAGGATGCAGGTTCCCAGGAGGTGATTGCAATACATCTCTGTGTGCAGAAACTTACAGGACTCTGTAATATTTAAGGGTCTATATAAGGCCCTTTCTGCACATAGCTACATACACGCAACCTGCTGTGTGGACAGGCATTTAACTAATTATTTAGAGGGCATGAGTTATTTTGGGGTGGGGTGGGAGGAACGAAAGAAAGAACGAGAGCTCTTTATTGTGGAGCAGCTGTTGTTTTGAAGCTTGGTGGCTGATGTGAGATCACATTGCTGCCCCCTGACGCCGCCTTGGAGTTGTGTCTCCACCTCTGGCTGTGCTGAGCGCCATAAACCCATATTGGGGTCAAACTCCTGGTGCCACTCCACCATTCAGTGGGGAGCTGGGTACGAAGGCTTTGCAAAACAGGAGTTCATTCCTTAGGGGTGTGTGTGTAGAATTTGAAGTGGAGGACGGCATCAGCAGAAGCAGGGCCCCTATCTTTGCTTGGAATGACACTTAAGTCTGCAATCCTAAACACACACATACTAAGGAGAAAGCTCCACTGAGCAAAGAAGGACTTGCTTTTAAGTAAACATGCAGGGGAACATAAGAAGCTGCTTTATAACCAAGCTAGGTCATTTGTCCATCTAGCTCAGGTTTGTCAACACTGACTGGTAGCAGCACTCCAGGATTTCAGGCAGGGGGCATTCCCAGCATTACTTAGAGATGCTGGGGATTGAACACAGGACATATACAAAGCAGACACTCTAGCACTGAGCTATCTTGCTTGACATCCTGCCCACCCAAGCATTTGACATTTAGAAGTGTGCCATCTCTGTACATGAGGTTCCATGAAGACACATCCTCGACAAGAAGCCTGTCAACGGCAGAAAAACATCCCTGGAAGAGACAGCTTGCCTATCACCACTGTTCTTTCCGATGCAACACTCAGCCTAAGGGAAGCGCTTGGGGCTTGTTTGGAAAAACCGCTGCTTTAATCCACTGGCTGGGTTCCGAGCCTGGAGGTCAAACCTCTTACTGGCTGGCCTCCCCAGAGTCACATCATGGGCTTCCAGGCAGTTGCAGCTGCTGTCAGAAAGGGAGAGAGGAAGACCTGTCTCCACGCCAGCAGCTGTTGCCAGGTCAAATGTTCAGGACTAGATTCCTCCCCACCCTGCTCTGGCTCGGCTCTGGTTTCGTGTTGCCTTGGCTCCTGTGGTTCAACCAACACCCCCTTTCCTCCCGGTGGAATTAAGTGATCAGATGCAGTCAGCCAGGCGGCCTTAGCGTGCCTGGTAGATGCGTGGAAGGGAGGGGAGCTGCTGGCACCGCTTTGTAATATTTGCTCTTTATCATTTTATGCATTGCTTGTCAATGAACTCTGGTGCTTCTCAAGAGAGCGCTTCTGGGCCGTTGCTCTTTTCCAGTGGGATTCAACCACGTACCCAGAAATTCAGGTTGCACACGTAAAGTTGCACTAGTGGAGTGGTACATAAATTCAGAAATGCAGGGTCCCTTCATGATAGTCACAGCTACACCCTCTTACAGGATTATACAATAATCTTACAGTTATATAATTATAGTTAGGAATGCATTGCAACAATGAATGCAGCCCTCCATGTGTTGCTTTTCAGCTAGACTTTACCATTTTAAGGTTGCTTACACAAAAGGCGGAATTAGGGCTGCATGACTGGTTCCCCCACATTGGGCACCAAGCCACGGGGAGTGCTGCAGGGTATTGCAACTATGGCATTGTGCATGCACAGACAGAAGGTAAGAGGCAACCCTCTGTCCAAAATCTGGCCTCATACAGGGCGCTGCTGAAATTTGAAAGATCTAAGTCCACCCCTGCCTACACACACACACACACACACACACACACACACACACACGGACTTAGAACATGATATCAAGCAATGAGAAGATGTGACCACTTTAAACTTCCTTTGGGTGTCTATAAAGGCCTTGCTTAACTACTGATATAGAAAAATAGGGGTGGTGGCTTTTGCTGCCCAACACCCCAAGGGACTGAGACCCCTAAGTCCATGATCAGTCAAAGATGAATGGATGGAGGCAGGATGCAGTGAAAGCAAGGCAGATCTTTATTTTTCTGTTGCAACAGAGTACCCTCCCTTCCTAGCAAGGAGGCAAGAGAGACCTAGAACCAAGAAGAAACATCTCTTTTAAGGGGTTGCATTTTGGAATAGACCCCCTCTACAGTCAGTCAGAAATTGCATCACACATAAGGTGGGGTTACTGTGGCTCAGGCAGGACAAGGTGTGATATTCCTGAGGATTTGGCAAGTTTTACCTCCTTGCAGACACAGTTTACACAAAACATTAGTATTTGATAAGACAATCAGGATGCTCGCTAGACATCCCTCAATACAAAGGAGGTTCATAGATATAGGAGAGGAATCCCTTCAGGAGCTTCCCCTGATTGCTGTCTGCCTACCTGTTATCAGGCAGGGGAGATTAAGGAGGCAAAGCAAATATTTAGTCTTTAGGAGAGCCAAGATGGCTTTTGGATTGCTCTCCTGTACTATTTTAGACATGTGGTTTATATACTTATGTATGTGTGTTTACCTTGTGCAATTATCACCATTTATTCTATATCTGAGACCTTAGAATTCCTATAACACTACAAATGTGGCATAGTGGTTAGAGTCTTGGGAGACCAATGTTCAAATCCTCATTTAGCCACAAGGCTCACTGGTTGACCTTGGGCCATTACTGCCTCTCAGCCTAACTTAACTCACAGGGTTGTTGTGGGGATTAAATCAAAAGGGTGTGTGTGAGAGAAAATGAACTTCTTAGAGAAATAAGTGGGATATAAATGCAATTGTTGTTGTTTAGTCGTTTAGTCATGTCCGACTCTTCGTGACCTCATGGACCAGAGCACGCCAGGCATTCCTGTCTTCCACTGCCTCCCGCAGTTTGGTCAGACTCATGTTGGTAGCTTCGAGAACACTGTCCAACCATCTTGTCCTCTGTTGTCCCCTTCTCCTTGTGCCCTCCATCTTTCCCAACATCAGGGTCTTTTCCAGGGAGTCTTCTCTTCTCTTCTTTGCAATAGATAAGCAAAATTGGCTTTGCATCACTTGAAATATCATGATTCCCCATCTTCCAAAGCCTCAATCTGTGTTCACACATTGGCATGGACATCTGCAGTGGCTGTTAACACGTAAGCTTCCTGCTCCTTGCAGACATCTGTATCAATGTGTCTAGACATTTCACTGATGGCTTGTTCCGCTGTCATCGTATAGCCCCACCCACTATTCATACAATCTTGAGGAAGGGCCATAGCTCAGTGGTAAAACATCTGCTTTGCCTGCAGAAGGTCCCAGGTTCAATCCCTGGCAAGGAGAGCTCCGAGACACTTCTGTCTGAAACCCTGGAGACCTGCTGCCAGTCAGTGTAGACAATACTGGGCTTGATGGAGCAATGGTCTGTTAAGGCAGCTCCCTGTGTCCCCATATTCCAATTAACATGTAAACGGAGTTATGGTGTAGCATCAGCCCAGGGATGAACAAACAGCAGCACGTGAGCACCAGGAGGCCTCCAGGTGAGTTCCATGTGCATCTCTGAAATTCCCTGCTACCCCAAAATTGCCCAAATGCCCCATTATTTTTGCAGTCTGCAAATAGGGCCACAAAATCAGATGGCCAGCATTTTTGCCTAGCACTAAAGGAAGGAACTTAGCTCAGTGGTAGAGCATCTGCTTTGCATGCAGAAAGTTCCATGTTGCATCCCAGGCATCTTCAGGTAGGGCTGGGGAAGGTTAATGTCTGAAACCCTGGAAAGCATCTGCCAGTCAGTGCGGGCAGTACTGACACAGATGGACCCGATGGTCTGACTCGGTATAAGGCAGCTTCCTATGTTCCTGTGGTCAACTATTGATGCTTCATGGTTGCAGCCTCAAAAGAGCCGTAAAGCTCTGATGACCAGAGGGAATGCTTTTAAGCAAAACAGTCTGACTCCCCTTGCGGGCTGTTGATTAACTTGGTGGAGTCTGTCTCCCAGCAATAAAACCCCCAGGTCCGTGGCAACCTAGACAAAGCTGAAAAATATCTCTTGGGGGTGGGGAGCAACATTTTCTGTCAAGTCTGGCTAACGTGTATTAACTTAGAGAAGAAATAATGACGAAAAGCCATTGTTAGAGGTTGATGAAATTATGAAAAGTGGTGAGTGAAAGATACCCACCCCACCCTCTTTTATCTTAAACAGAGCTGTCAGCTGACCAGAAAAGTGTTCAGTCTTACTCTTGTGTCTTTAACTGAATGATAAAAACAAAATCAGCAACAGAAACTTTTCAAAGCATTGAGATAAATTCACCTCTTAAATGCTGCTGGTCATGAACATTAACAACATAAGAAAAGCCATAATTATTATTATTATTATTTATTTATTTATTTATTTATTTATTTATACATACATACATACATACATACATACATACATACATACATACATACATACATACATACCCTGCCCATCTGGCTTCCAACAAAATATTAAAATAGTCCTTCAGATATGTTAGACCAGTTCAATGGTCCAGCTATTGCAGCATCTTATTCTCACAGTAGCCAATCAGATGCCCCAATGGGAAATCCACAAGCAAGACTTGAGCACAAGAGCACTCTCCCTTCCTGTGGTTTCCAGCAAAAGGTATTCAGAAACATTACTGCCTCTGACTGTGGAGACAGAGGAGAGCCTTCTCTGCTGTGACAGCTATGGGGACCAGATGAACATCTGTAATCTTCCTCATAATGCTTGAATTGAATTGTGGGGTGTCATTCAATGAGGCTGATTGGCAGCAGATTTGGGACTGACGCTGGTGGCGCTGTGGTCTAAACCACTGAGCCTAGGGCTTGCCGATCAGAAGGTTGGCGGTTCGAATCCCTACGACGGGGTGAGCTCCTGTTGTTCGGTCCTAGCTCCGCCCACCTAGCAGTTCGAAAGCACATCAAAGTGCAAGTAGATAAATAGGTACCGCTCTGGCGGGAAGGTAAAAGGGTGTTTCTGTGCGCTGCTCTGGTTCACCAGAAGCGGCTTAGTCATGCTGGCCACATGACCCGGAAGCTGTATGCTGGCTCCCTCGGCCAGTAAAGCGAGATGAGCGCCACAACCCCAGAGTTGTCTGCGACTGGACCTTATGGTCAGGGGTACCTTTACCTTTACCTTTAAAGGAAGAAAACCTATGCACAATGAAGGCTGCAATCCCATTCACACTTAGAATCACATTATTTTAGAGCCAGAAGATAATCATGGTGGTCATTCAATCCAACCAGCCACTCAGAGCAAGGATCTTGCATCCACAGCCTCTGCTTATAAAGGAGAGCCCAGCATCTTCCCAGCAACTTAACAAACCTTCGGAATTTGTACTTCTCCAAATTTTACAATGCAGTTTCTCCAGCCAAACCATGTATTTAAAACACATGTATACAGCAAAAGAATCCTGGGAACTGTGGTCAACATCCAAAGCTATGATTCCCAGCACCTTTTAAGAAGGTACAGTTCTCAAGATTTTTTAAGGGAAGCCATGGGTTTTTTAATGTGCACATAGTTATGTTATGGAACTCTGCACCACAGGAGGCAGTGATGGCCACAAACTTGCATGGGTTTTGGAGGATAATGCCATCAATGACTACGAGTCATGATGGCTTTGCTCTCTGCCTCCATAGCTGGGAGACAGGAATGCTTCTGAATACCAGTTGCTGGACAATACAAGAAGGGAGAGAACTCTTGTGCTCAAGTTCTGTTTGCGGGTTTCCCACAGGCATCTGTTTGACCATTTTGACAATATGATGCTGGACTAAATGGTCCTTTGGCCTGATCCAGCAGGCTCTTCTTGTGTGCTTTAAATGGATGATGGGAATGTGACCAGAGAGACGACAATCCTTTTAAGGGCCATTTTCTGGCGAGGGGCAGCTACCTAAGGGGGTGAGAGCCTAGTGGCTCCTTCACCTAGAGGCCAAGCCAGGCTAGCCTGACATCTGGAAGCAAGCTATTGTGCAAAAATATTGATGTCTCAGCATCCTTCTCATGCCCCCTCCCAGGAAACAGGAGCCAGGCAGCCTGTCGAGTAACCAAGCCCTGGGGCCTGTTAATAAAAAAATCCACAAGATTTGCAATAGCCTGAAGTGGTTCTCAGGGTAGAGTGTGAGATGGAGGGGGAGGGGAGATCTAGGCTCCAGGCAATACCAGGCCTGTCTCATCAGAAGATTGAAATATGCTGGGCTGGGTTGAGGAGGTATTTGGGCCATTATCTCAAGCAAAGGAGCCCCCCTACTGACTCCCGGCTGCTGGTTTTCCAACTAATTACATTCCCCCATAAAAGCCAGGGTGGGGTTTGGTGGAAATCAAAGAAACTTCATTTAGAAGGATGGCTGGTAGCATTTTCTAATTGCTGCTCATGTGTCAAAGCTTTAACAACGAGGCTCGATATTTATAGGGCCACTGCTTACCCCCTGCCCCCTCATCAGAGCTCACCACAATTGTTTTCGAACAGCGGTGCCCAATTTTGGTACCTCTGCAACACATAATTAAGCAATAAAATTCATGAACGATGAGTTATGGTGAAAGCTGCTAGCTTAAGATGGGAACATTGGAAGCTGGCTGCTTTACTCTGAATCAACCCACTGATATTTTCTAGCTTAAAACTGTCAACACTGACTGGCAGCAATAGCTCCCCAGAGCTTCAGGCAGGAGATATTCCCAGCCCTAGCTGGAGATGCTGGGGATTGAACTTGGGACCTTCTGCATGCAAAAGCAGGTGCTCTACCCTTGAGCTACAGCCCTTAAAAACAACGCAGCCCTTAACATCCCTCAATACCCTGTAACAAACTACAGCCCCCAGAATTCTTTGGGGTAAGCCATGAATGTTAAAAATTTTATGACACTGCTTGAAATACATAGTGCAGATGGGGATGGGGTGGAAGTTTCTAAGTTCTACTCAAAGTAGGCCCACTGAAATTTATGCACCTAGGTCAATCAGGTCCATTCATATGGATGGGGTCTCCTCTGAGCAGAACCAGCATTGAATGCTAGCAACCCAGACATAGGTGGGAAGATTGTGTATCAGTAAGAAGTTTGCCTCATTTTTCGCACTGAGGGCTTGTCCACACTTCTGCTTTTCCTGTGCCTAGAAATCCCAGGTCTGAGTGGTTTTCTATTTGTCCTGCCATTTCCCCCAGAAAAACCTTCTCTTTGGCGTTGCATTGGAGCAAACAGCAATCTGATGGCCGTTTGCTCCAATTCAGCAGCAAAGATTGGGTTTTCCTGGAAGAAAAGGGCAGGTTTGCTTTTAACATTGTGCTTTCATTGTAAGCTGTCTTGGGACGTTGTGGGGGGGGTGAGTAACCCATTGGTGTGCCAGAATCAAAGTTGCACCCACAGCATATATTTAAAGCACTCATGCCACTGCCACAGTCCTGGCTTCCCCCAGAGAATCCTGGGAACTGTAGTCTGTTAAGAGTACAGTGGTACCTGAGGTTGCGAATGGGATCCGTTCCAGAGCCCCGTTCGCAACATGAGCAGTGCGCAACCTGAAGTGCCACATCTGCACGACACAATTTGGCACTTCTGCGCATGCACAAAGCGTGATTCGGTGCTTCTGTGCATGCGCGAACCGCCAAACCCGGAAGTAACCCGTTCCGGTACTTCCGGGTTCGGCACGTTCATATCCCGTGACGAATGCAACCCGCAGCAATCATATCTAGAGGTATGACTGTACTGAGAACTGGAGCTCTCTGTGACAAACCACAGTCCCTATGATTCTTTTGGTAGTGGTAGTGCTGGGAGCCAGACAAGACAGTTTACGTGGTATAAGAGCACTTTAAATGTATGGTACGAATGTGACTTCAGTTTCTCCAGTGCTGCTTCCAACAGATGTGAGTGTTTGCTTCATAAGTCTCCAACTCCCCATCCTGGAGAGAGAGGGGGGTAGGTTCCTCTCTTCCCAGCTGAATTGGACAGTATGTGCGCCTTCTACCTACGCTCCCCAGACTAGCACCTGGAGACTTTGCAAAAACTTTGTTTGCTTGAGAAGGGGGACTTTTGATTAAAATGAACAGGCAGGGGTGCTTCCTTCGCTCTCTCTTTTTCTATCTCTTTTACTTTTCTTTGAGTCAATATTGGTTTTAGAACAGATGTGGTGGTTGGTAGGGGGGCAAAGCTGTCAAAAGAGAGACGGGGAGACACTGGTGGGTTGACTGCTGCGGGAGAAAGGACAAGGACACAGAGGAGACCTGGGTCCCCCCCAAACTGCCCCAGGAGAGGCCAACAAAGGTGGTGGTGGGGGACTTGATTGTCACGGGATCAGAGCACGGGTGGGGGAAATGTTCTGAGTGCACAGCAAAGGAACCTCAGGGAACAAAGCATCAAAGGCAACGCCAATGTGGCTAATTGAAGCACTTCAAGCATCAAATGATGAGGAAGAAGAGGAGAGTGCCTTTCATGAGAAGCCAGCTTCTTCTTCCCTTAAATATCAGGGGAAAGGGTCTCTCTCTCTCTCTCTCTCTCTCTCTCTCTCTCTCTCTCACACACACACACAATTTTGTGTGTGCGTACGCACGCACGCAAGAAACATGAAAAATAATTAAAGCTGGGATGCATATCACAGTGTCCCCAAAAGGGGGAGGCAAGAAGATGGTATTAGGAAATGGGGCACACCATTTGTCTTCCCTGCTGTGCCTCAAATACCTGGAAACGTTAATCACAAAGAGGACTAGGAGCTTGATACGGCCCCATTGTACACTGATTCTTCCGGGTTTCTACTTTTCACTACATCCACACTATTCCTTCAGTGCCCTTGCCTCCTGGACCAGAACTCTTGCCAACAGTGCACAGCTACTCCCATTCCCAGACATGTGGTTTTATTTTTGCCCTGGCAAGCTGATATCTCTCACTTCCGGTTCCAAAGCTGCAATTTATTTTTCAACTTTCTGTCGCTGAGCATCCTCCGCTCCACGGTATTTAAAATATTCACTATACTGCAAAATGTCAGTCAATGGTTTGCACGTGGAGCAAGCATGCAGTTTCATCTCCCATCATATTCCTGTCACGTTAAAACTATTTGCAGAAATGAAACTGGCTCTTACATAATGAGTGTGTGGGCCTCTCCAGACTGGTGGCTTTTTGTTTCATGTTTTTTCTTTCTATTTGCTGGCGTATTCTGCAATTACTTTAGAGTAAATAAGAGCTCTTTATTCAGACTAGTTGCAGGATAGACTCAGCAGCAAGCACAGGGCCCAGAAGTCAGGATTCCAAGGTACATGAGCAAGGAAGGAGGTTTGTAGCAGAACGGAAGTGACAAAGATGTCCCAGCAGTTATCATGCCCTTCCCACCAAGCTTTTAAATACAAGGGCGGGTGTATCTGATCCCACCTACAAAGGCAGTACCTGGTTCTTGGTGATGAGAGGGTTGTGGGTTCAAGCCCCATGTCAGGCAAAAGATTCTTGCATTGCAGGGGTTAGACTAGATGAGCCTCGTGGTCCCTTCCAACTCTACAATTATATGATTCTATTGGGAACGCGGATGGCATTGTGGCTAGGGCTTGCCAATCAGAAGGTCGGCGGTTCAAACCCCTGTGACAGGGTGAGCTTCTGTTGTTCGGTCCCAGCTCCTGCCAACCTAGCAGTTTGAAAGCACGTCAAAGTGCAAGTAGATAAATAGGTACTGCTCCAGCGGGAAGGTAAACAGCATTTCTGTGCACTGCTCTGGTTCGCCAGAAGTGGCTTAGTCATGCTGGCCACATGACCTGGAAGCTGTCTGCGGTCAAATGCCAGCTCCCTTGGCCTATAGAGCGAGATGAGTGCTCAACCCCTGAGTCATCTGCGAGTGGACCTAACGGTCAGGGGTACCTTTACCTTTACCTATTATTCTATTACTGTCTGCTGCCCTGCTGCCCCTCATGTGCCACCCTCTCCTCCAGTTCAGCCCCTCCCTCTGGCTAGTCAAAGTCTTCCCCCCTCCCTGACAAGGCTCCAAGCTCTGCAGAAGGTGCAATGGGAAGAGTGGGCAGGTGTGCTTCCCCCTCTCTGATATCTACAGCCACAAGGGGAGGGCCTCTCTCCTCCATCTCTGTGTACCAGCCTTCCAGATCGCTTCCTGTACAGGTATCTGCTCCTCTTCCTTCCTCCTTCCTCCTCCTCCTCTTACCTCTGGGGCTGCCATGCCAGATTCTGACAGAGCCAAACGGCCCAAGGCCTTTTGGGGTATAAAAGGGGTGAGATAGTATTTTAGGTATCCTGGCTTCATGTGATTGAAGAAATAAACACTGTCTTGCTTCCTCACTGGAAACAGCAGCTAGGCTAGGGAGGAGGGGAGCATCCTATAAAAGGGTTTTGCCCAAGGGCCGGCCCTACCATTAAGCAGGCTGAAGCAGTCATCTCAGGTGGCAACTGCTGGGAGGGCAGCAACTGGAGGAACTCTAGCAAGGTGTGGGGAAGACAAAGCTGTCTGGGGCCATCCACAGTGGAGGCTGGTGCATTAGGCCTGCCCTCAGCCAGCCCTTGACTGCCTGCCTCCTTACTTATAACCATTCCTGTGGGTGATCCTGGCTAACAGCCTCCTCCTCCACCCCAAAATTTTACAGAAAAAAAGACAATCTAAATTTGATGACAATTTTGTTAGAAGTGTGGTTTTGGAGAGAGGAAAATCTTGGCCGTGTAACTTTTTTTGGTTCTTGTTAAATGGTGACCGGTATATGCTACGCATTCAACAAGTAAAACAGATTCCTGTAAATTTGTATCCCTTTCCTTTTTCATCCCACTCTGCCTCTATACCTTTCTCTTTTCCCACCCCCACACTCCATGTGCGTGAGGGGTGTGTGTGTGTGTGTGTGTCCCTCCTCCTCCCTGAGATTTTAATTACATTCTTCTGTTTTCCACTCACTAGATCTGTCATTCTCTGGCAGACCTGATGTAATTATATTGTGGGAAGAATCGTCTGCTTTGCTGAGACTTCAGAGGCTTAGGAGCCCTCCCTGGTTGGGGCTTCTGTTTCCCCCACCCACCCCTGGTCTTTCTGCCAGGTACATACTCGGATGACAGATGGTCAAAGGGCTGTTGATTCTCCCTAACGAGCTGGCTCCTTAGTGGGTAACAAAAGGAGATGTCTCCTAAGAAAACAGAAGTAGATTCTTAATTAACTTGCACTCTCTGGCTTTCTGGCTGCGCAGACGACAGGCAGATACAGGGGGGGCCTTTTGGTGGGGGTGTTTGGATGGGCAAGAAACAGGCAGGTAAGTGTGTAGAAGCCCTAAGTCCACTAAAGATGTCCAGTTTGGGGGCACCCAGCAGGTTTTCCTTATGTCCTTAGAAAGGAAAGGTAGAAGTGCAGAGCTGCAGATACAAGAACCAAACTGGCCAAACTGCTCTCACAGTGGCCAACCAGATACTTGTGGGAATTCCTCCAGCAAGATCCAAGCACAAGAGCCCTCTACATTCCTGTGGCAGCTGGTATTCAGAAGCATTACTGCCTCCAACTATGGAGTTGTGGCTAGTAACCATCAAAAATAGCCTTATTCTCAATGAACTTGTCTTATTCTCTTTTGAAGCCATTCAAGATGGTGGCCACCACTGCTTCCTGTGGGAGAGAGTTCCATAGATTAACTATGCACTGTGTGAAGAAGCACTTTCTTTCATCTGTCCTGAATCTTCCAACATTCAAGCTTCATTGGATGTCCCCAGGTGGGAGAAGGTGCAAAACTTTTCTCTATCCACTCACTCCATGCCATGCATAACTTTACAAACTTGGATCATGTCACCTGTCGCTCGCCTTTTCTCAAAACTGAAAAATCCTGAATGATTATGTTTACAGGTGGGTCTTGAAAGGAGCCCTTGCTTTGCAAAAAGCCGTATGCTCTTAGAGGTTCCCACCACTTGGAGAGGAGAGGGAGGAGGGGAGGAGGGATGCCACAGACAAAATGCTAAGTTGACAGAGGCAAGCTCAACATCCCAAGGAGCCGTCCTTTCTGATTAAACGCAACTGGTTAAAAGCCCAAGGGTCTTGACCCATCTTGGTAATTAAAGATCCTACAGTAAGAGCGAGCCAGCAAAGATCTCCTTCTCCCAGGCCAATTTTCCAGTTTGGACAATTACTTTCACTTGCCCACATCCCTGCTCTTGTGTGCTGGAGGGTCAGCTCAAAGGCAGCTGTGATGTGAAAAAGTGCATGATGGGAGACCGGGTCCCAGTGGGGGCTGCCCTCAGCTTTGTGGAGGGGTGGGGTCAGAGAGAGATGAAAGGTGAGTTTCAGGGTGTCCAGCACATAACCCCACTCACTCATTAGACAGAATTGGTCGATCTCCCCGTTCAACTTTGTTCATTACTGGAAGGACCAGGCTGTACCTGTCCATGATGATCAGCATCCCAAGCCAAGATAAAACTGACCACATTAGAGTCTTAACCTCCCCCTTTCTCCCAGTGCTCTTGCCACGTCCACCAGCTCCCTCCCGTCTAGCACAGGAACCACCTAGTCTCAATCGCTCAGAAAAGTGCTTCCCAGACTTCTGAAAGCTGAACTGAACTAAAAGCAAAAGCATATTTCACTCTTTTCCTCCCACCCGCACAAAAAAAGTCTGTGTGTACAGCATGAAAACTATCCACCTTCAGAAGATTCTGCTGTGTAAAAACATGTTTAAGCAAAGGGCCTGTAGCTCAATGTTAAAGAGGCCCATCTCCATCTGCTTATCCGAAGGAGGTGTGGAGGGTGGCCACATGAGAACAGGTATTTTCAGTGGTGCCTCCCCCCCATCTGTAGAATGCTCTCCCCAGGGAGACGTGCTGGGCACCATCACTGTCAAGTCTTTAGGAGCCACGTTAAGACTTTTTGGTTCGTTTAGGGCGGCCTTTGGTTAACTAAGTTGCCCCCTATGGTGGGGTGGGTGGGACTCGTCCTTATTTGTATGCGATTGCATGAGTGGAACCAGCACTGGATTTAGGATGGTACAGGCGGTTCCTTCAGACAGGGCACCAAGCCGAGGGGGTGCAAAAAAACTACCACCACCACCACCTATATTTATGCAGGTACTTACGGAGTAGATCCATTAAAAAGCAACTGTACCCAAAGGAATTATTGTGAAAATAAGAAATATTTAGGGGAGGGGGTGTCAAATTTTGTCCCTGTTCAGGGTGCCATATTATCGAAGTCCACCGCTGATGGAATTGGCATTGGGACAGGTGCCATACAATACTCATTCTGCATTTGGGAGGAATCAATATTTTAGTGTGGCAGCACCCACACTTTGGAACTCCTTGCCTATTGACAAGAGGCAGGTGCCTTTGCTGTGGCCTTGAAACATTTTTGTTTAGGCCAGCTGAACCAGACATATAGAATACTGACATGCGTTTTAACCTGGTTGTTAGCTTATTTTATTTTATTTTAACTGTTTTAAATAAGTAGTTGCTGTTAACTGTTTTCTTAACGGGTAATTTTATTGTTTTATTCTTCTTGTAAACCACTTTGCGGCTTGATTACAAGCAGTATATAAATCTTGTGAAATACATAAAATGAAATTGTTCATCGTCTTATTTTTTCTGGTTTTACATTACTTTTATTTGCTTTCATATTAAGTCACTTTGAGAGCTTTGTATAAAGCAACTGACAAATGTAAATAGCAAGAACAGGCTCGTACAGGTGTTGTTTCCCCCCCTTGAGTAGCTAGTCATTCTAATGATTGTTTTGCATCGATTTTAAAATGTTTACATTGCTGTACCCTGCCCTGATACTTTTATTATAGATAGATAGATAGATAGATAGATAAATAAATAAATAAGGAAATGTTCAATTTTCACAATATCTTTTGATTGTTTCATTGTCCTCTTTTCTGTGGGTTGCTTTTATGTGCATTACTTAGAAATAAGAGTAATCAAGCAGTATATAAATGTCCTAACAACAAATACTTTGCATGCTGAGGGTCCCAGGTTCAATCCCTGGCACCTCCAGTTAAAAACACCAAGTAGGAAGTGATGGGAAAGACACTCCTCTGACCAAGACCGTGGATAGTTACCCAGTAGGTAATACTGGGCCAAGTGCACAAATAGTATTGTATAAGGCAGTTGCTGTGGAAAAAAGGAAGCCTAGAGCAATGCAATGGGCAGCAGATAATTCTCCGGCATCTCTGCAGTGGGAGTGATTGTCTGATCCATTCAAAGACATGGCAGATTCACCAGTCCCTTACTCATTGGAAAGAAGGAAAGTCAACCCAGTGGGGTAATGCAGAGATGCTGTGGGTGCCCTCCTCTAAATAGACACCTGCTTGCTTTAATATTAACATCACCAAAATAAACAGGATTGAACTTCAGAGGAAATATACAGAAGCATAGAATTGTAGAGTTGGAAGTTACTCCAAGCGTTATCTAGTCTAACCCACTGAATGCAGGAACCACAGCTGAAGAATCCCTGACAAGACAGCTATCCAGCTTCTGTTTAAGAACTCTCCAATGCAGGAGACCCCACCACCCTCCGAGGGGGTCTGTTCCACTGCCCAACTGCTTCAACAGTAAGAAAGTTTCACCTAATGTTTAGTCAGGATCTTCTTTCTTGCCATTTGAATCCATTGGTTTGGGTCCTACCCTCTGGAGCAGGAGAAAACAAGCTTGCTCCATCTTCCTTTGTTGACAGCCCTTCAGATATTTGAAGAGGGCTCTCATATCATTTCAGTCATGTCTTCTCCAGGCTAAATCCCTCATCCATTCCTCATTATTTCCAGGCCCTTTATCATCTTCTTTGTCACCTTCTTCTGCACACATTTCTGCATGTCAATATCCTTCTTAAACTGTGGCGCCCAGAACTGGGCACAGTACTCCAGGTGTGGACTGATTAGAGAGCGGTACTATTACTTCCCTTGATCTGGATCCTACACTTCTGTTGATGCAGCTGAGAATTGCATTAGAGGTTTTTTGCTGCTGAATCACACTGTTGGCTCGTGTTAAACTTTATGTTATTTTATCTTATTTCTATCCTGTTTAATTATTATAATCTCTGGGCAATGTACAAAAAAACTCAATACAATGAAAAATAGAAACAGTTATAGTAAATACATCAAAGTTCACTTAAAATGCCTGCTGTAATAATAAATAAGTATTCAATGGGTGCTGCAGTGGGGGGTGGGGCTGTATGGTCTCCTGCAAAAGGGAGTTTCATGAAATTGGGTCCACAATACTGAATGCATGGTTGCTGGTGGATACAAGCCCCGCATCTGAGCCACAGGGGAAGCAATAACATTGACTCCCCCAAAGGCCTTAAGATGGGAGACTTACTGAAAAATAGACCACTCTTTCGCTCTCAGAAATCTGAGAAAACACTCCTGTCCACCCCAACCCATACAATGTACCTTTTCTGTGCTTCCTCCTTTATCTCCCCCCTTTCTTTCTCTTTCTCTCTCTCTCTCTCTCTCTCTCTCTCTCTCTCTCTCTGTTGGTGGTGCCACTGTCTGCATACAATTTGTAGATTATTGGCTCAGAATCTCTCAGACTATTGACCAATTAAAGGATTTTGAGCTGATGAATCATCTGCTTTTAAACAATGAACTGATTCATTTTTTTAAAAAAAGCAACTTTGCATATCACTGAAACCTCAGTACAGGTACCCTCCCCATTGAGGGAGAGATATTGAAGGAAATATAAGCAAACACACAGTTTAGCAAACAAAATGTGCATACCTGCAATGTTGGGAAACTATCCTTCATATTCCCTCCTCCCCCGCCAACCACAATTCATTCCCAGTTACAGGTAACACCGGCAGAAGATAGCCTCAACATGTTATCAGATATTCTCTCCTTTGCAGCCCCACCAATTAAAACCGACCCTCAGCAATGAAAATTGACCTTCATGGTTTAATCAACTAAGGCTTTTAATTGATCCATTAACTGATCAAATCCCTGCTAAGGAGGAGGGAAAGAGTTTCACACATCCATTTTGTTTGGGTTGGTGTTGTGTTTCCTGCCTGGGGCTCCTGTGTGCTTTTTGACAGCAGCTCTTGGGCAGAAATTCACCAGGGAAGCTTTTCCCAGCCCTGAATATGGTTACTGAGTCATTAGTGAATGGACCAGACACTCAAGAGGTCCAAGATCCCCTGAATCTAATGCTGAAGTTCCCTTTGAGCAGGAGCGGCCCATCCCATTCCACCGCCTGAGGCAAAATGGGACGGTGCTGCCCTGCGTGTGTGCCACTTGCCCCCCTCCTTGCCCCCCCCGCCAAAGCCTTGTTTATACTGGGGTTGTGTGGCTTCAGCTTCTGGGCTCAACCAAGATTCATCACGAGATCATGCAGAGGCCTCCATGTAATCTCACACAGCTCTTGCAAAATTTCACCAGAACCTGGAAGTTGCTGCAGCCGTTTCTCCTTGCTTCTCCGGTGGAGATAAAGGGCATGCCCACCCCTTGGATTCCACAGCCCGAGGAAGCCACCTCAGTCTAATTCATAGATAGGACGGCCCTGCCCTTAGTGGCTCTGTGGATTGATGCCTGATGAAGAGCCCTTAGAACTGTCAGAGGAGAAGGTAGAGCATCCTTGAAAGTGCCAACACCTAAAGCTGAGAGGTCCATGATGAAGAGCAATGACAGCATGAATCTACAGGTGCAGAGTTGCTGATCTACTTGTGCCTTGTGAGAATGCAATCCCTGCTGCTCCTTCTCTAAGAGGAGCAATGGTTAGGGTATGGTTTAGGAGGCCAGCAAACATAAGGCTGATTCTGTATGTATGACCTTGTTGAGACTATGCTGCACATGGAACCCCACACTCTTGTGGGTTTTAGTAACAGGCTTTCACCTCCTGGACAGAGACCCTAGCCTCCGGGGGCACCTCCAGAGCATTACATATGATGGAGAAAGATGAGCCTGTCAAATTTGCAGCTGTTCCGCAGCAATTGTGGAAAGAGCGCTTCTGCCCTTAAAAAGAGCTGGCCACTAATGCCTTGCCCCAGAACATTGTGGTCTTTTTCTGCTGCTGTAGCCGCTAAGACCCACAGGAAGAGAGGAAGCTGTCTTATACTGAGTCACACCATCCCACTGAGTCAGACCAGCAGCTTTCCAGGGGTTGCAGGAGCCTGGAGGACTGAGTTTCCTGACTATCGGAAGACTTGGCATTTGTTTTCAGAGACTCATAGCATCGTTTTGCAGTTTCGTAGGATCAAAGCTCTTACCTTGCATTTTTACAACCATCTTGCAAGGTGGAACAGTAGTGAGTGTAATCTTCATATTTCAAACAAGTGGAGGAGATGAAGATTTTCCCAAGGGTACTTAAACAGCTTGTAGAGATTTAAATTGGGGTAGGGCACCTCAGGCGTAGGAGCCAAATGCAGCCCTTCACGCTTTTCTGTCTTGTTCTTGGGACTCTCCTCTGGCTGCATCCTGTCCTCAGACACACTTCTCACCTGCCCTACTTCACACCCTCCATGAGTTGTTGTTTTTTTAACCTGGCCTTGACCTCCATTAGTGCCTCTTGCTTGCCTGGATGGAGGATAGAGGCAGGGGTGAGCATCTGCAGCAGAAGCTAGTCTGTTGCAGGGAGATAGCATTTGCGTTCGTCGCTCTGCCCGTTTAAGAGAACACAAGGGGCTTCAGTTTCAAGACGTGCAAGTTTTGTTACGTCCAATGGAAAACGCAACTTAAGTCACACCGAAAGAAGATATTGCAGCACTCCAGTTCATTTGCCCATCTACAGAAAATCTTGCTGAAAGGCAGTGCATGGAGATCTGCACTGATTGTTGCAATGCATCCCTAATTATAATTACTGTTTAACTACGTATAAGACAATTGTATAATCTCAGGTTGCATATTCTTATAAGGGAGCATGGCCAGTAGGAGGTTTGGCTGTGGGGGGCCATGGCTGTATCCTGAAGGGACCCTGCATCTGGAATTTGCCACTGTGCTCCTGGGTGATAAGGCAGCTTCCTGTGAATCTGGAGCCTTCTGCCTGCAAAGGAAGCTGCTGCAGCACCACCCCCAGGGCTGTTTGCCCTTGCCATTTGGCTTGAGAGAGTTGCATTCACATGGGATGCATTAGGAGGGATGCTTGCAAAACTCTTTCGAGTAACTTTAAGCAGCTATGTACTGTTAGTTCCCTTTCTAACATGCCTGTCCTTTGTCAGCAGAATCCAGGCTCTGTTTCCTGGGCTGCTGCTGCTGCTGCTGCTTCTTCTTCTTCTTCTTCTTCTTCTTCTTCTTCTTCTTCTTCTTCTTCTTCTTCTTCTTCTTCTTCTTCTTCTTCTTCTTCTTCTTCTTCTTCTTCTGGGTTTCCGTTACAGCCATGTGGTGTGGCATCTACAATTAAGCTATCATATTAATTATTTACTGAGCAGCATCATGCAGTGGGGAGGGGGGCAATAAAGGGGTTTGATAACAGGCTTGAGAAACTGTTTCCCTTCTGTCTGGGCCACTTCTTCAGTCGCATCAGAGCAATTGGAGCAGCCATTTGTGTGAGTGACAAAAGTGGTCTTTGTCTTGCTTCATTTTAAAAAAGAAGTCATAATTAACAGATAATGAGATTGGCAAAAAAAGATGGAGAAAGATATTGAGGAGAGAAATGATGAAGAAAGCTTCTTGGGAAGTTTTTCCTGTTCTTTAAAAAGCAAGAAAAAGTCAAAAGTCTTCTTTTTTAAAAAAGGATTTTGCTGTTGAGTTTATTAACACAAAAAGAGAACTTATTTGAAAGTTTTGAGAACTTTTATGAAGGTTTCTTAATCTTAAAAGGAGGGTAGCCAATATGGTGCCCTCCAAGTGTTGGATTCAACGCCCATCTGCCCCAGTCAGCATGGCCAATGGCAGTGGAACCCAACAACACCTGTAGGAGTTGAATATCCCTGTTTTAAAGGCTTTATAATTCAGTGGCTGAATGTGCTGAACTGTGTTAGCTTTCCAGCACTCTGCCTGGCCCACTGCCCTCATCAAGCCTCTGAGCAAGCTGGCATCTAGGCTTTCGTCCACCATCTTAAAAACTTAATGATTCCATATGGACAAGACAATGTGACTTATATTAATGTTGTTTTTTTAAAAAACCATCACCACCTATATATGGGTCACATCCACACCACACTTCCCTCAAAGAATCATGGGAACTGCAGTTTGTTAAGGGCTCTGGAAACTGTGGCTCTTTGAGGGGTAAACTATAGTTCCCATTATTCTTCGGGGGAAGCAATGGGCTTTAAAACTATGGTGTGGATTGACTCTAATCTTTCATGCCCATTTCATGACCCTGACCTGAGCAAACTTATCTAATACATACTTTCTCAAACAAGATATGAAAAAACAAAATTTGCACTCCTCCTGAATTTTGCTATGCAGCTTCTCAGTCAAGTAATGTGTCATTATATTAGGGGAAAGTGTGCATATAGATGAATATTTTGGTGAAAATAACATTTAAAAATCCATTACATTAGAGGAAACCGCTTTGTAGAAATGCATATCTTAGGAGAAAGTCACACTAAAATGCTGATGAATTTTCATAACTTTTGTTTTAAAAAATTGCAAACTAATGTGGAAATTGGGGAGAACTACAATTAGCATTTTTAATCATTACTTTTAAAGAATATTTTGCTTTGTTTTTGAATTACATATCTGTTTACTCCCCTGGTCTCCTTTGAGGAGGAAGGGTGGGATATAAATTCAGTAAATAAAATAAATAATTAAGAAATGAGAAACTGAAATTGACAGATTTGCCCAGCCCCTTTTAACTGGAACTATTAAAAAAGTAAGTAAATAATCCAAAGTTGCTTTAAAAATTTTTTTTAATACAGTACTCTTGATCAAAGATACTGTTGACATCCATTGAAAACAGAAGATCTCCAGCATTACACCATCTCTAAACAATGCAGTTTGGGCTGGCACAGTCTTACTGCGGTGTTGATGGTGGCGAATAATTCCCTATGGGGGAATTCGCACACTTCTCCGGTTTCCTTCCTGGCTGATGCAAATGGAGGTGTGTCGGCCCCCGTCATCATGTTAATCCTCTCCAGCTTTTGTCTGGACTTGAACAGCACACAAAAGGTAACAAAACTCTCCTTCATCGCTGACCAGGCTTGTTCTTTCTTCTGTAGAAACCGTTCAGAACCGTTGTTGACTTTACGTGCTTCCAAACTTAGTCATAGTTTCAGTCACAGTGCTGAGCTTGCATTATCTGTAAGAATGGTCCTGTTGAACAGCACAAAGGGCCTTCTAGTTTCGTCTTCAGTCGGGCCAACCACACAACTTTTTAGAACCCCCCCTTCCCTGTCCAAAATATAAAGGTTATGAAGGTTCTCCATAAGAACATAAGACGAGCCTGTTGGATCAGGCCAGTGGTCCAATCTGGTCCAGCATCCTGTTCTCACTGTAGCCAACCAGGCGCCAATGAGAAGCATGCAAGCAGGAGCTGACCATTTGCATGCAGTTTCCAGCAACTGGTATTCAGAAGCATTACTGCCTCGGATTGTGGCAGAGCATAGCCATCATGGCCAATAGCCCCTGATAGCCTTCTCCTCCATGAACTTATCTAGTCCTCTTTAAAAGCAATCAAAGGTGGTGGCTATCACTGCCTCCTGTGGGGCCATGTATCTGAAGCTGCATTTTAGTGAATCAAGCTTATCAGCTTATCGTCTGCTCTGGCTGGCAGCTTCTGGTTTTCCTCAGACCTGCTATTTAAGACAGTTTGCTTCTAAATCAAGAGTTGCTAGGGAACTGAACCTGGGACTTTCAGGATGCAAAACATGTGCTTAACCACTCAGCTATGACTTCTGTCTCTCCAATCCATCCTATGTGATGGAAAGATATTCCCACTATGCAGGGGGGGGCAAGGGAAATAAGGCAATTTTTCTCCACTGGAAGGAACTTCTCCTAATCCTAGGGAAGGACCATAGCTCAGTGACAGACCATAGGCCTTGCATGCAGAAGGTTCCAGAGTCAATCTCTGGCACCACCAGGTATGGCTGGGGAAAGGTCTTGTTTGAACCCCTGGAGAGCTGCTGCCAGTCAGTGTAGGCAATACTGAGCTAGATGGACCAATGGTTTGACCCAGTATAAGGCAGGTTCCTGTGTTGTTCCAATCATCTGTTTTCCTACATCCAATATCTTACAGACAGTTTATCCCGACCATTTGACATTCAGAGATGCATTGCCTCTGGATTTGGATGTTTCATTCAGTTTTCATGGCTTGCAGCCATTGATAAAGACCTATTCTCCGCGCATTTATTGCAACCTTTCTTCAAAAGTCATTTCATCCAGTACCACTTGTGATAATGAGTGAATCCCAGAAGTGACGTGTGCATTGATAACCTTATCTTTCGGTTTGCAGCAGCCCTCGGCCTTTAAATTGGCCAGCATGAATTCTTTATAAGAAGAGGCAGGAGGGAGAGATGAAAAGAGAATATATCTGCAATGCTTTAAGCATATCCCAGCCTCTTACTCTTTTTCCTGGAATGGGCAATAACAATTAAAAACACACACCAGTATTTACCTGCCCTGGGGCAGTGGAAGAATCAGAGATAGCTCATCATCTGGTCATCGATCGCATCCACACCACACACGTAAAGCACATTCAAAACACATGGCTTTTCCCCAAGAATCCCAGGAACTTTATTTCAGGGTGATGGGAATTGTAGTTCTGTGAAGGATAAACTTCATTTCCCAGTTCTGGAAATCATGGGAGAGGTGTTTCCAGCTACCCTACATCATGCCTGTGGAAGCCTTGCAATTTGCTGCAGGAGGAGGGCTGCTAGCAACATCATCTTGGGAGGGATGTTTCTAAGACCAAAGTGAAACAGTCAAGCTCACTTATTAGTTTTGCTATTCCCAGGAGGTGCCAACATAATCTTATTATATTTAAAGTACAGAAATGTTTTGGTGTTGTTGCTTTTTAAAAAAATAATAATAATTGTTATTGTGTTGTTGTTTCATGACATTATTATGAAAAAAATTTTGCACTGTTTTTTGGTTTTTGAAATGTATTCATTTTCTTTGTCGTGAGCCACTTTGAGCATGATTCCTTTTGTAGGAAAGTGGCATATGAATAAAATTATGAATATGAATGAATGAATTGCTGTTTTCATCAGAATTCTCTGACATCCTAACTTGGGAGTGAGCTGCATAGGATTTGGTTGTGTTTCTTTGTGCAAGGAAGGAGAATTCACAAGATCAAGATGCCAGAACAAGATGGGTTTCCCCTCTTTATAGCCTTTAGTGGTTGCTGTGCCTGATGCACTAATAATGAATATAAAAAAGCATTTCCCCCCTTGTATTGTCTAATCCTGCCCTGAACCTGTACAACATTTCATTTCTATGGTACAATCAGCATTTGAAATACAGTATATATTCAGTCAGCACAGATAGACCTTTTGGGACATATTTATATGAAACTGTACACTGTGGTCTGTATTGCAAAGTTGTGAAATCACAGGAAACTGTTTGCTATAATTATACCTTCAAAGTTGTTGTTTTTAAATCTTTCATACCTATGTGATAGAAATATATTATGTTTACATTTACTTTATTCTAATTTGTTTGTATCTAGATGGGTCTATATCTTCTAGGTTTGATTCCCCCCCCCCCACACAGAGGAAAACAGCAACAGCAGCCTACCTCACAGGAGCATTGTGGGGGAAAGGGATCAAAGATTGTGATGCATGTTAAAAATGGTACGTATACACACACAATGAATTGGATTGCTGGTTAGGTATAGCTGGAGAGAAAGAACAGATTATAGCTGTTTCCTTCTCCCAACAAACCATCAAAAAAGTGTTATCTCATTAGGGTTGTAAACAAGATAGACTTTTTTCAGAACATTTAGTTTAGGAACCAAATTAAATGTTCCAGCGATTTAGGGATTCGATCTGGTCTTTCTCCATAAGCTGGTCCAGGCTTCTGCTGCCTGAATGGCCGGCTTGAAAGGGAGAGGAGGTGCCCCACTGTTTTGGCCTAGTGACCCATTCTAACAGGTCCCCTTTGAGGAGAAGCGTGGGTCTCTTTCAAGAGTTCATTTGATACAGCTTACAAAAGATTTTCACCCGAGATGAGAAAAGTTTACAAAAAGTTTTTTTGGGCAGGGGAGCCAGGAGGAAAACGGCAAGCCTTCTTCTTCTTCTTTTTTTAAAGGGGAGAATAAATTACCTTTGCTGTGTCTGGGTTGAGCTAATCTGATTAGGCCAACCTCATGAACAGCCGCAGTGAAAAGGGGGGAAAGGGAGAAAGGGGGGGGGGAGAGAGAGAGAGAGAAAGCCATAGATTCCAAAGAAAAAGAGGCCATAATGTTAGGCAGGTTCAAACAAAACACAGGGGTCATATAGCCTGCTTGACAACAGATGACAAGATGATAAATCGTTTCGGAGCCAGAACCAATATAATTGATGCTTTTTAAAGAAAAAATAAAAAGCTTCATGTATGGGAACAGGCACTTAATAAGATTAAGGGAGACAAAAATGAAAGTCCCTGTGACCACTATGGATATTTGCAATGGGTGTTTGGGTAACATAGAAGTTTGAGGGCTCTTGAATGAAGACCGTGGTGGCAGGGAAGGGGGGGCATGAAGAGGGAGGAACCATCCGAGTTAATTAAGTTAGCAATACTTGATTTCTCAATAGATCAGAGCATTAGGAGTCATGTCAGCTCCACAGAATGAGAAATGTGGAAAGGGCTGGCTACAGAAGACCATGGTAGTCACATAACCAACTGCTTGGCAAGGCAGTGGTTTGCTGAAGTGGCAAAGAGACATTTATCACTCTTCCAACATCTCATTCGAGAAGGAACAGTCAAATGACTCACCAGCTTTTGGGAGGATGTTAGCTGACAAGTGACAACCACACCAAGCTCCATTATTACCACTTGGTAAATGGTGGTCTACCTAGCAAATCCTTTGTGTTCCTCAATTCCAGATGAATAGGTGAGGATACACTAAGTTGCTAGTTAATAACCTAATTGATTTCTAATTAAGAACTGTCACTTAGTGGAAGAGCATCTGCTTTGTATGGGGAAAGTCCCAAGGTTCGATTCCTGGCATCACGAGATGGGATTGGGAGTGTTCCCCATGTGAAACCCTGGATAGCTGCTGCCAGTCAGAGTGGACAATACAGAGCTAGCTAGGCCATGGGTCTGATTTGGGATAAGGCAGCTTCCCATGTTCCTGTGTCTTAAGGGAAGGGCCATAGCTCAGTGGTAGAGCCTCTGCACGCAAAAGATCCCAGGTACAAGCCCCAGCACCTAAATATAGGGCTGGGAATGTTCCAAGCCTGAAAACCTGGAGAGCCACTGCCAGTCAGCATGGACAACTCTGAACTAGATGGACCAATAGTCTGACTTAGTGTAAAGCAGCTTCCTATGGCTCAGATGGCCTCGGTGGTGCGGAGTGCCTTCAGGTTCAACTGGTGGCCCAGCTGCACCCCCACCTGCTCAGGGATAACGTAACTTCTATTGTCTACGAACTGGTAACCTCTAGGTTACATTACTGCAATGCATCGTGCATGGGGCTCTCTCTGAAGACAGTTTGGAAACTTCAGCTGGTGGCAGCCAGGCTGCTCACTGGAGCAAGACTGTTTGAGCATATAATGCCAATCTTGGCCTGACTGCACTGGCTGTCAATTAGTTTCCGGGCCCAATTCAAAGTGCTGGTTTCAACCTGCTAAACCTTAAATGGCTCAGGACTGCAATAGCTCAAGGACCACCTCTCCCCATATGAATCAGTCTGGACCCTGCAATCATCATTTGAGGCCTTTCTTTGTGTGCCCCCTCCACAAGAGGTCTGGAGGGTGGCAACATGAGAACAGGTCTTTTCTGTGGTGGCTCCCCATTTGTAGAATGCTTTGACCAGGGAGGCTTGCCTGGCACCTTCATTACATGTATTTAGACAGGAGGTAAAAACTTTCCTCTTCTTCCAAGCCTTTGATTAATTAAACAATCTATGGCATTTTAAACTGGGACAGGGTATTGTTTTTGGTAGTTACTATGGTATGAATTTTTGTGTTTTTATATTATGAACCACCCTGTGATCTTCAGATGAAGGGTGGTATGGAACTGATGGTGATGTTCCTATTCTTTAATAAAAGATGCTCTTCCGAATCAGACCTAAGGCCAATCTAGTCCAGCTTCTCTTTCCCACAGCTGCCAGCCAGATACTTATTTTTATTAACTTGCTTGTAGCGTTTGTATGCCATCCCATAACATCAAGTTCTCTGTGTGGCTTACAGCAAATGAGTAAAGCAAAACAAAACAAAAAACAAAACAGAATGTGAAGCATTTTATATTCTGCCTTTCTATACCGCAAGTAGGCTCCCAACCAAACAAAACGACGGAAGTAACAATAAAGTGGATTAAAATCAACCACCGGACAGCAGCAGCAACGCAGGTCTGCAATGCTAACTTGGCAGCCCATAGGCCTTCTAAAAGGGCATAGCTCAGTGACAGAGCATCAGCTCAGCATGCAGGATTCAGTCAGGCTGAGATGGACCTCACTCGTGTCTGAAATCCACTGCCAGTCAACGCAGACATAGGGATTTAAGAAGAGACTGCTGGATCAGGCCAAAGGAGGCCCATCTGGTCCAGCATCCTGTTCTCAGTTACCAGCCAGACATTCCCAATAGGAAGCCCACAAGCAGGACCCAAGCAGAAGAGCACTCCCCCTCCCAAAATTTCCAGCAACTGATATTCAGAAGCGTTACTGCCTCTGACTGTGGAGACAGAGCATAGCCATCATGGATAGTAGCCACTGATAGCCTTATCCTCCATGTATTTGCCCAATCCTCTTTCAAAGCCATACAAGCTGGCAGTCCTCACTGCCTCCTGTGGGGGTGAGTTCCACAGTTTAACTATGTGCTGTGTGAAGAAGTACTTCTTTTTCATCTCTCCAGAATCTTCCAACATTCCATATCATCAGATGTCCACAAGTTCTGAGCTACACAGACCAAGGGTTTGACTTGGTTTAAGGCAGCTTCTTATGCTTCTGGGGTTTTGCAGAAGAGCATCAGGAAAAGTGTAGTCATAAAGAACCACACAGTGTGAGCAACACAGTGCAGAAACTACCCCATACTTGGATATATTACATTTAAAGCAAGATTGCACAGTCCCTTGATCCCTTGCAAAACTGGGAGAAATGATGCAAAAGATTCGATATTGCAGCATGAATTATGCAAAATAATATGTGCACTTTTGCACAAGCTATACAAGGTGCAGATTAGTCAACCTTTCGTGGGAACAGAATGACAGATATATATGCATAGAGTATGCACTGTTCCAGCTACAATTTCCTCAGTTCTTCCTCCAAGGAGTTCAGAGGAGTGGGCTTGCAGTCCAATTGTATTTATGTGTACTTGAGTTGAAAGGAAGTCCCGCTGTGTTGACTGGGATTTACTCCTGGGTAGAGGCATATGGGATTATAGCCTGAGAACTAAAGATGGATGAGAAAGTATATTCAGTTTGTATTTGAAGGGTCAATTTCCCTAATTCACACTTTTCAAAAGAGTACACAAACACAAACCCAGCCATGTTTTGAAATTTGCACTTCTCCAAATTTTGCAGTGCAAGTATGCCAAGTAATGTGTAAAGGAATGCATATACCAAAGTACAAAATAATGCATATGTTCATGAAAATAACCTATAAAATGCACTATATTGGGGGGAAATGCTTTGCAAAAATTCTATAGGGAAATTGCATATAAAAATGTGTGTTTTAGCAGAAACTTTCACTAAACTGATAATTTTTCATGAGGGCTTATTTTCTTTATATATATATATAAAAGCAAACTGATGTGGAAATGGGGAGAACTGAACTTAAACTGAAGAGAATTGAGCGCACGATTGGGGGAAAACTAGCAATGGAAATGACAGACTTGCTCCTTCCGACTCACAGCAACCCTGCAGGGTAGATTTAGATTGAGAAGTAGCGATTTGCCAATGCCTCCTGGTCAACAGCACCTCAGAGCTCTCCTGCACAGCTCCCACTCACTGCAATGGATTAACTGAGCTTTGCGCCCTAGGACTTATACTGCAGATTGCAACGTCGGACAAATTGGCAAGCCAACACAGAGGAATGTTTTCCCCTTTTGTTCAGTGCATGGGCACGTCCGAGTCCTTAACGTTAGATCCCCCCACCCCCGAATTCCTTCACATGCCGGAAGAACACATTCTGCCCCTTAGCAAATATAATTAAGAACAGTATCTGTGGAAAGGCCATGTAAAGAGATTTTCTTTCCAAGGCCTCCTTAATACAGATGTAATTGACTCTGTTTTCTGCCTTCTGCATGCAGATTGCACCATCCCCACTCCTATTATTCATCCACAAATTAACTGGGGACCTGGTGAAAAGGGCCTCTCCATCCAGGAGTGCGTCTGGAGAATGGAGCTTTGGCTTGTGTTAAATCTGGACATCGCCATTTGCCTCTCTCTCCCTTTTTATCTCTGCCGCCTTTTCAAATGTGTTTTCAAGCCTGTGAGAAGTCAGCAAATATGTGTTTGGAGAAACCAAAGCGGCTCTTGTAAAAAGAGCCTACATCTGTTTCATTCATGGGGTCAAGACGGACAGCTTTGGTTCCCTTCTCCTTTTCTTTCGGAGCAACATGCTCCAAAGGACTGAACTTTGCAACTTCCCTTTAAGCTTCTCCCTGACTCTGGGGGGAAGAAAGAAAAAGGGGTGGGGGAGAGTGAGAAGAGAAAATATATTGTTTTTTGGTTCCACCAACTTCCCTCAGCGGAAGGAAAACCTAGGGGCCAGTTTCCTTGTGAAAAGTGAGTACTGAAACCTGGTGATGTTTGGGTAATATCTGTTTGTGATTATGGATGAATAAGCTACGGTTGGGTGATCAGGTATGCAGTGAATGTCTTGAGAAGAGTACCACTACCACCCCAGGCAGCATAATATGTTGTTTCTTACAAAAAGAACCCTTCTGGATCAGACCAAAGGCTCATATAATCCAGCATCCTGTTTCTAAGCACAGCTACAAGAAGGCATCAGTCCTCCCTTAGTCTGTCACAGCATATGGCATTTGGACAACAGTGCACTACCTTTGCAAATGGAATTTCTATTTAACTGCTGTGGCTAATTGCTAATCTAATGATAGATCTATCCTTCATAAAAGCTACTTTCTGCAAAACTCTGGCTTTTTTCTCCTTCATTGGTTACATTCAAACTCCCCAGACAGTTTCTTGTGAGCCTCCGCCCACCAATGGAGTGGGGTGTGTGTAAGAACTAGTAGCTACCAGTCATCAACAGCCATTCAGGAAAGTGCTTTAGTGATCGGTTAGACACAAGCCCTAGAGTAAAGTTACCAGACGTCCCCATTTCCCAAGGACAGTCCCCGGATTTACAAATCAATCCCCTGACAAAATCCATTTATTTAGTAGGAAGTTGAAAAGTGTCCCCGGATTCATTGAAAAAACCCCCCGTTAACCTCAGTGTAGAGGTGGGTCTCTCTTCATTTGTCATCACACAATATTGTGAGATTGACACTGCAGCGTTCTTTGTGTCATCTCTGCCCCCTTTTAAACTTATTCCCCAAACTGGGTGAAGTTGAACTCTGCCACCATCCTTTTTTAAAAGCTTGTTCCAGCTTCTCCAACTTCCATCAGTCCCAGTCAGCACAGCCAATGGTGAGGAAATGATGGGAGTTGGAGTCCAGCAAGGCTCAGAAGGCCATGGGTTCCCCATCTCTGGTCTAGATGTTGCTGGGCACCAACTCTCACCAGTCCCAACCAGCATAGCCAATGGTAAGGAATGATGGGAATTGTAGTGCAGGGACACTCACAAGGCAATGGGTTTCCTGGCATAGAGTCCTACAAACATGGTAGAGCCGCCTTTCGGTCCAATCATTGGGCTGCTGTCCTTGGTGCTAGACATACAGACAATACTAGGTCAATGGGCAAGAACTCCTACATTTCCATTAGCACAATTTAAAAGAAGTGGAAGTCTAGATCTCACCACCTCTTTTGGAGATTTGTCTCAGTCAGTCCAGGTGGTGTTAGGCATAATCTCTTTCCTCCCCTGACTGTGAGAACCTCTATGTTGGGTGGGGAATGACAAGGGGAGAGGAAAGGGGCAGGGGTGCCAATTTAAATGAAATATTGGGAGCGCCTAGGTAAGCCCTGCCCTGCATAATTGATCATAAGACACAGCACATGCACACCGCTTGAATGGCAATGGCCATCAATTTTGTGGGGGCCAGGCCCCCTCAAATATTTTATTGAGTTGGCTTCTATGGAAGGGGGAATGGAATGGAGTATCCTGGAAGGGTGCATGATGGGCTGGCGGCTGGCATTCTGCCAGGACCTGGAAATACCGGTAATTAATTCAGATTAACTAATTCACTGAACTGAATTCCAAAACCTCTGAGTTGTTTCAATGCTTTCTGGGTGAGCTGAACATGAATTAAGTTCCTTTTGCCATGAAACTTTGGGAGTTATACAATTAAATTCAAATTCTCTCTCTCAATACACACACACACACACACACACACACACCTTTCACTGCACTTAGCTCTGTGTTTGATCGTGACCACTGCATTTACTATTTTCACCTTCCTGAAAAGTGATCTTACTCTAAGCTGAAATATTATAATGGCTGGGGGAAATAAATAAAACAATTGTTCTCATTACAGTGTGTGTGTGTGTGTGTGTGTGTTGATGTTTTCTTAGACTTCTTAAGCATATTTCCTAGTGCAGCAGAGCAGTTTGTAATATTCTGAAGGATGAAAAAAGGCTGATGATTGATTGAATGAATTAGGAATCGAACTGGAACAGAATTAGTTCATTTTTGCATTGGAACTGGAACTATTTCCCCCCAAAAAACACAACTTTCCAAGCACTGCATCATGAATTGTGGCACTCCATATGAAAACATATGCCAAGCGTTATACTAAGTCAAACCATTGGTCCATCTACCTCAGTATTGTCTACTCAAACTGGCAGCAGCTCCATGGGGTTTCAAGCAGGGATCTCCCTACCCTACCTGCAAATGCGAGGGACTAAATCTGGGACCTCTGCATGCAAAGCAGATGCTCTGGCCCTTCCCTAAAACTAAAACCCTGATGGGTGAAGAACACAGGAGAGACAGCGGTGAAATTCAGTATTTGAGTGACACAGGATTAGAACAATTCCAAGTTGTAGGCATATAAAGAACCTCATCAAAGGGTAGTTGAGAATAAACATGGTTCAATGCTGTAAAATGTTCATATGAGAAAGTCTGGGAACTACAATATTGGGGCTGGTGAAAACCAAATGTATGGAAATCAATTTGTTAGAAATGGTCAGCATTTATTTTATTTTATTTTTTTAAAAAACACATTACTTTTAAAAATTAGGTGATGATGCACATCCCTCTTCATTGACTACACCGATGTAATTAATCATCCTCTCTATGAGGTCTCTTTTTATTACTGAGTTTATTAATCACAAGGCGGGAAATGTATACACGCTGATAGGCATAAATGTTGGTTTGCTATAGATGTACAAATAAATAAATAATATTGGGGGGTGCACGTTATGCTTGCCAAATGACAATTTGGAACTTGGAAATCCACATTCCACAGAACTTACTGAGGCCCAAACAACAGTTGGCTGACAGGTCACCCAACCCGTTTCTGCAAAATCTTCATCACAAGCCAAATTATAAGTGAACCTCAGCAATTTGTAGGAGCACAAAGTTAGTGGCAGAGTCCTGTGGTGTAATGGGGTTGGACTTGAGAAGTAGAGACTGTGGTGCGTGGCTTCCTGTGCCACTCAGGCAGGTCTCAGGCAAAAGTTGTTTCTGGCTTGCTGTACTATGGTGCCACTCTGATAATGGCCATGGTGGGTATTGCAGCACAGTAATTTGGCTGAGGAACCAATGGGGATTGGGCTGGCTCTACAGAATTCTTGCTCCAGGTTTGGTTGCTCAGTCTCAGTGACTTGTGGAACTGAGGAGACACACAGATGCCTTGCCTTGGATTTGCCTTGCCTTCTTGATCCAGAACTTGACCCCCAACCTGTCTCTGAGTTTGTGTTCCTTGCTTGTTTGATCCAGAACCTGATCCAGAGTCTGTATTTGACCATACCAGGAGAATCAGGGCCTTAAGGAACTTGGCCTGCCTGAAACAGAACCAGGTCCCCCATCAGGGTGCCAACTAGAACAAAATATTGGGGGGGGCAGGTAAGCCCCGCCCCACACAATTGATCATATGACATAGCAAACATACACCATTTGAATGGCAATGTCCATTAACTTGGGGGGGACAGCATGATAATTTGGGGGGCGGCGAAGACCCCCATGGCCCCTAGGGGTTGGCTCCTATGTCCCCCATCCATCTGCAGCCTGCCTTGGAACTTAGACAAAACCTTCACGTTGCTTCTCAGTGCTAAGAATGCTCTCCACCTCTCCATTTAGCCAGGATGTGAAATCTTTTTCCACTCGAAGGCTGCATTCCATTTCAGAGTCAACATGTCAGAGGTGGGCATGTTCAGTGGGAAAAGTGGGTGGAGCAATGGATGTGACTCTTTAAAGGCTACATTTCAGCCTGTGCAAGTCAGGTTCCTACACAGACATCCCTCTATCCAAGAGGCAACAGACACAGTCCAAGGACACAATCCATCCAGGCAAAAGCATTCAGTGAAAGCAATGCAGAGTTGCAAGCACTGGGCTGAGAGGCCCGGTTGACCACATTTGGCCACTATGTCCAATGTTTCATACGCCTGCTGTGAACACTGTGCTACAACAGTTCTCACATGGCTCTTAGGAAAAACTTCCCTTAATGGTAGAATGTTTGTAAAGCACAAGCAGTGGTGGCTGGTATCCAATGGGACTGGTAGGGTGGAAGGCAAAGAGACCAACAGTAGGTGGCACTAGAGCCAACGATGGGTAGAACCAGAGCCAATGGCAGGTAGCCTACTAATTCCACTGTTGTGCCCAACCTCTTCTTTGATTAGCTCTGCAGGGCAAAGCTAAGACTAAGGAGAAAGAAGGGGATAAGCAAGTGCCTCTCCCTGGAATGGTTGTAAGTAAGAAGATAGACAGGTGGGGACTGACTGTGGCAGACTGAGAATTGGGAGCAGGGTCCCCACAAGCCCAAATAGACCAGCCTCAATGGAGCACTAGTACAATACAGCAGACAAAATGCAGAATACTCTCTCTCTCTCTCTCTCTCTCTCTCACACACACACTCACACACGCACACACACACATACTTCGATAATGCTCAGAGTGAACAGTTGCCTCACTAAACTAAACTAAACTAAAAACTAAAACTAAAAGTGTTGAAAGGAGCAAGACTTGTCAACAGTTGGAAGTAAGACAAAAACAGGCATTCAGCCTCCGGCACTCGTCTTTTCATATGCCTTCCATTCCACCCACCCCCAGCTGTGGGCTTTTGAGCCTGTGTTTCTCCCCCTACCACCACCCCACCACCTCCAAAATGTAGAAGCTTCACTCTAATAAAATTAGGCTTAAAGATCAAAGAGGATGGAGAGCTTTCTCGGAAGCTCGCCTTTTACAAGTGGGTTTCTTCTGTTCACGGGGACATAATCCAATACAAACAGTTGTGTTAATAGCATGTTCCTTGTTATTCGTGGGGAAAGTGACTGAGAGAGGGGGTGCCAGTCCCAGTTCTTAAAGCACAACATTCAATTAAGTCTTGTTTTCATACAGCCATGGTGCAAGCCAGGTGCAGGCATGCCACCCAGGAGGTGGATTCTCGAGTTATGATGCAGGACCTGGCTGGGGGAGTCAACAACATGCCCTCCAACCAATCAGCAGGACTACCTCAATGTCCTGGCTTCCCACCTTAGATGCAATATTCAGACTCTCAGCTCAAGGAAACCTGAGAGCTTTATTCAATAAATCAGTACACAGTCTCAGAATTAGCTGAAAGTATAGGATACAGGATTCATAAGTCAACAACAAATCTCTACGGTTCATGATCAGGAGAAGCTAAGTTGCTGTCCCAGTGCTTGACAAGTCCCTTTATAGAGCAGGTCATTTGTGTGGTTCTTGTCCCAAGTAAGAAGACCAAGCATGCAAAAATGTGCTTTGGCGGATCAGCTGGGTATGTCTGTGCCACCATAGACAGTGATTTGTCCTTGGTGATGGGACCTAAGTCAATCTCCACCGCAAGTCCCCTTCTGCCTTTGACTAGCCAGCCCCACCAATTGGTTTGCTGCATCTTCTGCTACTTATTGTCCAAAGGCAGGGCAAACACTGACCCATACCGTTTTCTATTATTTCTGTGACATCCAGAAGTAATAGGTCAGATAGCTCTCCTAACTCATTACATGGTCTCTCTCCACCTCCAGACTCTGGATTCTTCTCTGACAGATCCTGCCAGCCCTGCCCTGAACTGGTGGGTTGCATGGGACCCATGACATTCTATCTGCTTTCTCTCATGCACCTCCTAAAATCAATCTCTGGTTTTGCTAACAGGACTACAATGTTCCCTGCTTTACTTAAGGTGGGGGCTTCAGATGATCACCTTTCCCACATCACATAAATTTGGGCCCAAGAGAGGGCAGCCATTCTGGACCCATTATTTTAGCCAATGGCATAGAACTGGCCTCCTGGTGTCACCTGAGTTAGGAGGATTCTGGGGTGTGGATGTTCTTGCTTGAGCTGGCTGCAGTTCCTTCCAATGGCTCAGAGAACAAGGAACCGGGAATCACTGCTTGATCTGCAAAGTTATTGATCTGAGCCCCAGGAAGCCTAATAAGCTACATCCCTGATAGGCTATACCAGATAATGATGATATGTTTAGCAGCAATATATGAGTCAGTGTTTTAATGATTTGCTATTTTTAAAAATGAGCATATATATGAATGTGTGTTTTTTTTAATTCCATCATACATAATACATAAACGTTTGTTGGTGTTAGATGTATTTTGCTTTTATACTTACTGTATATCAACCCAAACTTGAGATAAAGGTGATTCATAAGCCCCCTAAACAAACAATATATCTTCCACTTACAGAATAAAACAAGAGAGTTGTATTCAACCTTCAGCCTTTTCAAAGTAGAGCTGTTGAATATAATGAACATGACTACTGAGGTCCATATATTTCAATGGGTCTACTCTGAGTAAAATAAACGCCACCTTCACAGATGACGACTGTTCAAGGCCTTAAATCAAACCCACAGCCTGAGTTTTCAATAGTGAGGAGGAGGATGCAGAATCTCATGGGAGCTACAACTCCCAGTTCCTTTGATGTCTGCTGAAAGACAATGCTGGCTTAGTGTGACACATCTATAGTTGTGTGCAGCTGCCTCTCATTTGATGGTGTCTCATCCGGTGGTGGCAAACCATGAGAAATTAACTCAGAAAATGCAGAGCCCAGAAGCTAATTGCTTATGGAGACCACAGCAGCCTCTCGCCCCTTCCCTTCCTCTACCTTGTCTATCCAGCTGTTTTGAGACGGATTCAAAGTGCTGGTTTTGAACTGTAAAATTCTTTACGGCTCAGGACCCCAATATATTCTGGATCCTCTCTCCCAAAATGAACCCTACCTAGACCCTTAGATCTTCTCCTGAAGCCTATCCCCAGGTCCCTGCTCTGGGGGAGTCTCAGAGGGTAGTGACAAGGCAGAGGGCCTTTTCAATTGTGGCTTCACATCCAGGGGATTGTTTTCCTCACTGTGTCATGGTGCAGTGAAAAAGGAAATGCAGGAAAGTGGGCTTGTTTAAGAGCTGGAGCAATTAGGTCTGCCAAAATCATGGGCCCTTCTTGCTCTAGCAAGTGAATGAGGCGAAAACATAGTTTTCGAGTTTGACCATTGTTAGCGACATAGGAACATAGGGAGTTGCCTTATACTGAATCGGACTATAGATCCACCTAGCTCAGGACTATCCACAATGGCCGGCAGTGGCCCTCTAGGGTCCTAGGTAAGAATCTCTCCAAGCGGCACCTGGAAATACCAGAGATTGAACCTAGGCCCTTCTGCATGCAAAGCAGATACTGCACTGATAAACTACAACCCTTTCCAGATGAGCATAGTCTCAGAGAATGTGGAAACTAATCACACAGAGGCCGAAATCTTATTTGGGGGGTTCCTTGCAGTTTCAATCAGAGGTTACACAAGTGGCTGCCATGTGCCAACAGAGGCCTTTGCCCACAGGGTCCACACCTAGACTCCCCCCCCCCCGGTAGGCTTGAAATATGTATTTCATTGTAGCCGACAGAATAGGTTGTGGTGTGTGCCTGATTGCGGCATGAGTGTGTAGTGCCCACAACAGTTTCTCCCATTTGTAAATGTGCCTGTCCACTCAGGCACCCCCAGTTTAAATGGTAACACCACTTTGCAATATTGTGTGCATTTCTATTTAAAGTGAATGGTTGTGTTTTCAGCTAGCTGAATGTCTGTTGTTACAGCTCTGTGTGTTTTACAAATTGAGCCTATGCACTCAGAATTAAGCACTGATGCGTTCAGCAGAGCTTACTCCTAGGAGACAATGCACTGGATTGCAGTCCTGCTGATCCTAATAAACTGAGCAGTATGCTATGTACTGCTGCCCTTCCACATGAATATATATTGTAATACAGTGTTCTTCAAACCAGATGTGGGTGGACTACAAGCCCCATCATCCACACTCAGCTTAGTTGTAGTCCATCCACATCCGGGAACCCCAGGTTGAAGAACACTGTAATAATGCAGTGACACAGCTACCTGCAATTTTGGACTCTCCTTAGGGGTGGTGGTGAGGAGGGCCATCATCATAAGCTCCTGCACTTCAAAATATGCTACTGCAACACTGCTTCTGATTTTATTCATATTTATTCAGAAAGGGCACCAATATTGAATTCAAGGGGACTTACTCTACAGCTAGGATGAGGATTTTGTGTGGGCCTCTGTATGTTGCTGAACTATAACTCCCACCATTCATGTGAGACTAGGAATGGATGAGAAATTTGATTCAGTTTGGATTTAAAGGTGAACTTAGCTAAAACACAGCCATCCTTCAAAATCTGGACTTTTCCCATTTGTGCAATGCAAGTTCTCCCAACAAGTAATATGTACAAAAATGCATATACTAAAGTGTGCATTACACAAAAACCATCATATTACGGGAAATGGCTTTGCACAATATGTTCATTTCCAGCAAAATGTTCATATCTGGCGAAATGAGCAGCAAAATGACAGATTTTCATGAGGCTTTTAAAAAATTGCAAAATTATGTGGAAATGTGGAGAAAGGCACTTAAGACTGGGAAACAAATGAGAAACTTTGAGAAACTGAAACGAATGGATTCACCCATCCTTACTTACTCTACTGTAGGGATGGAGAAGTGTGGCTCTCCAACAGCAGTTGGACTACAACCCCCATCATCCCCAACTATGGGACATGCTGGCTAGGGCTGATAAGGGCCACAGGCTCCCCATCCCTGCTTTAATCAGTCTTAATAAAAAGCCAGAGCTGGCACTCAGGCAGAGACACAGCATGGAGCCTCATTTCTGAATGGTGCTTCCTATCTAGGGCTGGGGAACTCCTGGCCCTCCAGATGCTGTTGGAGTACAACTCCCACCTTCCCTGATTATGGGCGATGGTGGCTGGGGCTGACAAAAGCTAGAGGGCCACAGCTTTCCCAGGGGAAAGTTTAAGAGTTCAACTAACTTCTTGATGCTTGTGATCTTAAACAGACCTATCAAACAGCCAATAGGTGGCACTATTGGGCTTTTTCACGCTCTCTCTCTCTCTCCTATACCCCTTATTTTTCCCCAGACGTTTCCCAGACAATAATTGTTCACGAATAAGAAATTGAAAAGAGGGTAGGAAGAGGAATCAATTTTCCAGCCACCTCTTCCACACCACACACACACACACACAGAGAGAGAGAGAGAGCTCCCCACACCTTTAGACTTTGGGTTGTGATTGGAGATTTGATTATCAGGGAGGTGGTCTGGAACAAAGCAAAGCAAAGCAAGAGGAGGAGTAAAAGATCATAATAAATTGCTTGACTCGGTTTTGTGTTGGTTGTATGTGGCCCAGCTCACCAAGATGATTCACATTTAGATCCTAAAGCAGGGCTAACAGAGCTCAGAACCAATATCCACATGCACTAAATAATTTCCATAACACCAGGGGAAAGGCACTCTGCATATGTTCAAGGAAACTCCCCACATAAAGGCCACCTCCCTGCCAAGTAGGTTGTGACTGATGCCTTGTATATCCATGGGCTGCACTGCCACTTGCTCTTCCTCTGGTTGTTGTGAAGTTAAGACTCTGTGGTGTATGGGAAAGATAAGATAGGGAGACAGAGGTTTTCCAATTAGTGTTGGGATGTGACCAAGAGACCAGTCCTCAAACATGAAGTTCACTGGGTGACCATGGGCTGGTCACCCTATTTCAGCCCAACCTACCTCACAGGATTGTTGTGAGGATGAAAGGATATGTGTGCATGCTATGTGCACCTCCCTCGCCTCCCCAGGAAAAGGGGAGTTTTAAGACAGGAGATCACCAGGTTCTGTTCTTCATTACAACACTTCTTAAGACGTGGTTCTTTTATCATGTTCTCCATTCTCCCATTATTGCTTTTAAAATGACACTTTGTGGTCCCTGCTGGGCCTTTTTACCCAAATGAAATACTTAATAAAATATTGTGCATGTGACCAAACAAGAGACAGTCTTAACACCTATTTAGTTAAATGTTTTGGCTTATGCCTTCCTCAGTAACACAGCTGGGATTTCAAAAACCCCTGAGAGCCAAGAAGTAAAAAAGTGAAAAAAATAAACACATTCGGTTGCAGCGCTGTGTTGACCCTGCCCTCTCATGTCCATGTGTGATGATGAGCCTATGAATATACCCATGGCCAACAGATGTGTGCAGAGCCATGCAGTTAAGGGGGACCTTGGACCAATCAGGATTTCCCTCTTTGCGTGTACATGGGCACGGTGGTGTGCACATAGGATGTTTTCTTATGCTCTCCAAACATGCAGCCAGTGAACTGTGTGGCTGCCAGGTGTTTTGGAAGTGCTCACAGAACACAATCCTGCTCGCTCCACCAACACATAAAAAGTGTTCTTGTAAATACCGCCTTGTGCCAGGTAATAGTTTTAAGAACATTGGGATATAAGAATTATTTTAAAAAAAAAAAAAGTGGCAAACATGCAAGAGAATTTTATTTTTGTAACTTGAAAGCCTGGGTAGAAAATAAGAGTGTTTTATCTTCTATAGCAAGTCCACAAGGTTGCCATACATACCATTCCTCTTCCCACCCCACCCCTTTTTCATTTTGTGTGGCATCTGTGAGCAGCCACTGTGTTTTGTTTCTGTGGTTTGTGATAGATAGATAGATAGATAGATAGATAGATAGATAGATAGGATGTATCATCTGTCTATCTGTCTATCTATCTAACATCCTAAAAAGAAAGTATATGCTGGAGTAACAACGATCCGGAAAACTGCTCCAAATCTTGACAACAGTCAACACACACATAGTGGGACAGAGAGCAAGCCCTGTTGAGAGACTGCATATTCTCTCTTGAACGGGAAGCTAAACAACACTAATGAGAGAGAGGAGGGAGGCGTGGTTTTCCCATGAACTGCTTTCCCTCCACTCGATTGCACAGTAGGACTTTTTTTCTGGAGTCTTTCCTCCTCCTTCTACCCTCCCTCCCTCTGCCCAGTATGAGAGAGCGTGTATTATGTGCTAGTGTGTGCGTGCGTGCGCACGGTGCAGGAAGCCAGAAGCCCTTTGGCACGTGCTCCCGTGGGCGAGGCAGCAGGAAAGGAAAAGGAGAGCAGGAAGGGCTTGCGCGAGCGAGCCAGTGAACGCGCGCACGCGCGCGCGCCCCAATTTGGCTTGCCGGGTAGCCGGTGGAGGCACGAGAACAGCTGGCGGCTGCTTTAGCCGCTGGGCCCTGGAATGGGGTGGGGGGAGAGAGACTCTTGATTGACAGCTCCGGGAGTTGCCAGCCAATAAGAGGCAGCTTGGCTTGCAGTCTTTCATCCATTGGCTGCCTGCCTGGCAGGGCTTCGCGTGCCGGACCAGCTGCTGCTGTGGCTTGCTTCATTTTTTTATCTCCACCCCCACCCCACCCGCTCGTTTCCCTCCCTTGCTGCTGGAAACAGAGTGGTTTCTTTTCTTTCATTTGCAACAGCTGGAGGGAGATGTGGGCAACGTTTTGTCTGGAAGCAGCGGTGGGTTTTTAAATCGTGTATTTAAAAACTATGCAGGTTCTTTTCCCCCCTTCTCTCCTTTCCTGCATGATTTGGTCGCTTTACTATTGCGCCTTATGGAAAATATGAGTGAGGTAGCAGTTTTATAATGCAAATAATATATAAAAGTATGCAGAGATAAAGGGATTCCAGCTGGAGGCCAAGTACTTGCAGGTTTATCCTTTTAAAAGCGGTCTAGGTGGGTTTTGGGTTTAGACTGCAATCCTAGTGCACGCACTGTATCGAAGAGCAAGTCCAATTCACCACAATGAGATTTACTTCTAGGAAGGTAATGCAGAGGTTTGCACAGCAAGACAGTTGGATGCATCCAGTGCTAGTCCTACTCAGAGTAGACCGATGGAAACTAATGGACCTACGTTAGCCATGTCTATTAATTTAAGTGGGTCAAATTAGTTGGCAGCAACCCAGTGCTCAGTTAATTGCTCAATGCTTATATATTTATGTTTTCCTGAAAAAGCAATCTTATTGGTAAAAAAGCAGCAGTGCTGTATATGTAATATATATCCAACCGGATATCCAAATACTTGCAAATATAAATAACATCAAAGCAGGTTAAATTAAAAAGGGGGCTCACTGTTTATCCACTCCATCCCCATCCAGCTGTATCTAAACAAGAACCACCTTAGCGAAAAATAACAAAATGAAAAATGAGCACAAAATTTAGCATAGGGGATTAAGGCCGGGTTTTTTTTCCCCCTTTAAAGAAATTGCAAAAGCAGAAGTCGGGAGGAAAATCGTTATCACAAAGGTCGTAACCAGGTAAAAGCACATACATAGCAGCCCAGCTTTTTCTGAAATTCTCAGCATTTGGTTCTCCCTCGCCCCTTCAGTAAAGGGCTGAGAGTTGTGGTTTTTTTTTTTAATTCTACCCTCCTTCCCTTGCCATATGTAGCCTACAGCAACTGACCTCCTCAAAGATCTGGCCTGAGAACTTTCTCCAGGATTTTCTACGCTGATGGGCAGCGGCTCCCCAAAGGGCTTTCCAGGCAGGGGACATTCCCAGCCCTACCTAGAGATGCCGGAGATTGAACCTGGCACTTTCCGCATGCCAAGCAGGTGCTCTGCCAGGACCTTTCCCCCGGGCTGTTGTTGTTGTTGTTGTTGTTGTTGTTGTTGTTGTGGAGTGTCCCTCCAAGCCTCTCTGCACTCCCACCCCCATTTTGCAAGGCAAAACTGGGATTAATACATTCTTGTCGCTGCCATTTAAGTTTGGGGTGTGTGTGTGTGTTGTATTATAGAAGCCTACCGACTCGCTGTACAGGTTGCCTTGCACACCTTTTTTTGAAGGGGGGTGTTGTTGACCCCCCCACACACACCTTTGTTCCTTCCAAGCTGCTGGTTTCAATCCAGCCTTGGGAGATATATATATATATATATATTTGGAAGCTCAGCGCGTGACTGACAGCTCGCGGGGGCGTCCTCCAATCGGCGGCCCCGGCGGGGTGAGTCCCGTCTCCGATTGGCTGTCAGGAGTGTGGGAAAGAATGCGGAGAAGGTTTCACACGAATTGGGAGCTGCCGCCGGCTATAAAGGCGGAGGGGGAGTTTCCTCGGAGCCTGCCAAGCCAGCAGCGGCTCTGCAGCAGCACAAGCGCGGCGGAAGAGCGACTAGCCAGCCGCGCAGGCAGCCGCGCACAACGTCTCCCCTTCGCCGCGCGCGCGTTGACGCCTGATTGCAAACACAGACTTTACTCGACCCCCCGCCACCCTTTTCCTTGGTTTTTTGGCCAGCAAAATCTTTAGCTGGGATAAGTAACCATTGCACCGACAGCAGCAACCTTAAATACATTGCCTACCAACATCGGATGTACAGTTTTGTTTTGTTTTGTTTTTAAAAAAACAGTTGATCCAGTCTCCCGCCCCTACTGTAATACTTACAGCGCTGTTTTGCGACGTCTCCCGATTTTTGTTGTTTTTTTCATTTCTGCATTAAAATCAAGAAACTGCAAAAATGCCGGCTGATACTATGGAGAAGCCTACTGCCTCCCCGATTGCGGGGGCCCCGGCCAGTGCCAGCCAGACCCCCGATAAACCCAAGAGCGCCAGCGAACACAGAAAGGTAATTTCCCTCATCTTCTCCCCATCCCGCAAAAAATATTGATTTGGGATTGATTTTTTTTTTTTATGTAGCTTGCGTACATATGTGTGACTGCGCAAATGGATCTCTCTTCTCTCGCCATCCTTTAGCGAATCTTATTTATTACTCCAAGTCTGTTTACCTACCCCGAATCTCCCCATAAAATGTGGGTGTTTAATCTGCTGGCGTTTTCTATATAACACGATCTCCCAAATAAATTACTGTGTGCGTGAAATGAGCATGTGAATATGGTAGCAGCAGGCAAGTGATCTATGTTAGATTGGGGGAGGGGGAGAGAGAAATTAGCCTTGTGCCTTTGGGACAGTGCCTTGACAGGCTTAAGTATTACTGTATATGGGGAGGGGTGGGAAACAATTTTAGGGCAAAGCTGTAGAACCAAAAATGGGAAGTTACGTTTGTTTACAGAGTTGTTGTGTTGGTATGAGCATGGAGGGGGGATCTTGAGAAGGCTTGTAGTGGCTGGGAACATCTGAAAAGGATCTCAAGTCGACCCAACTACCTGAAGTAGCTTACTAAGTAACTAAGTAACAAGCTATGCACGTTACAGGTAGCAGTAGCATTCTAAGTTGTTACTGTGCTGGTATACAGGAAGAGAGATAAGAGCGCTTATCTGATGCCTACCTAAATTTCTACCACTTCTCTGTGTTCCCCTCAGTCTTCCAAACCAATCATGGAGAAACGACGCCGTGCCAGGATTAACGAAAGCTTGGGCCAGCTCAAAACTCTCATTCTGGATGCTCTGAAGAAAGATGTAAGTTTTGATTCAAGGGGGCAACTGATATATTTGGAGAGTTCCTTGGGGGGGGGGGGGTGAACTGCGTGTACCCGAGTTCTCTACCCCACCCTGGAAAGTACCCTTTTGATTCTACAGTGCTACTGATATCTAGCTACCTGGTTGACTTACGGTCATCGTGGGAGGGGGAAAGATAAGTGAGAGGCGAATTGGTCCCAGATGGCCAAATGCAGCGAAGTTTTTGAGATATGGGGGAAGGGACTCCTTAGGTTATTCCTTGCTCCCTTGCCTCCCACAAATGGAATAAACATGCTCATCATGTTTGTTTGCTTTCTACAGAGCTCCCGGCACTCAAAGCTGGAGAAAGCAGATATCCTGGAAATGACAGTAAAGCACCTGCGGAACCTGCAAAGGGCCCAGATGACAGGTGGGTGGCAACCTTCCTACTGGCAGATTTGGGTGGGCTGCAAATGGGGTGGGGGTGGAGATGGGGATTCAATTCGGAACTCTTTGTATGTTTCTCCCTGACTCCTGGCTATCCTGCTTGACAACCTTGCAATCTGATGCACATAAAATAAAGCCTGGTGATTTGGCTGGCCTCCCTCCTTTCCTGACCCCTTTCTGGTTAATCTGCTTAGCATATTTGTACACATAGAAAGCGGCCTTATGCTGAGTCAGAGCACTGATCCCTATATCTCAGCACTGTCTACAAGGACAGGCAGTGTCTCTCCAAGCTTTCAGGCAGGGAATCCTTCCCAGCCCTGCCTAAGGATGCCATTGAGGGCAGAGTCTGGGACCTTCTACACACAAAGCGCACACTCTACCTGTGGCCTACTTGGCCCACACACTGCCCTTGCCTCCAGGGTATCTGGCACCCCCCCCCTTTAAAAAAAACAAAAACAAAAACCCTCACAGCAAACCTGTGAGGTAGGCAGATTGTCTGGGACCACCCAAATGTGTTTTGTGGCTCAGCAAGGATTTTGAACCCCTGCCTTTCCAGTCCTGTATTTCATCAAACTCCCCTCCAGAAGGGATTTATCCAAAGCCACACAAGAAGCTTCATGGCTGAGCACCATGAGGGGTTTGAACCCAGCTCTTCCGTCACCAAATCCAGGTTGAGATTCCCTGACCTGCAATTCAGCCAATCCCCATAAGCTTAAATGCACATATATAATTAGCTGGTGAGGAGCAATTTCGGAGCTGGCATGCAGCTGTTCACATAAGAGAGGAAAGAAAAGGAAGCTGGGTCTACTGGACTCAAAAAGGCTTTGAAAGATCCAAGCCGGCTAACCCTTCTCCTTCTTGTCTCTTTCCCCTCCTTTGCAGCAGCCCTGAGCGCTGATCCTACTGTCCTAGGCAAATACCGGGCAGGATTTAACGAGTGCATGAACGAAGTGACCCGCTTTCTCTCCACCTGCGAAGGAGTCAACACAGATGTCCGCGGCCGGCTGCTGGGCCACCTCTCCACCTGCCTGAGTCAGATCGTGGCCATGAATTACCCTGCGCCCCCACCGCCCCCACCACCTCCAGCCGCAAGTGGACAGCCTGCCCATCTGGCTCAACCTCTGCATGTCCAGTTGCCAGGACCTGCTGGAGGACCTGGGGGGATGCCAGTGCCTTGCAAACTGAACCCTGCGGAAACCTTGTCTCCGAAGGTCTACGGGGGCTTTCAGCTGGTGCCGGCAACTGAGGGCCAGTTTGCTTTCCTCATCCCAAACCCCGCCTTCCCGCCTGGCTCGGGGCCAGTAATTCCTCTCTACGCCAATGCAAACATGCCAGTCTCTTCTGGCAGTTCGACAGCAACTCCTTCCGTCTCCCCAGTGCAGGGGCTCACATCCTTTGGGGGAAGCTTAGCGCCAATCTCCCAAGCTGGTGGGGAGCGCAGTGAAACTGTCTGGAGGCCTTGGTGATTCTCTCCTCTGAAAACAGACACCATCTCCTGCTCCCACTTCCTACCCCTCCCCCTGCACAAAAGGACTTGAATTTGGTTCCGTTGTATGGAACCTGGACTTCTGTTTTTGTGTTAAATGCATCCCCACCCCACAAACTCCTTATTTATTCATTTCCAAAGGCTGGGAATTCAGTTTGTATTCTTACTCCTTTTTTAATTAAAAATAATGTTTATGTGAAATACTTTGGTTTGGTTTTGTTTTTTAAAAAGGAAAAGTCTTACAGCACAATCCTATGTGTTCCTACTTTTTAAAAAGAAAAGTGTAAAGTCCCATTGATTTCAGAGGGGCTTGCTTCCCAGGAAACTGGATATAGGATTACAGCATTAGTTCTGTATCAAATATTCCCATACTATGCCAAAGCTTCTTCTTTCTTTTTTGTGAGTCTGTATGCCTGATGTTTTGGTTTGTTTGTTTTTTAAATAAAAAATGTTGGAAAGTATTTGTACAAATAAAAACTTTCTTGAACTAGAAATGTTGGTGTGTTGTCTCATCTGGCAAAGGCTGGGGGATCAGCTTTCTAAAGAGTCATTCCATCTCAAGCAAGGAAGAATTAAGGCCTCTTCAGAAGTCCTTTTTATTGTGCATTCATGATAATAGCATGGCAGTTTCACACTATCCCACTTTCAGTACTGTTGGCACCTGCAAAAGACTGAGGGTGGACACTCTGCTTTGTTACCAATTAACACATGTCCCATAACTTCCTGCTGAGATCTGGTAACTTATATCAACAAGTGGTGATGGTGGGTTTATCCAACTCCTGCTGCGTTATAGCACAAGAGTGTCCCTCCAGAAAGTAATAATGCTGTATCACTGGGGAAGCATCACAGAACAGCTAATGAAGTGGGATGATGTCCATCATTAATCCTCCACTAACACACTATTATTGCATCTGTGACATGTTGCAGATTACTCCAGCTAACGTACAGCAGTCTGTGGGGGCCCTTTGCCTCCAGGTGTGCAGATAGGAAAGTCTCTGTGTATTGATTGTGAAAATTATGATGGTGCTAGGAATCCTGGTCTCTTCCTTCCTGGCTTTGGATGTGCCACAGATACTATGATGTTTGCATCTGTTTGTTCAGGCATGTGAAAGAGCAATTTTCCAAACCTGGGTCACTCATTTCAGCACCATGGGCAAGTTTTAAAAGTGTGGGATGGAGGAAGGTTAAATAGGACTGCAATGTTTAATACAAACAACTGATCATCTGGGGATGCTTTCGGTTGACTAAAATGCAACCCTAACTGATGAGGCAGTGGATCTTAAAAGTGTGTGTGTGTGTGTGTGTAAAGAGAGAGAGGGAGGGAGAGAGAGAGAATGGCTGTGTCTCCAAAAATGATGCCTGCTCTGACATGCCTGCAAACTATATTTTGGGTTTGGGTTTTTTGCTTCAGAACTACTGTCTTTAGTCATTTAAATAAACTGAGGCCATGGGTGTAGCTAAGGAGGGGCAGGGGACAGCTCCCCCCCAATCAAGAAAAACAACAGAAATACTTAACTAAGAATCACATCAGTTCTGTCTGCCCCCAACAAAAGTCCTGCCCCCCCTAACAAAAATCCCGGCTACGCCCATGACTGAAGCCACAATCTTAAGAAAACTTAATTGGAAGAAAATCCGCAACAGAGTGAGGGCTGACCTCTGAATAAACATGCCCAAAATTGTGTGCTGCACATGTTATATGCTTTTTCTTGTAATGGGGCAACAGCTGGAAGGGTGGGGAGGAACCCTATAAGCATACTCTTGCAAAGACTTTGCATGCTAAATATTGCCTCATATTTCCCCCTGCCATTCTGGAAACGAGGTTTCAGAAAGTAAAATTATTCCTATTGTGCAACAAAATATTTTGACAAACCAAACCTTATTTGCACATGTTTTCTTTCCCATAATTTACAAAGGGTTCAGGGCATATTCCAATATATCCTTACATAGGTTAGATTGACAGTGATGTAGCCCTGGGGTAACAAGTCACACTGGGAAGTTGAATTTGCAACTTGGTCATCACCCTAACATGCTGTCTGCATTGGCTCTATCCAAGGGGACAAAAAGGAAATATCTACTTCAGTTCAAACTCTGTGCAAAGAGCCTATTCTGCTCCTCCCATCCTTTGCCAGCTATGGGTCTCTGGGTAGGTTCAAAGAGAGGGTTGACACTTATTTTACCCGGGTCTCTTCAGACAAGTGTATGTTCCTACACAGTATTCATTCTTTCTATCCTCCTATGGTTCCAATACAAGGAACGTATCTAGCCACAGTTATAAGGATTAGCAGTATTACAGAAATTCATAACAGGGAATTAAAAAATCCCAGCCACTTTTAACATCCACTTCAAATGTAAAGTGAACATGACTGGCCCAAAAGTTCTTCTGCAGCTCAGATTTTCATCTGAGCCAGAAAAGAACCCAAGTCCTGTCTCCCACTTGTAAGGCTAAGTCAACACCCACATCACCTTCACCTCCACAGCTGTTGGAATGGGCAGAAGGCAGGTTTCTCATTTTCCTTCCCCTCCTCAACATTTACAATGGGTGTATGCCACATGCTAGATAAGGAAGCCAAACTTCCCTCCACTCAACCCTCAGGAGTTGGGCCGGAGAGGTTGGGTGAGTTGGTAGATACGTAAGCGGGTAGCTGGGAGAGTGGTTTAGCTAGGACAGGGCTGGGGCACATGTGATTCTCCAGATGTTGGACTACAACTCCCATAATCCCTGGCCATCAGGTCATGGTGGCTGGGGCTGATGAGAAGGGAAGTCCAACAGCATCAGAAAGGCCACCTGTGTTAGGGCACTTGCAGGGAATGCCTGAGTCTGAATTTGGGCTCAGCAGTGGACCTGGAATTAAAAACAATCTATTTTTCAAGTTTGGGTTATAGTTTTGCCTGGGGGAGTTCTCCTCCTTGGTAATGAAGATTTTGGAACCAATTGCCCACCTTTTCTAGGTCTTGGACCTCTATCATAGTTTTCCTTGAGCAAGTTTACAGGAGTTGCTGTGGAAGTATTTGCAACAGGGGGAAAAGATGTCATGTGTTTACACCTCTGTTGGACCTTTGCCAGCCTTCTATGCTGGGCCTGGGAGCAGGGGGCAAACATGCAAGCCTCTCCCTGTGGTACAGCTTGGGGGCCCTGAATACCACCGCCTACATCCTGCCTTTTCATGTGGCAAGGAAATTATGGGATGGTCTTTCTAAAGTCTGCTTTCCATGTTTCACGGGCAGGGGGTTGGGTGGAATCTCCTCTGAGAAGTCATTCTCTCTCTCTTTAGAGTGAGCAATTCTGGAACACAAAACTGGGCACTGCATCCATCTGCCCTTTCCCCAGATGTGCAAGGACTGGATGTCGCTCTTTAGGGTTGAAAGGCAGGCCACAGAGGCACCGGCGTTGTCACTCCAAACGGCTGAGGTCTGGCATTTGGAAAAGAGCCCAGAAACTAAGCCCTGGACTAACTAATTCTTCTGTCTGCCTTCGTGGCTTATTCTGTAGCTGGCATTAAGCCAGCAATTTTATTTCCTTAAAAAGAGGTGCTGGGTGTTTTTTTAAACACACACTCACATCACGAGGCCATCACACCTTCTGACCCAGAAACTCTGATCCAGCTGAGCAGGAAGAAACTATGACTACTTTTTTGCAGGAAGATTAAGATATGCAGCATTATTATTAGCCCAGGCATGTTCCTCTTTGACTGAGCTCTAGCACATATTATATGTATGGTTGCCAAGTGGCTAGTGGGGGGGGGGAGCCCTGATGCACTCTTGCCTCTTTACATAAATGTTTGAGTCCCAGAACCAGGTTCACTCATTGGCATCTAAGGTAGAGCTGGGAAAGATACCTGCCTGAAACCAGGTAACATTGAACTAGATGGATCAGACATCTGGCTCAGTATCAGACAGATCCTATATTCCTACAAGGGGCAGGGGGCAGCAAACTTTTTCAGCAGGGGGCCGATCCACTATCCCTGAGACCTTGTGGGGGGCCAGACTATTTTTTTTGGGGGGGTGAACAAATTCCTATGCCCCACAAATAACCCAGAGATGCATTTTAAATAAAAGCACACATTCTACTCATGTAAAAACACCAGGCAGGCCCCACAAATAACCCAGAGATGCATTTTAAATAAAAGGGCACATTCTACTCATGTAAAAACACGCTGATTCCTGGACTGTCCGCGGGCTGGATTGAGAAGGCGATTGGGCCGCATCCGGCCCATGGGCCTTATGTTGCCTACCCCTGCTCTAGAAGTTCTACTCAGAGGAGACCCACTGAAATTCATGTGCCTAACTTGGTCACATTCATTAATTGATATCAGTGTGCCTACTCTGAGTAACTCTTAACTGAATACCATCTGCATTTCTCTCCCTACCACCCACCCTCAATTTTATCCAAAACAACCAACCTTGTAAGGTAGCTTAGCCTGAGAGAGACCAACTGAGCCCAAGGTCACCTACTGAGCTTCATGGCTGTGTGGGTATTTGAACCTGAGATTCCTGGGTATTATCAACAGCTACTAGCAATGATAACTATGTTCTATATCCGCTGTTGAAGGCAGAATGCTTCTGAATATCAGTTGCTGGAAACCACAGGAAGGGTGAATGTTCTGGCACTTGAGTCCAGCTTTAGGGATTCCCACTAGGGCATCTAGGGCTGGCTACTGTCAGACAAAGACCTGGGAGATCAGGGTTCAAATCCCCACTCAGCCACAAAGCTCACTGGGCGACCTCAGGCCAGTCATTCACTCTCAGCCTCACATTGTTGTTGTGAGGACAAAATATGGGAAGAGAAAAAAGAAGCTGGGTACAGTTCAGTCAGTACAGCATGAGGCTATTGATCGCAGGGTTGCGGGTTTGAGCCCCATGTTGAATAAAAGATTCCTGCATTGTGGGGGGTGGGGTGGACTAGATGTCCATTGGGGCCCCTTCCAACTCTAGAATTCTATGATTTCTAAGTTTGTATGCCACCCTGAGCTCTTTGGAGGAGGAAAGTTGGGATATAATAAATATATAAATACATATATATGCTGTATATATACAAATTAAGAGGGAAGCGAGGAGGGAGAGGACACCAGCTACACTGCTCCAACTTCTCTAGAAAAAGTACAGGATAAAACAGGAACATTTTTATTTTTTTAAAAAAGTTTAAAAATCATAATTCAGCCTTCACCCCAAATTTACATCTGCTGTCAGGAAACATACTTTGGTAGGAAGCTGTTTGGGGGCAAGGTGCACAGAAAGCGGGGATATGTTATACCCTCTGTATTTTTTCTCATTTAAGGAGCTAGAGGAAAGCGGGAAAAGTTAGCCTCCCGCCTTACAGGAGAGCTGGGCAGTGAAGAGCCTTGGCCCTTTTGTCGAGAAGGGTAATTAAAAGGTATAAAAGGTCTCATTGAGTATGCAGCGGGCTCTTTTGCAAGGCCGAGAGTCTATTGAGATGCCTGGGAATGCAAGGCAGAAGGGTTAAATGTGCCTCTTTCCTCGCTTCCCACCCCCACCCAGCCACCCCCCTCCCCAGAAAGCCCGCTTTCTCATTGACAGGGTGAGATGGACTCTCATACTCAATAGTGTTGTAAATTCAATCGCCTGCCTTCACAATGCTCACCTCATAAAAGAGAATAATTCAGCCCTGTTCTTTCCCCCCCCCCCCTCTTCTTCTTCTCTCTCTATCAGCCTCCCCAACCCCCATCCCTGCCCAATTTTATCCTGGTGTGGCAGAGAGGGAAAAGAATGGAGGGAAAGATAATTTTTGCCACCCATTATGACACACACCAACACACACACTGAGTGCACTAATCCCAGCCAAAGGTGAAGCAATTGCAGCAAGGTCTGGCTGCAGACGAATGAGACATTTAAAAATTGGCACTGATCAAGAAAGTCATACAACAAGGCATTTGTTCGGAGGTAAGGGGGAGGCAGGCAACAGGTGATGTGGCTGCCTGGAGTGGCAATTTGGCGGTGCGGATAATAAACAGCAGCACTGTTTAGCCTTCAGCACTTGAACATTCGAAGCAATTCCCATATGTTCAGCCAGGAATCGTTACAACAACCCTGTAAAGTAGGCTAGTGCAGTATTATAGTTGCTGTTGTTGATAGAAGCGAAGTGTCATTTCTGGGGAAGGGGCTGACAGGTTACCTATGTTATGCCAACTTTATGCATAATGGGGGGGGGGAGAAGATAGAGCTGCCCTCTGTTGCCAGAATCCTCAGAGGGATTTTCCTGCACACACACACACACACACACACACACATTTATGTGCCCCGCATCTGAGGTCAGGGTCGGGGGAAACAGCCCAATGGGCCAGATGAGGAGACCTGGAGGGCCAAATCTGACTGGAGAAATGGAGGTTCCGTACCCATTTTATATCAGTTTTGACAGGTTGAAAATGGAGTCAGTGTGGCGTAATGCTTAGTGTATTTAACTATGACCTGGGAAACCAGGGTTCAAATCCCTACTCAGTCACCATTTCTTAGCCTAACTAATCTCCCTCACAGGATTGCTGTGAGGATGAAATGGGATGGAAGAGAACCATTTACACCACCTTGATCTCCTTGGAAGTCAAAGGTGGTATGCAAATGTAAAATGCTGGAGCAAAGGTGTGCATGTGCCTTCAGTCTTAGCCCTACTGATTAACCGAAGAAGGGCAACTTTAATCTGCAATTAAAGCTTTTGTGTTGATTCCTCTACAAGTTAAAGCTTTTGTGTTGATTCCTCTACAAGTTAAATCAATCACAAGTTTGTTGCCCTCAGTACATATGGGTACATATACCACATGAGCCCTAGAAATGCCTGACTCAGACATTGGACATAACTGAGTGCAAATCAGTGTGTTTGTCTATACAGACCAGGGATCCTGATTCTCATGATCGGGGCATCCAGCGGTGAAGGTGTCTGGACTGCACAGAGAGCTCTTACACAAGAAGCAGAGCTCACAGGCAACAACTCTCAGGGAAAGAAGACTTTGCTCAGATGTGCCTTAGCCATGAGAAACACAGGCTACTGCAAGAGCAGAAACAAAATAAAAATAAAAATTATGCAAATAAGTGAACGGGTTAATACAATCGTCTTTCTTAAGGTTGCTTTCGGAAGTGCAAAGTAACAGGGTTGCTGTCAATGTAAGGTGAAAGTCATATCTAGACAGGGAAAGGTAATGGCCAATCTTTGGGGGGTGTGCTACAAGTCCAAAGTTTATTGTGTGCTGCATATCATGCTACACAGACAGAACAGACCAAGGATAGTGGGCCTTGTTTTGTTAAGATGATCACTTCTTAGTGCTCAGAAATGATCAGCAGGATTCATCTGTGGGTTGTATCTGACTCTGTTGGGTTGTGCCCAGTGCTAGTCCTACTCAGGGTAGACCCACTGAAGATAATGAACATATGTAACTTAGTTCCATTAATTTCAGTGGGTCTACCCAGAGAAGAACTAAGTTGGAACCTCACACAGTGCATAGTAGAATTCTGGAATTTCCTCCCACTCAGGAGGCAGTGATGGTCACCAACTTGAATGGGTTTTTAAAGAGGTATGGACAAACCACAGAGCCTAGGACTTGCCAATCAGAAGGTTGGCGGTTTGAATCCCCATGACGGGGTGAGCTCCCGTTGCTCAGTCCCAGCTCATGCCAACCTAGCAGTTCGAAAGCACGAAGTGCAAGTGGATAAATAGGTACCACTCCGGCGGGAAGGTAAACAGCATATCCGTGCGCTGCTCTGGTTCGCCAGAAGCGGCTTAGTCATGCTGGCCACATGACCCGGAAGCTGTATGCCGGCTCCCTCGACCACCAAAGCAAGATGAGCGCCGCAACCCCAGAGTTGTCCGCAACTGAACCTAACGGTAGGGGTCCCTTTAATTTAATTTAATTTAAGGCTACCCATGCCTACTAAACATGATTTGCAAAGCTAAGCAGGGTCTGGTATGGTTTCAAATTGGATGGGAGACAGTATGTTGAGAATCCTGCACTGCAGGGAGTTGGACTAGATGACCCTCAGTCCCTTCCAATTCTATGATTCTATAGTGATGCTTTGCCTCCGTAGTTGGAGGCAGCAATGCTTCTGAATATCAGCTGCTGGAAACAACCAGTGTGTGCTTTTGTGCTCAGGTCTTGCTTGTGGACTTCTCACAGGCCTGTGATTGACCATCATAAGAACAGGATGCCATGGGCCTGATCCAGAAGGTTCTTATGTTCTTATGCATGTAACCCATTTAATTTAATGTTAGTAATGTCCATTAATTTTGATGGGTCAGCTCTGAATAGGTCTAAAATTGGATACAACCCAATTATCAGGACTGATGGCTGGGAATCCACAGAGAAAGACAGTCCCCAGGAGATGACTCCCTTGCTGGGAATCTCTCTCTGGTTTTTTCAATGCAGGAACCATCAGAGTCTGTGAAAAGAGTCATCTTTTAGCTATTGGAAGGGGCAGTGAAAGAGAGAACATAGGAAGTGGGCACAGATATTCCTCAACTCAAGAGTCCAACTTAGTCATTTTGTTTCAAAATCCCCCTTCCCAACAACAAGGGAAGGAAACCTATTTGCACTAATTGCTGCATATCAGTTTTGAAGGAGATGTTATCTCAAGGTCTCACACTAAACCACAATGGCTTTGCTCTGTCTTCACTGCTGGAGACACTATGCCTCAGATTATCAGTTGCTGGGAATCACAACTGGCACCAAACTCTTGCTTGCAGGCTTCCCAGAGTCATCTGGTTAGCCACTGTGAGAACACAGCAATGGACTAGGGCGGTTGTTTGGCCTGATCCAGTACTCTCATGGTGTTTTTAAGCAAGTGTGAGTTTACCTAGCACAATGTAATCATAATATATACAACAGGCTTTTATTTTATTTGTAATACAGAAGTCTTGTACAAGGCCTCTAACCCTCTTAGGAAAGGCTCAGTAATTTTTCTTTTTTTAAAAAAACAACAACTACCAAACAAAATGAAAATAGATATCCCAACCATGCCCAAAAGGCACAACCCTCCATTTTGCCCACTGTGAAGCATGTAACTGGCTGGATAAGGTTGGCAAAGTTTGCTCTTGTGCAGTCTCAGGGATTTATTTATTAAAAGCTGTGCATGCATAGATGCAGAAATACCTGTGTTAATGCCCAGAATGGGAAAAGGGTAGAGGAGGACCAGTGATTGAGCGGACATAAAAACACAGCCCAGATGCAGTTTTGCAAAGGTTTGCCCATTGTTGTGGGCAGCAAGCGGCAGAATAGCAATGAATATTGTGATGTGGGGGTGGGCAGGAATATATGGAAATTAACTTGCAGAACTTGCCACAGGGGAAAAAAAAATCAGAACTGAACGACCCATTTGCAATAATAACGTCCCTGTCTGGAAGGAGCCCAGAACCAATATGCTGAGGCACCTTTCCATGGTGCGCCAGGGTTCTTTTTACGCTCACTTTCAGAACATCCTGGCTTTGAACCTCATTTGAACCTCAGACAGCGTTATATATACACCATGTATTTAAAGCACATTCCCAAACCAACCCACAGAATCTTGGGGACTGTAGTTTGTGAGAGTGTCAGAAGTGGAGTTGGGGCAAACTATGCAGTTCCCAGGATTCTTTTTTTGATTGGGGGGGGGTGTATGTACCTTAAATGCATGGTGTGTAACACAGCTGGTTCTAAGCCCAATACCACAGCTATATATCACCAAATTAAAATTAGAGTGACCAGCGGGAGGAGGCAGGGAGGGATCCGGAATCCTAACAGATCCTGCTTGCACCGGGGAAAGCAGCCTGCCAAGGGCCCTGGTCAGCTGTCGACTTGGCTGCCCTGGAGCGAGCGGTGCGCGCTGCTGGGCCGGCGGCCGCGCAGTCCCTCCGCCGCCCTGCCGCGCGCGCTGGCTGGAGGTCATGAGAATGGAGCGATCTCTCTTTCCTCTCCCTCTCTCAGCGGAGGCTCCAGCAGCCCGAGGCCGGGCGCGCCGCCAAGCAACCCAGAAAATCCCTCCTGGCTTGAGCTGCGTGCGGCGGCGGCTGCTGATGGCTGGCCGGCGGCCGCCCGCCTCTCGGCGAGCCAACTAGCGTTCAGCCGCCCACGCGGGGCCGGGCGGTGGCGCACGGAACGAGGAGGGAAGGAGGGAGCGGCGCGCAGCCTTTCGCTGGCGCAATCGGCGGCCGGGTGGCCCTGCCTGGCCCCGCTGGGAGGAAGGAGGTGGGTGGGCCCGACGGGGCGGAGCGGCTGCCGAGCGAGCCAGGGAGCGTGAGAAGCAAGCGCTGGCCTTGGGCGCTACCGGTTAGGGTAGGGACAGCCCCGAAGGCCGATCCAGCTCGAGTGAGTCACGCTTCCCAAGGCTGCTGCAATCCCACTTCCCTGGCAGCCGGCCCCGTCGAACTCCGTGGAGCTTTCTCTTGAGCAGACATGCATGAGCGTGGCGTTGCGAGGGCGGTCGGTGGTCGCCAACGCAAGCCCTAAGGCAGGGAGAGGAGACCCATTGATGAGCTGGGGCATTAATTTCAGTGGGGCCACGTGGAGTAGGACTTAGTTGGATACCATTCTTAACTACTTGTGCTTATCTGGGAGCCCTCACTGATTCCCCCACCCTGGGCTTCGCCCTACATGTGCCCATTCCACCGCTGAGATTGATCGGGTGGAATTGGCATTACTATTACAGGCGCCACATAATACCCCTAACCACATTTGTAAGAACATCATTGTTTCGTGCCACACACTTTGGAACTCCCTGCCTATTGAGATCTAGCAGGCGCCTTCACTGTTCAGTGGTACCTTGGGTTACATAGGCTTCAGAAGTTCAGGTTACATATTCCGCTAACCCAGAAATAACGCTTCAGGTTAATAACTTCGCTTCAGGATAAGAACACAAATCGTGCTCTGGCGGCGCAGCGGCAGCGGGAGACCCCATTAGCTAAAGTGGTGCTTCAGGATAAGAACAGTTTCAGGTTAAGAACGGACCTCCGGAACGAATTAAGTATGTAACCAGAGGTACCACTGTACTTTTTTTCCTGCGCCTGCTAAAAACTTCCCTGTTTAGACAGGCCTAGGTAGAAATTTATTAAAATGGGAATAAAAAGCATCTTTCTATTTTTGCAATGCCCTTTGGAGACGGTCTGGGAATCAGCGTGTTTTTACATGAGTAGAATGTGGAATGTGTCCTTTTATTTAAATGCATCTGTGGGTTATTTGTGGGGCATAGGAATTTGTTCATACAGTGGTACCTCGACTTACGAGCGACTCAACTTCCGCATTTTTCGACTTCCGAATGACCTCTGGAAGCGAAAAAATGGCCACCGCTTCCAAAATTTTCGACTTCCAAAGTGAAAGCGGCGGCACGATACCTCAACTTACGAAGATTTTAATGTGCTTTTTTCGAGGTACGAAGTTTTTTTCCGTTCTGAGATGGCAGCTTCGACTTGCGAAGATTTCCACTTACGAGCGCGCCTTCGGAACGGATTAAATTCGTAAGTCGAGGTACCACTGTATTTTTTTTCAAAATATACTCTGGCCCACCACAGGGTCAGAGAGACAGTGGACCGGCCCACGGCTGAAAAAGGTTGCTGACCCCTGACCTAGAATTTACCTCCAGATCTGATTGTTTTAACACCTGAGCTGGAGGCAGGGCTCCAGGGTTTCAGGAAATTAAGCACAATGTTCGCTAGTTTAGATGGGCTTTCAATGTAGATTAGACAAATCCATGGTGCAAAATAGGGTCACTTGGAAGTCCCCATGGACACAGGAAGTCTTCCTATCAGTACCAGGTACTGAAGAGGGCTGTTGGTTTCATACCCTGCTTGGGAGTTTTCAGAGACACCTGGCTGCTAACATAATTCTACACCTGTATGAACACCATCTATGACTTGCCACCAAAGAATCCTGAAAACCGTAGTTTACCTCCTTGCAATCCCCAGCACCCTTTACAAACTACATTTCCCTGCATTCTTTGGGGGAGGTCATGTTGCTTTAAATGCATGATGTGTACACAGCCATTATGAGCATTTGGCCTGATCCAGTCTGGTCATTCTTCTGATTGATTGATTGATTATGGCCCCATCTGGCAAAGGTTGGCATTTTATTGGCCAATATACAGTCTAGCAGAAACCAGGCCATCAAAATGTTTTATTTAGAAAGGTGTACTTAACAGAAGATGGTGCTAAGCTTACAGGGCAGAGGGGAAAGGCCCTGATCCGAGAGAGCTATTGGAAATGGGCGCTGCAGTAGGTCACAGCTGTCCCAAGTGGTGGGCAGATTTATCCAAGCTGTTAATTTGATTAATTGAAAAGAAGTGCCTCTAGAGAAGCAGTCGCGTTCTCAGGGGTCAGGGGAGGTCACTGAGCTGAAGCACTCAATCAGGACCTTCTCTTAAGGCCAAAGGGGATTGGAATGCCACCCCTTTCAAAGCCGGGCAGATTGGCGCCAAATTTCTTGCATTGCTCCCTGCCTCTTCTGTTGCACTCGACTGAACACACCCGCCATCACAAACAAAGGCAGCAAATCCAGCTCAATTTGGCCTGTGTGTCTAACTACCAATCCTCATACAAAAGGAAACTGGCATAAAATAAATAAAACAGCCTGTTTTCCATCTGCAGCCTTCATTTAAGGGCACCTTCATTCACAGGCCAGCTGAGAGGATTTAGCGACCCTCGTGCAAACATGAGTGTGCCCCCATCTCATGCAATTGCATTTTGAAAGTGACCACTGTTCATGGTGTTTTGGGGCTGCCAGTTACTTTACTCCCCCTTTCCCTTCCCACCTCCTTGGTGCAGCACTCCCTCTGGTGGTGATGCCTGGAATTTGCCAGCTTCCTGACCAGTGGGCTGGTTGCTGTTTCTGTTGGGTTGCATCCAATGCTAGTCTTATTCAGAGAGCAGATCTGTTAGAATGAATGGTCCTGACTAACTTAGGCTCATTAATTTCAGCGGGTCTTCTCTGAGTCGAACTTAGTTGAATGCACTGGTTCTTAGTTGGAGCGATATGTGGAAATGCACTGTTACATATTACGCATTCCACATTTGTAAGAAACCAATCTTTTAGAGCAGGTGCATCCACACTTAAAAAAAAAAGTTTTTACTGATAACCTCATTGCTTTATTCTATTTGCAAACCACTCTGAGGATGTTGGGTTGTTTTTTTACACTCAAGCAGTATATACAATTTATAAAATAAACAAGTGACTCCTTGTCCCCAAGATGCTGCCATTGGTGGGAGGCAAATGAGTGGCTTGAATAGCCTTTCTTCATAACCCCTCCCTATCCACAACGATCCTTCAGCTAGCCTGGTTGCTGAGTCGGACTATTGTTCCATGTGGCTCAGTATCATCTCTTACTGACATGCAGCCAATGTCTTTCCCAATCTTCGCTAGGAAGCCCCAGGATTGAACTTGGGACTTTTTGCATTCAAAGCATGTGCTCCACCAGCCCTGCCCTGCCCTTCCTCATTGCCCCATGGCAGGCCTCCTGGTGCAACAATTGTGATAATAATTTTTCAAACTTCTTTTAAAGGAAAAAGATGAAATAACATTTAAATAGGAAGAGATCGGGGTTGGGGTGGGGAAACCCAGACAAATAATGACATACAATTAATACTCAGAAATAAGAGAAGGCCATCCTCAATTCACATTGTATATTCAGTGCATATTGGTACACAAATATTAAACCGAACCTATATTGAGGCGTATATGAAATATGCTCAACGCACACAGGGCAGTGAGGTCCTCAGACTGATGCGTAACAGGATCAAAGTACCTGGGATAGCTCAGCTGGAAGAGCATGAGACACTTAATCACAGAGTCATGGGTTCAAGCCTCATGTTGGGCAAATTATTCCTGCATTGCAGGGGGTTGGACCAGATGACCTTCGTGGTTCCTTCCACCTCTACAATTCTGCGATTCTAGGATTCTATAAGTCTATTAGACACCATAAGAGCTCACTTCCGATGTGCATCCATTCATCCCCAAACTGCAGGGATACAGATTCACTGAATCACAGAGCTGCAGAGTCGGAAGGGTCATCTAGTCCAACCACCTGCAATGCAGGGAACCACAGCTAATCATAGCTTGGTTGGATGCAAGCCCAAATCCAGAACACAGGTCACAGAGCAAAGCCAGGTCAAAAGGGCCACACCTCACAGACACCTTCAAGCAGAATGCCTTCTTCAGGACCTCACTAGTAATTTTAAAGAACCTGCAAATATCAAGGACTTTGCCAGTACAAGGTTAAATGTGAGTAACAACTTCAGTGCTGCAATAATAATATTAAGATTATGCTTCTGGGTATATGATGAGTTCTTTTTTCCCAACCTAACTACAGTCAGCCTCCTTCAAACATCCAAGGTTACGATAAATGAGCTTCCAGGTCAAAGGGTATGACTTTCCAGTATAGGTTTGTTTGAGTTGTTTCAAATGTTAGTCATACTAAGAGCAGACCCACTGAAATTAATGGGGATGGTTAATTTCAATGGAGCTACTCTAGGGCCGCCAGACGTCCGGATTTTCCAAGACATTACTAGGATTTCAAAGGCAGAATTGATGTCTGGGGGAATTTTTGAAATGTGGTGCTTTGTCCTGGATCTTAGGCCAGTCAAAAATCAAATTGTCTTTGGCGTTGATGTGAAAAATAGCTCAACAACTTTGGGGTTTGTTTGCTTGCCCCCCCCCCCCAAAGATTAAATATGGTGGTGAGCAAACTTCATTATGAGCTAGTAAGGTAACTACAGTGGGCTGTCACCAATGCTAGTTCGACTCAAGAGTAGGTCCACTGAAGTTAATAAAAACAACTCACTTAGGTCCATCAACTGCAATGGGTCTACTTTGAGGTGGGCACAAACCAGAGGGTCTGGCTGTTTTTTATCGGAAGAAAAGAACATAGGGTATTCATTTTGCTAGCTGCAGCAACAATACTTTTTTTAGAAATAAAGCTTTCGAGGCAAAGAGAGGTTTGTTCAAAAGCAGAAGGCAGGAAACACATGTTTGTTTAACAAATGTGTAAGTTAGTGTGCGGCTCTGCGATGCAGCATGGCTTTTTTCCCTTGCAGTTATCTGAGGCTAAAAAGCAGCTGACATATATCCTGCCGGATCTGTTTGCTGCTGACTCCTTGACCACAATACATTGACCAGGACAGGTGAAGGATTCCTGAGCGGTGGGGGTGGGATGGAGCAAAATGTGCTGGAGCCCACCCACCCCCCACCCAAACACATAAACCTAATTAGCAGCATCAAGGGGTTATATTTATCACAGGTGCTTGTGGGAAAGAGGGCGGCTCAAAGGTTTATACTTCTGGAGAGCGTAATATGTCTGGCTGCCTCAACTGAAGACAAAATTTATCATGAGGAGATAACGCCATGTCTGCCCAAAAAAATTTCTTCAGCAAAAATAGGAGCCAGATACGGTAGGGGAAGCATGACTTTTAGAAGGCTGTATTCGGTTTGTAGCGAATGACAAAGAGAACCAAATAATCCCCCATGGCTTCTGTTTTTCATTTGTTACAAAACCTGCTATGTCAGTAACAAATGGGTACAAGGCAAGTTTAGTTTCGTAAACCTAGGCTTCCTATATGCCGTACATTTAAAGCACATGGTTTTCCTCAAAAGAATCCTGCGAACTGTAGTTTACCCTTCACAGAGCTACAATTCCCAGTACCCAGGGTTCTTTGGAGAAAGCCATGCCCTTTAAATGTATGATGAATTGGCTCCTCCTCTCTCTGAACTGTTCCATTCCAACTACTCGTTGTAAGTTATAAGAACTACTGTGTAAGTTCAAGAACTGGCTCACTAGCTTCCTTGTTTCCCCTTTCCTCCTCATCCCCTTTTCCTTTTGTGTGTTTTAGAATGTAAGCCTGCAGGCAGGGATAAATTCCCAGGATTCTTGGGGGGGGGGGGAGGCAGTGCTTTAGTGCATATGCAGCCTAATTCATACCCATTCACCATGCTTTCAGGAGTGGGGAGGGCTTACCTTCTTCCTTGGCAACATATCTGATGGGTTCCCCCCCCCCAACACACACATATTGCATCATTCAGGGACATTTGCATCTGAGAGTGCATAAAGGACAGCTGGGAATTGTAAATGAAGCTCCCTGCAAATTCATTTACTAAACGTAGGCATATTGCATGTCTGGTAGGGTGGGCAACTGTCACCACCACAGGTAGGGTACACTGCTCACTTCAGCTACCTCTTCCTAATAAAGCCCAACACCACTTGGCCTGCTCAGAAGGGTCTCTCTCTGAATGAGAATCTGTAGCACTGGGACTGAAACACAGCATTCCTCAACACGGAGGCTTCGCTTTCAACCCACTTTGCTACTACCCATCTGGGCATCTGGGGTTACATTAATAGCTGTTGTCAGCTATTTTAACAGGATGAAGCAAACTGGAGGATGGAATGACAAGAAAGCAGCCAAAGAGAACTAGTGACGTATCTCTTTTATGCAGTGAACTGACCTTGTGTAGCATTGTACACACAAACACATCCATGCATAGGCGCATGCAACACATAAATATAATACACCTGGGAGGGAGTAATGAGTTGGTTTATTTACTCTTCGCCAAAAGGTCAGGTTGTTTCCAGACTGTGTTAATAAGCAGTTACTGAATGGCTTACCACCCTGGCGGGAATGAGCAGAGGGAGGGAAGGCAGACTGTGAAAGTCCACACCATGGTGCTCCAGGGCCGGTGATGCTCACTCAGACTAGGTCACAGCTTTTGTCACTCAAAATAAGAAAGCAATGCATGTGTGGGTGGCACCAGGGGGAGTTGGCAGGAGAGCAAATGCCCCCCATACAAGGAGTTTCGCCCCTCCACTTGTCCCCCACCCCAGCCCATTGATGGACTCTCTGTCATTAACATGCACTATATTTTTCTTTCAGTTCTCTTAAAATGTGGGACACGTCTCGCCCACCTGGAAATATACTTTGCTACTTCTGTGCATTTGGACACCTCTTAAAATATCACAACCAGATTTTGTGTGATGGTTCCTGATATCAAGGAGCAGCGGTTTGTTTGTTTGTTTGTTTTTTGTCTATGATTCGATGCCGTTTTGAATCAAGATGCGGACTGAACCTTTCCAAACTGCACTGCTGTTGTTGTTTTCCTTAGAATTCCCAAGCAGTGCCGAGTACAATATAATTTCCGGTATCTGCCCACCCTGGACAATTTTTGTGGCATCACCTTGGCTTGCGTCTTTCTCCCTCCACCCCCACCCTGGCTTGTGTGCTCTTTCTCATTCTCTCCTTTTGTGCCTATCTTAAACGTGAGGCTGCTCCTTCCTCTTAACGAGAAGTTAAGCTGCTAAAGGAAATCGATTCTCTGAGAGCACAGCATGGCTCGCCTCTCCAGCGAAACCCTCTGAGGTTTCATACAGGAAACCTCAGAAACCTTAGAAGCCAGAAAGCTTTTAAAAGCATTTACGATCAAAAAGCCAAGGTGAGAGAGAGAGAGAGAGCGCGCAAGAGAGAGAGTCAACGTCTCCTGAGCAGGATATGCCTCTTGGAGACGGCTGTCCATCTAGGTTTCAGGGAAGCCCACGTCATCTGCTAAGGTTTGACCTTTGGGGTGAACCATCCTCAGCTTAAAACACAGAGAGCAAGAAACTACACTTCTGTTTGCTTCTCTGTTGTAGGGATTGGGAAGAAATTTGATTTAGTTCTCATTTAAAAGCAAACCCCCATAATTGCAAAACAAGATAGGAACCAAAATACAGCCATCCTTTGAAATTTGCACTTCTCTGAATTTTGCAATGCAGTGTGTGTGTGTGTGTGTGTGTGTGTGTGAAAACTGGATAAATAGCCCCGGGCTAAGCATGCGCTCATAAGCGACTTGTTTGTTAAGGATTGAGGATAGGTGGATTGGTGTCACTTAGGCATTCACTCACAACTTTTCACATTAATATTATATAGATATAGATTATTATATAGATATAATGAAAATTCATTATTTAAATACAGATCAAAATATTCCTTTACATACATATTTTATCCTGACACACATTTCTAATCATATTTCTATCCTAAAATACACAACGGTTTATGCTTTGTTGAGCTGAAAACAGTATCACAAAAATTGGAGAAGTGCGAAATCAGAATTGTGTAATTAAACCTACAGAATTCACTGCCACAACATGTGGTGGCGGCAGCCACAAGCTTAGACTGCTCAAAAAACAAACACAAGACAAACTGCCTTTGACTAAGCAAGGCCATTTGTCTACATAGTGGAGTATTCCTGCGTTGCATACTCTGGCAATAGCTCTCCAGGGTTCCAAGCAGAAGCTCTTCTCCATTGCCTGCTTATACTGGAGTTAGCAGGGACCGAACCTGGGACTGGTGTGATGCAAAGCCGGTGCTCTACCATTGCACAAAGGCCCCTTGAACTTCGTTAGACAAATCCAACAGCTATGAGATGCAGCACAGCTAAATGGAACACCCATGTTCCAGGGCAGTATATCCTCTGAGTCTTGATACCAGTATCAGGCAATAGGGGGAAGGGATGTTGCCCTCACGCCCTGTATAAGGACACAAGATAGAGGTGCATGGTGTGGAGAAAATGGACAGAGAAAAAAGGTTTTCTCCCTCTCTCATCTAACACTGGAACCGCAAATGAAACTTGGTGTTGGGATATTCCAGGACAGAAAAAAAGGAAGGACTTATTCACACAGCACACAGTTAAACTATGAAATTTGCTCTCTGGGAGGCAGTGGCAGCTGCCAACTTTGGATGGCTTTAAAAGAGGATTAGACAGACTCACGGAGGGTAAGGAGCTATCAGTGGCTCCTAACCACAATGGCTACGTTCTACCTCCGCTGCCAGAGGCAGTGTGCCTCTGAAACCAGTTGCTGGGATTCACAAGTGGGGGGAACCTGCTCTTGCATTCAGGTCCTGCTTGTGGGCTTCCCATTGGGACACCTGGCTGGCCCCCCTGTGACAACAGGAGGCCGAACTAGATGGGCCTTTGGCCCAGTCCAGCTGCAGGGCTCCTCTTACGCCCTTGTGCTTGTGAGCTTTCCAGGGGCTTGGCACTCCCGCGAGCCTGCGGGAGGCCCTGAGTTGCTGCTTTGTTTCCTCCCTAAACCATCCCAATTATTTCACTGATGGAATCCAGACAGGGTTTTTCTCCCACAAGGGCAGCGGAGGGTGTTGAGGGAGGAGGAGGAGGAGGAGGAGGAAGGGCAGTCAACTGGCAGGCTGGCCGCAGGCTCAGGCATGTTTCTGGAACGTAGCTGTGGGGGGAAAGTTATTCATCACTTAATTCCTCCCTCGAGGTTTCTCGGCCTCCTTTTTCCCACCACCAGGCCTATTATTTCAGTCACTGAAGGTATCCGGTTTGGGCTGTCAGACTGGGAGGGGCCCACCTCCTCGGTGACACAGGGCACAATGCATGGGAAAAGTGTCAGCCCGCCCAGCCCGCACGCATGCCGCTTGCCTCACTGGAAACTCGCCTGCGGTGGGTTGTTCGTGTCATTACAACAGCTGCGCGCTGCCGGCAGGCCGCCATAACCTCTCCCAACTTGCTGTGTCAGGAAGGAGGGGTGGCGGAGAAGAGAGGGAGGGAGGCAAGCCAGAGGGCTTGTGGTAGGGACATTGTGAAGTAAGGAAGGTGGAAGAAAAGGGCTTGCAGAACTTCGTGCATTTGGACAGGCTTTCCACTACTGGGCCAATTCTGGGTTTTCTGGGTTTGTTTGGTTTGGGGTGGCAGTGGGGCAGGAATTTGCCTTATAAACCAGGCTGTTTTTATTAAGAATGTAAGAAGAGCCCAACTGGATTGGGCCAGTGGCCCTTCTGGTCCAGCTTCCTGTTCTGACAGTGTCCTGCCAGATGCCCCAATGGGAAACCTTTAAGCAGAACTAGAGCACAATATCTCTCTCCCTACTTGCAATGATCAGCGACTGGCATTGGGAGGCATACTGAGTCTGATAGTGGAGGCAGATGGAACATAGACCTCATAGCTAGAAGACATTGATAGCCCCATCCTCTATGAATTTCTCTGATTGATCCTCCTTTTTAAGAACATAAGAATAGTCCTTTGGTTGTTTTCGCCTAAGTTTTTCTCAGTGTAGGTGCACTGAAATTAATGGACCTAAACCTAGTCATGTTCTACTCTGGGTAAAACTTAATTCCATCCAATATCTCTGAAGGATGGGACTGAGGGCCTAAAACATAGTATAACACTCCTTAAACCTTACCAATACTTGGAGTTGCCTTTTACTGAGTCACATCATTCGTCCTTTTAGCCTAACACAGCAGGGACTTTTCCCAGCTGTGCCCCTGGAGAGCCAGTCTTTAGGGTGGTCACTTAAACATCACATTGCCCAAAAATGAAAGGCAAAAATACAAAAGAGGGCACAAATCTGCATATGCTAATTTATATGTATAGAAACAAATTTAGAAATAATTGCTATCATTTAAACAGTAACACAGGAAGCTGCCCCATTTCCCCATCCCCCTTTTAATCAGTCTTAATATCAGGCAGAACACCCACTCATGCAGAGACACAGCATGAGCCTCCTTTCTGGATGACACTTCTAGGTCCCAGAAGCCTTTAGTCTGGGAAGGCAGAAGCTGTGGCCTTCCATATGCTGCTGTACTACAACTCCCACCATCCCTGACCACTGATCTCACTGGCTAGTGCTGATGGGAGTTGTAGTCTAATAAATATCTGGATAGCACTGTAACTTTCCCACTCCTGTGCATAGCATGTGTTCTCTCACTGAGCTTTTTATTTCACCACAGTGGGGAAGACTAACCAGGTGGTCTCTGTACTTCCTGCTCAGACAGCTCAGACAACTGCCTAGATGCTAAACAATTTGTGGGCAATTTCAAGGCCCTGTTATCCCCTTGGACCATCATTTTAAAAAGTCCCCTGTCCTCTGTTAAAGTAGGATACATGACCACCTTAGCCAAACTAGACGTGGCACCGTGGTTATGTCTCCCTGCAATATTTTGGAAATTTACCATGCAGGCACTTCTATTTTACAAAGCGCAATTTTGCTGCGTATCAAAGAATTATAGAACTGTAGAGTTAGAAGGAACCTAAAGAGTTTTGTTGTGCAATTGCACAATGAAAGCTCTAGAAGCAGCAATTAATCCTGTATCTTAAGATAAAACTTCCACTCAAATGAAGACTAAAGAGAAGAGGTTGCTCCGTGCAAGCTAACAGCTCAGAGGTTAAAGGCCAAGCTTTTTAAAAAGCTGTCCTTCCCACTTAGAAGGTACCTCCCCATCCCCTCTGCTTATAATTCTGGCCCCTGCAGCCTTTAGCTGGAGGATGTGAGAGGTAAGGTGATGTGAGGTATTTCAGGCAAACGGTGCAGGTTTGAGAAGATGGCTTAAAGAGATCTGTTCTACCAGCTTTACCTGTATGAGCAGTGCCACTATGATGAACTTTGACCCGGCATAGATGAAAACTCATGCTCTGTGCTTTCTTTAGCTATATAAATGTGCTCGGCTTTTAGTTTGCCTCTGCAGGTTCTGCGGCAAGATCACCTAATTTTTGTACCAGGTAAAGCAGAATTCCACAACCTGTGCACAATATGAAAATAAGAAGTTGCATTGTTGCGCCTACTGCACTTGCTCTAATCATAGTGGAGATGTCGCAGCTGAGCAATAAAAGCACCTGCTTTGTGTGTAGATAAGTCACTGGTTCAATCCCTGCCATCCCTATTTTAAAAGGATCAGAAAGCAGGTGATGAGGAAATACCTCTGCCTGACACCCTGGGGAGCTGCTGCCAGTCAGAGTACACACCAGGGAAGGATAACTGCAGAGGTATTTTCAAATGCTGCCCTCCAGGCATCTCTGTTTGACTCTCGGGACTCTCCTCAGACTGCACCCCACTTCCACAAGCCAAATCCTCTTTGAGTGGTTTTGCCTGACTGAAATAGGTACTTGAACTGTGAAATGCATCTTGCTTGGAAGGAGGATGGAGAAATGTAAGCTGTGTGTGTGTTTTGGAAACCCCTGAATTTTGCATGGTTGGAATGTAATCTGCTATATAAAGGCAAGAGTCATCCATTGCTCTGCTCACTGTTACATCTGGCTCTGCCCACCGCCAGTATGTAACCCCGGGAGGTTGCCCAAGAGGACATGTGTCCTTCAGGCTCAAAAGGTTTCTCCACCCCTGAAGTAGACAACAGACAGTTTACATGGAGAAATACCATTAGTTTTTATAAAGCAGATGTGTATTTTCATACGTTCACTCACTGACAGCCTACTCTACTCCTGAAAGTCTGTAGTGCAATTCTATCCCTGCGACCTTAAGGACTAGAAACATGTCTGCACGTGCCTACACAAACACAACCTTGATTAGTTGTTTACCCAGTACCTCATTCTACCTTTGTATGGCATACTGACAGAATACACAACTTTATCCCTTATATGATGTAGTCTGTGGGAAATTTTCTCTTGCAAGTTCCAAAGATCTCAGAAGCCCGATTTGAAGTAACTTGAGAGCAAGGCTTTTAGTTTGTCTGTGCCTGTTCTGTGGGATAGCATTCCTGTTAAGATATAACAGGTGTCCAATATTTGCACTTTATGGAAATAATTGAAGACTTTTTTTTTGACGGGCTTTTGCAGCTGGATGAATAGGTCTCTATGTCACAGATGTACACTTTGTCTTGTTTTTGTTTTGCTTTTAAATACGCCTGCTGTTTTGTGTGTGCCCTTAACTGTTTTCTTTGCTGTTTTTATTGTATTGGAACAATTGTATAGAAGGCAATTTGTAAGTTTAATAATAGTAAAAGTGACATGATAGCAGGTTTTTTTAAATTATGTGTGGCATGGAGACAGTGCATAGAGAAAAGTTTTTCTCCCTCTTTCATAACACAAGAACTCAGGGGCTTCCAATGAAGCTGGATGTTGGAAGGTTTCCGACAGATAAAAGAAACTCCTTCATGCAACACATACAGCTGATGACTATTTTGTGCAGGAGTTTCTATTCCCGGGCCCACATGCATCGTCGGAGCACATATAAGCATGCCCTCCTGGCCTGTTCCGCCCTTTTAGTGACATATTTTCTGACTTTTGGGTCACTTCTGTGCTTTTGGTTCAGCACTTTATCTTTCGGATGCATGTTAATCGGTTGTTGCTTGTAGTTAAATTACAGAACTTGCTGCCACGGGAGGCAGCGATAGCCAGCAACTTGGATGGCTTTAAAATATTAGGCAAATTCATGGAGGAGAGGGCTATTGATGACTACTAGTCACAATGGCTATGCTCTGCCTCTGTCATGTTTCTGAATACCAGTTGCTGGAAACCACAGGAGGAGAGAGTGGCCTTCTGCTTGGGTCCTGCTTGAGACTAGGTAAGGTAAAAGGTAAAGGACCCCTGGACAGTTAAGTCCAGTCAAAGGCAACTATGGAGTTGCGGCACCATCTTGCTTTTAGGCCGAGGGAGCTGGCGTTTGTCCACAGACAGCTTTCTGAGTCATGTGGCCAGTATGACTAAACTGCTTCTGGTGCAACGGGACACTGTAACGGAAGCCAGAGCGCACGGAAACACTGTTTACCTTCCTTCCGCAGCGGTACCTATTTATCTACTTGTACTGGCATGCTTTCAAACTGCTAGGTTGGCAGGAGCTCGGACAAAGCAACGGGAGCTCACCCCATTGCGGGGATTCGAACCACCAACCTTCTGATTAGCAAACCCAATAGGCTCAGTGGTTTAGACCACAGCGCCACCTGCGTCCTTTGCTTGAGAGTAGACTGGTCTGATCCAGCATGGCTTTTCTTACGTTCTTACTCATCATACTCTTTTTGGATGGCTTTAAAGGAGGATTCGATGAATTCCTAGAGGAGAAGGCAATTAATGGCTACTATGCGTACTGCGACTGGACCTAATGGTCTGGGGTCTCTTTACCTTTACTTATGCATAAATAGACATGTTCCAGCTTCACTGTCAAGAGGGAGTAACTGGGAATCACAAGCGGGGAGAGTTGCTGTTGTGCTCAGGTCCTGCTTTTGAGCACTTGGTTGGCCACTATAAGAACAGGATGTGGGACTGGTTGGGATACATGCCCACAAACACATAATATAATTTCCTCCTTCCATATATACATAGCCAGAACTTGAGATCCAAGGCCCTTGTTCATGTGCTCCTGTCAAATGATGTGTCCTGGGTGGTGTCATAGCACACCCATTAAAACATTCCCTATCAACTAAGGACATTCTGGCAGTTCCTCTTAAACAGGTCATTAGGCAACTATAGCTTGAAGCTACCTGACTCCCAATCCACAAGTTAAGGGGTCTGTGGAGCGTCAATCCCATCCTCAATTATTCTTCCACCTTCCAAACTGATCCTTGCACATATCAGGTTTAACAAGTTAACTGTATAATCACTAAAGAAGCTCCATGCAAAATTATTTTTGAAGTACAGAACATATTCTCCATAGGTGTCTGAAAGGGAAATGGGCCTTTTCAGTTGTCACAATGGAATGCTCTCCCCAGACAACAGGGGTGAAACTAGGCTTTATTTCACCCAAGGCAAAGACCCAGTTTGGCACCACACACACGTATTTGCGCGCGCGCACACACACACACACACACACACACAGGTTAGTGATTACATATATTTACTGAAGTTTTCAGGCACCAGGCCTGTTGGCAGACCAACTCTGCATTACAAAGATTTCTGCAAGCAAGACATAAAGGATGGCAACATCAACCCCACCATGTGGGAATGCCTTGCAGATGACCACAGTGCCTGGAGACACATGAGGAATGGCTGCTGGGAGGAGCACAGAGAGAAGAAACGCCATGGTGCATCTACAGCGGCACAACTGGATGCCTTCATCTGCCCCACCTGCAAGCCAACAACAATTTCACATCTGTGAAACTGCCAGTGCTGTTGTGTGAGTGTGCTATACTGATTTTACCCTGTTGCTAGCTTTATGCTGTTAGATCTTGTGGTTTTATTGTTTTATTGATGGCTTTAACGTTTATTGTAAGCCATCCTGGGAAATTTTCGTTATTGCTCAGCCTAAAAATTAAAGTAAATAAGGGTTTTCCCCCCAACATTATTCCTGCTTAGAGTCAGTCCACTGAAATTAATGGACATAAGCTAGTCATGTCTATCATTTCAATGGTGCTAACGTTGGATACAAACCAGAGTAAACTGGGAATCAGAACCCAGAAGCTGGAATGTAGAGTTGGAAGGTACCCCAAGGGTCATCTAGCCCAACCCCCTGCAATGCAGGAATCTCAACTGAAGCACCCCCAACAGATGGCAATCCAACCTCTGTTCAAAAACCTCCACTTTGCGAGGAACTCCGTTCCACTGTCAAACATGTTGCCAATTTCCGTCCTTCTCAGAGTAGACCCATTGAAAGTAATGCCCAGGGTTAGGGTTAACTTGGGACAATTAACATCAATGGGTCTACACTGAGTAGGGCTAGCATTGGTATCTCTATGAATTGGGTAACCCCACTCTGTATTCCTGCCCACATGCATTAGAAACAGATCTGTCAAGGACCTCCTTAATTCGAATACATTAAACATGATAATGTGATGTCAACTTCCGTTTGCTCTTCCCGGAGAGGATCGGCGCTGACAGGCCTTCTCATGCCCAGTGCTGGCTGCCCTTGAGTCGTCTTCCAAACCCTGATTTATTTATTTTTGTCTGTTCCCTCCTCCCTTCCTCTAAACCTCCTCTCCATTTCCTCTCTTCTCCTCTCCACTTAGCATCATCAGCCATTTGGACAGAATGTCGAAAGCTGCTTTGGGGCGTTTGTTGTGAAAGGGGACAGGAGCCAAGGAATGGGAACCATATCTGTAAAAGGAATGCCAAGTTCAATACAGTTGTCGTTTTTTCATCAGATCCAAATGGAGGGTGCATTCGGTTATTGCCTGTTGAGTTGACTGGTGCTTGCCAGTGGCCGTGGGTGGGAGTGGGCAGGGAACAACACAACAGCTTAATTCCTCCACCGCTGCACCATCAAGGGAGAAAAGCAATATATCAGAGGTGGCAGAAAAAATGGCTATTGCAGTGCTTTTCAGCTGCAGTGGCACCACAGAAACCAAACGTATCCTTGTCCAAAGTACCCTGAGCAATAGTTTAATAGTAGATCACCTGCTTGCAGGAAGGGCTGCAGCTTAGTGGTAGAACATCTGCTTTGCATGCAGAAGGTCCCAGGTAGACAAACTGAGTTACTGGTCTGACTCACTATAAAGTAGCATCCTATGCTTCTGCATCTTAAGGCAAGGGCCATAGCTCAGTGGTGGAGCAGCTGCTTTGCATGCATAAGGTATCAGTTTTAATCCCCAGCAACTCCAGATAGAGCTAGGAATGTCCCCTGCCTGAAGCCGTGGAAAACTGCTGCCAGTCAGTGTAGACAGATGAGCCAAGGGTCTGATAAGAAAGCTTCCTATGTCCCTCAGCATGCAAAAATCACAGGTTCAATCCCTGACATTTACAGTTAAATAAAGGACCAGGTAGCAGGCCCTAGAGAAGAGCTGCCAGCATGAGCAGACAACACTGAGCTAGGTGGACCAATAATCTCACCTGGACTAAGATGGTCTACTACTGTATGTTTTCAAACATGTACTGTAGGGCTCCTTGCACATTTATTAAGGTTTCTGCAATAAGAGTCAAGGTCAGCAGTATAATGAACCATGCTGAACCACGTGGCTCAGGCAAGTGGATCAGAAGGGAAAGCAGATTCTGCAGCATATAGTGGGTGGGCAGGCAATTGGGAGTAATATGTCTTCCTATTAGTCATTCATTCACCCCACAAATACCAATGCATTTTCCTGTCACTTTCCAAACTGCAAACAGCATATTTATTTATTTTTTTATTCATTTATTTAAGTGGATTTCTTGTGCTTGGGTGACACGTTAAACAACAAAATTCCAGTATGTGTTTTAAACCCTTGTAACGAAATAGTGTCAGTCTGGAGACATACCATCACAAAATCATGAGACAATCTAAACATCAACAATGCAAGACTAGTAATAAAATAAAATAAAACCACAACTGATGCATTTATCTAGGGTGAATCCAGCACACCTCTCCAGATCTTGGTGCCTCATTCATGACCCACCCTCTCAGAATACCTTCTTACCTTGTCTTCCCAGAAGCGATTTGTACCATGTCGTACTGCTGGGGATGAAGAGGTGAAGAAAAAGGTCGTGGTGGTGGGGAACCCTTCCGCAACCTTTCCTCTTTGAAGTGACAGTGAGTTCACTTGCTGCAGCTGCAGCTGCTTTGGTTCAAAAAGGCTTTCTGTGGGAGAGAAGAAGAAAAATGCAACAGGGAGAGGTTATTCCTATTACTTTATTTTCAGTTCTCAGGGCATACCCTCCAATGGGTCACAACCACGCCGTACATTTAAAGTACTCTTATACGGTACCGCTTTAAAAGCCACATCTTTCCCCCAAAGGATCATGGGAGCTGTTTCTTCATCAAAGAGCTACAATTCCCAGCAACCTTAACAAGCTACAGTTCCCAGGTTTCTTTGTTGGGGATGTCATCAACGTCAAAGTAGTATTAAGAGTATTCTGAGGAAGATGTCAGAAGATGCTTTTTAAAAACAAAACAAAAAAGTGGGGGAAGAGATAGTTTGCACATATGGAAGACTACCTTCTTCCACATTGTCCTGCCCATACTTTAAAATCAGCAGGTGGGACCCTCTTGGTGGTCCCCACACAGGATGAAATACAGTAGCGGCTCCACACATGTGAAACGTCCTTCCTATTAAGGTACATCTGGCCCCATCTCTTTATAATGTTAGACTTCTGGTTCAGATGAACATTTTTCAGTGAATGTTTGAAGGAGGAGAGACCCGATTTGATAAGCACGTTTTTATTGATTTTATTGCATTCATATCTGACCTTTCTCTCTCCAAGAAGCTCGTTCCCTCTTCGTTTAACCCTCACCCCACAACAACCCTGTGAGGTATGTTAGGTTGAGAGGCAATGACTGGCCCATGGTCACCGAATGAGTTTTTTTTTCTTTCATTTAGGCAAGCCTACCCAGATATGTATGTACTTTTATTTTATTACATATGTTTTTTAACTGCTGGTTTTATTTCTAATGTGTGTTTTTTAGATTTAACTTTTTTTTTACCTCAGACCTTTATGGATAAGTTTAATGCATATTTTATGCCATGTAAACCGCTTAGAGGCATTTTTAATGATTAAGCAATATACAAATTCCATTAAGTAAATAAAACAATAAATAGCGTACACCCACAGGAAGGAAAGCTCCCGCCTGCAGGGCCCCTTAATTTGTAGTGATGGTTTGAGCTTGGAAATAATAAGGCGTGCGTCCTCCAGCTTTTAGCCTTAAGAAAGTGCTGGCTCTGCAGTTCAAGCTTTGATACTTTGACGACCACCTTCTCTGCAAATGCAGCGGGGCAGCAGGCAGGATTTGACACTGACCTCTCCCTCCCTGTTCCTGCCATGGTGAATTCCTAACAAGCCAAAACAGCCCGATCCTGTGCAAAGTTAAGCGCATCTAAGTCCACTGAAATCAATGCACTTTCAGCCGGCCTAACTGTTCACAGGCCTGCCTCCTTAAGAAGCTGCAAATATTTCTTCAACGTTTCCTGCTTGAATTTCGCTAGGTTGTTCAACTCCTGTCAAACAAGATGAGCTATGACTTCCAGGGACATGCTGGCAGGGCCCTTTCCCATGGCAGAACAGGGAGAGGGGGGGCCCTCTTTCTTTTAACATCTGAAACAAAAGACTGTTTGTATCAAATTTCATCCTGGGATTTCCTTGTTTTAATCTGCCAGATCTTGAAACTGTTAAGCTCACTAACAGATACCCCTGGAGAATGGTGGGTGGGGGTGGGGTAGAGTAGCTTTCAAAATGTAGAGCTTGGGAAGTATGAAAATTTAACCCGGAGGGTGAGGGGTACAATTTGCAAAGAATTAAATTCTATAAACTAATTCAGCGTCTTCTATTTGGGTGTGTTTTATGGCTTAGCCCCTGTGCCTTTAATGGTTGCACTGACAGTTCAATAGATGCAGCCCTTTCAAGCAGGATGGTGTTAAGTGCTGAGGCTGTTTCACCTGTTGAACATCTGCCTGTCTCAAAGTTGTTTTCCGGCTCAAAGGCCCTGACAGAAGCAAAAGGCCTCAGAGAGCACAACTGGATGAATGGATATGTAACACGTATAGTGTTCCAAATGCTCAAATTATTATTGTTGATCATTCAAATAGTGTCATCCATTTTATTTTTACTTATTATTATTATTATTATTATTATTATTATTATTATTATGTCCTTCATCCAAAGATCACAGGGCAATTCACAACATAAAAATACAAAATGAGAACAAAGAATACATAATAAAAAACAAGAACAAAGAAAGAAACCAATACAAAGCAGAATTATAATTCCCAGTAACATTAACATGCTACAGTTCCCAGAATTATTTGGGGAGGGTGAAATGTGCTTTAAATGTATCGCACCCAACCTGTGTTACAGAAGGTTTGGGGACCAATTACCACAAACAACCCTGTAGGCCAAATAAGTGCTGTTACTATAATCAAGGCAGAGAGAGGTAATCTAGGACGGTTGAGGCCAAATCTGAGGTAAAGTTTGTGACAAAGGTAAAACTTGAACTAGGCAGAATTTCCAACCTGCCATTATGCTATACCGTTCCTCAGAAAACACCGAAGCCTCTTCTCCCCAATTTTGCTGAGGGGAAGCGTGTGATTCAGCAATGTTTGGTACCTAGAGCGAGCAAATTGAGCATTTTCAAATGTACGCACAAACAAATTACCTCAAGAACCCTTGTGAGGAGCCTGCAAATTAAGCCAGTGCTGTTAACTATAATCAAGGCACAGAGAGAGAGAGGGAGGGAGAGGGAGGGAGACCACCTAGATTGGAAGTAAAATCTGAAGTAAAAAATTTGCGACTGAGGTAAAACTCAAACCAGGCATTATTCCTAACCTGCCATTATGCTATTCCATTCCTTGGGCAAAACAGAGGCGCCTCTTCTTCCCCATTTGTATAGCAAGATTCGGTGAGGGAAAGAGTGCAATTTGGCAGAGTTCAGAACCCAGAGTGAGCAAATTGTGCATTTTAAGATGCATGTGTGCGCACGCACACACCCCAGAAACCCAGCATGCATTTAAGCTGAGCTGAGCTGACGAGAGAGGTCGCCAAGAGACGAAGCGCCATGTGTGACAGCAAGGCTGTCATCTCTTTCCCAAAGTGACTTTCTCCTCTGGAAGGGGGAGCTTCTGCGTTGCCAGAACGGCCGTGGGCATGCCGTGGGGTGGTCTTGACGGTGCTGAGCGACTCTCCGGCAAATGAGCCCTGATACCTCAGCTGCGCACTCCTCCCCAGCACCATCCTTGTCAAAGCTTGTATTGTCCAGGCCTGGTCAAAAATGCCCTCTCTTGTCCTATGGTTGCGCTAACGATTTGTCCGCAGCGTTTGAACTCCTCTGACACGGCTGAAGCGCAGAAGCCACCGTGGAGCCACTTGGTTAAATGGCTTTCAGAAAGGGTCGGTGACATGGTGTGGAAAGGGCAGCCGTTTAAAACCATCCATTTATTTAATCTGTGCGTGGAAAACAGCAGGGAAACAGACACTGGTGTTTGAGGCCTGCACAAGTTGGAAAACCCCGAGGAGAAATGAGGAAACAGGTCAACGTGGGTCAAGAGGGATCACTGTGAAACACGTCTAGGCCAACAGCCTCTTCAGCTTTCACAGTGTCTACTCAGTGTCTACTCAGAAGTCAGCCCCGTTGAGCTCAGCAGGACTTGTTCCCAGGTAAATTGGTTATAGGGATATTCTTTCTTCATTACATTTGCATCCCACCTTTCCTCCATGTAGCTCAAGGTGTCGTGTGTGGTTCTCTTCCTCCCCCATTTTATCCTCACAACAACCCCGTGAGGTAGGTTAGGCCAAGGGACTGTGACTGGCCCGAGGTCACCCAGTGAGTTTCATGGCTGTGGGAGGATTTGAACCCTGGTCTCCCAAGGCCAACACTCTTGACTGTGCCACACTGGCTCTGCAGTTGCAACACAGCCTTGGGTAGTTGTGGCTACAACTCCGTAATTCACAATACTATGGGTTGAATGTGAGTTCAGTCATACTCAGAATGGACCTACTGAAATAAGTGGGCTTAAACGTCAACCGTGACTAACTTAAACCCATTGATCACATTGGTTCTACTCTCAATACGACTTAAGGTACCCTAAGTTCCAGTTATCACTTACTCCACAACCAGTGCTCTCCCACTGCTAGGTTTTGAAGCTGTGTACACATGTTAGCTACAATCCATGTTGATCCTGCCATTTTGTGACAAATACTGCTATTTGATGCAGGGTTTTCCCCCTCAAACCAGCTTCAATCCCACTAGAAAACTTAAGCTGCATTCACTTCATAGTTAAGAATGGTGTGTGCATTCGAGACCGCTGACTTTATGAATACAAGTTCCAGGGGGTTGCAGGAGAGGGGAAACCGAAAAGGTCATGTGTATCAGGTAAAGACATCCCTACCCCACTCTCTGATGTGAACAACACCAAGCAAATGCAGCTTGCAATGCAGCAGGGGGGAATGACCTTGCTGGGTTTTAAACCACTGATATAAACATACCCTCTGTCAGATTCAACCTTATATTTCTCACACAAAATCTGCCACAAAGAAAGGAAGGGAAATAGTTTGATGGAACAAAAATGGTCAGATTGGGATAAACATATTAACAGCCATTTTTAAACACTCACAAATGTCTCAATTCCACACAGGAGCACATGTTTGTTTATTCATGCTAACCCACAGTTTGCCTTGCTGTAATGTGTGAGCCGAGTCCAATTAAGGTCTACCCAGAATAGAAACGTTGAAATTAATGGACCTATGTTAAGTCCTGTCTCTTAACTTCAGTGGGTCTACTCTGAGTAGCTCTATCATTGGATACAACCCCTTTGGCTCCATACAATTAAAGTAAATCCCCACCCCTGCACAAACAAAATAGAAACCCGGGAATTGTAGTTTACCCCCTCACAGAGCTATATCAACCTACAGTTCTCAAGTTTTTTTGAGGGCAGAGGATGTGCTTTAAATGAAAGGTGTGTATGGAGCCAAAGGTCATAAGAACAGAGTTGTGGTGCTTGCCACAGATGATAGGGAAAAAATCAAAATAAGCACCCAGGTCATTTTTGAAACCACTTTCTACACTGCATTCGTAGATATCAGGGAAGGTTCTAAGGGTAAAGAGAATAGCATCTCCTGAGGCTAAAAACATCACACAGTTTCTTTTGGAGCTTTGGGAAATGGGCAAGATTTCCAAAAGGTGTATAGCCTTGGAGAAAAGACATGCAGACTGGGCAGCAATGAGGAACAAATGCACATTTGCTGTGTGCCATAAAACTGATTATGCAGGAAGACAGACCCTGTGTTGTGAGCCATCCTCAGATCCAGAAGGAAGTCATTTCCCTTCCTAGTTTATAGACTGTGCTCCTTTGATTGCTAGGAAAGGATACCAGGGAAAACAGTCCTAGTAATTAGCTAATGAGGGAAAGACAGTGAAGAGCAGCTTTGAAGCGCCCAAGCATGATAAAGGTCAAGAAGTTTGACGAGTGTATTGACGTCACTTCCAGCATTTGCTTTTCTTCCTTGGCCTGCTGTCAATTCATTCTGTAGAGACACTGGGACGTGGTGCCTGCTCTAAAATAATAATCTGCCTGGCATATGCAGAAAATATCACTGGCATTCATTAAGTAGCAACAGCTCCAGGTGCCCTCCTATCTCCCCACCCTTTGTTAAAAAAAAAACCCCTTGCTTTCCTTATCGGATCATCCCAACAGCAGCCCCCTCCTCAGACCTTCTCAGCAGTCAGATTATAGCAATTGCTTTCAGATGCAAGTAGCTGCAATAAATGCTCTGGCAGGGGAAATGTGCCTCTAAGGCGCAAAAGGCAAAATCCAATCCCATGCAAATCTGATTATCTTTTACTGCCATAGACACCTACCTAGTCTACTCGTGGGAAAGTTAAAAAATAAAAAAAGAGAAAGAAACCAAGCATGGGAACAGATTAACAAAGACCTGGCATGCAAATTTTGGAAATGGTATGTGGTGAATCTGAAATCTAAGAATGCATCTACAGGTAGATTTTCCCAGCTGTTGATTACGGTGATCTGAATTTAGCATTTACAAGCACAGAAGATAAAGCTAATGATGACTACTAGCCATGATGGCTATCCTCTGCAGCACCACAATTCTAACTTAACTGCAGGGCCGTCTCGTCCATAGGGGCTGGTGGCGCCCCCATGAGCCCGCCGGCACAACGGGCGCCCCCTCCCCAACCTGTCCCCGCCCCCACGGGCGGGCGGGCTGCAAGCCGCCCGCCCTCGCCTCCCGGAGCCCCAGCTGGAGCGCTGGAAGGGTGTGCAAAGCCCTGCGCCGCTCCAGCGCCACGCCCCTCATCCCCCGCTCGCCCACCCTCCCTCCCGAGGGGCGGCCAGCGCGGGAGGGAGGCGGGCCCCAGCTGGAGCGCTGGAAGGGCGCGCAAAGCCCTGCGCCACTCCAGCGCCACACCCCTCATCCCCCGCTCGCCCACCCCCCTCCCAAGGGGCGGCCAGCGTGGGAGGGAGGCGGGCAGAGAGGCGGCACGTCGGGGGTGTCGAGGGATCGCCACGCCACGGCGGCCGATCCCTCTAAGACGGCCCTGCTTAACAGTTTAATGCTGGAAAATGTCGATCACTTCTCCTACCTGGGCAGCTGTCTTTCCACAAGGGCAGACGTCAATGCCGAAATCCACCATCCAAGTGCAGCTTTCTCCTGATTGAAGGGCAGAGTGTTTGGAGACCTGGACATTCACAGGGAAACCAAAATGCTTGTTTACAAAGCTATTGTACTACCAACCTTACACGCTTGTGAAACATGGCACACCACCCTTAGAAAATGTTAAAAAAATTTAACTCTGTGCCTATATTGACTATATATAAAGTAATTCTCTTGAATTTTTCAATTTTTCCCACGGCACACCAGGCAACATCTCGCGGCACACTAGTGTGCCGCGGAACAGTGGTTGAAAAACACTGGTTTACAACACGGGTGTCAAACACAAGGCCCGGGGGCCTAATCCGGCCCGCCAGACCTCGTCATGTGGCCCGTGTAGCCGCCGCCGGCCGCCAGCCTTCACCTTTTATTCTCGTTTTTTTTTAACAGCTTCAGCCGGTAGCGATTTTTAGGCCGTTCTAGGACTCCCCTTCTCTATAGACCATCCCTTCCTCTTTCCCCTGAGTGCCGACCCCCTTTCTTCCTCGTCTCTATGATCTGTGTGACCTTTCGGAGGCGATTGGCTGAGGGCGGCTTGGCGGAGCTCTCGCGAGAGGCGCGGCCTTCGAGAGGCCGACGGCGGGGGTGTGGGGGGGAGCGAGAGCGGTGCTGGGAGGAGGGGGGCGGAGCAGGTGACGGGGCCTGGCGTTGAAGGCCTGGCAGAGGAGGAGGCGGCGAGCTCGGTCGGTGAGTAAAATGGCGGCGCCGGTGGGGGAGAGAGGGTCACCTGTGGGTGGGGAGAAAGGCGGCGGCAACCCGTGAGGGGCATGGGGGCCTTCTCCGTGGCGGGATGCGGCAGCGGCTGAGGGGGAAGCAGCCATTTTGGGGCGGTGTGAGGTCTGCCTGGTGGCGCCGAGGGGTCCGCCCCAGCCTGGGCCTGCTCTCGGCGGGCGAGAGGAAGGAAGCCCCGAGACGCGGCCGGGAGGAGCGGTGGGCGGGCAGCTCATGTCGCGGGAGACTCTGCCGACGCGGCCGCTTCTTCCTGGTTTTTTTTCCTTCTCTCCCCCTCCCCCCCCAATTGACACACCGCGGCCTCATCTTCGCGCCTGTTTTGGAGGCCAAGCTTTCAGGGTTTCGTTTCTTTTATTGTTGTTATTTATACACTGCTCCCCCGACACGCTTGTTTTTATTTCAAAGAAATGCAAGCTTTCGTGGAGCACTTCTTTTTTTAAAAAAAAGGGGGGGGAGGAAAGGGAGAAACTGGATCCGATTCCTGCCTTGCGCGAAACGGATTGTGGCGCCTCTTCTTCGCAAGCTTTTTTTCAATAAAATCATTTTTCAATAAATTGTACAATAATTGTACATTTGAATATCTACTTGCCATTATTCTGACTATGTTTCTGCTTTCAGTGCTAGTTATTACTTACATTATTACAAAAAACAGTAATAATTGAATGCAGTGACAATAATTTATGATAATAAAAAGTAGACACATAGTCCTACAGATACAACCGGCCCTTTGAGGGTGACCAAACTGCTGATGCGGCCCCCGATGAATTTGAGTTTGACACCTCTGGTTTACAAGTTAAAGGATGCTGGCAGAAAGCCCATTTAGAAACCCAACCTTAATATATTCATATGACTGGGCCAGAGTGGTAACTAGTTTGTCATTGCCCACAAGAATGCCACAGAACAGACCACTTGCTCTATCATTTTGTTTTTCAGAGTACTGTACATCCATGCCATATATCTGAAGCACATAGATTCCCCTAAAAATCTTGGGAACTACTAGTTAACTGAAGTCTCTGAACATGTTATTGGAACAGCTAGTTGGGACAGGAGCTATGGTCCAGCAAAGCGGTTTCCTTAACAAATGTCAGGAACTTTATTATAACTGACATGCAAAGAAGCTGATGTTCTCACAACAAGTGTTCTGCCCTCTCGCCTAGCAAGTACGGGTGTCGCCAAGCTGAATGAATTTTTCCTGCAGAGAAAACTACATAACAAACTACAGTTCCCATGATGCTTCTAGGGGAAGCCATGTGCTTCAAATGTGTGGTGCAGAGGTGACCTTACCCCTTCTGTTAAGTCTCTTGAACCAAGTAGAAAGCAAACACAAAGAGCTGGTGGATTTTGTTATTTCTTTCTTTCTTTCAACATCCCCACTCCACCATGCTCTTTCAGTGGTCAACATTTGATGCTTAGCCCCCGCCCCACCCGCTCTCTCTTTTTTTAAAAAAAAGAAAGGAGGTATGGAAAAGTTTACTTGGCCATGGGATGAATAGATGGCAATTAAAAGAAAAGGACAATGCCTGGCCCTTGTGCAGAGGTACGAGTTTAGCTATTAAAGGCTACGGCTTAGGTCAGATTGGGACCATATGTCACCATTCCAAAGCATAGTGGTGCTTGGTATCCCTGGATCCCAAATCAGCTGGGCCCATTGTCTCTGTGCCTGGGTGAGCCCCCCTCCCCACCCCCCCCCAACATATATTCATAGCCCACACGAAGGGCCGCCTAGAAGACAGAAACAAATTGATACATACAAGCGCCCACCACCATTGGGGCTCACATGACACATTTTAAGCAGACAATAAAAGCACATTTCAGACTGTTTAAAAAATCTTGAGAAAGGATCGGTTGCCACGGCGATCAGATGGTAGGCCCCTCCGATGCGGCCCATTAAACTCCAATTGCACCTTATTCATTAGGACTGACTCTCAGGCGGTAAAAGGAGGGGGAAAGCAGGAAGAAAAGGACTTTTTTAAATGGGGTGGGCCTAGGGAGAATGAATCTGTGCAATAACCAGTTTGTTCATCAATTCAGGTGTTGTTTAATTTGTCCTGTTCAGGGGCTCCCTTTGTTTAAGCCCATCACCCCATTGACTTATAATTTCCAGCACTCTATTAAGATGGGTTTCTCTGAACCCACGGGCATCACTTCATCACTTAAAGCGGAAGGAGGGGGAAAGAATGGAATAAATCAAAGATGGGAAGATTTTCACTTTAGGAGTTGATGATGGAAAGGCTTGTAATTTTGGAGACGCCTCTTGGCTGGATGTTTTGCAGCAACAAAAGAGAGACAAGGATTTGCCTCTTCTTAGGCGTGTCAAGGGTGCAGTGCTCAGAGTGTGGGCCACGTTTCTCTCTCACATTAAACTTTGCTCTGTTTGGGGACAGTGTGCTGGTAATGTGCCCCGGAGCTTTTCAGGAGGCAGAGAGAACAGAAAAGACCTTTTGAACTTTGAAACACAAAAGGTGTTAAGTTGTTACCACCCGACCATATTTGGTGAAGTTAAAAAATATATATCTTAATGCTGCCAAAGTAATGAAAATGTTCAGATCTACAAAGGCCTGTGACTTCATGTTGTTCAATGCCCAAAGAAGGGAAGGCAAGGAAAATACCAGCCTGCATGTTTGAGGGTAGGACCAGCCCTAAACATTTTGGTGCCTCAGGTGAAAAGATCCAAAGTACACCCCATACCTAGTAACCAGAAAATCCTTAGCCCTGAAGAACTTTGCTAGTTTCACTGAAACTCACTCAAAATTCCACAGACTTTTTTTGTGGCAGCCTTCCAAATAATCTTAATATTTCAAATTAGGCTATATCTAGAAAAAAAAAACCTATAGAAGTGCAAAACTCGCTGGACCTTTTCTTCACTATTATGAAAAATAATAATAATTCCCCCCCCCCCCTTGTACTGATGATCCTCAGACTTTTCTGCCTATGGAGGAACCCTCAAAGAGGCATCTGCCATGTGAACTATTAAAATAGCTGTGCTTCTGTCAGGCAAAAAGGGAGCAATCGGAACCCAGCCTTCACCAAGATGAATTCTTTTTTTAAGTGAGAGGGGAGCCATGTCACAAACTGCTTTGTTTTGAAGTTCTCCCTCTTCCCGGGAAACTCTGGGAACTGCAGTTCTGTGACCAAAATAGGCGGTTGACACCCTTTACTGTTCCCACGATCCTTTGGGGGAAGCAATGACTTTTTAATTGTTATAATGGTGCTTTAAATATATGGGCCCAAGCCTACATGCAGCCCTTCCCATACCTCCTTGAGCTATTGTAACTAGTTTCACAGCTCTCAATCCTGCGACTGGCAAGTTTGCACTCAAAGCAGAATCACGGCCATCTTGGTTCAGTAAGCCCACCAAATTAGAACGGAATAAGATGTCCACCCGTGTGTGGTGAATGGCAGCACAGCAGAGAAAATCAAGATTCCCACCAGTTCCTTAAGTCCCAATTATTCCCAGATTATCTTTTGAAATCGGGATATCTCAGCTGAATAAACCAGTTGCCTGAATTACTGACAGCTGGGTGAATCGCTAAGGAGAGCAAAGAGGGAGCTGAGCTCCGCGGGTTAAAGGTGCCAGTCCCCTTCGGTGACCTTTGGGGGCAAGGGATACTGTGTTATTGACTGACGGGCAGATAAACAGCCGCACCGTTTGCTGTCTCCTTTGGCACGCCAGTCAGGCAAACAACAGAGGGCAAGGGCCCTCCCGAAGTTAAAGAATAACTGTTTGGAGGAGGATGGGAGACCCCGGCGGCTTCATCCTTGCTCTGGGGGCTTCAAATCAAGCGTGGGGTAAACAGCTTCAGAAAGGAAGAGAGGCAAAAGTCACCTCCGTGGTTACCGAAAGGGGTTTTTGCTCTCTAGCAACGAAGGCTTCCCCCCTGCTTTTGCCCCAGACTCTATTAAACAGCTTTCCCTATCCATCTATCTGTCTATCTATCTATCCATCCATCCTTCCATCTATCCCTCACTCCCACTCACCCACCCACCCATCGTCATTGTGCATGGCAGCAGTAAGCAAAGAAGGTAGATCTCTCCTTTGAGAGGCACAGACAGTTGCTAAGAGGAGAGATACTTGAATGCCTTTCCTGCCAGGGGACGACTTGTATCTGACCTCACCTCACTCCTAGAGGCTCAATTTCTGTGCAAGTGTTTATGCTATTCACTATCTGGGCCTGCAGAAAGTTGCTCTGAACATCTGCACACCTTACATGACTGGTAGAGCTAAATTTGGTTTGGAGCGAATGGTTGCCCCATATTAGTTGGGTGGCTTCTCCCCCGACCCTGCCCTTTGCCCCCTTGCACTTGAAAAACAGACATGGAGAAGAAAGTCTCTGAGAATGCACAGTGTTTCTTTCACCCTTCTTCCTCAGCTTCCCATTGCAAATGAATAAGCTGCATCTGAAGACACATAACTAAAATCTGAAGGCTGGGCCTCAGAGCTAAACAGCACCCAGCTCTGGAGCCTTCAATTTTACACATCAAGCTGCACCTGTTTTTGGCTGTAGCATCCCAGGTAAGGTAAAGGTAAAGGGAACCCTGACCATTAGGTCCAGTCGTGGACTCTGGGGTTGCAGTGCTCATCTCGCTTTATTGGCCGAGAGAGCCGTTTACCTTCCCGCCGGAGTAGTACCTATTTATCTACTTGTACTTTGACATGCTTTCGAACTGCTAGGTTGGCAGGAGCCGGGACCCAGCAATGGGAGCTCACCCCGTTGCGGGGATTTGAACCGCCAACCTTCTCATCGGCAAGCCCTAGGCTCTGTGGTTTAACCCACAGCACCACCCGTGTCTGCATCCCAGGTAGTTGACTAAAAACTGATCCTTGCGGGCTCCCTTGAACTTGCAGACAGATCTGCCTTTTTCAGTCTGAGCCATTCAGTTAACAGTGGCTTCAGGTACAGTATCCCTGTTGCATCTCCTTCACTCCCAGTGAATAGTAAAGACAGTTGTAACTATGCTATTTTGCTGAATAGTCACCACTGTTCCTGTTACTAACTGCATTTGACTGAGCTCAAGAGGACATCATCATCATCATCATCATCATCATCATCATTTCATTGCTTTTTACATGAAAGTGCTTCAAGGCAACTTACAATGTAAGAACAAGAAACATTAAAACCAAACGTAAGGACCACAATAAAACAAGAACCTAAAATACCTATATATAATTTTATATAAAAAAGGACAGATTCAACCCACACCACTAAAAGAATGAACAATAAAAAGAGGCCATGGACATTATTCCCCAAATTAAAAGCCAAAGCCTGAGTAAATAAATAAGTTTTTGGCTGGTGCCTAAAACAGTCAATAATTGCTCCAGGCATGACTCCCTGGGGAGAGCATTCCATAAGCACGACTGAAAAAGCCTTCAGAATAAGGGTGCATGGAGAAAAGGACCTCAGATGACAAACACAGGGTCTAGCTTGGATCATGCATAGATTTCTTCCCATGTTATCCTCACAGTCCTGTAAGGTAGGTTTGGCTGATGGATAGCCTGGTTATCCTAGTCAGCTCTAGGGTGAGTAGGGATTTCAGCCAATGTCTCCCCAGTACAAGGCTACGCTATCTGCTATACCACACTGTCCAATGGCCATTTAACCTCAAAGTCCCACTGATCAAGTGTGATGTCTATGGTATGCATCCAGTGTACATTACCGTATTTTCAGTGTACATTATTTTAGTTACTTCACTTTTTGAAAACAAATAGCAGTTTATCAGAAAGTTTATGTCTGAAAATGCAATGGTGTTGTTAGGGAGTGGGGATGCAGAGAAAAGAGAAGAGTTAAATTATAAATAAAGCTGGGAGGGAGAGTTTTTGCACTGCAATGAAACTATTGATTTCATTGTGAGCATAGGAACAAGAGAAGGTCCAAAATCAAAGCATTCTGTGGTCATTTTTCTATCAAAAAGTAATGTTGGATGAATAACCTATTTACATGCCAATGTGCAGTGCTGAACTGACCCAGGATGGGGTGGGGTGGGGGGGACATATAAGCCTTCTATTATCCGCATTCAATAATTGCTAGAGTTCCTGGGAGTCACCCTACTAAGAAGACGTTAACGAGGTGCTCCCTTGCGCGAGGAGAGACAGCGAACGAGGTTTTAATTGGCAATAGATTATATTTATCAAACTGACAGCAAAGAGGGGTCGAGGGGCAGTCCTCTTGGTCGCTGTGTGGGTGGGGTGGGGTGGGAGTAAGGGCTTAAAGGTTGGAGAGGAGGAGGGTGATGGAGGGGAGCAAGACCCTTCCCATAATCTCACATCATTCTGAATTATTCATTAGAGTCCTTCAAGAGGGTGGATAAATCAAGGGTGAAACAAAGAATGCAAGATGCTATTGTGCTATCACTTGAAGCCAACTTAAACCCAAGCCAAGTGATGATGCAGGGGGACAGCAAAGGGGAAAGTGAGGAGGAGAGAGAAGAGAGCACCATTTGAGGTCATTTAGCAATATGGAATGGCAAAGTTATTAAGAAGTGTTTAAGAGATGAAACTGGATATTTTGGTTAACCTTAGCTCATTTGAAAGGTCACCTACTGGGTAAAGTTAAACCATATAATCGGGGGCGGGGATCAGAACAATAACAATAAATTGTATTTATTTATTTATAAAATTTATATACCGCCCTACACCCGCAGGTCTCTGGGTAGTTCACAAGATAAAATCACAATATAAAAACACAGAATACATAATCAAAATTAAAACAGAAACAACTGAATTAACCACCACACCAAAAAAAAAAAAAAACATTTTAAAAGGACATTTCATGACAATCAACCAAAGGCTTGGTTAAAGAGGAATGTTTTTGCCTGGCACTTAAATGTGTATAATGAAGGTGCTAGGCGAATCTGCCAGGGGACAGCATGCCACAAGTGGGGAGCCACTGGGGAAAAAAAGGCTATTCTCGTGTTGCCCTCCTCCGGATCTATCGTGGAGGACGCACACGAAGATGGGTCTCAGAAGCTGATCTTAGGGTCTGGGTAGGTTCATATGGAACGAGGTGCTCCTTGCGGTATTGCGGTCTGGAGCAATTTATTATCTGCTACATGTACACCACGCTACATGGATCTCCTCTTTGGGGCTTGGGAGACCTGAATTCAAATCCTCACTGAACTCAGCCAGCCAGAAATCTCACTGGGGAGGCCCTGGGCGATTTACTATTTCTCAGTCTAGCCTGCTTCACAGGGCTAGAGCAAGGGCAGAATGAGACAACCATCTGCATTTCTTCCTGATGCTAGAAGATAGAATAGGCCTACTTATTTGGCAGATGGAATGTTGCCACATCTCCATCTATTCACATAGCGAAATAAGGACACTTGTGTATTTGTAATACCTTTTATCATTCCAGTCATCACTGCTAGAGCCTCTCTGCCTTCTCTGAATGCTGACCTGTTAAGGCCTCCTAGACATCCTCCCCTGCCCCGCCCCATTTTCAAAAGTATATTCATCACAGCACTAAATTACTTAAATCAAACAAAATGCATGAACTTGGGTCAAACCATTCCAAAGAACAATACAGTCTTAATGTAAATAAAAGAGGGAAATTATTAACATTGTGTTTAAAAATTCAACAAAAAACTCACCAATATACACATTTTGCTGCACACTTCTTCTTTGGCAATCACTTGTAGCCAAGTAAGATTGTCTTCCATGAACATGGTCTAACAGTGAGTCTGTAGGTGACTGTGGAAGCCAATTCTGGATCTACACGTCCTTCCACAATCAGGACATAGGTTTCCAGGTGGGAGTTGATCAAGGTGAGGATTTGCCAAACATGCCTTCCTCTTAGCACATTTCTCCCTTTCGTCCTGAGTCTTCAAAGTCCATGACACCTTTGGTAAAGGTTGTTCTCCAATTGCAGTGCTTGCAGGCCAGTGTTTCCCAATTGTCGGTGTTGATACTACATTTTTTAAGATTTGCCTTGAGAGAGTCTTTAAACATCTTTTGCTGACCACCAGCATTATGCAGAATCACAGTACTGAGTACAAGAAAAAGCCTATAAAACAATGCAAAGCCAAGTTCAGCAATAACCAATACTGATTTGTTCAATTACTGAAAAAGTCTTTCATCTCTGTTAAATGCCTACTGGATACCAAAGGATGCATTCTTAAGGTTTCTAAATGGAGCTTCTTACAAAGCACCTTTCATGCTTATTCCTAGACATTACTTTTATTGTGAATTCATGATTATTTGTGCTGGTGATGGTATTTGGGGTGGTTATACGTCATCCCTCTTTCAACACTGTTTGTCCTTGCAAAGGTTTGGGGACAGACATATTACTTCGTTTGCAACCAGCAGTGCATGTCCCCTGTAATTTATGGCTGAAACTTTCCATACCATAGATGATCCAGGGTGGTTGTTCTTTGTCCCACTTTGTCCTACCTTCCTAATAGTTTCTCCACCCCCTTGATTAGATGTGGATGTGTTTGTCAGAACTGGGGGCATCACCCTGTTCCATGCACTGTTTTTTTAGCAAGGTGTCTTCCATCAGTGAGCAGAGTAAGACCTCCTCTGTAGCATCCCTGGTATGGAACAACCTTCCCAGAAAAACTTGCCAACCACCTTTCTCCAGAGTGCCTCCTTCTGTGTGCACATTCTACTTCTGCTTCCATTAAGCAGGTTGCGTAGGGTTTGATCTCATTTCCAAAAAGCCAAATGAATAAACCTGTTTGACCAACTGTGGGGATGGAAATTAATGTGTCACATACCTCCTGGGAAGTAGAAGCTTTTTCCAACCGCTTTCCACTTGCTTTTTTAAAAAAAAAAGCAAAACAAAACTATTGTCTGTCTCCAGCTTTGAGGTCTGGGTTCTTTTCTTCTTCTTCCTTTCCCTGCCAGAGCTGAGAAAAGAAAAGGGCGGGGGGGAATAATCTAATGAAATATTTAAGATTTTGGTGGGCAAGAGAGTCTCGAGAAGGTATTGTTTGCTCCCGTCTTTTGTGAGGAAGATGGGAGATGGCTGTAAGCAGGTTGCCAGGGGCCGCACCATATTGATGGGAACGGAGTTGGCATTGGCTACAGCTGTGGTATCTCGATTCCCAGCTGAGACACCAGCCTGGAAGCCTTTGTCCAGCTTTGTGAAGAGGACACGGAGGGGCCAAATTTACACAGACTTGATTGCAATTGCTACTAGGCTTTCTTTCTCCCCCTTGCTTTGTCTCCTGTTAGAAAATGGGAGAAGAGAGAGGGCACACGGGGGAGGGGGGGGTTGACAATAAATGATGAATTTCATCACTGCTGGGCCACATAATAAACTCAAACACAGGAGAAACCCCCAGCTTTTCTCCTTCCCTCTCTTAAAGACATCTCCCACTGCTTTGCCTTCTTGGAACCTGATTTTTTCCCACTAACTGCTGCCTGATTTATAGCCTCTCCCTTAGAGGGAGCATATGTGGCAGAAGCCGTTTAGCAAGGGGCTGACATTTCGCTTAAGCAACTGTGAAAGGGCAAATTTTCCCTGAAACAGAGCTGCAAAAGAATTATGCTCAGTGGCTTCATTTTGCTCCTCCAGTTCTTCTTGTGGCCACCAGCAGTCCTCACTGCACACACACGCTACATAACATTAAATCGAATCCTTGGACTCTCTCCATTACTGAATCCACAGTACCATTCCTCGGTTCCGTTCTCATCAGATCACACCCACAGCATACATTTAAAGCACCTTTATGCAACTTTGTCATGGCTTATCCCCTCCACAGCCAAGATTTCTGGAAGTTGCAGTTTAGGCCTCACAGAGCTACAACTCCCAGCACCCTTAACAAGCTACAGTTCCCAGGATTCTTTGGGCGAAGCTATGCACTTTAAATGCGTGTTAAATGTGCTTTAGATGTATGGTGCAGAAGTGGTCAAAGCACCGATGAATTTAACAGTGTGGGATTCAGACTTGGGATGTGTGTGGTTGGGCACAATGCCATCTGTGGATCCAGTTCCATGCCACTTATGAACACTGTCCATGAATTTGCCATCTCACTCTAGGTGGGGGGGCAGGATGAGGGTACGGGATCTTCCCACTCTGATCAGTGCCAGATTTCGGGTGGTGCGGGCAGTTCCCCTGCACAGGGTGACAAGGGAGCAAACAACAACAACAACAAAATCTACTCAATATTTGACGGGGCGAAAATTTTGTTCTCACTCAGGGTGCAATGTTACTAAGTCCACCCCTGCTCCCACCTGAACACCAAATTTATTTGGGAAGAAACTGGTTGCATGATGCCAAAATGCACATGAAAATCAGTGTGGGTAAGAGGGTTGGACACCTGTGTACACTCTCATCCTCCTCACCCCCCCCCACCACTACCACCTTGCAGTCCCCTTGACCCACGGCTTGTTGTGGGGATTAAATCAGGGTGAGAACCATTTGAGCTCCTTGGGGAGGGGGGGAGGGATATAAATGCAATAAATAAATCTCTCTCACCCACCCACAAACACCCACCCACACCACATTCACAAACTCCTAGATGAAGATGTTTGCCAGATTGGACTAGCCTCATGTGCAGGCCAGAGCTTTTCCTCCAGCCCAATCTGCACCACTGCCCAGTAAAAATAGGACATGGCTCATGGAGCCTGCAGTTGCTGCTGCTCCTTGCTTTTGTCGCTCCCCCATGGTGGAGGCGGTTCCATTAGGGAGAACAGGACACTGCCCCACCAACTTCACCCTGCCCTTCTTACAACTAGTCCACGGGATGGCAGCTTCTTCCGTTTCAGTGTTGTCCTTGTAGAACTGTGCAGCAAAGAGGAGGTGGGTGGGGACAAAAGTAGAATGGGTTGGCTCTGCCTCTCATTGGCTCTGGCTGTGCCTGTCATTGGCTCTGGCTCCACCTTCTGTTTGGCCTCCCTGCCTTCTGCTCCACCAGTCCCAGTGGGCAGCAGCCATCAGTGCTGCCCTCCTGTGTAGATTTTGCCAGTGAACAGGCAAGCAGTGGAATTCGCTGCTAAAAGATGTAATGACAGCCACCAACAGGGGTTTAGGCTTGGACATACCAAGGAGCAAGGGTCCTGTGCTGATAACACCCAAGAGAGTCTGCAGGGAAGGAGGCAGTCTTTGAGATAGGGGGGGGGGCTTATGTTAATTAGCACTTTAAACACAAATGCAGGGCTTCTCAAACTGGTCCATGGACTACCAGTGGCTTGCAAGTTCCATTCACGTGGCCTGTGGCCCATCTACAGCAAACCTCTTTATTTTTCATTGCATTTTTATTGCTGTTTTTATCTCTTCTATTGTACTTTATTCCACTGCAATTTGAAGGCTATGGAACTGCAAATTGCATTCCAAATAAAACACAACATATTAAGAAATAAAAGAAGCAATAGCAATTCAGTTAAAAGCCATTGCAGCACCTAAGAGCACAGAAGATTACAGCCACTGCAAAACCAGTATATGGTCCACAAAGACCATTAGCAATTTTCAAGTGGTCCACGGGGGGCGGACGAGTTTCGGAACCACCAAACAAGTGAATTGTACCCCAGCAATGAAATGGCAAGCCAGTCTTTCAAAACAGGCACACAAGGGAGTTACCGGTACTGCTTCAGTACATCCTCCCATGTCTTCCTCTCTGCCACACATTCCCAAGCAGTGAATTCCACTCTTTTAACAGGCTTCCTCAGGTCCCTTAACAGGGAGCTGGAGCAACTTATGAAGATTACATCCTTCTCAAGAGGCCTGTTATTTCTTCATTTAAGTGGGTGGGCATGACGGTAGTTTTTCAGTTTTTGTTTTGTTTTGTTTGGAGGAAGGAGGGAGAAGAAATGAGCAATGTGAGTGAATGTGCGTGTGTTGCTTCACTGGAAGGCTGGTGGGGTCCCCCACTCACCCCCTTCCCCTGCCTCGTGACATGGAAGGCTGGCACGCAAAGCTGCGTAGTTAGTTGTTATTAATGACCCTGGCTCTGGTTTGGTCCTCAAGGGACAATCTGACTTTAATAAGCCGCAGCTGGAGGGTGGTTTCCGGGCCTGCCGCTGAGGAGGGAGAGAAAGCATTTCAGGCACAGGGGAGACTCAAACAGAGCAGGACTGTAGGAAGAAGCTGTGTGGATGGGGACCAACCACACTGTTGTGTTGACAAGCTTGTGTCTCAAGGTGTGTGTTTTTATTGTACAACTGGACAAAAAAAATGTGGAGTTTGGGGGGGGGGACCAAGTATGCTGTTGGAAAGCTGATAACATGCAGTTCAAAAGTGTGTTGCAAAGGGAGGGAGGATTGGACATGTTAGCGTGGTATCCAAAAAAGTTTTACTTAGCATAGGCCCATTGACATTAATAGACCTAGGTTAGGCCACATTTGCACTATATATTTACAGGCAGGATCATATCACATTAAATAGTCATGACTCCCCCCCCCCACCCCCGCTACGAATCCCAGGAAGCATACCGGTAGTTTGTTAAGTGTGGTGGGGGTTGTTAGGAGACCCGCCTTTTCCCCTCACAGAGATATAATTCTCAGAGTGGTTTAACAGTCATCCCTTCTTCCCAGGAAACTCTGGGAATTACAGTTCTGTAAGAGGAACAGGGTTTTCCTAGCAGCTCTCACCACTCTCAGCATCCCATCCCATGATTTAAAGTCCAGCATCCTGTTCTCACAGTAGCCAACCAGATACCGTAAGCGGAAGTCCACAAGCAGGGTCTGAACACAACAGAACTCTTCTCTCCTGTGGCTTCCAGAAATTGGTATTCAGAGCCATACATTTTAAACACATTTAAATCACACCCACCCTCAAAAGCATAATGGGAACTATAGTTTGTTAAGGGTGCTGAGAACTATCGCCCTGTGAGGGGCAAACTATGGTTCCCATAATTCTTTAAGGGGCAGGTGTGCTTTAAATGTATGGTGTTTAGATAGTTGTAGCAGCAGCAGCAGCAACAGTGGGCAAGAGCAGCACCCACCCCAGGGACTGATAAAAGACTGGTTGAAATCACAGAGGGATGGGTGGTTATAGGAAGGAGAGGGACAGGAGGCCTTCTTCCTAAGGAGGGAGGGAGAGAAAAGGGAGAAATCATTGCAAAACATTGGAGAGAAAAGAATTGACGTCGCCCCCTCTAAATTTGGGCTCCCTAATGCATTTTTCTGCTGTCAGGTTGGGTCACCCAAACTAAGCTGTGAGCGGTGACCTTGACAAGGAACCAACTTCCACGAGCCAAGAGGAGGGAGGGAAGGAGGCCTGTGGGGAGGGAGGGAGCATGGTTAAAGAAAAGCACCTTCTTTTCAGTATGTACACAAGGAGCGGAGGTTGACACGCCGACCTCAACGCTTGGCGGCCGCCCAGCTGGTTACACGACTTGGCAAGGGAGAGCGTGAGAAAGCAGGGGGCAAGAGCTGAGTGTCATCGCAGCTGCAAAAAAAGGGAAAGGGGGGCTGGGTGGGGAACACTGTGCTGAACAGAAGAAGGGGGGGAAACCACCCTAATTAGAAAAATATGCGGCCAGAGGCCTTTCCGCCATGAAAACACAGCCACATTGACCCTCTCCTGCCAAATGTGCAATCTAAGTTATTTGAGGCTATGGAGTGTGGGATTTTTTAACTAGGCTGCAACAGGGTGTGCCGAGGGGGGAAATGGACTGGGGGCCGGGGTGGAAGGGTAGAAAAAGCTCCACAGGGACCATAACTCAAAGCTGTCATCGCAGAGGGTTGGAAAGGAGAAGAAGCGACATCACTTCCTAAAAGGGACAAAACTTCATTGCAGCTTCCTAGACCCTGTTGTTGTTGTTCTTGCTGCTGCTCCTGGTAGTTGTTTGTTTGGTTGTCTGCTTTCTGCAGAGGCCCTTTGCAATCAAACAACAATGCTTGAAAATCCTGTACTTGGGAACAACGTCTGAAATGAAACCACGAACCACCGCTACTTGAAAAAAATTTTTTTTTAAAGTGTTTGATGCATTTGTTCTCAAACCAGGTTCAATCCAACTAGCTCAGGCAGTATTTGAGACAGCCCCCACACATGTGCAGACAACAGCTTAATGAATAGAGGCTTGGTGGGGGGTGATTGCAGGGGAGAGGGAACCAAAAAGATCATGCATGTTGGATGAATACATCCTCGTCCCCTCTCTGATGTGTGCAACCATTCAGATGTGCCAGGGCTTGTCGGGGTTTGGGTGCTGGAGCTCCTCGTGCACGGCCTTGGACTGGTTATGCACGAGGCACCAGTTGCGGGGAAAGCGGCCAGCGTTCCGCGTGCTTTTGAGCACGGTCGCCGGCCAAGCCTCACAGTCTGAAGGATGATGAGTAAGCCAATTGAAGACTCTGGTGGTGTGTGAGTTCCTAATTGCCTTCTTTAATGAAAAGTTGCCTCGTGAAATAAAATATATACCCTGACTCTGAATAGGCGGACCAATTTAAAGAAATTAAAAATTTTACTTTACTCCCCCCTTTAACCCCAAAGGAAGACAGACACCGGTTGTATCTTTAGTGGCTTCGGCAGAACCCGCGTAGGCTCGTCCCCTAGGCTAAGTTCTCCTAAGCTTAAAGACCCTGCGCGCCCAATCTTCCGCGAGGCTAACTAAATAAACTAAAACCGAAATATCTTCCGCGGGCCTAACCCTAGGCTAACCTAAAAGAAAACCTAACTAAAACTAAAACCAAATGATCTTCCGCGATCTAACTCTAACTAAGGAAAAACCCATCCAACCCATCCAGCCCGCTCCTAGTCCCTTAAACTAAACTTGACTTCAACTAAAACCCAACTAAAAGAACATGAACGAACTCTTCCTGCCTAAGCGGGGTGCCTCTGCCTTTTATTAGGGAACAAACGTGACATCATCATTAGTACTTTAACCAATAAAATCACTGTTGCTGCCCTCCAAAAAGGCGGGAAGCAAGTTTAACGCTCATTAACAACTTTGAACATGACCGGATCTACAAAATAAAGGCGGATTAATCTCATAAGTGAACCACACTATTCATTCATGCTTTCACTTTCGCTTTTACGCGCAATTATACTAAAAGTAGACCTTGAAAAACTTATAAAATAACCAAATAAATGTGAATCCATGGCGGATCCGTGAAACGTATTCCGACAAGGGCTGGCTGCTTACCACATTGTGAAATAAATGAAGCAGTACCAGGGCCAGCAAGGTGAAGTGACTGCCTCAGGTGGCAGGATTCACAGGGACAGCAAATCCTGATGTCAATCTTCCTTCCTCCCTTGTTCCTGGTGTAGATCTTCCCTCACTCCCTTCTTCCCTGGCAGGGAGGGGAGTGCAATTTTGGAGTCTGCCTGAGGTGCCAAATTATATTGGGAAACATGTAGTCCAGTGTTGTTCTTGTTGGATTCCTTGATCATGGTAAGGGCTGGACTTCTTTGGTCATCCCTGACCATAGGCCAAGCTGGATGGGATTGATGGGAGTTGGAGAGGGCCACAAGTTCCCCAGTCCAGTTTTAACCAATCAAATCTGGAGCAACCACTCATGCAGATACACAGCAGGGAGCCTCCTTTCTGGGTGGTGCTTACAGCTCCTAGAAGCCTCTCTCCTAGCCCCACCTCTCCTCCCGTTTCCTTTGGCTGTCTCCGCAATCCGTCTCTGACAGAAAAGGCACATTATTGGTGCACATGGTGGTGCAGGGAATGAGGAAGCTGAAGGCCTCCAGAAGCTGCTGGACTTCAATTCCCATCAACTCTGACTGCTGGCCAAGCTGGAGTTTGTGCCCAGCAACATCCAGAGAACAACACAGGTTCCCCATTCCTGAATTACCATCTAAATGCAGGGGTGGTGGGTTGGATCTGGAGTACCATCAACTCCAGAGTCTAAAGTTACCTAACTGTACCACAAAATATCCTCAAGGATCTTCTTATTGAGAAGCATACTGCCTCCGACGGTAGATGGCATAACTAGGGGTTGGTCAGGTTGGCCTCCACCAAGAGCACAGGCCCAGGAGGGCACAAAAATCATGGCTCTCCACTCTAGCTCATAGTGGCCATGAGCCCTCCCACCTACTGGTGCATTCCTTGGACCACTCCTAACGCAAGCTCCCTTGGGTGCTATTAAAAGAGTGTGGAGTTCCCAGCAGGGTTCAGAGGAAACAGGTGAGAGTTTCAGGGGAAGGAAGGAAGGAAACAGGTGAGAGTTTCAGGGGAAGGAAGGAAGGAAGGAAGGAAGGAAGGAAGGAAAGAAAGAAAGAAAGAGCAGAGAGTGAAGGAAGGGAAGGAAGAAAGCACACAAGGGCGCAAGGAATCATGGGGGGCGCTGATACAGTTCCTTGTCAAGGGTGCAAGGGAGCCTAGATATGCCTCTCACAGTGGGGGTAGAGCATATACAACAGGGTTAGTAGCCTAGCCATCAGTAGACAATCCATGGCCCTAGAGACAACCCTTGGAGACTTGGCAGCCCTTAAGTAGGCAAGCTGTCTTCTGGGGAATCTTGGATCCTCATAGTGATCAGAACCAGGGAGGAGCTCCTGATGATAGAACCTTTCCAGGGTTCTTTGAAGAAATGTGGTTTTGAATGCCACTGATTTAACTGGTACATCAGTGTGCATGCCAATAATGTCTATGTGTGTCTTCTGCTTGTGGGGGGGGGGAGCCAGAATCGAGAGGCAGATTGCATAGAGCCAGGGGAAGTGGGAGGAGGGCTAGGGCTAGGAAAAGAGGCTCTCTCTGTGTGTGTACTTTATTGACACACGACTGCAGCTCAGCTATCCCGAGCTGTGTGGGTGGCTCCGTGCGGATGCCTGCCAGGCTCCTCTTTTCCCAGACACGAAGCAGACGGCTTGTCACACAAAGAAAGTGGTCATTATGGGACTCTCTCTCTCTCTCTCTCTCTCTGTGTGTGTGTGTGTGTGTGTGTGTCCCTCGTCCCTTCTCCCTGCCAAAGCTGCAAACAGTAGAAGTTCATTTTCAAAGGAGTGGGGATGGGCCACACATCAATTCATGACCTGCCAATGCTTTTGTTTTTTTAAAAAATTGGGGCCTGGGGTGAACCTGTGATGTGTTTTGGGGAATGTAGAGGGGCAAAGGGCTCTAGAGAGATGAGTTTCCTGGAATGCTAATAGGGGACAGTAATGGAGGTGGCACAAGGTGAAGTGCTTTGTGCATACACATATGCTCATGTGCGTGCACACACAAGAACAGCCTGCTGGATCAGGCCAAGAGCCCATATAGTCCAACCTCCTGTTCTCACGGTGACCAACTAGATACCTGTGCAAGCACAGCAGCACTCTAGCAACTGGTATTCAGAAGCATCACTGTCTCCAGCGGTGGAGGCAGAACATAGCCATCAGGTATAATAGCCATTGATAGCCTTGTCCTCTGTGAATTTGTCCTATCCTCTTTTAAAGCCATCCAAGTCGGTGGCCATCCTTGCCTCTTGTGGGAGTGAGTTCCATAGTTCACTTGTGTGCTGTGTGAAGAAGCACTTGCTCTTCATCTGGCTTGAATTTTCCAGCTTTGAGTGATGTCCCAAAGTTCTACATAGAAAAGCTTTCTCTCTCTCTCTCTCTCTATCCGCTTTATCCATGCCGTGCTTAATTCTATACTCTATCCTGTCACCTCTTACTTGCCATTTCTCCTAACGAAGAAGCCCCAAATGTTGTAACCTTTCCTCATAGGGGAATTGCTCCATCCCCTTGATTGTTTCAGCTGCCCCTTTCTGAACCCTTCCACCCTTTGAAGAAACAGGGACTTAAACATTTAAATATTAAGGAATAATTTAAGCTTTTAGAAAAAAGAGACACAGAGAAGGGAGGTAAGGAAAGTGTTCTTTGCTGCACTGATGACTACTGTATAATCTCCCCCATGCCACCTCATGTACACATTAAAGGCAAATGGAGTCAAAGGGTTGTATCCAAATCAGTCATAGTCAGTGTAGATCCACTGAAGTTAATACATATGACTAACTTAGGTCCATTAATTTCAGGGTGTCTCCTCTGAGTAGCACTTAGCTGCATAAAACCCAGATAACTTTTGCATATTGATTTCCCCCTTCCAAACCTCTTTCCAGTGCCACTCCAAGGGGCAGGGGAGCTTTCCCGCCTTTCCTCCTTCCTCCTCCTTTTTTAAAAGTTCGTCTCATTTTATTTTTCTGAAGTTAAGCAGAATGAATGCATTAACTGGTACCCTGGAAGCCTGACTCATTTTTATGATAGCACGAGCTTGACTTTAAAAAAAGGAAGGAAGAAAGAAAAAAGAGCAGGGAAGGGAAGGGAGAGGAAAAGACACAAGGTTTTTATTCTCCTCCCCCATCCAGGGCCAAGTGAAATGGGAGTTATTTGATAATATTTATGGTGTCTCCAGTTGCAGATGACAGTGCTGCATTACTGAAACGGCTCACGAGATGGAGGAGCCAGAGAGGGGTCATGTCTGCATGACAGGCTGAGTGGATGCTTACATAAGGCAGAGCTTTGGGCTGATTTGCTTTAGCTGTGACCAGGGGGTGAGGGAAACCTACCCCCTGGGCCAACTTTGACAGGTGGACATGACAACCCACCTGTCAGTCACATGGCAACATGACGTCATTAATTGGCGAGTTGCCCTGTCCCACCTTATCAGAATCCCTTGCATGGGGTTCCCAAACACCCCAAAGCCAGCTGGCTATCAAGGATTTGGGAACTGCAACAGAAGGAGCAATGCAAATCCTGTGGTTGGTGCTTTAGGGGATCACTGAGCAAAGCCTTTCTTTCTCCCCTCTCCACCATTGTGTTTGTGTGGGGGGGGGCTACATTTTACAGGCATTGCTGTGCACAAGAGTCAGTAGAGCGTGAGGCTCAAATCTGTCTCGCACCTGATGTCGGGGCGGGGGGTTTCTCTCTTCCCTCCCCTCAACATAAGAATATAACCACCTCTGAAAAGTTTGGAAACTTCAGCTGGTGCAAAAACATTCCTTGTCATCCATGTCTTTGGCTGATTAAACCATCTATGGCATTTTAAAAGTTTTTTTTGGGGGGGGGGGTATTATTTTGGTTTTCGGGGTTTCGTGTTTTTCGGTTTTATGTTGTGTATTTTGGGTTTTTTTAGTGTGTAAACTGACCTGTGGTCATTGGATGAAGGGCAGTATATAAATTTAATAAATAAATAGCATTAGACAAGCCAGTTGGAGCAAGCCAATGGTCCATTTAGTCCAGCATCTTGTTCCCACAAGATGCTAGCCAATCAGATGCTCATATGAAAAGTTCACAAGAAGAACCTGAACATAATAGCCCTCTGCACACCTGCAATTTCCAGCTGCTGGCATAATGCCTCTGACAGTGGAGGTAGAACAATGCCATTGTGGCTAGTAGCCATTGATAGTCTTGTCCTCGCTTATTTTGTCTAATCTTCTTAAAAGAACAGTAATGTCAGTTGATATAGGTGGGTGTGGTTTGGGGGAAACAGTCTCTTGGGCCACATTGGACACATGCACCCTTGGGGTCTAAGATTTGTCCACAGGCTAAAATCTCCCCGCCCTTGGAATAAAGTCTTTTGGGTACTACTTGTTACCACATTTGCATTCTCCATCTCTGGAGATGCCAGAGAGTGAACCTGGGAACTTCTGCATAAGGGAACCTGGGAACCTCTGTTCTGTATTCAGCTGTGGTTCCTTTCTAAGTGCACATCTCAGGCTTGAACAGGACACACAGGAGCCATAGAAATTCTGCCATGCCCTGCCCTCCCACTCACTTCCAAATTTCAGTTTTGGGCTTAGTTTAGATGACCTGAGTGACCTATGCTGGAGGATGATGGGCTGTTGAGTGCAGTATTTGATATTTGGCAATGAGTGTATACAACCTTTGCCCAAGTTGCACACACAGTACTCTGGGCAGAACTAACCTCCCTGTGAATCTCAGCTTTCTTTTCTTCTCTATTAAAAACACAACCACCAAGTTTCTAGTCCTTAACATTGAAAATGATTTGGTTGAAAGTGTAATTCTGAGGTTCCGGCTGTGTGATCCCTCATTATTCAGCTGAGTGGAGGAACTGCACCCAGGACTCTGTCCCAGCATTGTGGGGGTCAGCTGGTGCTGAATTGGCTGGCAGAATAAGATCTGCAGAAATCAGAGGGCAGGGCTTCAGCATCTTGCCTGTCCCTAGCTGCCAGGCTCTATGTGCACCATTTAAACCACACCCCTCTCCTCCTAAAAATCCTGGGGACTATAGTTTGCCCCACACCAAGGTAAAATTCTCAGCACCCTCAACAAACTACTGTCCCCAGGGTTCTTTGAGGGAAGACATGTGCTTTTAAATGTATGATGTGCATATGCTATATAGTTGCCAGTGCACTGCCGAAGGCTGGAAGGTAAACAGAAAGGCTGGCAGTTCTCATGCTCTTTGTGGGGAAAGCTGTACTGCCGCCCGCAACCCAGATGGAGACCTCACATGAACCAAATCAGCTTCCCGTTTGGTTGTGTGCGCTCCAACCCACAAAGTGAACTTCTGAGCTCAGAAAAGAGAGACACAGGCTGTGTCAACTCACTGGAAGGACAGAGGAAGGAGAAGGGAGGAAAGTGGCTGTCAGGGAGGTAATACTGGCAAAAGGAGACACAAAGATACCTCATTTAAGGGAAATTCCGACTGGATTGAGGCTAAGGCAGCATACGCATTACAGTTTACTCCCACCGCTGGTGTCTGAAGCCAAGTACTCACGATATTAGCATTTCTTGAGAAATGCTGTTGCTCGATGTGTTTTGTCCCAAACCAACTTCACTTGCTACGGAAGGAACTTTTTTTATTATTTTGTTTCAACTTCACTTGGTTCAAAAAAGTAAGCCGTGGTTAAACTCGGGTGTGTGCATTTGAGACATCCGTTGTAAATGTGCAGATGCAAGCACATGTGCATATGATGGCTTCATTGAATAGTTTGGGCGGGGGCTGCAGGTGCAGGGAAACTAAACAGGTAATGCACATCGAGTGAAGGCATCCCCCCCCACCCGTGTGCACAGGAATGCAAAAATGTGACTCGAATGCAGTCAGGCATTGGGTGGGGAATGGCCTTGCTCAGCTGCTAATGTGTATATCGCATAAGGACACTTGCATAAGTACACACTCCCATTTACTTTCCATCCAGTGCACCCCCCACCATTGGTTTAGGAAGCCATGTACACACGGCATTATTTGTTTTAATTTATATTCCACCCTTCCTCCCCAGGGAGCGCAGGGCAAACAGATAACACAATTTAAAAACAAAAACAGTATAAAACACAATTACAAACATCCCAAAGCAGAAGGCTCCAGGTTCAATCTCAAATGGTATCTCCAGGTAGGGTTGTGAATGAAATATCACCTGCCTGGGAAACCCTGCCGAACTGTTGACAGCCAGGGTTTTCTGCGGGTTGATGTTTGTTCCGACTCATCAGCAGCAAGCAGCGTTTTTTTCCTGGAGTGGGGAAAGCGTTGCTAAGTGTGTGCATGGGGGCGGGGTGGGGGAAATACCTCTCGGCCCTGTGACTTGAAATCATGGGACCAACAGAAGTGTGGATGGGACTTCAGTGTAGGCAATACAGAACCAGATAGCCCGACTCCAGAAGGCGGCTTCCTGTTTTCCTAGAATCCGTTCGCCCCGTGCACGTACAGCGCTCCTGCGTCCTGGGCGACGCAATAGCTGTTCGCTGGCGGTGTTGTGAGGTTGGTCGGGTGTGTGTTTGTGTGCGCGCGCGCTTCTCTAAACTGGGCGGCTGGGCGAGCGCACCGCACGGCAACCCTCCCCTCGCGCGCCCTCTTTGGGAGCCGATGCCTTCTTGGGGATGGGAACAAAACAAAAGGAGGCACACGTGAGGCTCCTCCTCCTCCTCCTCCTTTCCCCTGTGCTGCGCTCGCTCTCTCAGTCACGCGGCCGGCTTGCTTTTTCCCTCCTGCTCCTCCCTCTTTCCTAGCTGCGCTCTCCTTCGCTCAGTCGCGTGGCCCTGGCTCAGCCCTCGGTGGCGCGTGCGGGCGTGCGCTCTCCCTTTCGCCCTCCTCGCCCCCACCGCCTCAGTCCTCGCCACCCGCAGCTGGTTACGTACTTGCGCGTGGCAGATCCAAGGCAGGGCCCAGTTTACTTTTCCATGCATAGGCTGTAATTTAAAGAAGAAGAAAAGTGGGGGAGGCATTTGAGCTTTTGAGAGGCCGCGTGGGGTAGTGGTTATACTCGAGGATTGGAACGAGGCCATGGGTTCAAGATCCCCACGTAACCACGAAATGTGGCTTTCAGCTAGTTTTTGTCTGTCAGGCTAGCCCACCTCCTAAGGGTGTTGTGAGGATAAAATGAGGAGGTGGGAGAAGAATTTGCCTTGAGCAGCTCCTTGAGAAAAGATGGGATATGGATGTAAAGAAGAAGAATATGTAGATGGAATGTCTCTTCTCCACATGAATTTGTAGAGATGTGCATAGATGCTAGGAAAGGATATATTTTATTAGATATTATCCACCCTTCAGTTGATCACAGCTTCTGTTCTCAGTTGGGAAGAGGAGAAGGTTTCTCCAAAAGTACTGCCTCTTTAAGTTACAACTTATTTATTTGCAATATTGTCAGTTAAAAAAAAAAAAGCAAGTGCGTCTTCTTACAATGAACATCAGGAAAAACATTAGTGAGGAAGGCACCCAAGTGGCAAAGTGCGTTTCTGAGGGTGGGTGGTTGAGGAAACAGAAAATGTGTTTACCTACGGAAGGTAAAGTGTGTTTACCTATGTCAGGGGAGAGTGACTTGTTGGTGGGGTTGCTTGCCCTCCTCACTCCCCTCTTCCACTTACTACTATCATACACAAAGTGATGGCATTAGCATTCCATCTAACACTCAACTCCCAAGTTGCAGATGGTAGCAAAGAGACGTATTTTAGACCAAGAGCCCATCTAATCCAGCATCTTGTTTTCCACAAGTTGCCAATCAGATGCTTTTGGGAAGCCTACAAACTGTATTATGAAGGCAACGGACCTATGAACATAAGAAGTGACGCTACACTAACTGGCAGCGGCACTCGAGAATTTCAGGGAGGGAGTCCAGCTCCTACCTGGAGATGCCAGGGATGATGGTGGTGGTTGAACTTGAACCTTCTGCATGCTCTAACTACTGTGCTACCGCCCTTCCCTTCCAAATTCAGCATAACTTGCTCTGCTGATCATGAGAAGGAACAAGGAACTATATAGAACAGAGCATGTGACACTGCCTTATATGTATATTTTAATATTTATCTGATTTTATTAAGTTTTCCCCCTAACACATTAGTGTTGGAGTGTTATTCTATAAGACCGCTTTGGGTTTCCTTCGATGGGAAGAGTGGTTTATGAATGATTGCAACCAATGATAAGAAATAAATATTATCTTGCACTTAACTCTGCATCCAGCCATCCATTTCATGGGCACAGGATAGGATTAGCAATATTAGGGAACCAGCCCCCTTTCCTCCTTTTCTTTATAATAAACCCACTGGCTGAAAAAGCCCAGAAAAAAAAGAAAGAAAGAAATTTAAATTCTGGAATCTTTCCAGTTTTGACTCACTGGAGGTCAAACATCTCATCACAGGGAAAACAGCTACAGGAAGCTGGTGGGGAGAAGGAAGGCAGGCACAAGAGTGGGGGGGGGGAGCTGTCGGGAGGCCTCTGAAGCTTTTACGTTCCCAGAACTCAGCAGGCCTGCAGCTTTCTACCCTGTTAATCCTTTCCAAGTTCCGTCCTTGCTGTAAGGCATGCGTTGTTACGAAATCTGCAAGGACCAGGTCTGTCTGCCAAAAAAGGAGAACTAGTCTGTTGTGTCCACCAACAGTTCAAAATGCTCTCACAACTCCAAAAAGGCACAGGCTGCGATTTTATTTAAAACAAAAACAAAACAAAACAAAAACCTTGAGATGGTTTCAAATCAACAAACACGCCACCAAACTGTCCTTTTGGGATGACATCCGCTTGACAAAATCATTAAGCTGATAATATTTTATACATGACAAAATAATTAAGCTGGTCAGCTTTATTTCAGGCTGGCTTGGGAAGCAATATCTTAAAAAAAAAAACACTATAGCGCTGCATGGGCTAGCTGCAGGTGGATTTTTAAAAACCCTTTGTGCATGCTCATATGTACTTTTGTCTTTGTTACATCATACAAGTTACCTTATTTTTCCGTGTATAAGACTGGGTTCCCCCCCCCAAAAAAATAATATCAAAAATTTGGGGGCGTCTTATACATTGGGGGCGTCTTATAGACGGGAAAATATAGCAATTATACCCTTGGCACACACACCCCGGCAAAAACAAAGCAAAGAGTTTTTGTGGGCCCTGAGCGCAATTAATTATAATTATAAACTCCAGAAAATGAGAGCCAAATTATAATTATCCAAGTGTGGGATGGGAGTGCATACCTACAGAGATTCAGCAAAGGGCATGTTCAGTGGTGGGATTCTGTCCTGGCAGCGACTCAAAGTCACATGTCACTTTTTGTGGGGGGAAACAGCTAATAATTAAATATAGTAATGATAATAAAATGTGCTTCAGAGCATGTCCATTTTTGTGACCACTCTGTAGCCTATCCCACGGCATCTGGGATTTTAGGGTACAGGTATGCAGGTCAGGAAGTGCAGCATTGACCTCTAGCATGTTTCTTTTTATTTATTACATTCCTGTCCCACCTTCCCTCCAAGGAGCTCAAGGCGGTGTACCTGGTTCTCCTCCCTGTTTTATCCTCACCACAACCCTGCGAGGTAGTTTAGGCTGAGAGGCAATGGCTGGCGCAAGTTCACACCCAGTGAGCTTCATGCCCAAATGATGGTGTCCGACTAGGGACTCGGGCTAGACTGGTAAAGAAAAAGATTTGTATGTGTGGCATATGCAGTATAACATTGTGCTACCAGATGGCGATGTGGAGTCCTGTTTTTCTCTACCTGTTTTCCCTGTTTAAATTTACAACGCTTTAAGCTCTGAAACGCTTCTTTGATGTGTCTAGATCCAGCCTAGGACCTGGGAGAGACTAAAAATCTAATCCCTACTCGTCCCTGAAGCTCACTGGAGTGACCATGGGCCAGCCACTGCCTCTCAGCCTAACCTACCTTGCAAAATTGTGGGGAGTAAATGAAGAGTAGGAGGGAGAACGATGGATGCCACCTCAAGCTCTGTAGAAGAGAAAAGGTGGGATATAAACGGCAATAAATAAACAACCACTGCACCACAGTGGCACTCTGCCCAGTTTTCAAACGCTCAGTTTTTTTTGGCAGTGAACACATTTTAAAAGAATTGTGACAGTTACGCCCAGCTGCTGCGATCACACTGCTTTCCCAAAAGCCCACCATAAACTCCAAGTGAGACCAGGCAATCACTTTTAGCCAGATTCACTGTGTAGGCGGGAGGCCCTGGCACTTGAGGGAATGCAACACAAAACTCCCCAAGCATTGGCATTTTTCCTCCCTAATCCTGAGCCAGCAGGACCGATGCTAAACTCTTCCCAGCTGGACCTTGCTGTTACACGCATAATCATCCCCCCCTCCCCGCACAATTCTCTCCCTGCTCGGCCCAGTTACTGCATCTGTGGGCCAGACGCCCCTGTGCAGACTTGGAAAGCGAACAGAAACCTCCCCACTTGCTCCAGGCAGAGGCATGGACGTCTTGGCAGCCCTTGGAGACCGTGTGCGTCAAAGGGAGCCTTTAAGTCATGTGGGATTTCTAAAGGCTCTTGTGGAAGGGCTTGGCCCTTCGTCAATCGGGAACCGCTGAGGGAGAAGGACAGTGGGGGGGGGAGCGAGGGAGGAAGAGGGGGGTGCCTTTCACCCCCCTTGCACCCACAAACACACACACACACACACACACCCAAGGTCATATCCACACTATACATTTAAACCACATTTCACACATTTATTCAGTTGGTTCATTTTGTGGAGATCTTCCAATTTCCAAGGATAATCTGGACATAATTGGGATTTAAGGAACTGGTGGGAATAGAATTCCAGATGCAGGATGTGGGGCTGTGGTTACCCCACTCCGTGAAGACAAAACACACTACACATGCTCTGGGGCGCCCTTGTATTTCATACCCCTCCTTTCACTATAAGGTCCCAGGGAAATGTAAGAGCAATTTATAATTTAACATCTTAAAAGACAAGGGCACCCCAGAGCATGTGCAGAGTGCCGGCTCCTTTCACAGCAAGAAACCACACGCCCTCTACAGTCCACACACACTTCTGAAACTAGAGGAAGAGCAGTACTTGGGCATAAGATACCCTGGCATATCCTTCTTTAAAAACAACCCCAAACAAACCTCTCTGCCCTTAGGGTTCTTTGCACCAATAAAGCAAGCTTTGGAGCACTTGAATTTGGAAGGAAAGAACAATCTCCCAAGAGATAAAAACATTAAGCCTCCTCCTCCCCCTCCTTTGGCACGGGAAGGGTCACATTTCTTTCATGCAGTTTAACTGTTAAACATGTAGACATTCGGCAGGAACAGCCCTTCCCCCATTAACGTATTACTGGGCTAAGGAAAAGTTTCCCCTATGGAGGATTCCTGCCTGCCATGCTTCTGTTAAGGGTTGGGGGGTGGGGTGGGAATTACATTGGTAAATTTGGTAGTTCTACCCACATGTGAGCCAGTGGGCGGATATTTCAGGGAAGCCTATTTTGGCAAACCATAGGGAGGAACTGCCTAATGGTAAGAGCTGTTCATCTGTGGAACTGACTGCCTCAGGAGGTCCTTCACTGGAGATATTTAAGCAGAGACCAGATGGCTATTGATAGGTGGGGTGGATGCTGTAGTGACACCCTGCTTCTGCAGATCCTGCATTCAGCAGCAGGCTGTGTTGGATGACCTCTGGGGTTCCTATTGTTATATGTTTTTCATATATAACAATAACACGCAAAAGTTACAACACATAGAAATTATATTTGTTTTGCCTGGTATACAACACACTACTTTTTGTGTCGGTCTTCTTATTGACATATGGCAAAGGGAGAATGTGAAGAGGAAGGCACTGTTCCACCTCAGCTGATCAAGACTCTCCAGGAGAGTTCTTGTGAAGCTGGTGTTGAGGTCCCAGTCTGACCAGCACTTGGCCCAGGGCCTGCCCATGAGGCAAGGTGGAGACAACTGCCTTGGGCAGCCTTCAAGGAACACATCCCCAGCTAGGGCTCCCATACATCCAGATCTTCCCGGACATTACGTCAATAGAAAAAATTCTTGTTTTGTGGGTCTTCCCTACAAAAAGCTCAGCAACTTCCTAAACTTTTACTTTTACAACCCTACCCAGCATGGTCTTTGGAGGTTGGGTCTGCCACCTCCTCAGCAGCCTCTCAGCACATAGGAGGTGTTGCTGGCCTCCTCCCACCCCATGGGAGGAAATGTTGGGGGCTGCCTCCTGGGGTCTCCTGGGGTCTGCACCTGCCCGGTGTGATTCAGAGCAGGCCCCATTCCTGCCCCCTATGACAGCCGGGTAAAGTTGATTTCATTCCCCTTCTTGTTCCCGATGTAGATCTTCACTACCCCCTTGTTCCTGACGTTCACTTCCTGCCTTGGTCCTGATGTTGATCTTAATCCCCACCCCCCAGCCTTGTTCCTGATTTTATTCTCTGGGAGGGAATAAAAAGCATTTTCTGCTTCACCTGAGGTGCCCAAATGCCTTGGGCCCAGCCCTATCTTGAACGAATCCATACCTCTGTCCTATAATATCACCTTCTATATTTGTCCGTCCCATTCCTCTTTCCATTAAGACGTGTTGCCACATTACAACTTTCCATTCTTGAAATGTTCCTCTGTTCTTCACTTCTCCTGTGTAACAGACTTTTTGCTGTTACCTGTCCAGCTGCAACTAATACCATTTATGACATCTCTTTATAGGGAACATCTGAATTTTGGTCATCAAATATGGTTCACAATGTCAGGAAAGGATCTATTTGGTGGATTAAGCTTAATGTTAACTTCTAGAGCCAATGTGGTGCAGTGGTTAGAGTGCCAGACCTGTGAGGCCAAGGTCTAAATCCCCACTCAGCCATGGAGCTCATTAGGTGAACTTGAGCCAGTCACTAACTGGGCCCCATCCTTAGCTCGGCTCAATGTGGATTGTGAACCGCTTGTGCTTCCTTTTTAATTCCCCCTGGCCCACATGACATTCTCCTCCAACTGGTCCACACTTTCTGATCCCTAAAGTTGGAGATGGCCTCTGCTATCGACACAACTCTCCTGTTCGGATTTTCAAAGCATGAGGAATCTCTGGATTTAAGGATGAGAAAGTGTGGGAGAGCAAAGTTGGAGAATGAGGGAGAATTAAAGGGGTTCACAATCCACATTAAGCTGAGGTATGGATGGGTCCTCTCTCTGCCTAACCTACCTCACAGGGTTGTTGTGAGGATAAAACAGAGGTGAAGTAGGTGTGCCGCCTAGAGCTCCTTGGAGAAAAGGTGGAATGGAAATGCAATGATGCTGATGGCGGCAGCAATGGTGATTATGCTGTCCCTCAGGCAGCCTCTTTCTTTTTGCAACCAGCTGAAAACAACAGACAGAAACTCAGCTTAGGAAATATTTGTGGGTGGGAAACTTCACCTGTTATACTGCAGCCTGGCAATATAAATGTGCAGGTGTCCTGTGTTTGTAGAAGGAAGTGGGGAAGGTAGCCATCTCCTTTCTGCCGGGTTTGCTTTGTACAGCGTCTTTTGTGCATCAGTATCCATTGCACTGCTCAAAACCCTTAAACCCCAAAGGCCTGACAAGCCTAGAATAAATACACACACATGCAGAGACACAATTCGTGACTTGTTCAGAGCTGGGTGGCGGCGGCAGTGGATGGGCTGAGGGGGAAGAAGGGGGGGACGGTTAGCAAAATTTCCTGTTGGCCTCCCTTTCTGAAAAAAAGAAGGTGTGCTGTTTGTTCAAGGCTATCCAAACATTTGCAAAAGTTCTGGCAGCCAGGGAATGCGCGAGGCGGTGAGGCGGTGTGTCCTAGGCGTGGGAAAGTGGTGCTCTCCTCAACCTTTTGCAAGCCTCGTCTCTCTCCCCCCCCACCCCCTCCCTCAGGCAAGCAAGCGGTTCAATTAAAAAAAAAAAAAGAACCCAGTGCCAAGAGATTTATTGAGCTGATAATGACAGCTTCAGTCAGCAGTAAGCAGACTTAGGAGAGAGAGAGGCAAGGAGGAGGAGGGAAGGAGAGGGGGAAGAGGAGAGAGACTCCAGATCACAGGAGAAAGAAAGAGATGAAGTGTACACATGAGCCAGGAAGGATCTGGTGTCAGAGGAAGGTGAGAGAATGGAGAAGCAAACCTGCTGTTGTTAGCTAGTTTCGGTGGTTAATCTCTAGGATGAAAGCTGTCAGAGAGAAGGGTAGAGTTGCCACTGTTCTGGCCATGGCCTCCTGGTACTTTGAAAGCCAGACTTTCCCAGACTGCTGACACACATGATTGTGTCCCGTCCCCCCACCTACCCACCCACCCCCTTTGACTGAGAGGCATAGTTCAATCTTACACCAGTATTAAAAAAGCAAAAGCCAAGAGCTTGCTTTTAAAGAATGGTTCCCTTCCTTGTGTATCTAAATCATGGATTTGGGGTGGGAAGGAGGCTAGTTTCAGAGCATTTCCACATGCAGAAGCACAACAGGCACCCTCTTCTGAGGGTGGGTAATCTTACTGCATTAGAAGTGACTTAAGTGATGATGTGATGCAGCCTTTGTCAAGTTTTCGTGCCCTCCAGATGTTTTGGGCTTTAGCTCGCCGCCAGCCCAGCTAACCCAATTTCATGGCAGGCTTTTCTTCCCGCACTCGCACCCCCCCCCCCCACATACACACCGGCAAAGTGGAAGCTGATTGGAGGAGGCCAGCCCAGAGCAGTGATTCATACAGAAACACAGTGAGAGCACTCTCTTGTTCCATTGGGAGCAAGGCAATGATGTAATCCCACCCAGTTTCACAGGCACAGAAGAATAATCCTGCCTACTCTTTCATAGAGGATGAGTGAAGGAGGCAAGACCAATATCTTTTCTTATTTAAGTCGTTTATTGTTCATGGTGATCCATAAATTCTCCAGGACTCATGGTGCACAAATGTGTCCTGGAATACAGTAAATCTCATTAGGTGAAGGGCTTCAGCTCAGTGGTAGAGTGTCTACTTTGCATGCAGAAGGTCTTGAGTTCAAACTCTGGCATCTCCAGGTAAGGCTATTCTCTGAAACTCTGGAGAGCTGCTGCCAGTCAGTGAAGACAATACTAAGCTAGATGGACCAACTGATTCTAGTTTTGTCCCCCAACCTCCTCTCTGCTGAGTTCTATAAGGCACAACTCGTAGAGTAAGAAGGAGGAAGTTGACAGGCTGTGCCACTCCCTGTACTGGATATAAGAAATAAGGCAGGCAGGCAGGTTAGTGACTGATGTCAGACTGTGAGACAGTGGCTCATTCATCCTAATGAACCAAATTCCATTGCAATCTGTCTTATAAAGTGCCACAAAACTCAATAGAAACTGCAGGAGGGGAAAGTTATGGTGCAATTTCACTTCTGTTCCTCTTTTTTATTATTTTATTTATATTAAATTTCCATACCGACCTTCATCCAAAGATCACAGGGTGGTTTACAATATAAAAACACAAAAATTCTTACAGTTATAACAAACAAAAACAATACCCTCCCCCAGTTTTAAAGGCCATCAGTTGTTCTGGGAGAAGAGGAATGTTTTTGCCTTCAGCCCATAACAACTTTTCTAGCGAGTAGTCAGGGGTCAGCAACCTTTTTCAGCAGGGGGCTGGTCCACCATCCCTCAGAACATGTGGTGGGCCGGACTATTTTTTGGGGGGGGGGATGAATGAATTCCTATGCCCCACAAATAACCCAGAGATGCATTTTAAATAAAAGCACACATTCTACTCATGTAAAAACACACTGATTCACAGACCGTCCATGGGCTGGATAGAGAAGGCGAATGGGCCACATCCAGCCCCCAGGCCTTAGGTTGCCTACCCCTGGAGTAGATCATTGCTATGATTTGAGCAGCAGATCCATGCCTGCAGAGCCATGATGGCATTAGAAGTGACTAAGTTAAATTAAACATTCTCAGTAATTTACTTAAAAACAAAACAAAAAAGACAATTGTTTTAGTCTGAGAAAACTTACTTCAGAAGCCAAATGATCAAGAGGGTGGAGCTGCTTCCCTATGGGAAAAGGTTGCAGTATTTGGGGCTTTTTACTTTAGAGAAAAAACAAGGAAGAGGCAACAAGCTGAAAGTTTATAAAATTATGCATGGCATGGAGAAAGTGGATAGCGAAAAGTTTTTCTACCTCTCTCGTAACACTAGAACTCATGGACATCCAGTGAAGCTGAGTGCTAGAAGATTCAGGACAGATAAAATAAAGTGCTTATTCATGCAGCACTGCTCCCACAAGAGGGAATGATGGCCACCAACTTGGGTGGCTTTAAAAGAGGACTGGTCAAACTAATAGAAGGCAAACAAGGCTATCAATGGTTCCTGTCCCTGGTGGTGACACTCTGCTTCCACGACTGGAGGCAGTAATGCTTCCGAATACCAGTTGCTGGAGACCACAGGAGGGGATTGGGCTCTTGTGCTCAGGTCCAGCTTGCAGGTTTCCCACAGGCACCTGGTTGTCCACTGTGAGAACAGGATGCTGGACTAGATGGGCCCGTTATCTCTTCTAATGTTCTTTTGATAGGGACAAAAAAAGAGGGTGATCACCAAGTCCATGCTTTTGTGCCGGTGAGATTCTTCTTATGTTCTTCTTATGTTCAATCTTCTTATGTTCAATGCCGGTTAAGCAAAAGAAATGAAGGAATGTGCACAGAGTTGAAGAAGAGCCTTTGGCAATAAGGGATATAGGGGCTCTTCAGGGGCTTGTAAAACTCCAAATTTCACAATTTCATTTTCTGTCTTAAAGGCCTTTCTCTCCCCCCCCCCCTTCTAGGTATCCAGATCTGAAGGACTCGAGTTTTGCTCTAGATTGCTCCAAAGTTTAATTTGTGTGTTGTCCCACAGCAGGCTTCTCCCTCCACTGTTGGAGGTAGTATTCCTCTGAATACCAGTTGTTGGGAATCACAGATGGGCTGTTAGCACATTGGGGCACCTGGCTAACCACTGTGCAAACAGGATGCTGGACTAGATGGGCCCGTTATCTCTTCCAATGTTCTTTTGATAGGGACAAAAAAAAGAGGGTGATCACCAAGTCCATGCTTTTGTGCCGGTGAGATTCGCAGATGCATTTGGCTTGCTGCCATTGCACTCAGGATCCAGGGTTAGATGGACCTTGATCTGGCACATCTAGGGGGATCTTTCATTATTATTTTTTTCACTTTTAGAGAGTTTAGCCAAAAGTTCATTAATGATAACTGGGTCACCAAGACCCTGGAAAGCCCAGTTAAAGACAGCTGTGTTTGCTTAAAAAATGGCACATTGCATTCTGACCAAGGCCATATATTCCCGCTGAACATGACATCCCTAACTTTCTACATGCAATCCTTACGGGTTTACTTTTGTAAGTCAAAATAGGTGAGATTCACAAGTTGCACTACTGACATGCTTTCTGCTATAGTTACTGCATGATGGAGAGAAAGCACTCCACCCACACTCAGGGATTCTGTTACCATTTCTTCCAGGGCTAAGTTCTAATGCTTTGAATGGCTGAAATATAATGTGCTGAATATAGACTGAATACAGATACCAAGGCTGAACCTCAGTGCGAACAAGGTCCCCTCCCCAAATGCTTCTGAGGGCACACTTTCCTTCCTCAATTGCAAACATAATTCAGCTTTCCCCCTGCTCTACACCTGCTAGTAAAAGTACAGTTGAACCTCGGTTTTCGAACATAATCCGTTCTGGAAGACTGTAAGCACAGCTGTGCACATTGCACAAGATTAGTACCGAAAGAAAATTATGACTACTGTCCTGTTATGGAAAATAAATCAAAGGACAAAACTTCATTCCCATAAATTCACTTCCAAGTCAGAAAGGTTAAATGTGTGGGTGAGCGGTGCAGACAGTGGAGGAGAAAGTGCACAGAACCAGCTCCGAAGGGTGGAAGAACCACTCCTAACAATACCATGTGATAATAACCATGAAGCTAGTTCACACAGACATCTGCAGAGAAAGGAGAATGCAATTTAAAAAGAAAGAAAAGGGTCATCCTAAAAGCAGTATGAAAAATTACGGGATAAAGGTGGTGGCATTACTGCAGCCTGGGACATGTGTCATGTGCCTCCCAAGTAGGATTTGAATCTGAGTAACTTCAGGGATGGGCAAATGTGTCCATTCTGGCTCCTCTCTGTTTCTTGTTTTTCCAGTCTAAATTCAATTCTCCCTATTTCCACATCAGTTTGCATTTTAAGGGGGGGAAAGAAGCCATCATGAAAATTCCTCAGTGTTTTAGTGCAAATTTATTTTAATATGCACATTTTTGTACAAGTAGCTTCCCCTAATAGACACTTTTTTTTTTTTGCAAAGCAGCCTTCCCTGTTACAATGCATTTTTGTATGTTATTTTCACTAACATGCAGTTTATGTGCACACTTCACGCTAGCATGTGCATTTCTGCATTGCTTGACTGGAGAATTGCATTGTTGAATCCGGATAATTTTGTGCGATTCCAGTGTGAATTTTGAAGGAGGGCTGTGTTTTGGTTTGCATCCTGCTTTGGAAAGGGCAAATCTAGGCTGGTCTGCCTTTAACTGACAGCCAATTCAGATCATCCCCCTGCTCACTAGAAGGCAAGAAGCACTGGGGGGTGGGGTGGGGGGCAACGGACCAGAGACCACATGCTAGTGGTCCAAATTATTGACAATGGGTTACAGCCTGATTAATTCTACTCAGAGTAGAACCACTGAAATTGATGAACCTTAGTCATGTTCATTGAGTTTACTCTGAATAGAACTAGCACTCTTTACTCTTTACCCAGCTTCTAAAGGAACAGGATCATTTAACAGATAAGCTCTGGTGATATTCAGAATGCTTCTAGATGTCCCTGAGGAATGGCTTTATAGCCCCACATTGTTTCAAAACTAATATATGGTTTATTGGCTCCTGCCCTATGGGGCTATAACCACACCATACATTTAAAGCACATAGCTCCCCTATCAAAGAATCTGGGTAGCTGTAGCTTATCCCTCACAGTGCTATAATTTCCAACACCCTTAACAAACTCCCAGGATCCTTTGAGGGAAGCTTGTGCATGTTAAATGTGCTTTAGATGTATGATGAACATGTTACCAAAGCACCAATTGGATTTCCAGAGTTCGTTTCAGGGTTTGGGGGGGGGGGCTTGGAAACAATGCCATCAGGGGGATCACTTCCATTCCATTCCATTTCATTCACGCTGTCCATTAAGTTGCCACTCCCACAGCTGTAATTCTCCCTGGTCCTGAATGGGGTAACTGTGCCCCTGAAGGACCAGGTGCGCAGCCTGGGAGTCATTTTGGACTCACAGCTGTCCATGGAGGCGCAGGTTAATTCTGTGTCCAGGGCAGCTGTTTATCAGCTCCATCTGGTACGCAGGCTGAGACCCTACCTGCCCGCAGACTGTCTCGCCAGAGTGGTGCATGCTCTAGTTATCTCTCGCTTGGATTACTGCAATGCGCTCTATGTGGGGCTACCTTTGAAGGTGACCCGGAAACTACAACTAATCCAGAATGCGGCAGCTAGACTGGTGACTGGGAGCGGCCGCCGAGGCCGCATTACACTGGTCTTGAAAGACCAACATTTGCTCCCAGTACGTTTCCGAGCACAATTCACAGTGTTGGTGCTGACCTTTAAAGCCCTAAATGGCCTCGGTCCAGTATACCTGAAGGAGCGTCTCCACCCCCATTGTTCTGCCCGGACAATGAGGTCCAGTGCCAAGGGCCTTCTGGCAGTTCCCTCGCTGCCAGAAACCAAGTTACAAGGAACCAGGCAGAGGGCCTTCTCTTCTCAGTAGTTGCACCCGCCCTGTGGAATGCCCTCCCACCAGATGTCAAAGAAAAAAACAACTACCAGACTTTTAGAAGACTTCTGAAGGCAGCCCTGTTTAGGGAAGCTTTTAATGTTTAATAGACTGTTGTATTTTAATATCATGTTGGAAGCCGCCCAGAGTGGCTGGGGCGAGGTATAAATAATAAATTTATTATTATTATTATTATTATTATTATTATTATTATTATTATTATTATCAGCATCCTTAACAAGCAACAATTCCTAGGACTCTTTGGGTGAATTTATGGTGTGAATGTGATGAAGAGCTGGTACTGGGGACTCACTTAAGCTTCCCTCGCCCCCCCCCCCTTTCAGTATCTGTTCACAAATATATAGGTTGAGTAGAGGAGAGCAGGTAAGCCTCCATTAGCACTGGTGGGACAGAAAGCAGGGAGCCCAAACAGTAGTCAGAGCCAGAGCCAATGACAGGCAGAGCCAACTAGTACTAGTTTTGTTCCCATCCTCTTCCTCCCTGCGAAATTCTACAGGGGGCAACGCTGAGATGGAGGAGGAAGCTGGTAGCCAGGGCCACCTCCTGGGCTAGATGTAAGAAAGAAGGCAGGCAGGTGCAGGTTGGCTGAGTTTGGCGGGACAGTGCCCCATTCCCCCTAGTAGTGCATCACCCTCCTTTGCCCCAGATGGATGGCTGCTCCTCAAAAGCAAACACCATGCATTACTAGTAACCCTCCTAAAAATTATAGATCTTCTCCTTTGGCAGCCTCATTTCAGTGTGTTAGACCGCTGCACTCCAGTTCTGCTCAGTTTCTTCCTGAGCAGGTGGAAATGTGTTCAACAGCTAGTAGCCGCCAGCCACCAGTGCTCCCACTGAAGCAAGCATCTGCAGCCACCACCAGGACTAAGGGATAATCTCTAGCTGTTAGCTTGAACAAAAAGCCTAAAATGTTCATCACATCCACCATGACAATGCAGGAGCAGCAAAAGGTGAGGCCCTGAAAGAAGAATTGAGGCAAATGCCAGACAAGCTCATGAAACTTGCTAACAATTCCTTTTGGAGAAAACACAGTCTTCTTTGTCAAAATGCCTTTCTTAAATATAAATTTGCAAGCTGGGAATATTATGAGTCATTGTGAAATACATTTCCTGGGGAGGGAAGCTAATTTATTTTCTTCTTTTTTTAAAAAAAACTCCTTCATTGTGTGTGTGTATCCTCCCCACCCCCTGCTGTTTGCTTTTTGTTGTGTAAACACATAGGGCTGGACAGACTGTTTTTGTCCCACGCTTAAAGCTTAAGTGCCCCACTTCAGGTTGGAAAAACTGATAGTTTTATTTACAGTAAGCAGCTTGCAAAGTTGGAGGGCCTGGGCGTGTTTTTTGGCTGTTGTGTGGCAGGCTGCTGGGGCAGCACTCACACGCGCTACTCCTGTGGCATCGGGAGCTTGTCTGGCTGCCAACAGCCACACAAGGTTCCTGATGCTAATTATACCTATTGCATCCCACAGGCCTAAACATGGGGCAGACACAGGGAGTTGCCTTATGCCAGGTCAGACTATTTGTCCGCCATCTGGTCCAGCTCTGTCTACTCTGACTGACGGCAGTAACTCTCCAGGGTCCTTCCCAGCACCTGCCAACATCTGATCCTTTTCAATGGGAAGTGCCAGGGATTGGGGCCTTCTGCTATCATAGATTAAGCTCCAAAGCGCTTCTCTTCCACCTCCCCCACCTATTTAAGAAGCCTGCAGAGCAGAAGCCCTGGCCTCTGATTTCAGCAAATCTTATTCAATCACCCCTTGGGCTTCTGTCAAATGTTATGGACCAGAAGCTTGGTGAATGTTTTTTGTATGAGAGAAAAAGAAGGAAGCTGAGGTTCGCAAGAAGATTAATCCTGTTGCAAGTAGTACATTTTGTACACAATCTAGGCATAGTTGTAGCCCTTATCCATTGCCAAATACCAAATACTCCCACAACCCATCCTTCAGAACATGTTACTCAGGCCATGTGAACTAATTCCTAGGACTGAACATAAGAGGCTAGCTTATAAGAAGAGTCTGACTGCTGGATCAGGCCAGTGGCTCATGTAGTCTAGAATCCTGTTGACACAGTGGCCAACCGGATGCCCATTAAGGGAATCCCCAAAGCAGGGCCTAAGCACTGCCGCAGCAACCCTCTCCGTTTGTGAGTCCCAGAATCTGGTATTCAGGAGCATCCTGCTTCAAGGGGAGTATGATGAACAAGAATGCAAGAAGAGCTCTGCTTGATCTGGCCAGGTGGCTAGTTCAACATCCTGTTCTCACAGTGGCCAACCAGATGACCATTACCGGAAGCCCACAGCAAGGGGAATCTGGGTGCAACATGTATGATTCCCAGCAACTAGTATTCAGAGGCATACAGACTTTCACCGTGGAGGTGGAGCACGGCCATTGTGGCTAGCAGCCATGAATAGCTTTCTCCTTCAGGACTTTGTCTAAACCGCCTCCAAAGCCATCCAAGTTGGCGGCTATCACTGCCTCTTATGGGAATGAATTCTACAGTGTAAGCTGTGTGAGTTTGGAAGTGGGGTGGGATGGGGAGAGCAATCTGCACCAGCCGCCCCTGGGTCTGGTATATATATGTGGAGATGGATTGTGCTGTGTCCGCCCAGCGCCTGCTTCCCCGACTGGGAGAGAGAGAGAGAGAGAGAGAGAGATGAGGCACAGTGTGGGAATTCTCCACCCTCCTTGACTCAGAGCCATAGGTTATGTCTGTCCTGGGGCACAACCCAAGCACTCGGGTTAATGAATTACACAGGAGTGTGTGTGCTTGTGGGTGTGAGAGAGGAAGACGGCAGGCAGGCAGGCAGGCAGGCAGGCAGACGCACACCACCACACGGGCAGGGCGAGGTTTAGCTTCAGAAGTCAAGTATGCGGAGGCCTTTGACAAATTTTATGGTATGCGGTTTATCAGCCACCCGTCTGACAAGGTCTTGCTCAACCTGGTACTCAGAAGTGTGGGAAAAGAACTTCCAAGTTGGCGGAGACAGGCAGGCTTAACTCCTTCGTGCCTACTCCAGCTCAGCAGCCTCTTCCACAGTCTTTACTGCTTGCAGATCCACACCATACATTTAAATCACATCCAACACGTGTTTAAAACACATGGCTTCCCTCAAAAGAATTATGGGAAGTGTAATCTGGTAAGGGTGTTACAGGTGGGTAGCCGTGTTGGTCTGCCATAGTCAAAACAAAATCGAAAATTCTTTCCAGTAGCACCTTAGAGACCAACTGAGTTTGTTCCTGGTATGAGCTTTCGTGTGCATGCACACTTCTTCAGATGTTAAGGCTGGTAAGGGTGTTGAGAGTTGTTAGAAGACCCCCCACCCCCCTCATAAACTACAGTTCCCAGGATTCTTTTTTTTGGGGGGGAGGCCTGACTGTTAAAGTGGTATAAGAGTAGATCCACCCCATACCTTTAAAGTGCATCCCAACACAGGTTTAAAACACATGACCCCCCCTCCCCAAGAATGCTGGGAACTCTAGTTTGTTAAGGGTATTGAGAATTGTATGGAGAAACTACCATTCCCAAGATTCTTTGAAAAAGGTTTGTACTTTAAATGTGTGTTGGATTCACTTTAACTATATTGTGTGACTTCTGTATTTTACAATATGGGTAAGAATATGGCTTTAAATGAGGATTAGACAAATTTATTGAAGATAAGTGGTGAGTAATCCTGACAGCTATGGTCTGCCTCCACTACCAGAGGCAGTAATGCCAGTTACTGAAAACTGCAGCAGGGGAGAGTTACTGTTGTGCTGCTGTACCTTTAACAGTTGAAGGGCAGACAGAAGCTCAATGGGTGCAGCATCTCCTAGCATCACCACTCATCAGTCACAGCCAGTGGCACATTCCCAAAGGGGTTCAGGAGGGTGCACAGGGCACACTGTCTCCCTCTCTTCCCACTAAAGGTTCCACCCAAGGAGCAGGCTCTCCTCCTGGATCATCACCATTGCAGGAAGGCGTAACTGTGTTGTTAATTGGTGTTGCTGTGTGTGGGACAGGCAAGCAGCTGCCAGCAAGCTGGGGCGTTATCGCAGATCCAGTGCTGTTCTCGGCATGGACTAAGAGGCCTTCCCTAATCATCCTGCAATTACAGCAGCTGCCTTGTGGCTTCCAGTAGCCTGTGACTACAGGGTGGAGTAATCCACTCACCTGTGCCTCTCTGTTCAAGCTCAGGGTATATTTGACATATTCAGCAACGTGTTCCTGAACTGGGGAGTACATTGTTGCTTCGCATCATGAAATGATAAATGGCAAAAATGTGTGCATTAGTTAAAACTGCATACAAAAGGTGCATTCAGTAGGGGAAATTATCTCTAACAAGTTGGTGTTTTTTTAATGAGGATTTAAAAACACACACACAAATTGCTGCAGGAAAGTGAAGAACTGAACTGATGATTGATAAAAAGAAAGAATGAAGCTGAGAACTGAAATGGATGGATCCTTCCATCCCTTACACAGGACTGAACTGCCCAAAAAGCAGTTCCCTTGTAAAAAAGAAAAAAGGAAAAGGAAGTTTTGCACTGCCTCTTTCTAAACTCTTTTCTGTTTGGCCCTTCTGCCAAATAATAGTGGGAAGGAAAGGGGAAGCTGCTATTGTATTTGTTCCAATCCTGGGGGTTTAATACATTCACACCTTGGCACCAAAAAAGGCTGCCATTCCCACTACTATGGAGAAAAGAGACTTCTCTAGGAGTAGCAAACGAGCTGCTAAAATGGTGTTGCTTCTCTCACTGTGATGCTTGCCCTGTCTAGCATAGCAGCTAGGTCCTGCTGAAGGTGATGGGATGCAACTCAGCTCGCTGGGTGTGTTTGCGTCTGGTTAAAGCAGGCAGAGAAAGGAACCTCCAAGATTCCTAGACTATCTCACTGCTCAATCAGTCCCTTTCTCCAGAGAACTCTGCGGAATTGTAGATCTGTGACAGGAATTGAGATCTCCTAACCACTCTCAGCTATGGGCGTAACCGGGATTTCTGGGTGGGTGGGTGGGTGGGTGGGTGGGGCAGCCAAAGTTGTTGAGTTTGCTTTTTTTAGGGGTTCCACCAAAGTTTTTGAGCTTTTTTGAGCCATGATTCTTTGGGGGAAGCAATGGCTGTTTAAAGTGGTGATAAATGTATCATATGGATGTGGCCTAAGACCGATCTGTTCACATTCTGTACATGGAATGGGGTGAGATGCTGCCATCTTGTCCTTTGCCTCAGGCAGCAAAATATCATGGGAGCTCAACAGCCTCCCAGTGGCCCCAACACACTTGCCACAACCTGTTCTCTAGACCTCTTGACACCCGCCCACCTTCTCCCCTATGCATGTATCATTGACTTACTTAGGTCAAGCCTCTCCCAAGAAGATAGTTGCTCTTTCTTGGTCCCCATTCAGTGTTTCTTAGACTTAGTCAGTGACATTAAATCCTCCTAGGACACTGTCAGGCCTTAATTTGAACTGGTTTCACTTTTAGCCCTTGAATGAGTTTGTCAGCGCCAGCCTAAAGTAGATGACTTTAAAAGAGTTTCAGACGCATTCATGGAGGCTAAGGCTATCAATGACTATTACCCATGATGGCTATGTTTTACCTCCACCGCCTGAGGCAGCATGCCTCTGAATGCTAGTTCCTGAGAATCATTAGTGCGGAGAGTTGCTGTTGCACTTGGGTATTACTTGCAATGCCACCCACAGATGCCACAGAGCTATGCAGAACAATCATCTGAAGGATCTTTATTAAGACTGGCAAATAGCTACATCTGCCTAGGGGAAATCCAGAGAACACAGAATCACCCATGAGCTCATCACATTTGATAGCAATGAGCCACCACCGCAATGACCTGGTTTCATCTGACACACAGAGAGACTCTTAAGTCCGTGTTTCTGCCCAGATACCAACCCTGAGGAACTTCTGTTGTCACTCTGAAAGCTTTCCACTGAGACTACTGGGGTGCCATTGTTACAGATGCAAGGAAACAAAATTTGCACCCCCAGTTAAAAAAAGAAAAATCACAAGTGGGGAGATTTGCTGTTGGACTTCAGTCCTGTTTGCAAGCTTTCCACAGTGATCTAATTAGCCACTGTGGGAAGAGGATGCTGGACTAGGTGGACTTTTTGACCTGATCCAACTTCTTACTCATCACATTCTCCTTGGATGGCTTTATAAGGGGGTTAGATAAAGTCATGGAGGATAAGGCTGTCAGTGACTAGTATGTTTTACTCCAGTATTGGAGGCAGGATGCTGTCCAATACCAGTTCCTGGGAATCTCATGTGAGGAGAGTACTGTTGTACTCAGGTCCTGCTTATGGGCTTCCCATTGGGCAACTGTTTAGCCACCATGAGAACAAGACTATATGGGCCTTATATTTGATCCAGCAGGGCTCTTACGTTCTTATAAAATGCCGTTCATTCTACCACCTCTGAATTATCCTGCTTCATTCTGCAGAACGCACAGACTCCCTTCAGATATCTAACTTCCAAAGGAATGCATAAAGAAACTGGAACAACTTGCAAAATTGTCAATAAGGCATTTATCACAAATCTCCCTAAATGGTATCGTGCACAGAATGCACAGAACTTAAACCAATGAGAGAGACCCACGTTCAAATCCCTGCTTAACCATGAACCTTCATTGAGTGACCTTGACCAGGCCTACTCTCTTAAACTTTCCACCTAAACTACTTTTCAGGGTTGTTGTGAGGATAAAATATTAAGGGAGGAGCATGTTTGCTTGCATGATCTTGGGCCACACAGAAATTTTCAACTTTAACTACTTTGCATGGTTGTTGTTATGAGGATTACATGTTGGGGGGAGGACCACATTTGCACACAGTTCTGAGTATCCAGAAGAACAGGTGTGGATAAAAAAATGTAAGAAAGAAAATCTCATTTAGTGGGCATATTTTTGTACAATGAAATCAAAGCTGTCCCTGGCAAGCAGCGCTTATGAGGCTGCATATGTTGCCTTAAGGTTAGTTAACAATTAACTATGCTGCGAGAAACAACCCCTTCGAAAGGGTCCAGGGTGTGGCTGGTGGTGGGGTTTCCATAAACTCGGTGGGCACCAGTGAACAGTAGCCTTGAAAATTAACGAGGCAGCTCCCTCATCTGCAGCCCAGAAGCTCTTTTCAGGATGATTAACTGAAGTGCTAAGCAATTAACTTTTCACACTTGCAGTCTCTAATCTCTCCAACATAACTCAGAAGGGCGACAGACAGATTTGCTGTTTATTTATACAGGTTACTAAAGTGTGGGAAGAACCACTCTCCCGGGATTTATGGCTGTGTTTCATGGCAGGTCTAGGAACAAGAGGCATCCGGGTTCCTTAAACACAGTGGGCCAAATCATCACTGGCAGGTGTTGAGATGGGCCATTCCAGTCATGACTAGGGATGGAGGAGAAATTTTATTCAGTACGCATTTAAAACCAAATCTATCAAATCTGCACTTTGCGAAGCAATATTTGAACCGAAACACAGCTATTCTTCAAAATTCACACTTGTCTGAACTTTGTGGTGCAGTTCTCCGACCAACCAGTATTTACCCCCCCCCCCAAAAAGCAAATATTGGAGGGTGGGAGTGCACATGAAAATGAATACATTAGTGAAAATAAACATACAAAAATGCATTTTATCATGGAAAAACTGCTTTGCAGAAATGCAAACATTAGTCAAAACTGCATATAAAAATGTGTTTATAAGGAAAAACAAAATCGAAAATTCTTTCTAGTAGCACCTTAGAGACCAACTGAGTTTGTTCCTGGTATGAGCTTTCGTGTGCATGCACACTTCTTCAGATACCAGGAACAAACTCAGTTGGTCTCTAAGGTGCTACTAGAAAGAATTTTCGATTTTGTTTTGACTATGGCAGACCAACACGGCTACCCACCTGTAACTGTTTATAAGGATTAATTCATGAAATGCTGGTGGATTGTCATGAGGATCTTCATATATATATATATAAAACAATGCTAATTGCTGCAAAATGTGGAGAACTGAATTTAAGAGAGGAAAAACCAAGAGAACCAAAATCAACCTATCCTTCCATTCCTAGTCATTACACCCAAAGCAAACCACAGGGGTGTTAGGGTAGGGGTAGAACCTCTGGTGGGGGACATGTTGTGCTCCTTCTGGGGCAGTTTTGGACCTTTGGGTCCCATCCTGCACTCGGCTCTCAACCTGTGACTCCTAGAAGCTGTCAGCATGTAACAGTGGCCACATCCCAGGAATGACTTTGACTGGGTGGCTAAACCAGGTAGGGGTGGCCGATGGATCTTAAACCTTCGGTGAGTTGGGGATTTGAATGTGTTCATTCATATGCCTTTTCTGTCCTTTCCCCAGAATGATATGCAAAAATAAGGAATTAAAAAAAATTAACCTGCATTAAAATTCTCATTTAAGTGCATATTTAAATTCAAACATAGAAATGACTCTCTAAATGCCTTTTCTCTCTCAATTTATTACATGTATTTTATTTTATTTTTAATCGTTTAAAAAACCCCACTTTTGAGGCTGCAATCCAACGCCTCTTATCTGGGCATAACCTTTGCTGAATTCAGTAGGACTTACACCTGAGCAGGCGCAGTAAGGACTGTGATGTTAGCTAAGAGCTACATCACAAAATCTGTAGAAATGAGAAATCCAAAGGATAATTTCATCCTGGTCTGCAAGTCGGTTTGGGAAATTCAGATTATGGGTTGTATCCAATGTTGGTCTAACTCAGCCTAGACCCAATTAAATGCATAACAATGACCAACTGAGGTCACAAGTTCTTCTGCATGTACTATATGCTACTGCAAATGGTATGAAATACCTAGGCAAATATATTTTAGATAAATCTTTAGCAATGGTTGCTACCGTCAGTGATATGAAGAATATTACGTATCTGTTGTCCAGTTCAGACAGGTCTGTAATATTTAATGCAGTCATGAAGGCTCCTCAGTTTAGACAAGGCCATGTGGCCTCCTTTGAGATTTAAAATCCTTTTTAATTAAAAATCTAGGTATTATTGATTGTATAGGTCAACTTTTTATCGTTAGGTATGATTATTATGTTCAATTAATGATTCCATTTGCTATAACCTGTATTTGGTTGCCACATTAATACATTTGAAGTATGAAGAAAAATGAATTTAGGCCTATTAATTTCAATGGGTCGGTTCCGAGTAGAATTTAGTTGGCTACAACCCCAATTCACTAATTTCGAACTCCTTGACAGGAACACTTCTTTTCTTCAAGTTTTTAATTTAAACATAGGCTTGCTTTACTTTACTTTCTATCCCCCTTCCTTTCCCCCCACCCCCTTCAAATTTTGAAGCACTAAAAGGACCCCATGGCTTTTTTCCATTTGTGAGTTTACTTTAATCTCAGTTACAGCAGTGGTTTCGTCCCCAGTCCCTCCTGCTATTTTCCTGAGCTGTAAGACAAAGAGGCGTTTACACTAATAGAGCCAATGGCCTTCAAAGGCTGAGGCAAACAGCTCAGCGGAGGGTGCATAGAAATGAATGTTCAAATGTGACCTCCCCCATCTGCCCCCCCTTTCCTCCAAAAAAACAATATTGACCCAAGATCCCTGCATGGCTGCTTTTAGTAAGAGGTTTTAGCACACAAAACTGAGGTTGGATTTGTGGGCTGTTGGGGTTTTGTTTTGTTTTTTGTCTTTTTTTTTTAAGAGTCAACTCCCCCTGGTTTAATCTGAAGACAATATTCCCTCTTAAGATGGAAACCAGACTTACTGGGAGGGCAAAGGAACATTTCTTACTCAGATGGTGAATAAGAGACCTTGGGTTGCATCCAACCAAATTCAGAGTAGACCCACTGAAGTTAATGGGCATAGGTTAGGCCACATTCACACCATGTGTTTAAAACAGCTTGACACCACTTTTAAACAAACAGTCATGGTTTACCCCAAATAATTATGGGAGCTGTAGAGACTGGATGGCCGTCCGTCATGACTGATTTAGTTAAGATTCCTGCATTGCTAGGGGTTGGACTAGATGACCGTCAGGGACCCTTCGAACTCTACAATTCTATAGTTCTAAGGGAAGCTGAGAGTTGCAAGGATAGCCCTTATTTTCCCCTCCCAGAGCTACCATTCCCAGAGTGGTTTAATTTTCAATCCCTCTTCACAGGGAATTCTGTTAATTGTTGCTCTATAAGTGCAACTCTCAATATCCTTAGCAAAGTACAGTTCTCAGGCTTCTTTGGGTGAAGCCATGACACAACAGTGTATGATGCAAATATGACTTAAGTTCTACTCATAGGTTTTCACCACTACTTGTGGTGAGGGCCAGTGTGGTGCAGTGGTTAGAGCACTGGACTTGGGAGACCAGGTTTCAAATCACCACATGGCTTTACTGTATTAGCAATGACCTTGGACCAGTCACAGCTTCTCAGCCTAGTCTACCTCACAGGGTTGTTGTGGGGACTAATGAGTTGGGGGAGAATCTCCTTGGAGAAAACGATGCGATAAAATAAATTAACTACCCAGAGTAGACCTACTGAAATTAATGGACATATCTATTCGTTTCAATGGGTCTGCTCATTTAATGGACAGTTATATCTATTCATTTCAAATGGGTAGGTCTAACTTTGGATATAACCTATTTTCTCCTGCTTCCCGAGAAATCTTAAGTGCTTCCAACTTGTCCCTAACAAAGCCACACAAGATAGAAGACAATTCTATTCTGCCTAAGCAGAACTGGAGGGTGAGAGATTTGGGATCTGAGTGGGGGACATTTTGTGGGTTTTTCCCCCCTTAAAAAGCCAAAGATTATGTTCAATTAAGAAGCACTAATGGGGGCTTGCAACTTAGGCCAAGCGGGAGGGGGAAAGAATCGGGGTGGGGGTGGGGAGAACAAGACCAGGGTCATGGCAGAACAATGTCTTGTTGACATCACTTGAAGGAGCAATTCATGGAGTGGAAAGTGAATGCGGGCTCGACCAAATATCTCCCCCCCCCAACTCAAATTCATCAAAGAGGACTCTGAACCCTTCTGTCTCCATTCTCCTCACCCCCTCTCACCCCCAGGAGGAGCATCATTAGAGGAGGCTAATAGGGGAGGCTGGCTGCCATTTTGCCTCCAGCTCACCAGCTGAGGAAAGAAGCCACATTCTTTTGCGCAGGGGTGTAGGGATGTGAGACAAATGGGGCTGAGGAGGCTGGTGTGGGGCAGCAGCGGGGGCGGGCGTGTCATCATGGAAAGAAGGCTTGGGGGGCAGGAGTTGGTTAACCCATCTCATTAGTGGCCATATGACATCATTATCTCACATTAGTGACACTCTTGCCACAGTAATTGGGTAGTCTCTGGAATGGCCTGGACGACCTTTAATTATCGTGGCGGGCTTTTTCACCCTCTTTAATGTGATTCTTCTATTTAATTTTCTTTTAGCCAATTCAGCACCAGACCTTGTTAAAATGCCATCATGGGGTTGGGGAGAGAAGAGTACAAAACCAACACAGAGATGTTCTAAAGCAAAGGGCTGAAGGGGGGCGGGAATGAAAAAAGAGAGTTATCTCTGGGGACCCCAGTCTCTTGGACTCTACTGTAACCTATCACCAGACCTTTGACCTCAAGCAACTGGCTAGGGAATTACTTCAAGCTTCCCCACTGCTGGGTTAATTCATGGATCTCTGTATAACTTATTTATTTATTGCATTTATATCCCACCTTTCCTCCAAGGTGATGCACACGGTTCTCTCTTTCTTCCAGTTAATCTTCACAGCAACCCTGTAAGGCAGGCTAGGCTGAGAGACAGTGACTGGCTCAAGGTCACCCAGTGAGCTTCATAGCCGAATGGGGAACTAGGCTAGACCCTGCAGGTCTCGCCACTCTTTAGTCCAACCAGGTGCCCAATACACACCCTTTTGCAAATAAATAAATAAAAAAAAATTCCTTCCAGTAGCACCTTAGAGACCAACTAAGTTTGTTCTTGGTAGGAGCTTTCGTGTGCATGCACACTTCTTCAGATAAGGATTTTTTTTTTTTTGACTTTGGCAGACCAACACGGCTACCTACCTGTAACTGTCGGAATACGTTTCACGGATCCGCCATGGATTCATAATTAATTGGTTATTTTATGGGTTTTTCAAGGTCTACTTTTGGTATAATTGCGCGCAAAAGTGAAAGTGAAAGCATGAATGAATAGTGTGATTCACTTACAAGATTAATCCGCCTTTATTTTGTAGATCCGGTCATGTTCAAAGTTGTTAATGAGCGTTAAACTTGCTTCCCGCCCTTTTGGAGGGCAGCAACAGTGATCTTATTGGTTAAGGCATTATTGATGATGTCACGTTTGTTCCCTAATAAAAGGCAGAGGCACCCCGCTTAGGCAGGAGGAGTAGCACGAGACCGCACGTTCTTCTTATGTTCTTTTAGTTGGGTTTTAGTTGAAGTCAAGTTTAGTTTAAGGGGCTAGGAGCGGGCTGGACGGGTTGGATGGGTTTTTCTTTAGTTAGAGTTAGATCGCGGAAGATCATTCGGTTTAGCCTTAGTTAGGTTTTCTTTAGGTTTAGCCTAGGGCTAGAATTGCGGAAGATATTTCGGTTTTAGTTTATTTAGTTAGCCTCGCGGAAGATTGGGCGCGCAGGGTCTTTAAGCTTAGGAGAACTTAGCTTAGGGGACGAGCCTACGCGGGTTCTGCCGAAGCCACTAAAGATACAACCGGTGTCTGTCTTCCTTTGGGGTTAAAGGGGGGAGTAAAGTAAAATTTTTATTTCTTTAAACTGGTCCGTCTATTCAGAGTCAGGGTATATATTTTATTTCACGAGGCAACTGTTCATTAAAGAAGGCAATTAGAAACTCACACTTCATCGGAGTCGTCAATTGGCTTACTCATCATCCTTCAGACTGTGAGGCTTGGCCGGCGACCGTGCTCAAAAGCACGCGGAACGCTGGCCACTTTCCCCGCAACTGGTACCTCGTGCATAACCAATCCAAGGCCGTGCACGAGGAGCTCCAGCACCCAAACCCCGACAAGTGGTGCCCTCTCTGAGGCAAAGCGTAGTCAAAAATCGCTTCCACGAAGACTCCGGTTAAAGGCAACATATCGGAAGTGGCTCGGAAACAGACATTGAGAGGTGAGGTATAACGGCCCGGTTTATCCAGGATTTCGCTGCAGTAGCGCGAATCCACCGCTTGCCCAAAGTAGTGTAAATAGAAGTCGCGCGCGTATATTTTGCCCCAAGGGGTCCCCGGGTAGAGCGGCAAGGAGTTTAGTGTAAGCCTACGGGCAGAGTAAGGTCTTCCCTAAAGCCTACGGGTGGGAAGGGTTCTGGCAAAAGCCTACGGGTGCCAGGGTCTGGCAAAAGCCTACGGGTGCCAGGGTTTTCGGTCAAAGCCTACGGGTAGGGCCGGTGTCTCCCGAAAAAGCCTACGGGTGGGAGGGAAAGGTTTTCTGGCTAAAGCCTACGGGTGCCAGGTTTTTCGGTCAAAGCCTACGGGTAGGGCCGGTAGCCCCTAGTAGAAGCCCACGGGTGGGGGCGGAGGTTTTCTGGCTAAAGCCTACGGGTGCCAGGTTTTTCGGTTAAAGCCTACGGGTAGAACCGGTGTCCCCTAGTAGAAGCCTACGGGTGGGGGAGGAAAAGTTTTTGAAAAGTGTTTAAAAAATGGGCTCCTCACTCTCAACTGCTCAAGTAAAATTTTGTGAAGATTTATTGTACCTTTTGAAAAGAAATGGTCACCCTGTCTCTGAATCAGAAGTAGAGCTTTTAGTTAAAACCATTGGGGAAATTTGTCCCTGGGTCCCTAAGGAGGGAACGAAAGATTTAGCCTCATGGGAAAGGATCGGGTTAGAATTTATGGCCAACCCGAAAATCGGAATTCCTGTACAATTAGTATGGAGCAAAGTAAGAAACTGCTTTCAACAAATCGCTCCAAGAAATGTTTTGCTTAATGGAACAGTGAATTTGGGAAATACTGCTTTTAATAGTGCCCCTGTGCTGCCGCTTGCGGTTGTGCCATTTTCGGCCCCCTCGCAGCAGCCAGTTCAGGCCCCGTTGTCGTACACGCACTCGCCCTTGTCCAATTTGTCATTGCCAGATTCATTGCCGCCTGTGCCGGTGCAGCAGACGCCGTCGGCCTTTCAAGCCCCGCCGCGGACTGCCCCACCGCCAGTCGCTCAGCAGTCATCGCAGGCCTTTTACCAGCCAGCGATTTCAAGTCAGCAGCAGCCGCGGACCTCGCTCCAAGCAACGGTCCCGCTTCCTCCATCGCAAGCCGCGCTTTTGCCAGCGATCCAGCAGCAGCAGCAGCAAGCAGCCTTTTTGCCAGCAAACCCTGCTGCCCTGCAGGCCGCGCTCAAGCCAGCAGCTCCAGTTTTGCAGCAAGCTGATTTCCAATCAACAGCAATCCAAGCTTCAATGCAAGCAGCACAACAGCAATTTACCAACCCTTCAGCACCTCCAATGCCAATGCAGATTCCAAGACAAGAGCAAAGCCAAACAATGATGATCCAGATGCCAAGACTTGCAGTACAGAGCCAACAACCTTATGCTCCAACTTCAAGTCAGCCATCTTGTCTTCATCCAACTTCAAGTCAGCCATCTTGTCTTCATCCAACTTCAAGTCAGCCATCTTGTCTTCATAGTCAGCCATCTTCAAGGCATCCAGATGTCAAAGACTCTTTAGCACCATCTAGTGGCTCATCATTTGGAAAGCATCAAGAAGATTTAAGCTCACTGATGCCACCTACAGATCCAACAGCAATGCAGCCCATCTGCAGAACCCAAGCTTTGGAAGCAGCTTTGGGACAAATAGACTTTAGTGCTGATCCAATGCACATCTTTCCAGTGATTCGTGCTAATGGAGGACAACCTGCAAGATATCAAGCCATTCCTTTTGAAACACTACGTGAACTGCGAAAAGCCATACGCGAAAATGGACTTCAAGCTCCTTATACTAGAAGTTTACTTGAAGGACTGTCCACTAGTAGACTTCTGCCATCTGATTGGAAGTTGATTCTTCGCACCTTCCTGTCGCCTACAGATGCTCTTCTGTGCCTGCAAGAGTGGAAAGAAGTAGCAGCCAGACGTGCAACGCCACTTGCCACAGAAGATATGCTCACAGGATCAGGACATTACTCCAATCTCAATCAACAGCTAGCCATACCTGATGCTGCACTTGTCACCATAGCAGACATTGTAGTCAAAGCTTGGCGCAGACTACCCAATCGCACAGATGCTAGCTCAGTATCAGGATTCGCTGCAGTTAGGCAAGGTCCAAAAGAACCTTATGGGGACTTCGTGGATCGCCTGATTGTTGCAGTGGAACGCCAGATAGAAGATCGTCATGCCAGAAACATGCTGACAAAACAACTTGCCTTTGAAAATGCCAATGATGACTGCAAGAATGCCCTAACAGCAGTTGCAGCTCGTCCAGATGCCACATTGACTGAGATGCTACGCGTCTGCCAGAATGTCGGTACCCACTCCTACAAAGCACAGCTCTTGGCAGCTGCGGTACAGATGCCACGTCAAGACAGCTCTACGCCAGTCAAGAAGTGCTATGGGTGTGGAGGCGATGGGCATTTCCGGTCGCAGTGCACAACAACGCCAAGGCCTTCTGCCAAGCCGCCAGAGAGATGTCCCATCTGTCAGAAAGGATTTCATTGGGCGAATGATTGTCGCTTGAATCCACAAAACACATCACCTACCTCATCTCCAGTTCAGGGAAACGGTTCTGCGGGCCGCGCCCCGGCCCCGGTAAAACAATAGGGTGCAAGTTCAAGAACATCATGAAGGTCAACCATCCCAGAAAGGTGAACAACGCTACTCCTTATCCAGGTCATCAGGAAAAAAGAGTGATCCAGAGAGATATCTACTCTCCAGATGTCCAGAGGAAAGATGTGACCTCATCAAGCATTCAGGTTCCAGAGGTTTCATCATCTGCCTTACCTATTCAAAGGGTTCCAGTAGAGAACACAGCATTCAGTTCACCTTCTGCTGACCGCCCTTCAGTTCCTGCTGATGTTGATCCTGCTTCACAGCAAGCAATCACAGTCAAGCCTCTGATCGCAGAATTGCCTTCAACGTTGAGAAGACATCCTACTGAGATCAATCTCGCAACTCCTGAGCTTTATTCATCTTCAAATCAAGGTCAATCTGTCATTGAAGGACATTTGCCCTTGATGAAACAGCAGTGTTCAAGTTGCAACCCAGCTGATGATCACTTTCCATGTGGCCAAAGAATGCAAGTGAGTGAGCCAGCTCCCTCTTGTGGAAGCTTAAACATCACTCCAGTTAACAATGTCCACACCTTTGTGTCACCTCCAGCTTTTAAGCTCAGCCCGCCACAACCAAACAACTATCAGGAACAACAACTTCTACTGCCTCGTGTCAAAGAAGAAGTTCCATCCTGCCAGTTTGATGCACAACTGACTGAATGCCAGCAGGTTCAACAGCATCAGCAACTTTTACCAACAGAGGAACCTCAAGTTTGCCAACTCAACGCCAAGCAGCTTCAGAGTTGCCAACTTCAGCAGTGCAAAAAACCCGAAGCCAAAAAGATATCTTCAAACACTGCCAACGAAGAACAAGAAGAATCTTCTGTCCCAGGTATACCACTCTTCTTAACAGAGGACTGTTACTTTTCAAATCCATGGTTTGCTCAGCAATTGCCAACATCCATTCGTGGTCCATTCCCAGACACCTCAATTTGCCTTATCCTGCCTAGGATGGATCGCCTCCCTGCCACAGTCACACTGACTGCAGGCCTAGTTCGAATCACAGATTCATCGCAGTTGCTGATTCCAGGATTTTCAACTGTTCCTTGTGTCCTAACAAAAGGTTTGGAAATTGCCAGACTCTATTTGCTTACTTCTACGCCTACAGCTCCTGTAGACTCTTTGCCTCCTCAGACAGCAATGGCGCTAATCAAGATTACAGAAGAACGCCCTCATCTCGTCTTAGAAATGGGTGGACGAAAGATCAAGGGTCTTCTTGATACAGGCGCAGATGTCACAGTGATCGCCAGAAAGGATTGGCCTGACCAGTGGGCAACGACTGTCACCCAGGAAGTCTTCGGAGTCGGAGGTTTCGAACCCGCCCACCAGAGTGTGCATCCGATTACCTTCCAGTCAGACTCAGGCTCCATGGTGCAGCTCCGTCCACTTGTTATGGATGTGCCTATCACCCTTTGGGGTAGAGACTTATTGTCTAAAGCAAGAACTGTTGTCCATACGCATTTTTGATGTGGGCCTTTGCATCAGCGCCAGTACATGCTCTTCCACTCACATGGAAGGAAGGACCCCCTGTATGGGTCGACCAATGGGCGCTGACGTCAGAAAAGCTCGCTGCAGCAGAGGCCCTAATCAAAGAGCTGCTACACCAGGATCGTGTGCAACCCTCTAATAGCCCTTGGAACACTCCAATCTTCGTCATCAAGAAGAAAAGTGGAAAATGGCGTTTGCTTCAAGACCTGAGAAAAATCAACGAAAGAATTGTTCCAATGGGTCCCCTTCAATGTGGACTTCCTAACCCTAACCTCATTCCTAGAAACCATCAGCTTGCAATCATCGATCTTAAAGATTGTTTCTTTACCATTCCACTGGCACCTGCAGATCAAGAAAAGTTCGCTTTCACTCTACCTGTGTTCAATAACACCAGACCAGCTTCCAGATACTCTTGGAAGGTACTCCCTCAAGGAATGGTGAATTCGCCGACTCTCTGCCAGAACTTTGTAGATAAAGCATTACAGCCTTTCAGAGCACAATATCCAGCCTTAGAAGTTTGTCATTACATGGATGACATCTTGATCCATGGAGAAAAGGTCTCAGAGCATCATATTGAGCATCTTACGCGCATCCTGAACTCTTTTGGGCTTTGTATTGCCCCAGAAAAGGTACAGCGCACTGCTCCATTTCATTACTTGGGTCACAGACTGCTTCAAGATACAGCCCTGCCAGAGATGCCGAGCATAGTCATTCCAGAATCCTTTACTTTAACACAATTGCAGCATCTCTTGGGACAGATAAACTGGGCTCGAAAGTCTCTAGCAGTTCCAACATCTGAACTCTCGCCATTGTTTTCTGCTCTTAAGGGACATACATCTCCTTCAGATGTTATTCCATGCACTTCTGAGATGCGTCTTGCTTTACAAGGGGTAAACACAAAACTGCACCAAATAGCTGTAGATCGTGTGCCAACAGCCAACTGCGCTCTTTCATGTGCTATCTTCACTACACCAAGATTGCCGACAGCAGCCTTATACGTTCCGGATACTTCCTCAAAGGTGGCGATCGTGGAGTGGATTCATCTTTCGCACACGCCTCAAAGGAATGTGTACCCCAGTATGGACGCTGTTGCTGATCTCCTTGTTAAGTGCAGAGGCCGTGCAATTCGCCTGAGTGGAAATGATCTGCTTTCCATCTACCTTCCTTTCTCTCAAGAACAAGTACTAACTTTGATTCAGTTTTCAGATAGTTTCCAAATTGCTATTGCAGATTTTGTCGGTTCATTCTTGTATAATCCTCCTAAGGACAAAAGATTCACTTTGTTGCAACAAGTAAACTATCACCTTTCATCCATGTTGGTGCTTCAGCCTATTCCCACTGCAAAAACTCTGTTCACAGATGGCTCCTCTTCCTATGGTGTCCTTGCATGGAAGGAGGATGGACAATGGAAAACTGTGTTTACAGAGAAACAACTTTCAGCACAAAGATCGGAACTGGCAGCAGTGATTCTCGCTTTTAAAACTTTCACTACAGAAGCATTCAACCTCGTTGTAGATTCTCAGTATGTATATAGACTGTTATCATCGCTTCCAGTTGCTTATCTGTCTCCGTCCATGGACGAAAATCTCTTTAATCTGTTCGTGCAGCTTCAAGAACTACTACAGAGACGTTCATTTCCCTTTTTTGCTGCACACTTGCGCTCTCATTCTAACCTTCCAGGATTCCTGGTGGAAGGAAATGCAGTAGCAGACGCTGCCCTCAGGACTCTAGCTTTCTCCTTGTTCGACAATCCTGTGACAAGCCATGAAACTTTCCACCAATCAGCAAAGGTTCTACACAAGACCTTCAACATTCCAATGTCACAAGCAAGGGACATTATTTCATGCTGCCCTTCGTGCTCCAAGTCTCCTATCTGCTTGCCATTTGACGCTGTAAATCCTCGAGGCACGGAGGCGAATCAGCTGTGGCAGATGGATGTGACACATGTCCCAGCCCTTGCTCCAATGTCTAAGTTGCATGTCACAGTGGACACCTTTTCAGGTTTCATTTGGGCTACAGCACTGAAGGGAGAAACTACGAGGCACGTCATACAGCACTGCATGAGAACCTTTTCAGTTATGGGAAAACCTCAAGCCATTAAAACAGATAATGGCCCGGCCTATGCTTCTCAGGCCTTTAATGACTTTTGTGTGCAATGGAATATTTCCCTATCCCACGGGATTCCGTTTAATTCGACAGGCCAAGCTCTCATTGAAAGGACACACCTCACTTTCAAAACTCTGCTCCACAAACAGACCGCAGGACGTCACCTTCCAGCCTCGGAGATCCCTTTGGCAGTTGCAAAGGTGCTGTTCACCTTAAATTTTCTTCTCTTTCCACATAACAAGCCTCATTCCCCAGTGGATCTCCACTTCAAGAAAGAAGAACAGCTTCCTCGACCTTTGGTCTCTTATCGCCTCTTGCCTGACATTGAATGGCGAGGACCAGTTCCACTCATCACTTGGGGTCGTGGGTATGCTGCCGTTGCCCTTGAAGAAAAGGCTGTTTGGGTGCCTGCCAGATGTGTGCGCCCTTGGAGAGCTAAGGAACCAAGTTGAGAATATCCACCTCGTTGTTTGACTGCACTAGTTTCCAGTGTCAAATGCAGCAACTCTTCAACTATCCTCAACCTATGCCTTTTGTTTGCCTCTGGGCAGCCCCTTGGTTCCTGGCTGCCTAGATTTGTTCCAGTTATTCCCATACCTGCACTCACTAGCAGATCACCTTGATTTGCTTGCTTAACCTCCTTTCTTCTACAGGTATCATTGTTTCTTCAGAACTCGATGTTTCAGTACTTTCCTGAGCTCCATGAACTTTTCCTGAGTTCCAGGACTATTTCTTCTACATGGTCATGTGTAGTCGGAGAAGAAGACGACCGGCAACTCACTCATCGTCTTCATCCTCCTCTCCAACACCATTTTGCAGTTCTAAACCTGTCTTGTACTTGTAAAAATTGCATATTTACCTTTGTATGCTTCTTGAAATATCCGCCTCGCATATTACATGTGTTTTCCATATAGCTTGGTAATTAATGATATGGATGTTTATATATGCAAAGCTTTTCTGAAATGGTTTCCATTTAGAGCGTCACAATTTTGATGATATGGAAATGTTTATGTAAGGTCAAAGCATCGTCTTTGTGCAGTTCTAGTCATAGACATATTTATACATATATGTTTTATTTCAATAATCCTAAATCTCCACGTTGTGCTTGCAAAAGTTGTAGTTCAAAATGTGGTAACACTTATATGCCTTATTTGAAATATTTCCTTTGGTCAAAGAATTGGTCATTCTCGGATTTGTTCAAGATATATGTGTCAAGTCTGGTGGCGTCCTACCCTTTTGGTACCCCTATTTTCTTTGAAGAATACCCCTCTATATGCTACCTTTTGGCAGTAAACCAGGTTCCCAGCTTTTCCCTTCACCTTGTTTCCTGCTGTTCATGGGAGACCTTTATGTAGTTGGTTTAATTCCCATCTCGTTTCGCTGGAAACCCTTGCGTAGATGGTTTAAATCCTCATCCTGGCTGGGACACCTTTATGTAGGTAGCTTAAATCCCCTCTTGTGGCGAAAACCACTTGTACATAGGTGGCTTAAATCCCCTCTCTGGAATCGGACCCTAGTTCCCCGTTACCTGTGGTCGCTGTGGTAAGTCCAGAATCTAAAGTTCCCTCGATTCTGTAGCCTCAGAGCCACAACCCTTTTATGTTTCCTTATCCATTTTCCTTAGTTTCCAAATAAAAAATTTAAAAAAAATGGGGGAGGGGTCTGGGTAGGCCATGTAGCCCCAGCTCTAGTTATACTTTAATTTTGGGTCCCGGATCGGGACCTCTCTTATGTTTGGGCAGTCGTTATCCGTTATTCTTAATTTTGGACCTGTATCAGGTCCTCTCTTGTGTTTGGGGAGTAATTTGTTGTTTTACGCTGCACGCGAAAGTATACATGCTTATGAGGTGATTTGTTGTGTTATACTACATATTGAAGTATTTATATATGCCTAGAAGGTTTACAGTGTATCGGATCGATCATTTTTTATGTTCGGCTAGTGGTTTGTTATTTTCATGACTTTATTGCTACATTATTGTACAAGTATTTCCTCCTATGAGAGGGGTGGATGTTGATAGTTTTGCTGGTGTTTATATCACAGTCTTGATGTGGACACTGTCAGCACTGTTGACGCTTTGCCCTTTCATGTCGAGTTCTATATCAAAACAAATGGTAATGTTTATGTCAGATAAATGCTTATGATATCTCTATTTTTTTTTTATATAACTAAATCAAAATTAATTTAATTTAAAACAAAAAAAGAAAGATGATATGTCGGAATACGTTTCACGGATCCGCCATGGATTCATAATTAATTGGTTATTTTATGGGTTTTTCAAGGTCTACTTTTGGTATAATTGCGCGCAAAAGTGAAAGTGAAAGCATGAATGAATAGTGTGATTCACTTACAAGATTAATCCGCCTTTATTTTGTAGATCCGGTCATGTTCAAAGTTGTTAATGAGCGTTAAACTTGCTTCCCGCCCTTTTGGAGGGCAGCAACAGTGATCTTATTGGTTAAGGCATTATTGATGATGTCACGTTTGTTCCCTAATAAAAGGCAGAGGCACCCCGCTTAGGCAGGAGGAGTAGCACGAGACCGCACGTTCTTCTTATGTTCTTTTAGTTGGGTTTTAGTTGAAGTCAAGTTTAGTTTAAGGGGCTAGGAGCGGGCTGGACGGGTTGGATGGGTTTTTCTTTAGTTAGAGTTAGATCGCGGAAGATCATTCGGTTTAGCCTTAGTTAGGTTTTCTTTAGGTTTAGCCTAGGGCTAGAATTGCGGAAGATATTTCGGTTTTAGTTTATTTAGTTAGCCTCGCGGAAGATTGGGCGCGCAGGGTCTTTAAGCTTAGGAGAACTTAGCTTAGGGGACGAGCCTACGCGGGTTCTGCCGAAGCCACTAAAGATACAACCGGTGTCTGTCTTCCTTTGGGGTTAAAGGGGGGAGTAAAGTAAAATTTTTATTTCTTTAAACTGGTCCGTCTATTCAGAGTCAGGGTATATATTTTATTTCACGAGGCAACTGTTCATTAAAGAAGGCAATTAGAAACTCACACTTCATCGGAGTCGTCAATTGGCTTACTCATCATCCTTCAGACTGTGAGGCTTGGCCGGCGACCGTGCTCAAAAGCACGCGGAACGCTGGCCACTTTCCCCGCAACTGGTACCTCGTGCATAACCAATCCAAGGCCGTGCACGAGGAGCTCCAGCACCCAAACCCCGACATGTAACCTTTTGCAAAATGAAGGCATAGAAGAGCTTCTGGGTCTCATTGTTCAAAGGCAGCAAAAAAAGGGGAAAGGTTGACAGCTATGCCTCAATGTAGCCTTCCAGGAACATCTACCTAGCCCACAAAACTCTGCTTCACATCCAGAGTGCTTTTGCCTGGCTGGGATGTGTCCTGCAACTCTGATTATGCCTCTTGTTTGCCTGGAAGAAGGAGGGAGACGTGTGTGTGTGTGTGTGTGTGTGTGTAGAACCTAGCCAGCTCAACGAAATGTCAAATTGAAATCCATTGCTCTGCTCACTTTTGCCTCTGGCCCCACCCAATGTTGGCATGTGGCCCTTGGAATGTCATCCAGAAGGGAATCTGGCCCTCAGACTAAAAAAGGTATTGCCCGCCCCTGATCCAACCTCTCTGTCATCTTAACATTCCCCTAGAAACCAGCGCTGGGATATGTCCATACTACACAAGCAGAAAAACAAATGTTAGCCGTTGCTGTATCTCCATCTCAAGAGTCAAGCCTCAACTCATGCTAGAGATTATGACTGAAATAATAATAATAATGTTATTATTTATATGCCGCCCTTCTGACTGTGTTGCCCCAGCTGCTCTAGGCGACTTCCAGCAAAATAAAAAAAACCACAATAAAACATCAAACATTAAAAACTTCCCCTTTAGATGTCTTCTAAAAGTCATATAGGTGTTTATCTGTTTGACATCTGATGGGAGGGTGTTCCCCAGGACGGGCACCACATAATAATAATAATAATAATAATAATAATAATAATAATGTTTCAGAGCAGAGCCACCGGCTGAAGAGATGTTTAAACACGACTCCATCCCTGTGTCATTCCCTGGAATCTTGCAGTGTGGCACGGGGGGAGGGGGGGGATGGGACACAAACCATATACAGTATATGCATTATACCTTGATTCCCCCCCCCCCACTTTGTAGCTCATCGTTGCTCTAGGATGTGATGTAAAATTGGGGGGAAGGCACCCAGATTAAATCACATCCTTTCCCAAATCTTGCTGCTCTGATCAAATTTGGGCACATTGCCACTGCCAGTCAGTGTAGGCAATGCTGAGCTAGGCAAACCAGTGGTCTGATTCAGTAAAAGGCAGTTTCCTGTGTTTTTATGTCTTAAGGAAAGGGCTATGGTTTGGTGGTAGAGCAACTGCTTTGTGTGCTGAAGGTTCAGTCCCTGGCATCTGCAGATAGGATGGCGAGAGACTCCAACCTGAAACCTTGTAGAGCTGCTGCAAGTCATTGTGTAGACATTGTAGAACTAGACTGACCAATGGTGTGTCGGAATACGCTGCGTGGATCCATTAAAAGATCCGCGGTTGTTTCATTTGCTTTAATGGGTTTTTGAGAACTACTTTTAGTATCTTTACGCGTGAAAGCAAAAGTGAAAGTAAGAATGAATAGTTGGTTTACCAATAAGATTAATCCGCCTTTTCTTTGTAGTTCCGGCAATATTTGAAGTTATCAATGAACGTTAAATCTGCTTCCCGCCTTTTTGGAGGGCAGCAACAGTGGTTTTATTGGTTGAGGCATCGATCGTGATGTCACATCTGTTCCCTAATAAAAGGCTGAGGCTCCCCGCTTGGGCACGTTTTATTCTTTTGGGAACTTTTACTTTCAGTTCAGGGTTAGTTTAAGGGATTTTGGGAGTGGGCTGGTTGGGTTGGATGGGTTTTGCTTTTAGTTAGGTTTAGTTCGCGGAAGATATTCGGTTTAGCTTTAGTTAGACTTTTAGGTTTATTTTTTTTTTATGAAGAATTTATTGGCATTTTCATAACACAACACACACCCAAACCCACACCTACAAATATAAAACAAATACAAATACATATATTGCCAGGATTCTTCTTCTTGTTTATATACATAAAGAAAAATTTCTATTTCCGAATCTTGACGGTTGACTTCCCCTGCCTTTTCACCTTCGGTTTTAAATCCATAATCTACTTTCTTAACATCTTGTCTCTGAAAAAGGAATTTAACTTCAATTAAAGATAACACAATTATCTTAATCCTCATATTCTATCATAAATCTTAACAAAATATTCTTATAAAATCTAAACTTATTTCTTCTGTCCTTTATCATGCTGCTATTAACATAAAATCTCAATATCTCCTTACTTATTCAAGATAAACTTACAATTAACAACCTTCACCCTCCGATTTCAGGTACCATAACAGACCATTTAACTTTTACATTTGATACTTCACCCCACACCCCCTCTGTCCATTGTCTTTCTCTGTCTTTCGCCGGGACCAATCTTCCAGTTATCTTCTTTTCCCAGATGTCCACAGATCCAGGCAGCATTCACAACAAACTTTGCATCGAGCTTCAGGATACACATCATCTCTTTTCTGGGCTCCTCCGCTTCTTTGTACCATACTTCTTCTTCTTGTAAATATCTTAATTCCTTGTCCCTTGCCCCCGAGCTCCCACCTCGGGGTCTGGATATTGTAAATTTTACCGTTCCGGGACTGCCACCCCCAAAGAACGGTTCTTTTTCCCGGAGTCGCCCAGACATTTCAAACCATCCTTCAAGCATCCCTTCTAACTCTTTGCAAAGGTTTCCTTCCATTGTGTAAAACTTTTGAAAAGCCTCCTCTGTGGAAAGTAGATTTTTTTTATTTATTATCCCACTCAAGACTTTCAATTTCCGATTAAGCAGTTCCAGCCTCAAGACAGTAAGCCTTTCTTCATCCGTTAATCCAGAGTTCAAAACAAGTTCAAACACAAAGTCCAGCATGTTGGGGGAGGGGGTGAGTGTCAAATTTCAGTTCCTGTCTCTTCCTCCCTTTGTTTCAATTGTTTCCCACATCAGTCCAAATTTTCCATCGCCATTTTTCTGAAGCCAGAGCGTAAAGACCAAAACTTTAAACGGAGATATTTTCTGCCCACTTAATCCCCAAAGGGAAATCTCAGCAGTCTCAGTTTTCAAATTTCAAACACTTTGTATCCATTACTGTAGCAGCAGTCACTTAAACTGGTTATTTTCTTTCTTTCCCGAAGGGAGGGAGGCAGGCTTCCTTTCCTCTTCCCCCCGGATCGTTCCCAAGATGTAAAAATCAGTCAAATACTCACAACCACCGGGTTCTTTAACACCATTAAAGACAGGTAGAACTTAGACGCTCATCACGGGATTTGTCGCCGCATTTGCATCCCGGTTGGGGCATGTCCCCTATAGCCCGGCTCCGTCGTCCCTTCACCCCCACTCCCCCTTTACAGGGGGAGCGAGGGAAGGGTTCGGAGCCACAATGGGCACAGCCGGGGAGCCCAGGGTGCGGGACGCTCTTCCCGCACCCCACCGGAGCCCCGCTTTGCGGTAGCGGGGCTCCAACCCCCGGGACGGACTGGGTCGCCTCGCAGCCGAGGCAGCCCACGACCTCCCGCAATGGCGTTGCCGCCGGAAGTCTAGACTTTTAGGTTTAGCCTAGGGCTAGAATTGCGGAAGATATTCGGTTTAGATTTAGATTAATTTAGTATCGCGGAAGAATTGGCGCGCAGGGACTTAGAGCTCAGGGAAACTTAGCTTAGGGCCAGAAGACGAGCCTATGCGGGTTTTGCCAAAGCCAAAAAAGAAAGATCCAGTGTCTGTCGTCATTTGGGGAAAAGGGGGTAAAGGTTTTAAGAATTTTAATTTTAACGCAATGTCCTTGGTTTGGTTTACATGGTTCAGATTCAGGGTGTCCTTTGGTTTTCGAGGCATCCATTAGTTTTCGAGGCATTATTTTAGTTAGAAGGCATTCAAGAACTCATACACCTTCGGAGTCATTTTCCGTCTTACTCAGCTTCCTTCAGATTGTGAGACTTGGCCGGCGCCCGTGCTCATAAGCACGTGGAACGCTGGCCGCTTTTCCCCGCTACTGGTACCTCGTGCATGGGCAGCTTAAGTTTGTGCACGAGGAGCTCCAGCACCCGAACCCCGGCAATGGTGTAAATAATTCACCATAAGGCAGCTTCATGTGTTACTGTGAGGGCAGATAGAACTTGGGACATGCTTAGGGACCATGGAACGCTGGCTGATTCTGTGTGTGCGCACGCACAAAGGGCCTTCTCAGTAGTGGCACCCTCTCTATGGAACGCCCTTCCTTCAGATGTCAAGGAAATAAACTACAGTGGTACCTCATGATACGAATGGAATCCATTCCGGAGCCCCGTTCGCATCCTGAGCAGTCCGCATCCTGAGCGCCATGTCTGCGCATGCTCGCCATGCGATTTGGCGCTTCTGCGCATGCATGTGATGTCATTTGACGCGTCTGTGCATGCGCGAACCGCTGGACCCGGAAGTAACCCGTTCCGGTACTTCTGGGTTTGGCAAGTTTGTAACTCGTGACGAACGCAACACGCAGCGTTCGTAACACGAGGTACAACTGTACCTGACTTTTAGAAGACATCTGAAGGCAGCCCTGTTTAGGGAAGTTTTTAATGTTTGATGTTTTATCGTGTTTTTAATATTCTGTTGGGACCCTCCCAGAGTGGCTGGGAAAACCCAGCCAGATGGGTGGGGTACAACAACAACAACAACAACAACAACAACAACAACAACTCATTCATTCACGTGTGTACACATGTGTAAACCTGGATGGGAGCAAGAACATAATGGAGTGTTGTGAATGAGGACATTGAAGAGCAATGCTCCAGACTGCAACATTTTGTTGTAGGTCCCAGTTTTGTCTTAAAATCATTTGCTTTCTTTGTGTGTATGTGGGGGGGGGGCAGAGATCCCCAGCATTTCCAGAGTTAAATCAGTCTCTCCCCAGCACTATCCCAAATCTCTTTCTTGACTGCTAGTTTAATTCAAGTCAGATTGAATTTCGGAAGGAAGCAGCTGTCGCCACCCCAGGAAATCTTCACCGCTGCTCTTGCGAGGAATCTGGGGGCTCGAGCTCGGGGGCTACTGGGCACATGCCGCGTGATGATTGCAATCTGACTTTTCCCTCCCAGGGTTGCACTTTGAAGCCCAAGACAGTAGGTGGGCCAGATCAGGAGAGATCAGTGCGGAGCTAGGTCTGCCGTGAGTTTGGAATAACAGCTTCCATCTTCCAATCCTGACCGTTAGGCCTTGGCGAGAGTAAGGAAGGGTGGGGGTGCACTGGAAAGAAGAGAAGGGAGCGCTGCAAGAAGACTAATTGAATCCCGCAGATGTGAAACAGATTCTGGCTCCAGTGGGGGTTGCAGCCAGCCAGCGAGGGGAGCATTTTGACCTACAGAGGAATTAGCTTTTGTTAGGAAGGGGAAGAAAAGGCGGCCTGGCCTTCTCTCTGCACTAGGATGTGAGTCACGGCCAGCGAAAGACTTCTGAAGCAGAGGGGGGGGGAACCTCCAGATGTTCCTAGTCTCTAACTCCCATCTTTCCTAGTCACATTGGCGATGCTGGATGGGGCTGGTGGGAGCTGGAGGCTTAACCACATCTGGAAGGCCACACAGGTTCTCACCCCTGCCTTCAAAAAGCATGCCGCTGCAAGGATTCATGTGGTTCCCTAGAGGCATTAGAGAGATGAGCTGGGTGAGAGCTGGGACCAAAGTCTGCCATTGCCAAGGGCCCCTGGAACATAGGAAGCCACCTAATATGGAATTGGTCCATTAGTAGTAGCTCAGTACCATTGACAGCAGCAGCAGCAGCAGCAGCCGCAGCAACTGCTGTCTTGGTTTTTAGACAGGCGACATTCCCAGCCCTACTTGCAGTTGCTGCCTGGGATTGAACCTGGGACTTTCTGCATGCAGAGCAGGTGCTCTAACAGCAAGTAATAAGTACTCCTAACAAACATAGGAAGCTGCCTTATACTGAATCAGAATTTTGTTCCATGTAGCTCAGTACTGCCAACAATGAATAGCAGCAGCTTTCCAGACATCTCTTTCTCTCTCTAGGCCTACCTGGGAGATGCTAGCAGTGACTGAAGCTGGGACCTTCTGCATGTCCTCTGCCACTGTTGTGCTTTGCATGCCAAAAGCCCCATGTTCAGTCCTTGCTTAAAAGGATCTCAGGGGTAGGGCCTGAGAATGAACTCCTGGCCTGAAACGCTGCAGGGCAAAGAGTGGACAGTGCTGGTTGAGCAGGACCAATGCTGTGACTTAATAAAAGGCAGCTTTATATTTTGTGGAGCTTACATGTTCCTCATGTGCAGCACCGTTCCCACTAGAATCTAGCTGTTTGGAAGAGGGTGGCATTGTTCCGTCCCCTGGGGGTAGTACTGTATCTGCACCTCCATGCAAGCACATAACTCAAAATTGGGCCATCTTGGGCCGTCATCCATCTCTTTGTCCTTGAGTGACACCTAGTGGCCAAAGCAGAAAACGGTTATTTTCAGATGGGTGGTGGTGGTAATGCCTTACCTGAACTCTTACCTGAATCATAGAGTCGGAAGGGATCCCGAGCTACATCTAGTCCAACCCCCAGCTATGCGGGAATCTTGACATGTGGTCTCCCATGCAACTTGAAACCATATTGGACCCTGCTTAGCTTTGCAAATATGCTAGCAGTTTTTTTTCCATTGCTGCACCACTAGGAGGGGTAACAAAGGCCTGTCTAGCCTAGCATCCTGTTTTCTCTTTCTCATTTAATCCCCTCAACAATCCTGTGAAATCTGTTAGGCTGAGTGGGGATTTGAACTCAGTGGGTCTTAGTCTAATAATAGAAGGAAGTCAGTATAGGGGTTGAAGAGCTTCTGAATGCTCTCCTGCACAGGCACTGACCAGACCTAAACCCATTTAGCTTCAGCAAGGTTCCTGCATCATGCACCATTATGCAAGTGAATGGATTCAAAGCTCCTTCACTCCGTTCATGTACGCAGGAAAGAAGGCTGAAATTAGAAGTGTGGAGGTCACTCCCCATACACATTGCACCCACCAACAAAAATAGTGTGTGGGAGGGATTAATACTTGTCTAGACAATAGCAAAATAGCTTGGGCTACCGTAGGTCTTTAGATTCTGAAGAAAATCCCAAAGAACAGAATACAGTACAGTACAGTACAGTACAGTACGTTGCAATGAATCCTGCTTTTTGGGAGCGTGGCCAGCAGATGGCAATCTTCAGCCATGGTACTGCAGCATGGTTTTCACTTTCCTAGATTTTGAGGAAATAATGGCCAATGGTTGAGGGTATTGGAAATTTGCCCATCAGGGCAAATAGCAGGCTTCCACACCAGCTTTGGCAACACCCACCTTGCTGCCTTCTTGCTTACATCTAGTTGAGGGGGTGGTGGCCCTGCCTGGAAGCTTCCTCCGCCTTCGTCTCAGGGTCCATCTACACTTCCTTTTGCACTGCGCTTCTAGGCACAGGTCTGGGCTTTCCAGGCCTGAGTCTGAGCGGTCTTTCTTTCTTTCTTTCTTTCTCCCACATTTTACGCTTGAATTGGAGCAAACAGCAACTGGGTTTTCAGTGGATTGCTGTTTGCTCCAGTTAAGCGGCAAAACATGGGTTTCCCCAGGGAAAACACGGGGTGGGGTGGGGGGACAACAATGCTCAGACACAGACCTGGAAAGCCCAGACTTGTGCCTAGAAAGCACACTTACAAAAGTAAGTGCTGATGAACGCATGGTGTTACCCTTGTAGAATTCAGCAAGGCAAAGGATGAGGGTGAAACTGGAATTAGTTGGTTTTGCTTGTCATAGACTGACTCTACCTACTGTTTGGGCTCCTTGCATTCTGCCCAAGTCCCAATGGGCAGCAGCCACTACTGAGAACAAGCTATAACACTTGCTTACCATAGATCAAAGTAGAAAAAAATTGTCACACTATGAGCATTCACACACACCCTTTTCCTCCCCTGGGGAGGACAAAAATTCTATCCCCGTTATATGTTTTTTGGAAGCTATGGAGTGTGTTGAAATCTTGTGTGATGTGCAGCATTTTGGTTTTTACTGTAACGCTATTAATAGCATTTCCTGCTTCAGCTCTTGAGTCTGGCTGGCAGCAACACATGTCTGGTGTCTGTGGCAGTGTGTGGGTTTCTCCAGTTAATCTCTTAACAAAAAGGAACTTTACCATAACTATGGTTGGGGGAGGGGGCGAGGAAGGCAGTTAGTGGGCGAGAGTCACTGGGGCATGTTTACATCCTGTTTAAAATAAGGGGATAAGAAAACCCACTTCATTCTTTACTCAGCAAGCTCTTCTTAGGACCCCTGCCAGACGTCCTTTATATTGTGCATTCAGGATTATTTATGCTCTTGATGCTGTCAGGATAGTCACATGCAATCCTGCTTTCAACGCTGTGTGCACATGCAAAAGTCTTGGGCCCGTCACGCTGCTTCCTTTCCAGTCAGTGCATTTTCTGTAACTTCCTGCAGAAATCCCATAACTTTTTAATACCACAGCTGTTCTGTTTTATTTTTGTCCTGCTTTTGTTGTGCCATGGCTCCTTTAGACAGCAATAATGTGTTGCATTGCAGAACAAATTTCTTGTTGTTGTTTAGTCATTTAGTCGTGTCCGACTCTTCCTGACCCCTTGGACCAGAGCACGCCAGGCACTCCTGTCTTCCACTGCCTCCCGCAGTTTGGTCCGACTCATGCCAGTCGCTTCGAGAACACTGTCCAACCATCTTGTCCTCTGTCGTCCCCTTCTCCTTCTCTTTCCCAACATCATGGTCTTTTGTCTTTTCCAGGGAGTCTTCTCTTCTCATGAGGTGGCCAAAGTATTGGAGCCTCAGCTTCAGGATCTGTCCTTCCAGTGAGCACTCAGGCCTGATTTCCTTAAGAATGGATAGGTTTGATCTTCTTGCAGTCCATGGGACTCTCAAGAGTCTCCTCTAGCACCATAATTCAAAAGCATCAATTCTTTGGCGATCAGCCTTCTTGATGGTCCAGTTCTCACTTCCATACATTACTACTGGGAAAACCATAGCTTTAACTATACAGACCTTTGTCGGCAAGGTGATCTCTCTGCTTTTTAAGATGCTGTCTAGGTTTGTCATTGCTTTTCTCCCAAGAAGCAGGCGTCTTCTAATTTCATGACTGTTGTCACCATCTGCAGTGATCATGGAACCCAAGAAAGTAAAATCTCTCACTTCCTCCATTTCTTCCCCTTCTATTTGCCAGGAGGTGATGGGACCAGTGGTCATGATCTTAGTTTTTTTGATGTTGAGCTTCATACCATATTTTGCGCTTTCCTCTTTCACCCTCATTAAAAGGTTCTTTAATTCCTCCTCACTTTCTGCCATCAAGGCTGTGTCATCAGCATATCTGAGGTTGTGGATATTTCTTCCAGCAATCTTAATTCCGATTTGGGATTCATCCAGTCCAGCCTTTCGCATGATGAATTCTGCATATAAGCTAAATAAGCAGGGAGACAATATACAGCCTTGTCGTACTCATTTCCCAATTTTGAACCAATCAGTTATTCCATATCCAGTTCTAATTGTAGCTTCTTGTCCCACATAGAGATTTCTCAGGAGACGGATGAGGTGATCAGGCACTCACATTTCTTTAAGAACTTGCCATAGTTTGCTGTGGTTGACACAGTCAAAAGCTTTTGCGTAGTCAATGAAGCAGAAGTAGATGTTTTTCTGGAACAAACTAAAGCAGGATAAATCCACTATGGATGCACTTTTGTGGTGTCAAGAACACACCTGCAATAAAACACCCGTATGGAGGTGCCCTGAAAGGGAAAAAGGTTGGTTTCTGAACAGGCATTTTAGTAATTTAGTGTAGTTAGATTGCCACGCTAGGATCAGGGAGATCAGAGCTCCCATTCCCACTCAGCCATGATGCTCACTGGGTCACCTTGGGCCAGTCTCAGCCTAACCTACCTCACAGAGTAATTAATTAATTAATTTGCATACGACCCTTCATACATAGGATTCAGGGTGGTTCACAGCATAAAAATACACGATAAAAACACAAAATGCATAGTAAAAACAATAACAAAATGAAACCATTATCCCACCTTACCCCTTGCCCTCCCTCAAACACATTTTAAAGGGTATAGGATGTTAATGAGCATTATCTATCTATCTATCTATCTATCTATCTATCTATCTATCTATCTATCTATCTATCTATCCCCTGCCCATCTGACTGTGTTGCCCCCCCCTTTGGCTGGCTTCCAACATAATAAAAACACAGCAAACATTAAAACCTTCCCGATACAGGACAAAGGCCTGGTTGAAAAGGAACATTTTCGACTGGCGCGTAAAGGTGCATAATGAAGGTGCCAGCTGAATCTCCCTGCGAAGATCAACTAGGGAAGGGGAGAACTATGTAATACTCTTTCCACAACACCTGGACGTGTTCAAAGTCCCCCATCCTTGTTTTGATACCAGAGTGGACCTATTTGCATTTGAACAGCTCCTCTCAAACACGTCCAGTATTTCCTGGACAGACCAGAGATGGGGGACTCTGGAAATCCAGAAGTTATTGAACCACAGTTCCCAACACCCCTAGCCATAATCCATGGAGATTTGGGCTGGTGGTAGCTGTAACTCAGCAACATCTGGAGGGCCAAAGGTTCTCTCGTACCTGGCTAAAAAAGGAGCAGTGATTTGCCAGGTACCAGGAAACAAGGTTCTGCCCCTGGTAAACAGGGTGAGTCAGAGTGGCTGCTTTGGCGCATCTGTGGGAAGGGCTGCCTGCCTTCTATTTCTGGACCAGCCCTTTGCATTTATAGAATTTCATGTGACATGTTTGGGAGGGAGGGTCTTATTTTCGGCCTGAAAGAATTGCCTCTCTGAAGACGAACAGCCTCTGCACTCAGTGCCCAGGGTACTGGGCACAGCACCATGTCACGCCGGGAGAACTTTGCTGTGCAGCTCCTGGCATGGCCCCATCCTTGGCATAGGCTGTCTGCAAGGTAGGATCTGCAGTGTCGTCGTCGTCGTCGTCCCCCCAGCATTGTTTTTGTGTATCTGCTTCTCTCTAGAAGAGCCACTTTCCGGTTTGCATCCTTTTGTGCAAGAGGCTGTGATATTGCAGAGGTGGCCTCAAAACCCTAAAGGTCAGGCTCTCCTCTAGGGTAGACACTGCAGCTGATGATATTAGCAGACAAGCCTTATACCACCAGAGTGGAGAGGCCACAGCAGAGGGAATGTACTCATATAGCTGCTGGTGTTGCTGCCCGATCAGGTAGCCCAGAGACAGAAGGAGATGGCCTTCAAGGTCATACTTGTTGATCACCACTGTTTATTAGCAAGTTGCCAGTCCTCATTATTGGTGGTAGTATGTGTGTGACGTTTGTGGTGGGAAGTCTTTTCTGTTGGCGGGATCCCAGTTGCTGGAAACACAGGAGGAGAGAATGGGCTAGGATTTGGGTCTTGCTTGCAGGCTTCTCATAGACACCTGGGTGGATATTGTGAAAGTAGGATGCTGGGTTTGATGGGCCATTGGTCTGACCCAGCAGGGCTCTTATGTTAGAAAGTTTGTATATTCAATGCGTCTCTCAGGCTTTGAGCACAGAACCAGAAAGCTCAAATCAAGTCACATGCACACTGCATTAGGGCAAGGAACAGGTTTCTGTCCACCTTACCTGTGCCCCCAAAACACAGCACTTGGCTTCCTGCATAGTTTGGAATTGCAGCCATTCACTTACATAAAAGAAAATCAATGGGGTGAACTTGGGTTTATTTCTGGAGGAAGTTAACTTGCGGCCTGCCTAGACTAGGGTTTCCCAATTCCTAGTCATTGGGAGCTGAGTGTGCATAGTCCCTCCATTTTGCATAGCCAATACTTGGTAGTATTTCTTGGCCACACTACTATGTTACAGAACATTAGAAGAGAAAGGCAGCAATTGGTTTCTATATAGGCAGCATGTTTATAACATGTCACCCTCTCTTTGCATCATCATCATCATCATTATCATCATTATTGATATTGTTATTCATTCTATGCTGTCATTGTCAATTGAGAGATAAAAGCAATCCCTGCTCGTGAGGGGAGGGTGCATTCCCAGTTTGCGAGGAGCTCACAACTGAAGGCAAACCCCTGGGAGAACAACAAGGTTTATTTGCAGCTGGGAATGAGGATTAAGGGATAAGGCACAGGCCACACAGAAGTGGTGGGTTTGGGGGGAAGGGCCGAAGATCAATGGCAGAGCTCCTGCTTTGCATGCAGAAGGTCCCAGGTTAAATCCCTAGCATCTCTAAGTAAGACTGGGAGAGGCTCCATGTCACACTCTGGAGAGCTGATGCAAGTCACTGGAGGCAATACCACACTTGCCATATTTTTTTAGATATCAGCATCCTGTTCCCATAGTGCCCAACCAAATGCTTCAGTGGGAAGCTTGCACACAGGACATCAGCCCAACACAGCTTCCCCCACTTGTGATGCCCAGAAACTGGCTTTCAAAGACATGCTTCCTCGGACAGTGAAGGTAGAACACAGCCATTGTGGCAAGCAGCCAATGATAGACATATTGCTGTGAAAATGTTGTTGATGTTGCTGTTGTTGTTGCTGCTGCTGCTGCTGCTGCTGCTGTATACCACTCTATACCTGTAAATCTCAGGGCAGTTCACAACATAAAATTACAATATAAAAAAAACTCAAACTACATCATAATCAGTAATCCCCCCTGTGTCTGCCACCTTGAGGTCCTTGGCTGCAAGTCCTGGAAGACCTTGCAGGCCTTTATGTGGAAATTATTCGATTTGGTTGTGTGCTCTCTGATGTTTTGTTTATTCTTTATGACTACTTTTGTTTGTAGTTATGTATTTGTAAATATGTTGTAAACTGTCTTCAGCAAGGCAGCATACAAAAAAAAAAGATTGCTTGCTTGCTAGCTAGCTTGATCTTCTGAGGGTTTAAAATGGACTTCTACTGGACAGACATTCAAACAGAGGACTCTTTCAAAGAGAAGGTTGTGATCTGACAGCCCTATATAAAGGCCTCTATTTGTGTCCTCTGTGGCTGCTAGGGATGGAAGGATCTGTCCGTTTCAGTTCTCTAGTTTTCTGCAGCAATTCACAGATGATGATGATGATTATTATTATTTAATCCTCATGAAGATTCATCAGCATTTTGGTGCAATTTTCACTCTAATAAAAACATTTTTATGCAGTTTTGACTAATGTGCACACCTTTGCAAGCATTTTTCTAATGTAGTGCATTTTTGTGAGTTATTTTCCCTTATCAATTCTTATGCACATTTCCCACTAATATGTGCATTTTTAAAAAAACAGTGGCTGGCTGGAGAACTGCATTGCAAGATTTGGATAAATGTGAATTTCAAAGGATAGCTGTGTTTCAGTTCATATATTGTTTTGGGAAGTACGAATTTGATAGATTTGCCTTTAAATGCAAACTGAATCTAATTTCCCCTCTGTCTCTTATTGCAAAGTGAAACATGCTGTAAAAGTATTTTTAAAACTTCTCTCTTTTCTCTCCCCTCTCCCAACAACCCCATCAACATGTCCCTTTCCCAGATGGAAAATTTTGAGTACAGCATCCTGTTGAACGACCGGGATTGGGCTGAGTTCTACTTGGCTTCTGAAGAATGCAGTTTGAGCCAGCCAGCCTTGGCCACAGCTGATGAGCAGCTCCTCAGCGACCTTGAGGACGGGGAGGCCGCAGAGAGTGGGTTGGTCCAAGTGAAAGTGGGCCCTGTCCTGCCAGCCAGCCATTCAGCCAGCTGCCTCCCACGTGGAACCCCAGATGGGCACCTGCTTGTAGACGAGGTTTTGTCTGGCAGCGACGATGAAACAGATCTGGGCTCTGTCATCAGGTTTCTGTGCAACAGCAAACAACTTGGCACAGCTTGCCCCCAGTCTTCCACGAGGACCCAGGAAGGTCAGCTGCCCCATGTCACTTTAAAGCCATCAGGAAGTCAGAGTGGGCTGCAAGTTACTGTCACAGAAGCTGCATTTACTGCCAAGGAAACAGAGAGAGGAGACCAGCCCATAAATCCGGACTGCTCCCTACCATTGGTGCTAGCTACTGCCACCCAAGGGAGGGCCTTGACAGAGAAAAGCCCAGGGCAGGAGAGAATGGAAAGACCTCCCTGTGCTGAGCCTACAAACCTGAAGACCACAGAGGGGGCAGACAACAATGGAAGCAGTCCTATCTGCTTGGAATTACAACACTCCAAGGACGATCCCTCCCTGGCTGCCTGTGTGGGCATGCAGCTCTCAGCATCGATGAAGAGCACAGCAGCTTGTTGGGAACCAGAATCCGCACTTGCTGCATATCCAAGCTCTGCGCCCTTTTCTTCTCCAGTTTCTGCAGATCTCGGGGAAGCAGAGCTCCCAGAGAAGGGTGGCAAGCCCCTTCAGGTCACCTTGAAGACACATGCAGTGGCGCCGCTCCTGGAAAATCCATCTCAAGGGTGTTTGGTTCCAATCGTAATGGTATCCGCACCATCCGACATGCTATCGGCGAGCCATTCGGGAAGCATTCCGGAAAGAGTGAGCAAGGAAGAAGACATTTCTGCAAATGTCAACGTTGAGAGTGGAGCAAGCCACAGGGAGGCCTTAAAGGAGGGAGGCCCAGCGAACCAAGTCAGGGGCTCTCCATATGACAACGGGGTACAACAATTTCCAAGGGCACCGGGAGAAAAGAGAGGCCCAACCCAAGCAACAAATTCCATATGTGATGGGCTATTGCACAAAGACAGAGAAACAGCTGCTTCGACAGGAAGGGTTGAGGAGAACGACAGTGGAGAAACGTGCCACTATCTTGGTGTGGCATTACCATTTGAAGAGGAACTTCATACTATTGTTCAAGGAGAACAGACATCAGACTGCTTAGGGGAGTCCACTCCCTATGGTCTGACATTAGAAGGCTCTCCAGAAAGTGGCTTATCTGCCATGACGTGGCCAGAAATGTATGACTGTTTTTTCTGCGATGACACCCAGGAGGAGGGATTGGGGATTGGAAATGAGCAACCGATCTTAGGGATTGACCAAGAGCTGCCTGAAATGGATGGGCCTGAAATGTACGAACATTTCTTCAGTGAAATGGGCGAGGCCAAGGTGAGAAACAAAGATGGAGCTCTGGAGACAGTCTTCAGCTCCGGACATCAGTCAGCGCCATCTGGTGGCTCGGGGGACCCGGATTTGGACATGGCTGATGGTGCTATGCAGATGTCTACCCCAGAGGTGTATGAACACTTCTTTGCTAACAGAGCAAAGAAGAAGAGGAACTGGAGGGTTTTTTTCTTCAGCATCCCAGCCTCAGAGGTGAGGAAGGCTGCAAGAGCTTTAAAATCCTTTCTGTGCAGACCTGCACATCTGCTCAGATCACGGCCCACAAGCCAAGGTGCTCTGCTTCGGAAAGGATCTCAAGGAAGGCTGGTGCTCGTGTCTCCAAGGCTCCTGGGTGAAAACCTACCAAGACCAGAAGACTTAGGGATGGCTGTGATGCAACCAGGTACCATTTCTTTTTCCTAGTATGTGAGTGGGTTTTTGGTTCTGACAATTTGATATGCTGACCATTTAACTGTTTTGCCAGTGCTTAATTTCTAAACAAATGTGCCAGGGCTCAACACTTTGTACATCTAAGGCAGGTGCAGGGAACCTCAGGCCCAGGGGCCATATGTGGCCCTCCTGGACTCTTATCTGGACCTTACATAGGGCTGGCATATTTCATATTATTAGGAAGACCTTGACATTGTTAAGATTTTATTAGGAAACCCTCAAAGTTGTTGAGCTTTATTTAGACAAACCCCAAATTTGTTGAGCTGTGTTGTGGTTGATTTTTACAAAAACGCCAAAAAAGAAGTGATTTTTCGATTGACTTGCCTAAGATCCTTTTGGAATTTCCCCCCAGATGTCAATTCCGCCTATGAAATCCTGGTAATGTCCGGGAAAATCCAGACGTATGGCATCCCTACATTTGAACTCTCCCCAGAGCACCCTCCTCCCCAGCTCCACTCCATCTCCCTAGGCCACACCCTTAATGACTCTCCTTTGCACCCTGTGTGTGTTCATGCCTGGCTGGAATGCACCCTTGTATTCTCATCATGCTTCTTTCCTTTCTGGATGGATAGAGGAATGTGTAAGTGCACATAGAAACTTCCCCCACCCACCACTGGTGGGTGACCCCCCCCCGCCCCCCCGAAGGTAGCCCAGAGAGAAGCATGACCCTCAGTCTGAAAAAACATTCCCCACCCCTGACCTAACCTAAGGACTGGTTGCAGAGTTCCGTGGTAATGTCATTTGGGCATTTGGCATCTTCATTTTTAATAAACAGATGTGTTTCCAGCAGCAGCAGCAGCATGATCCTAAGCATTTTGTTACAGAGTGCATGCTTCAAGGGAAGGTGCACTCTGCATGTCCTCAGAGGCCCTCTGTCCTTAGGTCCATTCTATTGAAAACGTAAGTTGGTTTCATTCTTTTTAAAGTGGAAAGGCATCAGCACACATATCCAGAGGCACCATGCCATGCCCAGAGTATATTTGGAAACAAGTATGGCAACCCCCTTTTGTGCTGTGGGTTCAAGAGCAGCTAGGGAAATTGTGGCTGTTATAGTGGATACACATGAAATAACTTTCCTGCGGAGATGTATATTCCTTATAAATGGGAAGATAGATAGATAGATATGATAGATAGATAGATAGATAGATAGATAGATAGATAGATAGATAGATGCACACACACATATAGAAACCAACCTATCTTGATATTTCATATACTCAACCAAATGGTGACCTCATTATTTGAATAAAGCCCTCTTGCCTTGGTGATGACTAATCAGCCAGCCAGCCTTAATTAATGGCCTAGAATAGATCAACCCACAGAGAGTTTTACAACTTGCAGAGAAAACAGTAAAAGAATATTGCAGCACCTTAAAGACCAACAAATTTACAATGGCACAAACATTTGAGGACTGGAGAGTCGGCTGCGTCTGATGGAGTGAACTCTAGCCCACGGAAGCTTATGCCATCATAAATTCATTAAAGTGCTGTAAGACACTGTTGTTAACGTTTTTTACAACACACCCTGGAGGTTAAAACCTTTGCAGCCCTGTCTCAGGCGTGTTTACTCAGAAATAAGCCCTGCTGAGTCACTCCCAACCTAAGAGTGCATTGAAACTGGCCTTGCAACCTTGGGCCATCGAGAGGTCCTGTATCCCCAAAGGAAAACAGTGCTCCAAAAACGCTCAAGGGTCATCAGCAAGCACCCATAACTGATTGAAAGTAGCTCCTCTCAGAAGTAAAACAAAGACTGACCTTGGAGTGTTCAAAAGTCGTTCTTTGTCCTGAGCCTCAAAGCAGATTGAGCATTATTGCGACACTTGGTCTCCTGCAGGAGACAGACAGAAGGAGTGCAAGGAGTGGAAGGGTAAGATTAGAACTCAGGTCTCTGATCTATTTGCTTGAAAGCTAGCCAGGCATTACTCTGACCATACAGGTAAAGCATGTTTACAGCACAGGGATTACCCCCAAAGAATCCCGAGAACTGTTATTTGTTAAGGGTGATGAGAATTGTAGCGCTGTGAGGGGTAAACTGCAGTTCTTTGGGAGGAAGCCATGACCACTAAAATGCCATATAAATGTGCTTTGTCTGTATGGGGTGGATATTGATTATATAGACACACAATGCACTCTCTTGCAGGATTCCTTTCTGTGGAAGCTGAGTAAACCAATGTCCAAGGTTAAGGTGGGGGGGAGCACATTAGGGTTGGTTTACTAGTACTGCTGACTCTCTTATGAATCACATGACACATTCACCAGCCTGTAGTTATTCCACTACTTCCCTCTTTTTCTCAGATTTTTTTCAGACTTGCTTTATGATGGCTTTTTCATTTATTGTAGGGATGAGTAAACCAGATGTTATTGTACTCCAGGTCAATTTTGCCCCAGGCAGCATAGCTAATGGTCAGGAGTGATGGGGGTTGTAGTTTAGCAACATCTGGAGGGCCACAGGTTCCTTATCCCTGGACTAAAGATGCCTGGGAGCTGGGAGCACCCTCCAGAAAGGAGACTCCCTGTTGCTTCTCTGTGTGGGGTTATAGACAAGGGAGATACAGCACTGCATTCCATACGGTGTGATCCCTGTGTGGCAATTGCATTTGTTCACAAGCAAAAGGAGCAGGCTGCAAGATTAGGGCAGGTGGAAGGTAAAGAAGGAAGAAGGTAAAAGAGGAAGAAAGGGTCGTGGAAAGCAATGGACTCCGGCAGCAACTGGGAATTTAAAGACATTATAGCAAGAACAACCAATGCAGTGCTCTCCAGAAGTTGCTGGACTACAGTGCCTATCATCCCTGGCCTTTGGCCATGCTGGCTGGGAATCATGGGAGTTGTAGTACAACAACATCTGGAGTCCTTGTATTCCAGTTGCACAGTTCTCACTGATAGGCGTTCCCAAAGGCACCATTTGAAAATCACTGAGGTGGAATGGAAACCCCAGATTGAAGGACAGCTGTGAAGCTGGTCCAAATATAATCACCACTGCTATCACCATCATGCCAATGTCTGGGGATTTGTTTTGTTTTTTCTTCCTAAAGAAAAAAAATCCTTTGTGAGGATCAAAGGCAAAGCATGCAGGGCTTTGAAAGGTCAAAAGCCTTTATGCTTTAAAGTTGAATTGTTCATGGTGCCAGTGTGATAGGGGGCGGCAATGCTCTAGGATTCCTGGATAAACATTTCCAGGAGAAACATCCGTATTGGTTGTTCTTCTTCTTCTTCTTCTCCCCCACACAGAAAGACCCCTCCAGCCGGTTTTTACACAAAGAGACATGTGCTTGGGCTTTATGGCGTTTGCTTCGTGGGCTGTGAAGAGCTCTGATCTGCAGGCCCCGGATGCTTGGAAGATCGGTAATGTATCCAAGGGCTCTGTGTGGGAGAAGCACAACTCCTAGCGGATTTGGAGAGGGGGTGGATTTAAGCCTCAGAGATAGGTCAGGAATGTTAACATACTGGTTCCGCTCTGGAACAGAGCAGAACTAACGCCGAGAGATGTTTCCCTCTCTCTCTCTTTTTCTTTAACCATTTTTTACTCTCCCCTTCTCCTTCCTTAATGGCGCAACTTTTTATTCTAAACCAGTTGTTCCTCTCATCAGAAAGGGAGGCAAACTTCATTCTTAACAACTGAAGGAAACTTAATTTTTAGGGTGCGTAGAGATAAGAATTACCTGCTCGCAGAATTACTTGTGACTTTCTCTGGTAGTCACAGGCCTGAATGAGCCTCCTGATTCAAAACGGGACAGCCCAGAGAAGTAACTCATACATAAATGCAGTGGGCAGCCTCCTCAGAGAAGGGATAGTTCTGCTGAATTCAATCATTTGAGAGTGATTGAACAACCTAGTAGCACTTTCTGTAAAGAAGGGGGTAGAATCACTGTGATTAGAAAGCAGAGGGCACAGAGCAGTGGCTCTTACAGAGGCACAATGGCAATGCTCCTCTAGGTCTGTTGTCTCTCTGCATTGGGAGGGGTTGCTTTTTAGGGGCCTATCCAGTGAAAAGAAATGGGAGTTACCTGCCCTCCCCAGAGGCTGATTGGAAGGAGACAAAGCCAGGGTATTACATCATACAGAGGCACAATGGGCAACCTCCTTGGAAGGTGCATCCTTCAAACTCACAAGTTCATTTGAATTAATTCCTCCTTATGCTTAAAGATGACTACTTCTCATTTTACTTTTTCCACTGGCTCCGCAATCTTGACTAAGGAATGGGGTGTGTGGGAAGTAGGGTTGCTTGGCTATGGCTGGAAACAAGAGTCTCCCCACACACATTCTGTGCTCTGTCAAAATTAAGCCCCAGGACTTTAAGACATTATTAGGCAATGTGGGATGGCCGAGGAAGGGAGAAGATAATGACTCCACCTAGTGCAGGGTGTGCAAAGCTGGGTAACTACAGATGGGGAGATAGGTGGCTGAACTTGTGCCTGTGCCTGTGCTTGGGCTGGGTGGTGATCAGGTAATTGGGGAGAAAGTCACATCCTTTGAGGCTGGTAGGAAAGGACAGTAGCTTGGTGGTTAGAGCACCTGCTTTGCAGAAGGTCACAGGTTCAGTCCTTGGCATATCCAAGTAGGGCTGGAAGAGGCTCCATGTCTGAAGCCCTGGAGAGATGCTGCCACTCAGTGTAGACAATACTGAGCTAGATGGACCAATGGAATAATTTGATATAAGGCAGCTTCCTATGCTCCTGTGAAAGGTGAGGGCAACTATTTAGGCACAGCCCAGATGTTGGCATTTTTATTAAAAGAGAGGTTTTCAAGGTGAGAAGCAGCAAGCTGGACTGTTAGCTTACCCAGAGGCTCAGTAGAACCAGCAGGCCAGGCAGAGTGTGGCACTGGCCATAGCTCAGTGGTAGAGCATCTGCCTGGCATACAGAAGGTCTCAGCTTCAATCCCTGGCACCTTGAGGCAGGGCTAGGAGAAACTTCTGCCTGAGAGCTGCTGCCAATCAGTGTAGACAATATTGAGCTAGATGGTCCAGTGTTTTGACTTAGTATAAGATAGCATCCCATGTCCCTGTGTGGTAAGGGAAGGGTTACAGCTCACTGGTAGAGCATCTGCTTTGTATGTAGAAGGTCCCAGCTTTAGTGCCTGGCATCTCTAGGTAAGGCAGGGAGCGAACTCTGTCAGAAAACCTGGAGAGCAGCTGCCAGTCAGTGTAGATAAGACTAGGGTATATAGACAAGTTGCGGCTTCTTTTGTTCCTATGTCCTTACAGCAAAAAACAAACAAACAAACAAATGGTCTCAAGAAAGGATGTTGAAATTAATGGACATAAGTTAGGCATGATCATTAACTTCAATGGGTCTATTCAGAGTAGGACAAGCATTGGATTCAAGCCTTAGGGTTAACTTTTCCTGTGATTCTTCCCAGCAATCTCTGGTAAGTATAGCTGTGTGAGGGGAACTCTCAGCACCCTTAACAAGCTACATTTCCCAGGATCCTTTGGGAAAGCCATGACTGTTAAAGTGGTATAATAGTGCTTTCAGTGCATGCATTCTAAGAAGACAAGGAAACGATTTGCATAACAACCTGTCTTTCTTTGATACATCCATCTGCACTGTGGATGCATCTTCTTTTCCCCTCCTCTTCCAGTGTTGCTAGCAAACTTTGGCACCCTCTCAGCCATCCGCTTCTTCAGGCGTCAGGTCATCATGGAAGCTCAGCATGGAACATAACAGGACACAGGTCAATTCCATCCAATTCCTGGTGGTCCTTTGGGGATGAGTTGGAAAGGATACCATGGTACTTCTTTGGAGACAGGGAACCAACTTTTGGGGCATCTTGGTCTATTCTGGACTGTTGGACTCACTAGTATAACCCCCCCTCATCTGGTAAGATGGCAAAGAGGTTTGAAAGATAAGGTGGAGGCTTCCACAGAAACTGGAGTTTGGTTCCATTGTTAGCGCTCAAAGAAGGTGCCAGACTGAAACCTTTCTGTCCCTTGGCCAGTAACTCACCTTGAACTTGTGGGAGAAGGAGGGCTATAAATAAATAACCCAGCCTACATCTGGTAGCTAGCTAGCTAGGCAGCTGCTCATGAGGTAGACCTGATGGCCAAGAGACAATTGGAAGGCGCAATCCTTTTTTGGAGAAGAATATTGAAAGAAGACAAGTTTCAGAGATGGTTTACCAAAACAAATCCAGGAGGCACCGGTGTAGAAGATAATGGTGCAGTTGCGGAATTTTAGGCTCTTGAATGGCCCATCAGAGCCTCTGTCATTTTAGCTGCAATGAATGTATATTGCTTCAGAGGGGTGCATTTGGAGCACGTTCTCCTGGTCATTCTACTGAAAAGTAGGTCTTCCAATTTCTGCCCTGACAGCACCATTTCTAGAAAGTCTTTCTGAATGAACTGATGCCTTTAATCAAGAGAATATGAAGGTTAGGATGAAGAGTAGAGGCTCACATTGGTGGCTTCCACATATTCTTAAGTGAATGTGGAAAAAGAAGAGTGAAGGAAAAGATGGTTCAGTGTATTTGTCGATAGAAGCAACAGGTTGAAAAGGAAGGGGAAAGGTTAGGTTGAAGTAATGAGAAGAATGTCCTAAACACAAGATCCCTTTATCTATTCTAAAATGCCTAGGAGGCATCCAGACATTTTCCACACAAAGTAGAAGAGAGAAAGTTGACATTTTTATGTTTTAAAATACCAGCACAATCACACTGTCCAACCTTTCAGTGTTTAGCCTCCTGTCCTTTTCACAGGAGGTGATGGGCAGGGGGATTTTTTTGGCAGAATCTATAGCCTTGATTATTGCAAAAGACAATAGATTGAACAGAACTGCTGTATCCTTGGAACATTACAGCAGCGTGTGATTTTCTTAAACTGTTTTGAAGAGTTCAGTGATTGATGTGGAAGGCCACAAATCTCTTCCTGTTGGAGTTACTAAAAATGTTTGCCTTAGTAAATGGCCTTGCTTGCTGGGTAGGTGAAAAGTTACCAGTGGAACAATACTGCCTGGTGAAATGTTCTATGTAACTTTAACATTTGCAAATTCCTATGCCAACAGAAGTTGAGCCAATAAAAGATACGGCTACTTGCCTGTGTTGAGGTTATTTATTTATTTATTATTATTATTTTAAGCCCAGCCTTCTAAGGCTTGGAAGATAGATTGAATAAGCTCTAGTCGTCTTCAAGATTCCAACACATGCCCAAAACTCTTTAGTTAATCATCACCATTATGCTTAAAAACAATGCTTTATTGATTTCATCATGATGCTTAACATTTATGCATATTGTAGTTTTGAATGCTGAAAGCACTTCTCATACATTACCTTGCTGCAGTGCTTACAGCAATCTTAAAAGGTAGGTCTCTGTTATTGTCCCCATGTTGGAGATGAGGTGGACCTGAGGTTGGGGTGGGTGGGGTTGAGTTGCCTAAAAAAGCCATCCTATTGTAACCAGGATTTGGGATTAGGGATTGGCTACTTCACAGATGCTTAGCTGCAACTCTGAAATTGCACCTCTGTCTTCAGCTGATGTTCCTTCACAGCTTCCTTTCTGCTCCTCTGCCTGAGTTTCCATTGTAGCTTTGGGCTGTGCTTCTATGCCTTCAATGCAAGGAGGGCAAGGAGCCCTATTCAGCCCAAGGGCCATACTTCCTTTTGACCAACTTTCCATGGTCCACATGCCAGAGGTGGGTGGGCCCAGAAACAACACATGTAAACTCCACCTTTGTGTAGTAAACTGGACTCCCCACACACTCTCACAAGCCCCTCTCTGTCTTTCATCCAAGCAAGCAAGAGGCATGATCAGAGTTCAGGGACACATTCCAGGCAGGCAAAAAACATTCAGGGAAGTTGTGGAGTAAGGCCAATCAGCGATGTGGCTGGAGAGAATGTGAGGCCTTGGGATAATACTGAGGGTCAAGTAGAGAGATTGGGGGTGGGAGGTGGACATTCAACTGCCAGGCCTGAGGTTTGTCACTGCCCCTTTAACTTCTATGCATCAACCAAAAATTCAGCAAGTGAAACAAAAATCCAAATAGAAAATAGAAAAATAGAAATATGTGTACACAAAAGAAAGCTTATAGCATACAAAAAAGTGCCAAATGAACGTGCATGTAAATGTTTCCTGGTAAATGAAACTTTTCCAAATCATGCCATGCTTTGGCTGCCATCTCTCATCTCTCACTTGGGTAACTTGGTCATTTTAGATGTATATTTCAACAATTTGAGAGCTGGTCAGTGACCGTTTAGGACTCTGCAGCTTACTAGCAATTAGACCCCTGTGGATGTTACCACTGGCGGAGGAAGATGGGGGCGGGGGAGCACACCACCCCCGGCAGCACGATCCCAGTAGGGTGCCATCGTGGCTGCCCCCCCCCCGCACCCAGGACGTGTGCCAGCCACACCCCTGCCTGCTCTCCGCCCCCTGATGCCGGAGCATGAAGCTCCGCCACTGGATGTTACATATGAATTTATGCTCTATGTACACATGTACACTGAGTGCTCACTGGAAGGACAGATCCTGAAGCTGAGGCTCCAATACTTTGGCCACCTCATGAGAAGAGAAGACTCCCTGGAAAAGACCCTGATGCTGGGAAAGATGGAGGGCACAAGGAGAAGGGGACAACAGAGGACGAGATGGTTGGACAGTGTTCTCGAAGCTACTAACATGAGTTTGGCCAAACTGCAGGAGGCAGTGGAAGACAGGAGTGCCTGTCACGAAAAGTTGGACACGACTAAACGACAACAACAACACACATGTACAAGTTGTCATCAGAAAATCACTTCATGCACATTCCTGCCTAAAATCCATACATGGGTAGGCCTGAGTAAACCCAGAGAGGCAACTTTGCATTTACTGGATAAACACATGGTTGAGTGAACTATTGACTGACTTGGTTCACCTGTCATGGTAAGCCAAAGTATGACTTGTCGTGACCACATGAACGTGCTGGCTTTCAACGAGGACCTTCACATCTTCTGGGCTCCTCCCTGGGCTTTTTAGTTCAGTGGAGAATGAAAGGTAAGGCAATGTTTTACTTAGTGTGTTGCAGTGGAGGCTGCTGTATTTGGGCAATTGGGGCACTGCCCCACCAGCCTCCACCTGTCTGCCTTCCTACTTGCATCCAATCCAGCAGGTGGAACTGGATGCCCAATCTTCCTCTTCCTTAGTCTCAATGTTGCCCCTTGCAGAACTCAGCAGGGAGGAGGAAGATGGGAGCAAAATTAGAATTAGTTGGCTCAGCCTCTGATTGGCTCTGGCTCCTCCTATCATTGGCTCTGCTACCCCCTACAGTTGGGGTCCCTGCCTTCTGCCCTACCAATCCCAACAGGCACCAGTAGCACTGGCATCATGGAAGAAAGAAGAAACTTGTAACTCTGCCTCAGCCTCTGTCTAAAGTGAGGTTGCTACAGACACCTGGAATTACTCAAGTTTCTCTTTGCAACCGGGCCCTCCAGGGTGGGGAGACAGCACCCCACTGCATCAGGAACGCACCCCACTGCATCAGGAAGACAGAGCCAAGGTTGTCTTCATGGAGATCTTATCCGAATGGCATCGTTTAGTTAGCATGATTGCTTCTTTGTTCTCAATGGGGAAGTGAAGGCGAGCAAAGTATTGCTATCATTAGAGGTGAGGTAGCAGCCGCCCTCCTCGTGAGCAGATCCAGATGAAATGTGGGCCCCTGGGGAAAACGAGTGAGCGGAGTATCAGAAACCACAGCCAAAAATGGGAGATTAAAAACGCAGGAGTTTCTGCTTGGCTTGTTGGAGCAGCAGCTATAGCTTTTCTTCTTTATCTCCCTCGACCTTCCAAAGACAGGTTGGGAATTCTCTGGAATTTCAAAGTTTTTAATCTCTGTCTCTGGAAGGGAAGAAGTAAAAAATATTGGGCCCAAAATAGATGAAAAGTTAATTGTGTACGGATGCAATCAGTGTGGCTGCTGTTTTATGTTATGAAAATAGCAGCCAGGGGGGAGCCTGAGCAGTCGTAAGAACCACAAGGAGTGCTTAACACCTTCATCCTCTGCCACAATAAAAGGGCCCATGGCTCAGTGGCAGTGGTCCCTGCTTCAATCCATCTCCAGGTATGACTGTGGATGTCTCCCATCTTAAACCCTGGAGAACCTCTGCCAACTATAGAGCTAGATGGGCCAATGATCTAATTAAGTATAAGGCAGCTTTTATTGTTCCTGTGTCTTATGGGAAGGGACGTAGTTCAGTGGTAGAGCATATGGTTTGCATGCAGAAGGTCTCATGTTCAATCTGCTGCAGCCCCAGGCCAGATTGGGAATGCTCTCTGTCTGAAACACTGGAGAGCCACTGCCAGTCAATACCGAGCTAAATGGGTCCATAGTCTGACACGATTTAAGACAGCTATGTTCCTAAATCTTCTCCCTGGAGCTGCTATTTGCATTTCAAGGGAAATGCCCATTGCCTTGAAAAGGGTCGTGGCTTGGCATTTGCGTCTTTTTCATCCCAACAGGCTCCACCCCTGACCCAACAAGTGCCATTGTCATCAGATGTCACTGTTACTTCACTAGGCTCCACCCCTTGATCTGCTGAGAACCACCCCCTCCATGTGCATATGGTCTGAAAGGGCTTCTAGTGTGGAGGGCTGTTCTTCCAGGCACACAAGAATCCCAGCACAATCACTAGCCGCATCTCCCCCTGCCAAAAAAAAATCTGGAATGAAGAGGTAGGGCAGGGATGAGGAACCTCAGACGTGGGTGGGCCAAACATGGCCATCCAGAACTATCTACCTGGCCCTTGGGATCATCCCCAAGCCACAGCCCTCAATAGTTCTGCTTTGAACCCTCCCATAGTCTTCCCTGGCTTGAAATATATCCTTGAACTCTCATCATGCCTCTTGTCTGGATGGAGGATGGAGAGGGGTACATGTTCAGTGTGTGTAGAGATTAGCCTACCATGCAAATGTAGCAATCACTTTCATTGCTCCACCAACTTTTGCCTCTGGCTCCATCCACCATGGCCATGTGCCCCCCCCCCAGAAAGTTGTAACGAAAAAGAATGTGGCCCTTGAGCTAAAAAAAAAATTTCTGCATCTCCCGAGGTACAGCTTTGCTGCTAGCTTGAGTTTGTTTCCTTTTCGATACTTAAGCGCTGACAACAAGAGCTTGTTCCTGCTGCACCAGCAATGACCTTGATGAGTTTATCGAAAGCCTTTTTTCCCCTGTGCTAAGCCTGCCAAGATGAGTGCAATTGGCTGGCATTTAGAGACCGTCGTCAAGGGGGTATTGGGCTGCCCTACACAGCCTCTGCCCTCACCCAGCATCTGACGTGCGTTACTGCCAAGCAAATGAAAAAGTCAGACAGGTGCTTTTTCAGTCAACATTGTCTCCAAGTTTCAGCTCGCAGACCATGCCAGCAACCTCTCTTTGCAAAGCGCCCCTGAAATGTAATGCTGAAGGTTGGTGATATGCAGAGCCACCAGGACACTTCCTGTCTATGGATTAACTACCGTATATATATATGCATTCAAGCTGAAATTAACATGATGCATGTAAAAAAGGAAAGCTTTTAAGTGGAAGTTAAAAAAAAATCCTAGGGTGATTCCAGACAACCTGTTTATTGAGAATTCATCCTTATTTGTTTGTAGGGAAGTTAGACAATGTTGGCTATTTAGTGAGTGTTCATTCTGATTTGTTTGCAGGGATGTAAGATGAAGTTGTGCTTCAAAGGAAGTCCTGTCCCCCACTTTGCTGTGCCTTCCCCCGTTAACTTTTCTTATGGCAAAAAGTCTGTTCTATTGCACAAGATGCCTAAGAGCAGCTCCAAAGCATCTCTAATTGCACAACCTGAATTTGCCAGTATGAGATTGAATCCCACTAAAAAACAACAACCACCCAATAGTTCAAAAGTCCTCCCCCACAGTATTGGCCTTGGGGACATTTTTTGGGGGGGGGCATATGCTTTCATTTTTGATGTTTTTAGGGTTGCTTTATGGGAAACAATTCATAAATGAAATGAAGAATGAAGCAAACCCTGGGTCTCTCCCTTTCTGAATTTTGGAGGTTAAATCCTCATCTGTTTAGGGGTGGGGTGGGGGTGTCAGTTCATTTGTGACTTGCGAAGGCAAAGCTGCAAATACCATTTCAGTAAATGGGGGGGGGGGTTTCTATGTGTTTGCTGTGCTACATTCCTACGGGCAGCGTACTGGCAAAGCTGAGATGCGCTTCAGTGGCAGAGCCTACTTTGCATGCAGAAGGATCCAGGTTCAATCTGCAGTGGCATCTCCCAGGTAGAGCTGGGAAAGACCCCTGCCTGAAACCCTGGAGAGCTGCTGCTGCCAGTCAGTGTAGACAATACTGAAGCAATACCATTAGCCCAAATCAGCTTAAGGCAGCTTCCTGTTTTCCTGTGTCTTAAGAGAAGGGCCATGGCCGTCTGCTGGAGCAACCCCCCTTACATACAAAAGGTCCCAGGTCCAATCTCAATCTAAGGGCACCTCCAACAGCACATGACCTGCCCAAATCTAGCCTTCTTCATGATATGCTATCTTACTCTGACCACCTATCCACAACACACATTTAAAGGGCATGGTTATTCCCCAGAGTCCTAGAAACTGTAGTTTATCTCTCACATAGCTGCAATTCCTAGTACCCATAACAAACTATAGTTCCCAGGATTCCTTGGGGGGAGAGGCATGTGGTTTAGATATGGCTGTAAGCTATATATGGGCATAGCTGGGGGGGGGGGACATAGGGCAGCTGCCGTCCCTAAAGCAAATAAATAAAAAATGCTTAACTGAGGTCCTGTCCCCCTACAACATGAAGCCTGCCCCCCCTCCATGAATCCTGGCTATGGCCATGGACCTATATGAAGCAATTCCCTCATCCCACCCTGGAAGCATTAACTTCTGTGATCCCCCAGCTACTGTCTGAAGGAAGCCAAACACAGGCTCGCTACCTCAGAAGTATGGGCCACCAATGGAAATGACTTCCAGAGCTAGAACACAGCAGTCCTGACCCCCATAGAGTCAGGTTCATTCACTTCATTTCATTCAATGACTCCCTGTAATATTCTCTCTCTCCCCCCCCCCTCCAGAATTCAAAAGCCACAAGTATAACTACGGTACGTGTTTGATGATGGCTCCTGGAACAGTGAAATTCCCAGGTGTGCAACTGTTCCCTTCAGTAGCTGGGTCTTAAAACTGATGCTCTGCTTATATTTGGGGAGAAAGCCAGAAAAAGTTAGCTCTTCCTCCAGTGGCTGCCTGGCTCTGCCTCCCATTTACCGGTAGTTGCCCTACCCATCACCCCACCAGCTCCTGTATTCATTCGCTACCACCGCCGAGAGCAACACACCCCTGTGTTTGTCACACAACCACCTTTGCCTGAAGGGAAGTGTGTGGGTTTTAAAAAATGTGCTTGGGAAGCAGAAACCCTAGTTGAGAGCACAAGTAGGGGAAAGGGTGACCCTGGGTGCATACATAGATCTTAGGATTGGATCGATAGAAAGGCACCAAAACTGGGCACCTAATCAGTGCTCCCATAAGCCACTTTTTTTTTTTTTTTTGCAGAACTAGCAGTTACGGGGGAAGGGCTCATAAATTGCAAGAACCTCAAGTTGCAGTCTGTTTACTGCGCTCCGTAGAACTCAATGGCAACAGCTGGGAACTGAGCAGATCCTCATCTGCACAGCCACACCCATTCCTTTGGATAGCATTTCCCTTTGTTTCCAGGATGAGGGCAGCAAGTGCGGTGCTTCTTACATAGCCAGAACAGTGTCACCCAGGCAGAAGAGAAAAGTAGCACTGAGCATGGGAGATTCCCAGGTTTGCAAATGTACAAAATTAAAAATGTTTATTTGGGGGGGGGGGGTCCTTAAAAAATACACCCCTCTCAAATAATAGCCCAATGGAGAACTGAACTAGGGAGCATGAGATGTTGACTGGTGTGTGTGCGTGCGTGCGCGTGAAGCACTTCACACTTCAAAATTTGGTTGCAGATCCCACTGTACTACTGTATTAACATCAAGGGCACTGAAGTTTGAATACACGCTCCTGCAAAATGTACCGTATTTACTCGAATCTAATGCTCACCTTTTTTTGGCCGAATTACATTGTGAAAATTAAGGTGCACGTTAGACCTGAGTAAATACAGTATTTTACAGCCTGTGCCTGAAATCTGTCTCCACCCTTCAAAAAGCCAGATTGCAGGAGTGATAGTAATCTAAAACTAGGTGACCTGGAAACACAATCCCAGCATATTAGGTTTCCCCAGCAAGTCAGTGCACCTTCAATTTCTGGGGAAATCTATTGCCTCAGCTGTACTTATTTGTATAGGAGATGCGACAGATGGAACTCAAACCAGTTCTAATGATGTCATGCCATAAATTTAGGCCTCTGCTGCAGGTGTGAGTTGAATTGGGAAGTACTTTGAGATTCAACATGGGTTTGAAATGTTTTAGCATATACCATAAGGTCCTTTATTGGGGCCAGTTCAGGGGCCAAGACTGATCATCATCATCATAAAATTGGTACCATGGCTAGTAGTCACTGATAGTCTCATTCTCCATGAAATCAACTTAAATTAAGGAGCAAAAAGCTATGAACAGTTACATATATTAACTTTATTAACAGTATGGTCTTTCAAGAAAGTGTCAGGAGAACTGTACAGCATGTAAAATCCATTACATTTGCAACTTTGCTACAACACCTCGCCCCTCCTTATACACACACGCACACATATACAAACACACAAACGCAACCTCTCCACAAAATCTTTGAAAATGGGTCTGATGCAGCTGTGGTCTGAGCCCTGAACGTTTTGACACCCACCATCTTTTTACGAGCTCCTACTTCTGCTTTGTAAAAATAATTTTTTTTAAAAAAAATCCTTCTACTCTCACTGGGTCTAAAGCTACCCCTTCCTTGGAAATACAAAAAAAGAGACCTGCGGTTTAAAATACTGTACAGAAACAAGCATCCCCAAGTTGGTGTAACTCTGGACCAGCTGGAAAGATGCAAGGCAGTTCCAGGAGCACTCCACAGAGTTTTGTCAACAATCACACAACTGAATAGCATTTCTTCCTTCCCCCTTTCCCACTGCCCCAAGGCACCCGTGTTTACATATTAAATAAAACATCAAACAAAAAAAGCTACATGTAAACTTTGCTGGTTGCCATCTGTTTAAAGTAATATTTATTTTTATTTATAAAAAAGTTCAAGTAAAGACGACACACCAGGCCCTTTCCTGATGTGGCACCACCACAACATAATAAATCATCCAGTGAGGTTTTAATTGTTAAGAGTGCTGGACCAAGGTCTGGGAGTTCCTGGTTCAAATCCTCACTCAATCACAAAGGCCACTGAAGCTCCAGATTGCTAGGACAATGAAAGGATAGGCATGGCATGCCCTGAGCTCCTTGAAGGAACTGTGGGGTATAAATGCAATTTATAACAAATAATAATATAAGCAGACTTGACCTAATTGGTTGCAGGTCCCTGCTGTGGGTTTCAGAATTTAGAACCCTTGCAGTGCTTGCCTGTCCCACCAGGTTGGTACTGGAGCCTAGGATGAATGATAAATGCAAGCCCACACCAGCTCCTTTGGATGCAAAAGCACTCTTTTCTAAAGCAAAGATGGGGAACTGCTTGGACTGTCCAAATGCTGTTGGGCAAACAGAACTCCCAGTGGTCTCAACATCACCAGGAAGGCCAGAGTGGTCCCCCATCGCTGCTCAACACACGGCTCCTCCCTGAGGCTCCAGGGGGCCATGTCAGGCCCAGCAAACCTCTCAACTGAGTCCCAGAGCACCCGCCTTCTCAATTCCTCTCCCTGCACTACCACTGTGACTGCCTGCCTCAGTGCTGGCACTGGTGCTCCAGTGACCACCACCACCTTTTATTCTGAAATTTGCTCACTTACAGTGCTGCAAAAACCTGGCATAACGCCGTAAGCTGCAGGCACACAGAAGGTGCAACACCCAGCAGTGAACCGTGTAACATTTGAACAGGGCATATTCACCTGGGCATTGGATGGGCGTCTTTCCACCCACACGGGTCTTAGACAGGCAAGAACTAGCTCTTCCTCTTCTTCCCCAGGTGGCTGTTGTGAATGAAGCACATTCTGCACACGATCAAGGGAGGCACAGCCTCCTTGCTTATTGTGGAACATGCTATTCCTAAAAGGCAGAGGTCTGGGTTCCCCTGGTAAGCACTAAAGTATCAGGAGGATAGGAAGTGGCTGTCAGTGCCATTCCCTGCTGCACACATCTGTCAGTGTTGCAGTTTAACATTTTCAAATTATATATACCCATCAGCACACCTTCATTTTAGACTAAGCAGTTCCCTTGTTTTCATAATACTTCTCTTGCCACATCCACCCCCCCCCCAAAAAAAGAAAATTGTCGCAGCTAGCAAGTGACTTTTCTTCTTCCCCTTCTTGCATAAAATGGCAAGGTCCGTTGGTCGGATGCAAAAATGTGGGCTTCAGTCTCCACCAGCTGCAACAATGAGGGGTGCAGGGCCGATGGTTGTTTTTTTTTTTTTTTTCTTCATAACCACTGCCAAGAGTCCAGTGTCCCAACTGCAAGTCCACAAATGCAGGCACGGTGGATTGGATGTGTGTGTGTTGCTCTCATTGAAAGCCCAAGCTCCTTTTCCAGACCTGTTTCTCATAGCACCACAACAGAAAGTGAAGGAACAAATCAAAGCATAAAAGTGTGCCTAGAAATAACAGGAAGGGCCACTACCTTCTCTAGGATACAAAAACTTGTTACTTCCAGAGGAGCATCTTGTTTCTTTTTTTAAAAAAAGAAGAGGGGCCTGGGTAGCCTTGAGCTCAATTTTCCAATCCTTACATTGCCCCAGCAACAAAAGCAAGAGGACCAGAGGAGAGGCAGGCAGTCATGTTTCTTTCTGAAGCTCTCTGTTGCTGCCCTCAGTGCTTCAAGTCACCCCCACCCCCTTTTAAGCAGTGGTAGGTCTCAAGTTCTCTCCTCCCTGCTTTCAGCAATGGTAGATCTCGTTGTCAGAGACTGGCACCGTCCGTCGGGAACCTGAGCCCTTCGCCTCGGTCTCCCATATATTGTCATAACTGAAGTCGCTCTGGAAACTCTGGAGCTCGGCATAATCATGGTAGGCAGAGTCGAGGCGCTCTCGTCCACTGTCGGGCAGGTCGTACGTTTTGAGGCTTTCGTCTATAGAGGCAGTGGATAGATTGCGGGACAGGAATCAGACATAATATCTAGACATAAACATGGGGAGCTGCCTATTAAGGAGTACCTGCATGCAAATGCACCTATTTGAGGCCCAAGCTGGGCATCGGAAACCTTGTCCTCTGGCCTGCCATTAGCAAATGTTTGACTGACAGATACAGATCCCACAGTTGTGGAATTCCCTCCCGAGAGATGCACCAAGCTGCCTCCTCCTTTTGGTTTTAGACATGCTCTGGAAACCTTTCTACTCTGGGAATCTTTTTTTTAGGACTGACTGGTGTGTGGCCTTTTTCTAAAACCAAACCAACCTACGTCGCTTTGTTTATTTGCAAAGATTTCTATGCCACCATCACCATGAGAAAATTATCATGGCAAGATCCACAGTAAGATTACATTCATAAAACAAAATATAGTAAGTAAGTAAGTAAGTAAGTAAGTAAGTAAGTAGATCAGCTTAATACATTAAACATAGCAGAGATCACCCTTTAGGTAAAACCTGTGTGTAAATAGGTGAGTTTTAAGCAAGGGCCTAAATGCCACTCTGGACTCAGACCACACTTCCGCTTGTCCCTTGACTAAAAAGCACAGGTTGTTTGAGTGATTTCCCACTTATTCCGTGTTTTCTTGGCACAGGTCCAAGCAGTTTTGCCTTTGCCCCACTGCTTTCTCCCATAAAACCCACTGTTTAGCATTAAAGCGGAACAACTAGCACACTTTGCAAAACCTAATTGTGGTTTGTTCTGATTCAGCGCTAAAGCGCAGGTTTTCCTGGGGGAAAGCAGCAGGCAAATGGAAGTGTGGATGAGCCTTGTGTCTGGTCATTGGAACTCTCCCCATGGCACTCAACCTCGAGCCACACCCCCTTGCCACAAGTCGCACCTCTTCCTGGCCTTGCTTCACACCCTGTGCGCTTTTGCCTGGCCTGAATGTTACCTTGAGCTCCAAATATTGCCTCTTATGCGTAGAAACCATTCTATGGTCCGTTTGTTGCTCTGCTCCCTCTGCCCCACCCACCACTGGCATGTGGCTCTCACATGGTTGCTCAGGTGGGAATGCACTCCTCGGGAGGAAAAAAAAAAGTTCCCCACCCCAATTTATTCTTCTTTTTAAGAGTACTTGCAGCTGGGATTGTATTGTGAGACAGCCCAAGAAACCCAGGCCTCTGAGGGACTCACCTGAATGCAGCAAGGAAGTTGTCAGAAATTCATCCTGTGATAAGGTGCTCTAAATGGTGGAGGGAGAAGAGAGGAGAAATGAAGTCGGTGCTAGCAATGTCACTTAAATAATGCAGATGGAGTCCAGAGAGAAAAGAAATCTTAATAACCTCTAACCCAGGAGTTAGCAAAACCCAAACACACTAAAGCAGGTGTGTGGGAATCTCTGGCCCTCCAGGTGTTGCTGAACTACAACTCCCATCAGCCCCAGCAAGCATAGTCAAAAACCAAGGATGATGGGAGTTGTGGTTCAGCAACATCTGGAAGACCACAGGTTCCCCACACCTGCACTAAGGAGTACTCCCCTTTCTATTGTACTCACTGAGGTCAAACAATCGGTGTCTGGAGGAGGCATCACTGAGAAATTAAAAATGGACCCAGGCATGTTGCATCTCTTTTGAGGCGTTTGCTCTTGCCAGTGGTTGTCAGGCAGAGGTTGGGAGTTCTTCTTCTGCACCAGAGGATTATGGGAGACAGGGACAGACACAGGTATGGCTGGGTAGCCATTCTGCTGCTCCAAGGAGCTCTTTCCATGGTGTTTCATGAACTTCAAAGGAAAAGGAAACACGGCTATATTTAGCTGGTTACTCCAAGTGAAAGACCAAGGAAATTCTGTCTGACTCTACCTCTCATGAAGCTTTGTTTAAGGAACTGGTGGGAAACCTGTGGCCCTCCAGATGCAGTTGGAATTCATCTCCCAACAGAACTTTGAGAAAAGTTACTGATGCAGAAAAGCGAGGGGATGCCTCTTCTACAGATAAATACTTATTTAAGCTCAAAGGGGCTTGTACTTATTTCAATTTATGTCACACTGGTGGCTTTCCCCTCACAGCACACAATCTGGGGATTCCTTTGTTAAACTTTGGGGCTCTTTTTCAAGGGATCTACTGTCAACTTAACGTGCACAATACCTCTTCAAGGAAGTTTGGGTCTCCTGCTCTGTGCGAAGAAGGGGAATTTGGTGTATAAGGGTCAGCATACATAGGGGAGGATGGCAGAGGCACATTCTCCAGGTTAGTGGGAGCTGTGCAAGTTCCTCTTCGCAAGTTCCACGGCAGCAGCTACAGGAAGAGAAAAGAAGGTTAATGAATGTGATGCCTCACTGCTTGAGCAGAAATTGGTTGCAGGGAAAGGTTAGTGTATCTGCAACATCATATGCAATGCAGTGCATTCAGGGAATTACGATGTAAGCATTGGAGCACGGGAAGAAGCTGTATAAAATTACTACTGGTACTAGAAGGGGAGAACCTCAGGCCTGAGAGTTGAATTAGACTTATGAGTCACTTGTCACCTGAAAGTCTCCAAGTGACTTACAATGCATTTAAAACAAATATAAATGCATCATGCTATAACAACAGAACAAAACAACCCTCGTAACAGACAAAGGAAGTGTTGGAAGCACACCACTAACAAAACAACACCATCATAGTTTATCAAAGGCCTGGGGCAAAAAGTTACGTCTTTCCCTGGCACTGAGAAGATGTCAATGAAGGCATCAGGTGGACCTCACTGGGGACGGCATTCCACAGACAGCCACAACTGTAAAGCCCTCTCCCTTATCACACCTCTGAGCCTCCCTTGAACTACACTTAGTTCCTTTTTAAAAATGAACTTCCCAACCTCTGATTTATACTAGCAGCAGTTCCCCAGGTTTTCAGGCAGACATCTTTCCGAGCCCTGCCTGGACGTTGGCACATGTCCTGCCTCTGAGTTGCAATTCCTTGCTACCAACACAAGAGCCTGCTGGATCAGGCCAATGGCCCATCTTGTCCACCCAGATGCCTGTGGGGAAGCCTCAAGCAGGACCCAAGCACAAGGGGACTCTCCCCTGTTGTGGTTTCCAGCAACTGGCATTCAGAAGCATTGCCGCCTCTGACTGTGGAGGAAGAGCATAGCCATCATGGAGGCAGTTCGAACATCGGTCCCATCTCCTGGTTGCTTACATTGTTCACATCCAGATGCAATGGGGGAAGAGCAGGATGGTGGTGTTGCTGCACCACGGCGGAGTACGGCTCATTGTACACTGGAGAAAGGACTTCTCCACTGGGATGCTCTGGGATGAGCTGGAAATGGTTCCTTTCCCCATCCTGGCTGTGGGGTTGTGGCTGCTGGGCCAGTGGCCCACATTTCCCTTTGGATTTTCGAGAGCTTCCTTTCCTTTTCAGCTCAGCTTTTGGCATCCCTGTGCTTGTCGCGACTGGCTTTCCTGGACACTGAGAAGAAAAGGAGAAATAATGTGATTTGGTTATATGAGAACCAAGCTCCATGTATGTATTCTCCTCTAACATGATGGTGGTGGATTACGTTCTTCCATCCTGTCCCCTAGTTATATCTCCTTGCTGTAATTTCCTCTTCGGTCCCGGCTCTCACTGTGTCATTTTAGTTTAGTTTTATTAAACATTTATTCATTAAATTTATGCTTGCCTGCTTTTTTATTTTAAAAGATTTACACACCGCTTAATTGTAAAACCCTCCAAGTGGTTTACAAAAATAATAAAACAATGAAATGTTCAGTAAAATAGTTAAAAGCAACCAACATTTTAAAAAAGTTATTAAAATCAGCAACAAGCTAAAAGCCTGATTAAAATCCATTTCAACATTCTGCATGTCTGGAGAGGCTTGCCTAAACAAAAATCTTGTTAGCAGGCTCCAAAAAGGGTACAACAAACTCTCCCAAGCAAAAACCAGAACAAAAGAGAAAGCCATGCAAATTTGTTTAATTTACTGAATTCTCAGAATTTAATGTTTCTTGATGCAGAATTAGGATTACTATGTTAGAGATCCCACCCCCTGTCACAGAGTATATACAAGCCCTGGTGGTCAGGATTCAACCAGGATCCTGAACATCAAGGATCCTGCTCATAAAGGAGGTGGCATGAAAACCACTTCATGTTGCAGCTTATCTGGGCATCTAATTTCCAAAAAATTTACCTACCCGGACTGGTTGAGCCTGGGAGTCATCAGCTAGTCGGCATTCTGGCATCACACCAAAAGACTGCCTCTCAGAAAGGGAGCCTGCACTGTTCTGGGAGTGATGTGTGGATGTTGCCCCCTTCCCTCCTGATGCCCAGGAGTTTGTTCGGCCATCAGACGTGAGTGAGCCTCTCCCGCTTCCTGAGAACTGAATCAGCAAACAAGGAAGAGAAGGATAGGGTTCTTGGTTATTAAATATTGCATAGTTACAGCTGACTTTCTTCAGGCCAATGTGATACAGAAAGACAGAGTGCTGGCTACTGGCAACAAAGACCCAGGTTCAAATCTTACCCAGTTATGGATTTATCTGGCACAATCTACCTCTCAGGGCTGTTGTTAAGGGAAAGTGCAATTAACGGACTGAAAAGTGCAACAGGAATGGTACACAATAAACGTGAAAGACATTTCACACAATTAATAATGTAAGAAGAGCCCTGTTGGATCAGGTCAGTGGTCCATCTAGCATCCTGTTCTCGCATTGGCCACCCAGATCCTCATTCTGTCACACACTGGCCTGATGAAGAAATAAAACCCACACCGATCTGGGACCACTTTTGCTCTCAGACTCCCACGGAATGGTATGACACTTGTAGGATGCAAAAGTGACACAGCCACTGGAACACTACATCATCTCTGCTCCCACTTTGACGGGTATGTAGCTGGTGCACAATAAATGGATGGGGAAACAGTCAGTTCCTGAGTATTCTGCATAGGTTGTTTTGTTTTAAGCAAGCGGGGAGTCTGTGGAACCTTACCTGAGCCAGGTGGTGTGGCTTTGGTCCTGAGAAGCTCTCCGATCCAGAAAGGGAGGAATCAGCATTACGGAACTGAGCTGTCTTAAGGCAGTACAGCCATTCTTGGTAATCGTCATAGCTGGGGCAAATCACCCGAATGGAGTTAATTAAACGGCCTGAAAATAAAATAAATTACATTGCCTTGACCATGGTTCACTTGGGATGTCACACCGGACCATGGTTTGCAAGCTCCTTTCAAAAACCATGGTTGGGAAGATCTGCTTTATTTACCCACTTAACCCAGTCCTGTCTGACTGGCGGTGGCTCTCCAGTACCTCTCAATCTCCAGGACCTTCCCTGTCACCAGCTCTTTGATCCTTTTAACAGGAGATGCCGCTGGGGATTAAACCTGGGGCCTTCTACATGCAAAGTATGTGCATTACTACTGGGCGAGATCAGTGGCTCCTTGATGATTTCTCACTCTGGATTGCTACTTCTTTAGAACAAACCATAGTTAAAGCTTCCTTAACCACAGTCTGAATAGAGCCTATGATTTCTCCATTCTCTTTCGAATGCTGCTTTCCCCCCTAATCCTGCCTTGTAGAGAAGTGTCCCTTCAACGACTTGGTCTAATTACCTAAGGCACCACAATTTCTACCACCTCCTCTGCCTGAAATTAAACAATCCCCTTCTCACTTCTATGCTTGTGATTTGTGGCATACCTTCTATTAGGAAAGATGTTTTCTCGTTTTCTTCAAATTGCACCTGGATTGCATTCAGAGGCAGTTCTCCCTGTTGGCAGAGGGGGTTAGGGTGGGGATTAGTAAATTTGAAAGAAAAAAATTAACACACACCTTCCAAGCCTGAGTTTCCTCCTGTTGAAAATATTTTAAAATAAATAAGCAAATGCTGTTGAACTAAACTGGAAAACACGTTACTCGCCTATGGAAAATTAAAAATCGATTGAGGAGATTCACTATGGGTGCCTCCAGACTGTCAGTATATTGCAGGAGAGATCTGCACACACACCAGAACTTTAGGATCAAGCAATTAAAGTGTATTAAAGCACCCTGTGTGCATGGTTTTTTGTTTAAGTGGGTTTAATTGCGCTAGGATAACAGACTGTGGTTTGGAAAGTGACAGGGAAATACATGGAACACTGTAAGATGAGTGAATGACTTCTCCATGCAGTGTATAGCTGAACTGTGGAACTCTCTCCCTCAGGAAGCACGAATGACTGCCAACCTAGATGGCTTTAAAAGAGGATTGGACAAATGTGTGGGAGGACAAAGCTATCCATAGCTACTAGCCATGACGACTATGCTCTGCCCTCCACTGAATGCCAGTCGCTAGGAATCACAGGTAGGCAGAAAATTGTTGACCTCATGTCCAGCTTGTAGGCTTCCCATGCGATTCTGGTTGGCCACTGTGAGAACAGGATGCTGGATAAGATGGCCTGATCCAGCAGGCTCATCTTATGTTCTTACCAGTGAGGTGTGTAAGCACCCTGCAAAGGAATCAAGGGGCTTTGCCAAGGTCCTTTTTTATTGAGCACAAATCATGATGAATGCACATGTTGGTTATCCTGGTGATTATACGCGATCCTTGCTTCCAGCGCTACATGTGCCTACTGAAGTTTTGGGGTGGACACACTGCATGCCCCATAGCTTCCTGCTGGCATCCTGTAATTTTTTATACCACAAACATTCTGGTTTGTTTTTTTGTCCTACTTTTGTTGTGCTATAGCGCAAGAGCAATAATGCACTCACATTGGGGAAGCATCACAGATAATCTAATAAAGTGGAATGATGCGTTGGCAGTCCTGTATAAATCTACCACTAATGCGCTATTGCCGACAAAGCTATGGTTTTCCCAGTAGTAATGTACAGAAGTGAGAGCTGGACCATAAAGAAGGCTGATCGCCGAAGAATTGATGTTTTTGAATTATGGTTCTGGAGGAGACTCTTGAGAGTCCCATGGACTGCAAGAAGATCAAACCTATCCATTCTCAAAGAAATCAGCCCTGAGTGCTCACTAGAAGGACAGATCCTGAAGTTGAGGCTCCAGTACTTTGGCCACCTCATGAGAAGAGAAGACTCCCTAGAAAAGACCCTGATGTTGAGAAAGATGGAGGGCACAAGGAGAAGGGGACGACAGAGGATGAGATGGTTGGACAGTGTTCTCGAAGCTACTAACATGAGTTTGGCCAAACTGCGAAAGACAGTGAAGGATAGGCGTGCCTGGCGTGCTCTGGTCCATGGGGTCACGAAGAGTCGGACACGACTGAACGACTGAACAACAACAAAATGCGCTATTATTGCATCAATGATATGGAATACACCTGCAAAAAAAAACCCTCACCAGTCTGAAGGGGCCCAGGACGATTTTTTGTTTTCATACAACTGCCCCGTAAACAGATCAGAACAAATGCTCAATAGAAATCAAATAGTTTAAACCCCCATGTAAGCTTTGAGCAAACAAATTGAGATAGGCCACCCAGAAGCATCATGATAGCGCCTCCAGTCACTATTTTATGGGAGAAATTCTAGTACATACTGGTTTGGGTATTTTATGAGTTTCCCTAGCACAACAAATCTACCTTAAAAAAACACCCCAGACATTTTGCAGTTAGGGAAGTTATCTGCCCATGTTATCTATATAATAATAAACATTGGCAATTAAAAAAAATCTAAATGCTTCTACTCCAAAGCATAGCCTTAAAAAGCTGGGTCTCTGTCTTGATTCTATGTTGTCAAAGAGGAAGCAACCACATACAAGAGGTGCCTATCAGGATGCTCGAGGGAGCTCTAACGTTTGCAGATCTATTTGTATTTTTAAACGAAGAGAATCCCCAAAACAGCTGAAAGAGAATTGAGCATGCTCAGTAGCAAAAGAATGTTTGTGGGCAAGGGGGAAAGGAATGGGGTATGTGCTCAGCTCTTGTTTGTGGGTTTCCCACAGGCATCTGGTTGGCCACCATGAGAACAGGATACTCACTGGGCTGATCCAACGGCCTGGATCTTCTTACTTGAAAATATGTGGACACTTAGACAATACGTAATGCAGCCTCAGAGGGATTAGGGAAGGAGGGGGCTTTAATGCTTAGCTGTTTCCTTTGACAAACACAAACATAATTAGGCAAATCAAGGTCACTAGTTTGCATAATTTATGCAGGTTACAGAATCCAACTGTTGGTGCATGGACTAGACAGAGCCCTCCAGTGGGGTGGGGAGGCTTTCTGATTTACTTTCTTTCTTAGTATCCAATAAAGGTCATGCCTGACTGGCACACTTAACAGAAGCACCCCACACTGCAACAATTTGTTGCAGGTCTCACTAGTGTGTTTACCGGGGGGGGGGGGGGGAACCAGTTGCAACAGATAGACTCTCTGCACTTTGTTCTCTGAGACTCCCGAGTCATTGTCCCAGCCTTAGTTGGTCCCCAAACATTGTTTACTCTCCAATACAGTTTGCTCAGGATAACGGCAGCAGAGGACTCAAGTTTGACTTTCCAAGTGACCTCAGTTAAGACGAGGATCTTGGAAAGACCAAAGTTCTGCATGAAGATTGAACAAAACAAAGTGTGTGTCTGCGCAAGAGGCAGAAGCCAGGAGGAAGACAGAGGTGAAAGGCAAATTCAGAGAAAAATACGTGAGAAGGATTTCTGGAGGTGTCTCAGTTACTAAAACAGCCATTCCAGAACTGAGAAGGGATACAAGAATAGAGGCGGGGGTCTTTCCTAACCCTACCTGGAGATGCTGGGGATTGGACATGAGACATTTTGCATGCACAGGTGCTCTACCACTGTATTACAGCCCTTCCTGAAATTACATTGTGTGGATTGTTGAGGGAAAAACTCTGCAAGCATGAGCAGCACCGAGACCACAATAAGCTGTCTTATGGAAGCGCCCAGTGTATTGGGGAGAGCCAGAGGGTACCCATCTGTCCACATGGCACCTCCTGCCCTCCCAAAACTGCACCCAGCTATCTGGTGCCACCCCTGACGTCAAAGGAATCCTTGCCTCCCCTGGGAAAACAAACCATTCCCTGCTGAGGTGTGTCACTTCAATTAAGCCAGTCCAAAGCACCATTAAAAGGATTGTTTCCCTGTGGAGCTTGCTCTGACAGGAAAATCCAGGAAGCCCCGGCGATTCCTCACTGCCCCACAAGAGGCTTTGGCTGGCACAGGTTTTGCTGAGCAAGAGGCGTTCTCTGCCATGGCATGCAAAGGCAAGAGCCTCCCTCCAACCTCGATGACAGCCCTAGCTCCCAGGGCAGATGTGGCGCAAGCCTGGCAAGCCTCATTCATAAGATGCCTGACGTGACTGCTCAAGAGGGCAAGGCCGAAGCACAGTGTCAGATCTGGAAGCAGAGGCCTGCAAAGACATGGACACATTTGCAAAGTGCTAAGGCTCTCCCTAGATTCTTATGAGGGCGCTGTTTGCACTTGGGTTCTGCCTATGGGAAGTGTTAAGTACTTGGTGTCTAGTCACACTGGGTGGACTGCATTCATTGCCGCACACACCATCGCTTGCACCAAACCCAAAGTGACCTAATTTAGTTTTGTTTTCTTTCTTCTGTTCAATTGGCAACGCACAAAGCCGGTCCGGATTCCAGCACTGTTGAGCAGGAATGAGGAATTCATGTGCAGAAGGGCGATGCCAAGCCCAGGCATGCCCCTGGAAAGCCAAGTTCCTGCAGTGGCATCACAGGTGGATGATGCACTGGGCGACACAGGGCTGAATGTTTGCACAGCTGCACCTCTGCATCGAGCTCTGCTATAAAGCCAGATCCTACAGTACAGAGGGCCGACATGACTGCCTGTGGAAGTTGACCTATTAGGACAAATAAGGCCTTCCATCTGCCTTCTGCCAATCCCCGCCTACCAGCTAGCTTACTTACAACCAATTGGGGTGGCTCAGCCTGTCATTGGCTCTGGCTCCACCTACTGCTGGTCTCTCTTCTTTCCGCCCCATAGGCACCAGCTACCACTGGATGACTACTGTCATTACAGTGAGCTTGCTCGTGTTTTGGGGATGTCGCATCATGGACTCTGGATGCACCCAGGTGTCTCCCACATCCAAATCCATATAGTTTAAAGGTGAAGCAAAGCTGCTCAGCCACAGATAAAAATTCCCACGGTGAAATTTTAGCATGTTGTGGGTTTTTCCTAATGCCAGGGACTGGACCTGGAACCTTTGGCATGCAGAGCAGAAGCTCCAGTCCTTTCCCTTCATACTGTCCTGCCTCATGCCCAATCCACGCACACAGAGGCTCTTACGTGCAAGTAAGCAAGATGTTAATCAAGCAAGCAATGGTACAGGACAGGCAGCGGACACAGAGTTCAGCAGACACAATTCAGGAATCAGGCAAGATGTTCAGAACCAGACAGAAGCAACAAAGGTGTCCCAACAGTTTCCACCCACCAACCTGCCAACCTTTCAAAGAGGAGGTGTAACCACATCCCTCCCCAGCATCCATGGAGATGCTCTGTGGGAGGTCAGGGGGGAGGAGTCAGCATCCCTGCTCCCCCATTCAAAGTGTCTGAAGTCTTGCTACACCAGGAACAGCCCCCTCTTCAGACCCTTGTTCTGACCAATCATGTCCTGCTCTGTTTCTTCCTCCGCCTTGGGCCTGCCAACCCAAACCCAAACCTGACAGCAGTGCAAGGCTCATGGCAACTACTATGCGGATTTGGTCCTCCATGATCAGCAGGGAAACAAAGACCACTGTTTGAAACCCTGGACAGCTGCTGCCAGTTTAGACAATACATACTGAGGCAGATGAACCAAGGCAGCTTCCTATATTCTTACGTTCCCAAGAGGGGAAATGCAGACTGCTAGCTTCAAAGGAGGTTTCTATCACCACTGTCAGAGGCAGCATACCTCTCAGTAGCAATCCTGGGAATCACAAATGGGGAGATTTGTGTTCGGTTGTTATCCTGGCTCTAGTTGGCCACTGTGAGAACGGGATGGGGAGAACTTTGGCACACTTGGTTTGGAGAAACATGTTACGCTTTCACTTCTGTTTTGGTGTCACGGCTGTTTTTCCTGTTCCTCTTATCATGATGCCAAGGTCTCCATCTAAAGCAGCAAATATGTGCACAAAGGTCTGAGCAGCTTCTTCAGAGCAGACACTGACACGGTATGCCATCCAGCCTGACCCACCATGGCTGCTCTACGGTGTGCATGAAACATACCACAACTGCTGGGTTGTGATGAATATGTAAGCCTAGCAGGACCCAGATTAACAGGCAATAATGGGCCTCTGGTCTGATCCAGCAGCCAGGCTCTTCTCATGTTCTTAATACTTAAATCATGTCTTTGTTGCTGCAGTCTTCAGCTTTGCCTTGAAGGCGGTCAAAGGTGGCTCTAGGGAATGGGAAGCCACCCAATTCAGCTGGCTGTCCGTGACAGTTGGACCATAGCACATTACACCCCACAAAACCACAGACATTTTTCCCCCTGTAACAACTGCCCAGCAAAGTGATCAGAGAATCCTAACCGCTGTAAGGATTTGCTATTTTAAAAGGTATCTCAAGATTGGTTCTGCCTCCTGTAACCAGAAGCAATGTGAAGACTTCATTGAATCCAAGGGCTCATCCTCTCAAGTGTACATTTTGAGCTCAGTTCTGCATGCCAAAGTATAAAATGTACAAGGAGTGGGCACATAGGGTGGCATCTACTCTACCTCAGAGTAGACCCACTGCCATTAATGGACATGACTAAGGGCTCATCCACACTTCTGCTTTTTCCTGCACCAAGCTTCTGCCGTGCCTTTTATGCACAGATCGAAGCGGATTTCTGTTTCCCCAGTAAAACCCGCTCTTCAGCACTGAGGAAAACCTGATTGACACTTCCTCCAATTCAGCACGTATCTGAAGAAGTGTGCATGCACACGAAAGCTCATACCAGGAACAAACTCAGTTGGTCTCTAAGGTGCTACTAGAAAGAATTTTCGATTTTGTCCAATTCAGCAGTAAAGAACAGGTTTTCCTGGGGGAAAGAGGTGGAAGTCTGGATGGGCCCTAATTTAGGCCCATTAATTTCAATGGTTCTACCCAGAGCTGGGCTTAGCTGCATTCAATCCATATAAAGGTCCTTTGCTGAAACAAAGGGAAAAGGACCCCTGGCAGGAATTTATTTTTTTTAAGGTACATGTTCCGGATTTATTTAGTTTCTAAACTGTAGTCACCTTCCCATTAAAATCAAAGCAATTTATAATAGAAACTTCTAAAAAAATTTTTTTTAAGAGAATATAAAATAATATGTTCATGGGTAAAATCGTAAAAATCAAAACAGAGGCAGAACAACCCAGTCACCCAGTAAGCTTTCTGGTCCTAGTACAATCTCTCTAAATAAGCCCTGGGTTACGCAGAGCCAATTCACTGCCAGGGCCCCACTGCTGATGCTTCCACTGGTGCCCCACCCTTTTAGTGTGTGTCCCCCCACCCACCCACAAATGGCATGGCACTCTGAGCACCAGGCAGTGAGATATAGCCACTCTTCCCAGAATGCCCCTCGCCTAGCATTGCTCTGAGGAAATTCCTGCTTCGAGCATTACTGCTGATCCATCCACCAGGGCACACAGACAGAGGAGAGGGCCCCTGAGAGGACTTTACCCAGATCTTCCTCAGCCCTGTAGCTGGTTCTTTATGGGTGAGTAAGGATTTGAACCCTGGCCTCTCAGGTTGTAGCCTGACACTCTAACTACCACTATACCACACTTGTTCCACATAGATGTAGGCATGCAGAGCAGCATTCAGCAATGCAAGCCTCCAACTGTGAGTATGAAGTGATACAGCCAGGCCAACACTGCCTCCATGAGAAGGAGGCCACAGATGGGCTTGGCCTTTGAGCCTTGAGTGAGGTCACTTCTCCAGCTTCAAAGGAACGCAAATGGAGCCACCGCCCTTCTGGTTCCGAGACAGCTTAACCACAAATATTCAGAAGCCATAGCCGGCTTTCCAAGCAAGTGGACGAAAATATATTCCACGCTGGCCAACTTTACCCTCAGTCTCCCACCCTTTTTTTAAAAGGAGGTGGCAGCAAAGTGTTTCCTTTGCCAACAGCACTTACAGCCAAGGACACAAACGCTGGCTGACTTGTCGAGCAGAGGCTGATGAAGCCAGCTCGCCAGACAGGAAGCACAGGCCAGGGCAGAAGAAGCAGAAGAGGTGGAGCGTAGTAGCAGCCCTCAGTCACCTCTGCCACAGACTCAAGTCGCTGATCTGTCTTATGGGTTCATTGGCAACGGCTCTGCCTGGATAGCCCTATAGGACAGCTGCATATTCTTGCATTGCATATTCCGCAGGGTCCATTCCAACTCTACTGTACGTCAGAAATAGAGAATGGTGTTCAACTATGTTTTACTCAGAGCAGTTTTAGAAACTGAGATATGAAAGCTAGGAGCTCAATGGCACCTTAAACCTAGGTTATGGGCGCAACAACGGAATGTCTAGGTGTGCTTTTTTATAACAAGAATACAAAGCTGAAAATGAATGAACTGCAGCTAAAATACAGGTATTATGTTCGTTTTTCACATGGTCTAGTCCTTCCCCTGCCCACTGCCCTAATATTCTTCAGAGGGTCTCTTCTCTAGTCTTCAGAGAGTAGCTGGAAGTGGGGAGGCAACATTAAATAAAGGGTGTACAGAGGTGTGTATGGAGTGGGGGGAAGCTCCTACCTTAAAGTAGAGGCCGTTGCGTTCTTCGGATACTATAACCAGGGTGGAAGGGTAGAGGATCAGTAGTCGGTCATGCTGCTCCTATTAAGAGACCAAGAAGATCAAGGTTCATATGGAGCTGAAATTGAAGATTCAACCTGCCTAACTACTTGATGAAGCCAGAAGTGCAGAAGGTACCAAAGAGATACAGAATTAGGAACATTGGAAGCTGCCTTATAACTGAGTCAGACAATTGATCCATTTAGCTCTATACTGTCAACACTGGCTGGCAGTGGCTCTCCAGGGAGTTTTTCCCAGTCATACGTGGAGAAGCAGGGGATTGAAACTGGGACGGGTCTTTATGAAAGCTGATGCTCTACCGCGGAGCCACAGCCTTTCCCTTACAACAAAGGAACACAGGAAGTTGCTTTACACAGAGTCAGACCCTAGCTCAGTATTGTCTATGGTGACTGGCAGTGGCTGTCCTGGGAACTGCAGTTTGTTAAGAAGTTGGGAATTGTAGCTCTGTAACCAGTAAATGACAGCTCCCACGATTCTTTGGGGAAAGCCATGACTGTTAAAGTAGCTCTAAATGTATGGCGTGGATGTAACTCCCAAGTCTGGAGCTGACCTTAATCCTTTTTGGAGTTTCTGAAAGACCTGAGCTCCTCTGCGAAGAAAACAAACAAGCAACAGATTGGTGATACCTGAACCTGCTACGCCAAAAGAACCCCAGCTTCCTTGCACTTCAGTTATAATAAAATTCCTGACGTTTGTCAAGGGAACCAGTTTGCAGTACCACAGCTCCTATACCAATCAGCTGTGTCAATCACTGGAATTTACTAGCAGCAAAATAATAAAAATAATGATGAAACTTAAATATACTCTGTGTGGTGTGGATGAAGCCTTGGTCATTGAGGGTCCTACCTGAAAGGGCAAGTGTTGCAGCTTCACTTTAGAGACGCAAAGGATGTCGCCTAGAGACTCCCGCTGGGTGCCTCTCCACTCTTGCACGGCGGCATTCTGCACAGACCACCTCAGCTGCTCTCTTCCAATGGAGCTCTGCTTCCATTCATTCTAAAGGGGGAGGAAGCACGACAATGAACCGTCTGCCTTGGCTCAGTGCTGAGCACAGTGGGTGGCTTGCCGGCAAGACCGCTATATCCGTAGTATGCCATTTAGAGACTTGGCATGATTAAGTGGTATACTAATAGCTCAAATAAATAATATTTTTTTATTTTGAAAACTTCTTTATTTAAGCAATTGATATACCGCTTTAATCACACCAAGTCTCTAAGCAGTGAACACAATTAAAAATAATTACAACAGATAAAATCAGCCCTAAGAACAGTAACCTTCCTTAAATTGCCTGCTGAGCTAGAAAAGCCTTTGTCCCACACCTGAAGTTCAGCAAGGTGAGGGCCTCTGTGACCTCAGCTGCAAAGTAGCTCCACAGAGTTGGGCCCACAACACTTCTGGCGAAGTAAAAGCTGTGTGTCTGAGACATGGAGAATAGTTAACAGAGGGTCCTCAGAAGATCTTGGTGATTGGGCAGAGATATAAGGGATCAGGTGGTCCCTAAGGTATCCTGCACCCAAGCCACTAAGGGTGTTCCAAATTAATACAATAATTTATTATAGTCAGCCAGTGCAAGCTTTTTAGTACTGGTGCTATGGGCTGGCAGTGGTTTGTCCCCACCAACAATATGGCTGCAGCATTTTTTCCCCTAACCAGCTGTAGCTTCTGGGCCTTATGGTACTGCAGATGTAGGGCCTTTTAGGTTGTGGCATCTGCCCTCAGGAACACGCTCGGCAGCCGCAAACAATGGTTGCTTTTAAACATCATGGAGGGGGGTGAACGCACATTTTTTGCAGCATTTCTCCAGACTGCAAAGTTTTAATGTGCCGTTCTGTTATTTATTTATTGTTTTATTGATTTTTTTGTGGTAAGTACATTTTGGTTTTAAGATAAACCGCTTAGGGATCATAGATGTCAAAGCGATATGAAGTTATTAACTGATTTGTTTTTACATTTTTTATTTACTTTAAAAAATATGTGTTCTTAACTGCAATCAAGCTGCGTACAACAAATATACTACAGAAAAGGTAAAAATAAGTTAAAACGATGAAATCAGACTTCAGTTGAAACGCCTACTGGAACAACAACAAAAAAGATCTTCAGTGGGCGTCAGAAGTTCAACAGGGAGGGAGGCTGTCTGATCTCAACTAGGAGGGCATTCTGTAAAACTGGGCCCACAATTCTGAATGCAGAAAGGCTTCTGGTAGATGTGAGTTGTGCATCTGAGCTGTGGGGGACCACTACCTGTAAAACCAATTACCCTGCTGAGTGGAGGTATGCAAACACCAGGTACCAGGTAGTCCCAGCTCACAGGTGGTCAACGGCAGCTATTGCATCAGTGGTTGCTGTTGCCACTATCTCTTCTGCGGTTCACTATTCAAGAGATACCCAGGCAGGCATTTGAGATCAAGTGTATCTGCCATTATTACTGCAATAGGCTCTTTCTTTCTTTCTTTTCTTTTTTTAAAAAAGCATATATTCCATTTTCTGTTTCACTGTAGTTAGAACATTTTGGGGGAAACATGCTTTGAGATAAAGTACAGATAGCATGCCACAGACAGTCGCTACCTGCCCACTGTTGACTGACTTCCCTAAAAAAAACACTTGAGGGAAATAAATAGGATCTAAAACCAGTTATCCTGGTTTCCGCTTTAAATTCTTTTGTGACAAACCGTTTGTCAATGCTTTTCAACCTGGAACATTTCCCCCTTTATACAGCTACGGAAGCAGCCACTGCAACAAAGACTGAGCTGTCCGGAGGCAGACTGGAAATAGTGAGGAATGGGAAAACCCCCCCACCCCACCCCACATTAACCTGCTCCCTCTCTCTTTCTCTTTCGCTCTCTCCCCACATAGTGTCCAGGAAAGGATTGCTCACCCTGGGAAACAGACTGAAAGAAGCCAGTTTCACAGCACAGAAGAGTTTTCCTGCTAAGGTATTTACAGGGGCAAGAACAAAACCGGCAGGCCTCACCTGTGTTTGAGTCTTTCCTCCCTCACCACCCGCACCTCACAGCTGCTGGTTCCGGGCTGGTTTCCAGTTTGCCTTGCTAACTCATCATTTCCCACGCTGACTAAGCCTTTGTTTCAGGGAAAGATAAAAACCCCTTGGATTCCCACCCAGAAAAGGGCTGTGCCTGTGGCACGGGAGGCAGCAGGGCAGCAGGGGGGTAAGGGAGTTGCAAGGGGTCTTAAATCCGGTGCAGAATGAGCTGCCTTGGGTGTTCCAGACAGAAATTTTCAGCACTTTGTTAGCTTTACTAGGAAATATTTGTTTATTTATTTGATTCTGTTTTATGAATCACTTCCCGAAGCAATGTCACAGTAAAGACACCCACAACAAACAATTAAAAGCAATTCTGTATGTGGAAACAGTTCAGAAACAGTTCCCTGTGGTTGAACAATTCAGAAACATAAAAGCAATTCCATATATAACCACAGTAAAAAAAACAAAACAATTTCATTTAAAAAATCAATTACAAATCCAATACAGCAACTTTTTTTTTGGTCTAGTGGACCAGATCTTTATCAACCTCCACACAACCTGTGGCCAACTTTGATGTCCACTCTTGGGCATGGTTTGGCGAAATGCCCTTGCAAGCCAAACCACACCCACTAGCAGACCAAGACTGGCCCACAGGCCAGAGACTCCTCACCCCTACAATACAGACTGGGAGCAGCATTGATAAGCCTATTTCTTATTCCACTGCTCCTACAGAGCATAGGCATTGTGGGGGCTAGCCCCCACTCTTTTGTGTCAGAACCTAGATCTCCTGTGGATGTTACTGACTGATGGCAGGGGGATTGTAGGTACACATAATAGATGGATGGGGTAGAAAGGCAGAAGAGAGGGAGGGAGGGAGGGAGGGAGAGGGAGAGAGAGAGAGAGAGAGAGAGAGAGAGAGAGAGAGAGAGAGAGAGAGAGAGAGAGAGAGATCACTGGTCCCTCTGGTTCAGTATTGTATACACTGATTGGCAGCAGCTCTCCAGGGTTTTCAAGCAGGGGACATTCCTATCCCTACTTGGAGACATTGGAGACTGAACCTGGGACCTTCTGCATGCAAAGCAGATGCTCTGACACAGAGCTACAGCCCTTCGTGGCTTAGGCCATGTTAGACGTTGGACAAGATTTGCTTTGATTTTAATGTGTACATAAATACTGGGCCCAGAAAATTCTGCTAGCACCCCATAGCTTGGAGTGAGCCCTGACAGAAAGAACCAGAGGTCTCTCCCCCCCCCCAACACACACACAAAAAATGCATTTACAGTGGTGCCTCGCTAGACGAAAATAATTCGTTCTGCGAGTGCTGTCGTATAGCGAATTTTTCGTCTTGCGAAGCACCAACGAGAGAATAGCGGTTTGACGAAAAAAAGAAAAAAAAAAATCGGAAATTTTTTCGTCTTGCGAGGCAAGCCCATTGAAAAATTCGTCTTGCGAGACAGCCTTCCGCTAGCGAATGCCTTTCGTCTAGCGAGTTTTTCGTCTAGCGGGGTACCACTGTACATGTATAAATTAACATATGCAGACTGCATATAAATTTGTGCCAAAAGTCCTCTAAGTACCTAGCAACAAACTTACACCTAAGCAGAGGTCTTGTTATCTGGGGTGCGTAATTCAGCAAACCATCAAACTCATCTTGCTGTTTTGTGAGATTCTACAGTCAGATCAATGTCAGGGCAAGGGAGGAGAAGTTGGATTAGAACAGAAATTATAATCTCCAGCCGCCACTCCAATTTTACATGTTCATCTTGCTGGCATGCAGGCCGTCCCCAAAGCACTCACCTGAGCAAGGAAAGGCATGTCAAAGCTCCCTCCATTTAGATGGATCTGCTTCTCCAAGTGGTAGAGCCAGCGCTTTAGCTCAGACCTGTTGGGGCAGTAGACTGTCAGGGGGTTCAGCAAGGGACCTAGAAAGGCGAAGGACACAAGGAGGGCACATTACCAGGTTGAACATACAATGCAAGACGCGGGCAGGATGGTCTTTAAAAACCCTTCTGGGGGAGCTTGGGAAGGCGCTAAGCTTGACGGTAAGATGTGGCACTTCCAGGCAGTTACTATTTCCGAACGGGGTTCAATCACGCACCAGAAAATTCAGGCTGCAAATTACAGCTGGTTGAGAGCCCACCCCGCAGAAAGATCAGACTTTTTACGATAAGAGAAGTGACGGAAAGCTGCAACTTGGATGGCTTTAAAAGAGGATTAGACAAATTTCATGGAGGAAAATGGCTATGTTCTCTCTCTCTCTGGTGGAGGCAGCAATGCTTCTGAATATCAGTAGCTGGAAACCGCAGGAGGGGAAAGTGGTTGTTGCACTCAGGTCCTGCATGTGGGTTTCACATTGGGGCACCTGGCTGGCCACTGTGGGAACAGGATGCTGGGCTTGATAACCTAAGAAGAGCCTGCCAGATCAGGCCAGTGGATCACCTAGCCCAGCATCCTTTTTCCACACTGTTCTGTCCAACTGATCCGGCAGGCTCTTCTTATGTTCTTACAGACTGGAAAGGGTAAGGGTAACTAAGGGTAGCTCTTGCTTTGCTGCCATGCTGTCTAACCTCCCCACCAGCAGAGATTGCTCATTAGGTAGCCCAAGTTGTCAAGCCTTCCTGCAAACAAATCAGGATTAAGGTTCAATAATCAGGTTGTCCAGAGGCGCCCACTGAGATAATAAACTCAGGAAATTACACGGTAGATCACTTCCTGGCTTGCACCATTACCAATACATCTGCACAAGTTGCATAACTGCAGGATCCATCACATTCCAATCTCCCTGCATACTGAGAATCAGGACCTGGCCACATTCACAACCATACATGTAAAGCACTGTGATACCACTTTATAAACTGTCATGGCATATCCATAGCTTCCTGCTGAAAGCCTGTAACATTTTCATACCACAACTTTCATACCACATTTGTTTTTAGCTGGGCACACATAACTGGTTTAAAACACAGCAAGGTTGCTTTTTAATGCTGCATTTGCATGCCCTTTGAACACCTTGGTACAGTCTGATGCATTTCCATGTTGCCCGCTGTTGGTCCACACCAGCAGCTGAAAAGGGGGCCAGGATGTTTCCATATGGTTTATGTTTCCAGACTGGATGAAAACTGGTTTTGGGGAGAGGGAGGGAGAAGCGCACCAAAACACAGTATTTCTCAAGAAACTATAGGGTAGATGTGGATTGTGGCTAACGTGTTTGTACACAGTAAACAGGAGTATGCAGCAGCCTTTGTTGAATTATAGCATAAGGATGCTCTTCCACGTGGCAATAATGTGGTAGCATTGGGTAAGAATCGAACGATGTGTGGGTGATCCAGTATAAATCCACCACTAAATGCATGGCTGGAGTTGGATCCTATCCTCCCAGCTGCCTCTGCCTGCTGCAGCCGCTCACACACCCTTGTCCAGTCATTACGATAAGCGCCAGAGCAATATTAACCTCCTACTTCCAGTCTGACCGATGCTCAGCTACCCATCATTCATTGCCCCGCCTCTTGTTAAAACAAATACCAGGCACGCTTTGAAACGACCTGAATGGCAGTGCTTGGAGCCTTGCGATAAGCTGACACTCAGCAAGCCGTCATAACAAATCATTATCAGCAGAATGAGTACTTTGGCCTTCTGGGAAGGTTTCTGTGGCAGCGTGCTCAGCGCAAACACTGATTAATTTGGCTTTGCAATATATTTGGGAGTCGGGGAAAAATACAATTCAGTTTATGTGGTGCCAACTGGGGAATTGAAGGAGAGAGAAGTGGGGGTATGTGTCTGCTGTACTGCTGCAATGCTTTGCCTTACAAGAGTATATAAATTCTCTCGATGTATCGGCACCAGTTAGAAATGTGAGAACTTCAGCAAAATGTCGCGGCATAGAGTGTTCCCGTTCAGTGTTCCAGCCCACCAACTAGTTGTGCTCTTTCCAATATACTCCATTCCATTCTCCCCCTAACAGATGCTCAGTATTCTGTGGCAACTGAACATGCTGTGCCATCACTGAGCTACTTAGGGTTTTGTTTTGGTCATTTTTTTAGTGGGGAGTTGTCCCGTTAGCCTTATTTTCCTTAAGCATTTTTATTATGATTTTTGTTACACTACAGCACAACACAACATTATGGTATTATACCATAACAGAGGGATGGTTAAAAATAACTCTCAGTCATAGATCTGCTCTCCTTCTGGCAAGACCTGGGTTCAAATCCTTACTCAACCATTAAGCTCACTGTGTGATCTCGGGTCAGCTGCTTTCTCGCCGCCTAGCCTACTTCACAGGTTTGTTGTGAGATTTTTCCTGTTTCACCTGGAGATCCTAGTTATGGAATGGTAGAGATGGAAAGGGACCATGGGGGTCATCTAGTCCAACCCACTGCAATGCAGGAATCTTTTTACTCAACGTGGGGCTTGAACTCATGATCCTGAGATTAAGAGTCTCATGCTCTACTGACTGAGCTATTGCAGTTGTCTACTCATCTTCCCAACCTACCTCAAGGCTAGCAGAATAGAACTATTCTCCTTTCATCCCTGGAACTTCTCATCTGAACTTTTCTTTTTCTGCTAGGGAAATGAGAACACCGCCTCTCCCCCCCCCCATCTTCATTTTTTAACTTTCTTTTTCAATGGAATTGCCCTTAAGGGGAGGAGGAGGAGGTATGTCTTGTGATTTTTCAGATTGCAGAGGGGAAAAGTTCACACCCTCTCGATGAGCCCAGGGAACTGCTTATTAAGACAGTGCCTGCAAAACCTCAGACTGTACCCAATTTCTCAGCCCATTTTGCATGTCGGGATGATTCCTGAATTTGGGTGAGCTGCTGCAGCCTAGTGACTCAAAGCCTATGTAGGTAGTGTGCCGTCATCTCTCTATCCCTGCTCCTCCCCCCAAAGCTCAAAAATGGATTCTTCTCCCTGCCTTAACATGTAGCAGAGTCTCTCCATGACCTGTCTGAATTTGGAACTAAGACAGAGGCTGCATACAGACCTTACAATTTAAAAGCACATGACTTCCCCCAAATAATCTTGGGAAATGTAGTTTGCTAAGAGCACTAGGTAACTGTAGATCTGTGAGAGGTAAACTGCAGTTTGTTTACTTAAAAATATTTATATTCCACTATTCGTTAAAAAAATAAATAATCAGAATTATATGTGAAGCCATAAAAGAAAAGCTACACAAAAAAATTAAAACTCAGAAATCAGCTAACCATTATGGAAATATGTGTACTTAATTGACTGCATAAGCCTGATGGAATAGGGAAAAAAATTCAGCAGGCATTTAAATGTTGAAGCAGAGGACGCCTGCTGAATATTTATTGGCAGAGTGTTTCATAATACTGGGCTGATGACACTAAAGGCTCAATTATTTGTTGTTGTCAAATGAGCCTTGCCAACTCAGGGAACAACCAATGACCTCAGTGATCAAGCTGGGATATAAGGGTTCAGGTGGTCTTTAAGGTACCCTAGACCTGAGTTGCTCAGGGCTTTGTTTATTAATGCGAAGACTTTGAACCTAGCTGGGTAGATGGATAGTCAGTGCAGTTGTTTAACAATGGTGTCTCATGTCGTCAACCGGGTGCCTCCATCAGCAGTCTGGCTGCCACATTCTGCACCAGCTTGCCTTAGTATTCTCTACACTGATTGGCAGCAACTCTCCAAGTTTTCAGGCAAGGTGCATTCCCTGCCTACCTGGAGATGCTGGGGACTGAACCTCGGGCCTTTTGCATGCAAGGCAGATGCTCTACCACTAAGCTACGTTCCCTCCCCAAGAAGCGTGACTTCCCTTTCCCGGGGACTCACCTGGGATTTGAACCCAGGAGCTCTCATACCCAAAGCGAGTGTCATACCCCTAGACTAACAAGACTACAAGCAGATGCTATCAGGACAGCCAAGTTATGTGGCCGTGTCAGTCAGCCAACCCTTCCTGGGACAGCAACCTGTCTGTTCAGTGGCTCCAAGGGCTTAGTCATTCCTGAATTGCAGCAACTGCTGCTCAGCTACCAAGAATGATTGTTTAAAAGCAGGAGGTAGTCAGAGAGAGAGAGAGAGAACCCGATAAAGATTGTGGACTCAGACAAAGGCCGATGAGTGGGTTTCTTGGCACTGCCTGCCTACGTGCTTCCAGGCCAGATGTGTTTTGGTAACAGCAGCTGGAATTCAATGCTTATGTCTTTGGAGAGGGCCAGCAGGTCCAAACTAAAGGCCCATCCAGACTTCCATTTCTGCCACATTTCTAGGCACAGGTCTGCTCTGTAAAGCTCCACTTTTTGGCACTTTTCTTTTTGTCCCAATGCTTTCCTGTGAAAACCCATTCTTTGCCACTGAACTGAAGCAAACAACAGTCAGCAGAAAACCCGAACTGCCATTTGTTCCGATTCAGCATTAAAGAGTGGTTCTTCTGGAGAAAGGGGCAGGGCAAAAAAAAAAAGGGACTTGGGTGAACCTGTGCCTAGAAAGGACAGGGGGGAAAGGAAGTGTGAATGAGCCCTAAAACAGTAGCTCTCAATTTGTGGGGTTTAGAGGAGATATAGCATAGCTTAAAAGTGGCCGGTGGAGGTCAAAGTTGAAAGGTTGGCTAGGAACATAAGGCAGTTAGAAAGGTGCTCATGAAAGTGTTTAAAGCCCTATACAGTCGTACCTCGTGTTGCGTGGTCTGCGCATGCGCAGAAGCACGATATCACGCTTCCGTGCATGCACGATATTGCCACTTGGGTTGCCGACTTTTTGGGGTGCAAACGGCACCCCAGAATGGATCATGTCCGCAACCTAAGGTACCACTGTATGACTTAGGCCCCAGATATCTGAAATACATCTCCTTCCCTACAGACCTTGGGTGTTAAGCTATTTTTGGTTTTCCTCGTTTCACAATTGCAAAAGTTTTGCAGCACAACCCCAAACTGCCCCGACACACACCCTTTTCAACCCTGCTGACATCAGCTATTCTGTAGGTTCCCACTTTGCACTGCAAAAGCATTTCACCGCCGCCGCCACCTATTCTCTCCCACTTAAGAAAAAGCGCCTCCTAAGGAAAGCAGTCATTCCATAGTCACCACAGAAAATGATGTCATACCAAAAATAGGTATGTCAAAGAGTGGCTTGCTCTCACCTGTAATTTGAAAAGCATGCATCTCCTGTTGGGCGCCCTTTGGATTTTCAAGCTCGTTCAGCTGAATTTCTCTCAGAGGCAGCAAGCCCTGTGAAAAGAGAATGTAACAATCTTATATCTGTCAACCCAATTGTGTTTACCAAAACTCCCCTTTTAAATCCAAAAGTGTAACAGAATGGATTCAGGCTTTGGTTGGATGGCGCCTTGTACGCCTCCTTCTAGCAACTCCTGTAGCGTAAGCTGGTGCTAAACATATTGCTCTGCTTTCCTTTGGACCTCCATCAGTGAGGCCAAAGGGGGTCTTGTTGTCTGGGCAGCGATTTGACTTCACCCCCAGAGGTGTCCTCCATTGCCTCTTGAAACAGATGGGTGCCACCACCAACAACAACTTCCAACAAAGCATCCTGGCAATTGCAGCTTGTTAAGGGTGCTGAGGGTTGTTATGAGATCCTGAACGAACCACGGTTCCCAGCATTCTTTGGACTGTTGAAGTGGTATAGGATGCTTTCTTTAAATATATGGTACAGATGTGACGACTGGCCCTGTTCCTGTATACCTCTAGCCCAAATCATAGCTAAGTGTGAGCAGGGGGGGGGGTAGTTATCCAGAGCAAAAACTGTGACTGCCTTGCTCCTTCCCCAGTCCTGCTGCTGCCTTGCTACCTGGAGCTAAACAATGATTTGGCTTAGTATTACATCCAAAACTGGGCTCGTAGTGTTTTTTTTTTTATCTTCTCCAGACAAACCATAAGCAGCAAACCAAGTAACAAACTCTGGTTACAGCTCATAGCTTGTCAGCGGTCAGTAGTGTAGTGGCAAATTCAGAAGTGCATGACCCCTTTCATGATAGCCACAGCCATACCCCTTCTTGGATTACACAATAAATCTTACAATTATACACTAATTGTCCTATGCAACAATCAATGCAAATCTCTGTGTTGCCATTCTGCTAGATCTATTGTTTTCTGTGCATGTGTATGAGCAAATGATTTGGAGTGCTCCAATATATTACATTGCATGTAACAGAATTAGGATGCAATTATCTTGAAACTGAAGCACCTGGCCGTTTTCAGTTTTCCCAAATGCTTAGCTTTGGAGCACACAGGGGCTGAAAAGCTCCCCTCCCGTGCTGATTGGGCATCTCTAGGGTTCTGTACCATTTTTTAAACACAGCTCTAAGATGCTGGAGACAGGGACCTGCCTTTGTGAAGCTAGATAACTACACCATTCAAGTCAGAGGCAGGAGCGAAGCGGCTGTGATTTTTAGCTTTGAGTACCTGCACGCTTGCTCACTCATGCTTAGCCATGGTCTGGCTTAGTGTTCTGTGCAAACCAGACACATGAGTTATTCCCATGATGGTATCTATTTGAATAATGACCTGATGCTACCCAAGAAGGAGGCCTAATTGACACAAACAGCAGGGGAGCAAATAAAACTGTTACGGACTCTTTGCAACAGGTGACTCATTGTGATTCAGCCTGGAGGACATTGGAAGCTGCCTTATACAGAGTCAGACCACTGGTCCATCTAGCTCAATGTTGGCTACACCGGGTTGGGGGGGGGTGGAGAGCCTTTTTCAGCCTGAGGGCCACATTCCCTTTGGGGCAACCTTCCAAGAGACTGGGGCCAGTGGTGGGTGGGGCCAGAAGCAAAAATAATAGCCTGTAAATGCTACTTTTGCAAAGTAGGCTCTCTATCCTCCACCCAGACAAGCAAAAGGCCTTATCAGAGTTCAAGCACACATTTTAGCCAGGCAAAAGCACTTGGGCTGCTAAGCAGGGCCACTGAGCGATATAGCCTGGAAGAATTTCAAGGGTCAGATAGAGAGGCCCTTTTGAACCTTGGGCATGATGTTCGCCACCTATGCTGCCATTTGATGTTTATGGTCTGTGGGTCAATATAAACAGAAATAACCCTAATGGCAATTTCAAATGAAAGCACAGGATATGTAGGTTTTGTCATGCCACAAAAAAATTGGTTCTCAAGTAAATTCCTCACAATGCACTGGGATTGCTCTCCCATGGGTCCACAGAAGAAGTAATTCTCAAAACAGCTACTCTCTGTGCAAAGACAGGTCAATCCACTTTACAGTGGTTATTTGGAAGACCATGACAGGCAGAATGGAAAAGGCATGACTCAGCAATGTCAAGAGAGGTCTGGGGAGGTTTCACACCCTGAATGCACCCACAAAGGCATGAGGCTTTGAGATCCAAAAGTGCTTTTTCCCTTGTCTTGGTTTGCTGCATGATTCACAAGCATGCAGTGACAAACTCACTTGCCTTGGATTACCGAGGGAAAGAGTAAGTCATTGCAGGGGCTGTTTATCTGCATCTCTGGCAGAGGGAACTCAGAAATTTATTTATTCAGATTTATGCCTCTGAATACTAGTTGCTGCGAATTGCTGGTGGGCAGAGTGTTGCTGCGCTCATGTCCAGCTTGCAAAGCTTCCCAAAGGCAACTGGTCAGCCACTGTGAGAACAGGATGCTGGGCTAGAAGGGCTACTGGCTCGTCTTGCATTTTTATGATGTGTTTAGAGTCTGCCATCCTTTACCTGATAGGTGAGTCCATTTGGACCGAGGGATTGAAAATAGAGGTAGGCTTGAAAAAGCTCCAGGTAGCAGTCGTTCATCTCCTACAACAGAATGAACACATTAAAAAAAATGTATTTCCAGGGGACAGAGATCTTTAACATTATGTACTTCAAACATGCTTTCTGGGACTGAAGGAGACTTAAAATTAGTAAACATTTAACGCTCTAATAGCATAAAGAGAAGGAAGAAACTATACACATTTCAACAGAAAGAAGGAGAAAAGGGCAGTGTTTAAAATGTATGGTGTGGCCTTAATACATTAGTCTCCATGGCCCAATGGTGTGTATTAAACATACAGGGCAAGACGATCAGCTCAGGACATCCTACTTGATTAAGTGATCCTGATTCTGGACCACTGCTTAAGCAATGCCTTGCTGGATCAGATTCAAAGCCTGCATCCTTTGCAAGAATATCATAAACTAACAGGCACTAGACTGGCCATTCAGAAATTTAGGCTCCATCTGCACTATATGCTGAAAGCGGTACCATCCCGTCTTGAACAATCATAGCTTCCTCCAAAGTACCGGTATTCTGGGAACTGTCATTTGCTAAGGGTGCTGAGAGTTGTTAGGAGCCTCCATTCCTTTCCCAGAGTGGTTTAGCAATCAATCCTTCTTCCCGGGTAACTCTGAGAATTGTAGCTCTATGATAAGAATAAGGGCAACTCTCAGCACAAGCTATAGTTCTCATCATTCTTTGGAAGAAGCCATGGCTGTTTAAAATGGCATGATAGTGCTGTAAATGTAGAGTTTAGAATCTTGTATCTACGCAGCCTTGGCGTTCCTTCTCTCAAAGCAACTTTTGGCATCTGTCTTTCCTCCTCCACAGAACTCACCTGACACTGCTGAAATTTAAACTTGACCTTGGAGTAATAGATAATCTTCCCCAGGTTCCTCACCACAGTCTTCCTCCTTCCCTTCTTGAACAGGCTTGGGAAACGCTGGTCAAAATTTTCCTTCTCATTTTCCTGGTTGGTGAGGTTCTGCAAAAAAGGTTAGAAAGATAGCATTTTTATTAAGATAATAATAATAATTAAAAAGTCAAAAACGGCTCATCACAACAGGAGATCAAACCCTTCAGAACCAGCCAGGTTTTGTTATTTTTAAAGATGGCATTCAACAAACTTTTACTCAGAGTAGGCTCATTGAAATTAATGAACATGACAAAGTGAGATCCATTAATTTCAATGGGCCTACTGTGAGTAAAGGTTAGTGGAATAGGGCCCAATGTGTTTTGACACAATATTTTTCTTTTGTGACTATTTCCTATGAATATAATTTGTTTTAACTAATTTTAATACTGTATTTTAAATCATTGTATCCTGCCCTGGAATGTGCTGCAGTGAATGGAATCGGTACGTTTATAAGCACCACGTAATACTTGCACCTCATCTGTAAGAACTTATTTTTTAGTGTGACAGCACCAACCCTTTGGAACTCCCTGCCTATTGATATCAGGCAGGTGCCTTCACTGTATTCTTTTCGGCAAATGGCATAGATATTCTTATTTAGACAAGCCTACCCATATATTTAGAAAGTTCATATGAGCTTTAATTTGTTTTATTCTAATCTATTGTGGTTTTAACTTTCTGCATGTTTTAAATTACGGTTGTAAACTTTTAGTGATACTTTTATTGCTTTATCCTTTCTGAGGCTTTTTTCTACAGTCAAGCAGTATGTAAATCGCATGAAATAATAAGACTAACGGCAGGTAATAAATGTATGTTTGGTTTTTTTTATAATGACTTTATTTTGGTTAATTGACATGTAATTTCATGTCATTTCTCAGTTGGGTTGCGTAAGTTCTTTTGGTGATTTCATTTAACGAAAAGCTTTGAAAACAGAAGAAGGGGGCCAAAAGAACCAGCAAACTCTTTCTTTTTTTGTACTGGCTTCCCAACTGGTAAAACTGAGTTTAGAGCTAACTGTACATTTAAAGCACTATGATCCCATTTTAAACAGTCATGGCTTCCCCCAAAGTATCCTGGGAAAGGCAGCTTGCCAAGGGTGCTGAGAGCTGTTCAGGGACTCCCTATTCCACTTGCAGAGCTACATCCCCCCCCCCCCCAGTCCTCTGTGAAGAGGGACTGATTGTCAGTGGCGGAGCTTCATGCTCCAGCACTGGGGGCGGGCGCAGTGCGGGTGGGGAGGCAGCTGAGATGGAACCCTACCGGGATCACGCTGCCCGGGGCGCCCCACCCCCTACGCCCCGCCCTTCCTACGCCAGTGCTGATTGTTAAACCACTCTGGGAATTGTAGCTTTGGGACGGAAACAGCAATCCCACCCCCACCCCCCAGCAACTCTCAGTACCCTTGACAAGGATTCTTTGGGGGAAGCCATGACTGCTTAAAGTGGTAAGAATGTGGCCTTCAGTTAGGAGTCTAAAAGCCAGACACCACTGGACTCCATTCATTAATGTGTTGCCTGTTGAACTGCAATTATTGAATTTCACACGTGGTGCTAGTTTCATGTGATGTCAGTCAGTGCAGATCATAGTGAGCTAGATCAGCATTCCCCAACCTTTTTCCAACCGTGGCCCCCTTCCGATTTTGTTTCCTTCCTGTGGGCCCCCCCCCCATGGGCATAGCCTAGGAGGGGCAGGGGAGCAGCTGCCCCCCAATAAGTAAAAATCAATACAAATCAGAGGTTCTGCCCCCTAACAAAAACCTGCCCCCTAACAAAAATCCTGGCTACACCCATGCAACCCCGTCCTACCAGTAGAAAGGCAGCTATTTAAATGTTCTGTTTGTAAATAGAACATGTTATATTTGTAATTTTTATAATTTATACAAAATACAATTACATAAAATGATAGGAACATAATGAAATATTGCTGAAGCAGAAAAACATAGAATCATGGAGCTGGAAGGGACCCCAAGGGTCATCTTTCTAGTGCAACCCCCTGCAATGTAGGAAACTCAGCTAAAGCATCCATGACAGATGGCCATCCAACCTCTGCTTAGAAACCTCTAAAGAAGGAGAGTCCAGATCCTCCCGAGGGATATCCATCTTCCGTGTATTATAAAAATTAAACAACCCTTATTTGACCCCAGTTATTTGACACAGAGGGGGTAAACCTCCAGATACAGTCCAAAAGGTACCCCGGGAGTTCTGTATATCTGGGAGAATTTTAAAAAGCAAGTGGTCCTCACCGACCTGGTGCAAAAAGATCTTGTTATCCAGAGGAGCCCTGGCTGCCGAGATAAAACACTATAGCCCCACACACCCTTACCTGGGAGTAAGGCCCACTGAACTCAGTGCAGCTTTCTTCTGAGTAGACAGCTATTTACTAGATGCAAGTCAGCAGCACCAGACGACCCCACTCGGCTGAGTACTGGGGTGGATTTCACCCCGCACGTTGCAGAGCCGGGCAGACACTGCCAACGGGCCCAGCACTGGCGGCAGCAACAAGCAGATCTGGCTCACCCAGCCCTACCCATTGCCACCCTACCACTACACTTACCTGACCTGGGGGTTCTGGATCGCGGACTCTACCAGTCAAAATGGGAGCCTCAGTGATCACCGTCTCCCGCTGGAAACAAACCAGGACTGCTCCAAGAAAATGCACATGGCAAAAAGGAGCGCTAGGCCCTGGTGGGCCACCCCCCATAGCCAGCCAATCAGGATTTTTTTTTTTAAGCCTTTTCCCTTTCCCCTTCTCACTTCCCTCTGTCACCACCTAGCCTCATGCTGTGGCCCCCTATTTATGTGATTTTCACCTGTGGCCCCCTTGGCATATCCTGGGGGCTCCCGGGTGGCATATGGCCCCCGACTGGGAAACATTGAGCTAGATGGACCAATAAGGCAACTTCCTATGTTCCAATTTTCTCAAGCCCCCTGAAACCAAGAGCCAGAGCAGATCAAGGGAGAGGTAACATTCTCGAAACAAAAAAGCTGGCAACCCTAAATTCATCACAGATGCCTTTCCTAAAGGACAAGTGGTCTGGGGTGTGTGTTTGTTGTACAGTCTCCATGCCAGCCAAGGATTTAAGGTTTGATTACTGCAACCCGGACTCTCTGCTTACAACCCTGGAGAGGAGTCAATGAGGGGGCTTAAAAACAGACTCCGACTAATCTCCTCCACATCCAGCATTGTGATTAACCCAGCTAAGTGGCTTAAGAAGGTGCTAACTTAATTTGAGCCCCAAAAGTAGAGGTTACCAGACTTGGGTGAAAGTCAAGTCCTGCAGCTGAGCTGCAAGTACACACACCCCTTCCTAACTCTTTGAACTCAGCTGCTTGTACAGCTCTTGCTTTTCCCTCTCAACCTGGACACAAATCTTTACATGCCCCCACAACCATATTTAATCCGATTTGAAAACAGAAACCATATGAAGACATCCACACCATCTCTCCACCCACTGGTATGGTCAAAAAGTGGGTGACTTGGAAAAACATTCAACCGCACTGATGCATTTGACAACATGCAAATGCAATGTGAAACACACTGAGGGGGCAACGATCTTGCTGCCTTTTAAGCCAGTAACGTGTACACATGTACATATGGTGTTTACTGATGATTTGTCTACAGGGATGCTGTACGGCAAGCAGCATTCATCCCATGTTTACCGGTATATGCCTTGCCATTAGTTATTTATCCATCCTTTTCAAAGCATTTCTCCATCACTTTTCAAACAGCAAAAAGATAGGCAATTTTTAAAAGTTTATTTGTTGTGTTAGAGCACCAGAGCTCTTTAATCCACGTTAAATGTGTAAACCTGAAGTTCTGGTATGTGACTCAATTACTCCCGCAAACTACAGACAGCCTGGAAGCAGCCCTATATAAAAACAATGCAACTTTTAAAATCCCTGGAGGAATATTGCCCTAAATCAGCATGTATTGGGATTTGTATCACGTGGATGCGTTATCAGGCCACTGGTCCATCTAGCTCTGACTGGCAGCAGCTCTCCAGCGTTTCCAGAGGGGGACATTCCCAGCCCCATCTGAAGATGTCAAGGACTGAACCTGGGACCTTTTGCATGAAAAGCAGGTGCTCTATCTCTGAGCTATGTGTGGCGTTTGATCATGGGGCCCCCCCGCCAGTCTAACATGGTACAGTCCAGACAGAGCTTTACCATCTCGTCTTCTGTTTTGCTTGCGAGCACAAATGTTACGAACTCAGAATTTAAATCCCTCCTTGAATAATGTTTGCACAGATACTCAGTTCTGATGGCCACTGTTTGGGCAAATGCAGACTCAATTAGCAGCTTTTTGTTTTGTTTCGAAGAACACAAGCAGAACACAAGAAAAGCCCTGCTGGGTCAAGCCAGTGGCTCATTTAGTCTAGCATCTTCTCCCAGTAACCAGCCAGAGGCCTGTGGGGAAATGGATGGTTTTTAACAAGTCATCCTTTTCTTTAGCATACATACACATTCATTTTTGACCCACAGGTTACTCTGATCAAACAGGTTGGGGAGGTTTTTGAAGAGCCTGCAAAACCTGTTTATCCAGAACCGAGGGCAAAGATGCTTCTCATTGTACACCTTTCAGCTGTCGTCCATCTTCCCTGATCAGAAAGCAACAATACTGTACTCCCTTTCCCACCGTCAAATGCATGCAGTGAAGCTGAGTAAAAGCACCAACTAAAGTCCTAGCTTCAAAAAGGAAAAAGTGTTTTGCAGCCTGAAGGAGAGCGTGGGATCAAGTGGCAGGCAGATAGCACAATTCAGGCAGGGCAGGGCCCCGCTGAAGTTAGCCAGTCCTAATCCATATATGCCTGCTTTCTAATAACTGGTGCCAACAGAGACAGCTGCATGAGCCCCCTTGATAGATGAAGGCTCAGCAGTTATTAGCCAGACCAACATTGCCCTGGATGGTGCTTTGGTTAGCTCACTTCTCAGGAATGGGCCTTCACCTCTCTGCAACAGCCACTTCAGAGACCCGTCAACAGCTAGAGAGGAACCAGTTAACTGGTGACAAGGTGCTAATTACCCACAAGCCCTTTTTATCTTGGGTTTCTCTGACATTAGCTGGGCCTAATTGGATCAAGACATCGCAAAGCCTACTGACAGATACACCCTTTGGGCTGCAGGATTTGATGGTATGGCGAAGGATAAAACATCTATCTATGCCTTAGGACCTCCTAAGGTACGGAAGGTTGCTCAAGCAAGAATGCAAGATGCATGCGTTTTCTTTTGCTACTGGGTCAACTTCCATCAATGCTGAAGGCTGCTGGCCTTTGAGCATCACCAAGTGCTTCCAGACAGTTATTGCTTTTAGGCTGGATTCAATCCCTCCCAATCAGGAAAGTGATGAGGAAGTGTGGGATAACATTTGCTTTATGTAGTGTTGTCTAACCTCCGCACAAACAAATGGGAATGAATTCTCAATAAATAGTCTGTGTTCTCTAACCTCCTTGAAGACTTTGTGCAAGCAAACCAGGATAAATCCTCAACAAACACGTCTAGATGTGGAGCCAGAGATTCTCCTCATACAACTGGAAGCTTTCTAAGGGTCAGCTCACATGTTACTAGGTGGCTGCAAGCATCTCTTAATTTCAAGGGCCTTGCTCCTCGCACAAGCTGCCAGGGAGGTGCTTCTTGTACTAAGTGGTAAGAGAATTTGCACAAGTTCAGAGATGCACTTTATTATCACCTCTCATGCTCCAAGCACAAATTCCAACACTGAATTTGGAGGCTAAATTAAGGCCCATATGCTACTTGTTCACTGAAGAAACCTGGTGTCGCTTTGGAATTGTAAGAAACCAAAAGATCAGTGCCTTTATGAATCAGTGGTTAAAACCAGTGCACCTTTGAAAGGATCACTCCACCATCTTGATTCAAATGTCATCCAACTGTGGTCCAAACACAGATGAAAATCTGCTCCTTGACCTCAGGAGCAATGATGCAAAAAACTGGTTACAATATCTTAAGCGGTGTCCAAATGCACAGCAAACAAAGATATATAGTATTTCCAAAATACTGTATACAGTAGATGAAAGCCAGAAGCTTATGCATCTCTGCTACACCAAGTCCCCACTGATTCATAATTTACATTTACCACTGACGTGGGTGGTAGGACTCAAAGCAAAAACAAATAGTGCAATCCTGTGCATATTTACTTGGAAGTAAGACCCAGGGTCAGGACTGCTGCATACTTGAGAGTCTACTGGGCTTCCTTAGTAGAGGTTACCGGTACTTAGCTGTGGCTCCTCTGATCAGCACCAGGCAACTACCTTTTATATGTCCTGAAATGCCCTAAAGCTCATGAAAGGGATTGTGGGAAATTTAAAATGGTGACCAGTCAACAGTGAGAGTGGTGGGTGGCAGGATTTGAAGAAAGGCTTGGGACAGCATCAGCGGTAGGCTTTGCCAGACACTGAGGCCTGGCAGCTGCCCCAAAGCCATTCAAATTATAAAAGTTAGAAGTAATGTGTGAATATTTTTGCTTGTTTCTAGTCACGGGTCCAAGAGGGTTGTTGTTGTTGTTTTAAATTCTGCTGCTTTCCCTGGGAATTTCTGTCAATCTGCAGAAAACCCACTGGCATTTGTTCCTATTCAGCAGTAAACAGCGGGTTTTCCCAGGGAAAGCGGTGGGAAGACAGAAAAACCTCCTGGTTTTTTAAAGACCACAGAAGTGGTTGCTGAAAGGATTGCAAGCTTTGGAATCACACTGAATGCTTCTCCAGGAATATCTGCCCTTATAACCAGAGCGAGAGAGAGTTAGTTAGCTACCTTCCCATTCTGGCATTAGTACAAGCTGTCCTGTGGGGGACAGATTAGAATCTACAGGGCATCAGTGAGCATGTATCTGGAGATGCGAACTGCTAAGCGACAATTAACGATTTCACCGAGGGGCAATTAAAGTGAGGAGAAAGAGATTAAATATTTGCTGCTGGGTTATTGATCACCTGCCAACTCTGAGATAGATAAAAGGGGGGGAAATGCAAGCCAGTCAGGACAAAGCTGTTGTGAACACAAAGGCTCAACTGGCAGGGAGGTTTTCCCAGATAAAAGAGATATTGGGGCAACCGCCACCAACTGCAATTTTGAGGAACTGTTTGGTTGTAGGAAACCGAGCTTCAAATCTTTGCTGAGTCTCAAAAGTTCACTCAAGGCTCATCCACACTTACCTTTGCTTTGCACTTTCTAGGCATTTTTTGTTTTGTTTTGGTCCTGGCGTTTTCTCCAGGGAAAACCACATTTTACCGCTAAATCAGAGCAAACGGCAATTGGTTTTCCATGGATTGCTGTTTGCTCCAATTGAGAGGTAAAACGTGGCCCTTCCTGGGGGAAGTGCCAGGACAAAAATAGAAGCTCAAACACGGACCTGGAAAGCCCAGACCTGTGTCTAGAAATGTGGCACAAAATGAAGCTCTCAGTCAGCTTAGGTGAGTCTTCCACTCTCACCCTAAGCTATCTCAGAGCATGGTGCTATCCATATATTCCAGGAAAGGGAGGAGAAAAACATGAAGGAGCAAATCCAGAACCACAGAATTGTAGAGTTGGAAGGCACCCCAGGGGTCATCTAGTCCAACCCCCTACAATGCAAGGAATCTCAACAAAAGAGATTCTAATACACTGAACAGCAGCTAAACAGACATATCTATAACAGGGATAGGGAACCCTTTTCACACTAAGAGCCACATTCCCCTCTGGGCAACCTTTTGGGGGCAACATGCAAGTGGTGGGAGGGGTCAGAGGCAAAAGTGGGTGGAGCAATGAATGCAAATTTCACCTTTGTGCAGTTTCCATGCACATTCACACAACCCTCTCTATCACCCATCCAGGCATGCAAGATGCATGATCAGAGTTCAAGGGTGCATTGCAGCCAGGCAAAAACACTCAGGGAGAGTGCAAAGCAAGGCCAGTGAGGGATGCGACCCAGGGAGAGCCTGGGTAAAGTCCCAAGGGACGGATAGAGAAGGTAGGAAGGCTACATTTGAACTCTGGGAATGAGGTACTCCATCCTTCATCTAGATGAATGGCCTAATTCTTACTGAGGTAACAGACTGGAGGTCAGGCTTCCCATGTCTGAACGCTGTTTGATACAGAAAAGTTCATCAAACACTGGAATGTCAGAGAAAATCTTGCACTGGGACCCTTCTTTCAAGGACTCATTTTCTGTGTGCAGGGAAATTATTATTGTGAAGGAAATCCCCCACTAGCATCCTGAAGTGGTACAGCTGAGACACAGGTTAACCACCCTAGGGGACATCTAATGTAGCTGATCTGCACTGTGAGAGTGAAACTCACCCTCTATTGACCCCTCAGTCGCTCAGCCCTCACAGACTTGAAATTCCACAGAGGAGAATGCAATGCGGTCCCCTCTCTCTGCAGAGAGCTGCGCTCTCCCCAGGGGTCTTTGCACTCTGAAAGCTCTCCTGCCACACGCACAGTGCACTTCATCCTAAAGATAAACAGTTATAGTAATGTCCATCTCCTCATCACAGAGGATGTGCTCTTCATTCGAGTATTTTCCATGGTTCAACACTGAAACAGAGGCATAGCACCCTGCAATCTGCACCACTTGCACAACCACCACTGGCATCCTATTGTCCTGTGCTGCGTTGTCCCCAGCCTTAAGGTTATAATTAGTATGTCTGATTATCCAAATTAAGAGCATTTGAGGAGCCCTGAAGAAACAGCCTGCTGAATCAGGCCAGTGGCCCATCTAGTCTGACAACGTGTTCTCAACGAGGCCAATCAGATGCAGGACCAGAGTGTAACAACACACTCTTCACTTGTGAGTCCTAGCTTACTGAGAGTCCTAGCATATTGCCTCTGAAAGTAGAGGCAGAATACAGCCACCGTGTCTAGTGGCAACAGATAGCCTTGTTCTCCATGTATTTCTCCAAGGCTGCATGTGCACCATACATTTAAAGCACACACACACACACTCAAAGAATCCCTCAAATAATTTGTCAAGGGTGCTGGGAACTATAGCTCTTTGAGGGGTAAACTACAGTTCCAAAGATTCTTTACAGGGGTATACATGCTTTAAATGTATGGTGCGTGCACAGACTATCCTCTTTTAAAGCCACCCAAATTGGTGGCCATCACTATTCTTGTGGCAGTGAATTCCATAGTTAAACTACACACTGCATAAAGAAGTACTTTCTTTTGCCTGTCCTGAATCTTCCAACATTCGGCTTCATTGGATGTCTGCTAAGTTCTAGCGTTGTATCAGTTACTGCTTTTCACACTGTGTCAAAGCTGCAGATGTTCGCTCGTCATGTGTAGGAGGGCTGATTACAGATCTACGGCTGTGACTTTCAGGACTCTCCCAAGTGATACCATTTGTACTTTTTTTCCTGTTTAAAAACGCCAAAACAATGCTGGGATGCACATAAGTTCCTGCTTCTATATCAGAACTGTGGCCTGAGGAGGCACAAACTTAACTTCAAAAGCAACAGCAACTGAGAACCATCTTATCATTTTAGGCTCTTGGTGGGCCCAGAGATCAGGGAAGAGCAAAGGCAGGCAAAGAATGGAATTTATTGCACATGCAAGCCTCAGATAGAAGCATTTAACCTAAAGTTTCTCAGTGCTTAATTATCAAGGGTAACCTTTCATTAGCACAGTCACAGGCTGATGTGTTCCACTTTCTCTGCTGTAGAAGAACAAAGCTGTCCAAAAGGGTCGGAACCCATAATTAGAACATCGTGTATACTCTGACGTTCAGATACATGTGGACACAAAAGTATACCGCAGTGTTTCTTCATTAAATCCACAATTCTGGGTTATATGTGGAGGCACATGTCTCCACTCGTATACCTGAAAAGATTTGTGTAACAGTATGAACAACTGGGCTTCTGTATGGTTCTGTCAAGGTCTCCTCTGAAGGCAAACAATTCTGCTGTGTCAGGAGTGACCAAATGCCCGCAATCACACCTGAAACAGAGCAGTTATCACATATCCGCAGTGAAGGCTGATTAGGAAGAGAAAAGGCCACTGCAGTAAATCACACAGAGACACAGCAAGTAACCTCTTCTGTTGGTGAATCCTTTTATAATTAATCACACATAATCCTATGCAAGTCTACTCAAAAGAAAATCCCACTGAGTTCAATGGGGCTTTGTAGCACTTAAGTGAGTATATAGGATTATAAACTGACATATTGTGGTATAGATGTTTTGGAGTCCAAAACATCTGCAGGGCAGCACTTTGCTGAAGGTACCATATACAGTGCTGGCAAAAGAAGTGAGAAAACATCTAGCTCTCTTTCAAGAGAATAACTTGGATTCATATTTTAAAATGGCCCCTTCCACCTGCTCCCACACACCCCAGCATGCTACTTATTTTGTGTGTTACTACAATCAGCCACACACCCAAATTTAATTAGATGCCCTTCTGGGCATTAAGTGGCAACCCAGATTTTCATCTTCCCCCACGTTCCCAGGCTTTCCAAGCCAATAGGAACTCACTCACTTTACGCAAACCACCAGCAACATCCTACTAACTCACTAAACCTGATTGCAGCTTCAGATTATGTCTCAATTGGAATAGCAGAAATCCGAGTAAGGATGGTTGGTGCAAATGGGTCTGTAAAGTTAAGTTCCTGGATTGGTGCATCCTAGAAGCTCCGTTGCCACATTTAAGCAGGCAACGGCAAGAACAGTGTGCCAATGAAAATGCAGGGGTGTCAGGTATTATTCCCGCAATGGGCTGGTATTTGCCCTTTAATGTCTCCTGTGTTCAAGAACTCCTGAGGTGTAGAATAATTACACTGGGCAAATCGCACAGATACTGTACAATCTGGTTCACATGGGATGATGAAATAATTGTGATTCATTCCAGAAATATCTTTTGCTTTGTCAGCCAGTTCTGCACGTCGTTTCTGCGTCTAGTTTCACAGTACAAATCCTTCATCCCCTGGAAGGCTCATTTTTGTTTTTGAATGATTCAACAGGCAAAAAGAATTGTGAACACTACTATAGGCAAGTAAGTGGCTTGGTATCACCGACATACTCAAGGATCGAGAGTGGCAGGGCCCTCCCCTCACAATCAGTCCAAGATATACTAACTATTAGAGGAGATAAAAAATGACATTTGTTTAAAATATTTGAATGTCTCAGGCTCAATCCCCAGCGCACCCAGGTAAGGCTGAGAAGGCACCCAGTCTAGCATCCCAGACAATTGTTGCCAGGTCAGGACCCATCGTCAGGTCAGGTCAGATCCACACAATACACATGGCATTCCCCAGAGAATACTGTAAAGTGTAATTTACCCCCTGCCCAGAACTACTGTTTCCAGCACCCTTAACAAACTACAGTTCCCAGGATTCTTTAGGGGAAGTCAAGCACTTGAAATGTGTTTAAAATGTATCGTGCAGAAGCGGCCTGGTTCAGTATACGGCAGCTGCCTATGTATCTTTACCAACTGGAACAGTCAAGGCAGCTTACAATATACAGTATACAAAAGTGAGAGATGGTAAGTGTTCTTTAAAAAAAAAATTGGTTCTGGAATTAAAATTCCAGACAAGCTGAAACCTCACACCAGTAAAAACACCAAGGAGTCTTATGGCACCTTAAAGACACTTCATAAATAAATTAGGACACCTACTTTCATGGATTCAAACGGTTTTGTCAGATGCTCAGACCACAAAAGCTTATGCCTTTGTTAAAAGGTGCCACAAAACTCGTTTTGAGACTTATGCAGTTAACCCTCTGGAAATCTTCTCATAATAGCACTATTTCCAGCAGTTTGCCTCACAAATGGGTAAATAAACAGAGGAAAGAGGGGGAATTCCAGTATCAGTTGAGATAATTTATCTTAATTTGCCTAATGCAAATTGAATGCAGCAATATATTATTCACACACACAGAGGCACCTTCACACTAGGTAGTGTCTTAACTGGTGAATCATAACACCATCAGTGGAAATCTGAGGTCATTTCCTGCTCCATCACTTATCAGGATAACCCAAGCAGGGGGTAAAGAAAGACAATAGCAAAGAGAAGACCGAAGGCATGTGGGAAACAGATCAATAACCTCAGGCTCTTAACATTAATGTGTGAAGGCAGGGATGGGGAACCTGTGTGGCCCTCCAGGTGTTGTTGGGCTGCAAAACAACCATCAGCCTCAGCCGGCAGAGCCAATGGTCAGCGACAATGGGAGAGATACTCCAGCAAAAATATTATTATTATTATTTGCTGTCCATCTGGAGGGTCACAGACTGGCCACTCCTGCCTTATCGCAGGGTATATAGTTCCCTAATTTAACTACATGCCATGTGAAGAAGCACTTTCTTTTGCCTGTCCTGAATCTTCCAGAATTCATCTACTAATAGGTTATACCCGACTAAGGCCCCATAACTCTTTAAACAGGCATTGCCCTTCCGTCCAAGAAGCCCGGGAACTGTGTTTTGTTAAGGGCACTGGGAGTTGTGAGGAAACCCCCTATCCCCCTCACAGAACTACAGTTCCCAGAGTGGTTTAACAATTGATCCCTCTTCCCATGTAACTCTGGGAATTGTAGCTCTGTGAGGGAAACAGGGGGTCTCCTCACAACTCTCAGCACACCATGGTTCTTGGGGAAGACATAATTACTTAAAGCGGTATAAGAGCACTTAAAATCTATTTTATTTATTTATTTATTTAATGTATGCACAACTCGAGTATATTAAAAAAAACACCCTCAAAGCTGTTTTCGAAGAGATAAACCAATAAAATCAAAGGGGAGGGAATCACAGGCATACTTTTAAAAACACAAAAGTTAAAACACTAAAACAGATTAAAATTACCTCATCGTACCAAAAATGTACAAAGTGCCAACCTCCTACATACACACACACACACACACACACACACACACACATATTAATGGAATATTATCAAGGGCCTTCAGGCATAAGACATTTGGCTGGTGGCCTAAATAGGAAGAAACCAGAGTTTGGGGTTTTTTCACTCCCTTCATCATCACTCAGCAGTATTTCCACCCCTCTGGGCTGTTTATATTTCTCACAGACACTCATTCATGCCCCCCCCCACTGCTCCAAGGGGAGGTTTTGATCATTTTGGGTTTCTCTCAGCACCTCACAAGAGAAGGAAAGAGAGGATTTTGAAACCCAGTTCCTAGCTGGGGGTTGATCGAGCAAGACTCGCACCGACATGTCTCGCTTTGCTCCGCCTCAGCTATAGGTGAGGCTAGTTAAAAATTAAACTCCCTCAGACCTTAGCTAGAACAGAGAATCCAGTGACTTATACTTTAATCACCACGGATGGCCGCCATGTCAACTTTGGACAAGCTATTACATCACAGGGGGGGGGCTGTGAATTAAGCGTCTCCTTGAACACATTAAAAAAAAAGTGTGGTGGAGATAATATTTGTTATCTAAACTTCTCTTCCTTCCTCATGGAGTCAATGTTGTTTTGGCTCCGGGGCATGCGCCACTGTGCTTGGGAAATGCAGCAAGACAGGAAGTGGTTGACATCGGTCAAGGCACCCAACTGCTATGGGCCCGAATTTCTGTCTTTGCCAAAGGTAATTCACTCTATCTTTTCTCTGCCTCAGGCACACACAATATCACATGGTATTAAGAACCCTGTCATCCTTTCACAATCTCACTGATAATATATATAACCCTCATATATGCAATTGTTTGTTACTGGTGGAGTTGCAGGCTTACTACAACTGCTGTAGCTAATGTGTGGCATGAGAGAGTTGACATGAGCACCAACATTAACTCCTCTGGTACAGCACAATCCTATCCATTTTTCTCCGGAAGCAAGTCCCACTATTTTCGAAGGCCTTGGGGCACCTCCAGACTGATATTTTATTACGGGTGCATTCTGCAATGTGTCCCCGATACAATAATAGGGCATCAGTAGTGGATTTATCCCAATTTATCAGTTGTTCTGCAACACTACAACATTATTGCTGTCTAAAGGGGCTATAGTACAACAGAAGTGTAATGAAAACAAAACTCATGCACAACATTTGTGGAGTTAAAAGTTACAGGATTTCAGCAGAAAATTACAGGAGTGGAAATGAAGCGCTATGCCTGCCCCCAAACCTTTTGCAGACAGAAGCAGTATTTAATGTGGGATAGTACTGCCCCAATAGCCTCATGAGCACAAATAATCATAAACAGAATAAAAAGGATGCCTGAATGAGCCTTTACGGGGTAAATGCACAGAAGATTGCAGCTATAGGCAATGTAAACAGACCATTTGACTCTTCATGGTACTCCATGTTAGTTATTCAAAATAAATTACCACCCTCCTCTGGGCCAAGTGTGGGTTTTCCTACAAGCATCTGGCTAGCCACCGTGAGAATAGGATGCTGGACTAGATAGGCTATTGGCATCATCCAGGAGGATCTTATGTTCTTAACGGTGTGCACATGCTTGTTTATGCGTGCATATGTGTGTAAGCAGCCTACAACAACCAGTCACAACACTCTACAGATTAAGGTTAAAGGATGCAAGGCAGAATCCTTAATGATCTCATAACAGTATTTAAAATACCGAGGTTCCTATTCGATGCACACTTATTTATTTTTATTTAATAACATTTATATATTGCTTAATAATTATAATAAACCATCTAAGCAGTGTGCATAAAATAATATAAAATATTCATAATATAGATAAAATCAAAATTTCAAAACAAGTAGACATATTAACATGGTCAAAATATAAATAAAGCCAACCAATTTCAAAACAACAAATGTACATGTCTGGGCAGGTTTGCCTAAACGTACGTTTTTAGCAGGCGTCAAACACAGTACGGTATGTTAATGCGCAAGGAGCTCCAAAGACTAGGTGCCCCCCATGCTGTATAATGAATATACAGTATACCCTGTAACATTTTACTGTACAGCATTTGTGGCTGTGTAAGCAGGCACCTATGGAATAAGGCAAGCCTTCAACTAAAGCTGCTCCTGAAGTGTTGAGAAGAGGTGGGTTATTGGTTTGTGGGTTTTCCTCTCTTCCCCCCCCCCTTTTATTATGTATTTTGTGCTTTTATCTTGTACTGTATTTTTAATGTCACAAACCACTCAGATCTATGGATGAAAGGCAGTGTACAAATTTAATAAATAAATAAAATAAACATAAATATTTCAAGAGCAGCACCTTGAATTTGGCCCAGTAACAAATTGGCAACCAGTGGAGATATTGAAACACGGGTGTAATATGCCAACAGGGTTTCTCACTCACTTTGAGAGCCAGTGTTGTATAGTAGTTGGGAGTGTTGGATCAGAACCTGAGAGACCACAGTTCAAATCCCTACTCAGTCATGAAACTCACTGGGCCTGTAGTTGTTTCTCAGCCTAACTTACCTCACAGAGTCGCTGTGAGGATAAAATGGAAGAGAGGCAGAACCACATACTGTATACCACCTTGAGCTCCTTGGAGGAAGGATGGGAATATAAATGCAATAAACAAACGTCCACTTCGAGCCCCACTTCCATCTGCATTATACATGCACCTCATTTAGAATGTTGTTGTGGAATTCCTGAGCAATCTACCGTATGTAAAGCTCTTTAAACTCTCTAAAGCACTATAGATGCTAATTATTCCATATAAATGCTACTCCTTTCCAAACATATAAGTGCATCCCCACACAGCAAATTGATGGGGCTTTCAGCTCAAGCCATCTCTTAGCTTGGGGTGGGTCTCACTCTCACCCCTTTGAAGATGTTGACTGTGGCCTACAAAACATGGAAATTAAAGACTCCAGGCAAAAGGCTACTTTATTGTGATGGCAGTGTCACCGTGTCACAGAAAGAAAGCACTTCAGTGGGGCAGGAAAGGAGGCTCGACACATCTGCCTCGTGCATGTACAAAAAGTAGTTCATCTAGTAGATTAACATCCACACCACATGTTTCAAGTGCATGATTTCCCCCAAAGAATGCTGGGAACCAAAGTTCATCTTTCACAGAGCTACAGTTCCCAGGACCTTTAATAAAATACATCACCCATTATTCTGTGGGGAGGAAGCCATGTTCTTTTGAATGTGCTCTAACTGCATGGAGTGGTTGTCTCTTGTGTGCATCTCACAGGGCCTAGCTCAATGTTTCCCTTAACAAAACAGACATTGGTAATATTTTTGCAAGTGCAGCGTTTACAGTCAAGGTGGAAAGAGAACATTAAGGGAGGACAAACAAAACTGCTCCCAGCACAAATCCGAGGGCGATGGAAAAGGTGGCAGTAAAATCTATTTGTGGGTTTGAGCCAACATTTCCAGAAGCCCTATCTGAGCCTGCCTTGGCTTCTTGGCCATTGCAGTAAAGTGATTTTTTTTGCAGGGGGTGGTGCTGCCACCAATACAGCTCCTTGGCCAAGGGCGCAAGGGACCCTAGGTATGTCTCATGCGGAGCCATCTGTGTGCATTACAGAATTACCAACTTTTGCACCCTGGGAAGGATGAATCAGGCTAATCCATCAACTAGCTTCCTGCTTTCTCAAAAGAACAGGGAGAGCAGCACAGTCCCTTCCTCCCCACCTTTTTGTAGTCATAACTCCAGATATACAGGTTGGTGACAGGGCTCTGTCACCATCTCCACCCAGGGAAATACAGCATGAGAACAAGCAAACATTCCTCAATGGAGAAGAGATCTGGGCTGCACACACACCTTTACACATTTAAATCACACCCTCAAATACTAGGAACTGCAGTTTGTTAAAGGTGCTGGGAATTGTAACTTTGTGAAGGTGAACTATGGTTCCCAGGATTGTTTCGTCTGGGTGAGGGGGGGTTTGCTTTAAATGTGACAAGGTATATATATACAGCCCTGATCCCCATTCTGAATTCTTGTTAAAAGAGGCTCAAGGCAGGGAAATATTGACTGTGGGCTGGCTAATTTGTCTTATTTTGTAATCACAGGTAATTAAAAGCTCTTGTGCGTCATGATGACAATAGCAAGCTCACTGGCTGGCCAGCAGTCATGCTGCAACTTTCACAGTGAAACAATTCTAAAGACTGTCATCCGTAGAAGAACCATGATAATTAAATTAAAGGTAATGATAATGATGATGTTTTTACATGCTCTAAAAGTCAGCTGTAGATTTCCTCCTTAAGACCTCTGGGAACTGTAGTTTGACAAGGCTGTTAACTATCCCTAAAACAGGAATGCCAATCCTTCCATTTCCCAAAATTCTTTGGGGCACAGCATGAAAATCTGTTTAAACCAGGCTGGCTTAACTAGTTTAAACCAGACTGTGTTACAGCGTGCAGAAGCAATTTTATTTGCGGGTTGAGGATTTGTGCTTACAAATTGCATCTCCTCTGCCACAAACTCAATGAGTAGCCTTGCTCAAGTCCCTATCACAACCTCGGTTTCTCATCTGTAAACGGAATACAATAGTCACTTATCTCATCTCAGGATGTCCAAGATTAAAAGAGGGCCTGAAGACACACAAAACATTGGATAGCAGAAATGCCACCAACATTATTCATTATTATAGATCTCAGAGCACTTACCTGGCCAGGGATATATTGGAGTATCTTGTCTGAGGTAACATCCCTCTCTTGTCCTGGTTCAAAACCAAAAAGGCTTGCTAGCTTTTTTTTGTTCTCTTGTCTGAAAAGCAATTAAAAAAAAAAGTCAGGCGAGATCAAAGCAAGCAAACAAATCAAATCAGCAACGCATCAGGGTGGAATTAGCAACTTTTATCACAAGGCTTTTAAGTGTCCCGGACCTAATGAACAGCTGGCCATCAATAACATTTAGGCTTAGCGAATTTCTCCTTGGCTTTTTTTTTTTTTTTTTTGCTTTGTTTCATTTGTCCTTCCACAAAGGAATGCTTAGTTCGTTCTCATTCCTCATCATGGAGGGTCAAAGGATGCTGTCTTTTCCAAGGACAGAGTTAAGGTAATCAAAAACAAGGAAGGTGACAATCTGCAATTCTTATTTTGTTTCCCCTCCCTCCTTTTTCTTCTTCACAGTTCTCTAAAAGAAATATCAGGCATGCACGCTCTCTCTGAACACATGAGTTTGAAGAAGATGCAACTTTAACGTAAGTAGTATGGAAGCTCAATATTGTCTACAGTAAGTGGCAGCAGCTCTCCAGAGTTTTCAGACACTTCCCCACAGCCTTACCTGGAGATGATGGGGATTGAAACAGGCCCCAGAATCTCTTTCTCAAGGCCACTGTTGCAACTACTGCTGCAGGGCACAAACACCCACACACCAGTACCCAAAAACAAATAAGAGTCTGCTGCATCAGGCCAGAGGCCTATCTAGTTCAGCATCCTGTTCTCACAGAGGCCAACCAGATGCCTATGGTAAGTCCAAAAGCAGGATCTGAGCACAACAGCACTGGTTGGTAAAAGTTACCTACGATAGCTAAATAAGTAAAAGTGATTTCTCTCCCACACACTACACCAACAAGCAAATCAGTGCAGCCCTAAAGGTTGTATCCAACCATGTCTTACATAGAGCACACCCATTGAAATTAATGGACCTCCACACTCCAATTACTTCCAGTGCGCTGCTTACTACTGATTTGGGAAGTAGTGTACATTAGTGTACATATGGTGTTAGCCACCATAAAGGTCAATGCACATAGTTTTCTCAAAGGAATCCTGGGAACCATAGTTTGTTATGGATGTGGGGAATTGTAGTTCTGTTAGGAGGAAATTACAGTTATCAGGGTTTGAGGGGGGACAATCGCATACTTGAAATGGGTGTGCTTTGAAAGTATCATGGTTCTGCCCAATGTGTTCACAGCCTTAGATATGTTCACTAACTTCAGCAGGACTACTCTGAGTAAAGGCATAGCTTTAGAAACAACCCTAAACCATTTTTTTGCTCCCTGATTAGGGCCCCACATAGCATTCCCCCTGGCTAAAACCAACAGTCTTGTTGCACCATTTAAATAACAATTCCTGCTATCCCTTCAAGGTGACACCAGCAGTGACTCAGACCCCATTAAAAAGGCATTGTTTGTGCCCAGGTGCCAGCTGATGTCATGGAGGTATTCCCCACTCCCCATCCACCATCACTCTCAATCAACATAGTTTCGGCTCTTGAAAGCAAATTACAACATTTTTGCTGCTGGAAGATTGGTGTTTTTGTTTTGTTGTTCTTGTTTTATTCACATGCATCCTTCATGCTACTCCACACAGTAGAAGCAAATGCTTCTCTGTAAGGGGCTGTTGCATTCCTCATTTGCAAACAGGAGATTGTATTCTTAAAATAACACACACACACACACACACAGCCAGACACGTCTTATGGGTAAAGACTCCAGATCACTTAACACTGATTACTTGCCACTCAGCATATTTAAACCAGGGGTGACAAAACTGCTGAACGCCAGATGTTTTTGGACTACAACTCCCATCTTCCCTAAATATTGGCCATGCTAGCTGGGGCTGATGGGAGCTGGAGACCGGCAACTTCTGGAGGGCCCCCCAATTCAATGTACTGTACTGATTTTGAATTATAAGGCCTTGAGTGGCTCAGGAACACAAAACCTCCCCCTTTATGAACCAACCCAGGCCCTGAAATCATCACCTGAGGCCCTTCTCAGTGTGCCTCCTCCTCAAGAGGTCCAGAGAGTGGCATCACAGGAATGGGCCTTTTCTGTGGTGGCTTCCCGCTTGTGGAGTGCTCTCCCCAGGAAGGCTCGCCTGGTGCCTTCATTACATATCTTTAGATGCCAGGCAAAAACATTTCTCTACAACCAGGCCATTGGCTGATTAAACAATCTATGGCCTTTTAAACATGTTTGTAGGAGTTATTGGTTTTTTGTTTATTATTATTTATTATTATTATTATGTTATGTATTTTGTGTTTCAATTTAGTATTTTTATGCTGTAATCCACTCTGTGACCTTCCACCCTTCTTCCCCAGCGATATGCCATCTATAGTACTAGAGGCAACATAGCCGTTGTGGCTAGTAGCCCTGAGAGCTTTATCCTCCATGAAGTTACCGGTATCTAATCCTCATCCAAGTTGGTGGCTATCACTACTCTCGTAGCAACAAATTCCAGTGAAATATGTGATGTGGCAAGACAGTTGCCACTCTCCCCAACATATATATTTTTAATTGAAGAAAAAAACCCAAATAGACTACTGCAAACCCCATGTGTGAGCCTTTGTGTACACAGATATTATTTCACTAATGTGAGCAATAGCTGTCAATTGACCTCTCCTCTCCATTCATTTGTCAATATCTGGTTTTGACCTTTAAAGCCCTATGCTGCCTAGGACCCTCATACCTACAGGACCGCCTCTCCTGGTATGCCCCGCGGAGGACCTTAAGGTCCATAAATAACACCACTTTGGAAGTTGAGGTTAGACTGGCCTCAACCTTTCCAGCTCTGGCCCTGGACTGGTGGAACACCTACCGCAGCAGATCAGGGCCCTGTGGGATTTGACATCTTTCCGCAGGGCCTGCAAGACGGAGCTGTTCCACCTGGCCTTTGGGCTGGACTCAGTCTAAACCACCCCTTTTTCCTTATTTTTTACGGAACCCCTTTTGTTGTTGTTCAGTCGTTCAGTCGTGTCCGACTCTTCGTGACCCCATGGACCAGAGCACGCCAGGCACGCCTATCCTTCACTGCCTCCCGCAGTTTGACGGAACCCCTTATATGTATATAATTATGTATATAATTTTCCCCTTGGCTCTTCTTGCTGGCCCCGGTGAATATTTGATGTTTTCTCCCCTTATGGCTTCAATCTGTAGGCTACCACTAAAACAAGGCTGCATTCTAAGCTGTATTCTAACTTATATTTTAATCAACTGTTTTTGTTGTTGTTGTTTTAATGTTTTTACGGTATTTATATTCAGTGTTAGCCGCCCTGAGCCCAGTCTTGGCTGGGGAGGGTGGGGTATAAATAAAAATTTATTATTATTATCTTTTTAAAGCTTTTCAACCTAGTGTCAACTGCAGCATCTTGAGGCAGTGAGTTCCATAGGTTAATAATGCATCATTCAATGCATCTCTTGCAGTCACACCACGGTGTGTGAATATAAATTTTGTGCCATTCCCTATACTTGTAGTGTATTCTGTGAGAGAATTCTGTCCTGTAAAGAACATTCAAACCATCCATTTGCTCTATATTAGTACTGTACTGTACTTTCACTTAAGTGCCACAGGTTGCAAACCTCCACACACACCCAAAAAATATTCAACTGGGGACCCCTTGTTTTCACATACTGTCTGGCAGCACTGATCAGCTAACTTGAGTAGCATTACAGTGGTACCTTGGGTTACATACACTTCAGGTTACATAAACTTCAGGTTACAAACTCTGCTAACCCAGAAATAACGCTTCAGATTAAGAACTTTGCTTCAGGATAAGAACAAATCGTTCTCTGGCGGCGCAGCAGCAGTGGGAGGCCCCATTAGCTAAAGTGGTGCTTCAGGTTAAGAACAGTTTCAGGTTAAGAACGGACCTCCGGAACGAATTAAGTACTTAACCAGAGGTACCACTGTACTTGCAAACCTAAATAAAACAGACAGGCCCAGCATTTGTTGCTACCCTTGAATTTTTGCAAAGCCCCCATCCCCAAAGATCTCTTGGTAAAGCAAAGAAGCAGACAGAAATTTTAGAAAGAAAAAGAAATAAGTGATTGGAAAAGAGGCCTATTGGTCTTAAGGGCAGACACACTGATCCCCCAAAATACGGTTACAAATACGAAACCACCTTAGCATATGTTCCATTTGCTGCATTTTGCAATCTCTGTTAGTTTTCTTTGATGTGTCAGAACTTTGTGGTTTGCAATGTCACACCTCTTGCCAGGGATGCCCATGAAGTGCTAAGTAGGGCAGGACAAAGCTCTTACTTCCTGTGATATCCCATCATGCACTTCCCTCTTCCCTATCCAGAAGGGAATTAAAGCCACATCAACAAAAGAGTTCTATGAATTCTATGGAAGTCCATGAACTCTTTTGTTGATGATGCTGTAATTCCCTTCTGGAGAGGGAAGAGGGAAGTGTGTTGCTCCACTAATTCACAACCACTCATCTCAGTGCCACCAAAACCTAACAACACAAAGTGCCACGCAGGTGGATACGATGTGCAATTATAATGGCATTTTCCACCCAAATGGCTTGACTGGGGGACACTGCCTGGACACACAGCATTTTCAACATGCAACGTGATTTTGCATTTGCCCACAAATCCCCTGATTTTTCGTGCAATCAGTAACACGTTTAAGTCTGGATTTTGTATATAGGAAGCTGCCTTATACTAAGACCCTTGATCCATCTAGCTCAGCATCGTCTGCACTGACCGTCAGCGGCTCTCCAGGGTTTCAGAAGGGACATTCCCTGCCCTACCTGGAGATGTTGGGGATTGAACCTAGCATACTCCACCACAGAGCCACAGCCCTTCTATACAATTACCAGCATCAGTTTCAGGGTTCCTGCCTGTAAGTTTACACCCACATAGACATCTAAAGAAAGAAAGCCCAGGTGCCTGGTCATTTGGGCACTTAAAGATCCGAAAAAGGCACATCGTCCCTGGATTGCTTTTCCAACCATGTTGGCACCAAGGAATTTGGCCTAGTTTTCCATTCCTCCTCCACATATACAAACAGTCACTTAGTTTTACTGTGCAGGATCTATGTAAGGCTAGATTTTGTCTAGTGAGAACTGTGAGGTGGGAAAACCATGAGAATGGCAGAGGGCTCAAATACATCCCTTTTGTGTTGTCCTTTCCGTTGCAAATCTGAGCTAGTTTTGTGAACGCATTATGAAATCTCCCTTTTTAAAGTGCTGTTGTGAAGCCCTTCTGCTGCCACGAAGTTTTCAAACTCGATCGGTATTGAAGGTAGAACAGGAGCAGAAAGCCTACAACAGGAGGTTCTGGTGTACAGAGAGACTAATCCACGTAAAGCCCACACTTCAAATAGCATGACATTCCTACACAGAGGGTGGTTTTGTGTAGGAAATAGCACACAGGGCTTATCAGCAATGATCACACAATGTGCATGTTGTCCATTTCGGTGGGACAACTTCTAGAGGGGTAGCCACAGCAGACACAAAGACTTGGGCACCTTGAAGACTCACAGATTTATTGGGGCATATGTTCTCAGAATTCATGCCCACTTCACTTGATAATGGGGGCTGTAGTCCACAACAGCTCACACTACTATAAATTTGCAAGCCATTAAATGTGACACTAGGCTCTAATTTCACTGGGTACACTGTACACAACACAAAGTGAAATCCGTTGTGTGCCACAATCTACATGCAGTGCTATCCGTGTAAGGAAACTATGGTGAAGTAAGTTACCATTTCACTGGAGTTCTGAAACTGATTTCAATTATGTAGTGAAGTAAAATATACATATAAAATTAAACACCCCGTCTTGTCCAAAACTCTTATCTTATCATTACTTCCCTTGATTATACCCCATTTGCCAGTTTGGGGGCTCACCATGTTTCGAACATAGAAATACGCCCCCAAAATAGCAGTAAATATTTAGGATTATAATTCCTAAGCGAGTCCTGAGGAAAGGGATGCCTTTCTAACACTGCCTATAAGCAAGGGAAAGTTTTATAGAGTGACTTTGAATTAAAAGTTCATTTGAAACGCTCGTCTTCCTAGAGACTATCTTAAACTTATGTTAAATGGCTATTGTTATTTTAACTAGACAAAAACACACTTTCTGGAGAGCAAAGTTTGCGTACACACCATGTTTTTAAAGCTGATTGTCCTCCCTGAAGAATCCTGGGAACTGTAGTTTAACAGTGCTGGAAAATGTAGTTCTGTGAAAGATAAATTACTGGGAATGGGGTTTGCTTTAAATTTATGCTCTGTGTATTATGAGTTATTCTGCATAGGACTGCCCAGCACATTAACCTTTTGCAATCTAACTCGAACCTTTTAATTCTCAAGTGGGATATAATTTTTAAAACAATTCAATTAAACTGAAGCTGTCAGGAGTGCCACTTCAAGGGAAACAACACACACACACACACACATTTTTAAAAACAAAAAATTGTTGTTTCTCCGCACACACAAAACACACCAGACACCGTCCTTGATTCGAATAACTCCACCAAATTATTTGCGTGCGATATGAGAAGTGTGGAGGTACTGTAACACTTGTCATGATAAATCTCAAGGAAACGGACATGCACACACAGTGTCTGACTTTTCTTGGAGAAAGCGAGACCCACCAAGGGAATTCTTTTCCCAATGAGGCTTTCTTTTTAAGAGAACAAAACACACAAGACAGCAGCAGCAGCAGCAGCACAGAGAACTTAATACAGTAGAGAAGATTGCGGCGTACTCACTCTTTCCTAAGCGAGGGTTTCCTGGAGAAGGAGTATCGGAACCTGCCAGGTGCCTGGGGGACGCAAGCCATGTTCCCCATGTTTCAGAGCGACTTGTATAATCCAAGAAGCAGTTGCGAGGAAGGGGGAAGAGAGGAGCAAAAAGGCAGGCAGGCTCGGGGAGCCCAGGCGTCGGAGCGTGTGAAGCCAGCGAGGAGGTGTGTGCGCTTTGAGTGTGTCATGCAGACACTTCCGTCTGCAGCGGTGACTCTTATGGGTGTGAGCTGGGAACTCTCAGCCATTTGGCCAAGGGCTGCTTTGTTGCTGGGTTCACTTCCCCTCCTAGTGGATCTGATCACACACACAGCATGATGTGGGGAGTCCAGAAAGGAATTCTTTGTTGATTGTTGCTGCGTCTTTGCAGGTGAAACTAATGAAGGAACTTTTAAAGGGGCAGTTGGGAGAAACTCTTGCCATGTGTTGTGAGAGAGGAGATTATTGTAGGGTTGCCATATTTCAAAAAGTAAAATTCCTGACACCCACAAAGCTTTTTTTAAAGGAAACCACCAAAATTGTTGAGCTTTTTTGGGGGGAAACAACCCAAAAATAGTAATTTTAAGCTTTTTTTAGCTGTTTCCACTGCTTTTTCCACTGCACTGCTATACATCAGGGTTTTCTCTGACATTTTGCCGAAAATTCCCCCCACCGTTTTTACACCTGAAAACGAGGACAAGTCAGGAATTTTCCTGACGTTTGGCAAGCCTAGGATTATTAGTTTGTGTTTGTTCTTATTTCTTTGATTTTTTTTAATGATACAGCAGTATACCTAATATTTTTTAATAATAAATAAATAAATAAATGTGAATTTGAGATAAGGTCCCCACCCTTCCCTCATCCATAATACAAGAATTTGGGTAGTTTTGAAACAAATTGTTGGGGGATTTGTCTGTTTTATTTACTTTTACATTTACTTAAATGTAGTACAGTATAAGCACTGATAACTGGGAAACACTGGCCTGCGAGCGCTCCATCTGGAGAACAGTATTGACAAAAGGTGTCACGGACTTTGAAGAAGCACAAACTCAGGACGAAAGGGAGAAATGAGCTAAGAGGAAGGCATGTTTGGCAAACCGTCACCGTGATCAACTGCTGCCCGGAAACCTGTGCCTCCACTTGTGGAAGGATGTGTGGATCCAGAATTGGCCTCCACATTCACTTATGGACTGAGTGTTAAGACCATGTTCATGGAAGGCAATCTTACTCGGCTATGAGGAATCGCCAAAGAAGAAAGAAGATGAGAAGCCGGACTCACTTCATAGAATCCATTAGGTCTACAAAAGTGTCTCAGTCCTGCTGTGTGAACTAGGAACAGCTGCTTTCATAACTGAACAGGGGGGAAAGGGGGAAGCTTTAGAGAAGCAAACAGATGTGAATCAAACACTTGGCCAAGAGGTTGTGATTCAATTTTCAAAGGAATTTCTGTAGAATGGAAACATCAATAGGGATAGCTGAGGACCTGGACTTAGGAGACCAGGGTTCAAATCCCCACTCAGCCGTGATGCTCGCTGGGTAACTTTGGGCCAGCCACAGTCTCTCAGGCTAACCTACCTTGCAGGGTTGTTGTGATGATAATATGAAGAGGGGGAGAACCATGCATGCCATCTTGAGCTCCTTGGAGGAAAAGGTGGAATAGAGAAGTAATAAAGCATAAAACAAGTTTAAAGCTGATAGGGGAAGGACTATCATAAGTGGAATGCTTCAGCGTGTCAACTGAAATCCATGCTGTCAAAGGAAGGAGAAAGAGAGTAGTGTTTAACAGGGTTGTTGTGAGCATAATATGGAGTGCTATATATGCCACCTTCAGATCCATGGAGGAAAGGGGGGCTATAAATGTGATGATGATTCTGATAAATGCAGTGACCCAGCACAGAAATTGAATATGGAAGAGGGAGCCTATGGTTAGAAAAAGCAAGTGTTGTGCAGGAGTTGAGGTGGTTCCTAATCTTTGGCTCGTGCTGTTTTTTTCTGATTTGAATTCCCTCTCTCCCAAGCTGCTTTCCCCCTGCAAAATGTAAAAGCTTACAAGTAAAATATAGTACCTGTAATATATTTTTTTAAAACCCATTTGTTGTGGGGTGGCAATTTTAATTAGGAAAATGGCATATGAAGAAAAGGATTGCAGCCGTGGGGCGATTACCCCATTAGCTGCTCTGGGCATATGAACACAGGAAGCTGTCTTATATACCAAGTCTGACCGTTGGTCCATCTAGGTCCATATTGTCAACACTGACTGGCAGTGGCTCTTCAGGGTCTCAGGCAAGATTCTCTTCTAGCCTTACCTGGAGATACTGGGGAATGAGCCTGGCACCTTCTGCATGCAAAGCAGATGCTCAACCACCGAGCCATGCCCCTTCTGTGCAGCCATCAGTTTAGCCCTTATAGAATTACAATTCCCAGCAACTCTTAACAAACTACAGTGCCCAGAATTACTTGGGGGAAAGAGTGTGCTTTGAAGGTATAGTGTACACACAGCCTGGATAGGCCCATTGAAGCAGAAAAAATTTCAGCAGGCATAAAAAGTATAGTGATGGCTGTCTAATGTTAATACGCAGGGAGTTCCAAAGCATAGGTGCTGCCAACATGGGCAGAGTGTTGTTTCTATTCCTGCAGTGGGGTTTCTGTCTCCAGAGCTACCCAATCAACATGAAAGGGGAGCTTTTTAACCCCTGAGAATAAGTCTTTTCACCCTTTGTGCTGATTGGAACCAATCCAAGTGAAAGGAGGTGAGTCAGCCAGTGGGGATTGGCTCCTAGGGTCACTCTGGAGAAGGCATGTGGGAAGATCACCAAAGAGGAGTTATCTCTGTATGCTCCAAAGGAACACTGAAACCACTAGGTGCTTCCATTTGCAATCTTAAGTGAGCTAACTCAAAACCTCACGGTATACTGCCCAGGGCTCAAGGTCAAAGGTCATCTTACAGATGATCATACATAACTGGCCTGTTCCAAATTCCAGTGGACTGGTGAGGCTCAACTGTTAGCAGACATTCAGGGCATCTTAGGACCATCTATGAAACTAGAGACAATGACACCCGCTGCAACTGGGTGGACATGTATGATCAAAGGGGCAGCATTGAGCTGGTTCCCATGACTTAGCATATACCGGTATATAACACCTGGTCTCTGATATATGCATTTGAGTTGAAAGGGGCCCATAGTAATGCTGGGTGTAGACAGGGGAGCAGAAGTTCCCCAATGCATAATGGAGGCCTGGAAATGTGAGACAGAACAGTAAAGGATTGAGACCCTGGCATTTGTCACCTCCCCCAATAGCACCCAGATCCGCTCTAAGAAGTTCACTGACTGCAGAAGGTGCTTACCTAGGGAAGGGGAGCTGAGATTTGGTTACTCCCTTAATAATTCTGCAGTTAATGTATTCTCTTGGTCAAAACCTGGGTAACACAGGTATAATGGCACTACTTTGAGGCCCCCAGAGATGCTTTGTCATTGACTTGGAAGCTCCCAGAAAGATCTCAGTATTCTTACTTGGAACTTGGCAACGTGGGATAATAAGTGGAATAAATATTTGAATATATAAATATGGGGTGCCATTTCTGTTATGTACAATGGAACTTCAGGGAAAAGAAAGCTTAAGTCACTCACAGAAGATATTGGAACACTCTAAATCATTTGCCTATGTTTGTGCACAGAAGATAACATCTGGCTGAAATGCAGCTCAGGGAGATCTGCATTGACGGTTGCAATGCGTTCCCTAATGATAATTATTGCATAATTATAAGTTCATTGTATAATCTTAGAAGGGTGAGCGGGCATGGCTATGACTATCACAAAGGGACCCTGAACTTGCCAAAAGACTACTGGCTTCCATACTGAAGGAATGACTCCTTACAAATGTGGAAGGAGCACTGAGTGGCACTTGTAGAAGCACAAGTTCTGCAGATCAAAGTGCTCCTACATAATCTGCGCTTTAGAGGAGGTATGGAATTATTGACACAAAGTTGAGGAGAGCACCTGTGGCAAGAGGTCACAGAGGGGGAGGTTTAAGCACTCGAGCTGTTAATTCTCCCTTGCAAAACCTCCTTTCCTCCCACCCCAGTTTGACACCAGTGTCAAAAACAGGATTTTGTACCTGTTGCCAAATATCTAGTATTCAACTTATTTTCTGGACATTTGAACCCAAACTAAACTCATCTTCAGCTTCTTAAAACAGTACCTTTTTAAAACAAACAAACAAACAAACAAAACCCCTGCTATATCATGGGATCCTACTCCTTGTCTCCTTTACCCCTTCAATTTAATTTTATTTTTAAACAGGATTGGTGAGCAGACAGGCTCCGTGCTTGGAAAAACTGTATGCAACTGGTGTTTTATTTATAGAAATCTGAGTCTGGATTAAGGGGCTGGAGAGCAATGTGGAGCAGGTGGGAGGGAGTGTGGAAAAAGAATCTCACTGGCCAATCTCACATACCTACTCCGGTGTTAGTTACACAAAAATCAACCCTGGCATTTCCAGGAGGGATCGGGATGCAAGCTTCCAGGTCACACAGAACTGTTCCTCAAGTTAGATGTTCAGTGAAAGGTAGTGGGGGAGGTGTTGGGGGGGGGGGGAAGCAAAGTGCCTGTCTATACTTCAATGTGAATTGTGAACTTCTTGTGCCTCCTTTAATTCCCCCTTGCCCATGTGCTACTCCCTTTCAACAACTGCTGTCCCACACTTTCTCCTCCCTAAATCGGGAGACTCCCTATGTTTTGAAAATCCAAATAGGAGAACTACACCAATTGCATAGGGAATCCCCACGTTTAGAGAGGAGAAGGCAGTAGCGGGAGAAGGATACTGGCACATGGGGTTCACAGCCCACCTTAAGACAAGGTATGGACATACCCAAAGATATCTCTTCTCCAGGTAGGATTGACAAAGGCCCCTGTCTGGGGTTTTTGCACACATTATTTTATTTTAATTGCTTCTCAAAGCGGCCTGCAGCCTAAGCACCAAATATTTAAAATGACAAAATGTTGAAATAAAACATTCCGGATTAAGATCAAATATAGAATACACATCTAAAGCAGCATAATTAACAGGAAAATTATACCTGCTGCTTTTAGTGTGTATTTAACATTATGGATGGGGGGAAAACACCAAATGCAAAAATAGAACAAATTTGCCTTATGGACCAGCCTCCATTGCCTGCCCTACTTAGACAACTGTCTGCAGACCTGGCCCAAGGGTGCAAATCAGACGGGTGCTGTCTGAAGGACTGGTGGCTTGGCAGAAATTGCAGCCCATCAGGATTAATTGCCTTGCTCACCATCTTTGTGTAACAACAGTAGACGATGCCAGAAATATTTACTTGTCATGACCTTAGAGGACTAGCATTGCAGAAGCAACGGCCAACCTCATGGATGTACTGCAGGGCTGTGGAACTTGTAGCCTCTGGAGGTTGTTTGACTCCAGCTCCCCTCAACTCTAGCCAACATGTCCAATGGTTAGGGATGGGGAGGGATTGCAGTCCAACACCATGTTGAGGACCACACATTCCCTATGCCAGCTTCGCTGTCTTTTGTTTGTCTGTGTGGGGAGCAAAGCAACAACACTTTCAATAAGTTATCCGAACTAGTTGGCAAGCAATAGACAGAAAGGCAACCTGTTATTCCTCCTTACTGATTCCTCCTCTTTATTACTTTTTGGTGAAGCAAATCACTGCCTCCCAAGCTTTACATTCTTTCTGCTTCTTCTCCAAGTTAGTCCCCAAGTGTTGAGCTATCATGCGCTATCCTGTTAACTTTTTGCCTCCAGCTTGGCCACATGTCAAACCCGTACTTTGGCTTGTTTGCCAGAGAGTAATAAACTGTTATTTTTCTATATTCTTTAAACCAGCAACCTTACCAGGCAACTTCTTTGTGCACACCACTGCAGCTTATTTTACAGTCTGGACTTGGGATGTACTGAGCACTGGCTCTTTTCAAAACACACTCACTCCAGCATCTGCAGCTCCCTCCAGCATTGCAACGATGGCATGTGGGGTTCTGCTTTGCGCTGACAGCTTTTTGCCTCAGGTGGGAATGAAAATGCATTTGAAAAATTTCCTCCTTTTCACCTTGGGGCCTTGCAGCCCACATACCCGCCCTAAGGCAGGAGCTGTTCTGGTTGCCTCTGTTTGACAGCAGGGAAAGAGAGTCCCCAGATCAGCTCATCTGGACCTTCAGCAGCTGCTGTCAGTCAAGGCTGCTTCCTTCCATGGAAGGCTGGAGCTTATTAATTCCAAAGGGGAGCAGTTGGTTTGAGACAAGGGGAGTGAGCAGCTTGCTCGGATCAGTTTGCTAAGGGGAAATCTTTTCAGTCCTGGCTGAAAACCTCTCTCCGTTTCTTAAAAAGAAACTATGACTTTTCTAGGAAACTCTGATTGGCACAATGCCTTTGTTTAGAGAAAAGGGCATATCAAAAAGGCAGCACACAAGTTTTTGAGAGGGATATTTTCCTGCTGCTAAGCTACCACATTGCTTTTTGGCACTGTAGCAAAATATTTTATGGGTGCTCTTTTACCAGGGCACCAGTGCTCCTAACCTCCTCCTTATGAAGAGGCACAAAGTAATCCCCCACCTCAGTTCCATCGAGCACAGCCTGTAGATATGTTCTGCATTAGTAAGAAATCGATCCTCTAGTGTGGCGGCAGCCACAATTTGGAACTCCCTGCCTGTTGACATCAGGAAGGCACCTTCACAGTACTCTTTTCAACACCTGCTCAAAACATTTTTGTTTAGGCCAGCCTATCCGGACACACAGACTGCTGATAAGTGTTTTAATCTGGTTTTTAGATCATCATTTATTTTAATTATTTTCTGAATGTTTTAAATAGTTGTTTTTAACTGGGTTTTTTATTGGTGATTTAATAGTTTGGTCATTTGAAGGTTTTCTTTAGAAATAATCAAGCAGTATATACGTTTAATGAAATAGATAAGATGAAATAATAGGTATGCCCACAAAGCTGCCACTTCAGGCAACTCATTTCAGGGCTTTCCTAAACCCAGGGGTAGGCAACCTAAGGCCCGGGTGCTGGATCCGGCCCAATCGCCTTCTCAATCCGGCCCGTGGACGGTCCGGGAATCAGTGTGTTTTTACATGAGTAGAATGTGTCCTTTTATTTAAAATCCATCTCTGGGTTATTGCCTGGTGTTTTTACATGAGTAGAATGTGTGCTTTTATTTAAAATGCATCTCAGGGTTAATTGTGGGGCATAGGAATTTGTTCTTTTTCTTTTTTCCAAAATATAGTCCGGCCCACCACATGGTCTGAGGGACGGTGGACCGGCCCACGGCTGGAAAAGGTTGCTGACCCCTGCCTAAACCAGAGGTATCACAATGACAAAACAGCCAGGACATTCTCTCATGAAAGTAGGAGGGAGGAAGCCTGTCTTCAACCTGATGGTTCCCCTGCCCCCCCCCCCAGTCTACTCCCTCTTCCTGCCAGACCAGGACTGTGAGGTGCATATAGCACAACTTCAGAGTCCTTCTCCTTTCTTATGCTAAGCCAGACAATTGGCATTATTATTATTATTATTATTATTATTATTATTATTAGAATTTATATGTCGCCCTATACCCAGAGGTCTCAGAGCGGTTCACATATTGTCTACACCAGGGATGGGGAACCTCAAGCCTGGAGGCCAAATGGGGCCCTTCCAAGCATTGCTAGCTGGCCCTCTTCTGGTACCTCCTCTCTCCAGACCGCACCCCTCAGTGGCCTTGCTTCACGATCTCGAGTGTTTTTGCCAGGCCAGAACATATCCTTGAAGTCTGATTATGCCTCTTGTGCTCCTCCTTATTCTAATTGTTGAACGTATATCCCACCCTTCATCCCCAAGAAGCTCAGAGCAGCAAACAGATAATCACAAAATGTCCTAAGACAGTTTAAAACATTCTAAAGATGATTGCATTAAAAAACATCTAAAAGCAGCTATAATTTAAAACATTCTTCCATCCAGTGATCACGGGGTTGCCAGGAACAGGATTCTTCAGCCACCCAATGCCCAGGTGAACAGGAATGCTTTCAGTTTTATTCACTTTTGTCTTGGGACCCACCCATCACTGGCATGTGGCCCTCAGAAGATTGTCCAGAAGGGAATGCGGCCCTCAAGCCCACCCCTTGGTCCACACAAACTGGCTGCAGCTCTCCAGAGTTTCAGACAGGGTCTCCTCCCCAGCCCTATCTTACCTGGCAATGTCAGGGATTGAATCTGGGACCTTCTGCATCCAAAACAGATGCAAAGCAGGTTACAGTAGGTGTGAACTTGCCAGGTAAGATACAAATGCTCAACTGTGCACACTTCCAATCTTGCCCAGGGAAGGGTGGTGAGTGCGGGAAGTGGTGTGCATTCCTCACTTTGCAGGCACACCTTGCTGCACTCAGGTGTTGCCTGTGGGCTTCCCATACTAAGCATCTGGCTGGCCACTGTGATAGCTGGTTGCTGGACAAGATGGGATTGTTGGCAGTCTCTGTCTATGTTCTTAACACCCAGTTCTTTCACACACTGCTTTGCAACCAAGGCACTCCTGAATCCTGAGCTTTTGCTCAAAGACCAGTGCTAAGTGCTGAACACTTAGCACTCCCAGAGAACACTTTCCATGGGATGAGCTCACATTTGCTCTCACCTGCAACACACACATATAGGGATTGCATTCATTCTTTGACCACCCCCACCCCACCCCCAGTAAGTGGCCACACAAACACACCATTCAATCAAGGTAAGGTTGTTTGAACATATTCAAAGGCACACAGATTGCACACCTCGTTTCCACTGAACCCTAGGAGCTTAAATTGGGTGTCTGACGGCGCCCTCTCCTGGCCCATTCTATCCCAATTATTAGCCTTTGCATTACAGGTGAAACTCGAAAAATTTGAATATCATGGAAAGGTTCATTTTTTTCAGTAACTCAACTTTAAAGGTGAAACTAATATATGTGATAGACTCTTGACATGCAAAGCAAGATATGTCAAGCCTTTATTTGTTACAATTGTGATGATTATGGCGTACAGCTGATGAGAACCCCAAATTAACAATCTCAACTTTGGGGTTTTCATCACATAATCATCATTTCATAATCATCACAATTATAACAAATAAAGGCTTGACATATCTCGCTTTGCATGTCATGAGTCTACCTCATATATTAAACTCCAGTAGCTAATGAAAACAATTGCTTACATAAATGGACTTTTCCACGATATTCTAATTTTTCAAGTTTCACCTGTATGTTGGTGCATTTAAAGCACATAACACTCCCCACAGGCCAAGGAATCCTGGAAATCACAGTTTACCCCTTGCGGAACTATAATTTCCAGCACCCTTAACCAACAACAGCTCTCAGGGTTCTTTGGGGGAAAGCCCTGCGTTTTAAATGTGTAGTATGGCAGTGACCTCAGATGCCAAATAACTTGGCTGGGCTTGAGTACTACGCACCTTGACATTGGAGGGGGCATGATGTTCTGGCTCAGGTGGCAAAATATCTTGGACTGTTCCCTGGCAACTCTCTCTCACACACCCCTCACATATTCGCCAAAAATCAGCTTAGTGAAGAACACATTTGGTGAACATATAAGGAGGGTTGTGTGTACAGCCCTATAGCAACTGGCCCAACGCCGTCCAGGAAGGACAGATTTGAACCCAGGTCTTCCTGATCCTCACTGGACGCATGGCTTATGTACACACCATAAATTCTGTTTAAAGCACATGACTGTCCATGAAGAATCCTGGCCATTACAGTTTACCCTTTGCAGAGCTACAGTTCCCAGCACCCTTACCAAACTACAGTTCTCAGGATTCTTTGGAAGAAGAGAAGAAGAGTTTGGATTTGATATCCCGCTTTTCACTACCCGAAGGAGTCTCAAAGCGGCTAACATTCTCCTTTCCCTTCCTCCCCCACAACAAACACTCTGTGAGGTGAGTGGGGCTGAGAGACTTCAGAGAAGTGTGACTAGCCCAAGGTCACCCAGCAGCTGCATGTGGAGGAGTGCAGACACGAACCCGGTTCCCCAGATTACGAGTCTGCCGCTCTTAACCACTACACCAAACTGGCTCTCGAGGAAGCCATGTGCTTTAAATGTATGGTGTTTACATAGCCAAAGTGGTATAGTCCAGGAATAGTTTTGCCCCCTCATCTGCTGTGGCTGTGTGTATGTGAATTAAGGCTCATTTCAGACAAAGCCACGTATATCCACAATGTTGCAACACCCAGGAGGTTAAAATAATTTTAAAAATGCAGTACTCAAGAAAAGACTTTTTTTTAATTTTATACACTGGCTTGTATTGCTCATATTCCTGCCCCACCCCTGTTATAGTGCAAAAATTCAAAAACACAAATAAAAAAAATGTTTAAATGCACATAAATAAATTGACACACATTTACCGATACATTTAAAACAAAAATAGAAGGCTCCTCTGACATTGGCTGATTGAGCTAGGGGTTTGCACCATGGGTAAGCCAGAGAGCTTTTGGGTTGTGGCCAGTGAAGTTTTGCTCACAACAGACCCACTGGAATTAACACACTGAAGTCTGTCATGCCTTTTAATTTTGATGGGTCTAACTCTGAGCAGGACGAGTGCTGGACACAACCCAGTATTTCCAGAATGTTGTTAGGGAGCAGAGGAGTGCCAGGTTTAATCTCCCTCCCTCCCTCCTCAAGTCATTTGCTATGGTCTTTGGACAATACATGCTCAACTCTGGATAAAGAAACGTCCTCAAAAGGCAGCAGGCCTGTTCTGGACAATAACATACTCTGGATGAAAAGCACTTCAAAAGTCATGTTAAGATTAGTCATTTTGGGTTAGTCAGTTGTGGGGTTGAATCAAGAAATGGCTAAAAAAAAAGCACACAGACATAAGAGAGGCAATGGATGACTTTTTTTTCCCCTGGTTGGCCATAAAAGGTACTTCTGCTTCACAGTTTTGCTTTATCAAGCCCGCAGTCCCTCTCTCTCTCCACTGTTCTGTGTTCACAATTGCCTAAGCTTCTTTCTTCCATCTCCTGGTGTCACTTTGGGCCAGATGGATTCAGATGCTCTCTTCCAATGATCAGTGGTTCCTTTTAAACTCAAGGACATCAAGAAGTAGACATCAGTCTCTCTCCCCATCACCCATGCAAATCAAGATGCCCAGCCTAGTTCGAATACAACGGGGTGTGCATTAGCAAGGTAACTCGAGGAGCAATTCCCCTGCAAAAACCTTTTTGTCAAAATGGGACATCCATTAGTGTTGCTCATAGGCAACCTCACAGGTTGCACCTCTGTCTCCAAAGAGCATCTTCCACAAGTAAGGTGTGCAGATGACACATTTCAACAGAACATTGTTCCAAGGGGATGCACCCCTAGGCTATAGGAGAAGTTTCTTCAAAACAGATGCTTTGTGGATCTAGATGATGGCTTGCCACTCTTGCATTATGCTGTGGCTCACAACCAGGAATACAGGAAACGGTCAGAGTAAAAGACAGGTACACCTTCCCTAAAAAAGACAAACTGTGGACTAGGCTGGTCCCTGCCAGTAGTACAGACTGGTAAATAACTCTAGATCTTAGGATTGCAAGGAGAAACCTTGAATATCACATCAGAACCGCCTCTTTGCTATATGCAACCTGTCACCCGAGAGCAGCAAGTGTTACCTACCTCTTCCAGCAAAAGCATGTCATGTGTCCCACACCACCAGAGGCAAGTAAAGTATATACACATAAAAAACAAGCAGATGATGACAGGTGACCAAACAGGCATTGGTTGTTGCAAACAACTTGCCCCAACCACAAACAACTGAAAAGGAACTGAAGGCACTGATAGAAAAATAATAACAATTGTATATCTTCTCCTAAAACAGGCGTGGAAAACCTTTGACCCTGCAGAAATTGCTGAGCTACTACTCCCACCATCCTCAGCTGATGACCATGCTTGCTGGGGCTGATGGGAGTTGTAGTTCACAGCAACATCTGGAGCACCAAAGCTTCCCCATTCCTGCCCTAAAATGTATTGCAACTGGCAAAGCCCTGACAAAGCTTACTGGTGGAGAGATTGTTTATTCTGAGTGCTCAACTTTATTTTATTTCGAAAAGGTACTTTTAGAAGTAACTCCCCACCCCCACCCCATTCAAAACATGCTCCCCACTTGCTGTTCCATGCAACCAGTGTGTCTGTATGAAGGGCTAAGCGTTTCAGAAGCTGCGCTTTCCAGCACATGCAACTTAAAGGACATAAATGTTCCCATTAAGTTACCTATGCAGGGCTGTTGGTAAGCAATAGGACCATGAGCTGGTCCCATCCCTGGACAAAATGGTTTGGCATGAACTCACTAAGCCAGGCTGGGTGCTCTGGTTAAAACATGTTTAAATGCACATTTAAAGCACATGGCATTTCCCTAAAGATTCCATGGAACAGCAGTTTACAGAGCTAGAAGTCCCAGCACCCCTAAACTACTATTACTAGGATTCTTTAGGAAGGGAGAAACCATGAACTTTAAATGTGCATTAAATCCGCTTTAAATGTATGGCAGAAATATGACCCAGGTTCCACTCTCTGCAAACGTTCCTGTCTCCCATTACCAACACTAGGCCAATGGAAATACCCACTCTTATCTAGGATACAACTCCCTGTTACCCCAAAGGTTCGGAAGCCCACTCCAGTGGCCAAAGTAACCAAGCCTGAATGTCTATCATAGATTAATTAACCCTTCAATGCAGCCACACACTGTGCAAGGAGCAGAACAGGTCTATCATAACGTGAGCCAGCCAAGAGCCTACCAGCTGTCTTTGTAAAGGCCTAGCCTGTTATTGCCATGGCAGATTGAACTGGTGGAAGGATATGGAGAGAGAGAAAAGGAAGAAATGGGGGGACGAACGAACAAGAGATCAGATAGGAGGGTATATAAATTAAAACTAAAACCAGAAGTCTTTAGCGAGATCAATTAGGCCACAGTTGCGGAATAGAGTCCAGAGGTTACTGAGGTACAAGAACTTCATCCGTTGCAATGGATGTCTTGTGGATGGGTCGTCTCGAAGCTCCAGTCTCACCCTGTTCCCAAGCTCTTGAGTTGCACACAAATCGCATTAAGAGGATAGTGTATAATGCAGTGAAACGTTATCTTAAAAGCAAACTCTTTCCTCCATAAGAGATGTTTTCATGGTGTAGGTGGGTCTCCAAACAAGGGCACTGTTCAAGTTTACAATACAGATGCTACTCAAAATGTTTGTTATGTTCCAGTGGTATGTCAGTGCAGGGACCTTGGCCTTTTCAGTGCAAGTTCTTCATATATGAATGTGGCATTAAAAAAATAAAGAAAAGAATTTCACGCTTTCTCTGTCACACACATGTAGTCGATGCAAGCTTTTCCAAAGGCAATCCTTCCAAGTCACATCACACAAATCACAGTCTATAAGGAATTATTCCTAAGTTTAGCACTGCTCAAGCAAAAATCATTTCTATCATCTAAGTTAGGTGACGGCTGTAGGGACTTCAACTGAAATTAACTGAGCAGTGTGCAATAGTGCTCTAAAATGAGCAGGATCTGAACATGAACTGTACAACCATACTGTGAAATGAGTGGCCATGGCACAGCAGGACCCCAAAATAAGCAGAATTTGAAGAGCTATTGCCACATGCCAGTCTCAAATGAATGATCGTTGTACCATAGTACCCAGAAATGAATTTTTTTTTGGAGAGCTATTGCACTCTGAGCGTGTGGAATGAATGGCAGTTGTGCAACACCACCCTGAAATGAACAGAATTTTAAGATGTACCATCCTGAAGCAGGTGGGACTTGGACAATGCCACTCTTGAATGCATGGGAGGTGTTCGAAGAGAGGGCTATTGCACATCTCTCTGCCCTTTCAATGGGAAGGCTGCATTGCTGGGCAGTCCCCATTCATTTCAATGATATCCTCATACTAACCCACCCTTCAGCTGCCTCCTCCATCCCACAGATTGCACTTACTCTCTATTTGACAAAAAAAACATGTTATCATCACCTGGTTCCTCCTCCCTTTTGGCAACTGTCCAACATTTTTTTTAAAAAAAAAAAAGGAAGAAAGAATAGGGCAAATAAATAAATAAATAAATAACATGGAGTGCAGAAAACCAGATGTGCGGGAAGTGAAACAATAAAAAAATCTTAAAGAACTTTAGAAACGCAAGTGTCAAAAATTGAAAGTTAACAAATATAGAGTAACATGAACACAGTCTCGTAACCTTGCTCCACCCTGTTAAAAGTTCCTTCATTCTCCCTAACTACAATCCCAGAGCACTGTTGTCAGGCTAGCTTCTTCCTAATTATTTTTGGGGAGCGGGGTTGAGGAATCAAAACAGCAGAGCCAGCACATTGGCGGATGCCCCAAAACCCATGCCGCTGAAGAGGGCAGGAGAACGTCAGAAGTGGTGGCACATAACCGGGCTGACAGAGCGAGGGGCCACTGAACATGTTAAGATGGCTTGTGTTGCAGCCATCTTCCCTCCAGCCCTGTTTTATTTTTTTTAATTTTAAGGCATCCCTTTCAATAGACACCAGTGTGAAAGAAAGAGGCGCATCACCTCACAAATCTGTAAGAGTACGCTATAGGCTTGGTAAGAAGTTTTGGCTAATTGTGACATTCACAGCTTACATTCAGCTGTTGGTGCAACCGAAACAAGTGATCCTCCTGCCTGCCTTAGATGGGCCTTGTTTGTTTCGCAATTTCTTTCTTTCTTTCTTTCTTTCTTTCTTTCTTTCTTTCTTTCTTTCTCTTTCTTTCTTTCCTTTCTTCTTGTTGTTTAAGCTCCATTGCAGGAGGTGGAACCAGAAGTCGTGTCCAAACATGGAAGTAGTAGATTATTGAGTCCAGTCTTGACAGGACCAGGCAGAACCAGTCAGGTGATGATGAAAGAGATGGTGAAAACCAGGAGGGGCTCTTGGTGTTTCTTTCTTTCTCTATTCTTTCTTAAAGAAGTGTGGTCTAAATCCCCATTTGGAGCTCCACCACAAGAACCAGAAATGGCCCACTCAGAAAGTTATTACTAAAAATGTATGGACGCAGCATCAACGCTTTTATCACTCTCTTTCTTCACAAAGAATGGCTGCCGCAGGGGTCAGGCCAGGCTGGCTTTGCACTCCGACAGATGCTGCAGTCCCCTCGAGGCAAGGTGCGACCGGACTCTTTGTCAAAGACTCGTCGAGGACACCGATAGTGTAGGGGAGGAAGGGGGCGGGAAGTTGAGGAGTTCCAGCACAGCCACGCCCACGCTGCTGCGGCGGGTGAACATGCACGAAGCCGCCACCCACTTGTTGGTGCGCGGGTTATACTTCTCGATGGAGTTGAGGCTGGAGCTGCCATCATTGCCTCCCACGGCATATAGCCACCCGTCCATAGCCACCAAGTCATGGGTGCTCCTGAGGAGAGAAAGTCAAACCGATAGGTTACCAGCTGCATGGATAGTGTCATTCTGCAATTTGGCCACTAGGTGGCACTGGATTTAATTTGTACACAGGAAACAAGCAGCAGATGACCAAACATGGCTTGCCACTCTTGTTTTACGCTAGGGTTCGCAACTAGGAATCTGGTCATCACATCCCCCGACTTTTTTCTCCATGGACCACTTGTAGAGTTGCAAAATATTCAGAAAAGGGTGACTGAAACCATCAAAGGGGTGGAGCGACTCCCGTATGAAGAAAGGGCGCAGCTGCTGGGACTTTTTAGTTTTTATAAAATGGTGAGCAAGAGGAGACATGATAGAAGCTTGTGAAATGACACATGGCAAGGGCATAGAGAAAAGTTTTCCTCCCTCTCTCACAACACTACAACTTGTGGACGTCCAATGAAGCTGAATGTTGGAAGGTTCAGGACAGATAAAGCATTTTGTCACATAGCTCATGGTTAAACTATGGCACAGGAATCAATGATGGTCACCAACCTAGATGGCTTTAAAAGGGGATTAGACAAATGCATGGAGCAGAGGGCGATCAATGGCTGCTATTGCTGATGCCTGTGCTCTGCCTCAATGGTCAGATGCAGTGATGCTTCTGAATACCAGATGCCAGAAACTGCAGGAGGGGAGAGGGCTCTTGTGCTCCAGTCCTGCTTGCAGGTTTCACATAACAGGCACCTGGTTGGCCACTTTGAGGACTGGATAATGGACTAGATTGGCCTGAGCCAGCGAGCTGTTATTACGTTCACTTGAACATTGTTGAAGTTCTTGACAGACCACTTACTGACTTTTTCTGCCTGCCATCGCAACTGCAGTACACTGCTCAAGATGATTTATAATTGCATTTTTTACAGGCATGCCGCATACCACCTGAATGAAGCGCATGAACGTTCATTCAGTTTGGGAATCCCTGCCCTGAAGGGCGGCTTGTGACACTGCAGCACATCCGCAGCCTCTCTTTGCAATATGCTGCTCCCTACCTCCGGATGTTCATGGGTGCCACACTTTCCCAAGTATTCGTTTTTGGATTGTAGCGCTCCACCGAGTTAAGGCAGCTTGTCCCATCATTGCCTCCTGCCACGTACAGCATCCCTTCCAAAACAGCCACGCCAGCACTGCTGCGGCGGCTCAGCATGTTGGCAATCGGAGTCCATGTATTGATCTGGCAGGAAACAGCAAAGGAAACATATACGGTACATACATGCATACATACATACATACATACATGCATACGTATCCATTGATTAAAAAGAGCAATAATATAAAACTTAAAAGTATAACTCAGCCACACTACATAGATACCTGGAGCAACAATGGCTAAGTTCTATCTCCACTATCAGAGGCAGGGTGCATCTGAATACCAGCTGCTACGAGCCACAATTAGGGAAATGCTGCTGCACTCAGGTCCTGCTTTTGGATATCCCAGAGGCATTTGGCTGGCCACTGTGATAACAGGATGCAGGACTACATGGGCCTAGGACAGGGTTCTTCTTATGCTCTTATGAGCCACACGAGGGGCTGACTCCCCTGCTTGCTTTGCTCGCCAAACCCCCTATCCCCACTCCATGTGCTGCCCCTCTGGCTTGACTCGATCTGCTGCTGCAAGCCCACGTCACTCGGCTATTATGCCCATGGCTCACTTGCACTCTTCAGCTCACTGCCCTCTTCGGCCATTGCCCCCCTTGCTCTCACGCCACCTGCCCCCCCCCCACTTGCGGGCCTCCTCCCACCACAAGCCCAGCTCACTCACCTGCAGCCCCACTAACTCACCCCCCCACCCATTGTCTCCAATCTTTCCCACAACCTGGAGCATTCTCAGTCCACCGCCAACATGGTGATGGACTTGCACAAATACAGTACAGTATATGGATAGGTTATTTTCTCATTTTGGGGATAGTAAAGACATACACTGGAAGGCAGAAGTCCTGCGGGGCTTTCTGTCAACTGTTGCTTGTAAGTTCTCATTGCAATTCATATTTGCAGCCTACCCACCCCCCGGATTTTCCTTTCAGCTCACTCTCAGTGGCTCCATCACCACCCCAGCTGCGCTATATCCAAAACTTCCCATTCTCCTTCCAATAACCCTCAGTGCTTTGCCTCTTCTCATTTACCTGCGGCTCATATTTTTCCACAGTTGCCAGGTGTGATGAACTATCATATCCCCCAACAGCATAGAGGTTGCCATCTGCAAAAGAAGAAGACGAAAAACACCCACACATTCAACCCATGCAAAAGTATACAGCAAAGCAAGAATCCCACCCCAAAGCACACATTCAGTCCATACATTTGAAGTACCTTCCTTTCCCAAAAGAAACCTGGGAACTGTAGTTTGACAAGGGTGCTGGGAGCAGTAGCTCTGCGAGGGATAAACTACAGTTCCAAGCCTTGGAACGAGTGCTAGGCCCAATAAAAAGATGAGTGTACAGAAAGCACCAGGCCACAAGGACTGAGCAGCCAAGGCAGGCTCCTCTAGGGAGGGGTTACCTCATGGAGCGTGAAACACACACACACACACACACACACACACACACACACACACACACACACATGTTTCTTCCAGCCACTTTGCAGAGGCTTCATCTGGTTCAAGGGGACATTAAACATTCACAAGGCAGCTTCTAAACTGTTCTGTGTGAGCAAGGCAGCAGCCTAAACAAGGCCGCCTGCTGTTAGGATTAAGTTTGCTTTTTGGACAGGTGCAGAGCAAGTGGCAGGCGAGGCACGCGGTGCCATGACAACAGCAGGCCGCATGCCTGAGTGGAAGGGGAATGACTAAGAAGTCCCTGAGGCTTGGAGGTCAGCAAACTGGAGCGGAAGGAAGAACGCACAGCACACGGAGAAAAAAAATCTGTACAGGAAGCCCAAAAGGAGCCATTCCACAGCTGAGATTCTCCGTCAAGCAGCTATGGAACTTACTGTGGTGCTTAGTGCTTCAAAGCAGGGGTTGGTTTCAACCTGAGGGCAGCAGTCCCTTCTGGGCAGCCTTTCAGGGGCCACATCCCATTGGAAGGCGGAGCCAAGGACAAAAGTGGGCCAGCATACTGGATAAAACTATTTCACACAATTGCTTCGGGAAAGTGCCAAGCCTGTTATTCTGGTATGTTCTTAGAACAGCAAGTGTTCTCTCTCTCTCTCTCTCTCTTATAAGCCAGACTTACCAAGAGTTGCCACGCGGACGTATCTCCTTCTGGTGCTCATGGCTGCAATGGATGTCCAGGTGCCTGTTAGGGGGTCGTATCTTTCAGCGCTGAGGCAGGTCAATAGAGAGGAATAAGTAGAATATGGTTGATAGTTATGGTGACCAAACAGATGCATTGTTAACAAACAAACAAACAAACAAACAAACGAAAAGAGGAACGGTATAGCAGCAGACAAGTTTTTGGAGAACTGGATCTTTAATCACTAATTATTGGAATGTGAACTTTTAAGATGATATGTATACAAGTCATAATCAAAGTAGATCTGTGGAAATTAAAGGACTTATTGGTCAAGTCCATTTACTTCAACGGGTTGGCTCTGAGTAGGACTTGTATTGGATGCAACCCAACCATCCACCCACAGGCAACTCTCAACTTATACAGAGGTTACGTTCTGGGGATAGCTCGTAAAGCCAAAATACATTGGGTGCAATGGTGGGTGGGATTGCCAGAGGGTCCCCCCCACACTTTAAAATCTTTTGTTTATCTTCTTGTCAAGCGCATAAAACTGAATGTGCAGAAGTTAAAGGTGTGTAAGTTGGAGTTGCCTGCATATATTCTCTTATTTAAGAAATATGGTCAGATGGCATTTTTCCTAGCTGTAAGGAACTTGTAATTTCAATTGTATTCAGTTGTATCCAACTAGGTTTTACTCAAGAGTGGAACCCCTGAAGTTAGCAGACCTAAATTAGCCCTGTTCGTGAATTTCAACGGGTTTGTATCACACTGGGGCCACATCCACACCATACATTTAAAGTGCTGTGATACCACTTTAAAAAGCCATGGCTTCCCCCCAAAAGAATTCTGGGTGCTGTAGTTTGTTTAAGGGTGCTGAGAGTTGTCAGGAGACCCCCTATGCCCCCCCAACAAAGCTACAACTCCCAGAGTTTCCTAAGAAGACTGATTGATTGAGGGGGGCAAGGTGAGTGGCAAATAAGCCCCCTTACCTGTTGAGACACGAGGCTCCGTCATACCCTCCAGCAGCGTAGAGGAGTCCATGCAGTGCTGCCACCCCTAAACAGCTCCGCCTGGTCCCCATGGAAACCTCCGTCTGCCACGAGTTGGTGACGGGATCGTAAGACTCCACTGTGGCCAAGTCAGAGGTCCCATCATAGCTGCGGTGAAACAGAGCCAATGTTACTATTGAATATATTAACATATTTATATTTTTAGAATTTTAAAATAATTCTATCTCTGTAAAAAATCATTTTATAATTTTTTTTAAAATACTAGAAACATTTTCTAGCATAAAAATATACTATTGAGATGTTTAGATATTTAGATGTTTACTATTGAGATATTTAGGACCTACCCTGTTCTTCGGATTGTAAATGGTTTAAAACTGTTTTTAATGTTGTTGTTTTAAATTGTTGTGACATGCCCTAGGACATTAGGGTGAAGGGCGGAAAATAAATAACAGCAGCTGACTAGTTCTGTGTTCTTATGCTCTGACTGGCAGCAGCTGTTCAGGTTCTCAGACATGAGATCTTTTAAAATGGAGACTTTAGGAAAATGCAATCTGAATTCCCAATCATCTCTGCCTTTTGCCGCTAGCTCCTAAATCAGGATACATGGGTTGCATCCAACTAAGTGCTACTCAGAGTAGATCCACTGAAATGAATAAATCTAAGCTAGTCATGTCCCTTAACTTCAATGGGTCTACTCTGATTAGATCTAACATCGGAGACAACCAAATGCAAATGCAAATAAGAATAATACATATTTATCACTTCATACCAAAATAGGCTTCTAAAGGGTTTACAAGTTATAAAAAGACAGCTACACAAACATATCAACATCCACAACTAAAATGCACAGTAAAAGAATCCCATTAAAACATTAAAAATCTAAACATTCACAATCAAAACACGGGTCTACCTCTCTCTGCCTGTGGATAAATGACAGGATATTTATTATATAAATACGGTCATTGGCCTTATAAGTACCTTGGTTTACGAACTTAATCCATTCCGGAGGTCTGTTCTTAAACCAAAGCGTTCTTAAACCAAGGTGTGCTTTCCCATAGCAGCGGGGGTCTCTATTTACAAATGGAACACACTCAACAGGAAGCAAAACATGTTCTGTTTCCAAGGCAAAGTTCACAAACCAAAACACCTACTTCTGGGTTTGCAGCATTCTTAATCCAAGTTGTTCATAAACTAAGATGTTCTTAAACCAAGGTACCACTGTATTTCTTTTTTCTTTCTTTCCTTTCTCCCCCCCCCTTTTCTGGTTTCTAAAATATTATTGTTCTGTATATTAGATTGATTCTTATTGTATTTTATTTTGAAAATTTTCAATACAAAATATATTTAAAAAAACAAACACCCACAATCAAAAGAAACAGTTAAACCAACACAGCAATTAAAACAGGACACTCTGGTCAAGAGATCAGAGCAATGCCTGTGTAAACAGGTGTGTCTTCAAAAGCTGGCATATGCAACAGGGAATGTGTTCTATAACACTGGAGCTGCCAATGAAAACGTCTGCTTCCGCATTACCACTAGCCGATAATCACCAGGCAAGGTTCCATAAATATGAAATTCTCCCTCCCTCACATCTATTGCTCCCATGAAATTATGTGATGCCAGCCATGGGGGTGGAGGGTGAGAGTGGCTGAGAATTCCTCCTTACCCGCCCACGGCATACAGCTTGTTCCCAATGGCAGCAACGCCCACCCTGGCCCGGCGAGTGGACATCGAAGCCACCATGTGCCAGCGATCTGTCCTGGTGTCGTAGGCTTCACAGTCACCATGGATGGCAAAGAGGCTGCCGCCACCTGCATGAAAACAAAAAGCGGGGAGAAAGTGACAAGCTGGAAGGCCAAGGGGCTCTCTGCAAGCTCATCTCAGGGCTCAGTTCACACAGCTGTTTCTGAGGCAACCTCCTGTCAGGACAGGGCTATAAGCAGTCCATAGGAGGTGAGCCTGAAGGCTGCCCCCTGCAAGTCAGTGGTTTGCCTTGTGGGAGCAAATGTCTGGCTCTTAGCCTTTGACTCCTGGAAGCTGATAAGCTGCCGCTTAGGTAGGCTGCAAAAATGCTTGGGGTGCAAAGCAGGCCAAATTAGGGATACAGCCTGGGGAGAGGGCCACACAGGGAATCTGGAGGGCTGGATTTGGCTCCCCGGAGACTGTGCAATGTACTATCATCCAGACATGATGTAAAGTCCCAATAAACTTGTGAGGAAACACGAAGGGATGGTAGGAGGAGGCCAGGTGGTGCTGAACAAGCCCCGGTGGGGTAGGGGGAGGATCTCAATGGAAGCCAGTAATAGCATCCAATAGACAGGCTCTGGTTCTACAGAGAGAATGAGGAATCTGTCACCCTCCATATGTTGTTGGGACTCTTAACTCCTATCGTTTTACATCGTCTAGATCAGTGTTCCCCAACCTTGGGCCTCCAGATGTTTTTGGACTACTACTCCCATCATCCCTAGCTAGCAAGACCAGTGGTCAGGGATTATGGGAATTGTAGTCTGAAAACAGCTGGAGGCCCAAGGTTGGGGAACACTGGTCTAGATGATATATTGTACAGCCTGCCAACCAGTTACTGTAAGAAGTGCAACAGCAGAGATCATTCAGTGTACAACTTAAGGGTTAATTTTGTTAAGTGTTAGTCAACTTTGCCAAGGAAGGGAGAATAGGTGAAGGTTTTGCTTAGCAATCTGGCAAAGCAGCATGGTCCTTAGCATTTGCTAGCATGAGGTAGCATGTGCTGATACTGGCTGTGCAGTTGTGAGGCAGTTTTTCCTGTGTTTGGTTGAATATCTAACCCTGCCCTGTACAAGGCATGAACTAAGAAAAGACAAAAACCTCTCTGTTTCTTTCTTCTCAAATTATACACTGATTTTGTCCAGTTGGCTCGGAAAAAGTGTTATCAGGATTTTTCTCTCTGTGTTCCAGCTTGCTTTATTTATGTGATTTTGCTTAACAGTTATGACTAGACAGAGACAATCTGAACAGCACCCACAATACTAAAGTGGAAATGCCTCCCCAACAGGCCAGGAAGTTGTGCCACCGGCACAATCATTCTCTGCATCTAGTTCTTCCTTTGTCCAACCTCCAGAAGTTCCCCCTCTCCCCACAACACCCAACATCCAGTTCCTTGGTCTTGGCCAAGCCTCCTTACCCACGGCAAAGAGCACAGTGCTGGCCCCCTCGCAACGCCGGGGGCGCGTTCGGCTGTTACTAAGGACACCTCTCTGCTCAGGCATGAGATGGTACTTGAGGGCTTCAATGAGAAGGTCCTTGCATTCTGACTGGTGCCGCACAAGCAGCTCTGTGTCGACGTTGCTCATCAAGAAGTCGCGGCTTAGGAGGGGAAGCCGGACGCACTTCATGAGCTGGGGAGAAGAAAGGAGAAGGTTGGGGCGGGGTGTGAAGAGGAACGTGAACTAAATAAAAGGAAGACTCCAGGGTCTGGAACTAGAATCATGCATGAACAGGTATTTACCCAAACTTGTTTGCACTAAGGGTTGCACCCAACTAAGGCTCCATTTGCACTATGCATTTAAAGCAGTATCAATTTATTCATTGTATTTATCTCCCACCTTTTTCCTCCATTTGAACTCTACTGTCCCAGGTCCTAGTCCAACTCTCTAACCCCTATTAGCTACAATTTCCAGAGTCCCCCCAGAAAGTGGGATTGACCTTTAAGCAGTTCTAAGAACAGTTGCTCTGTGAGGGGAACTGCACTGAGAAATTCAGAGATTTGCACATTTCGAAGGACGATTGTGCTTTGCTTTCTGCATCGTTTCGGAAAGAGCAAATTAGATAGATTTGCTTTTAAATGTGAACTGAATTGAATTCCTTCCCATTCTTAACTACAGTGGAATAAAATCAGATGACCCATTCATTCTTTCTCTCTGTCTCTGTCTCTAGAAGGGCATCCACCGGTAGGCGAAAAAGAAGGCTGTCCTGTTTTTGAAATCAGTTGTGTGATTATGTCATACAGAGGGGCCCAGAATTCTGTTCGCCATGATGGGTTTCCTTTGGTGAGTAAAATAAGAAGAGCCCAGTCTTCTTCTCCAGCTTGGAGCTGGACAGCGAGGAGGAAAAATCACTTTTGTCATTGTGCTGTGCTCTAAACCAACTGCAATTGTGGGAGAATCCTTGGCACCTGCTCCAGCTTGGAGTTAGCAAAGAAAACCTGGAGCTGGTGGCTTTGTTGCTGGGCTACTGAGGCACTCTGGTGTAGCTGCAGGGATGAGCCACCCCACCCCACCCTTTCTAGCTCCAAACTTTGCGGAGGGAAGCCGTGACTTGTCCCTGACCTTGCACAGCGTGTGGTCAAGGAAGGGACGGAGGAGAACTTGGAGACACAGCAACCAACATTTGGGGGGGGTCAACTGAAAATAGGAGACTCTTGGCTATGTAGCATGCAGCCTCCCTCCCGCATACATCCCAAACAGCACTGAAACCTGCACAGCCACATACTCTAGGGATATGCTGCCTTCGACTGTCCACATCATGCTTCACCCAGCTCAAGACAGCTCGGTAGACTTCCTCCTCTGAGGGCACATTGAGGCTGTCACTGGAGATGAGATCTAGCACCTGTAGAGGAGGACCGGGGCAGGTGGAGGGGGGTGGAAAAATAATTTTAAAAATGGGTTATTTCAGACACTGCACAGGAAAAATGGAATCGAACCAAGATGATCCCAAGAACTGCCAGCATTTCTATGCAGGATCAAGATCAAGAAATCTTGATCTCTTGACCCATAAGAACAACATGTGAACATTAGAAGAGGCTCACCAGCAGCCTGCTTTAACTTTGTTGCTGTTATAATGGGATTGCTTGTTGGTTATTCTAATCGTGGGTGTTCAAATTTTTGTGTTTGGATGGGGTTCTTTTATTGTGTATGTTAATGATAGGTCTTTATAGGTTAGTGCTTGGTTTTATATTTGAAAACCACCTAGCAGGTTACTGATCCCTCATCTAAACTCACTAATGGTCCCTTTTCTGGTAGCAGCTGCCCAAGGATTCAGCTAGAGGTCTTTACCAGTCCTGCTACTTGAGAGCCTTTTTAACTGGAGGTGCCAAGGATTGAACCTGGGACCTTCTGCATGAAAAGCAGATGCTCTACCACTGAGCTACAGCCCTTCTCTTAAACAATAGGAATGTAGGAAGTTGCCTTATACTCAGACCATTGGTCCATCTAGCTCAGTAGTGTCTACACTGACCAGCAGTGGCTTTCCAGAACTTCAGATTGGGGGGTATTAAACCTGGGACCTTCTGCATGCAAAGCACGCCTCCCCCCACTAAAAACAAAAAAACCCAGTCCTTCCCAATGCTTCCCATCTACAAAGTGCCAAGCATAGGCAACAGTGTCCAAGGATAAGCTGGCATGATGCCACCAGCAAAGGCAGGAATGGCCTCATGGAAATGCAGGAGGAGTTTTAATGAGAAAGCACACTGGTGTTTTCTTACTGCATAAGAAGCACATTAGGTCAGCACGTATTTACATGCAGTCCTCCTATACCAGCTGCAAAGCTTTGCCTGTGGTTTGGAAAAGCAATTGGAGGCACTGAAGTTGCTAGGAGGGAGGTACCTCCCTCAATTTTTTTAACCCTTTAGGAATACACAGGAAGCTGTGCTATCCTGAGCCAGTCTCTAGCCATATTTATTTACCAGGGCATTTGGACAGCATTCACGGTGCTGGTTTCCCACTGAATCCAGACATTTGCATATAAACTGATGGGACTGAGTGTCTGTGTGCAAAACCAAACGTGGAAGGGTGGGGGAATCGATCACTCATTATACCTTTCGTTTGTGCTACTAAAACGTTTTGTGGATTTCATTTGCAAAGCTAGATTGCAGCCTCAATCAGGTAAGCGAACCCTGGCGCCGCTTCGTACCATTTGCGAAACCTGACACACAAGGCGGAAAAAGGGCCGCGCAATCTCTTACCTGCTTGAGAGGCAGAAGCATGAACTCTTCCGTCTTGGAGACATCCACAAAGTGCTGCAGGACATATTTGTGGGCCGACTTCAACAGGTCGCTGCAGGAGTGCGTGTCTGCGAACCCCCGGATGCCCAGGCAGTTGGAGGGGTCCAGCTGGCTCAACAGGAACTTGCAGCAAGCATCCCGCACTCCGTTCAGCTGGAGGAGGCTGGCGGCAGGAAGCAGTGTCTGCAAGGCAAAAAAGCCTGTCACAGGCAGGCATCTCACTCCCCCCAACCCTTGCCGGTCCTGACACTCCTGGTCCTAATGCCACCATGGAACACCCTCTTCCATCCTTCTGACATGCAAGAAACAATCTCCATAAAAGCTGAGACCTACAGAGAAGGACTTTTCAAACATGTTACAGTTCTTGAACCAGGATGCCAGGGGTGGGGAGCCTTTAGGCTGCACGCCATTTTTATTTAATATATTTAAGAAGAGCCCTGCTGGGTCAGGCCGATAGGCCACCTGGTCTAGCATCCTGTTCTCACAGTCACCGGCCAGATGCATGTGGGAAACCAGTGAGCAGTATTCAAGTGCAACAGTGGTCTCCCCTCCTGATGTTTCCAACAATTGCTATTAAGAAGCATTGCTGCCTCTGACTATGGAGTCAGATCATAGCCATTGCGGCTAGTAGCCATCCTTAGCCCTCTCCTCCATCAATGCGTGTAATCCTCTTTTAAAGCCATCCAAGTTGGTGACCATCACTGCCTCCTTATATGCCGCTATATACTTAAAGACAGTTCCTAAGCTGTTTACAAAGTGACATGTACAATATATGTAACAAGGAAACAACTGCAGCTAGAATTATCCATGCACAAAAATGGAAAGAAGCAGAAATACCCACTATAGAAGAATGGATAAGTGAGGTGATGGATTATGCAGAATTGGCAAATTTAACAGCTAAAATAAGAGAACCTAACGAAGGTTTTGTGGAAGAATGGAAACCTTTTTCAGATTATTTAGAGAAATATCGTATGGTGAACACGTGAGTAGGATTTGAACTATGAGCAACAGAAGGGATTATAGATTATAGTAGTTTTGTTTAGGTTTAAGAGATATAAGACAGGATGTAGCAGAGGGAGATAAACAGAAAAAACCATGGAAAAGGGAGTGGGAAGTAAAAAAAAAGTTTTTATTATGTATTGAAATGTATGTGTGAAATTTTGGAAAACTTACTTAAGAAATCTTCCAAATGGGGAAAAAACACAAGAAAACAATCTTGTCCTGGGAAGTCATTTCCTCCTAAAACCACACCCACCTGCCAATCAGCTGACATCTTTAGGCAGAGCTGTCAACCTTCGTTTTTTTTGCATTGGGAAATGGCCATAGCTGTCAACTTTCCCTTTTTTTGCAATGGGAAACGGCGCTGGAATAAGGGAATTTCCCGCAAAAAAGGGAAAGTTGACGGCTATGTCTTTAGGTGACACCAGCTGATGGGCAGGGTCTGATCTTGCTAGAACTCATTCCCACTGGAGGCAGTGACGGCTACCAACTTGGATGTCTTTCAAAGAAGAATGGACAAATTCATGGAGGCAAGGCTATCAATGGCTTCTATCCCTGATGGCTATGCACTGCCTCCACAGCCAGAGGAAGCAATGCTCCTGAATACCAGGTTCTGGAAGCTGCAGGAGAGAAGAGTGCCCCAGCCCCATAGCACTAAGAACACTTCTGCTTCTTGCATTTTAATAAGTTGTGTGTCATCATTTTTCTTTCCATTTTTTAAAATGGAAAGCTATGCGGTCAGCGTAAACATAGCAGGAAAGCTTCTACTTTGGACCAAGGCTCCCCTCAATTATCCTGGTTTTGCGCTGAGCAGTTTTTCAGCCATCACCTACTGGTAGGAACCTACAAAAACCCAAGAGAGATCCACAGATGGGAAGAGAGACGGGGTTGCTCCAGGGCAGCTGAACCAGCCTTGTTGGAAGCACTGTAAAACCAGCAGTAAACAAAGCCCCGGCCAGCCATCACGTGACATCATCGGGAATTGCAGGGAGGGCAATGTGATAAGATTACAGGCAGGCAGCATCTGTGGTTCAGGAGCCTGGAGGTGCTGCTGCAATTTGGTTTCAATACATAAATAGACATTAAACAAGACGGACCCAGGAACCTCATATGGCCATGTGGAGTGCTCCTTGCCCATATCCAAGATGCTTCATTCCACTCCTTCTCTCACTCATCTCTCCAACTTTCCCCTGGCTCAGTCCTCATTGGGCTGGGGCTTTTGGGGGGTGGGGTGGGGTGATGTGGGGTCGAGGAGATCTTCCATTAGGATTCCCACCCCCCTAAAGTTTATTTTTGTACAACTCCAAGAATTGAGGGTTCTCTGCAGGGGGATTTCTCCAAGCCTACCGATACCGACCTCTGTGCGCATTTGCACTTTTGACTACAAAAATGTCAACACCCACCCCTGAACGCTGGAAACAGAAGGAAATATAAAGGAATGGCTCGCCTGGTGTGGCAGCGCAGCAGCAGCTTTCATGGCCCTTGCACCCAGTGCTGATCTGGACAAAAAGTCGGAGGCTGCAGAGGCAACAAGTGGGGAGCTAGTTTGGGTCAGGGCTCAGACCTGACTGCATGAAGGTATGCAGACCACCACACCTCAGGTTGCTGGGCAAGGACTCCCAGACCACCAAGGCTGGACCCTCATTGATGCCTTTGTTTGAAGAACCACATGCATCTAATCTGGCAGGGCCAAGAGACCACCAGGAGGGAAGCTATGGAATGGAGGATCAGTGCCTGTTTTCAGGCCAAAGGTTCTGAAGTTCTCTCAAGGTGGGCAGAGCCAGGAGGAAGAAGTCTGGACACCCCAAAGGACTCAGCCTGCTCCCAACCTTTGTTGAGCAAGTTGCTCCCTCGGAGCTGTCCGTGGTCCTGCCACTTTTGTCCGTGGGCATCAGACCAGAATGCCACAGCAGTATTGTTGCCACTTAACAGCAGAGGGTGCAGGTGAGGCAGCAGCAAGGACGGTTCCCAAAGAAACCATAGGGAAGTTGCTGGTCCTTCTGGTCCATCTTACCTGTACGTTCCCTTCTCCCACCACAATCTCAGCCGTGTAGGCATATTGAACCAGCTGCTCCAGCGCCTGTGGGTCGATATCATGGAGTGTTATGTGGGTCTGTCGGCTTTCACTCATCTCATCTGCGGTGGCAAGGGAACACAAGAGAACTCCGTGAGGACGCCATGGGTATCTTAAGCAGAAACCCCTAGGTGCTTTATTGTGGTCACTGTGCCCAGCAAACGTCAAGGCCCATCCAGCCCTTTGGAGGAGGAGGAGCCACAGATCAGTGGCAGGACAGATGTTTTATTTGCAGAAAGTCCCAAATTCATCTCTTGGTAGCAATAATAATCACAAGTCCTAGAGGTCTGAGGGAAGCCCTTGCTTCAGATTTGGCCCCATCTGCACTATACATTTAAAGCAGTATCATATAATATTAAACTGTCATGGCTTCGTCTAAGACACCTGGGAGCTGTAGTCTTTTAAGAGTGATGAGAGTTGTTAGGAGACTCCCTCCCATTCCCCTCACAGCTACATTTCCCAGAGTTCTATGGGAAGAGGGGTTGATTCTTTTAAAAAGCCAGAGGCAACACTACCAATAGCTCCCTCTCCCACTTAGAGACCTATGCTGGTTTATACTGGGTGGACTTGACTAACCTAGACCTGTTAATTTCATTTGGGTAGAACCCAAAATGTCTGCTATAGGGGACATGATTAAGGGATATCATCTTGTTGTTATTGTTGTTGTTGTTGTTGTTGTTATTGTTGTTACGTAAGTGTTTGCCACTCTTGGCTCCTTTACAAAGAAGGGCAGGATATAAATATCATAAAATAATTAAATATGGGGCATCAGTGCCCCACATAGCCCCTTTCCCCTTCTCCATGAGTAGTAACACCAGATTAAATTATGCACCTATTAAAGTTCATTTGCAAGTTATCTAATGCACCCTTCGAGAAGCTCTGCTCTGCAGCTCACCTGAAAGGCAAAGTCTCAAAGCAGAAAGAATTTCAGGGTTAATGAATTATGTGCAGCAAGAGGAATGGCACCAATTAAAAGTCTGCTCGACTTGCAGAATTTTTACAGGTTGCAGAATTTTTGCCTCAACGGAGCAGAACATGAACCATCTGGGTGCAGACTTTCAAGGCAACTGAGGCAAGGAGCAGGCACAAGAGGAAGAGGATTTGGGTAGAGATACTTGCTTGTGAACATGGCGTGGAAGTAAGGGCTGCAGGAAGCCAGCACCACTTTGTGGGCCTTGATCTCCTTGGTGGCCACATGCAGCACAATGTCGCAGAGCAAGGATCGCTGCCGCATGCGGTTCATGCAGACGAAGGCGTCGTGGTAGTGCCGTTTCGAGTTGTGGGAGATGCTGTGCCCATCCCGGTTTAGGAGCTGCATTCCGCTTTCCATGGCTGCAGGCGGGTCGTTCCTGGCTCGTGGCAGCGCCCTCTCAGCCTCTCTGGAGAAACATTTTAGGAAAGGACAAGAAGCAGATTGTGTTCACAATCACAGTTTTGGATCCTAAACTCTGTTCCTTGGTTTAAACAACAACACCCTGCTGCCGATGACCTGCTTGCAAGATTTCAGCTACCCAACCGGAAGCACCCTATATGAATGCAAAAGTGGAAAATAAGAAGGTAGGAAGAGCCTGGCAGCTGGATCAAGCTAAAAGTCCACCAGCATCCTGTTCTGCCAGTGAACAATCAGGTGCCTCTGGGAAGCCCCAAAGCAGGACCTGATCCCAACAGCAACTCTCACTGCTTGCAGTTCCCAGCAACTGGCTTACAGAGACATGCTACCTCCAACAGCGGAGGGAACAGCCATTGCCAGCATTGCCCTCTATCAATGTGTCGAATCCCCTTCTAAAGCCATCCAAGGAGAGCATGATGAACAAGAGCATAAGAAGAGCGCTGCTTGATTGGACCAAAGGCCCAGCTAGTCCAGCATCATGTTCTCCCTGTGGCCAACCAGAAGCTGCAAAGTAAACCAGGACCTGAGTACATACTGCCTCTGGCAATGAAGGCAGAACACAGCTCTCATGGCTACCAGCCACTGATACCTTCCGGGAGTTCATCCAATCCTCTTTTACAGCCATTCACTATGAAAACCAGATGCGGGACTATGATGCACCGCTGGCCTGATCCAGCAGGGAACTCCTTATGTTATTTGTCAATGCATTATGCTGAGATGACCTAAAAAAAAAAATCAGGCAAATTTGTGGAAGAGAAGGCTATCAGTGCCTGCTAGCCAGTAGGGCTATGTTCTACCTCCACTGTCAGAGGCCGTATGCTTCTGAATGCCGGTTGCTGGGAACAAGTGGGAATAGTTGCTTGAGCACTTCCCAGAAAGGGCAGGTGGCCGCCCACTGTGAGAACAGCATACTGGACTAGATAGGCCACTGTCCTGATCCAGCAGAGCTCCTCTTATGTTCTACCTTGGATGCTGGGTGGAACTGGACTTTATCCATTCAAATCCTGCATGGTGTGGGGGGAAGGCATACAGTTTTGCCCAAGGCTCCTTCCAAAGCACAAGCCTCCCTGCCGCTGCCTCTGAGCACCATGCATTGTGATAACCACAGACGCCTCGCTGGTAATAATCATGAAAAGGAATCATTAAAAACCACTCAGCAGCCTCACATCAGATCCACCCACTGGCAGTAAGTCACACGCATGTTTATCCGGGCCTTGATATTCATCACAAACACCTCCACACTGCCGGCTGCGAGGGCTTATGAGTATGTGTGAGTGTGCCTAAAAATAACTGGTCCTCAGCTAGGAAGAGGAAGCTGTTTTAATTCATTCTTGCCAAAAGCGGGAGATGCATTTGCCAAGGAGAGGGAGGGGGCGGCAGCGATGACGAAGTCGGCAATGGGGACAAAGAGAATCAGACCCCGAAGCAGCGCACACATGCACACCCTACGAGCCAGATGGACAGATGGGTGCAGACGCAGTGAGATGCCAAGCTTCCTTCAGCCTCAGAAGAAAACCGGGGGGGGGGGAGGGACCAAAGCATACAGAGCGCTTCCTGTGATGGAGGAGAGGGAACTCCCGTCTTCGTCTGGAACGAGGGGAGACGTCAAGCAGCGACTGAACGGATGTGACCGCCCACATACAGCTGATTGTGCAAGCTAAAGGCAAATGGGAAGAGAGAGGTGATCTCGTGAAGTTAAGGAGCTGCCAAATGCACGATGTGCAGCGGGCGGGTGAACTAACATTTGCAAAGTATGCAGTGGCGGAAGCGCAAGGTACAATTATGACGGTTGGAAGGTGGGCCATGTGCTCCCCCCCCCCCCAAGCAGCCTGATTTCAGCAGGTGAGACTTTTTCAGGGTGGGGGATAAAATGTATTTTTTCTGCTCCCGAAATGTTCCAGCCCAGCCCCTGGGTGGGGAACCTTAGGCCTGGGGGCCAAATGCAGTCCTCCAGACCTCTCTAACTGGCCCTCAAAATTGTCCCTGGGCCACACCCCTCACCAGCCTGACTTTGCACCCTCCTTGCTTTTGCCCAGCTAGAATGTGTTCTTGAACTCTGTTCTTGCCTCTCGTCTGGATGGAGTACAAAGAGGTGTGGGTGAAGAAAGTAGCCTCCTATATGAAGGTAAAACCCACATTTGTTGCTGCACCCACTTTTGCCTCTGGCTCCACCCATCACTGGCTCCTGGAAAGTCCCTCAGAAGGGAATGTGGCCCCTAGACTGGAAAAGGTTCCCCATCCCCATCCTAGCCTTTCCTAAAGATTCCACTATGGCAACATTACCGACTAGCGGTCATCTGGCTAGGAGGTTTCACAGCCCCCAAGTGCTGGCCTTCCTGCAGACCCCCTAGAGTAGTTCCCACCTTTCAGCCATGCAGGGAGTAGTGTAAGACTTGGGGGTCCTACTGTACAAGCTAGATGGGACAATTACAACAGTTTCAACCATTCAATAGTGTTGTAGCAAAGCTTTGGTTGAGGGGCCAGGAAGTGGTCAAATCATAAGGGTAAGCATAACGGTGGAAGGACTCTCAACTGGGCTTAGACTTTCATAGGGACAACCTCTTTCATGTGCAGGAGCTATCCTGGGTCCTGAAACATCCTAGCATTTGCATGATCTATTTATTTATTTAATTATAACACCCACCACTGCCACCCACCCCCAACTCAGATAGCCTCTCCAGGAGGATACAGTGGTTGATGGCATCAAAAGCCACCAAGAGATCAAGGAGAAAATCAGTCTCCTCCAAGAACACCTGGATCTGGTTAGCAACCACCCTCTCAAGAACCTTGCCCAAGAAAGGGAGGTTGGCAACTGGCCAGTAATTCCCAAAGAAGCGGTCACTGCCTCCTTGAAACAGGCAGGAACTACTGTCTCTTGTAAAGAGGCATTGACCACCTCCTTAGCCCTGACAGCTATCTCCTTCCTGCTGGATTTTATCAGCCAAGAAGGGCAAGGGTCCAAAGCACAGGTAATCGTTCATGCCGATCCAAGCACCTTGCCTACATCCTCGAGCCGCATCAACTGAAATTCATCCAACAAAATAGGATTAGACAGTGCTTTGTGTATCTCTTGAGAGTCAATTGCTGTAACAGTAGAGCTAAGGTCCTGATGGATGCAAGGAATTTTAACCCCAAAATGCCTAGCGAACAAGTCACACCAAGCTACCATTGGTTCTGCCACCACCTTTGGGCCAGTGTGCTGAAGAACCCGAAAAGCTCTGCCAGATTGTATAGTGAGGATGCAATGGTTGTCATGACAGCCATGAAGTCCTGAACCACCCCAGAGCCAACCAGCTCAGCATGGATGTTGAAGTCCCCCAGAACCATCAGTCTAGGAGTCTTTAGCACTGCCTCCAAGATCAGCTCCATCAGGGAGACTGAAAGACAGTGAGGTGGTCAGTAAACCAGGAGAATCTAATCTGTCCCAATTACCCAACACCAGGAACAAACACTCAAGATCCCCATTCAGCTGGACAGAAAGCCTGGAGACAGACACACAGAGAGAATCTCTATAGACCACATCAACTCCCTCCCTGGCCTTGAAGTCTGCCCTGATGCTGTACTGAGTACCCAGGTGGGCACAACTGGGTGAAACCAACTCCTCCCTGTTCACCCACCCAGGTCTCAGTGATGCAGGCCAGATTGGCCTTCCCATCTACAATCAAATCATGGATTCACAGCCAATCTTGCATTCAACAGCAGCATTCGCAGACCCAAGGGCTGGCTGATAGGACCACAATTCTTCAGGTTGAAGGGAAGGCTGCCACACTGCAGTCACATATACACAGGATCTTTTAAGTATTAAGACAATGTGTTCAGCAATCCTGAGAATGCAGAACATAACCAACTTGTCTCTGGGCACAAATCAAGAGAAAAGGTCATACCTCATATGCAGAGCATCTGCTTTGCATGCAGAAGGTCTCAGGTTCAATCCCCAATGGTATCTCTGGGAACATTGGCTGGGAAAGATGCCCTGCCTGAAACCCTGGAGAGCAGCTGCCAGTCAGTGTAGACAATACTAAGGCTGATGGACCAATGGTATGATTCTGTATAAGACAGCTTCCTATGTTCCTGTGTCTTAAGGGAAGGGCTGTAGCTCAATGGTAGAGCAGCAGTTCTAGGAAAGAAGACTCCCTGCCTGCAGGGCTAGAAAAGAAGACTCCCTGCCTGAAACCCCGGAGAGCAGCTACCAGTCAGTGTTGACAATATTGAGCTAGATGGGTCCAATAGTCTGTCTCAGTTCCTCTCCCTTACCCTCTGTGTGAAGCCTATAGCCTCACTAGGAACAGACTTTGCTTTGAGATTCCAGTTCTGTTCATGAAACTCCAAGCTCTGTTGGAGGTAGAATCTTTTCAGACATTTCTTCCTCATCTTCTTAAAGGCTTTCCAAGAGGAAATGCAGCCCTAAGAGTGAAAAGGATTCCTTGCCCTTACCCATCACCCACATTTCCTGTGCCTATGCCCTGAGCACAGTTGTTTGCTACAAGAGAAGTGCCTGGCTTTCCGTGAGAAATAAATAAATGCAACAATTAAAGGATTCTGAGAGCCCTAATGAACCTACACTCCAAGAAAGTAACCGTTGTGGCTCTGAGAGAGTCACTGTTCTGGGCACACTTCTTTCGAATCTGTCTCCTCTGGGCACCATTGGGTTCTGCCTTGGCTCATTCAATCACTGCCAAAGCAGAGATGCTACGGAGTGGCATGCTTTCAAGCGAGCCTGCCCATAGCAACTCTGAACAAGGAACTCTTCTAATCAGGAATGTAAGATGCAAAACAGTTATTGTCCTAAGCAAACATTTCCTCAACTATTAATAGTTTAGGAAGTGGGACATAGTGGGTTGCCTAGGAGCAACTTGGGAATGACTTTTAAAGCATATTAATCTGTTGTCATTAACAGCTAGTTGTTTCATGTCTGTTTACATGCAATTTTGTATTGATTTTTTTTTTTATGGTGAAGTGTCCTGGGAACTATTTGGCTTAAGGGTAGCGTATGAACGCTTTAAACAGTCCTCAGTCCCCTCCCCCATCCCTTCTTAAACTAAAGCCTTTTAGCTTTGTAAAAGGTTGATAACAGCTTCATAGACACCAATGCAAAAACTTATGTTCCAGGAGAATTCACTTTGGATTCATGTTCTAGCATATATGAATCTTTTATTGCTAGGAGGGGGAATCTAAACGTGGTTGATATAGCAATAAAGAGCAGATCTGTACATACGCAGCACTAAATCATTTTATCTACAGTAATCCACTTTTAAAGCCATCTAAACTTGTGGTCATCATGGCTAGCAAGCTTCTAAAGAGGCATATATTGGACAGGGTTAGGCTAGAAGCTGTTCACCCTCTATTAACAGGTGCTCCTAAGGGACTATTTCTATAATCAACAGGTGCATGGGCTAAGATCTGCTGCAAGGCAGACCTTTTGACCAGAAAATCCTGCCCACTATACCCAGCACAACTAAAGATTGTCATTACTCAATGGCTGTGTTAGCATGTTAACATTAAAATAGTCTTGCATATAAAGCATGTGTTTCCAACGCTGGATGCCTCTGGAGAGTCACTGTTCTGAACCTCTTTCCAACCCTTGGGGCATCCTTTGGCTCTGTCTAGGCACTATTCAATCACTGCCAAAGCAGAGGTGCTATGGAATGACCTGCTCTCAGACGAGGCTGCCCACAGCACCTTTGTATGAGTAACGTTTTCAAGCAGGAATGTAGTATCCAGAATAGCAACTCATGCAGAGATACAGAACACTCTCTTTAAAAAAAAGCAAAAAACCAACACCTCACACTTAGTCAACCTTTTTTTGGTTTTTGGTTTTTAACCCTCAACTACTTTATAGCCTGGGAAGTGGGGAACAACCTGGAAATTACTTCTGAACTCTTTGGTCAGTAAACATAGCTACTCTTAGGCTACTTAAAAACAAACAAAACAACCATTTTGCAAGAGAGCTAGCGGAAAAGAGAGAAATCAACCCATGCTTCTTCCACTAGTCCACTGTATTTCCATGTGTGTTGTGTATTAAGATGCTTTCCGCCCACTGTGTCTAGCAGGGAAGTCAAGCAGACTGGTGGATGGCTTGACCTGTCTGTCCTCCTCCAGCCTCCTCACTCACCTGCATGAAATTCCTGGTTGTCTGTGGTACTAGCTGAGCTGTTAAATGCAAGATTGTGCTAAACTATAATTTAGCATTAGAAGCTACAGCAAGACTTGGGCTTCCCCTTCTTCAGTGTGACTGCAAGGAAGAGATTTCTATTTTAAATGAGCCACAGTTTAGTGTGTCCTCTGAGCTCTAAACTATGGCTAATCTTAAATATGCATTGTTGAAACAAGCCATATTTGTAATCTACAATTAAGATTAACCACTGTTAGTCTGGGTTCAGATGTCACAACAAGCTGTGGTTTATCTAAAACCATAGTTTAGCTTTACCGTGGACAGTCATTAACGATGGAAATATATTCTGCATACGCTCAGAGGCAGTTTATTATTCTGTTAATCAGCATGTTCTAGCCCCACAGTCCTAATATTACCCATCAGGTCTGCTTGTTTGGTTTAGGTAGTGCTGAACAGCTAAGCCTTCCATCTTGGTTGAAAGCTCAAGTCTACAGTGTACTATGGAAGCAAATCCGCTATCTCTTTTTTGCAGCCCTCAAACCAAGCCGTCCTAAAAATAGTCCTGGTTGTTTCAAAGGACATGACGCAAGCCACAAAATTAATCACCCTCTCTGTTGCTAACACAGGTAGCTTCCAATGCCAGCAGTTAGGTTCAGCATGGCATTTCATAGAACCAAAGGCCTTCAAATCCAAACTGGTGCTTAAAATCAGTCCATATAATTGAGCAAAGGCAACAGGTGCCCCTAAGCCATGCACAAGGAGGATCAACGCATTGGCAGGCCTACAGAGCAGGCTGCTTTGGACTCCAGCAAGTCAACCAAACCCCACATTATGATTACTTTATTTATTGTGTGTACCACTTTACAAAATATGAGGTCAGCTCCATGAAAGGTTAAGAGCCTAAATTTTGACACAGGGTAACACCAGGAGGGGAAGGATGCAGGGATAAACAGGGGAGAAAAAAATAAAGATAATTGAACTTTCCCCAGTATTTTGAGTCACCAGAAATGTGGGACATTGGCCCTAGAGAGGCCCAGTTGTTCAAACTCGCTGCTCGCACTCGCATTTTGAATACCCAGAATGCCGCTTTCTAAGAATTCCTGTGGATTGCAAGCAGATGCATACAGACCAATAAAAAGTTCAGAAAATAGCACGGAGAGCCACCAAAATGTTCTAGGGGGGTGGAGCAACTCCTCTATGGGGCAAGGTCACAATGTCTGGGGCTTCTTAGCTTAGAGACGAGGTGAGCAAGAGAGGACACAATAGGGGTGGTGGAGAAAGTGGACAGAGGATAAATTTTCTCTCTCTCTCTTGTGATACTAGAACTCAGGGATGTTGAGCAAAGCTGAATGTTGTAAGATTGAAGCCAGATGAAAGGAAGTACTTCATATTTAAACTATGGATCAGGAGGAGACAGTGACAGCCACTAACTTGGATAACTTTAAAATTAGACAAATTCATGAGGGACAGGCTACTAGCTAGGATGGATGTGTATTACTCCCACGCTCAGTGGCAGACTCAAGCGCAGAGAGTGCTGCTCTTGTGTTCAGGACCTGCTTACAAGCTTCTGATAGGCATCTGGAAGGCCACTGCGATTCGCGAAAACAAGATACAGGATCAAGTGGGCCTTTGGCCTGATCTAGCCTCAGGGCTCTTCATATGCATGTCTGTTTGGAAACCCGGCTGAGCTCAACAGGACTTGCTTCCAGACAAGTGTGCATAAGATTGCAACCCCATTGTTCTTTCCGCTGAGTTATTGTTTGCTTTAATCCCATCTGTTGTTGGCTGTCTTCTTAATTGCTTTAATTTGTGTGGGTTTTTTTTTGTTTGTTTTACTTAGCTTGCTTTTAGATTTTTAATTTGGTGCTGTAAGGGGTACTGATGGGAAGGTGAGATGCAAACATTTTAATAATGAAAGCAAGCAGCACTTTTCAGGTGCTTCAAAACCCTTTCTCTGCTCTTGCTGTAAAACACGGATCCAGTTCCTCAATCCTACAGGTTGCCTCACATTGGCTTGTGGGCAGCATTGATGGAGCTTAAGGAAAGGCCTGCGGCTTTGTGGAATAGAGCAGGAATGGTGGAGCTGGGGCCCAAATGTGGCCCCCTAGCTTTCTCAGTCAGGCCCTCGGCCCTGCCCAGGTGACACCCTTTCTCAGCCCTGCTTCACACCTTCCTTAAGGGCATTTGCGTGGCTGGAATAGAGTCCCTGAACTCTGGTGCGTCTTGCATTGCCTGGATGGAGAAAGAGAGATTCATATGTATAAGTATTATAAAATCCTGCGTGGCATGGAAAGTGAATACTGTAGAGGAAAATTCTTCTCCCTCTCTTATAATGCTAGACTTCGTGGAAGCTGAATGTTGGAAGAGTTGGGACAGAGAAAAGGAAGTATTTCTTCACAGTTAAAACTATGGAACTTGCTCCCATAGAAGGCAGCAATGGCTCACGAAGAGGATTAGATATATTCACGGAGAAGGCTTTCCATGGCTACGATGGTTCGCCACTGTGAGAACAGGATGCTGAACTAGATGGGCCACTGGCCTGATCCTGCAGGCTCGTCTTGCGTTCTAAACCTCTGCCTTTTGAGTGGTTGGAATGGAATCTCTTCTGCAAAGGCAAGACACCTCACTGTTGGCCCAACTGTTTTTGTCCCTGGTCCCACCCCTTCTCTGTAGGGCACATACTTTGGCCACAGAAACCTCTGCTTGGAAACCTCTGGATAAATCCAAATCCCACCAGCATAAGCCAGCATGGCCAATAGTCCAGGGATGATGGGAGATTCCTCATCCCTGTATTAGAATTGCCTGGGAACTGGGAGAACCATCCAGAAAAAAGGAGGCTCGCTGCTGTGTCTCTGCATGAGCAGCTGTTCTGGCTTTTACTAAGATGGATTAAAAACAGGGAAGTGGAACCTGTGGCCCTTCAGATGGTGTTGGATTCCCATTAGCCCCAGCCAACATGACCAATGGTTGGCATTTATGGGAGTAGCAATCCAGCAACACCTGGAGGGCAAGCACACATACCCATGTCAACAATACTGAGCTAGAATAGACTGCTCTGGTATAAGGCAACTTCCTATGCTCCTGTGTTAGACTCTGTTTACTAAGTTGAGTTGGCTTGGAATGAACTCTGTGTTCTAAGCTCCTCGGAGGCTAGGCAATGCCTTCCTTTCTCTCTTGCTGTGTGGCATCTACATCAATAGCACAACAAAAAAATAATCAGGAATTCACAGATGCTGGAGGAAATTCGAAAAAAAGAGGTGCCTGCATTGGTGCCTAAACATCCCTCCTCTCTTAGAGGAATCATAGAGTTGGAAGGGACCACAAGGGTCATCTAGTTCAGGCATAGGCAAACTTGGTCCTCCAGATATTTTGAGACTACAATTACCATCATCCCTGACCACTGGTCCTGTTTGCTAGGGATGATGAGAGTTGTAGTCCCAAAACATCTGGAGGGCTGAGTTTGCCTATGCCTGATCTAGTTCAACCTCTTGCAATGCAGGAATGCATGGGAACTCAAACATGGGACTCAAACGCACAATCCTAAGATTACGAGTCTTGTGCTGAGCAAAACGGGCCCAGTCCTGGGGCATGCTCCAACCTACATCCCCCGCCATCTGTCATCCTAATAGTGGAAGAAAGCCTGCTGTTCCACCTAGCAGGGCTGGCGTTGGGCAGGCAGCTGGATGAGGTTCCTGCCAGCTCTAAAATTCTGTGGTTCTCAACTAGCCTTCGCCAACCTGGCACCTTCCAGATGGTTAGGACTGAAACGTCTATCAGCCCTGGCCAGCATGGCTGAGCTGGTGACAGCTGTAATCTAAAACATCTGGGGGGCACCAGATTGGTGAAGTCTGGTCTGGAGCCAAGAACCTCTGTACTGCATCCAAGTATTGCTAGATGAGGGTCAGAAAGAGCAACTCATTCTTGTGTGGTGCTCTGACAATGGGGCTTCTACCATGATGTAATAGAAACAGAGAACTGTAGAGTGGAAAAGGGTCCTGAGGATCATCTAGTGAGTCCAACCCCCTGCAATGCAGGAATCTCTATTAAAGCATACATGACAGGTGGCCATCCAACCTCTACTCAAAAACCTCCAAGATAGGAGAGTCCACCATCTCCCTATGGAGTCTGTTCCACTGTTGAACAGTGTGATAAAGTTATGCTGCAAAAGGTATGCATGGGTTCTGAAGCACTGTCAGTAGGCATCTCACCTAGGATACCAAGAAATGAAATGTTATCCCCATCTGGGGAAAGATACCATTTCATTTTTCATCCCACAAAGTCTGAATTAAAATGACCAGCAGTTTAGTTTGGGATTGTGCAAGAATGTCTACTCCATATGTTTCAGACTGAGCCCTCTAATTAGAAGGAAGCAGAGCGAGAGCAGTGACTCATACAGAGACTCAGCAGACAGCATCCTAAAAGCAGAGGCAATTCATCTTAGCCTTCCTGCCATGAGAGTAACTGAATAAATACCTGTAAAGGCAAGCATTCCACTGAACTGAACTTCTGATTTGTATTAACTTTATTTTAAAATTGTTACGCTTTTTAATTTTTTGTTTTTGTTTTTGTTTATTTTAATTAAGGATATTTTAATGCCCCAGTGAATTTGCCAGCTGTACTTGATTCAGAGAAGCCACAAAGTTACCTGTCTGTCAGAAGAGATGGATTGGAAGGAGGCAAGGTCAGAACAGGCAGTCATGCAGAAATACAACAGTCAGCTTTCTCAGGACAGGTAATTTTCCTGAATCACTACTCGAAAGAGAGTAAATGAACCAGTCTCATTTGATCATGAGATTTGGCAGAAGGATCTGTAACAGGGAAGATTGACTGGAAGAAGGCATCTTCAGACCAGAGAATCACACAGGGACACAAATGGGATCCTCCTCTGAAGGCAGATAACTCTGTTATATTTGTACTGTAGTGTGGGTGACTGAATGCTCAAATTACACCTTGTGATAAAAAAACAAAAATTACCTTCAGTGTAGGCTGACTGGAATAAAAGGAAGCCCAGAACAGCTATTCATGCAGAGATGCAATGGGCCATCACCTGTGTGCATGGGTGCACTGGGCTGAAATCTCATTCTCAATTGTAGACTAACAGCTCTCTCACAGGACACTGGGTATGACTCTTTTATTACAATTATTTTTTAAAAAGAAATTGCTGGAGAGATACAAAACCATTGCTTCTGAAAGACTGAGTTATGCTTTCTTAAATGTAGCAAGGGGAAGGAAGATGCATATAATTTATTATTATTATTATTATTATTATTATTATTATTATTATTATTATTTAAAACAGAAGCAAATAAGGTGGGTGGAATGCATTAAATAATTAGGAACACCCCCCCCCCCACATGCACAAAAAGGTCAGTTTTGCATTGCAATTTACACCCTCCCTCTAGAGGGGGTAATCTCTCTTCCCCACTTTCGGTATGCTTAATATCTGACTCAAATGTTAACATGTGAATGTGATCGACACATGTTGCCATGCAGGTACATTTACAAAGGGGTTGGGATTGGCTGGGTGCCCCCTTCCCTTCTCAGTGCTCTATATACACTAGGAGTTTTTTCTGCAAAGAGCCAGGATAAAACAAAGATTTACAAAATGTCAATTTTTAATGGGGGGGGAGGGGAGTATGCAGTTTAGTGCTCCCCCAGCTAATACTATCTCATGATTTGCATCATTGCATCTCTCCCTTGCATTCCCAGCCTAGAGAGGAGGGTGCAGTCAGGAAGAAAGTGCAAGCATATTCCGGATGGCCTAAGAAACAGATTCCTTTGTGTCCATATTCCACTGCCCGCCCCCCACTTTCCATAGGGCTAAAATTGACGCAAATGTAAACGGACCAGGTGGAAGGCGATTTAACCACACACACCAAAAAAAAAAAGTTAAGGAGGAGCTATATTTTTTCGTCCCCACCCCCGATCTTTCAATAGTTCCGATTTTATAAATGGTCATATTTGTCTTTGAAAACGCAAAGCAAATAGGCAGTAGGTTAGTTTTCAGATGGGGCTGGTGGAAGAATTAGTTTTGCTTTGATATACATACACACACTGTATATGTTTGCAGCAGCGGGATCCTGCCAGGATATGCAAACTCGGATAGCCTCCTTAAATTAAAAAACAAAACACACCAAAAAAAATCTCACATACAAAACTGATCTGGGTAGCAGCAATGCAGGCTTCTGATACTGCAACTGGAGCATTTGGAAACGTTGAGGGGGTGGGGGGGGAAGGCGCGCACACGCAAAACCTGCATCCCATCCCCCCCCCCCCGCAGCCACTCTCATCCTTTAAAGGGTTGTGCACCCCACAATGACAAATCCAGCTCTTTTCAAAAACATTAAATTAAAGGAGCGAGAGCTAGACTGCAGTTGTCTGAAATACGGCAGTCACCTCAGATAACCCCCCCAGCCGGGACACCAGCGCGTGTCTTCAAAAGCTTCCAACCGCAACACGAACAACCTCACTAGCAGCGGGATCGGGGCCCGTGCTTTGCCCCATCCGATTGACACCTTGCAGCGGATTATTTGAGCCGCAGTTTCTTGGAAACATGCAGCCCATAACGAGATCCTCTTCCCCTGCCACACAACAGATGAAGGATTTTGTGGTGGCTGCATTGTTGTTTGTTGTCGTCTAAAATCGTACAGCGCCTAGCGCAAAGCGAGGCAATCGCTTGCAATCGCACGCAGCCATCCTATTTCCATCAAACAAGCTAGGCTGGGTTTGTGTGTGTGCAAGGAAAACTCAAAAAGAGTAACAAAGGAGAAATGAAAGCCAGCCCATTTCACTGGGGAAGAGAGAGAGAAGAGGCGGAGGAAACGGGGGTGAGGCTGCAAGCTTTAGGCACACTTTCCTGGGAATGAAACCCGGTTGAGGACCCTGGGGTTTACTCTCGAGGAAGCGCACGGGCAGGCTGCGTGCAAAAGGGTGCATTTGAGATGCACCGCCAACCTTCCCGGTCCTGCAAAATGCGGTACCATCTCACTGCGTGAGAATTCCAAGTGGAGCCATTGCAGGTAGCACATAAAATTATACAATAAAATGAGACACACACATCTGCAATGGACCCACGTTTAGGCTGCAATTCCTGTAAATAATCTGCCTCTTTTGTTCAGAACCGGTGCTTTCTTCTATTATGAATTCCCCCCGTTATTAATATTAATAATAATAATAATAATAATGCAGAGAATTGTGAATAAAAGACCATACTCACCCAGTTGACACCTCCAGGGCTAGAAAGCAAAGGTGCTTTCCGTGGTCAGGCACTTTGCTCTCCAGATTGATGGATTTTTTAAAAAGTTAGCCGCTGCAAAAAAATCGCTTTTCCCAGCTGATGGGGCGATTGCTAACAGCGGCAAAAGCCTCCCGCTGGATTATACTCTTCTCTCCTTCCTTACTCTCTCTTCTCTTTGCACATATCAGGTCCGTCTTTCTTTGCTTCCCTTCACAGTGGAAAAAACACCAGCACTTTCCCCCACCCTGGGTTCTACAGCAATAATCAAAAGGAAGGCTTGTTAGATTTGTGTGTCTGTGCTGGTGTGTGTGTAAAGTCGCCGCCCGCTCTGCAGTTTTGCAACGGTGGGTCGTGCTGTGTAGACTGTTCCTTGGGAATACAGCAGAGTGTATTTACACCAGCTGTTCTCAACCTGTTTTGAGGTCACGGACGGACGGAGCCCTTTGAGGATCTGAGGAAAGCTATGGACCCCCTCCCCAGAAAAAAAAGTCACTTAAAGCAAATATGCACATACATTTTATGGGAAAAAATTTATTGAACAAAATAAAGTGAAACAATAAAAAGGAAACAAAATACTTTAAAAATGCAAAAAGAGGAAAAGGGGGGAAGCATACACTTAATTTTATTGCATCGAGGACAAAACCAACCAATTTTTGTGCCCCTGATGCCCAATTTTGGACCCCCCCGTTTGTTTATTATTACATTTTAATACCTGTCCTTCACTCTAAGGTCCCCTACAATAATTAAAATACAATATTAATACTGTACTAAAACACAGTATTAAACATTATTTAAAACAGTTCAAAACAACTTATTTATTATTACATTTGTATCCCACCTTTTCTCCAAAGGACCTACCTGAACCCACTTCTCCCCCTCCCCATTTTATCCTCACAACAATCCTGTGAGGCAGGTTAGGCTGAGAGAGAGAGGTTGCCCCAATGTCAGTTAGAGAGCTTTATGGCTACTCCATACTTTGCATTGAGCACTTGCCATGCAATGATTGCTATTGAACATATGCAGGCAAAAGCTGTGTTGGTAGAGTACGAGACTCTTAATCTCAGGGTAGTGGGTTCAAGACCCATGTTGAGGAAAACATTTCTGCATTTAGGTCTACAGTTCCATGATTATATGAAATTTTACAATTCTATGATGCTATGAAAAGACACATAATGGGGTTGTACTCAACACCAGTCTTATTCAGTGTCATAAAATTAATTTCAATGGGTACAGAAGAATTTAACTAGATACAACCCAAAATGTTTAACTGTAGATATCAAATTCGTTGCCAACTTTATTGCTTCTAGACAAAAACCAATATGGTCCAAAGTTACATATCCATCCAAAATATATAAACAATTTCTTCCACCACTACCTCCTCCTCCTCCTCCTCTTCTTCAACATATTTATACCCCACCTTTATCCTAAGTTGAGATTCAAAGTGGCTAAAAACATTTAAAAACAACATGATAAAATACAAAGTAAGAAACACAAACAAGTAAAAAATAAATAATTAAAATATATCAGAACACATTCAGAACCAGAAATGTGATCAGCATCATCTGCACCTTAGTTTTTAAAGGGATGTCTGAATAGGAAGATCTTCGCTTGCTGGTGGAAGGATAACAAAGAGGGATCTAAGGTAATCTCTATTGGGAGAGAATTCCATGCATAAATATTACACTACCTTCTCTCCAGATTAAAAAACAGGTACAATAAATCCTCTTCTCTACAGATTTGCAAAATAAGCATGCATAAGATTGGATTGTAGGCTACTGTCTCTCACGCTGTGTACACACGGTAACTTTAAAGCACATTCAGAGCATATTCTTTCCCTCAGTGAATTCTAGGCACTGTAGTTCACACCTCGCTAAATTACAATACCCAGCAACCCTTAACAAACTACAGTCCTCATTATTTCTTTGAGTGAAATAATGTCCTTTGGATGTGCTTTAAATGTACAGTGTATACACAGCTTCACTATCTCATATCTGCAAGATAAATACTTGTTTGCAGGGTTGTTGTAAGTATCGGGGGGGGGGGAAATAAAGCAGGAAGATAATAGCGTATTGGGGCACTTTTAAAAATACTTATTGTGGCATAAGCTTTTGTGGACAAAATGTAAATTCTAAGTACTGTATCACCATTCCCTCTATTTCTGATGTCCAGATGGCGAGTGCTAAGCCTTATGTAGCAAAAACAGCACCAAAAATAGCAGACACAAGTGGAACACTGGAACATATCAGGAGGCCACAAGGGAGACCACAAGGTTTTGCAGAAGGACAAAAATATTCCCCACTACCGCCCTATCAGTCATTTAAGATCCGCTAGGGATGCCCTGGTTGTTATTAATTTAGCTTCTGATGGGTAAGGGATGATGAAAGGCAGGGCATTCTCAGCAGTGGCCCCTCTGATTATGAAACTCTCTCCTAAATCACATCCTTTTGCTGCCCCCCCCATGTTGGTGTCACTTAGGCACAAGCAAGGTAAACATATTATCTTTTCACCTACCAGTATATACCTTTGAAATATAACCAGCCTTCTTGCCAGCACTGTTGCTTTGTATATGTAGTTTCAGTGTTGTTAACCCTTTTTTTCTGTATTGTGTGACCTATGAGATACAGTATTGCCAACTGCTTGGTACTTCCACTGGGAAGGGCCATAGCTCAGTGGCAGAGCCTCCGTTTTACATGCAGAAGGTCCCAGGTTCATCTGCAGGTAGGGTTGGGGGAGACTTCCTGTATGTTTTAAACCCTGGAGAGCCACTGCCAGTCAGTACTGTATTTACAATACAGAACATAGCTAGATGGCCGTAATGGTCTGAGCTGGTACAGTATAAGGTGCCTTCCTATGTTCCTATGTCTGTCCTTCCTTTGGAAAGGGGCTTCCAGTGCAGCAAGATCTCTCATATTTTTTAGTCTCAACTTCCTTTTCCACTCTCAAAGGGAGAAATTCATCACTTATACCAGGCGTGCCTGGCGTGCCTGGCGTGCTCTGGTCCATGGGGTCACGAAGAGTCGGACACGACTGAACAACAACAACAACCAGGGGTCAGCAAACTTTTTCAGCAGGGGCCCGGTCCACTGTCCCTCAGACCTTGTGGGGGGCTGGAATATATTTTGAAAAAGAAAAAAAAAAGAACAAATTCCTATGCCCCACAAATAACCCAGAGATACATTTTAAATAAAAGCATACATTCTACTCATGTAAAAACACCAGGCAGGCCCCACAAATAACCCAGAGATGCATTTTAAATAAAAGGACATATTCTACTTATGTAAAAACACACTGATTCCCGGACTGTCCACGGGGCGCATTTAGAAGGCGATTGGGCCACATCCGGCCCCCGGGCCTTAGTTTGGGGACCCCTGACTTATACATTTGGAGGGGGGGGGCTACAGTTTCTTTAGAACAGGGGTCAGAAAACCTTTTCAGCAGGGGGCCGGTCCACTGTCCCTCAGACCTTGGGGGGGGCAACTATTTTTTTTGGGGGGGGATGAACGAATTCCTATGCCCCACAAATAACGCAGAGATGCATCTTAAATAAAAGGACACATTCTACTCATGTAAAAATACGCTGATTCCTGGACCGTCCGCGGGCCGGATTTAGAAGGCGATTGGGCCAGATCCGGCCCCTGGGCCTTTGTCCACCCATGCCTTAGAAGACCCACGTCTTACCCCCACACCAGCCCTGGGAACTGTAGTTTCATAAGGGTTCTGGGAACTGTAGCTCTGCAAGGGGTAAACAGTTCCCGGGATTCTTTGGGTGTGGAAGGGATGCGCTTTAAATGCGTGCTGTGCACAACAGTCACTACGTCTCTCAAGCTCTACATTGGGCGAGCCCCCACCGTTCCCTATCACTAGCGCAACAGTCCCTTGGCACCTATAAATTTGCCAGAGAGCCTGCGGTCGGTGCGAGAAAAGACACATCCGCGCGCGCACACAACTCCAAGCTGTGAAATTCAACGGTGCAACATTTTCCCAGAATCGGTTTTTTTTTTTGTGTTTGTGCAAACGCGCCCGCCCGTTTCGTGCCCTCTTCAAAGCCCTGTTCCGTTTCTTTCCCTCCGCTCGCCGGGCCCGTGAACCTAAAGATCAACCGAGGCCGGCTTCCCTTCCAGTCCCCTCCTCCTCTTTCTTTCTCCTCCTCTTTGCTACTGTTGCATTTTGGGAGAGGAAGTGCCCGCACCACGTTGCTGCCGTTGGGAGCAGACGGAGGCGCGAGCGAAAAGCATGGCCGCTTCCAGCAAGAGGTGAGTGGGGGTTTGCAGCGAGGTAGCCTCGCAGGCGTTTAACAGAGCCAGCTCTTTTCCTAAAAGATGCATCATAGACTGGTAGAGTTGGAAGGGATCCCCGAGGGTCATCGAGCCCAAATCCTTAGCAATGCAGGAATCTCAACACGCGGTCCCGCCTCCATTTTGAAACCGGACCGGTCCCACCTTAGCTTTGCAAATGTGCTTGCTCCCAAGATAACTCCCAACTGTCCCCTTGGAGGGTTTGCATGGTTTGCGGTAATTCGGGCTATGGAGAAATAAGAGTAATGGAATTTCTCATCCTTTTCCCTGCGCGTGTTTGCGGATTTCCCTAAATCGTGAGGGCTGCAAGGAACACCTGGGAAGTTAATGGAACAATTTCTCATCTTCTAATCCCTGGATATGTTTTTATTGGAATTGGTTACTTGCGTGTCTTCATGATCAGTATTTATGGAGTTTTTATTTCGTGTGTTTTAATTATAGGTGCTCATATTTTAATTTTTATGTAATTGGGTTTTTATACTTCGCTTAGCAATCTTCTTTGGCCTTAAGTAGATATACAGATGATGATGATGATAATACAAGTAATATACTTTTTTTTTTAAAGCTCTGAATTCTTTTCATTGAACACAGTAGGAATTTGTCAGTATCTGAAGAAGTGTGCATGCACATGAAAGCTCATACCAATAACTAACTTAGTTGGTCTCTAAGGTGCTATTGGAAGGATTTTTTTTTTTGTTTCGACTATGGCAGACCAACACGGCTACCTACCTGTAACTAGAACAGTAGGAATTTTTTTTCTTTTTTTCCTGAGAAACAGTCCTGAACTATATGGGCCATTGGCCTAATCCAGTGGACTTCTTACTAGGGGTGGGTTACAGCAATTAACACATAATGTTAAAAATGGTTTAAACAACTTACAATCACCTTGAGGTATTCGGGGTCCTGGGCCACATAATTTTTTTATAGGTCAAAACCAGACCTTTGAATTCAACCCTGAAACTAATCTGACACAATAAGGAATAATAAAAATAAATGCAAGTCACAATGCATAAAATACTGCAAAAGATGCAAAACCATGTAAAAGGAACATATTGAGAAACAAGGATTCATAACTTACAAAATAATACCAGTAGTTTTAAAATATCCTTGAACTTCTCTCTTCCCAGCTGCTTCTGCTGTTATCAAAGTCATGGTTTGGGAAAGGCTCCTAGCTAGTGCTGAAGGGTGGGGCAAGGCAGGTGGAAGAAGCCATTGCCTGATGAACAGCAGAAAGTCTCTCTGTCCTCACAGTTCTTTAAATTTGTTAGTTGCTTTCTCTTGCCCAAAGCAACCCAAAGTGACTTGCAACCAAACAGACAGGAAAAAACCCTATAGATTCATTAAAACCAATTGTTGTTATATACATAATTTAAATAAATACATTTGATTAATAAATAATGACCAGTAGCCAGTGCAGTCAGACCATTGCAACTGAAAGAATGAGGTAGGAAAGTCCTCTGTTTGCCCAGGCCTGTGACCATTCAGTCCTGAGCTATGGTCCTTGGATAATGCTCTTGACACCTGAAAGGCAGATTTTTCCAGCTATGCTCACACCTCTCTTGATTTTGAAACTCTGTTCTTTGTCTTTTGTTTACCCATTTTGTCCCTTGCCTCCCTGGGAACAGAAAACTCGCTGAGCTGAGTGTGGATGAGTTCCTGACTTCTGGATTTGATTCTGATGCGGATGATGAGTTGCAGGAGGAAGCCTTGAATTCCAGAGAGGATGGGGTTCATAAAAAGCTCAGCCAGAATGGGAAGGCCCCCGTCAAGAAGAAAGGAGCTGTGGAAAAGTAAGAGAGGAGAACGTTCCTTGTTTTTAGAATTTTCTAAAATGATTTTCATTACATTTTGAAATGTACAAAACAAATCACAGAAAATATTTTTTGTTTGTTTTAATAACATTTGAAATACAGTGAAGCGCAGTGCATTAGAGTAATAGTTTTAGCTAATTTTTATTTTATATATTGCATCTTTGTAAGGCGCTTGGAGACTCTTGTAGTTTGAGGGTATATGAATTGTTCAGATAAATAATGAATTAAATGATATCCAACTATGGTTTACTCAGAGCCCCCTCCCATAATGTTTTGTTATTTCATTTTATAATGTGTATAAAACAGGGCAATTACAACAACAGATGAAAATTAGAAGATTAAAAATAAATTATTAAATAGGCATGTAGAACAAGTGCAGTTGCACATGGGTTAAAAAAAGAGCCCAAGTAAAGACTTACCAGTGTTATCAGTTTATCAAATATAGATTTGCCAGCCTTGTGACAAGAGTCGACTTGAAAATGATGGTTCCAATGTACAGGTGATACTCAAAAAATTAGAATATCGCGGGAAAAGTTCATTTATTTCAGGAATTCAACTTAAAAGGTGAAACTAACATACGAGATAGACTCATGGCGTGCAAAGTGAGAGATGCCAAGCCTTTATTTGTCATAATTGTGATGATTGTGGTGTACAGCTGATGAAAACCCCAAATTCACAATCTCAGAAAATTAGAATATTGTGAAAAGGTGCAGTAGCTACTCAATCCATAACACCTGCAAAGGGTTCCTGAGTCTTTAAATGGTCTCCCAGTCTGGGTCAGTAGGAATCGCAATCATGGAGAAGAGTGCTGACCTGACAGCTGTGCAGAAAACCATCATTGAAACGCTCCATAAGGAGGGAAAGCCTCAAAAGGTAATTGCGGAAGAAGTTGGATGTTCCCAAAGTGCTGTATCAAAGCACATTAATGGAACGTTATGCGGAAGGGGAAAATGCGGAAGAAAAAGGTGCACAAGCAACAGGGGTGACCGCAGCCTGGAGAGGATTGTCAGGAAATGACCATTCAAATGTGTTGGGGACTTTCACAAGGCGTGGACTGAGGCTGGAGTTAGTGCATCCAGAGCCACCACACACAGATGGATCCTGGAGATGGGCTTCAGATGTTGTATTCCTCTTGTCAAGCCACTCCTGAACAAGAAACAACGTCAGAAGCGTCTTACCTGGGCTACAGAAAAAAAGAACTGGTGAATTTGGGGTTTTCATCAGCTGTATGCCACAATCATCACAATTATGACAAATAAAGGCTTGACATCTCTCGCTTTGCATGTCATGAGTTTATCTCATATGTTAGTTTCACCTTTTAAGTTGAATTCCTGAAATAAATTAACTTTTCCACGATATTCTAATTTTTTCAGTATCACCTGTATATGTAATGAAAGAGCACAAAGTCATAAAAAGTGTCTGGAGGTTCTAGCCCTTGTTAAAATTGCAAATTATGCAATTCCATTATAACTATACAGTTGTACCTTGGAATTCGAACGGAATGCATTCCGGAAGTCTGTTCGACTTCCAAAACATTTGGAAACCAAAGCGCGGCTCACACTTCAAAATGACCTTAACAGATTAGTGAACTGGGCCAGAGCAAACAAGATGAATTTTAACAGGGAGAAATGCAAAGTACTACACTTGGGCAAAAAAAATGAAAGGCACAAATACAGGATGGGTGACACCTGGCTTGAGAGCAGTACATGTGAAAAGGATCTAGGAGTCTTGGTAGACCTCAAACTTGACATGAGTCAACAGTGTGATGCAGCAGCTAAAAAAGCCAATGCAATTCTGGGCTGCATCAATAGGAGTATAGCGTCTAGATCAAGGGAGGTAATAGTACCACTATATTCTGCTCTGGTCAGACCTCACCTGGAATACTGTGTCCAGTTCTGGGCATCACAGTTCAAGAAGGATACTGACAAGCTGGAACGTGTCCAGAAGAGGGCAACCAAAATGGTCAAAGGCCTGGAAACAATGCCTTATGAGGAACGGCTTAGGGAGCTGGGTATGTTTAGCCTGGAGAAGAGAAGGTTAAGGGTTGATATGATAGCCATGTTCAAATATATAAAAGGATGTCATATAGAGGAGGGTGAAAGGTTGTTTTCTGCTGCTCCAGAGAAGCGGACACGGGGCAATGGATTCAAACTACAAGAAAGAAGATTCCACCTAAACATTAGGAAGAACTTCCTGACAGTAAGAGCTGTTCGACAGTGGAATTTGCTGCCAAGGAGTGTGGTGGAGTCTCCTTCTTTGGAGGTCTTTAAGCGGAGGCTTGACAGCCATCTGTCAGGAATGCTTTGATGGTGTTTCCTGCTTGGCAGGGGGTTGGACTGGATGGCCCTTGTGGTCTCTTCCAACTCTATGATTCTAAGCTCCTGCAGCCAATCAGAAGCTGCAGAAGCCCTGTTGGACATTTGGCTTCCAAAAATAGTTCGCAACCTGGAACACTCACTTCTGTGTTTGCGGCGTTTGGGAGCCAAAACATTCAATAACTAAGCACTTTGAAAACCATGGTATGACTGTATTCAGATGTAAATAATAATAATAATAATAATTTTTTACACCAAACCGGGCTCAGGGCTGCTAACACCAATAAAAACACAACAAAAACATAAAACAATTCATTAAAACAGAGATTAAAATACAATTTAAAATTTAATTTAGACTGCAGCCTCATTTTTAAGTAGCCCACCAATCACACCAAAAGAATGAAACACCAGGGTTAAACTGAAACCAACCCAAAGGCCAGGTGGAACAGCTCCGTCTTGCAGGCCTTGCGGAAAGATGCCAAATCCCGCAGAGCCCTGGTCTCTTGTGACAGATCGTTCCGCCAAGTCAGGGCCAGTACTGAGAAGGCCCTGGCCCTAGTTGAAGCTAACCTAGCATCCTTGTGGCTCGGGACCTCCAAAAAGTTATTATTTGAGGACCTTAAGGTCCTACCCGGGACATACCAGGAGAGGCGGTCCCTTAGGTACGAGGGTCCTAAGCCGCATAGGGCTTTAAAGGTCAAAACCAGCACCTTAAACCTGATCCTGTACTCCACCGGGAGCCAGTGCAGCTGGTAGAGCACTGGATGAATGTGGTCCCGTGGCAAAGACCCCGTGAGGAGCCTCGCCGCGGCATTCTGCACCCGCTGGAGTTTCTGGGTCAGCTTCAGGGGCAGCCCCACATAGAGCGAGTTACTTAGAGGGGACCCATTGAAATTAAAAAAACCCCTAAGTTAGAGAAAAGGTGAATAAGAGGTGTTGTGATTTAATATTATAAAATTATGCATGGCATGGAGAAAGTGGGTAGAGGAAATATTTTCTCCCTCTCCCATAACACTAGAACTCGTGGACATGCAGTGAAGCTGAATCTTGGAAGGTTCACAGCAGATTTTTAAAAAGTACTCGATGCAGCACATCAACCAGGGGTCAGCAAACTTTTTCAGCAGGGGGCCGGTCCACTGTCCCTCAGACATTGTGGGGGGCTGGACTTTTTTTGGGGAAATGAATGAATTCCTATGCCCCACAAATAACCCAGAGATGCATTTTAAATAAAAGGACACATTCTACTCATGTAAAAACACACTGATTCCTGGACTGTCCGCGGGCCAGATTTAGAAGGCGATTGGACCGCATCCGGCCCCCAGGCCTTAGTTTGGGGACCCCTGACATAAACTATGGAACTTGATCTCCCAGGAGGCAGTGATGGTCACCAACTTTAAAAGAGGATTAGAGAAATTCATGGAGATTAAGGCTATCATTGGCTTCTAGCCACAATGACTGCGCTTCCTGTACAGTTAGAGGCAGGAGGAGAGAGTACTGCTGTGCTTGGGTCTTGCTCGCAGGTTTCGTATAGGCATCTGGTAGGCTGCTGTGAGAACAGGATGCTGATCTAGGTGGGCCTTTGGCCTGATCCAGGAGCCAGGCTCTTCTTAAATTAGTTACAATTCCAAACGGTTGTGTGCCAAACCCCTGAAATGTACATCCAAGTTATAAGCAATTCATTGTTTCTAAATCTGTGTACTTTCAAAGGCAGCTCTTGATTTTTATTTTATTTTAAAGAAACCATAATTTCTCTCCCCTGATCAGGAAAGTGAAGACAGGGAAGGCTTCCCAACACAAAGACCAGCTCTCCCGGTTGAAGGAACGGGATCCGGAATTCTACAAATTCTTGGAAGAAAACGACCGCACGCTGTTGGATTTCGATGCCTCCGATAGCTCTGATGAAGAGGACGGGCTTCACGTGTTGCCTGAAAAACTAGAGGTGATTTGTTTCTGTTTTTTTTTAAAAAATGTATGCTGCTGTTCAGTGATGCTCTTGAACAGTTGCATAAGGCCTGCCTAGTGCCACCCTTAACATCATTTTAGTGCCCATTGAATACCTCTCTCTTCCCCATGGTATTTGATAGATTATGATGGATATTTCAGTCTATTCCTGCTTTCTGCTGCTGAGGTTTTGCTGCTTCATTGGGTCTGTTTATGGGTCTGTAATGGCTTTGTTTTAAGCCATTCTATGTTTTTTGCTTCATCTTGACTTTATTTTTCATGAGTTGGTTGGATACAGTGTTGTTGGGGTTTTTTTGTAACAAGTGACTAATCATTTTATTTATTTGACTGATATACTGCCCTTCATCATAAGATTGCAGGGTGGTCCACAATATAAAAATACAAGGTTAAAAGCAGAAATAAATAGTTAAAACGTAGCAGTAACTCTGCCTTCCACAAGTAAAAACAAACAAACTGATCCACTGTTACTCCTACTTAGGTTAGACCCATTGGGTGGTGCTCAACTAAATGTTATTCGGAATAAGCCCATTGAAGTTAATAAAAATGTGCAAGCTATGTCCATTAATTTCAGTAGGTCTATGCTGAATAAAACTTAGCTGAATACCACCCACTGGAATGAATGGGGCTGTCTGTCTTAGGCCCATTTATTTCAGCGGGTGTTCTCTGAGTAGGATTTGGTTGGCTACAGCTACATTTTAAAATGGCAATTTAAAAAGCATTGATTCCTTAAAAACAGATCACAATTAAACAATACACCACACAGCGATAAAATAAAAGGGCGACATGAAGACAGTCTCGGGGTGGGGCGGGGGAACTCTTGATGCTATGAAGAAAACACGCTGTCACCATTTGCACCTCTTGAGGCAGGGAATTGTGGGAGACAGGCCATGACAGAAAAGGCCTTGTCTCTTGTCGCCTGTCTGGCCTCGGAAGGCAGTGGGACCCAAGAGGAAGACCTCAGAGGCGAGCCTTCACTCCTGGGACGAACATTGTAGGAAACCAGACGATGAAGGAGAAGATGCTAACAGTTCTAATAATAGTAACATAACATCTCAGACCAACAATGTGAGCCCATCAACTTTTTCAAAATGGAAGCAAGAAAATCCATGGCTGGAGATGTTTTATTCATGTTATGATATGCTGTGTCTGCAAAGAGTTTTCCCAGGCCGAGGACGCAAGTTTTGTGAAAGACCGTGCAACGTTTAATAATGAAATGGTGAGTTTATAGTTATATTCTGCATATACAATTTTCTACATTTGCTAAATGTGACAGTTTTGTGTTATGGAAGGAAGTGAGTGACATCTGACTTAAGAGGACTAAGTGATTTAAATTCTTGGGGATGGGGAGCAGCCCAGACACTGCTTTAAGATCCAGATGCTGTGAAAAGCAGGATATATTCTATGCTCATGATAGTATTTTACTGTATTCTCTTGTTAATTATGCTGTTTTAAATGTACGATTTATATTTGACCTCCTTTAGCAATGTTTCCTTTTGAAATGTTGAAGATTTTTTTGTTAGCTGTTCTGCTTTATTAAATGCGCATTCTATAGTTACCTCCTTTGTAACTATATTTTCAAATCTTTAAGATAGTGCTTTAGTTTCCTGTTAATTGTGGTGCTTTGAATGTGTTACAGTGGTACCTTGGGTTGCGGACACGATCCGTTCTGGGATGCCGTTTGCACCCTGAAAAGTCAGCATCCCGAGCGGCGATATCGCACATGCACAAAAGCGCGATATCGTGCTTCTGCGCATGCGCGAACTGCGCAGAATGCTTCTGCACATGCGCAGACCACACGGAGAAACCCGGAAGTAAACACTTCTGGGGGTGCCGCGTTCGCAACCCGCAAAAACACAACCCGCAGTGGACGTAACCAGAGGTATGACTGTACACAAATTTCAAGGTGCAAACACCTAGCAGCCTCCCCCCCCCCGCAAATACCAATCCTTCAACAATTTAGGAAATATCCCCTTGAAAAATAGACAATTTATTTTAGTGGATTTAACTTAGGGCAAAAGCAGGGCTATTTTTAGCCTCCAGTTGAACTGTGAGACTCCCTACCAAATAGGTAACAGGAAGGTCTAGATAAGAACTTTCTCAATATAGAGTGGCTGAGTTCTTTTCACTTGCAAGTATCTCAAACCTGTAAATGGTTTAACTTCTGCCAGCCTTCTGCAAAAATAAAAAAATGGACCTGACAGAGGGGTATCTGCTATGTAAATGGAGGCAGTTCTTTGTCCATAGACAAAGATATTGAGAACAGCCTTTATATAGAATTCTCTAGGAAAGCAATTTACATGTATTCTAATCTATGACTGACAGACTTTTAAGGATGTTTGGGATGGGAAATTTGGTGTCCGAGCTTGGTCTGATTTACATGTACAACCCATTTGTGTTACTTTTGCATGATGCTTTTGGGTGGTCCCTGGCTAAAGGGCTGGGCAGTTTCCATGTGTCTTTGAACTGGTTAGACACTTCTGCTTTGTGCTTCCTTCCCCACCTCCCTGCATTTGCAAGCAGAACAATAAAGATCAGCCCTGCATTTGCCTCCTGGTTCCTGCCCTCCACTCATTCTCTGGCCAAAAAATGAACTTAGGGGATGCTAGGTCTCTTGATGGGAAGTTGGACTTTAAAGTCAACCCCATGTTTTTGTATAACAAATGTATACTGTATTTAAATTTGACTTAAGGTGCACAGGGTTTTTTATTTAATTTTCCTGAGAAGAGAACTATGGGACTGATTCAGTTGTCATTTGCATTCTCCTATGTTTCCACCTTCCAACCTACCACCATCTACAACCAGCACAGTGATGCACTTGTGGAATCGCTATGGATGCCTTGTGGCACGAATAAGGATTAGGCTTAAAACGTTTGCTTTTGGGCACATTACTCTCTTTCGTGCAAGTAAAGAACCCAAAACTCTTAATACACTGTATCCAGTAAAGGCTTAGAGCTAAATTGCAATTGTGGCCATAATACTGTGGATGTTCCCTACTAAGAGCAGCTTCATACCAGTTGTGGACATTTACACCAGTTTGCAATGTTAAGGAAGGTGCTACAAATAAAAGCACTTTCTACATTCATCAGTATTCACTTTGGGCATGCTAATTTTATGTGTACAATCACCCGCAAGGCTGCAGTTTTGTTAGTAACCAGTCAGTGGTTGCAAGTTGTGCTTAATGGCAGAACTTATAGCTGCAGGAATGTTTGGGGGAAACCAGCCATTAACAGTGGCAGATTTTAACATGGCAATTTTTTCCTTGTTATTATTAGGCTGCAAGTTACTTTTGCAGCTAAAACCAGACATAGGCACAAACACCTCCTATCTTGCATGCTCTACTGCTGCATCAAAAATGATGAAAACCTATGAAGAATTGTAGCCCGAGATGGGTGCTACATCTACACAGCTCCTCTGTTTTTTGTCTTTCTGTTTTTCGTGTGACATTATCCTTGCGAGACTCCATGCATTTAGGCAAATAGCCTGCTGCTTTACTACCTCTTTGATGAAACAAAAGTGATCAATGCGGTAGGGTGGGTTTTTTGGGGGGTGTTTTTTGTCCATATGCTCTTATCTGTTCCGGTTTCAAAAATTGCAGCATGCTCTTATCTGTAATTCAACAATGCCACAAATTCTTACAAAGTCTGTGTGGGGCGGGCAGGACTCTTAATTCTCTCTCTCATGAATGACCTGGAAAGTCTTCCTTGTGCTCAGAGAGTTGGCAGAGGAGGAGCTGGGGCTGTCATACCACCAGCAGGGTAATTGGATCAGGCTCCCATGGCTGATGTTTCAGAGCCCATGGAGCCCCAAGGCTGGTTGTCCAAATGCTGCACATGAAAGCCTCACTTGCTGTTGGAATTGAATTACCATTCCTCCTACTACCATGAGCAGAGATAGACTGCAGAAAGGCAAACAAGTGCTGTTCAGCAATGTTTTATTCTGGAGTGTTTTGTTTGATGTTTTAAAATGGTGTAAACCACTTTGAGATTTTAATTTTTTTTTAAATACAAAGTGGTTTAGGAGTGAAATGAATAATAATTTCATTTTTCTTAACTTTTTCAGATAAGAAAACATGGTGCATCTGCTACTCACCAAGCAAATGAATCTGCCAAGTCAAGCCCAGTGGCAACCCCAATGGCACAGACATTAAAAACAATGGACAGTGATGTGCGCATGAAGGTGGAGAAGCTGTTCAACATTGCCTACTTCGTTGCAAAGGAGAACCTTTCATTTGGGCTTTTCCCAATGATATGTGCACTCCTGAGGAAGATTGGTATAAGACTAGGCGAGGCGCACACAGATGATGAGGCGGCAAAACAGATTGTGCATTACATTGCCGAAAGCCTGCGTCTGGAACTCAGGGACAAATTGAGTAAAGCAGAATTCTTTGGGATTTTGGCTGACAGCTCAACGGATAGGTTGGCTGTGGCATCTGACATAATTTACTTTTATTATATATTTGAAGGTGGACTGAAGTGCAGTTATGGAGGTGTTAGGGAATGTACTAGTGAGAATGAAGCAGGTGGGACATCTACAATTGAGTCAGTTCTCCGTGACTACGTACCCAACTGGAAAAGCAAGCTGACGGCAATAAGTTTCGATGGGGCCGGTGCTAATATAGGGACTGTGTCTGGTGTAGCAAAACAGTTCCAGGACAACTGTCCAGGTTTAGTGGCAGTGCACTGTGTAGCTCACCGACTGGAGCTTGCGATAGGCGATGCCTTCAAATGTGTAAAATTTGCTGGGGTCGCTGAAGATGTTGTGTGTGGTATATACACATTTTACTACAGTCGTCCTGAAAGAGCGAAGGTGCTGAAAGATATTGATGAAGTACTGAGCGAAAAAGTGCTTCGCCACATTGGTATTCGCAGAATCAGCTGGTTGCAGTCAAAGAACCATGTGGTGAAGGCATTAGCAAACAATCTCCCACTAGTGGTGGCAGACTTGGAGCAGATTGTGAGTGGTTCTGGTGGAGAGTTGGACTGGAAGGAGGCAGAACTGAAGGAGTACTTGAAGCATTTGAAGTCAGAACGGTTTGTAAGGTTTTTGTTTCTCATGCACGATGTTTCAAACACACTCGCGAGACTATCTGAGGCGTTTCACAGGAAGTGTTTGTCGATTAATGATGTTGAAATCAGTTTGGCTTCGGCAAGAGAAAGGCTGCGGAGGATGGTAAAAGAAAGTGGCCCTCAGCTGCGAAAATTCGAAAGTACTGTGCAATTGGAAGACGGTGTGTTAGTGTACAAAGGCGTGAAAATTGTTCGTAGTGCAAGTGAAATTGAGTGCTTTGAGGAAGATCGACGTGTCTTGCTGAGTTCAATTGTGGAAGGAATAGACAAACGGTTGGACAGTATCAGAAACGACAAGGTTCTCCGAAATGTGGAAATATTTGACCCATGCAACGTACCTGAGCCAGTCGTTGAAAGGGACTTGTCTACAAGTAACCATGGAGAAAAAGAATTGAATGAACTGATTCAAGCATTGCCTATCAATGTAAAAGTTGACAAGGAAGCCATTATGGAGGAATATCAGGATTTTAAAGTGTGGGCTCGGAATAAGAGAGTCATCACATGTGAAGAAGCTTGGCAGCGTCTTCAAGCAGAGTCAACAGCTTCTGCTTCATATATTAATATATGTAAAGTTTTGAACTTTTTACAGGTTCTCCCACTTAGTACTGCAGAATGTGAGAGGGGCTTTAACCAGTTAAATCTGATTAAAGCAGACATTTGGAATAGCCCATTTGTGACTACCGTTGACGACTTACTAATGGTGCAGATGAATGGCCCCAACCTGGAGGTTTTCAATCCTGAAAATGCAATTAATTTGTGGTGGAAGGATGTTGCCATACAGCATATTGGAAGACCAGACTTGTAAAAAGAAATACTATTTTCAAAACTGAAGTATGGTACCAATATATTTTATTGTATAAGCAAAATTAAACATGCAAGTTCAATTTATTCATTCACCTTTTGTAACAAACTTTACAGTTTTTTTTGTCCTTGTCACAGTACTTGTAATAAATTGTAATCTTAGCAAATTAATTAGTGTTACGCTACTGTAATGATCATAATACCACTTATAATTGATTTATGGATTTAGCACTATCAAAACAAAAAACATTACTGACATACAAAGCAGTGTTACATACAAGGGTAGCACAATACTTTATATGCGCGCACACAGACACACACATATACTGGTATTTATAAATATTAGTTATTCAAATGACATGGTTGGCCGCTATTGCTAAGGCCGAGCCCCATATATATTTATAGTGTCCCAGTAGCAATTGCTATTAAAAATGTGATATTGAAAATGTGTCGATGTGAATTGTGTATTAGTTTGCGTGTTTTGAAAAAAGTTGACAGGAATTGGTAAAATGTGCAACTGAATCGTTAAATATATTGACATTGACGATACATACAATTCACTTTCTGCTTTGTAATTGTAATAAAAAAAGAGGGTGATAGACATTCCATTGTGTTGACCATAACCCATGTTAGAGGTGCTTTTGGCGACTGGCTTATATATCTGAGTTTCTAACATAGGGGGTTGGTCAACTAAATGTTACTTAGTATAGCCCCACTAAAATTAATAAAAATGGGTAACCTGTGTCCATTAATTTCAGTAGGTCTACACTGAATAAAATATAGCTGAATACTGGAATGAATGGGGCTGTCTGTCTTAGGCCCATTTATTTCAGTGGGTGTTCTCTGAGCAGGATGTTGTTGTAATTTTAACATTTAGTTGTAGCCAATTTTTTTAAAATAACCAAATCCTTAAAATAAAACAATACACCAATAAAACAATGCACCACAGAGCAACAAGATAAAAGAGCAGTATCAGGAGCATTTCCACCCCATCATTCAGCCTGCACACTGAAATTCTAGTACTGAGTGCCTTCTGGCAGGTCCCTCACAGAGAGAAGTGAGGTTACAGGGAACCAGGCGGAGGGCCTTCTTGGTGGTGGTGCCTGCCCTGTGGGATACCCTCCCATCAGATGACATGGAGATGAGTAACTATAGAACCTTTAGAAGACATCTGAAGGCCACTGGCGGAGGAAGCTGCTTGGCCGCCCGGGGCGGCAAACCTGGGGGCACCCGGAGGCATGGTTTCGCTCTGTGGTGCTGTGGTGCACATGTGCAGTGTTGCGTACGACGCATGTGTTATGTGCATGCGCGCTGCAGAGTAGCGCGCCCTGCCGACATACGGACCGCGGGGTAGGGTAGCCTCGCTCCGCGTCTAGCTTGGGGCCCACCGGAAGTGTGCGCCACTTCAGCGCTGTGGAGTGGCTCGCGCCACTGCTGGGCAGGCGCAGGGCGGGGAGGCCTCGCTCCGCGGCTTGCTCAGGGGCCACCGGCGGCGTGCACCACTCCAGCACTGTGGAGCAGCACGTGCCAACAGCTGTGCGTGCCGCCCCGGTGCAGCGGAGCGCCGTGCACTGCCGGTGGGCAGGCCCCGGGCAGGCCGCAGGGTGGGGTGGCCTTGCTCCGCGGCTTGCTCGCAGGCCACCAAGCAGGGGTGCAAGCGGGGTGCGGGGCGAGGCTGCCTCATTCCACGACTTGCTTAGGGTTTGCCAGCGGCGCGTGCTGCTCCATGGCAGGTATGTGCAGCATTGCGACACATGCGTCGTACGCAGTGACGTACCGGTAAGTGCGCGCTGTGGAGCGGCAGTGCCAGCAAACCCCGGGCAAGCCGTCAGCGTGTGCCTTTTACTGGGCTGCGGGGCTTGGCTTGGGTGTCGCTGGGCGGGGGGGGCGCACCGAGTGTTGCCCCCCCCCGGGTGGAACCCGGGGCGCCCCGCCCTCAACGCCCCCACCTTGCTACACCACTGCTGAAGGCTAGGAAATTTTTTGATGCTTATAATAGTAATAGTAATTTATAATAATAGTGGGAATAATACTAATAATATTTTAAATAATAATAAAGTTGGAAGCCACTCTGGGCAGCTTCTAACTTTATTATTATTCCAAATATTAGTATTTCCCCCATTATTATTTATTATTGTTGTTTATTATTAGCCTTGGTGTTTGGGCAAAAATGCCGTTGATGCTATGAAGGAAACAGATGGTACCATTTGCACTTCTTGAGGCAGGCAGTTTGGGAAAATGGGTTTTTAACAGAAAAGGCCTTGCCTCTTGTCAGCTGTCATGCCTCAGAAGACCCAAGAGGAAGGCTTCAGAGGCGAACCTTAGCTCCTGTGAAGACTATGGTTGGAATGGGCTGGATCATGGCTGTTCCCCGGCTAGTTCAGCATCCTGTTTTCATATTGGGCAACCTTCGAAAGCCTGAAAGCAGGATCTGAGCACAACAGCACTCTTTCCCCCTTGTGATTCCCTGCAGCTGGTCTTCATTCAGAGGCATAACGTTCTCCATCGGTGGTGGCCTAACATAGCCATTGTGGCTAGCAGCCCTTGATAGCTCTCTCCATGAATTACTCTAGTCTTTTTTTGAATCCATCCCATCACTGGTGGGTCTAGCGGTAGCTAGCTTGTGCATCGTCATCTCTTGAAAGCAAAATTATCTTACCTCATCTACAATAGAGTGCTGTTGGTTGATAGATTCAGCCCATAAATGGGCTTCAGTGGTTGAATTGGTTGGCACATGAGTACTGCCAGATTGTACAAGGGTTTACGACGGCTATATATATCCTGGATAAAATTCCTTACAGAGGTCACCCTCTGGAGTTCTAAGTATCCTAGCGAAAATTTTAGGTGCCGTCATGAGCTCTAGGAAAAAGCTTAAGAGTAATGATGAGGGTTTTCCAGAATTGTTTTTTCTCCAGGTACCCTAAATTTGTATCATGGTTATTTTTTGTTTGTATCACTCCACCTAGAGAGTACCAGTAATCTAATTTAGGGTGTTAAATGGGCCGGAAATTAAGACTGTAGGGTTCTAGCCAACTAAGTTTTACTCAGAGTAAACCCACTGAAATTAATAGACTTGTTAGGCCCACATTTAAAGCGCTATTATGACAGTTTAAACAGTCATGGCTTACCCCAAAGAATTTTGGGAAGTGACGTTTATGAAGTTATGAAAGTTAAGAGACCCCTATTCCTTTCACAGAGCTACAATTCCCAGAATTTCAGGAAAGAAGAATTGCTTGTTAAATCACTCTGGGGATAGTAGTTCTGTCAGAGGAATGGGGGGTCTCCTAACAACTTTCAGCACTCTTAACAATTGACACTTCCCAATCAATGAATTGACAACACTTGCAACTTATGAATGGATTGCCTATAGACGTAGACTTTGTTTGGACAAATATTTTTATATCTGTAACAGGTTTATACAGAATGCAGTAGGTTATTAGCAGCCATATGTAAGGATAATAAATACCACTTATATCTATACCATAAGCTGTAGAAATGAAATTGATTTTACTTAATGTATTACACTGTACTTTTGGCATTTTTTTTTTCTTTTCCACATTTTTTTTTAAATTCCTTTTATCACGTTTCTGTATGAGTGAAAACCTTTCAATTAAATATCAGTTAAAACAAAAACAAATGGCACTTCCCAGTATTCGTTGGAGGAAGCCACGACTGTTTATGCGATATAATCAGGGCTTCTGTTCTGACAGTACTCATTACTATGGAGTACTGTTGCCTTTTTAAAATAACACTTTGGCTGCCCATGACAGCCATTCTGTGCTGTGGCACCTTGGCACTTTTATCAAACTCCAGATGTTTTAAGACCACTGTTTTCTCCGTCCTTGACTGCCCACCATGATTTTGGGGTGTGTGTGTGAATTGTAGCCCAAAACCTCTTGAAGAGCACCAGGTGGGGAAAAGGACCGTGCAGATTACCATCAGGTCTCCAAGGTTTTGGATGAGGCGGAGCTTTTCCAGTCCTACATGAACATGCCAGCGATTGAAACTCTGGGACCTTTTGCACCCAAAGCATGTGCTCTTTTTACTTTTAGCGAAGCATGTGCTGTAACCATTGAGCTTCCCCTGGCATTTGAGGGGTGAGTGTCTGTACACAGGCAGAGAGTCCTCTTCCAAACCTGCCTTCCAAGTATCTGAAAAACCTGCTGCCGGCTGCTTATTATGTCCTTATGATAACCTCTCGGCACCATTGTAAAATCTTTTGCAGGAAGCCAGTGATGATGAAGATGATGAAGAAGAGCAAACCAGCAAACGGAAAAAAGTGGACTTCATCAATGTAAATTTGAAGATGGTGGAGCATTGGAAAGCAGCTGCAGAGGCAAGAGATGAGGCGGTTTGATTCCCTTCCCACTCCATTTTTAAGGGTAGCGCTGATTAAATTGGGGTGCTGATCTCCTGTCCTTGTGCCCATCCTATAACAAGTATCCTAAGAAAACATGCGGCACGCTCCCTTTGGTGTTAATATCTAGCGTGCCAAAGGTGGCTGAACTGTTACAACCTGGGACTGCTGGTTTCCACGTTCCTCATCTTAATTTTTAATGACGCGAAGAAAGCTGTGTCTGTCTGTCTCTCCTTAATCATCTTCCTATTGCTCCGTCCTCCTTTTCTCCAGAAGCAGCTCACAGCAAAGCTCTTCCACGAGATCACCCAGGCTTTCAAAGCCTGCGTGGTAACAGCCAAGGGGGATGCCTCGGGGCTGGAACCCGGCAAGTACAAAGTCACTGACGGCACAGGTGAGCTTCCAGCACTTCTCATGCTTGCCTTTTGCCCCCCGTGGTGAAAGAGAACCTACTCATGCAGCGGAATCGTGTGACACGCGGATTTACTGGACTGTACCATTCACAATATAGGAGGATGAAAGGGGAGCGGTCATAACTCAGTGGCAGAGCATCTGATTCGCTTTCAGAAGGTTCCAGGTTTGATCCCTGCATCTCCAGATAGGCCCGGGAGAGACTCACTTCCCGAAACCCTGGAGAGCTGCTGCCAGTCAGGGTAGACAGTACAGTGGCGCCCTGCTAGACGAAAATAATTCGTTCTGCGAAAATTTTCGTCTAGCGGGTTTTTCGTCTAGCGAAGCGGCAATGACAGCCGCGCTTTCGCTAGACGAAAAAAAAGACGAAAAATTTTCGTCTTGCGAGGCAGCCCCATAGACTTTTTCGTCTTGCGGGGCAGCCTTCCGCTAGACGAATGCCTTCGTCTAGCGAGTTTTTCGTCTTGCGAGGCATTCGTCTAGCGGGGCACCACTGTACTGGGCTGGATGGGCCAGTGGTCTGACTGCGTAAGGCAGCTACCTGTGTTCATGTATTTGAAATCCGTCAGGAAACAAACCTGTTACATCTAGAAACTGGCCCATCAAAGAGACGGCTGATCCAGAACCCTAAACTGCTAGTGTTCTCCATGCAAGGACTATATTGTCTGGTGTTGGGGTGTGTGGGTGTAATTATTTATTTGTCTTCCTTTATTTGAAGATTCCTAAAATGCTTCGGAGCTACCGAAGTGGTATACAGTAAGATGAAACAGGAAAAGGGGTAGCTTAAATATGCTGTAGAAGTGCAATGACAAACATTTCTGCAGTGGCCCAGCTGATACTATATAAAAGGGCTGGGTCACCCTTTGGGGAAAGCCTTCCCAAACCAAAATGCATGCAGTCATTAAAACCTGCAGTTGTCGCTTCTGCGGTTTGGACTGCGTAGTCCAAAAAGATCCTGTGTCATGTGATTCTGCTGCTACAAGTGCTGCTCAAAGTAGCATCACCAGGAACATTCTTCCTACTTTTGTTTATTTTGTACTGTTCACTCTACCAGTATTAGAGGAGGTTAAACTGCTGCCTCTCAAGCTTTGCCTCTAAGGTGAGATTAAGTAGGAGGACCCCCATATTCCCTTGTGCTGGCAGGGTGTCCATTGAGGGAGCACTGCCTTTCTGTAAACGTGGCTGTAGCCAGTTACCTCTGCCCCAGGGGAAGTGGTGCAGCTAAGGGGCAAAGCACCTGCTTTGGGAGAAGGTCTCAGGTTCAGTTCCCAGTGGCATCTCCCAAGCAGAGCTGGGAAAATACCCCTCTTTGAAACCCAGGAGTGCTGCTGCTAATCAGTGCAAAGAGTTCTGAGCCAGGTGGACAAATTACCTGGCGCCATATAAGGCAAGGGCATGTCCACCCCACGAAAAGATTAGCACTGCCAGAGAGGTTTGCATAGTTACCATATTATCCTGTACAAAGAAGGGTATTCTAAGAGCTACCCCTCTGGCTATACAGGAGCCATTCCAGCAGGGGGAGCCAAAGGAGCATCAGTTATTGCTAAAACTTTGTAGTGCTGCTTCCCCTACCCAAATGGTTCTGCAGGGGGTGCCCCACACATTCTGATATACTCCGTGTGTATGTTTGTGTGTGTATACACACACACACACACCCCTCTGAGTTGTGCTCAAGGGTGCTGAATGCATGACAGTTAATAATGGGCCCAGTAGGTGCATGCATTCATTTAGGCAGCTGGGCATTTTGCAAAATGATTTGTTTGTTTGTTTATAACGGGGCAGTCAGGTAGGTATTGAGATAAAAGATGCAAATGTTTTCAGACTCGCATGCGAATTGGAATTTTCTTTCATGTGATTCTTAAGAGTCAGATGCTGCTGACCTTCCAGTTCACTCTATTTAACAGTTCACTTTTTTTAACCCCCTCCCCTTTAAAGCTCCTTGATCAGTTTTTAAGTCCTGTTCTCATCTTCCCACACCACACCCATCCCCCCCCTTTTTACCAAAAGTTGTGCCATGTATTATCAAAATTATCCTCATCGCCTTGAGGACTGGGATGTTGCTCACTGATATTCCTAGGAGGGCTGATGTCAAATTAATCATAGTTGCAGAAGTTTAGAGATAAAACACACACAGCCTTGTGTGTGATCTAGAACTGCTTTGGTCTCTAAGGTGCTACTGGAAGGATTATTATTATTATTATTTTTACTATGGCAAACCTACCTGTATTGACTACGGCTACCTACCTGTAACTGCAAAGGAAGTGTTATGTCTGGTTACATAGGTTTGTTTTCTGTCCTGTTTAGTGTTCAATACCCTGGTGTCCTTCTGCATTCGTGATCTTTTTCAACTGCTGCAGAAATTGCTTCAGGTGAAAGCTGCAAAAAACAAATCCAAGTAAGTTGTTTTTTAATTGGAGGATAAATCTTGTCAGTGACTACTAACAACCATGGCTATGTCTCATCTCCACTGTTGGAGGCAGAATGCCTCTGAATGCCAGTTGCTAGGAATTACAACTGGGGAGAGTTGCTGTTGCTTTCAGATCATGGATGTAGTCTTCCCAATAAAATCATAGAATTGTAAGAGTTGGAAGGGACTCCAAGAGTAATCTATTTCAACCCCTTGCAATGCAGGAATCTCAGCTAAAGCACCCATGACAGATGGGCCATCCAGCCTCTGCTTAAAAGCCTCCAAGGAAGGGAAAGTCCACAACCTCCCAGGGGAGACCGTTCCACTGTTGGAACAGTTCTTACTGTCAAAAGTTCTTCCTGATGTTTAATCGGAATCTCATTTCTTGTCAATTGAAGCTTATGGGGCATCTGGTGAGAACAGGATTTGGTACTAGATGGGCCACTGGACTGATCCAGCAAGTCTCTCCTTGTGTTCTTAACCCCCAGGTGTTGGGTTTTTTTTTAGAATGCTACAGATCTTTGGATGTCTGACTTACCAGTTTCTTGTCATGGCATAGGACACAACTGTTTTATAATACGATCGTGGGACATCCAGAAAGGGACTCGGATAGCTATCCACATAATTGGCAACAAACTTTATGTTTTGGAGATTTGTTTGGCCTGCTGCTTGTGTCAAATTAAATGTGTATTTTCCAGCACTCTGTTCAAATTGGTGATTTTTGGATCACAACTAGGATTGTCCTCCGTATCACTTGATGCTCTTGCTCTCGTTTTGAAAATATATCTATATTCTGGACTTAACTGTCAGGGGTCCTTTACCTTTTTATGTATGTATGTTTGTGTGTTTGTGTGTGTATGTATGTGTGTGTTTCTTTGATTGTCCTTGAATCTTCCCATCTCCTTCCCATCGAGCTGCATCCTTTGAGAACCACCACATTAAAACAACAACCAGGCACTGTACAAATCAATCAAGCCCTACCCATTGGATCTGTAGTCACTGTATAATCTGTTACTTACTGGCTGTTTATATATTGGTGTTCACTCATGTTATGGATTTGTAATCCCAACATTCAGGGTCAAAAACATTTCCTTTTCAGGAGGGTTACAGAAAAGAGATTTTTTTATAATTTAATTAAGTCTGTAGCAACCATAAAACAGTAATCAAAACTGTACTTAGAGAAGAGGCGAGCACAGAAATTATGGAGAGAATTTCATAGAAATGAAAGTTGATGGCAGCCTTGCCCAACCTTGTGCCCTCTGATTGTCTTGGACTACAGCTCTCCTTGGCCCCAGCCACCATGCTTTGGCTGACGCTGATAGGAGTTGTAGCCCAGAAATGGCCTGGCTCTGTCTAAGCCACCTTCCTATGTTCCTGTCAGAGTGCTGGGGGCATGTGAGGTGCTGTACCATCTGCCAGTGGCTTGATGCCCTGTTCCAGGCACCTTTCCGTCCCCTTGCAATCTGTTGCTTCTCTTCTCAAGTGTTCTGGCTATCCCCAAGAAACCCTCATGCCATCAGAGCTCAAGGATCATGGTGCACTCAAGAGTGAGAGAGGTGGCTGGAGGTTTGTCTGGGAGTCAGGGTTGGATTTTCTAGCTCTAACAGGGGATGAATGCAAACAGCTGGGTTAGTGGAGGGTACAATTAATCCTTTATTGCTTGCGGTGGGCGTTGATTCTCCTGCATTCTTTGGCGCTGCCATCCGATCTGGCTGGGTTTTTGGGCAGCGAAGGGGTGGGGTGTGTGGGATTAGTGTTGCATGCATGCTTTTCTGCACATGAACTTGGCTTCTGGGTATACTTGGCAGCTGTCCTGAACTAAACAAGGTCAGACCAGGTTAGATGAAAAGAGGCCTCCCACTAAAGACCATTGGAATTTTTATTTCATAGAATTCATATACTGCTTAATTGTAAGAAGCAATTGAACCTCAAAAGCTGTTTAAAGAAAGAATAATCAGTGAAAACAACTGTTTAAAACATAAAAACATAATTAAAATGCCTGCCAACATTCTACATGTCTGGATGGTCATGTCTAAATAAAAATGTTTTTAGCAGGTGCCAAAAAGAGTACAGTGAAGGTGCCTTCCTAAGGTCAATAGGCAGGGAGTTCCAAAGTTGGTTCTACTCAGAGTAGACCAATTGAGATTGTTGAGCATGATTTAATTATTACAGTGGGTTTGCTCTCAGTAGAAATTAGTTGGATGCAACCTGTGCTAACCAGTTAAATTCTGCTAGGACTTAAAAGGACCTGAGTTCAAATGTCAGGTCAGCCATTGATTTGCTGGATGGTGCTGAGCAAGCTTTTCATGGCCTCTCTGCCTCTGCTCCCTTTCTGCAAAATAGGTGTGGCATCTCCCTGTCTCCAAGGGCAGGGAGATGCCACACCTATTTTTTTCAGAAAGGGAGCAGAGGCAGAGACACTTTGAAGCCAACCTTTCTAGCAATGAGGGCTAGAAGCTTGTTTTAAAATGAAACTGGGGGGGGGGCAGAGGGAAGGTTGTGGTTCTCAGGATACTGATTTCTGCACCTAATTCTGCGAGGTGGCCAACTTTAAGTTTTACTCAAGTAGAATGAAGTCCGTTAATTTCAATAGGTCTGTTCTGAGTTCTGTGTCCCAAGTCCATGATGGACTCGCCTCCGCATATAAACACATGGGAAGGCTGCCACCAATTTTCATCATGCGCCGCTATGCATAAATAACACACCGTATGTTTCTTTTGTTTTTTAGGTTGGTCCTTCCCTCTTCCAGTCGGCTTTGGGGAAAGCTTCGCTTAGACATCAAAACTCACCTTGGCTGTACCATCCAGGTAAAAGGTGGGGGGAGCGGATGGACTCCTGTTTAAAAAACTGCACCTGTCACTCCTCATCCCTGTGACAGTGAGGATCATAGGAAGCTGCCTTATATGGAGTCAGACAACTGATGCCATCCAACTTAGTATTGTCTGCACTGACTGACAGCAGCTCTCTGCAGGGTGGCAGACGGGACATTCCCAGCCCTACCTGGAGACGCTGGGGATTGAACCTAGCACCTTCTGCATTCAAGGCAGATGATGTACCACAGCGATCTGGCCCTGCCCTTAAAACATAGTGATGTAGGAAGCTGCCTTACATTGGGCCCATTGCACAATCATGCTTTTTTGACTCTTGGCTGGCAGGAGCTCTGCAGGGTTGCAGAGAGGGAGTCTCTCCCAGCTGCACCTGCAGATGTTGGGGATTGAACCTGTGTGCAAAGCAGATACTCCACCACTGGGTGATGCCCTTCCACTAGTTACATCTGGTAGCAGGCTCTGAGCAGTTACATCTGGTAGCAGGGCAGTTGTGTCTTTTGTGACCAATGGGCAGAGGATGGAGTGAGCTCTGGAACAGATAAACTATAGTTGTTGCCTCCAGAGGAAAGCAAATCGGGCCTGTAATTGTGGTTTGGCTGCTTTACTCTTAGAAGCTCAAACCATGGTTTGGGGTGGCTGGGTGGGGGTCCTCAATTGCAGTTAGTGAAATCCAATATTTGGCGTGGTGCCTCGGTTGAACATTGTGGAAGGAGGGGTACTTGTGTGCCTCTGGCAAGCTTAAGAGATACATGTACAATATGGTGAGATTGCAGCTTGTGAGCTTCACCCAGGTTTTAATGCTTCCCCCACATTTTGCCCATTTCTGCAGCTCCTCTCATGTTTGACAGAAGCCTCTGTGGGAGCGGCTGTCCTCCAGCACGTCAGCTCCATCGTGCCTTATTTCTTGACTTTTCCAAAACAAACCCGAATGCTGCTCAAGGTGAGTTTGGCAGCTGGTGATCTATCTATCTATCATCTATCTATCTATCTATCTATCTATCTATCTATCTAGTTTTAATGTCTCTCTTCAGCCAAAAAAGCAGAAAAAAATACTCCCATAGCAGCATACAAATGTCAGTGATAAGACAGTCCCTTCCTCCAGGCTTCTAATCTAAAAAGACACGGCACAAAAGGAAAAGTGATTGGGAGGGAGGAGGAATAAAGTAAACCCAGACAGAATGTGGATGTTATTGAACTAACAACTGCAGCCATTCTGGCCACTGGTCGGGGATGATGGGAGTTGTAGTCCAGAAACTCCTGGAGGGCACCACATTGGCTACTTTGGTCTTAAGTTCTTCTTCTTCAGAAGAAGAAATACCCTCTGAAAGTAGCATTAGAAGAGGCGCTCCCTCCTGTGTGAGTGAGGAGATGGTAGTGTTCCTCAGAAGCTGCTTGCCAACTATTGTAAGAAAATAAACATGAGGCAATTAATAGATTAAAAATGTGCCCCCAGTTGTCAAAATATTATCAGTTGATACACATCTACAACTGATTGACTAAATGTGGCAGCCCTATTTATATTAATATTCATTGTTCTTGTTCTTCTTGTTCTTGTTTGTTCTCCCTTCACCCTAAGCTTCTAGGACAGGTTGTATGGATAAGAGAGGTGGTCTGTGTTTCGAGATTGGATGGAAGCTAGTGGACTGTCTGCTGGTCTGTGTGTGCATTTCTTGATTCTTCTTTTCTTTATTTCCAGCAAGCTACCCGTCTCTGGAGCACAGGCGAGGAAACCGTCAGGGTGCTGGCTTTCCTGGTGCTCAACAAAATCTGCCGGCATAAAAAAGATGTCTACTTGAACCCAGTTCTCAAGGTAAGGTGGTGGAAAAAAGCCACCTTGACGTATGTATGCCATACTATTGATGGGGGCGGTGGGTGGGGAGGCATTGGTCGCCTATTGTCTAATGTGAGTCAAAAGGCTCAGGATCATGACTGGGGGACCTGCAGTCCTGAAGATGATCATGGATTCCCACCAGCCCCAAACAGCATGGTTAGTGCTCAGGAATGATGGGAGTTGTAGTCCAGTGAAACCTGGAGGGCCACAGGTGTCATGGCCCCAGAAGCTGGCCCCTCTTACTCCCCTAAAGAAGACATGGATGAGGAGGAAATACATGCTGCTGCACACCATGGACGTAGCCAGGGAGGTGCAACTACCCCCCCCCCCCAATCAAGTAAATAAATAAAAATATTTAACTAACTGACCAATTGCGTCACAGGTAACTTGGTTCTGCTATCCCTACATAAAGTCTCTCCCCACTACCACCCTAATCCTGGCTATGCCTTTGCTCCACACCCCTTCATGCCCCTGCCGTGGCCTGAGGATAGAGCACTCCTGCCTTCCTCAGTCTCCTATGAGTGCCCCCCAATAACATCCCTGTCTGTTCCGTAGCGTAGAAGTCAGTGCCTGCAGAATCAGATCTTTAAGCCAGCTTCAGAGTTCACAAGGAGGTTGGTCCAGCAGTAGTACAAATGTCCACCTTGTCTAGCGTCCATTCCAGCGACCACCCACAGCAAACCCAGAAGTACCGGAACTGGTTACTGCCGGGTTTGCCGCATGCGCAGTCCTTGGTCCTGAACCGCCTTGATTCCTCTTCCCTACACTGCCCTGGATTTCCTCTTTGCCTGCTCAGACTTGCCCTTCTTAATCTGTTTATTGCCTTCACTTACCTGGCTAGCGCCAAGTCCTGCTAGAACAGGATATATATGAATGAATGAATGAATGAATGAATGGTTTTTCGATGGTCAGAGGCCTATAAAGTAGAGCAGGATAAAAGCTCCCACCTGCCCCTTCTTTAGATCTGATGGCAGCCTCAAACAGTGGGCACAGTCAGATAGGGGCCTCCTATCTGACTGTGCTGCTGCTTTTTAAAACCATGGCAAGTCTGCCTTCCGGGGTACCTGTCAAATCCCAGCAATGTAAAAAAGAAAGAAAAGAAAAGTATTCTTTTCCGAGAAGCCTTCTAAGTAGAGGATCCTTTTTTTTAATCTCAGTTGGCAACCGTATTGGATTTGAAATTCTTTTTGTACATTTAAGTTTAAGGTGCATGCATTTTTAGGGACTACTGTTGATTTGAATGATCTTTTGAATGGTTTTTAATACTTGTTTTTAACAGCCTTTTATTGAATGGCTTTAATGTATTCTTGTCAGACGCTCAGAGGTTTTATATTACAGTCAAGTGGCCTATATACTTTTTGTTAAAATTAAATAAACTTTGTCCTGGTTTTCCTCTAACCCTCTCCCCCCCCCCCCGCAAACTCCACCTTTTTTATAGCAAATGTATATTTCCTACGTGAAGAACTCCAGGTTCACCTCCCCCAATGTCCTCCCTATGATCAACTTCATGCAACGGACTCTGACGGAGATGTACTCCCTCGACACCTCCATCTCCTACCAGCATGCCTTCGTCTACATCCGCCAGCTGGCCATCCATTTGCGCAGTGCCATGGCCGTGAAGAAGAAGGCGAGTTATAATGCTGCTTTCCAAATCTATGGGGTGACTGCATTTGGAATATTGTGCACCGTTCTGGTCGCCTCAGCTCAAAAAGGGTATCGTAGAGTTTTGAAAAGGTTCAGGAAAGGGCAACCAGAATGCTCCAGGGGAGAGGTTTGCAACCTTTTTGAGTCCATGGAATCCTTGACCAACTTCTGCGGCACCCCTGTGGGGCTCAGGAGCCCAGTTATGTCACTCCTTGCCTGCAGAGCTGGCAGCCTCTCACTCCTCCCTTGTGGAGTGCTCCCTCAGCCTCCTCCCCTCTCCTTGGGAGTCCTCCGGGCAGCTGTTGATGCCGCCCCTTGTTTTAGCTGCCCCCCTTGCCCCAAAGAGAGGTGCCTCCTCACGCTGCCCCTCAGGGGCCTGGGACAGGCAAGGGCTGACTGGGCTCCCCTGCCTGCTTATTCCAAGGCTGCCTCAGCTGCTGGCAACCAGCACTCCCTGGCCAGCCCCAGAGGCACCATTTGCCCATGGAGCTTGTAGCCAAGGCTGCTGCAACAAACAGCTGTGCAAGCCTTTGGGAGGCAGAGACGTGAGAGGGCATCAGGGGAGGGAGGGAAAGAGAGACAGAGGCCAGTGTTGCTCATGGCACTCCTGACCATAATTCAAGGCACACCAGGGTGCCACAGGGATGGAGCAACTTTCTGTGAGGAAAGGTTGCAGCATTTGGGGCTTTATACTTTTGAGAAAACACAAGTAAGAGGTGACATGGTAAGTGAATAGGGAGACGTTTTTCTTCCTGTCTCATAGCACTAGGTGAGATATCTTTGTTCAGTTCTGTGTGGACTCGCACACCAGTCCACTCTGGTCAAGCTGCAGAGAGAGTCAATTCCCCTAACTTCCTGTCCCAGCACTTCCTGTTTCCCGTCTAGGTTCTGAATCTCTCCATTTAGTTCCATTGCTCAGGATACACCTGGAGTATAACTTATCGACTCTCTACACACCATACCATTAAAGCACTTTTTTACCCTCAGAGAATTCTGGGCGCTGTAGTTTCTTTCACCCCTCACAATTCCTGTCAGGAATTGCAGAGTTGCAGTTCCCCTTAACAAACTACAGTGCCCATATTTCTTTCAGAAAAAAAGGATGTGCCTCAAATGTGCTTTAAAGTTACAGTGTGTACGCAGCCTTAGAGAGGTGCTGATATTTTTTTGTTTATCTGTCTCTTGGTCTTTATTGAGGGGGTGGTGGAATAAAAAGAGATATCCCTCACAACAACAGCCTGGCTTTATCAGCTGTCTTCTGCTCTGGCGTGTCTTCTGTTGATACTGTATATGAAATCTGCATTTCATCGCATTAACCGAAAGCCCCACCAAGTAGCAAAGAAGATTATAGAGTCTCCCCACTTTGCCCTCCCCCCCAAAAAAACCCATCTTCTTTTTGACAACCTGTCATTTGCCCCCATTTTTGTATCTGTTGCAGCCTGGGTCCTCCTAGGCCCCATTAGAGCTGTGTGTGTCCCCTGTTCTCCCCCCGCCACTCAGCCACCAGAGGAAAAGTAAGATAGGGTGGGAGAGAGCAGGTAATTCCCCCCATCCCTTTCCATCCCCAGATTGGGGTCTCATCCAGTCTGACGTGGACTTAATCCAAGGCAAATTGCTAATCCCCTCTTTATTGGTGTTTTAAAGTAAACAATACCGACACAGATTAGTGGGTTGATTTACACCCATGGTGCTTGCAGGGGTTGGTTACCATGTTAAGCCTTCTCTCTTCCCCCCCGGCCCCCCCTTTCCAAAAGATGCTCAGACATGGCAGATAAGCTGAGGAGAGATAACCAAAGTCTAGGACCTTAATTGGATCTGCTTGGCTTCTCAGACCCTCAGCCGTGAGCCAGACAGGACCCAAATCCAGTTAGTTCCACGGTGGGAGAGGCAGTTCAGAGCGAGGGAGGTGCAGATTAAATTTCTGTCGGTCCCGAGTTATTGTTACTGCCCATCTTGACAATGCATCCATTTTACAATGCAAGTGGCAAATAGGTAAATGATGGGGAAAGACAGAAGCATAGGAAGCTGCCTTTATCCTGAGTCAAGCCACTGTTCCTTCCAGCTCAGTATTGAGATTCCTGCATTGCAGGGGGGTTGGACCAGATGACCCTTGTGATCCCTTCCAACTCTATGATTCTATAATTGGCAACAGAGTTTCAGGATTTCAGGTAGAAGTCTCTCTCAGCCCTACCTGGAGATGCTGGGGATTGAACCTGGGACCTTCTGCATAAGAAGCAGGTGCTTTGCCACTAAGCTGCATCCCTTCCCTTTAGACATAGGGAGCTGTCTTAGACTGAGTTAGATCACTGGTTCCTCTAGCTCTCAGTATGGTCTACACCAGTGTTTCTCAAAGTTGGGTCTCCAGCTGTTTTGGGACTACAACTCCCATCATCCCTGACCACTGGTCCTGCTATCTATGGATGATGGGAGTTGTAGTCCAACAACAGCTGGAGACCCAAGTTTGAGAAACACTGGTCTACTCTGACTGACTGAGGCTCTCTTAGGGTTTCAGGCAGAAGTCTCACAGCCGTACCTAGAGATGAAATTCAGGAGAGAACCTGGGATTTTTGCATGCAAAATGGATGCTCTGATCATGAGCTATGGCCTTTCCCCCCATGCAAAAGTAACAGGTTTCTTTTTTGCACTTGTGCAGCGCATTTTGAGTGATCATAGCCTTTCCTGCAATATTACGATCTTACGGTGACAACCACGTTATGTTTTTATTTTATTTGCTTAGGTTTATTCAGTATATCCCTCTTAAAAAACCAAAACTCACGAAGCAATTTACAGCTAAAGTAAGAAAACAAGACAATCAAAATCACGTAAACAGTGTTAGAACGGATTTTAACAGTGCAGTGCAATATTTATTTACTTATTTGTTTATTACATTTGTATCCCACCTTCCCTCAAAGGAGCCCAAGGTGGTGTTTTGCTTGACAATAAAGCAAGTAAATAAAATACAGCACAGCTGAACGATAAACCAGCAGAAATGGAATATAATAATACAGATCGTAAAACAGTATTAAAGCATGAAAACCCAACAGGAATTAAATACCGCTGAGAGATAATAGACCAATTTGGGAAGAAAAAAGTTTTCTATGAATGCCAGAAACTTGTATAACAAAAGTTTTTGGTGTGCTTCACGTCTAAAGGAATGTGAATGCAAGATATAACTTTCTGACAGAGGAGCTGCTTGGCAGTCAGGTGGCCTGCCTTGGAAGATGGTGGACTTTCTTTCAATGGAGTTTTCTAAGCAGAAGTTTGATGACTGTCTGTCAGGGATTCTTTAGCTGTGATCCCTGCATTGCAAGGGGTTGGACTATAGGACCTTTGGGGTCCCTTCCAGTTCTAGAATTCTATGATTCTATATGAGTAACAGCAGATCTGATTTAACCATCGAATAACCAAGCAAAGGAGGTCTTGCAAATAGAAATGGGAATGAATGCAAAACCTATGTTTAGGGGATTCCTCTCCAATCTGGTAAATTTAAAAAAAGAAAAAGTTATCGGTGGAAGAACCAGCACCCCCAAGTGGCCGAAAAGGTGAGGTGGTTTAGGCAGAATTTAAAAATGTCTAGGAGTTTTAATTTTTTTCTTTGAGTGGTGCTTCTTTAATCAGTCACAAAAATGGTAATGGGTGCCAGGCTGCACAGTCAGGCCTAAGGCAGGTGTGAGGATGTCCAGTAGTCAGGGATTATGTTATAATTCAGTGACATCTGGAGGGCCACAGGTTCCCCATCCCAGAACTAAAGGTTCATGGGAGCTAGGAGCACCATGCAGAAAGGAGGTTCCATGCTCTGGCTCTCATTAAGACTGGTTAAAATGGGGAAGTGTAAACAGTGGCCCTCCAGATGTCATTGGACTCCCAGCTCCCATCAAATCATTGACTTAAGGCAGTGTTTCTCAAACTTAAGCTGATGTTGGACTACAACTCCCATCATTCCTAGCTAGCAGGACCAGTGGTCAGTGGTCTAAGAACAGCTGGAGACCCAAGTTTGGGAAACACTGAATAAGGTATTGGGAACAAGAGGAGCAGACGATAAGAAGAAGTGACAGTTGTGCCTTTTAAACTTTGTAAACAGCTTTGAGAGCCTGATAGTCAGAAAGCAGGGTATGCAATTCATATTTGCATTGATTCTGCATTGCATTTGAAATTGTTACATTGGGGCCTGCAAAAAGCATTCTGCCCCTCCCACGTTCTGCTGTTTTTAGTGATGTTATGGTCACTTCCAGGTTCGGTGCCGTGCATGTGTGTGCAACTGGGTGTGCGTCAATCAGGAGTTGCCTATCTCTGTTTTAGATATATTTCTATCATCCAACAAATTCAATATGTTTTTATAGGAATGTGATTCGTAAATGCAGGTAAACAAACAAACAAACAAACAAACAAACATCGTACGAATAAGATCCCACCCCCCATTGTAGAAATTATGTTTCTTCAGTGCCCTCTGTTAGAAGATCTCTCTATTTACTGGAACCTCTTTCCTCGCCCTTCAGGAAAACTACCAGTCTGTTTACAACTGGCAGTATGTCCATTGCCTGTACTTCTGGTGTCGGGTCCTAAGCACCATCCATCCGAACGACATCATGGAGCCTTTGATCTACCCATTGACCCAAGTCATCATAGGCTGCATTAAGTAAGTCTTTTGTTTCCTCGGTATCAGGCTTGCCTTTCGCTTGTTTGCCTTTTGAATCCTATGTGTTCATATCCCACCTTTCCTCCGAGGAGCTCAAGCTGGCAAAGAAAGTTCTCTCTTATGTCTCTGTTTTATCCTGTCCCCTGTTTCCACTTTATTCTCACAGCAACCTTGTGAGTTAGGTCAGGCTGTGAGTTGCACCCAGTGAGCTTTCTGGTCTAATGGGGAAATTACACCCTGATCTCTCAGGTCCTAGTCCGATGCTCTAAGCACTATGCTGTACTGGTTCTCAAAACATACAAGTCCACTCTCAAAATATATTAATATAGGAAAAGTGGGTGGAGGAATGGCGATGGGACCCCCAGTCCTTTGGATTCAGGAACAGCACCTGTGGTGGTCATGGTATCTGCTTCAGTGGTCCCTCAAACCTAGTTCAGCAGGCTCCTCCATCTGGGTCAATTAGCAGAGAACCAGGAACTGGTCAACTCATCTGCCGCTGGCACTCTAGTCTCTGTCTCAGCTGGGCTCCCTCCTCTCCCAACTCCCAAGGACATGACATCTCCTGGTTGACCTCCGCATGGACGTTGGTCTGCGTTCCAGGTTTCGTTTGGAGTTTTGAGAAAGTGACATAGGTGCCAGTCACGAAATGTCTGCCAGGAAGTGGGTGGCATGTTGCAAAATGGCCACCACGTTGAAGGGGGGGGGGGAGGAAGACAGGACCAACAAAAATAGGATGGGTGATCCCAATCCTGCACAGCTGCCCTATCAATGGGGGGGGGGGAGGAATGTACATCAGCCACTACTGTGGTCACTCATTGACTCCACATTTGTGCTATGAGTTTAAAGCAGTGTCATGCCACTTTCAAGAGTCACGGTTTCCTCGAAAGAATCCTGAGAAGTGTAGTTTGTTAAGGGTGCCCAGAGTTGTTAGGAGACCCCCTATTTCCCTCCCAGGGATACAATTTCCAGAGTGCTTTAACAATCCCTTTTCCCTGGAATTCTTGCTCTGTGAGAGGGAATAGGAGTCTCCTAACAACTCTTGGCCCCTTTAACAGATCATGGTTCCCAGAAGAGATGAGTGTTTAAAGTAGTATCATATGGCTTTAAGCCTGTATTGCAGACAGGGTAAAAAGGAAGCTCTTTGCACCTGCAACGAAAAAGGGGGCAGGCATCCAATCCTGGCACCCGGTGAAACGTGGGCATTTTTAAGGGGGCATGTTTAGTGTTGGAGAAGGAAGAGCAAACTATCACCCTTGCTGAAGTTTTGAAAGTTAATTTGCTGAGGCTTCTTGTGGGCATTATAGGACGTACCAGCAGGCACACTGGTGCCCATGGGCACCATGTTGGCAGCTCTCCCTGGGTTAGAACATCATAAACCAGCACAAGCACAAAGTATCCAGAATGGGCGATGGCCCCTGAAAGGGAGCCGCTTGAAATTTGTTGATGCTCTTAACATATTTCTGCAAACCTATACCCGTATGAAGAATCCTGAATGTTTTTGTTATTTGAAACACACACGTAACACACTCACGCCCACACCAGCTGATTCCGTGCTTTGGGACCACACTTGGAGGCTAATGGGTGTGCAGTAAATTTTCTAAAACTCCAGCAATCTCCAGAAATCCTGTTAATGCCGTGTCCAGATTGCATGGTTGGTTTTTTAAAAAAAAACCTACGCTGCTTGCGTTTCCAGGCTCCTCAGAGTGTTGATGAAGATAAACAGGTTTAAACGATTTCCAGAGCTCGCCTCTCTCCCCCTTCAATCTCTCTCTTTCCCTCACCCCCCGAGACGTCTTTCCGTCACTTAAGCGGGGCTTTTAATTGTCCTGCGGACGAGCTGAGGCAGTTTTCCACCTGTCTAAGCAGATAAATCAGCTGCCTCTGAGGCCTCCCCGAAAGGTGAGCTCAGCAGGTCCCTGGGAGGAGAGGAGCGGAATTTTGCTGGTGACAGTCACATAAGAGGACGGCTCTTGGGGTGGTGTGCAAAAGCTTTTTTTTTTTAAACAGGCCCGAAAAGCTTTGAAAATGGAGGGTGTTTGTATCTAGAGAGACCAGCTTGAATTTTTAAAAGTTCGCACAAACGTTAGAAATCGGGTATGCCGTTTATTCTAGATGCAGAATATGGATGGAGCATGAAGAGGTCCTTGTTCCATCCATATTCTGCATCTAGAGTAAATCGTGCAGATCGATTGTTTGCATTTGTACATACTTTTTTAAAAAAATCAATCTGGTCTCTTATGAATGTTTAAAAGGGCTGTACCCCAGCCAGTTAGAGCATTTGTCTTGCATGCAGAAGACTCCAGCTTCTGTCTCTGGCATCTCTAGGTTGAATTGGGAGAGAACCCTGTCTGAATCCCCGGGGAGAGCCACTGCCAGTCAGTGTAGACAGTACTGATTTAGGTGGACCAAAGCTTTGACTCATCAAGCTTTTCCCTTAAGACGTACGAACGGAGGAAGCTGCCTTATATTGAGCCCATCTCAGTATACATTGGTCCATCTATCTTGGTATTGTTTACATTGAAGGCAGCAGCTCTCCAGGGATTCAAGCAGGGTTCTCTCCCAGCCCTACCTGGAAAATACAGAGTGCTGGAGCTACAGCCATCTGCGGAGCCTCAAAATGGCACTAAGAAATCGAATAGTTTTCAGATATAGCTCCTGCAAAATACTAAAAAGCACACGAGTTTTCAGCTGAAAACAGCCTTCCAATGCAGTTCTGGAAATTTGGTTCATCACCTGTCACACGTGAGGGTAACCTTTCGCCCTACAGATGTCGCTGAACTGCACCTCCCATCAGTCTTGGCCATCGACCATGCAAAAAAACAAAACACAGTTGTACCTTGGTTGACAAACGCCTTGTGGCTCGAACGTTTTGGCTCCCGAACGCTGCAAACCCGGAAGTGAGTGTAATGGTTTGCGAACGTTCTTTGGAACCCTAATACCTGACGTGGCTTTTGATTGGCTGCAGGAACTTCCTTAGTTTCCAAACATTTTGGAAGTCGAACGGACGTCCGGAACAGATTCCGTTCGACTTCCGAAGTACCACTGTTTTTGATAAAGATTGATTTCTTAATGCCTTTCAATCCCTACCCCCCTCTACACCACAGTGACTTTTCACAAGTGGTTGGCTTTAAATGTGAGGAGAGGGGTGGAAAAGAAAAGAAAATGGCAACAGATTTTAGAAGGAACGCTTCTGGCTTGTTTTAATTTTAAACATTGGGTGGTTGAGAAGCGCACCGTGCTGGTTACTTTTTTTGCCCAGAAGGTGGCGCTTCGCCCTCGATAAACGGAGCTGCGGAAGAAACGAGAGTGGAAGCTAATGCCGTCCGCGGGAGTTCTCTTGCTTCAGGCAGGAACCAGGGCAGAATTTTAAATGTGCTTAAACAAGATAACTAGGCAGCACAGGGGTTGCCGACAGAAGCTGGAATTGACTCCTTTCGCCCGCTGCCTCCGAAGGCCCCCCGCTCTGTGGCGCATGGTGGGAGTGGGGGGGCTTGTCGGCCTTCGTTTTCCTGCGGCTTGACAGAGATTTGAGGGAAGAGTTGTGGGGCCCGAATGTGGGCCTGGGGGTTCAAGAGTGCTGTGTGTGGCTGCCAGAATGGATTTTGGCTGTCGTCGCATTGAAAAAGCAATGCTTTGCCGTGTGTGTGTGTGTGTGTGTGTGTGTGTGTGTGTGTGTAGTTAGGACTGAGAAGAATATATAGGTGGGGGGGGGCGTTGTCTCTCCAGGTTAATCACATATGCCCAGAACCACCCTTCTTCTTTTCTCTTCAAATGTTCTGTTGTAATGCCATCTTTTCCCCCCTTTTAAAATTGAATTATTTCTGTTATTTCTGAGGTGCCTCTTGCCAAAAGTACTTTGTCCAAAGATGCCCACTGGGCAGGCGGTTTGAACGTAGTTCATTTGTCGTCGTCACCTACCACACCTCAACCACATTCAGACATGATGCTAGGCTTGTTCACACATTACCCTGAACACAGGTACAAGCTGTCGCTACATATACAGGCATTTGTGTGGAAGTGGGCACACTTGCCTAGCTCAGGTGCTGCCACTGTTAATATTTTCTGCAAAGTGCTCAAGGTGGCATACACCTCCCCCCCCCCTCACAACAACCCTGTGAGGTAGATTTAGGCTGAGGGGCAGCGACTGGCCCAAAGCCACCAACTGATCTTAGTGGCTGAGTGGGGATTGTTTTGAGCTGGTCTTTGACTGTAAAAAATTATGATGATGAGTGGGGATTGGAACCCAGATTTCCCTAGTCCTATTCCAGCACCCTAAACACTATGCAGCACTGGGTCTCAAATGTACACAGAAAAGACACTGGTTGAACATTGCGTGTGACTTACTGCATGAGTGTGCAGTTCAACTGTTTTGCATCCACAGGTACACAGTTGTACACCCCTACTGTCTTCACAGAATTCCAAATGTTTTAATAAGCTTTTGCCTCACAAATATAACTGCAGCTACTGCTCCTCTTCGTAATTTTCTTGGCTGAGAGTAATGTAGGGAGCTTAGTGTTGCCTACACTGGCTGGCAGCGGATAAACATTTACGCTTTGTGGGTTCTGTGTATATAGGAGGTGTATCATTGCTCGGCAGGTGCCAACCAGGAACACAAGAAGCTAGTCTAGTGTTGTGGACATGGACAGGCTCTCTGGTGTTTTAGACAGCAGCCATTGCCACCCCTACCTGGAAATTTATTTGTTTGTTTGTTTGCATTTATAGCCCACCTTTTTCTCAAAGAGCTCGAAAGTGACGTACAGGTCCTCTCGCTCACAACTACCCTGTGAGATAGGTTTGGCTGAGAGATCGTGACTGGCCCAAGGCCAGCCAGTGAGCTTCAGGACTGAGCGGGGATTTGAACCCTGGTCTCCCAGGTCCTAGTCCAACACTCTTAACCACTATGCCATACTGGCTCTGTGAGTAACAGTAGGCTAACCCAGTGTTTCCCAAACCTACCTGTCCAGCTGCTTTTGGATTACAATTCCCATCATCCCTGACCACTGGTCTTCTAGCTAGGGATGGTGGGAATTGTAGTCCAACAACAGCTGGAGACCCAAGTTTGGGAAACAGTGGGCTAGGCGGATCAATGGTTTGAGTAGAAGACAGCTTCCCATGTATTAAAAGAAGGACTGTAGCTCAGTGGGAGAGCATCTGCCTTGCAAGTTGAAGGTTCCAGGTTCAATCCCCTTCATCTCTAGATTGGGCTACAAAAGATTCCAGGCTGGAAACCCTGGAGAGCAGCTGCCAGTCAGTGTGGACAATACTGAGCTAGTTGTCCAAGTTGATAGAAGGCAGCTTCTGTGTTCCTCAGGCAACCACATATCTTGTGCTCCAGCCTTTTCCTGTCTCGCAGCTCACCGGTCAGCTGGTCCGGCGACAAACTCTCCTGGCACATACTTCATTCCAGGCCTGTCCCTTGCCGCTGGGAAGTTTTTAAGCCGGCTGTCGCCTTGCCTCGCTCTCTGAAATTAATGGCCTTGGTTTACAGTAAATCTATACCTTTTAACAGGTTTATCCCCCAATCAATTAATTCCTGTAGAAGGTTTTCGTCATCGCTTTCGCTGGTTGCCAGGTCTCGGGGGGGCGGGAAAGTAGATTTATTTCCATAATGGATCCAGTGATAATTATTTCACTATTTGGCGGGTGGGTGGGTAGGGGTGAGGGTGAAGGGGTGGTGTGTGATTTATACGGTGCGGCTGATGCAGTTTCTCACCCTCATTGGTTTTTACAATCTCAGCAGTCACCGTTGCCGTTTTGTGAGGGTGGGAGTGGGGAGCAGTGTGATGTGATTTGCTTCTCAGAACAAGAGCTGTGATCAGGGAATGACTTTGAAAAGTGGGAAGGTCTTGCAGAGGGTGTAGAAGCAGGAAGAAAGGTGTGAGTTCCTGTAGATCTCTTATGTTTCTTTAAGCGGAGCAGTTGTTCTGGCATAGTGACCCTTGAACTCTGTCCCTGATCGTGCCAGGAATGGGGAAGCTCTTGCCATTCCAGATGTTGTTAGGCTCCCAGTTCCCATCATCCCTGGCCACTGGCCATGCTAGTTGGGATTGATGGGAGTTGAAGTCCAGTAATGCTTGGAGAGCCACAGGTTCCCCCATCCCTCTTTTGACAAGTATTCAGATCAGCCACTCGTGCAGAGAGACTATAAGGAGGCACCTTCTCTGTTGCCTTTTCTGATGCCTGCTAGGGACATTTGTATTTCGACCCATCTTCTAAAATCTTTATTGAAATCTGCTTTGGATTTGCATGGATTTTACTTTATAGGCTGGTGTTGTTTTAATCAGTTTTTATATTTATAATTGTTTTTTAAGCACTACTTTTATATATGCAGTCATTTCAGCTGTTTTTATATATGTAACTGCTGTATATAGATGTCTTAATAATAAAAAGGAAATGCTGCGCTTCCAGTTTAATAAAATCCAGGGCAGAAACTCGTGCAGAGACATAACAGGGAGCCTCCTTTCTGAACAGTGCTTCCCACTCCCAGAAGCCTCTAGTCCAGGTGTGGGGTACTTCTGGCCCTCGTAATGCTGTTGGACCCCATCTCCCATCATCCCTGACTGTTGCCCACGTTGCCTGGGGTTGATGGGATCTGGGAGTCCCGGCAACTTCTGGAGAGCTAAAGGCTCTCTACCCACCCTTGTCGTAAAGAAATAAAAACCAATGGCTGAGCCCTTACTAGCTTAGTTTCTGCCTCGTGGGCTTTCAACCCATGCTTTTAACTCCTTAGTGTTCATCCCTGGCTCAAATCAAACTGAAGTAAATGCAAAACTGCATTTTGCTTATGTTCATCCATTGTTGCTGTTCCTTTGCCTTGTCCTGCTGCTGCTGGTGGGCAAAGTGTGCGTTAGAAGGCCTGTTGAAATACATGTGCAGCTGTTCTGCTAACAAATCAGTTCTCAGGTTTGGCTCTCGTGGCCGAAACCTCTATAGCGGGATCGAGAGTTTTGATTCTGTAGCTGATGACCATTCTCCTCTCTCCTCTTTCTCTCCCTGAAAGGCTGGTGCCCACAGCTCGCTTCTACCCCCTGCGCATGCACTGTGCCCGGGCCCTGACCCTGCTGTCGGAGAGCACTCGGACATTCATTCCTGTCTTACCCTTTATCTTGGAGGTGAGTGCTCTTTTCATCAGCTTGCATGGCACAATAATAAATATAAGGCAGATTCCTGTGTTTTCAGGACCTCTTCCAGGTGGGCACAAGGTGGACCACCAGTGGCTCTGCTACCAAGACAGCGCCATCCGTGGATTTCAGTGCGCAGGCTGGTCTTTTGGACGAACTGCTCCCAAGTTGGGCTCCGTCTGCAATATCCACTTAAATCGGCATCGCACCACTTTAAACCTTCCCCCAAAGGATCCTGGGAATTGTAATCTTTTAAAGGTGCTGAGAGTTGTTGGGACAGAGTTGCAGTTCCATGGGGGGAGAGGGATTGACTGATAAAACCACTCAGGGAATTGAAGCTCTGTCAGGGGAATAGGGGGTCTCCTAGCAACTCTCAGCACTCTCTAACAAATCGCAGTCCCCAGAATCCTTTGGGAGAAGGCTGTGACTGTTCAAAGTGGTACGATACAAGCTTTAAATTTATGGAACAGTATTGTTTAGGGTTTTCTACGATAACAGCAAAACCTTAAACTTGGCTTGGTACCAAAGCAGCAGCCATCTGGCCTGACGGTGAAGAGTTCTAGAGGACTCCAAAGCTTGCACACTGTTTTGAAATGTTGTTGGCCTGATAAAGGTTTAGCTGAAATGCGGATTCAGAATGGCTCCCTCTTTTAAGTTTTGCTTTGCAGTTATTTCAGTTAGTTGGACTTGGTAACCGGACCCAAGGGGTTGTGCTGAAGGCTGCTGCTATGCTGCTCCCCACATTTGGGACAAATTTTGCGCATCCCTTTGGAATCTGCCCCCTTCCCCAAATTTGAGCTGCAAGCTGTCCCTTGAGAACTGTATCTTGTGGGGCCATATTTGCACCATACATAAAAAGTGCTGTGATACCATTTTAAGCAGCCAGTGCTTCCCCCAAAGAACTATGGGAGGTGTAGAACATTAAATTCCCCCCACAGAACTATAGTTCCCAGAATTCCCTGTGAATTGGTTGCTAAAATGCACAGAGATCTAAGGGGGGGGTGGAGTAGAGAAGCTTCCAACAACTTTGTGCACCCTTAACAAGCTACAGTTCCCAGAATTATTTGGGGGGTGGGAAAAAGCCACAACTGTTGAAAGTGGTATCATAGTGCTTTAAACATGGGTTGCGAATGTGGACTTGGGAGCAAATCGCACAGCTTAGCTCAGTGTGAAGAAGCCCTTTCTTCTATGCAGCAACCTTTGTGCAGGAGCTGTTGCTTGCATTCTTTATGGGGAGTGCGAGAGCCCCTTCCACACACCGTCCTGCTTTGCTATTCCCCCAGCGTCTGGCTGTTTGTGCTCTTTGAAAGGGGAGGGTGGGAAGGAAAAGGAGAAATGGCAGACGGTGCGAAGTTTGGGGCGGGGAGGGGTGGTGGTTTGGGGAGAGGCTGTTGCCTGGGAATTAGCCAAGCCACCGTGGTTTGCTGGGAAGCGAGAACCCTCCTGTGGTTATTTTTTTATGTCGTTGCAAACGTCCGTTTGTTAACCACATCCTTTCCGCCTGCAGCGGCCAGCGAAGGCCCCCCCCCGCACTCTTCCTCTCCGTCTTTCTTTCTTTCTCTCTCTCTCTCCCGGACCCCTTGCGGCTTCTTGGCTGTTCCCCTCCATGCATCTGTTTCCTTCCTCTTTCTCGCTCCCTGCTTGTGCTGCTGAGCTCCCAGCCCTCAACCTCCGGTAGATAACAGGGTCCCAGCGGCGACGCCTCCTCCCTCGTGGCAAGCCACATATATCAGCCCAGCCACCCCCGTGGTCTCAGCGTGCTTTTCCTCCTGGCTTCCGCCAGCGACCACATCCGATGGCGCTGGGCTCATGCAACAGGCAGCTCGCCCACGGCGGGTGGGGACGGCGCACACGGACTGAACGCCTGCGTTGGGAAGATCTTGGTTCATGACTCTTCGCCAGAGACAAGCAGCCCCTTGTTTGTGTGGGAATAAGCTTCTCAAAATGCGGAACTTCCTTTAAATCTTCTGGTTCCAGTATTTTTGTGATTAGATAGATAGATAGATAGATATAGAGACACACACACACACACACAGCTTAGTTTTGTTCAGAAGCAGACCTATTGAAATCAGTGGACCAGGATTAGTCACGTCCATTAATTTCAGTGGGTCCACTCTGAGTAGGGTCATGCTGTCCTGACAACAGCAATGGGAGGTAGTTTAGGCCTCTGAGCTGTTGTGCCCACAGCAGCCTGTGAGCTGGCTGTTCTTGTCTAAGATTTGCAGTTTGGGGGGGCACCAGGCCACTGAATCTGAGCCAGCACCCCCCCCCACACACACTTTCCCACCACTTGTGTCGCAGGTGAGGTCCTGAGTTCAGAGCATATGCTCTACTTGCAAATGATGATTCCAGGCTGAATCCCAAGTAGGGCTGCAAGAGGCCTTGGCCTAAAACACTGGAGAGTGGCTGCCAGTCAGCGCAGACAGTACTGAGCCAGGTAGACCCATTTTCTGACTCAGTATAAGGGAGCTTCCTATGTTACTGTGTTCATGTATTTGATTCCCTCCTCCCTTTCAGAAACAAAACTTGCTATGTGTCGAAAATGGCACGCCAAAGAGATCGCTACTGCAGAACCCTGAAGTGCTAGTTTTCTCCATGCAAGGACTTAACGTTGTCCAGGGGGCGGGGAGTGTGTGACACCATTCTTCTTTATTTAGACAGGCCTGGTATGTTCCTAAGATCCAGCCCCATCTTCTGAGGTCGCCTTATTTCCACCGTTCAAATGAATTTCTCCGGAATCCTGGCGTGTGCTTTGCGTGACAAAGGATGTAATTACTTTTCCTTCCCTGCTGCTCTCATCCTAAAGTAACAGCAGGAAAAGGGGCCTTCTGCGGCTCCTCTTTTCTCTAACCGTGCCAGCCCCCCCCCCACTTTCTGCTTTCCCCCGTGCCCTTGTCACCACCCGCCGCTGACAGCCTGCGCGTCTCATGCCGCCCCTCCAGGTGCTGGAATTCCCCTGGCTCCTGCCACCGGAGATAAGAGTCGTGTCAGTGATGGGCCTTGACAGCTGCCTTGGCTGCTCTGGCGCAAAGAGCACCTGCCCCGCACCCCCCCCCAACTGGCGGCTTCTCCCTTCGCTTTCCCTCTCTTGAGGGGTGAGACATGTTTCAGGAGAGGTTGGGTTGGCCTCCGGAAGGGTCTCAGTGTATAGGGTAGGGGGCAAGGCCCAGGGAAGGGGTCCTACTTTTTATTCAGAGGATTTCGTAGAATCGTAGAATTTGGCTCTACTTAAAAGTTTATTATTATTATTATTGCTATTACTAGGATAGGACTCTGCTCAAAGCTACTGCTGTCAGTTATTTACCCCCTGACTTTCACTCTAAGGTCCCAGCAGGGATTGATGACTTTAAATTGCAGTATTAAAAACTGTTTAGAATGACTTACAATCAGAAGAAACAAAACAAGGTGGGTCCTTGCTGGGATTCAGTCCTACTTGAAAGGAGATTGAGATTTGGCTCTGCTTTACAGCTAATGATTGCTATTATTTCATTATCCAGCTCTGCTTATGTTTAAGAGGATGCTGGAGGGCATTCCTTATTCTTTGGCGGCACTTGGAAAACTGATTTTATTTATTTATTTCCATTTAGGGATTGCTTCCTGGAGCAATTTGCTATAAAATAAAAGTATATGTGAAACAGAAATATTTTAAAACTGAAAAAAATGATTGCATTTTTTTAAATGATAAAAACTCTGTGTGTACACAAATATAGTGTAAAACAATAACAATGCATACTTAAATAATCAGTTCACACAGACTGCCAAGAAGTTTGCTCTACTAGCAGTAGCCCTCATTCAGACACTTAATACAGGAAGGGAAGTTTGGGTAAATTAAGGTGGGAAAACTTTCCCCTATGTCTCTCTCCCTTCTAACTCCCTTGCTCCTCCCACCTCCCCATAGGGGGCAAGGCTGCTCTGACAATCTAAAAACCATCTCTTTTCCCCACCCCACTCCTTGGGTGGGTGTGTGTGGGGGGGAATGTAGGAATAAGGAAGGTTAATTGATAAGCTCAGAGAGTCACAAGAGAGACACAAATGCACTCAGCTGACTCTTTAAATGTTGTGTTGCTGATGGATGTGTGGTGTCCACATTGCTTAGACTCCCAAGGGTGGGGGGTGGGAGAGAAAGAGGCCCAGGACATGGAAAAGGGAATGAATAGTTATTCTGGAAGATGGAGGGGAGGTGGAATATTGTTCCACCAGGTGTTTCACAGCAAAGGAAGACCCAACGTCTGCATACCATCCACAGTTACAGGTGGGTAGCCGTGTTGGTCTGCCATAGTCGAAACAAAATAGAAAATTCTTTCCAGTAGCACCTTAGAAAATTCTTTCCAGTAGCACCTTAGGTATCTGAAGAAGTGTGCATGCACACGAAAGCTCATACCAAGAACAAACTCAGTTGGTCTCTAAGGTGCTACTGGAAAGAATTTTCTATTTTATACCGTCTGCAGTTTAGCTTATAGAGCTCTGGCGGGGCATGGGGGCAGCTTTGGGCTGCTGTTTGTTCACACACACACACAGTGCTAGGTATCAAACTGCTTCTGAAATTTAAGGGAGGCTTGAAAAGGAGTTTATGATACAGCACTGTCTGTGTTGTTTGGGGTTTGATTCATTTGTTTGAAATGGCGGGGTTTAGGGGAAGGGAATAATATAGGAAAGCCGCCTTATACAGAGTCAGACCCCTGGCCCATCTATCACAGGGTTCATTGCACTGATTGCCAACAATTCTGCAGGGGGTTTCAGGCAAGGGACATTCCCCAGCCCTTCCTAGAGATGGTGCTGTAACCACAGCAAGCCTTTCATCGCATCTAAAGTATTTCTTCAGATCCTGGCTGGAGTGCAAGGGGTTCTCTTTTCTCTACAGTAGACCTCACTGGGGTGGCTTTGGGAGAAGCGCACCGGTTTTCTCTGTCACTTCCCAGCCTCACAGGGTTGTTGAGAAAGTCAGTGAAAATTACAGAGCATTGACCCCGCATCATCTCGTAGCCGAAAGCTTCGGCTTTTTTGGTCATTCTGCTCATGCAGTGTGATTCTTTGCTTTTTCTCTTTAACGATCCTGGAAGTATAACCCAGAAGCAAAACCTTGCCTTAAGTCTGGCTAGCGAGCCAGGTTCAGGCATTGCACTAAACTTCAATGTTTACTCACTTGCCCTAGAGCCGGAGTTCTTGGCTTCCTGTGATGTGTGAATGCAGCTTCTGGGTCACCCCTAGGTGGTGGCAGGGTAACTTTCAGGAAGTTGGGTGAGGGGCGAAAATTGCACCCAAAGGAACTTTGACACTCTGTAAAATGGCGTCTACACCAACAGCTTTGAATGGTGGGTTCCCCGGTTTGCTAGGGGAAGATTCTTGCTAATGCAGTGGGGCTTTCTCATACACCCCTGGCACTCCCCTCCCCCACATATCTCCCAAATCCCCTCTGGAGGTTCAGGGGAGTCCCAGGACAGCAAAGGGGGTGGGGGTGGGAGAGGAGAATTGTTCTACCTGACAAGTAGAAATCATTGTGCCATCAGAACGATTATAAAATAGCATGACACCAAATTGCTTCCAGAGCAAATGGTAAATACTAGTTTGTGTCTTTTTATCTCATAGGTTTTCCAGCAGGTAGACTTCAACAAGAAACCGGGACGCATGAGTTCAAAACCCATCAACTTCTCTGTTATCTTGAAGCTCTCCAATGCCAATCTTCAGGAGAAGGCTTTCCGGGTAAGGGGCGGGCTTTGGGGGCAAGGTCGCTGGGCAGAGATGGTGTGTTCCAGCCTCTGGCTTTTTGGAATAGCAGCTTTTGAAATGCCAAAATTATGAAATCCTAATCTTCCATATTTGCTTGCGTGGTTATTTATACTCTGCCCTTCAAATAAATGTTCAAATAACTAGAAGCAGAAGGATTTTTTTTTGGGGGGGGGGTGATGATTCTTCCCCAGCCCTGCCTGGAGGTGCCAAGGATTGAACCTGAGACCTTCTGCATGCGAAGCAGATGCTGTACTACTGAGCTGCAGTTCTCTAGTAAATTTTTTAGTTTGAGTAGTATAGAATTAGAATTGTGGGGACACCCTGCGGGCAGTGAATATGACTTAACCATAAGCCCGTCTGCATCACCTAATTAATTATGAAACCAAGTCTAATTAAGCATCACCAGAAGTAATTAATATGAGTCATTAAATATGTAACGTCTGGACTCTTGTGATTTGGCCAGCTGTATGATAGGTGCAGGTGTCCTTTGTTATAAAAGAGCTGAACTGGGCATAGGGTCTTGGGAGGGCTCACCCATCTGATGCCCCATCCCAGTGTTGTTGGCCCTTCAGCCCCAACCAGCACAGCCAATGAACAGGCATGATGGGAGCTGTAGTTTAGCACCACAGCAGCTGCCCCAGTCTTCCCTCATCGGATGCGGCTCTCCATTACCTGATTGATCATTGGTAACTGGTGATGCTTCAGATTGAAGCTCAAAGTGGTGCTTTGCAACTGAACTATGATCCTCCTTTTAAAATGAGCATTAAGTTCCCAGTCCTCATGGTTCTGAATTCAGCGCTCCTTGAAATAAGTGCACAGAAAGCTGCCTTTGTCCTATCTACGCTGACTGGCAACATTTCTCTAGGACAGTGTTTTTCAACCTTTTTGGGGCAAAGGCACACTTGTTTCATGAAAAAAATCACGAGGCACACCACCATTAGAAAATGTTAAAAAAATTAACTATGTGCCTATATTGACTATATATAAAGTAATTTTCCCACGGCACACCAGGCAACATCTCGCAGCACACTAGTGTGCCGCGGAACAGTGGTTGAAAAACACTGCTCTAGGATTTCAGACAGGGGAGATGCCCGGCCACACCAGGAGATGCTAGGGCTTGAAGCTGGGTTTTTCTGCATGCAAAGCAGATTCCCTTCCTCTCGGTGCCTGCCTGGGAGATCACCTGGGTGGAGAAGCCATATACTTTGCCTCGAGTTCAGTGGTGGAAGGAAAGCAGAATACAAGCACTTGCTTTCTCTCTCTCTTTCTAACAACTCCCCCCCTCTCCTGCTTTTTCACACACAGGATGGCCTCATTGACCAGCTATACGACCTGACTCTGGAGTATCTTCATGGCCAGGCCTATACAATCGGTTTTCCAGAGCTCGCCCTCCCAACTATTCTCCAGGTTCGTCCAGGTGTCAAAAAACTAGCCTTGGGTGAAAAGGCACCTCTTTCTCTGGGGTCAGCGCTGTCCCTCTGTAATGGGGATCCTGACTGAGCTTGTTCCCTGTTTATGATAGTGCAGAGACTTGACAACCTACAGAAGTTTTGCTCATCCAAGAAGTTGTGTGGTTATTAGTGGCAAGTGAACGTGCCCTATTTCTGGTCTGCATCACTTTTGTATGTGTTCGCCCATCCGTCCCAAATTCTGCACTAGGAACATAGGAAGCAGCCTTATATTGAGTCAAACCATTGGTCTAGTTCACTTAGTGTGGTCTGCACTGACGGGGAGCAGTTCTCCCATGGATTCAGATGGGATAGTCCCTGCTGTGCCTGGACCCGAGACCTTCTGCACGCAAAGCATGTGCTCTGCCACTGTTCCACATCCCTTCCCACAGAAGAATAATTGTAGAAGTGGTTTTATTGGGGTGCGACCCAATTAAGTCTTACTCAGAGTAGACCCATTAACTTTAATTGAGCTACACTGAGTAGGACAAGCATTGGATGCAACCCATTGCCTTTAATTTGCCGAGTTTGTCGATCTTTTATATCTTAGCTTATTTCATTTTATTGTGCACTGAGGAAAGTTTGGTTGTTAACCGTTTATAAAACCACAACTGAATAAATAAGGATTGTGCCCCAGTCCTACTCAGAGTAGGCCCATTGAAATCTATAGCCATGACTGAATCTGGTTCATTAATTTTAGTGGGACTGCTCTGAGGAGGATTTAGGCTTGTCGCCAACAAAGTAAATAATTTAATTTGAAGTTTTTCAAAACATGCAAATTCCATGTGGAAATTTATACTAAAAAAGAAAAAAGTTGCATTTTCTCCCCAAGTGTCCACTTCTAAATAGCAGCCATCCAGTTCAGTATTGCCTACTTTGACTGACAGGGTTTCAAGCAGGGGACATTCCCAGCCCTACCTTGGGACTTTCTGCCTGCAAAGCAGATGCTCTACCACTGAGCTACGGCCCTTTCTGAAAGTGACGTGTTTTTAAAAATGTCCTCACTGCTTCCCATTCTGCTTGGGTGGGAGCCCTGTCTGCAGCAGTGCCGTTGGGGGAACGCCTTTCCTTTCCACTCTCCTAAAGACGCCTCTGCAGGGCTTTGCTTTTCCTGGAATTCCACCCCCTGCACCCCCTTCCTCTGGGCGTGGGGCTGGGCTCCCATCCTGGCCTGCCTCATTCATGAAACGCGGCTGTAGCCTGGAAGGATCTCCAGAGGAGACTTTTACAACCTTATTTTTGCTAGGGAATCAGGGTGTAGTGGGCGGAGGAGAGGGAACGTTTGGTTTTTAACCCCTGGACCCTTTGCCCTGGGACCCTGGGGTGGTCTTGTTTGCCCCAGAAGGTTGTTCGTAGGGAAGGAACAGCTGCCTGTCCTCCTTCAATCTCTGAGGATAATCTGAGCTGGCTGGCTGTTTGGAGCAACCAGGGGGGATGCTTGCAATTAGCACAAACACGCAGGCTTCAAGCTTCATCCCCATCCGTATGCCCTGGGGGAAAAGACTGTGAGAGACAGCGAGAGAGAGGAAGTGGGAAGGAAGGAAGCAAGGAGAAGGAATGTTTTAAGGAAAGAATTGGGGGGGGGAGCTGGCTTTGCGTGTAGCAAAGTTCTGGGTCTGTGTCCAGTGCTTGGCAGCTGCGGTCAGTTCCAGACGCCCCTGTCCTGGTCACTTAACTTGGGTAGCTTTAAAAGAGGGTTATAAAAACTCACAGAGGAAAAGGTGATCAGCAGTTCCTAGCTATGATAGCTACCTCCACTTTTGGAGGCAGGGTGCATTCTCCAACAGTGGTGGTGCAGTGGTTAGAGCAGAGCTTTCCAAACGTTTCATGTTGGCGACACACTTTTTAGACATGCATCATTTCGTGACACACTAATTGAGTTTTACTAGCAAACTGGAAGTTAAACTAACCCCTTTCCAGCCGCAGGAGGAGAGCGGGGAGCGTTTGCCTGACACACCTACGCACTGCAGCCGACACATTAATGTGTTGTGACACACTGTTTGAAAGCTCTGCGTTACAGTGTTGGACCATGGGCCTTAGAGATAAGGGTTCGATTCCCCACTCGACCATGAAGCTCATGGTGGAGTGACCTTGGGACAGACACTACTTCTCAGCCGTACCTACCTCACAGGGTTGTTGTGGGGATTAAATGAGCGGGAGAGCTGTTATAAGCCGCCTTGAGCTCCATGGGGGGGGGGAGAAGGTGGGGTATAAATGCAACAATGGGAATTGCAGGGAGGCAGAGTTGATGTGCTCAGGTGCTGTTTGTGGGCTTCCCATTGAGGCATCTGGTTGGCCAACAGGATGCTGGACTAAATCAACTTTTTTTGTTTTGTTTTAAGCTTCCCATTATATATATATATATATTTTAAAAACTAGGGGGACTATGACTACAAGGCATATAAGATAGCAAGGAAACTTCTCTTGCACAGCTCCTGATCCTTTCAATAGAGCTTGTGCAGAAGAACAGCCCTGGTGGATTGTGGTCCAAAAAGTTGGATCTCTCTAACCCTGTACCCTTAACTCCAAATAACATGTTTATAAGGAACATAGCACTATATTAGGTTCTTCTTCCCTTCTGTAGCATGATGTGCTGATGTTGTGCTGCTGTCCCCACTCACAAGTGAATTCCATGATCTTGGGGTGACTCTGGGCACACCATGCTTTGTCTGGAAGTGCAGCTCAGGCGATGGGGACAGGGATTTCTGAGCCCCAAATTCCAGTGACTAGTGGGGCAATTCAGGGAAGGGCTGTGACTCAGTGGTAAAGCCTGCAGAAGGTCCCTGGTTCAATCCTTGGCAGACTCCCTGTTTGAAACCCTAGAGAGCAGCTGCCAGTCAGTGTAGACTGTATTGAGCCAGGCGGAGCAGTGGCTTGACTCTGTACAAGGCAACTTCCTGTGGGATCCTGGATCCTGCGTTCCATGCTTTCTTGCTCTTTTGGCAGCTGTGCCGTACTGCAAAATATAAAGTTGTAAGGAGCAGAGTTGGGGAATTTTATGGGATCGGTTCGTGGAATGTCTCTTTCCTTTCCTGCAGCTGAAGTCGTTCCTGAAGGAGTGCAAAGTTGCCAACTACTGCAAGACGATCCGTCAGCTCTTGGAGAAGCTGCAGGAAAACTCTGCCTACATCACCGGCAAGCGGCAGAAAGCCACCTTTGGCGTCGCTAACCGGGAGGCTGTGGTGAGTCTCTGTTTTCTCTCCCTCTCTGGCTCAGCATCTCAGGAGAGGGGCTCTGACTGCCACTTGGCGGAGCCTCACGCAAAGGCAGGAAGGAAGAGAAGGGCTGGGCGTGGATGCCGACTCTCGCTTGAGTTGACTTGAAAAAGAGCTCAGCCCACGAGAACAACAACAACAACCCAGAGCTCTCATTTCATGACGCCCACTAATATTTTTTAAGGCCGCGGTGGAAATCCCTTATGATCTCTGGCCTTTATGATAAAATTATTTAGAGACCTCTGTGGCTGATCATAACCACAGGCCCTGTAGAGTGTGTGTGTGGGGGGGAGAGCTTGTGTGGCCTTCCAGATCTTGTTGGGCTTGTGTCAGCCCACAGCCAGCATGGTTCAGTGGTCAAGTGATGGGAGTCCAGCAAAATCTGGGGGGTGGGGTTTACAGGCTCCCCACCCCTGCATTAGAAGGTGGCAGAACTGTGACGGAGGTAGGGAGGGGCAGTAAAGGCAAGTGATGGCCTGGTTCAGGGATTGGGGGCGGGCTGTGTGATCCTCCAGAAGTACTTTGTATGTATAAAATGCAAGAAACCGTTTAACAACAGAACAGTGTAAATTTAGCAAAAAGAGGTGGTTCCCACAAAACAAAATACCTTGGCTGGGGTAAAAAGGTGTTTCTTTGGCACACAGTGGAAGTTGTTCGGCAAAGTTGCTAGGTGCATCTCTGTGGGGAGAAGAGTTCTACACTTGAGGTGCCTTCATTCCAATGCTTCTGGGCTTTCTTGTTCAGAGGCCATTTATCTCTGATGATCAGTTTCTGAGCGAGGATGTGGGGGGGGGGAATCTGTTTGACTTGGGCTGACACACAAACCTTTTTACACAGCATCCATCTGCTGACAAGGTTTTGAGACGGTTGGCCTTTAGGCTTACAGCTGTGCTAGACTTGGGGGGTGGGGGTGGGGGAGAAAACTTCTCTTGGCTGCACTAATCCAGTGGATCAAAGTGGCTTTTGGCATATCAAGGAATCATGGGGATGCCCAAACAACTGTTTGAACGACTCCTTTGCTGGAGTCATAATGAGCAAAGACCTGCCCTCTCCCCTTCAGTCCTCATCTGCACCAGCTGTAAAATGGGCATAGGAATGCAGACACTATGACTTGCCTCCAGGGGGATGGGGAGGGGAAAGCTGTGAATATATGCTCACATGCTGGCTCTTAGCTTAAGATGGTGATCATTTGCAGCTGACAACGGTATTTTCTTGCTTACCTTGACAGGAGCAATGGGAGAAAAAGGTCAGAGAGGAAGGGACTCCGCTGATGACATATTATGTGCATTGGAAGAAGCTGAGGGAGAAGGAGATTCAGCTGGAGATCAGTGGCAAAGAGCGGGTAAGACACAGATGGGGAAGCCGAGGCTCAGGGGCCAAATGTACACGCCCAGCCCTCTCTTTCTGATCCTCAGAACGTTCCTCAGACCACACACCTCCTCCTAGGCCGCACTCCTTCCTGGCCCTGCTTCGCACCCTCCTTGAGTAATTTTGCCTGGCTGGAATATGCCCTTTGAACAGAATGGAGCTGGAATCATTCTTGTCAGTGTCCTTCTGAGCCGGAGATGGGAAACCAGATGTTTCCGGACCACATCTCCATTATCCCCAACGATTGGCTGTGCTGGCATGGGCCACAGGTTCTCCTTCACTGTTTTAATAAATAATCATAATAATGTGCTTCCAGTTTCCTGGAGCCTTTAATCCAGGGTCCAAAAAAACAACAACTAGAGGGCCACACCTGTTTTAATCTTAATAAGAGCCCAAGCAGCCACTCATGCAGAGACATAGTAGTGAGCCTCCTTTCTGGGTGGGGTTTTCAGCTCCCAGGAACCTTTAGTGTAGGGATGCAGGTGAGGGGAGGACTATGGCCTTCCCTGATATTGTTGGGCTGCCAGCTGCATCATCGCTGACCATTGGTCATGCTGCCCGGGGCTGATGGGAACTGAAATTCAACAACGTCCAGAGAGCCATAAGTTCCCCAGCCTCTGTCCTAATCGTGTGTGTAGTTCTCTTCAGTTAAAGGGCAAGGGATATATTTATATGGGCTGTCATGCTGCTGCTTTATGCTTTTGACTGAAACGGGGAGGACTAAAGTTTTCTGTTCTCCTGGCACAGATGGAAGATCTGAACCTACCTGAAATCAAGCGGAAGAAGCCGGGCGAAGAGAAGGAGGACGATAAGAGGGAGTTCAAGGACCTTTTTGAGCTGGACAGCGACTCTGAAGAGGGGGAAGATGCTGGCGGTGGCCTGTCTGTCAAAGGTACAGCAGGGACTTTGAAGTTGGGGTGGGTGGGGGAGCTGCAGTCTCCCCTTTGGCCACTAGGGGTTTGCTGTTGCCGTGTTCTCTTGAAAGCGGGAGTTAAAAAAGCCAGAGCACACCAGGAATTAGGAAAAGAGCATCCCTTTGGACACTCGCTGCCAGTGTGTTTTGGAAGGGTTTTAAAAAAATGTCCCCCCCCCCCCCAATAAACACAGAAATATACAAAGGGAAAGCAAAAGGCTCTGCGCGTTGGGAGATCCTGTTAGCAGCCGTTCTTTATTTCTGCTGCTTATTAAAGTCATTGGATGAACAGTTTAGCAGATACTTCAGGTGGCACAATGGGTCAGTGCACCTGGCTGTTAACCAGAAGGTTGGTGGTTCGAGCCCAACCAGGGACGGCTGTGGGCAGGATTCCTGCATTGCAGAGGGCAAGCAAATTCCCATCCTTGGTTCAAACAATGCTAAATTAGAGCTTGTGTTTTGGACCCTCCCTGCAGTGGAGGGAAGGAGCACAGTGGCCAAGACCAACATGTTCCCAGTAAACCATGTTTTTTCTGTGACTTGTAAAGGGTGGTGTGTCAGTGAAATAATCTATGGACTTCATAGCACATAACAAATACAAGGCAAAGTCAAAATGAACAGGTTTAAAACAAGGAAGAAAAATGACTAGCCTTCACTATTACCTCTGGTGGTGCTGAAAGCTTAAATACAGTTCAGAGATCTTTTTTTTTGGGGGGGGGAATCTTCTCACTAGGCTCAATGGTTTCCCCTAACTAGTTCATTAATCTACTGGGTTGTCCCTAATGCTAATCCTACTCCGAGTGCACCCATTGAAGTTAATGAACGTGAGACTAACGGAGGTCCATTAATTTCAATGAATCTACTTTTGAGTAGAACTCAGCAACCCAGAAATCAGGCAGCAGCCTGAGTTGTATCACTGTCTGTGAAGAACATAAGAAGAGCCCTGCAGAATCAGGCCGGTGGTCCATCTAATCCAGCATCCTGTTATCACAGTGGCCAACCAAATGCCTGGGGGAACCTGATGGCAGGATTCGAGCACAAGAGCAGCATCTCCTGTGGTTTCCAGCAACTGGTATTCAGAATCATTACTACCTTTGAATGTAGAGGCAGGGCATAGCCCTCGTGGCTAATAGCCAAGAAGCATTCTTGGGCTAGAAGCAGCGGCACTCGTGCTGGGCAAATCACCCCACAGACTTGTTTTTGAACTTCCCTGGGACATGTGGCCAACAGCTGGTGGGAATAAGATGCCAGACTCCGTCAATCCACCCCACTGTGGCAGTTCTTAATGTTGTGTTTGGGAGTTCCTTGTGGTGCAAATCTGGATTTAGTTCATGTTTTTGGCGTGGCCATATACGGGCGATCCCCTCTCACGGCACTCGGAGGAATAAACGAGGACATTGGGGTTGTATTGATTTTGAGCTGGTTGCTTGGCAGTCTTCGCCGTCAGCATTTTTTTCCAAGCCGAGATGAGCGTGTGCACTGCTGTGACTAGAAGAGGCAGGAATGCCTCTGCTGCTGCTGCTCTCTCTCTCTCTCTGTGTGTGTGTGTGTGTGTGTGTTGTGCTGGTGGCAGGGGCACTGGGTCGTAGCAGGGAACGGTGTTTGGGCACCCCTGGAGAGGCGGTTAGGCCACGCATGGCTGGGCTGCTGATGTGCCCGCCTTTAAAGCTAGCTGCCAACACCATTCTCCCTGCGAGGAGAGAGGCAAGGGAAATCCTGTCAGCATGCGGCAGGCTGGCAATGCGAAATGAAGTGACACGTTTTGGAGGCTGGCGAGCCTCCCTCGGTGGAACGACAGCAGGAGCTGTCACAGCTGGAAATCTCTCCCCCCCCCTCTTTCTCTGGTTCCCAATAAGCATTGAGGCCATGTTTGTTTTCTTGGGGAAGGGCCATTTCTCCGTGGCAGGGCATCTACTTTGCTTGCAGGAGGCGCCAGGGTCAATGGCATCTCCAGGCAAGGTTTGGAAAGAACCCCGTCCTGAAACCTTGGGAGAGCTGCTGCCAGCCATGATCCCTAACTAGATGGGCCAGTGGTCTGACTTTGTATAAGGCAGCTTCCTAACATTCCCAAAGTTGCAACCCCCCTTGAATGAGGCCAATTTCTGCTTTATTTACATGACCTTTTCAGCACAAGGTCCCTTATAAGGAAACCCGGGCAGGGGGATGGGGCAGGTGGGCGGGGCCAGAAACAAAAGTGGGCCGAGGTTTGGGTGCACCCCTTTGCACTGTAGAATAGGTGTCTTCATGCCTTTCAGACCCCATGACCCACTTTCAGCTCAAGCATGCATTTGGGAACGCACTGCTTAATCTTTTTCAACATATTTGCATGGTGGTGGTGCTCCTGTTATGATCCACCTTGGATCATGCCACAGACCCCCTAGTGGGTCCAGGCCGACCCGTTGAAGACCAGTGCTGTAGACCACATTTCATCCATGTTCCAAGAGTCAGAGGAACACCCAACCACAGCCTCTCAATTCCCCATCTTGTTAAAGAGGAGGAGATTTGATAACCACCTTCAAATATCTTAAGGGTTGTTGTCACATGGAAGATGGAAGAGCAAGGTTGTTGTCTGTTGCTCCAGAGCATAGGATCTGAACCAATGAATTATAATTGCCAGAAAGTAGATTCTGAAGAAACATTAGGTGGGACTTTCTGACGGGAAGAGCTGTTCGGCAGTGGAATGGACTACCTCAGAAGATGGCAGGCTCTCCTTCATTGGAGGTTTTTAAAAAGAGGTTGGATGGCCGTCTGCCTGACCTTCTTTTACTGTGATTCCTGTGTTGCGGGGGTTGGGCTAGATGGCCTTTGGGGGACCCTCCAACCCTGCAGTTCTGTGATTCTTTGGCAAAGAATCTATACAGTGTGTAGTTGGGAGTGGGAGGAATCGTACAGTTGTAAAGCTGATAACGCGCAGTTTGAAAAATCACGGTGGGGTGGACCCATTAGGCATATGTGCAAACTTCCCAAACCATATTAAAACATCTTTTTTATGGGGGGGGGGCAGAACCTCCTCTTCTTCATCTTCATCTCCAAGCATCTAACACTTTGCAGCATGCTTGTAAATACCATTGAAAGCACCTGTTGGATGCTTAACGAAGACATATTTATATATGAATTGTTGCTATGTAGCAGACAGGGACTAAGGGCTGCTAAGGAGAAATTGCCACTGATACAGGATGTAGGGAAGGAGCACAACATACTTTGTGTTTGCTTGGCTTTTTGTATGTGTTTAGTTAGTGTGGGGAATTTGTGCAGCTGGGAAATCTGCTTGGTTAAAAAAAAAGTTCTTGGGTACTGAAAGTCCCAAGGGTGTAATGCAGAGGTCTTCCTTTTAAAATCATTTTTCTAGTCCTCTTGATCATATAAACCAGGGGTGAGGAGCCCAGGGGCCTGAGGACTAGATGATCTACTCTTTTTATAAAAAAAGAAGAAAGTGGGATGAGTCCGCAGAGTTGGATCAGGGTTCCAAGAAAAACCAATGAGTGTTGCTTTGCTCAGCTATCAGGTAATGAGAAGCTATCGGACGCTTGGAAAATGGGTGGGCCTGCTTTGGAAACAGTATGGTATTTACATGGGATGGGGTTGTGGTTAGACCTAGGCACAAATTCTTCCTCCCGGCTTCTCTGTTTCATCCTCGGGTCCCTCCCACAACCTCCTTGAGTGCTTTTGCCTGGCTGGAATATGTCCTGGAGCCCTGCAAATGTCTCTGTATTGCAGGCATAGGCAAACTCGGCCCTCCAGATGTTTTGGGACTACAGTTCCCATCATCCCTGACTACTGGTCCTGTTAGCTAGGGATCATGGGAGTTGTAGTCCCAAAACATCTGGAGGGCTGAGTTTGCCTATGCCTGGTTTATAGTGCCATTGAAAACCCTCTGCTTTTTGCATACCTGGAAATACAGCCTCCTGTACAAAGATAAGAACTTCCTCTTTTTGTTCTACCCACTTTGGCCTCTGGCACCACCCACAACTGGCCCCTGGAAAGTTGGTTGTATGGGAATGCGGCCCTCGGTCAGAAAAAGGTTTCATACCCCTGTATCCAAATAATGGGTTTTGTACAGGGAGAAGGAAGATGATGATGACGATAATTCTTACACCTCACCCATCTTGACTAGGTTAGGCCAGCCACTCTTGGCGGCTTCCAACAAAATATAAATAAAAAAACATTGAACATTTAAAAGCTTCCCGAAACAGGGCAGATGGCATAGTAAGGTGTTCATTGGAACTCATGACAGAAAAGCAGCCGTGAAGGATTGATTGATTGAGGCAGCAGGTTCCTAGTCCCCATGAATTCACCAGAGAGCAAGCCCCACCTCACAGCAAGCTCTTCCCTTGTTGACAGAATGCGCTTCCTATTTATGCTATAGCTGTAGTTTCTTGGCTGTGTTCAGATGAGTGGAAAATAAGCCGTTAATAGCTTGGAAATTACCAATTTTCTGTTAATTAGCAGCAGCTCACAGCCCCTCTTCCTTTTTTTTTAATTAAATATTGCAGTAGTTAAGCACTCATTAGCGTTTTATAGCAACTATAATCTCTGCAGAGTAAGTTAGTCTGGAGAGCAGCCTGGCTCCTGATAGTTAACCATTGCAAACTTAGATCTCTAATCAAGACTAAAGGGTTGTACCTAATGTTTAGACCCGTCTGAATTTAATGGCCTTGACTCAACTTAGGTTCATTAATTCCAATGGGTGTACACTGAGGAGAACTTGGTTGGAGACAGCCTTACACCCAAGTGGGCCTTATCCAATTTTTACTTCTTCCTCCATTTCAATCATGAGGGGAATAAGGCCCTTTGGAGCTGTATTTTATTCTATGGGTTTTTTCCACTGAAATATAAAGAAGTTGGACCTCCTAAATTCTCTGGCAGAGGTTATGAGTGTGTGTGGTTGTATATATATATATATATATTTATGTGCTCTATAGATAGATGCTGGCTGCCTTAAGAGCCAAATTTCGTCTGGTTGCGTTCTAAACTACCAAAATGAATAACACAACTAGAATATCTTTTCATTTTGATTCAAAATCCATATATTTTTGTTGTAACATGTTCCAAGTTTGCAAACATGAGGACCAGTGCTTTGTTTGTTTGAAACGAAAACCACCATTCCGATAAGAACCATTGGAGGGTATGTCTCAGTAGCCATGCTACTGCTGCTTTGAAATTAGGAATATTCTTCTCTCTCTTCTGTGTGGCTTCCCTCAGAAGAAATGGCCTGTATTTTATTTTATTTTTAATTATACTAATGACCATATACAAGAGCCACACTGCAATTATTGCTTAGATGTACTTTCCTGTTTGGGGAAGAGGGCCTAAAATCAAGGTTTGTAGAAAGCAGGGCCTTCTCTGCTGTGGCCCCTTAACTTCATGACTCTGCAAGCTGCCTGACTCCTGTAAACTGTTGTTCACAAGTACAAAAGTGGGGGAATTTTGCAATTTGTGGATGGAAGAAATAGCCTAGCAATCCACACAGACCCAACTTTCTCAGGATTTCCTTTTTGCAAAGAAGCAATGGCCATAAAATCACATTAGGTTTGTAGTAGATTCATCCTACTGAGTGGTGCATCTTTTTTATTTCTTTAATAGCATGTATTTTTTTAACCCTCTTCAGTTGCTTCTAAAAGGCTTTGCGGAGAATCACTGGGAGAGCTGGAGTATTAGTAATGTAAGCTTCCCCTAAAAAGCAAGACTTGACTGCAAGAGCCACAGTCCTGTCCAGGCTATAGGTCAGGGGTGGGCAGGGCCAGAGGCAAAACGGGCAGGGCAATGAATGCTAATATTACCTTTGTGCACTGTAGGTCATTTCCCACAAACACACTTGAACCACCCCTCTCTACCCTCCGTCCAGGGAAGCATTGTTGCAGTTGAAGGGCACATTTCTAGCCAGGCAAAAACGGCTGAATGGGACTTGTGAGGGGCATGGCCCGGGGGAGAGAAGGTGTGGCTTAGAGAGAGTCCCAAGGGCCAGATACAGAGGAGCGGAGGGCCGCATTTGGCTTATCTATCACCATGATGAATTGGACTAGTGATGCTAAGAGGAATGGATGGTGTGGGGAGCCTTGCTTCTGTCTGTGTGTGAGAGAGAGAGGCGGGGGAAAGAGAAAGGTCAGGGGGTTTGGACGCCTCAGGCCAGAGCCGCGTTGAATTTCCGAGAACGAGGCCCCGTGTAAGATGGCCTCCCCTCGCCTGCCAGATTTGATCAATGGCCTGTCTGCGGTCTCAGTGGGGAGAGGCAGCGGCGGACTCATTCCTCTCATTTACCGGCTGACGGAGCTCCAGGAGGGGAGGCTGGCTGCTGCGGGCGGTTATTAATGGCTTGGGGAGAGCTGGTGGATTGCCTTGTCACGAGGCAATTAAAGCCGGCGAGGAGCCGCTTCGCTGGCTGCCGCGTCTCCCCGCACCGGGGCCCGTAATGAGCGATCTGTCCGCATTAAGCGACGGTGCGCCTCTAATGAACTTTAGCGCGTTCCTTCATTTATCCAGCACGTAATCATATTACGCCAATTTAATATTGGGGGGTGGGGAGGGAGGGGGAGGGTTGTGTGGGGCAGCCAGAGGGAGAGGGAACGGTCTTCTTCCTCCCCCCTCCTGCTCCCTGGTTCGTTACGGGAACAAATTTCCCGGTGCGTGACTGTGCATACATTACTAGCCAGCCTGATCTGTAATGAGCAACGATTGTATATGTTTGTTTGTTTGTGTGTGTGTGTGTGTGTGTGTGTGGTTGTGTGCTGGGTGAGGTTGGACGTGTTCCTTTTATCAGATAATTAGCCTGTCGACCCAAATGTCAGTGGGTAAGGAAGGGGGAGGAAGAGGAGGAGGGAGGAGGAAGAATAGATTATGTAATAACCATAGATGATTATCTCAGATTTTACCTCAGGGGAGTTTTGTGCTTCTTTCTTCTCTTCCATTCTCTTGTCTTCTCTTCTCTCTCTCTCTCTCTCTCTCTTGCTTATAACTTGCATTTCCCTGCCTCTTGTATGTTTTTGACTAAATGAAAGATATAATTCACTAGAAGTGTGTGTGTCTATACATTTACTCTGCCTGTTTGTAAAATGCAGCCAAACTTGTTCTTTGTGGTATGTTGTGGTTGTTTGTTTTGTTGTTGTTATTCCCACCCCACCTTTTTAACTGAGGAATTCAGCTGTTAGCACGGCTGAAACAGCATCATGTTGCAATAATAATAATAATAATAATAATAATACACAAATCAAAACATAACCTAAAACAGTGAACAGAGCTCCAAAGACAAGATTAGCTCCCCTCTCTATCTTGAGGATTGTGAGGGGATTTGCAGTACCTAGGAAGCTGCCTTATTCTGAGCCCAACCCCTAGGTCCATCTGCTGAAGTATTGTCAAACACTGACTGGCAGCAGCTTTCCAGGGTTTCAGGCAAGGGTACCTTTCTGAACCCTGCCTGGAGATGCCAGGGATTGAACCTGGGTCCTTCTGCGTGCCATAGCCCTTTCCAAATTTCACTTTTCCTCTCTCAGTCTCATTTTCTGTCCACATCGGCTCTCTTGAGGTTGACTTGTCTGATTTATTGTGTGAACTTCATGGCTGAGGAGGGATTTGAACCCGGGTCTCCAGTCATTGAGCTGCTGCACTGGTCCCTCACTATAACCTTTCCAGGTGGAGAGTTACTATAGAGTGGATGTCCTTCTCAGACCTACTCCACTGTGGAATTATTTGTGTGTTTGTAAGGGTCATCATTCGGTTATTTTTGGGTAGGGAGCATCACCAGTTGCCCTAAAACACTTATCTTCTCAAAGGTGGGTCTCCTTACAGCTGGGATATCTCAGTCAGTAGAGCATGAGACTCTTAATCTCAGGGTTGTGGACAGGGTGGATTTGATTTAAATCACTAGTCAGTAGGGCTCAGGGCCGATTTAAATAAAAAAAAAAAACCTGATTTAAATTTTAAAAACCCGATTTATTTATTTTTTAAATCGGCCCTGAGCCTTACTGACTAGTGATTTAAATCAGTTTGATTTAAATCAAAACCACCCTGGTTGTGGATTTGAGCCCCATGTTGGGAAAAGATTCCTGCATTGCAGGGGGTTGGACTAGATGACCCTCGTGGTACCTTATAACTCTACAATTTTATGATTCCTTATGCCCATTTTATGGATGAGGGAAACAATGCATTGTTGCATGATGGAGAGAATGCCATTTTAGGGCAGGGGTTGGGGGATCTATGGCGCTCCAGATGTAGCTTGCTTCTAGCTTCTGTCACCACTGACCTTTGGCCAGGCAAGTTTGGACTGTTGGGAGCTGGAGTCCAGCAACCTCTGAAAGGTCACAAATTCCCTACCCCTGTTTTAATCAACCTTAATCAAAGCCAGAGCAGCCACTCATGCAGAGACACAGCAGACAGCCTCCTTTTCCAGACGGTGCTCCCAGGAGCGTTTAACGTGGCAATGGGGAACCTGTGCCCAGCCCAACCCGATTTTGCTGGACTACAATTCCCACCATCGCTGACAGTTGGCCACGCTTGACTAGGACTGATGGGCACTGGGATTCCAGCAGCCTTTTGAGGGACACATGTATCCCATCCGTGCCTTGCTGGATCTGAGCAAATGTCAGCCTCACATTTTCCTACAGTGCCTGGGGTGAGGTGCCTCTGGGAAGCCCCCAAATAGGATATGAGCTGTTTTGACAGTGGAACGGACTCCATACAGAGGTTGTTAGACTTGCCTTCCTTGGAGGTTTTAAAGCAGAGGTTGTTTGGCCATCAGTTATGGATGCTTTAGTTGAGATTCCTGCATTGCAGGGGGTTGGACTAGATGACCCTCGGGATCCCTTCCGACTCTACAATTCTGTGATTCTATGACTTCAACAGCTCTTCCTGTTCGGAAAGGGCCATAGCACAGTGCAGTGCTGTCACTGAGTGCAGACTGTACTGACCCTAGATGGACCTGGCTCTCTAAAGCAGCTTCTTATATTCTTGTGTTCTGATGGCTCAGTAGTAGAACATCTAACTTGCAGACTGAAGGTGGACAATACTGAGCTCTATGAACCAGTGGCCTTATCAGGCAGCTTCTTATGGTCCTGTGGTGTGCAGTATGTCCACAGTGTGGAAGCTCAAGACCCAGTATTCTGGCCAAAATGTTTTGATGGTGCAGGATTGGGAGTACTGAGCTCATGACTTGAGGCTGGGCTGGTCACTCATATGTTCAGTGGGAATGAAATGCCACAATACCTCTGTGCCTGGAAGGGCTGGCAGCACCCCCCCCCCACCCACCCTGCCAGTATCCACAGACTGCCCCCCCTTAAACCCAGCATGGCATGAAACAGACCCTTTTCTTGCAATGGCTGCAAGCATCTCCTGAGGGTGGGGTGGGGAGGATTAAGGGCGGGGAACCGTGGAAAAATTTCCCATCTTCTCCCCTCCCCTCCTGCCGCACCTCCAGTAATAGCTTCATCGTTAAAGTGATTAATGCTGCCTTTAGAGCACTCGCTTCCCAACCAAATTGTATTAAAAGTCAGGCTAATATCTCCGGTTCTTGCTAGCAGGGATTCCGGTGGGGGAAAGCGAGGTGGGGGGCTAGATGATGTGAACAGGATGCTCTTAACTCCGTAGTGTCTGGGGACATTGCTGTTCTTTCCTCTGATGAGGGGTTGGTGTGTCTTGGGGAGCAGTCAGTCAATGGGAAAAAGGAGTGGGAGGCACAGGATTCCAAAGTGGATGGTAATTCTTCCAAACCAGCCCCCCCCCCGGCTTGTCCAGAAAGGCAAGCCAAATGCTCTCAATCTGTCGTCGTCATCTCCTGCAAGGAGAGAGGAGTGATGTAGGTATTCAGTCCTGCAGGCCAAGGTTCAAATTCCTTCTCTGTCATGAGGCTCCCTGGGTGGCCTTAGGAGATAGACCCTCTTAAAGCCTTTTGGGCAAAAAAGGAGATGAGAAAAATTAATAAAGCACTTTGTATGTTTGAAAAGCTGGTGGCTGGTTGGTTTATAGAGAGGCACCCGTGTCCATAATGGGGCTTTAGACACAAGAGTCTCTGCCCCAAATGAGCTTACGGCCTGAATTTTGGTGGAGGAGAAAGAGGGAGAAAGAGTGGTATCCGAGTAGACCCAGTAAAATTATGTTGGGTTATGTTGTTTATTTCACAAGATTTAGATGTGGTTTACAGAAAGAATAAAACAATAAAATTGTCTGTAAAAAATAATTTAAAAACATCAGTAAGTTAAATCCTGAGCAAAATGCATGTCAACATTTACATTTCTGGGTAGGCTTGCCTAAACAAAAATGTATTTCGCAGGCATCGAAAAGGAACCTGCCTGATGTCAGTAGGCAGGGAGTTCCAAAGTGTGTTTGCTGCCATGTTCATTAACTTCAGTGGGTCTACCCGAAGTAAGAACTACCACTGGATAGAACCCAAGATCAAGAAGGCACAATAGCAAGCAAATTCATTTGCTTAAGGCTGGATTTCACAGCATGCCATTGCTTTATTGAATTTGTCACCCCTAAGATGTAGCAATGGAGCCAAGTTAAAAAGGATTAGACAGATTCGCTGAGGGCTGGGTCTATGGTTTGGCCATTAGCTGTGATGGCTTACTGGAACCTTCCTGTTCAGAAGAGCTGATAAAGTTACACGCTTGCTAGATCAAGGGAATGCTGTGGACGTAGTGTATCTTGATTTCAGTAAGGCTTTTGATAGAGTCCCTCATGATATTCTTGCAGAGAAGCTGGTAAAATGTTGGCTGGATGAAGTAATTGTTAGGTGGATTTGTAGGTGGCTGAACTGATGGAATCCAAAGAGTGCTTACAAATGGTTCTTCATCAACCTGTAAAAAAGTGAAAAGTGGGTGCTGCAGGGTTCTGCCCTGGGCCCGTTGTGTTTCAACATCTTCATAAATTATTTGGATGAAGGTATTGACAGGATGCTCATAAAATTTGCAGATGACACCAAACTGGGAGGGGTAGCCAGTGTTGCAAAAGACAGAATTGGGATCCAGAATGACCTAAACAGATTGAAGAACAGGGTCAAAATTAACAAAATGACTTTCAGTAGGGACAAACATAAGGTTCTACACTTAGGTAGGAAGAACCATCTGCACAACTATAAGATGGAGGACACCTGGCTTGCCAGCAGTACATGTGAAAAATATCTAGGAGGGGTCTTAATAGACCACAAGCTTAACATGAGTCAACAGTGTGATGCAGCAGCCGAAGAGGCTTATGCTATTCTAGGCTGCATCAACAGACGTCTAGTGTCCCAATCAAGGGAAGTAATTGTCTTGTTCTATTCTGCTTTGGTCAGACCACACCTGAAGTACTGTGTCTGGTTCTGGGCACTACAATTTAAGGAGGATATTGACAAGCTGGAACGTTTTGCAGAGGAGGGTGGCCAAGATGATAAAAAGTCTGGAAACCAAGCCTTATGAGGACTGGTTGAAGGAGTTGCGTATGTTTAGCCTGGAAAAGAGGGTAGGGCTCGAACCAATGGCTTAAGTTACAAGAAAGGGGATTCCCAACCAAACACCAGGAATAACTTTCTGACAGTAAGAGCTGTTCAGCAGTGAAATGCTCTCCCTTGGGAGGTTGTGGGCTCTTCTTCCTTGGAGATTTTTAAGCAGGTGTTGGATGGCCACCTGTCATGGATGCTTTAGCTGAGATTCTTGCATTGCAGTGGGGTTGCCCCTGATGACCCTTGGGGGTCCCTTCCAATTCTATGATTATACCTCTGAATACTAGTTGCTGGGGCTGTGGAGGAGAGGGCTGTTGCCTTCCTGTTCCGCTTGTGAGCTTTCCCTGAGACATTTGGTTGACTACTGTGGAAAGTCAGCTGTTCACCTGGTCCAAGAGGGCTGTTGTTAGGTTCAGTTTGAGAGAAGGGGTTTCTGTGAAAATGACGATTTCATGGGCGGGGAAGAGTTTTGAGGAGAGATTTGAATGAAGAGAGAGATGTGGAAAGACCTGCGCAGATGTTCTGGTTGGGGAGAGTTGCAAAGAAAAAAATGAGCGTGGCAGATCCACCCAGCTGCTCTCCTGTGATTAAGCTTCTCCCTCCTTTCTTTATAGAAAATGGTTTTTAAAGTGTTTTTTTTTTTTTAAGTTACATAAGCCCTCCTACTTTCCTCCCCTCCAGGCACCACGCACAGCTCCCTGGCTGCAAAGGTAATGGGAAATAATCAAGGTGCTGGCTCCTGCAATTGCCGGTCACAGCTGAGCTCTGTTCAGGAGCCCGGTTTGGGCAGGTTTCCATCGCCAGGCAGCCGCTGCAGCTGATAACCCCTTTCCTCCCGCCAGCAGCGTGTGATGGATTGGGCTGGGGAGGGGGGTGGCAGAAGAGCCACTTTTTTGTTTCTCCTGCGCTTGCAGAGATAGGCTGCTCAGGTGCTTGTCAGGATTATCTCCCGCAGAAGGCAACCCTGCCATCCATCTTCTGCTTGGTCCCTAGGGGGGTGGGAGGCGGGTGGAGAGAACTGAGCAGTCAGGGAAAAGGCAGCAAGGAAATCTTTTGAGTGAATTTGGGGAGAAGGTGAGTTTTTTTTCCCCAAGTCAGTGTAAATGCAGGGGCTGATGCAGCTCCCCAAACATCTCTCTCTGGTCCTGGGAACTTTTCCTAGGCTAGCCCAGCCAGGGTGATGATGCTCCATTTGGTGCTCTGCTCAAGTGGGACCTAGCAGAACTCAGCTGTGACTGCCAGCACCTTCATAAGGGCTTTAGGGGTCTCTGTGTGTGGCCTGCTGGATAGGGGCCATGGCATGGCTGGAGTGCTGTTCCGATAGGGGGCATTTTCCCACATAAGGAAAGGGTGCGACATTTGGGGCTTTTTCAGAGTTGACATGATAGAATCATGCATGGTGTGCAGAAAGGAAACAGAGAAGTGCTTTTTTTGCTCCCACAAGAGTCAACGATGGCCACCTTTAAAAGAGGGTTAGACAAATTCATGGAGGGTAAGGCTGTCAGTGGCTACTAGCCAAGATGGTGGTGTTCTGCCCTCCAGTGTCAGAGGCAATAGGCCTTTGAGTGCCAGTTGATTGGGACTCGTGTAAGTGGAGAGAGTTGCTCATGCGCTCAGGTCCTGCTAGCAAGCTTCCTGCCGAGGCATCTGGTTGGCCCCCGTGAGAACCAGATCCTGGACCAGATGGGCCCCTGGCCCGATGCTCCCAAGGTTCTCCTTGCATTTGTATATTGAAGACTGCTTTGCTATGATGTAACACAAAATTTGGTTGCAAGCCATCGTGTCAAGAAATATACCGGTAGATTCTCCCCCCACCTCACCTTGTTAAAGCGAGCAACACGTGTTGGGAATAATTCTGACTTGTTCTGCTTTGTGTCCAGCATCTGAGAATATGCAGTTTTCCGTGTTGCAAAAGTGTCTTAAATGTTTTGATATCCTTTTCTGTAATATTTTTGTTTGTTTCGGACTCCTTGCTGCAGGGAAATCAAAGGCCAAGAAGGGCAGTTTAGATGACACTTCATTTGGCAGCAGTGAGGAAGAGGATGACAGCGATGAAGGAGAGTACAAAGTGGAGGACGAAGAAGAGGATGATGATGACGAGAGCTCCAGTGATTCAGATGGTAAGAGAGTGCTGCCACGGCTTCCTTGGAAGAATGATGTTGTGCACCTTGGTGAGGCGAGATGTAGGCTTTTGCTCCTGTGCTCCTGACCTCTAGTATGGGATCTGAATGAAAGAATATGCCTTTCACCCGTTACATTTTTTGGAAAGGGGTTTGCTTGCTATGCAGCTTGCATTTTGCCAGGTGTGTGTGTGTGTGTTTGTGTTCCTGGCTGGCACATCTCTGCACACCTCGTACTGTCTTGCTGGCGATCCCTTTAAGAGGATCAGCTGGTGCCCACGGAGGAAGGTGCTGGGTAGGATCCAGCCACTTACCTGCTACACTGGTGTGTGCGTGTGTGCATACCAATTCCATCAGTTTGGCCTGAAACGATAAGCAGTGGAGGTCCTTGAAGCAGGGCCCTGGGTGGTGACAAGCAGTGTTTTTGCCTTGGGTGACGATCCACGCAAACGAGAGAAGTCTCTGCCAGCAGAAGGATGTTGCTTGTCAAGAGTGCCACTGGCTCTGGCTGTCCTTTCCCATTATCTCTGAGTGGGCTCCTGCCTTCCCCTTCTCTCTGAGGGGTGAGGTTTAAAGGATGTAAAGCCCTTTTGGGGTGGCGATGATGGTGCAGGGATGTCCACTCCTCCTCCTCCTCCCTCTGCTTAACAAGATTTCTCTCCTGGCTTTGAGGTGAAAATGAGAGGAGAGAGCTGTGCCCAGCCCCTCTGACTGATTCACTGTGACAGATGGCAGAGGGTTGGCACACGGACCTTGGTGCCGTTGCCCAGAATAGATGAACAGCAGAGATGGGAGCGAACATTGGCTGGGAACGCTTGGCAGTCTCCTTGCTGGCTCTTGGAGCTATTTCTATCTGGGGCTGCCAGAGCCTGGCAAGGCAAACGGCTCCCACAGCTGCCTCTCTCTCTGTGGTTGTTTCGGGATGGATGTTACCAGTTGGCCCCTCCCTCGAGATGTGCAGTGACATTTGTTGGGGGGGGGGTTAGGGGGGGAGGAAAATAAACCCTTCCAGAACTGCAATACTGTAATAAGCATTTTAGTGCAGGGGTATATGAGCCCATGTTTCTGCGTGGCCAGCATATGAACTAAATGAGAGCATGTGCTTTGCATGCAGAAGGTCCCCAGGTTCAATCCACAGCATCTTCAGGAAGGGCTGAGAAATATCCCTTACTGTCAACATTATGGTGGTGGGTCTCCCAAGGATTTCAGACCTTTTGCATATAATTTTAAAGCGTTATTTACCTATTCTTCACCCCAAAGTCCCAGGGAAAGTTGCAGCTATTAAAAAAAATTAAAGCTCGATTTTTCAATACCAGTAATGAGAACTTCATCTCAAGCTTTGAAATGCAACTTGCGTGACCTGCTTGAGCAGAGGGGCTTTGGGGTAGTGGCCTTGTACTGTAAATATCTTGCTGCCCTCTAAGATGATATTGGAACATCAATTCCCATCAGCCAGCATGGCCATTTGTCAGGGGTGATGGGAGTTGTAGTCCCATGACGTGTGGAGGACCTTGCATTTCTTGTGTCTGCCTTAATGTACGATGTTGCCTAGGAGTTGCAGCCAACTGAATTCTACTCAGGGTAAACCTACGGACCCAGATTCAACTAAGCAGTTGCACTAGTGGGAGCTGGTAGAACAAGTTTTGCAAGTGCAACAGGGTCCGGTTCCCCTCCCCCCCACCGTGCTATGGGAAGTGTCAGTAGAAAACCCAAAATAGCCCATGTGGGGAGGAAAAGAAAGACTGGTATGCAGAAATGCTTGTGCCGAGGGATTCCTTTCATTGAAATAAATGGACCGATGCTAGCCATGGCCATGAATTTCACTGGGTCTGCTCTGAGTAGGATGAGCATTGCATACAACCCCAGGACTGTTCTCTCTTCCTTAAGGATGTCGGGGGCTGAGATTTCAGGGAAAAAGCTTGCTCCACATTTTAAACTAAGAGTCCCGCTTAGAAAGAGCAGTGCAGGGCAGCAGGGGGGAAACTTTTTGACCGCCCTTTCCAAAACTCCTTGTTTCTTGATTCCAAATTGCAATAAGAGAAGCACAGAAGCGCTTGTTCACCCTCCCTTCCATCCCTGCTATCTGGAAGATGCAGTGGTGCCGATAAATTAATTAATACTTGTGATTAATTAGCAATGAGCCGCTTCTGTCTGCCTCTTTCTCCCTCTCCCCTCCTCTTCCTTCCTGATAAGGCAGGATTTACACCTCTCTCTCTCCCTTTCTCTTCCACAGGGGGAGGCAAAGGGGCCGGCTGCAAGGGCATCGGGAAACAGCTGTCACGGGCGGAGCTGAAGCAGCTGGCGCAGGGACCCGAAGACATGGTGGAAGACTTGGACTTCTCTGATGCTGACTGACAGCTGCGCCAACAGACAACTGGGATGGGTATTGTGAGGGGCAAGGGGAATAGATCTGGAGGTGTTGCGTTTGTGGTAGGGTAACCCACATGCCCCTTTAAAGCAGGGGCAGGAAGTTGCTCTGCTGAGGCCACCTACCCCGTCCCCCAAGGCACCACTTGAAACGTGAAAATCTTGTGCAGCAGAGTTTTAGCGAAACGCAGTAAAATTTGTGGCTTTGCCAGCAGCAGTAAAGTGGCTTAGGCAAGGAGATAAAAGGGCCCTTGTTAAAACCTGCCACTTTATAAATAACATGGGGAGGGCGGATCCGCCACCTCCAGATCCCTGTTTTGTTGGAAGGAAGCCAGCCCTAAGCCCACCAGCACGGCCATAGCTTGTGTTGTCCATTATTAGCCAACCACCGCTTCCAGTGGGCAAGCACCAGCAATTAACTGGTGGTAGGTATCTCTTAACATTCTTACCTATTCCACAGAGCTTCTAGGGGCGCAGAAGTATTTCTTTGTCAGCCAGTGCCCTCTGCCATTTAAACCCCACCTGATACAGCTACGCTAAGCAGATTCTAGGAAAGAGAAGGGTGCCTATGGTCTCTTCATAGTGGGCAGAAGAGACTATGCACTGGGAACCGTAGTTTGCTAGATCCACCTTTGTTCTTACCTCCCCTGCCTGACTCAACTCTGTATTATTTTTTGTACTTTTGCAAGACTCTTAAGGACACAGCCGGCCCATGGAGCAACCATTTTATAAATTAAGTGATTTCTTTATTATTATTTAAATCGATTTGCTGGAAAGCGTTGGCCTGGATGTGATGGATAACAACCATTTACAATATATAAAGAAGCGAAGGTACCATTGAGCAGATTCACCACCCCCACACAAAAGAAAAAAAAAATGAGTAAGGGAAAAAAGGTTGAGCGTGCAGGTGTTTTAAACAGAAAGGGGTAAGGAGAGAGGGGAGAGAAAAGCGGACAAGCATTGATCACATGATTGTTCTCCATCACTGTACAAATTGCCAGGTGGGGAAGGGGGCAAGGTAGAGCGCCCTGCCCCGATGGGCTCACTCAGGTACCTGTTACCTGGTCATGGGGGACCAGGTAAAAATGTGCAACTCCATATCCTCTGCAACAAGCCTCTTCCCCCCCTCCCCCACAAAATACACACATTCCCCCCACACAAACAAAGTAAAAATGGGACACGCATCTTCTGTACACACGCAGTTTAAGGTGTGGGGGTTAACTCTGCCTCCCAGCCTCTTCCACGCTCATCTCCCCTTCTGCCCCCCGCCCCCCCCCCCGGCTATCATTTTTCTGCAAAACAAGTCCGTGCAGTGCCCAGCAAGGAGGGAATCTTTCACAGTCAATCTGCAATGTTTAAGCAGCATGAAAATGCAGTTTAAAAAAAGAGAAAAGCACACAAAAAACTAAAAAACCTGTACCCCACAGAGCTAGCTGTGCCGTACCATCCAAACTGAAGTAAACATGGACCGGAACTTGGGCGTTGGGTCAGTTGTCTGTCTTTGGTATTGTTTCAAAGTTGTTTTTTTGAGCGATGCATAGACACCCTGAAAGAGGAATGGAACAAGTTCCAGCGAGGGACACATTTCAGAAGTGGGGAAGGAAGAGTGTTCCTCCTGGCAGGAGGCTGGGGTTAGGGGAAGGGAAGAAGGGGGGTGCTGGGGGTCTCTTCCCCAAAGTTGCATTTTCGTAAAGGCAACAAAGAAAAAAGCCCAAACAAAGAAAAAGTCATGATGTCCCTTTTCAAATTGCTTCCAATAAATCTTTGGATTAGGCCGACCCCTGCCCCTTAAAACCCCAACGCTGAATGCATTATTATTCTCTTGGTTCCTCGACTGGCTGGTTCCAGTGCTGGAAGGCCCAGCAGCCCAAGCCAGGGACCCTCGCGAGGCTGGCTGGCTGGCTGGCTGCCTGGGGCTGTGCAGTTTACGAGGGCGGCTTCGATGTGTCGCTGAGGCCGGCCAGCAAAGGGTTCCCATTTTCTTGCTTTGGCGAGATGCGGCTGGCGGGAAGGAGAGCGTTGCCGTATGGGGAGGTCACGCTTCCTGTCGACGAGGGGCGGAGGTCAGCGGGAGGCAAGTCGCGGTCTGTGGGTCGCAAGCCCGGGGGCTGAAGCGGGAAACCCATGGGGAAGCTAGCCATGTACAGCACCCGGCCGACTCTCTTGGCTACCTGTGGAGGGAAATTGCAAGAGGAAGAGGGGAGATTAATTGGTGGGTTGAGAGGAGAGCCTGCAGGCTCAAGAGATCTCCTTTCAGCATGCCTGCTGTGAGCCGCAGTCCTTTCCTGCACAACTGGCGGAGGGGGGGGGGCAGCCTCTGCCAGAGTTCGTCTTCTGGGGTCAAGCAACGAGGGTTGAATCTGTACAGGTCAGGGAGGCAGCTATGGAGCCTGGGGGACCCTAGCAGGGGGCTGTTTTGAGCAAAATAGAAATTCTGAAAAAGGCAACGTGCACAAAGTAGGCAAATTACCGTATAACCACGTGCATGTAAGCTGAGTTATTCCACACATACACATTTTGGATAGTCTTGGTGAAGGTCATAAATAAAGGTGGTTGGTGAGAGGGGATCTCCACAGGAAAATGATATAAACAGAGACTGGACATATGCTTTAAAGCCTATCTTCCCCCTCTTGAGGACTAGCAGCTTGATTTAATGGGGCAGGAGAGGATAGATACTCATGCTAAATTTCACATACAGTGGTACCTCGTGTTAAGAACTTAATTCATTTCGGAGGTCCGTTCTTAACCTGAAACTGTTCTTAACCTGAAGCACCACTTTAGCTAATGGGGTCTTCCGCTGCGCCGCCAGAGCACGATTTCTGTTCTTATCCTGAAGCAAAGTTCTTAACCTGAAGCATTATTTCTGGGTTAGCGGAGTATGTAACCTGAGCTAACACTGTAATCCCAAATTGCACATGTGTGCATGATTGCAGAACACATGCTGGGGGAGGAGGGGTGGGAGAGGGATCATTATGCTCCTGATAGAGCAAGTGAGCCCTCTTGTCTCCCTAGAAACCAGTTCGCAGAATTCTATCCCACGCACCCAACATGTTCCTTGTCACCCTCTGGTGAAACAGCATCCACAACAGAGATACCTGCTGACATTTGGGGCAGAGTCACCTGAAATGTGACCAGGGTATTTCTTATTTCAGACACATAGGGATAATAATGGCTGGGTGTGGAGGGATGTTCCATGGGGAAGCTGCAGTCTGCGTTGGGGAACCACTGCTGTATCTGGGCTTCACATTCTTCCTCCACATGTACTTCAAAAACATAAGAACTTTGGGTCAGGCCAGTTGCCCATCCAGTCCAGCATCCTGTTCTCACATCACAGTGGCCAACCAGATGCCACAATAGGAAACCTGCAAGCAGGACCAGAGCACAAGAACACTATCCCCTCCTACGTTACTCAGAAGCATTACTGCCTCCAACTGTGGATGAACCTTTTGGAGATCACATACACCCTAAGCCCGGAGCAATATTGCAATCTCTCTGCTGCCCCCCCCCCCCCGCACTACCCTTGGGAAGCAGGCCATGGTGCAATAAATACATTTTGCCGAGGCAGGCTCCCCCCCCCCCCAAACCACCACTGGCCATATACATTTGTTATATTATGTTAAAACAATAAGGGCAACTTTATTACTTTCCCTGCAGCCCTTACTGTTTACGAGGGGTCTAATAAAAAGGTTCTCTGGGCAATTGTTCCCTGTGGATCAATTCTGCAGGAAATAAAACTGATTCAAGGAGGAAAAAGAAGCAGCGGCGGTGGCAGCAAGAAATTCAGGAGCACCAATCCGGCTTCGATTACACACGCAGGTTGTGGAGTGTTTGCGTTTCGTGTGTGAGTGCAGGAGAGATACGAAAGCGAAATAACTGGCAGTAGCCTTAAAATTGGGTTTGGAGTGATACAGCCACCCCTTGCCCAAGTTTTGCTAACTGAATAATACTCTGGTTGTTTTGGGTTAAATATGAACCTCTGTTTTTTATTGAAGCTTTAACAAAAACCAGCTGTGTAGGTGCGAGAGCAGGCGGGGGGGCTTTTGGCTCAGGATCGAAGGTGATTAATATAAGCCCACATCCCTGGGGCACACGGGAGGATAGGGGGAGAGACTCGGCAGCTGGGGAGAGAGGGCAGGGGGCTACCCTTAAATTGTTGACGGAGCAAATGAAGGCTGTGATGGGGGAAAGCGAGCAGCCTTTATGGAGGAAGAAGAAACCAAGAACCAGTGTGTGCGTGTGCAAAGGATGTTCTTCCTGCAGCATTTGGTGGTGGGGGGCGGGGGATGGAAAGAAAGAGATAGTGCTCAAAAGCTAGCAAAACACCCAGACCTCTGACTCTTATTTGAACCCTTTCCTATGCCCTGTTGCCAGAACACACTGAGAAAAGGTGTGTGTGTGTGTGGGGGGGAGATCTACTTAGAACAGCACCTTCTACTGCACTGTTGGACTTCCGTCATGCCCCAGTGATGAGGGATCATGAGAGTTGGGAATCTGGAGGGCAAAAGGATCCCCAGCCTTGTTCTACCAAAACAACTTATCGACTGTGAGCGTGCTAGCTTTTGGGTTACAGTAGAAGGCAAAGGAAGTGTATAAAGCTGCTATTGCAGGTGAGTGCAGAGCCCCATCAGCACAGGCCTGACCTACAGATGCTGTAGAATGAAGTGGCATAGTGGAACCCCTTCGGGCTGCAGAAAAGGGATGCCACCCTTCCATATTACCTATTATGGGATGTGCTTATTAGCATGATCCTCCCTACTAGTTTCCTCCTTCCAGGGAGATGTTGCCAACTCCCCTATGAGGAAGGCTTACAGCATTTGGAACTCCTTAGGTTTGGAGAAGTAGTGATGGCCACCAACTTGGATGGCTTTAAAAAAGGATTAGATAAAGGCTCCCAATGGCTACTAGCCACAGTGGCTGTGCTCTGCCAGTATGCTTCTGAATACCAGTTGCTGGAAACCACAGGAGGAGGGGAGCTGCTCTTGTGCTCAGGTCCTGCTTGACAATTCCCCATTCGGGGATCTGGTTGGTCACTGTGATGCTGGACTAGATGGGCCACTGGCCTCGCCCAGCAAGCACTTCTTATGCCTCTGTGTGTAAAGAGGTGAGCATTCAAAAGTGTGATTCCCCCACCCTCACTTCCACCTGCCCTGGGTTCTGTTCATCCACTTGCGCACACACATCTGGTTGGAATAGGCCACTTGAGTCCTTAGACCCCAGCTGCCCGCCAGACTTGCAGGCCTTACTCTTATTTAAGACAAATGTCAACAGGAATTCTGTATTCTGAAGTTCTGGCATGCTGTCTTGAGCACTCTTACCTGTGACCTTATCTTCAATGCGGGTCCCAGTTTTAACCCCATGTTATTCAGTAAGTGCTCTTCTGTCAAGAGGGGCAGAGTCTCACCGTCTATGGCCTGTTCCCGGAAGACCTGTCAAGGGCAGAAGCAGAAAGCAGTGTGGGTAAGAGGAGCCCAGAGGAGAGCTATTTGGGATCTGAGTGCTGTGTTTTAGAGAAACAGAGAAAGCTGCCTTATACAAAGTCGAGTCTATTGGGGAATACAAAGCAAGACTAACAGACAGACAGACAGACAGACAGACAGACACACACACACACACTGTGTAGATGTGAGCCTACATCATTAGTGTTTGCCAACCTAATGAGGTTGGGTCTACATGTGGGTAGGGTGGTGGGCTAAGCTGCAGTGTTGCACTTCAGAATGCAGGTGGGCTCGTCTCTGTGTGTGGGTGCGAACCTCATCCTATGCTTCAAAAAGAGAGCATCCTGTGATCACTTTGACGCAGACTGCTTCCTGCCTATTAGTTCTGTTAAATAAGGTTATAGACCCATAAAGCCCGCCCATCCCCGCCCCGCAGCAACTGGCTTGTCGTAATGGCATGGGTATTTCCATCCTGTGACATAATCATAGACTCATGAACAATAAGATACTGCTCCTCTCCCTCAAGTGGACCAATTTTGTGTTTGTTGTCCGTGATTTCTTCCTTCCATTTTATCTAATACTGGGAAACTCAGTAAAACTTTAAAGAAAGAAAGAAAATAGGAAGAAAAAGCACCCTGCAAAGAAAGCATTTGGATGGAGGAGTAAATGTCTACCCCAGGCCTCTTCCTTTTGTGCCTGTCTTCTAATTATAATACTGCCATGGACACTTTAGTTGAGATTCCAGCATTGCAGGGGGATGGACTATATGACCCTCAGGGTCCCTTCCAACTCTACAATTCTATTCTAAGTAGGGGAGCATCTGAAGTATTGCAATCAGGCTGAAGAGAGAAACTCAGTTCTCTTACTCCTGCTTTAAATATTGTTTTAATGGCTTGTTTATTACATACGGTAGTTTAATTCTTTATCTTTTTAGTGTAGTTGATTTACTATGTACAGTATTTCAATTATGCAGTTTTTTTTATATAAAGAAAGGCTTTATCCTTGTTATTCTGCTGTTGACTTTTGTCCGTTTGTGAACTGGTAGACTCTTGGAAATTAATGGGCCTAAGTTAGTGGTGTCCATCAAATCCAATGGGTCTCCTCTGAATAGGGCCACTACTGGAGACAACTGACTATTACCTCATTTTGCCCCATACTCTTAAAGCTGGTGATTCAGAGGCAGGCACAGATGGGAGCCTGCTGTTTGAGCTTTTTTTCTTAAATCATAATAACAAAAAGGAAGCCGACAGTAGCTTCCTCCCCTTCTGGATCTTCTTTTTATAGGTGGGCTCTTCCAGCCAAGGCTGCTCACCCTGCCCCGTGACCCAGCAGGCCAGCCTGGCTGACAGCCAAAAAACCATCCCTGTGCTCCGCTACGCTTGCTTCCAGGCCTCCCTGGAGCCCATGCCAAGCTGTGTGTGATGCAACCTGCCATCAAGACACAGATGGACGGTCCCAGGGGCCGAGAGCACCAGGGTGTGTGTGTGTGTGTGTGTGTGTGTGTGTGTGTGTGTGTGTGTGTTTCCAATACAGGGTTGCACTGAGCAAAGACTGCCTTCCTCCCACTGCCCCCTGCTTTATTCCTAATGCAAACGCTGTGGCCGGCTTTTTTCTTTCGGTTGCTTGTTTTTTGCTGGCAAGAGCGGAGGTCAGCTCTGTGCCAGACCTCCCCGGCAGCTGCGGTTTTTGGAGGAGAGAAAGCAGGCAGACAGCTCTGCGGCCTGGCTTTCTTGCACAGTAAAAACCTGTTAAATGCGGAGCCCCGCTGTGGACCAAAAAGAAAAAGAAAAAGGCTTTATCCCTTTAACTCATTCTGTGCCAAACCCCTTTTTCCTCCTCCTTTTCCTTCACTACCTCCAGCTCCTCCAAACCTCTTGCCCTTTGTGGCTCACTCAAGAGACCTTGTTTACGGGGTGGGGGAATTGTTTTTTTCTGGATCAGGCTGCCCGGAAAGCACCACTGTGAAAGGGCTACTCTTTTCACAGGGAGCTCTGGGGTGGCTGGTGAAGATCGGAAGAGCTCTCAGCAACCCTGCTTGCTGTCTTGTTCAGCCTGGAGGAAGCACAAGGCCAGGAGCTGAGAGGGCAAGCCTGCCCTGCCCATGCCAGTCAGGTGCTGCTGGCACAAAAGCACACGGATGGCTTCCAAGCGATTCTTGCAAGAGAGGAGAAAAACTGCGGGGAGGGCCTTTTAGAGTGTTGCCACATCTCTATTCTGCACTAGGGTTGCTATGGAGGAGTCTGGGTTTTGGACTGGAGAAAGTTAAGGGGTTTCTTGTGGGGGGGGAGGCATTGCTTGAAGTTCCTTAGTGGTAAAAGTTCAAGCATGGCAGACGCATATTTGAAAGTACCGGTAAACGGCCCAGAAAAGCTGGGAAATAGCTAGATGTTCCTACCTGGAAGATGGGAGCCATTTTGGCAAAGGTGAGTCAACCCACTGCCATCCGACTGAAGGGACAAAGCAAACTAGGGAGGGATGTGTGTGTCAGAGAGATAGAAAGAGAAGGAACCAAGAAAAGCTGCAGTTTTTAGAATCGGACAGAGAGGAAAGTGCTAGGCCAGCTCAAGACATTTTGATGGGAAGTGTCTCAGTGGTAGAGCATTTGCCTTGTGTGCAGAAGTTCCTAGGTTCAATTCTGGCACCTCCAGAGAGGGCTGGGAATGAGAAGAATTTTACATCATTTCTAAGTGGAGGAACACTCAACTCTGCAATCTACCCAAACTCTGAAGTTTGCTGTCCCCATTCTGAGGCTGCAGTCTATAAACACACACCTAACTGGGAGTAAGTCCCATTGAAACCAGTGAGATTTACTTCTGAGCACAGATTACATGGGAAGAGGGCTGAACTGCCACATCAGGTCTGCAAACCTGTCCTAGATTTTGCTATAAGAAAACAACAACATTCATGGTTGCAATCTGAAGTTGGATCAGGTCAGAGGATGGGGAATCTAGCCCAGCATCCTACCCCCAACACTCAGCATAGTTTACAGAGAATCACAGAATTGTAGAGTTGGAAAGGACCACAAAGATCAACTAGTCCAACCCCCTGCAATGCAGGAATATTTCGCCCAACGTGGGGTTGGAACCTACAACCCTGAGAATAAGAGTCTCGTGCTCTACAGACTGCAGGATGTGAAGGCGATGGGCTGCCCATGTTTGTGTCTCCCTCAGCATCTACTGTACAGAGATAGACTTCCTCTAAACATGGAAGTTCCATTTAACTAAGCTCCAGGTTATAGCTGTCAATAGGCCTATCCTTCATCTTGTGGCAGCGAAAGGGAAGGAAGAGTTTTAAATTTCCCCCTTGAACATGATAAGAACATACAAAGAGCTCTGATGGATCGGGTCAAAAGGCCCATCGAGTCCATCATCCTGTTCTCACAGTGGCCAGCAAGGTGCCTAATATGGGCAACCCTCTCCTGCGGCTTCCAGCAACTGGGATTCAGAAGCATACTGGCTCCAACAGTGGAGGCAGAACTTAGCCATCAGGGTTAGCAGCCAGGGTTAGTAAGCTTCACATGATCTTCAGGGCAGGGACCTATTTTTCCATGCAAAGTTAGGTGTACTGGTGGGGCACCACAATAAAACAAAGTAATGGTGGAGTATTGCTTAGCTTTCTGCATGCTGCATCCACTATTGGCAATAATACTTATGCCTAGCTAATGGCATGCTCATTTATATTAAGGCAACCCTAGTTTTAGGTTGTTATCTGAGAGCCAGCATGGGCAACATGCCAGGGTTTGATCAGAGATGCTTATATCCCAGATGGTCCATTCTGTGACAGCCCTGGTCCAGTATGCAGGGCTGCTAAGAACACTTGCTGCTCTAGATCAGAACAGGCCACCATTCTGTATAACTCAGCATCACCCACTATGACTGGCAAGCAGCTCTCCAGGGTTTCAGTCGGGGACATTTCACTGTAAGTTGCTATAGAAATGTCGTAATAGTAATAAATAGCACTCCCACCTACACAGAGCCTTCTGCATCTCCCGCCAATTCTCACCCTCTCTCTCCATCCCATTTGTGCCTCTGCCCCCCCCCCGAAAGCCAGCTGCCACAGCTGCCGCCCTGCAGAAGCCCCAGCCTTAGAGGGGGCTTTAATGAAGCGTGTCATGAGGGGATTAGCACTTGCACGGGTGCGCGAGAGGGTGGCGGCGGGGGGGGGGGAAGCAGGGGGCAGGCCCTGCCTTGAAAATGCACCACCCAGAAAGAGACAGAAAAAAATGACGACCCTGTGAGCAGAAAGGGCTTTGGGGCCTCCCCTGATGCATTCCCAATTGGCTGGGGGAAGGGGGTGGGCAAATTATTTGGAAAGCAGGGGGCTTGAGGCCCGCAGGGAGGCCTCACTGACAGGTGAGAGAGCTGGCTGTGCTTAAAGAGGCACGTTTTGGGGTTCCTCATGGGAGGTGGTTTGAAAAACGTAATAAATACTGGGCTGTAGCCCAGTGCTCATCCTACTCGAGTAGACCCATCAATGCTAACAAGTGTTGCTAACTTATTGTTAGATTTTGCTTAGGACACTTGAAACGTATGATAATAGTATTAATAAAGGTGACTTATTTGATTCAGGTTAGAAGCATTAACATGGTTTGAACGGTTCCTCCTCCTTAGCCCTACTTGGTGGGACTCTTTCTTGAAAGGGGAACATAGCACACAGGAACAAAGGAAGCCTTCTTGGTCTCTCTAGTGCACCTGATCTCCAGGGTTTCAAGCAAGGAATACCCTGAGCCCTACCTGGAGATGCCAGGATCGGACCCTCCTGCCTGCAAAGCACCCCTTTCCCCAAAGAGCCTTGTTGTTCTGAATTTTTGACTTCCATAGGATCATAGGAAGCTGCCTTATACCAAGTCAGATCACAGGCCCATGCTCACGCTGACTGGCAGCCGCTCGCCAGGGTTTCAGGCAAGGCTCTTCTCCAGAGCTCCCTGGAGATGCTGGGGATCAAGCCTGGGACCTTCTGCCTGCAGGGTATGTGCCTTTCTACCAAGCCTCATAGCGGCCCTGGAAGCTGCCTTGTCAGAGTCATGGGACCAAAATATTCCATCTAGCTCAGTAGCGTTGATACCAACTGGCACTCTAAGATTTCAGAGTCCTAGCTGCAGACGCCAAGGATTGAACCCGAGGCCTTCTGCTTGCAAATCAGATGCTCTGCCACTCAGCTCTGGCCCTCCCCTCCCTGTTGAGCAAGTCTTCTCTCTATTCCAAGTATATAGCCACCTTCTCGTTGCACTTTTCTGAGACATCTCAGGATCCCTTTCCCTGAAGCTGATATTCTCTCTCTCTCAATGGAGTGTTTATAAGAAAAAGGCCTTGGCTGACTTTAGTGCCAAACGAACAGACGGGGTTTTTGTATCCTGACCGGAGGCCTCACACTGAGCCACTTCATGATCCCCGCCTGGCAGTGATGGATGTTCCAAAAGGGCCTCTTGCCTTGGGGGTTATTCCCCCACCCACCTTCCTCCCTGCTCAATGCACAAGGTTAACCAGCAATTTTAAGTTCTACAGCTCAGACCTCCAAGCTGCTTGCGCACAATTATCAGAAAAAATCGTCAAAAAACCCAGGATGTAAATAACTGTAGATTTAAAAACCTTCTGCATGCAAAGAGTTATTGCTATTTTATCATTTATTTAAATATTTATCATTTGTTATTTTTATTTATTTTTTACTTTTTATTAACGACATTTTATTTATCATTTATTTATTTAAATATTATTTAGGCACAGTGGTCTTAACAATGAAAAAAGCATCTTTGAAGGTGTAGCTATCCTGAAGAGGATAGTTTGAACAATATTCTTCCCTGGGAATGACTGTGACGGATGAAACAGCTTTTGCGCTGTCTCTGGAGCAACTGTATGCTGGACATTTGGATAATTTATGTGAATTAATAAGGATAAAATATGTTAAAATACAACCCCAATACCTGTTAGGGGGGTTGGGAATATCCTCAATTTGAAATCCCAGAGAGCTACTGCCAGTCAGTGTAGACAATATTAAGCTACACAGACCAAAAGTCTGACTCCGTATACGGCAGCTTCCTTTGTTCTTATAATGGTAATACCGGAGTATATAACAGGGCTTAAGTGTGCAATCCTTTGCATACGTACTTGAGAGAAAGCACTCTTGAACACAGTGTGGCTTACTTCCATGTAAACACATATAGGATTGTGCGGTCAGCAGTGGCAGGCAGTATTTACTTACTGGTATTTAGGGAGCATGGATGGGCATGACCAAGCCTCTGTGGACAAGCCACGGTAGACTTACAAAGACAGGAAGAAGTGCAGACAGTGTGGCAGTGATCGCAGTATTTAAGTTTCTTGAGATACATACTTTTAATTTTAAAAAAAGAAATGTTTTTTCAAAGATCCCATAAGTTTCTAGACCCTATGAGGCGGAGGCAAGGCCTGGCAAAAACCTCAGAAAGTCAGAGGTGTTGAGACAAGATTTCCAGTAGTGTGTGTGTGTGTATGCTTTAGTGCCCCATGACAGATCAGCAGAATAAATTTAGAGCAATTTATTCAGCTTGCAGAATTCAGTTTGTTAGGATGCAGAATTAAAGCAAGCAAGCAAGCAAGCAAGCAAGCAAGCAAGCAAGCAAGCAAGCAAGCAAGCAAACAAACAGGGAACAGCGCAGCCCTCTGATAGAGCCCTCCAGGAATCTGAAAGAAACTATTGGCTTCGTTGATTTGCAGAGAAAGTAGGAACCCAAAGCCCCAGGTTTTCACCTCCCCTCCTGAATATTTGGGAGTTTACCTGAGTGTACTCGGCACAGCCGGACAAACTGCCCACGAAACTGCAGACGTCCTCCACCGTCCACTTGCTGACATCCTCCAGTGCTGGGCTGTCTTCACCATCCAAAAAGAGACCTCCCATGCTGCCTGGAATGGGAGAGAAGGTTTTTAGAGAGTTGGGAAATTGGGGTGGGGGTGGGGGGAGCAGAGGAAACATAAATCACAAAAGTCCCACACGGACAACCACACTGCTGCCAGGCCTCCCTTGCTGCCCATTGCATTATTTTCCTCCAGCCACACATCCATCTTTAATGAACTGTCAATTAAAACACCAGGCAGGGTCAATTTGCCCGCCGAGGCCTCCCGGAGATTCCTAGCCCCGAGGGTGGGGAAGCCAAGAGAAAGACAGCGGGGCTTTTGGGGGGGGGGGAATGACACATTTCCAACTAATGTCTTCAATGTGCTTAATTTTCTTCAGCTGCAGTCAAGGGAGGGGAGGTGGGGGGGGGGGGGTGGAATCCAGCAAGGGCTGCAAACTGAAAAGCAACACCAACAGCCCCCACTAAGGCCAGCCAGCAAAGATCTCTGACCACCTCTAAGTATTTGCTCAGGACAACAAGGAGTTCAAGGAAGTGGCAGCTTTTCTGGAACATGGGAAACTGCATTATACTGAGTCAGGCCACTGGGTCCATCCAGCTGAATATTGTCTACACTGATTAGAAGTGGCTTTCTGGGATTCCAGACAGGGAATTTCTCTCCCAGTCCTACCTGGAGATGCTAGGGACAGGACCTGAGTGATTGGAAGGCACACTCAAAACAGACTCATGCAGAGACACAACAGGCAACCACCTTCCTTTTAGGGAGCAGGTTGAAGAGCTCGCTGGTAGAGGGATGGAAATGCTACCTACTGTCAGGCAGCTTGTTATCACAGAAAACTACAATGCCAGTTGCATGGCTTAGTGATAAGAGCGCCCGCTGTTCATGCAGAAGGTCCTGGATTCAATCACTTGTTATTTCCAGGTAGGTCTGGGAAAGACCCCCTGTCTGAAACCTTGGGAGAGCCACTGCCAGTCAGTGTCAACAACACTTGAGGAGGACCCAACAGCTACCACTGAATTAACTTGTTTATAAAACTGTGAAATCTTCCAGATTTGACAGAACTCTTGCTAGTGAAACGCAAATGCCTGTGAAATTCAGAAGTCTGTATACTGCCCTAAGATGAATTAAGAGAAGGGATGGGGAACCAGTTGCCCTCCAGATGCTGGACTCCCACTCCCATCAGCCTGGCCAATGTTCAAGGATGATGGGAGCTAGAGTGCAACAACCAGAGGGCCCACAGGTTATGAGCCACCCTTGATCTTCAGCTGCGAACACACCATACAGTTAAGGAACATCTCACCCACTGCATTAATACTGGCACCTGTAGTTCATTAAGGGTGCTGGGAATTGTAGATTGGTGAGGGGGTAAACTACAGCTCCCAGGATTCCTTTGGGGATGGGATACACTTTAAATGTATGGTGTGTATGCAGCCTAAGTGAAGGCAGACATTCACCTCTTTAGTAATCTCCTAATCTGAGAGACTTGCATTTTTTTCAGACCTGAAGCTGTTTTTGCCAAACATTGGAGGAGACCTTTCTCTCTTCTTCTTCTTCCTCTCCTCCTCCTCCTCCTCCTCCTCCTCTCTCTCTCTCTCCCCCCCCCCCACCCATTTGAAAGAGCGCGGTGCTGACTTGGTAAATAGAGGAAGTGGAATTGAACTCAATTATTCCAGGCACAGCCAAGGCTCCGGCAAGACGCCTCCATCTGCAGCCGGAGAAGCAAGCGTCTCCGAAGGGATCTGGCAGTAACAGCCAACTGGTTCCAAATGATGCACTTCCTCCTTCCAGAGGCCAGCCAAGGATAGCAGCTCGGCCGAGTAGATGGAACGGAGGAGAGCTTCCTCCTCTGTACTCAACTGGGCAGCTTGAATCTCAGCGCTTTGGCTCTGCAACAGGGCAATCGCTCCGGACCCACAGGAAAAATAGGGCAGTGCTCTGATCCAACTCTTTCATGGGACCAGAAGCCGTTTTCCAGAGGGGCTTTTCCAGCCTCCAATTCCAGGGCTGGCTTCTCTTGCCAACTTTTTAACCAAGCCTGATAGAACAAAAAACCTGGTTTTGCTCAAGACACAGAGAAACCGTTCAATGGCAAAGCACCAGCTCTGGCTCCGCCTACTGTTGGCCTCCCTTTCTTCTCCCACCACTACTTCCAGCACCCATTGGCTGCCAATGGGCAGGTGAAACAAACTTTCTCCATACTAGGACAGCTCCTGCACTGACCGAAATAACTCTTCTTCCCAGTCTAGGTTGCCTCCGGTCTAGTCAGCATTTTGTGGGAGGGCTCAGGCATAAACCAGAACAAAACCAGACCAACTAAGTTTGTTTTGGTATGAGCTTTCGTGTGCTTGCACACTTCAGATACACACGCACGAAAGCTCATACCAAGAGCAAACTTAGTTGGTCTCTAAGGTGCTACTGGAAGGAATTTTTTTATTTTGACTATTGCAGACCAACACGGCTACCTACCTGAAACTGGCATAAACCAGGTTTGCCTAACTATTCGGATAAAGTACTGTTGCCCCAGGGCAACAAATACACCTAGAAACACACACACAAGGCAGAGTTTTGTGGTTACAGAAGTGATGAGGAAGTATCTGGAACCTCCGCATAACCTATGTCAAATAAACTCTACATATAGGTTCAGGGGAAGAGCACTTCTGGCCTGGACAATTATAGAGTTCTGGATGGCACCTCAGTGTAGCTCCCAGAACTGGATGAAGGGCAGACTAGGAGGAATCATGCTCAGAACAGCAACTCATGCAGATTCCCATCAGGCACCCTCTTTCCCTCAGCTGGGAAAGACTCGCAGTTTGAAATTCTGGATAGCTGTTGCCAGTCAGTGTAGATGGAGATCTGATAGACCAATGGATAAAGCAGCTTCCTGTCATCAGGTGCCCATGGCAAGTGATTCAAATTATTTCATTTGCCATGAAGGAAAATATTTCTTCTTCTTCTTGAGGAAGAGGCACTCCCCAACACATTTTTTTTGGTGTGCCAACTCTCCCCTGAGCTCGCCTGTAAGAATCCACAAGTATTTTCCACACAGCCACACAAACACAGCCCCTGCCAAAATATTTATCTCAAGACAGTTCATCCTCCCTTTCGCAGTCACCAGGAAAACACACAGAGAGAATGTCTGCTGGCGTAAAAAATTCTGAGCTGAAGGATTGGGGGGGGGGCAGGAGACAGAGTGATTTATTGGCAGTTACTGGTGGTGGGGGGGGGGGCAAGAAAGAGGAGATGCCTGATTTTGCCAAAATAAACAAGAACTGGTCAAAGCTCTGTGAGGACAAACAGCCACAGCGTGCAGAGACCCAAAAAAATATGCCTGGTTCAGCTGACCAACCCTCCTTTCAGGAGGAGTGCATTTCTCTCTCAAACTCCCCCTTTTCACTACTCTCCTCTCACAGACTCCAGTTAAATAGGAACAACTGACCCATGCCCATGGGGGGCGAGTGGGGGGGGTATATCCAGGGATACTGAGAAGGCTTGCTAGTTTGGTGCCTTAAAGCCCAAATTCTTACTCAACCTCGTGCCCTCCAGCTGCTTTGGACAAAAACTACTAAGGAACACAGGAAAAAATCAAATCATGTTTGTCTATGTAGCTTGGTACAGTCTACACTGGCTGCTAGGGGCTTGCCAGGGTTTTAGGCAAGGGATGTCTCTCCTGGAGATGCTAGGGAGTGAAGCTGGGACTTTCTGCACACAATGCAGACTCTCTGCCATTGTGCTGTGGCCTGTCCCTTAAGACACAGATGCAAAGCAAGCTGCCTTTTACTGAGATAGGCCATTGGTCTATCTAACTCTTTGCAGCGTACACTGACTGGCAGTGAACCTGGGGTCTTCTGTATGCAAACAGATGCTCTTATCACTGAGCTGTGGATGAGAGTTGTGGTCCAAAACAGTGGAAAAGCACCTGGAAGCCTGCCTCTTAAACAACCCAGCATTCTGCAAATAAAGAGGCGATTATTCTATTCCCATCAGGTCAGGCTCCTGATTTTAATTGGGGAGGGGGGGTTGGCATTGGCACCTTGAACAGGCCCACCTCCTTGCCGCTGCTCTCGGCCTCTGGGCCAAATCGGCACCACTACCCACAAGGAGAAAGGCAAGGCAACTCCCCGCTGACGTCTTCTTCCCCTTTCGTCTCACATGCTTCATGCTCAGCTTCCCAGGATTTGGGCTCAGAGGACTCCTTTGAACAGCTTCGTTAATTAATTCCTCACAGCTCTCACACCCAGTTCTCTCAAGGGATGCCAGTATGTGCGGGCAGAAGGAAGAAGTTTCAAAGCATCTCTCTCTGGCCCCACAAGATGCGGAGAATACAGGAAGGGCCCCGCTAGACCACAGACACTGGCCCCAGACTGGCAACCGGTTTCCCACAGTGGACATGAGCAAAATCCATCGCCCTCTCCCGCTCGCCATCCCCAGCAATTAGTGCATAGGAAGAGAGAGGGAGCTGCCTTATACAGAGTCAGGCCACTGGTCCACCAAGCCCAGCGTTTTCTACACTGACTGGCAGCAGCTATCCAGGGTTCCAGGCAGAGAATCTCTCCCAGTCCTACCTGAAGATGCTGGAGATTGAACCCGGAACCTTTTGCCACAGTTCTTCCCTGAAGATGTAGCAAGACAGGGTGCTGTCTATTCTGGCAGCTGGTCCATCGAGCTCAGTATTGCCTACCCTGACTGGCAGTGGCTCTCTGGGGTTTCAAGCAAGGGACATGCTCAGCCTTACCCAGGGATGGAACCTGGGACCTTCAGCATGTGAAGCAGATGTTCTTAGCACTGAGCTACAGCTCATGACGTTGCTAATACTGGCTAGAATTCAAGCTATGGTAATAGTTGTGTGGTTCAAGGGGCTTATAATGGATCATGGGAACTGCTTGCCACGCAGGGCCAGGTTACAAGGGAGCAAGTGTGGTTACCCAGCAAAGGATGGCTCATTAAGGCAAGTGCGATGCTGCCGCACCAAATTCAGTCTACCCTCAACCAGCGGCCCCACCTGCCTGCCTTCTTGCGGGTGGTAATGGACTCAGCAGGGAAGAGGAGCCTGTCATTGGCTATGGCTCCACCTACTGCAGGGAGCCCGGCCTTCCACCCCACATAGCACCAGTCACCATTGCTTTGGAGGTGGGGCTTACGCTGGCTAATTTCTGCAAGGTGGCGAGATTCCTCCCCTCTCCCACCAATGTGGGTCCAAGAGGCCAAACAAGCCACAAAGACCAGGCACCTTCGGGCCCCCCGCATGGGGCCCATGCCACTGACCCACACAGAGAGCCAGGACGGGGGCTTAATCCATCTTGTTATTTCTTCCCCTGCCCTGCCGAGAGCTGGGAGAGGTCACCAAACGGGCCCTGGAAGGCTGGCGTTAATTGCTCTCCAGACTGCAGATCGATAGGAAGATTTTAGCTGCTTGCTGGCTCCATCCTTCACCTTTTCCAGAGGACAGGGCCGGCCGGCGGGCAAGTGGGCGGGGGGGGGGGGTGTATGAGAGAAGAGGTGCGCAGCTGAAACAAGATGAGGTCATTTTGGCAGCGGCTGGGGTTTTCATAAGGCAGCTTGGGGAATTGACCCGGCAATCGACTGCCGTGTCGATAATTTTCTGTCACTGGGGATAGAAAATGGCTCTGCGCCTCCAAAGTGCCGGAGGAGCCTGGCTCGTCCCCCCCCCCAGCCTGCTCCAACACCACCACTTCTCCCCCTCCCTGGAAAGCAGCCAGCCTCGTTCAGAGCCTCCTGGATCATTTGCGGATATTAAATCTCTACCCTTTCCCCTTTCTGCCCTCCATCTTCCCGTCAGCCGCTATCTGGATCTTCCTGCTTGCATTATCTAGCTTTCATCCCCGGCACGAAGGCAAGGCCATGTGTGTACACACACACACACACACACACTGTCTCTTGGGGAATGCATCACTATGAACACAGAAAGCAGCTCTCTACCAAGTCAGACCATTGGTCTGCCTAGAGCAGTACCGTCTACACTGACTGGCAGCAGCTCTCCAGGGTTTCAGACACAGATCTCTCCCAGCTCAACCTGATGATACTGCATCTCTGCTCTGCCATTGAATTACAGCCTCCCCAAGAAGAGTTGGCTTGCATGTGTGAACAAGCCACCGGTGATAAAACTGCCTTACCACCCTGTGCACAAACCTTTTTCAACAGACACAGTGGCAGATTCAGGGAAATGTGGAGAATCAAGAGTGAAGGCATAGGCCCAAGGAGCAAGGCTGGATGAAAGCGCTTTGGGGGCCCAAAATAAGGAACCTCTTCCTTATTGCATTGCAGGGGGTGGGACTAGATGTCCCCGAAGGTCCCTTCCAACTCTAAAATTCTATGATTCTATTATCCCGCCCCCCCCCAAGCAACACATCAAACAAGGTATCACAAAATTAGTCTTGCGGCATCTTTTTAAAAATTATATGCGGATGAGCCCTATTAAGCTTAAGACTTTCTGAAATTAATGGACCAAAGCTAGTCATGTCCGTTAATTTCAGTGGGTGTACTCTTGAGGCATGGTGGGTGCAACCCTTATCAATTTATTATAAGGTTTTGTTAATGATGAAAAAAAACCCAAAACTTCTGAGCATGCAAAGTTTCATTGCAACTCTCACCAGAACAAACACAAAAACCATTTTGCTGAAAAGAAAATACTCTGTGCACAACAGCCATCTTCAAACATCTTAAGGCAGGCTTCCTCAACCTTGGCCCTCCAGATGTTTTGAGACTACAATTCCCAGCATCCCTGACCACTGGTCCTGCTAGCTAGGGATCATGGGAGTTGTAGGCCAAAAACATCTGGAAGGCAGAGGTTGAGGAAGCCTGTCTTAAGGGGTGTCACATGGAAGATGGAGCAAGCTTGTTTTCTCCTATTCCAGAGGCCAGGACTCGAACCAATGGATTCAAGTTACAAGAAAGGAGATTCCGACTAAACATCAGGCCCATCTTTCTGATGGCAAGAGCTGTTGGACAGTAGAACAGACTCCCATAAGAGGTGGTGGGTTCTCCTTTCTTAAGTTTTTTAAAGCAGAGGTTGGATGGCCATGTGCCATGGATGCTTTAGTGAAGATTCCTGCAATGCAGGGGGTTGGGCTATGATTCTATGTGCCATTTTAGTTTTCAGTCACTTAACCCACCACTGTTTTTCCTCACTTCCCAGCTTGGCCCAGCATAACCTACCTCTCATAGGTGCTGTGAAACAAGTGTCCCTTAATGAGCCCAAGAAGAACCCAAAAGCTCTGCCCTAGTAACAATTACCATGCTGTTTTTTCTCTCCACACCATACATTTAAAGTGCATGGCTTCCTCCAAAGAATTCTGGGAATTGTAGCTTAGTACTCACAGAAATACAATTCCCAACACCCTTGACAGGTGGGGATTTTTTTGGGGGGGGGAGTAATGTGCTTTAAATGTCTGGTGTGGACATCAGACTGAGCTACAGTTCTAGCAGCAGTTGTTTTCCTGCCCTATGTCCCAGCTGCACAAACCTCACGGTACACCAAAAAGGCAAAACCAGGAACGTCCAAATCACAAATAGCCATTCAAAGCCCCCCAACTGAAACACACTTTGAAAACACAGCCGAGGGGTTAAAGGAACTGATATGGCCAAGAAAAAGCTACATCAGGGCTTGGAGAAGCACCTCCTCTCACTCGCCCCTGCCCATCTGGGACCCATGCCCTGCTCTGCACGCTCTTAAAAACCCACATTTCCCTTTTAATCAGCCAGTAAGGAAACGTTCTTGCCAAGCAGCCTCATCTGTTGAGGTGGCTGGGGATATTCCATCACACCCAACCATCTGTCAGGAAGAAATCACTCCTTTCTGCCCCGCCTTTGGTGGCGAGTGCCGGCGGGCTTGCCTTGACCCGCTGAGCTCCTCTTGAAAGGAGAACGGTTCCATCACCCAAGTGGCTTGCATAGCCTCCATCTCTTCTCCCCAAAGCAGCTCCCTCCTCCTCCCCCCTCCCCAGCCCCCACCAACCCACTTCAGTTCATGTTCCCTCTTTCTTTCCCTGGTTGAACATGCTAGGTAGCAAACAGGAGGAAGGAAAAGCAGAGGCTTTGAAAACAAGCCTGAAAGTTTCACTCATTCACATGAAATGGCATTCCCCAATCTGGTGCCCTCCAGCTGTTTAGCACTAGAACTCTCATCAACCAAAGCCAGAACAGCTGCTTTGAAACATGGAAACGCCCATGCCTGGGAGGTGTACAAGTGCTCCTAACCGCAGGAGAAAGTTCCAAAGGCAATTGTGCACACAAAATACTCTGGGTGCAAACACTGAGATGGTTAAGAAGCATTCTGATAGGACTAAAAAGGTGCCCCCAAATCCAGCTCAACTATACTTAAGTCATGCCTTGTGAACAGCCCTGAGATCTTTCGATGAAGGGCAGTATGTATATCTTAACAACAACACCTTTACCTATTCCTTTCCAAGTCCTGAAAAGCCCATAATCATTTTTGTGGGTCCTTCTCTGTCACCTGCCCAGCAATTTATCAACAACTGTCCTGTAGGAGGGTTTTCCAAGCAACGCTAGGCTGACCTTTCAAGACCAAAAGGGCAATGAAATCGCATTGCAACCCACTCAACCACACCTCACCTGCCAAGCATCAACTAGAGTTGGATGTGCGCACAAACAACAGCGGACATCAGGGGGGATTCTGGAACAAAAGGGCCGTAAGCCCAGCAGCCAGCGCATCTGCTTTGCATGCACCAGGCCCCTGGTTCAGTCCCTGGCATCTCCAGGTAGGGTTAAGAAGGTCCCCTGCCTGAAATCATGAGAGCTGCTGCCAGTCAGCATAGGCAACACTGAGATAGATGGACCAAGGGTCTGGCTCAATATAAGGCAGCTTCATACATTACTGAACAGTATTTATTGTGTTAATGAATTTGCTGTTCTTTGCTTTATATGCTATTGTTTTTGATATTGCAGCGTTTGCATTTTTTTTTTAATGCTACTGTGAGCAGCTTTCAACATTTGTTGTTGGAAAAGCAGACTACAAATATCAACTCAACTCAACTCAGCTAGGTCCATAGAGATGTTTAGGGTTTAGGGTCGCAAAGCTGGCCCAAGGTATCTCTTCCCCGCCAGCAAAAGATACAAATGGTCTCCCCCCTGCCCAGTACAAAAATCAGCCACATATTAAATAAATTATAACATTTAACAACACTTTTTAGCACCTCACAGATAGGAGGGTGTAGAATTGGGTGGAAGTCAGCCTGTTCAAAAGGCCTGGAAAGGTCATTGCTGTTGTTATTATTATTAGTCACTTTTCTTACAGAGTGACCCAAAGGGACTTACATTAAAAGCCATTAAGAACAACCAAATTAAAAACAAACAAACCCTAAAACGTGAGAAGAGCCCTCCTGGATCAGGTCAATGGCCCTTCTACTCCAGCTTCCTGTTCTCACAGTGGGCAACTGGAGGCGCGTTGTAGGAAGCCTGCAAGCAGAACCCAAGCGCAAGAGCAGTTTCACTGCACCTGCGGTTTCCAGCAACTGGTATTTAGAGCCATTACTGCCTCCGACTGTGGAGCCAGAGCATAGCCATCGTGGCTGTTAGCCATTGATAGACGTGTTTTTAATCCATGAATTAAAAACACAGCCATACAGGTAAAAGGCAGGATTTACAGAGCCCAAATAGGTCACAATGCCACCGTCAGAAACAATAACAAGGAAAGAAATACAACAGTAATATGAGAACAAAGGTTCTTATAATCAAACAAATCAGGAGCAAAGAGAAGCCTGCTCCTCTTTAATTAAAAAATGTATCGGATCACCTTTCTTGGCTAGAGCAGAACCACAGCTTATGCGTAGTCAGAGACCCTTTAAGAAAGAGGAAATATTGGGCTGGTGGGTGGTGTATGTTAAAAGAAGGGGGAGAGAAGGGGTTCTCCACAGAGCCCACTCCAAATCCGCAATCCAAGGCCATATCCACACAATATATTTAAAGCATTTTTGTGCCACTTTTAGCAACTACAGACAATTCTGGGAACTGTAGTTTATTAATGGTGTTGGGAGTTGGGAAGTCAGCGAAGCTCAACACCTTTATCAGACTACAGTTCCCAGGATTCTGTAAGGGGAATCATGAATTTTAAAGGAGTGCAAATGCTTTCAGCACATGGTACGGCTGTGAACCAAACTCTGCAAATGAAGGCACCCTCCACCTGAAAATTCTGCACGCTCCCAACGTCTGCTTGCGTTCTTAAAGTACCAATTCCACAGACAACCGTCGCCACCACCTACCTGTGTGGAAATAGGGGCTCATGGTGTACGGAAAGCCAAATGGCAGTGGCTGCGGAGGTGGAAGTGAGGCTGGTGGGAGGTATTTTGCCTCGGTTTTGTTGATGACTGGGCCGAGGAGGTGGCTGGGTGACTCGGCGCTGGAGGAGCTGCAGGGGGCGCTCTGGCTGGCAGATAAATCACCCAGTTCCTTGGCGCCATCGCAGGCTTTCGCTGCCTCTTTGCATTCCTTCAGCTCGCCAGCCAGGCTGCTGCTCTCGGCCTTTGTGCTGTCCAGCTTCTCCTCGCTCACGTCGGCGTCGCTCTCAGAGTCCTTCATCTCCTCATCGTTGCCGTCTGGGGGGCGGCTCTCGGACAGCTCTTTGGATTCGCTCTGGCCAGGTGCCTCGGCCCGGTGGTGTGTGGACTTCCGGCTCCCCCTCCGGCTCCCTTGTTCCTTGGGCGGGGTGGTGGAGGCGCTGGGGACCCCGTGGTTGAGCGACAGGAGTGGGGTGTTGTTATGGCGGAGCACCAACATGGCGTTCCTCCGTGAGAGCTCATCGCGGAGCGGGTGCCCCTCGGGAATGTCGTGGACGTTGCGCAGGGCTGGGTGGTCCGGCGGCAGGCCCGGGTGCAAGCTCATCGGGTCGCTGGCCAGGAGCCGCTGGCGGTGGAGGTTCTCCAACTCCTTCTGGCGGATGATCTCCGCTGACATCTCAAGCCTAAATGGATGAAGGCAAATGGTTGAGATGGGAGGAACTGAGAGGCTCAGGGTCAGAGTCCTACCTCTCTGCCACAGACCTGTCATGCAGCCGTGGGTAAACTACTCCCTCTTGTCTCCAAATTGCAGTGTCCCACAATTAAAATGGGGGGTGAAAGTGATCTACCTTGCAGGGTTGTTGAGGGGAGGGGGGGAAACCAATCTGAATACAAATGGAGTGTGATATTTGCACAAACTCAAAGCACTACATCACCTGAGGCCCTTCTTCATGTGCCTCCTCCACGAGAGGTCCGGTGGTTGGCAACACAAGAATGGGCCTTTTCTATGGTGGCTCCCCATTTGTGGAATGCTCTCTCCAGAGAGGCTTGCCTGGCGCCATTGAAACGTATTTTCAGGCGGCAGGCAAAAACCAGGTCTTTGGCTGATTAACATTCTATGGCTTTTAAAATGTGTTTGGGGGGTGTTATTGGTTTGTTTTTGTTTTATTGTGTATTTTGTGTTCTCACTTGTATTTTTCTGTTGCGGTCTACCCTGCATTCTCCAGATGAAAGGCAGTATACAAAGAAGCAACAGAACGTGAAACAAATAGCAGCGGTTCAGCAATGCATATTGGGTGTATCTACTCAGAGCAGACCCACTGAAATTAATGGGCCCAACTGAGTAACATCCATTATTTTCAATGGGCCTACCAACCCTTGGAAGCGAGTTTTATCCATCCCCCCTTCCGGCAATATTTTCCCACCCTGACATCCTTGCATCACCCAGGCAGTTCTGCTGCCCCCTCCCTGCTTCCAATTGGAAAGGGGAAGCTGGAGTCTAACGTGGGAGAAACAAAGTGGGGGGGGGGCACTGCCGGGCAAATTGCAACGCTTTCCAAAACTCTCACATCCCAGGGAGATTCCCCAGCCTCCCATCTCTCCCCCTTAAGGGGAAGGGAGGTTGTCCGTGAGAGAGCCCTTGGAAAGGAACGATGATAAACGTGTCTGGCACGGCCTCCAACTCTTTGGCTCAATGAAGCGTACCAGCTAATCTCTCCTTCTCAAAGGATATGCATGGGAGATCAGGGATTAATTCATGGCCAAGGCCCCCACCTAGCTAGAACAGGGGTCAGCAACCTTTTTCAGTCATGGGCCAGTCCACCATCCCTCAGACCATGTGGTGGGCCAGACTATTATTTTTTTTGGGGGGGGGGGAATGAACGAATTCCTATGCCCCACAAATAACCTAGAGATGCATTTTAAATAAAAGAACACATTCTACTCATGTAAAAACACACTGATTTCCGGACCGTCCGCAGGCCGGATTGAGAAGGCGATTGGGCCGCATCTGGCCCCCGGGCCTTAAGTTGCTTACCCCTGAGCTAGAAGAAAGGGAGTGGGTTTCCTCCTTCTCCCCCCTCCCCCCCAAGCTGTCTTATACAGAGTCAGATCCTTGGTCCACTTACTTCAGTGCTGCCTACACTGACCAGCAGTGGCTCTCCTGGGTGTCAGGAAGGGGGTGCTTTTCAGCCATACATGGAGCTGCCAGGGCTTGAGCCTGGGACCCTTCTGCATGCAAAACAGCTGATCTACCACTGAACTACAGCCCTTCCCTCCCGACACCTAAGTCAGGCCATTGGCCCCATTTAACTCAGCACTGTCTACACCGACTGGTAGCAGCTCTCCAGGCAGGGGTCTCTCCTGACCCAACCTGGAGATACCAGGGATTAAATTTGGGACCTTCTATATGTAGAGAGGATGCTCTCCCACTGAGCTGGGGCCCATCTCCATCAACTGTGTGCTTCTAACCTGGCAAGGTTCTGCTTCCTCAGCATCTCTTGTTGTCTTGCAAACATCTCCGCTTGGGCTGGCTGTAGAAACCCGTAACCTGTGAGAGGGAGGGAGGGGAAAGACCTGGAGGTTAACACAAATGCATGGTTGTTCAGAAATACTAATGTAGTGTTAAATTCAGAAGTATACCATCCCTTCACGATAGTCAATCAATAATAATAATAATTAGGGATGCATTGCAACAACTAATGCTGATCTCCATGTGCTGCATTTCAGCTAGATCTATTATTTTCTGTGCATGTACATGGACAAATGATTTGGAGTGCTCCAATAACTTCTTTCAGAGTGACTTGAACTGTGTTTTCCCCAAAGCTCCATTTCACATAATAAAATTTGCTCACCCTTCCCTTGAAAATGAAGCCCCTTGTTTGCAGTATCCCTAACTGCTTAGCTTCGGAGAAGTTTCCCAAACTTGTATCTTCACTTGTTTTTGGACTACAACTCCCATCATCCCTAGCAAGCAGGACCAGAGGTCAGGCATGATGTTAATTGTAGTCCAGAAACAGCTAAAGACCCAAATCTGGGAAACCCTACTTTGGAGCATATTGAACAACAATTCCCTGGTGTTCTTCTGACGTGCCTTCTCCAGAATGACCCTAGGAGTCGATCTCCACTGGCTTACTCAACTTTCACTCTGACTGGCTCCAAATCAGCACAAAGGATTAGAAGACTTCTTATCAGTGGCTAAAAAGCTCTCCTTTTCATGCTGACTGGATGTGCTAAAGACGCTAGGGACAGAGACCCTGCAGCAGAAATAGTAACAGGTCTTTTATCTCTCCACACTCCAGAACCCTGGACCACTGCACTCAAATCCAGCCTTTTGACGATTCAGTCCTGTTCCTAGGCCTCTCTCAGCCCTGCTCCCTAATATCCTGTTGGGGATGCAAGGGGCTAGCACCTTGGATTGTTTGCATTCAAAAGCATGCACTCCACCTCTGCACTATGCCTTCTGACTATGAAGGATGACAGAGGGGGAAATTGGAAACTACTTAATTTGCAATTCCAAAAACAACACACAGGCAGGCAGCTGTGCTTCGAAATCCGTACTTCTCTGAATTTTTGCAATGCAGTTCTCCAGACAAGTCATACGCACAAAGGCACATATATTAAGGGAACGTTTGAATGAAAATGAATATATTAGCAAAAATATATTGATACAAAAATGTGTGTGCTAGGCAAAAACACATACAAAGAATGTGTAAGTTGCACAGAAAAATGCTGACAAATTTTCATGAGGACTTTTTATTTTTTAAGAGAAAAATATTGCAAACGGATGTGGAAGTCTGAAATTAGAACCGAAAAAAGTGAGAGATGGAAGGTTGTAGCCAACGCCAGTCCTCTTCAACAGGAGACTAACTGAAATTAGTGGCCAATGATTTCACCAGGTCCATCTTGAGTTAAAACTTAGTTGGGATACAAAACCAGAGGAAACTGAAATGCAAAGATTTGTCCATTGCTAAAGGAAGAAGACTAAAACCGCATGCCTCCCTCTCTCCTTGAACATTTTGCTGCATGGCATAATCCTCAGCACAGACAGGAACACTCACCTGGCGTCTGACACAAGGCCGAAGGTACCCCTAAAAAGGGGGGTCTCAAGTGTGGGCCTAATGCAATGTGAGGAGCATTTTGAGGCGACAGAAGAGGAGGTGGGTGGGACATCTCCCTAAAGGGAAAAACAAAACGAAGCAGAGGGAAGTTAAGCACTTTACTTGTGTGTGGGAAGGGGTGAGTGTTGGGCCGCATTCACACCATCACTTTAAACAGCTATGGCCAGGGGCGTCGCTAGGGGGGTGCGGTGGGGGCGGTACGCCCCTGGGCGACAGGGGCGAGAAGCGGCGGGTGGGGGTGACAAGCGGCGGGTGGGGGTGACAAGCGGCAGCCCCTCCCGCCATTCCCAAGCGCTGCCGCTCCCTCCGTCACCCCAGGAGCAACAGCGCACGGCCGAGGGAGCACCCCGTCCGTGCAGCGCTGCTGCTCCCGGGGTGACTGGCAGCGTGGGGAGTGGCAGGAGGGGCCGGCGCTTGTCAGCCCCACGCGCTGCCGCTGGCTCCGTCCCCCCGGGAGCAGCAGCGCACGGTGTGTGCGGTGCTGCTGCTCCTGGGACAACGGAGCGAACGGCGGCACGTGGGGGTGATAAGAGGCAGCCCCTCCCACCATTCCCACGCGCTGCCGCTCCCTCCGTCACCCTGGGAGCGGCAGCGCACGGCCCGACGACGGAGTGCGCCTGCACGCGCACTCTGTCATCGGATCGCCGCTTCCACAGCCTCCTTTTGAGCCGGAGAGCTTAAAAGCGAGCTCTTCGGCTTAAAAGAGGGCTGCAGAAGCGGCGCCGGCACCCCCGGAAACGCCCTGGGGGCGGAGCGTCATGACGGCACAATGTGATGTCACGACGCCCCGCCCCCGGGGCGTTTCCTTTGCCGCCCCGGGTACCGCGGAGCCTTACTCCGCCACTGGCTATGGCTTCCTTCAAAAGATCCTGGGAGGACCTGTAGTTTGTTAAGGGTGCTGAGATTTACGAGGAGGCGCCTCTTCCCTTCATAGTCCTAAGAATTCCCTGGGAAGAGGGATTGTCTGTTCAACTACTGTTTAACCATTCTCAGGTGTTTGCTGGAACAGTTCACAGTGGCATTGCAGAGTCTCCCATCCAGACAGCATAAAACAAGGATGGGGAGCCAACTGCTCCCATCATCCCTGGCCATGCTGGCTGGAGCTGATGGGAGTTGGCGTTCAACAGCATCTGGAGGGCCACAGGATTCCCATCCCGGCAAAAAAGTATCAGGCAGCGCCACTTGGCTTCCTTCCACGCATGGGCTTTCAGAGCACACTCAAGGGAGCCATTTGACTAGCTGCAATGGCTATGTCCCGCCTCCACAGCTGGAGGTAATCTACCCTGAATACCAGTTGCTGTGAATCACAAGCGGGGAGAACTGCTCTTGAGCTCAGGTTCTGCTTGAGGGTTTTCCAGAAGACGACGAAGAAGAAGAAGAAGAAGAGGAGGAGGAGGAGGAGGAGTTTGGATTTGATATCCTGCTTTATCACTACCCGAAGGAGTCTCAAAGCGGCTAACATTCTCCTTTCCCTTCCTCCCCCACAACAAACACTCTGTGAGGTGAGTGGGGCTGAGAGACTTCAGAGAAGTGTGACTAGCCCAAGGTCACCCAGCAGCTGCATGTGGAAGAGCGGGGAAGCGAACCTGGGCAGAGCAACAGGTGAGACTCAACTCAACTCATTTTATTTCGGCTTTAAGCCCATAAACATAACAACCAAAAACAGAAACAGAACATCAGACTGGTTTACAATTACTAACAATAAAATAGCTTAAAAAATACTCAGCTGAGTAGAATATGATAAAAGTTAAATTAAAATTTCAAAAGCAACAGGTGTAATTCTTGTGTTTGCACAGTTGTACGAAAGTCAGAAGTTTACAGAAACAGACACAGACACACCTCTCCATGTTCCAACCAGGAAATCAAGAGACATTACTGTACTGCAGTTCAATGAAAAAACCAGCCATGCAAAAGTCCCTGAGGAGGGTGTGCAGCAGGACTGGTGCGGGGAGTCACCTGGGGAAGATCCTTGAGTGCCAAATTTGGCCCCTGAGCCTGAGGTTCCTCATGCCAAGCAGTTCCTAAACGGAAACCTGCCTATTCTTCAAAATATGCACTTCTCCAAATTTTACTGTTCTGTTTTCCAACAGCAACAAAAGATTCAAAAATGGAATCAACAACAGGTTCTTTTTTCAAATCAACAAATTGCAAAGTAGGGAAGAAATGGGGTAAAATGAATGTAAGTTGTGGGTTGGGGGGGGAATGGGGAAACCGAAAAGAAGTAAGATGGACAGACTCACCCACTGTCAGTCTGGAGGAAAACTAACACCCTACCCATACTAAACAAGGGGGGGGGGACTACTTGATGGAACACAATCTCATCTCACAAGACCATTTATAAATGCATACACACCAGTCAACACACATTCAGAGACCAAGAGAGATAAAAACAGAAGGGGAGAATTTTTCCTTCTAATGAGACTGCACAAATACTACATGTGTGTAGACACACACAAAGAGAGATATAACTGAGTGGATTAAAATTCTCCCCTTCCAAGACCCAGGTCTCCATCCCCTTGTTGTCTCCCCATCTGTCCCTCTCCCCCGGCTTCCAGTCTGTCTCGTCCAGCTCGCTCCCCCCCTGCTCCCCTTCTGTCCATCCCTCCCCACCCCCCCTCTTGCTCCCCCCCCCCACGCCTAGCTTTCAGCTTTTCTCTCCTTCCCTCCCTCCTGAGCTCTCCTCTAAACTAATTGCACAGCTCCCGGTGTCTGGAAGAGAGCCACGGATCGATCCGTCGCTGTTGAAATGTTAATGCTAATCGTATAACGGCTCCGCCAGCGCCTCGCACTTCAGTGGCAGCGCCAATTAATCTCAGGTAACGCGGCGCATGACCTTCGGGGCTCAGCGCCGGGGCAGCAGCCAAGCGATGCTTATGTAATTACACCATGAAGTGTGTAATCACCTGCCCTAATCCCCGAGGCCTCACAATTAGCCGGGGCCCTCGGTCGCCGGGCTGCCAAGTGCGCTGCCACTCCGGACAGCCGAGCGGATGAATAACGGACAATTAAAGCGGCCTGGCGGGGGCCGGGAGGCGCGTCCGCTCAATCGTAATTAGCTGTAATCATGGGGAGACGAGAGCCTGGCAGACGTGCCGCTTGTTTTATAAGAAGCAATTTGGGAAATCAAGTGGCGCTTAACCGTTTTGTGGCCAAGCAGGCACATCCTCTCCCACCCCACCCATCGCTGCCCTCCCGTAAACACTGGCAGCAAGTGTGTGCACGCGTGTGTCTCACAGAGATAAGCACATCCGGCAAGGGCCTGCTGCTCACCCCAACTCCATCTCCCCCTTTCCCATCCCCATCTGTGTGCCTCTTTGCCAAGTGCACCTTCTGCCAGGAACAAGCCTCCGCTTCTATTAGGCCTGTCTTTTGGTTCCATCTGACTCCTCCCACCCTACCGTTTGCCAATGAAACACCTCGCCTCCCGTATCAGAGGAATGCAGGGAGCTGCCTTAGACAGAGTCAGGCTCCTCTGGTTCCACCTAGCTCAATACTGACTACACTGGCAGGAAGTGGGTCTCCAGGGTTCCAGCCATCGGAGATGCCAGGGATTGAACCTGGGACCTTCTCCATGCAAAGCAGGTGCCCTACCCCTGAGCTCTCCCCTTAAGACATGAGAATCTTCCTTATACGGAGTCAGTTCAGTTGGTCCACCTAGCCCAGGACTGTTTGCACTGACTTGCAACAGCTATCCAGGGTTTAAGGCAAGGGATGTTCTGAGTCATGCATGCACTGTCAACACTGACTGGCAGTGGCTCTCCAGTTTCAGAGAGAAATATTTCCAAACCCTATTTAGGGTGGTGCCTCCACTTCCATCTAAGTTTTCACTCTGAGCAGCTTCACTGCTGAAACAACAACTCCCATAGAAACTGGGGAAATGGACAGAGGTGGAAAAATTGAAGGTCACTAGAATTGGATGTAGCGATGATCGTCACTAGCTATGCCCCCTTCTGGATAGATAACTTGGCCATGGTAACCTCCAGGCTAGACTACTGCAATGTAGGGCCTGCCCTTGAAGACAACTCAGAAACTTCAACTGGTCCAAAATGCAATGACCAGGTTACTGGCTGGGGCTCCGTTTAGAACTAATACACTCTCTGCTTTAAAACAGCTGAATTTCCAGGCCCAATTCAAGGCACTCATGCATCTGGAGCCCTAATACCTGACAGACTGTCTCCTGTCTTAGCAACCCCCTTGGGTGCCATAAACGGCGGGGGGGGGGGCTTATTTATGGTTCCGCCACCTGCAGAAGTGCAGGGAATCCCAGCTCCGAAACTGTATACATTGCATCTTTTGCCTTCTGCTGAATAGGCACCTCTTTATCCTGGCCTTTGGCAGTTATGGTGTTTTTGTTTTGCCAGACCTGCTTCTTTTGCTCAATTTATACCAGAGGTCGGCAACCTAAGGCCCGTGGGCCGCTTCTGGCCCACGAGCCTCCCGGAACCAGCCCATGGCCGCTTCCATGGATCGGCGTTGGGATTCTGTGGTGTTTTCTTTCGCGGCATGGGTGCCATTTCCCCCCCGCTGACATTTTCCCGCCTCTCCCTCACCGCAGCGGAACCTCCTCCCTCCCTCCTCCTAGTGCAGCAAATCGCCTGTTAAGGTTTGAGGCCCTGGCCAATGGGCTGAGTGGCGGCTGTGCGTGGCCAAGAGGAGGACGGGAGCTGGGCTGAGCTGGCAGAGCGCATTTCCAGCAGCCCCTCATCAGAGCAAGCTGTTTGCAGTTGTCCCTCATGCCGCCGCTCTGCCAAGCGCGGCTCCTGTGTCTGCCCTTGCGAGTGGCAGAGGCTGCCGTCGTAAGAAGCAGCCCAAAAGCAGCCCTTTTGGGCTGCTCGTTCCTCCTTCTCCGCCTCTGCCGCCGTCGTCGGAGGAACGAGCAGCCTGAAAGCAGCCCTTCTGAGCTGCTCGTTCCTCTGCTGCTGCCGCCGCGGCCACCAACCTCTGCATCTTGGCAGCACCCTAGGTAGGCAGGACGACAGGAGAGATGCCCCCTCTGCTGTATGCGTGCATGCACATGCACTCTGGCCCACCAGGAGGTTTGTGGTGCGGTGAACCAGCCCACCCCCCAAAAAAGCTTGCTGACCCCTGATTTAAACTGTTCTGTTCCACATGGAACTGTTGTACATCTCTTCTGAACTGCAATGATTTAATCTGTTCTCATAGTTGCAGATTCTATTGTTGTAACCTGCCCTGGGATTTTGTGGTGAGGGGGCAGGTAAGAAACCTTATAAATAAATACTGGACACATCAACCCTTCCCCCCCCCCCCGATATAAAATCAAAGGTTATTTTGACTACACTTAATGTAATTCCAAAAGAAGTGGGTCAGAGTGATATTGGTGCTCTGGCTAGGATTATTCTTCACTCCCCTCTTCTGTGCAAGGCAGAATCTTGACTCTTCTCCTGTGTGAACTTTTTGGCTCCAGACTCTATTTACAGCAGAGCCTGTTTTTCTGTCTCTTTGAGGGCACATTGATTGGCTGTGACTCTGGGGCTTGGTGTGATTGCCAGCAAGATAAGAGGGAGGGGAGCTGTTGCCATGGGGCTGGAGAAAGTTATGTTGCTGTTGTGGGTTCCCCCCTCCCTTCCCTCCCTGGCTGCACAGGTTTTGGAAGAATTAAAAGGACACAGACTGAACATAGGTCTGTGAATGGGATGTTGCGAGTCTAGGAAAGTAGCTGGCACAAGGTAGCTTTCTTGAGAATATCACCTGTCATTAAACGGCGGTCGGGGTGGGGGACACACACAAGTTTCTAGTCCTTATCGCTGAAAAGATAAGCCTTGAAAAGTGTATGGCCCAAAACTCCAGAAGTCAAGGGGCAGGGGGTGGCTACATCAGGTTTTCCCAGGTGACAGGAGGCAGGCCTTTTCTCCTTAATCCTATAATTGCCCTAAAATGAATGACTTATCGAAAAGTACCAAGACCTGCAAAATAAAACATGTAGAGAGCAATTATGCAAATCTCTTCCGTTTGCATTATATATACAGGGACACAGAATGCAGCTTCTTGTGCAGAATTTCAGATTCCCTCCCTCCTTTTAGCCGACACAATTATCTGTGTGTGTGTGTCAAAGTCAGACCATAGCAATACAGCACTACCTTTAGGATGTGGTGGAGAGTTTTAGTGTGATAGGTCCACAACTGGTGTAGTAATTTGTATGATCGCAAAACCGAGGGGGCATTCATCCATCAATACAGGGCAAATGGGTACGGTTTTGGGTACACACCCAATGACATTTGACAAACTAGCATTAAGAAAACAAATCAGCATTTGTAATGATTGTGTGTGTGTGTACACACACACACACACACTAGTCAGCGGCTGGCGTGCAAAGGTATTAGGCGATTTTAACTGCATGTTGCTAAATTTGATATGTCCTTTAAGAGGAGACAAATGGTTCACGAGGCTTTAAAAGTATTGACTTTTCTTTAACAATAACCGCTAATGGCCTTCAAATAATCAATACTTTAAGTCATTACGGGGTTACACATTATACCGTTAAAAACCCGGTGTATTGCATTTTTTAACCCTCTCTCCTCTTCCCCAATCACAAGCTCCCGGCAGGCTTAAGAGCCACCTTTTAACAAAGAAGGAAAGAGGGCAGTTGGAGAGGGCTGAATTCTAGGATGTGCTTGCAGGCAGACAGACAGACAGGGTAAAGAGCCACTGCGAGGCTGCACCCTGCTTCTCAAAAATTTGCTGCCAGTTTGTTTCTGGGACCATGCTAGCATTTGAAGTCTTTTACGACTGAGTCCCCAAATATTTGAAAGATCGCACAGGTCTTTTGGGGGCCGAGAGAGGAGGCTCTCTTGGTGGTTCCACTGACCTCAGAAGTTATGGGGTTGTAGTGGCTTGGGAGAGGAAGTTATCTGTGGCAGCCCAAAGCTTGACATCTTCATTATATTGTCTTGCACCTTCATTAAATTGTTTCCAACGTGTGTACATCCACCTCTTTACCCTGGCCTCTCACACCTGTGGTGCATGTTTTCAGTACCCACCCTACTCCTCTGACTGTTATTTGTTTTAGCTGCTTTTAATTCTGAATTGTTGTAACAAGGATGGGTGCAATGGGGATGAGATTGTGCTCCCTACTTTACTGGGACAGGGTGGGGCACTTCCAACAGGGCCAAACCAGAAGCCGCCTTATGCAGAGTCGGACCACTGGATCATCCAGCTCAGTACTGTCTGCATTGGTTGGCAGAAGCTTTCTGGGGTGTCAGGCAGGGAACATTCCTAGCCCTACCTGAACATGCTGGGGACCAAACTTGGGAGCTGTTCGTATATACTGCAGATGGCTCCATAGCCCTCCGGCATTTATTTTGCATTGGTTTAGAGAGCCATCACCCAGTTCAGTCTCTGTTGCTATATTCAGATTCCAGGTTGACAAGAGCTGTGAAAGGACGGGTCTTTGATGAGAACAGTCGCAGACTAAAGGGGCCTGGTAGCTGCAGGTGCCGTAAGCTGGGCTGGCTGAATGGTGCAATTCTAGAGGAGTGAAGGGCAGCTTCCTGTGGTTATTAGGAGTATCCAATACCCAGCTGTAGTTGTATCCAACTAAGTCCTACTCTGAGCAGTCCCACTAAAATCAACATGACTAACTTGAGTTCCTCAGAGTAGGACTCAACTGAAGGCAGCTCTTTGTACCTGTGTTTGACTGCCTTACTCCCCCCCCCCTTCTCCAGCCCTAGCATGGAGGGGGATATATCCTGGTTACCCCCTCTTTTCCGCAGTGCCACCTTCGTAAAAGAAGCCCGAGTCACTGCTAGGCCTCTTCTTCCCTCCCTCCTCCCTCCAGCTAATGGCTGAATTCTTCAGTGGCTAATTATTCTTGCCGCTGCTGCATCCGTGAACTGACCTAATCCCTGCGGGTTCTCGACAGGAAGCTGAAATGGAATTTTAGCACCATGCCAAGATGCTTCCATTCCACCCCCCACTTTCTGTGCCCCCCCATCACGACATGCATTATTGCCTGACTCCCGGGAAAGGCAGAGACCATAAATCTACCTGCAGTTTTGTTCCAAGCCAGAGTCTTGGGGGACGGGCCTTGCCCCTCCCCATCTCCCTACTCTGTCTGCCCCCCTCCCAGCCATCCAACCACCGCTATTCCCACCCCCAATTCTCTGCCTACCTGCAGTTTCAAACACCCACGCCCTTTGGGGGAGTCCAGGCATACACAAAAGGAGCTTTGATTGACCTTGTTGACTAAAAAAAAAAAAAAAAAGGACCCTGCCAAAAGGCGGGGTGGGAACAGGAGGAAAAATTAACCCTTTAAACACCTCAATTCAATGGCTGCGTACACACTATAAAGTTAATGCACACCGCCCAGCCCAAAAAAGAACCATGGGAACTGTAGTCGAAACAAAATAGAAAATTCTTTTCAGTAGCACCTTAGAGACCAACTGTGTTTGTTCTTGGTATGAGCTTTCGTGTGCATGCACACTTCTGCAGATACACGGGAACAGATACATGGGAACTGTAGTTTGCTTCTCACAGAGCTACCATTCTCAGCCGTGTTAGCAAACTACAGTTCCCATGATTTTTTTGGGGGGGGGAAGTGTTTTATAGCTAGGACATATATACTATGTCTCCAATGTGCCTCCCCAATGCCCCCAAATCAAAGCCTTGAAGCAAGCTTTTTGGCCACACAGAACACTTTGGACAGGAGGGAATAGTGGTATCTGATGTTAGCCGCCCTGAGCCAGACTTTGGCCGGGGAGGGCGGGATATTAAAAAAAGTTTATTATTTATTATTATCATTAAAACAACACCAGTGTGTCTGGTTTGAAGGCTGTATTTATTATTATTATTATTATTATTATTATTATTATTATTATTATTATTATTTCTATCCTGCCCATCTGGCTAGGTTTCCCCAGCCACTCTGGGCAGCTTTCAACAGAACATTAAATACAGAATAAAACTTCAAACATTAAAAACTTCCCCAAACAGCTAAAGGCAGCAGGCTTGCTGAAGAAGGTAAGCAGGCCTGGGGCTGGTCAACACCTGGATGAAAAGCTGTTTAGGAAACACATCTGCCCCCTCCAATGTCAAGAATACTGGGGTAAATGGACCCATGGTCTGATTGTGTCCATCTCCTATGCTCCTTCGTCATAAGGGAGGACATAGAGGCAGAGCACCTGCTTTGCATGCAGAAAGTCTCAGGTTGAAACCCCAGCACCTCCAGGTAGGAATCAGAGAGACCCTTGCCTGAAACCTGAGAGATCTGCTGCCAGTCAGTGTTGCCATTACTGAGCTGACTCAATATATGGCAGCTTTCTATTTTCCTATGTCTTAAGGTCCGTAGCTCAGTGGCAGAGCATCTGCTTTGCACAAAGAAAGTCCCAGGTATAAATCCTGGTCTCTCCAGGCAGGTCTGGGAATGTTACTTCGCTGTAACCCTGGAGAACCACTGCCAGTCAGTGTTGATGCTACTGAGACGCAGTTCCCTATCTCCCTAAATGCAGCTCAGCTCTTGGGTTTGGAGGGAGGGGGGAATATACACACACGCGACCAAAATACCGTCCGGATGCTGGAAGCAAAGCAAACAACCGGAATTGAAATGGCCCACCTGTGATGGACAAGAAAGGCCAATTTCAGATACTCCTTGCATTCTGCCTCCCCCCTCCTCCGGCTCCACCAAAGTGATCTTTCAGCCAGTCATCTGGCTGATTTCCAGCCCACACAGAGCTGGTGAGGTTTCCTTGCTGACAGGCAGAGCTGAAGCCAGCCCCTACATCCACATTCCTGACAGATCTGTCTCCAGCATGTTTTGCCTGCTTTGGGGGTGGTTATGGGGCAGGTCAAGCAAAGTACATCCCCCCACACCCTGCACTCTCTCTCCCTCTCCCTCCCTCCCTCCCCCTCTCTCAGAGCCATCCAAAAAACTTTGCCTGCCCAGATCCACCCAGAGTACCTGCTGTGTGTATGCAGAAGGCCCCAGGGTTCAACCTGCAGTGGCATCTCCAAGTAAGGCTGCGAATGTCCCTGGAAAGCCGCTGCCAGTCAGTGCTGGCAATACTGAGGCAAGGGGCCTCTCCCAGCACTATCTGGAGATGCCAGTGAGTGAACCTGTGGCCTCCTGCATGCAAAACAGGTGTGAAGCTATGTTCTTCCTATCCTTCTGCTTCAGGATTCAAACCATACTTAGGCCAAGTTAGACAGAAAACCCAAAGAAATCCCACAGCAAGGAAGCATCCGGTGACCCTCAAAGTGCCTTTGCCCTCATGGCTGTACCTCTAACTTCCAACACTTTCCAAGAGCAACATGCAATTGCTAGAGGAGAGATGAGCTTGGTTGCTCCCCCCCCCCTTTGTGTAGTGAATTTTCAGATTACCAAATTACTCCTGGTTGCTGTGGGCCACTGCCTAGGAACTTTTTTTTGGTCAACCAGAGAGTGGGGTAAACATACTTAAAACAAACAAACAAATGAGCAAACTGGGCCCTAGTCCACTGTCAGGATTCACACCAGCCCTTGATTTCGATTCCGGTCTACCAGTGATCCACACCCTGCATGTGCTACTTACAGCCTCAAGTAGTTCAAGGAACCCCCACCTGCCAGCATGCCAAAACAAATTTCAACTGGGTGGGCATGTGCCATGAGCCAGAAAAGGAAGTGGGTAGATGGGTGGGGAAGAGACACAGGCACCATAAAGGTTGCAATGTACCTCTCTGTGAAGTGTGAATCCCGGTGCTGAGGGAGCCCCTGTTTCCTCCGCTGGCTGGATGAGTTACTGGCAGAAGAGAGGTGTGCTTCCATGGTGCTGGGGTTGCGCACTGCGGCGGCTGCCACTTCTTGCCGTGCCCGGAGGAGATCTGTGGAGGGAGGAGGAGAAAACCCTAAGTAACCTGGTGTGCTAGATGGTGGCCCCAACCCTGCCTGGATGTGAACTGGCTGCACTGCTTCCAGGCATGTGATGAAGAGTCTCTGAACATACGCAAAGTACTTTGTTTGCCGCTAACTAGTTGCTTGGGAGGCTGCCTTTCACCTAGCCAAGACCATTGGTAGATCTAGCTTAGGTTTGTCTGCACTGATTGGCAGCAGCTCTCTGTGGTTTTGGATGGGTCCGGTCTGGATATCTATTATATGGCAGTTATATATCTGCTTGATCATTTGCATGTCTAAATGGTGTACATAAAAATAAACCATACAGGGGGGAAATAGCTCCTTCAACCAAACACAGACCTTAAAATGCCTGCTGGAATAAGGAAATCTTTCTAATGCGCCTGTGGTTGAGCCAGGAGAGTGCCTGCCTAATCTCAGTCAGAAGTAAGTTCCACAGGCTTTGGCCTGTCGCACTGAGATGCCGAGGACTGAACCTGGTGCCCTTCTGCATGCAAAGCAGATGCTCCAACGCTGAGTTTTATGGCTCTTTGCCATACAATTAGGCTGCCTTCAAATCTGCAGAGCAGATAGGGAGCAGCTGCCAGGCCAGCTTTGAGCCCCAGCACCTATTGCAACTGGCTCTCCCCATTCTGCCTATTTGACAACTGTTGTTGTGCCCCTCCCCACCAGCAGCATTCACTTCGCCACCAAACAAGCTGTTTCTGCACTCATGGAAAACAAACCCCCACCCACCCAAAAGCACCTCATGTGCTTGGACTGCCTCTCAAATTTTGTTCTTTTCCTCCCTTCTTCCTTCCTGGGCTGGCAAGACGGGGGGGGGGGGGGAGCCCTGCAAATCTCTAACATCTGCAGCTGCTGAGAGATTAAACAGAAGGTGATGGAGACCAAAGAAAAAAGGAAGAAAATAGTAAGGAACACAGCCATCACCCCCAGCCCCGGGGAAGGGAGCCAGTACCCTAAAGCCTCCACCTTCCATCCCAGATCACAAAAAGCATCTGTCATGGAGTGCTGCAAGGCAGCTGGAAGATGCCCCAAGGCACAACCCAGCCACCCACACCACGGCCATGCTACTACCAACCTATCCTGCTTTATGCAAAATAAAAAATAAAAAAAATCCTCTGACCCTCTTACTTCCATTTCCAACCTTGCAAATCTAGGGGACCCTTGCAGAAATTCTTGCACCATCCTCTCCCCAATTCCCTATGGCTCCTTCTTGGCCAGTTCTCCATTCTACAACCTTCTGTCTCCCTAGTTGCTGCGACCCCCCTCCCCTCCCCCACAAGAAACTCTGCGTCTCCAGTGCTCTCTTTCAAGAGCCCTAGAGCGTTAAAGGGGATTAGCTCTTAAGAGAGAATTAGTGGACAACAGTGAAGAGAATCCTTCCAGTCAACACTCAGGTGCAGGGAGAGAAGCAGGGGTGGGGGAATCTCCAGCCAGAGCAATCCAGCTGTTGTCTATTGGCTGAAATAGGAGCAGTCAAAAGTTTCCTGCCTAAACGGGGGCCTTTAAAACCCAAGAGCAAATTGTGCAACTAAACTACTGGTAAACCCACGATGAGGGTGTCTGCTTGGCAGAGAAAAGAACAAGTCACTTTGTTGCTCTGGAGAGGATCCTGTCTACACTCCCCCCACCAAAAAAAAATAAAAAAATCCAACCATTGCTAAGCTGCTCAGAGCAAGAGGTTTGGACACTGCAGGGCTCCTGGCCCCCAGTAAGTGGTGATAGGTGGAAAGAAGGCATCAACTAACTAATCCATCAGTTCCAGTTACAGGTAGGTAGCCGTGTTGGTCTGCCATAGTCAAAACAAAATAAAATAAAAAATTCCTTCCAGTAGCACCTTAGAGACCAACTAAATTTGTTCTTGGTATGAGCTTTCGAAGTGTGCATGCACACGAAAGCTCATACCAAGAACAAAGTTAGTTGGTCTCTAAGGTGCTACTGGAATGAATTTTTTTTATTTTGTTTTAATCCATCAGTGTTTTCTTATACAACCACAGACTTGTTAAAGAATCAATCAGTTGTTCAATAATAATTTTTTGTTAGTGGGCATTCATGATGCTTTGCTCCTGCTATGTCATTGGGGCGGTTACACGTGCCCCCTGCTTTCTATGCTTTGCATCTACAGATGTTTTGGGGCAGACACACTACTTCTTTTCCAATCAGGGCATGTCCCGTAACGTCCTGCAGAAATCCTTTTCAGACCACAAATGCCCCTGTTCGATTTCATGTCCTGCTCTTGTTGCGCTATAGAGCAAGAGCACCCTCCCAGACGGGAATAATGCATCCACATTGGGGGGAAAGCCTAATTAATCAGAGCAACATGCAGTATAAATCCATCACTAATTTACTATTATTGCATTAATGATATGTTGCAAAACACAACTGTGACAACCCTGCTCCAGGTTGCAGGCAACTCCCTTTTATGGAGAGTAGCCCTACTGAAATTAACGGGCCTAAATTACTTGTGTACATTACCTTCAACAGGTCTACGAATGTAAGAAGAGCCCTGCAGGATCAGGCCAATGGCCCATCTAGTCCAGCCTCCTGTACTCACAGTGGCCAACCAGATGCCCGTGGGAATCTCTCAAGCAAGACCTGAATGCAAGAGCGCTCTCCTCTCCTGTGCTTTCCAGCAACTGGTATTCAGAAATTACGACCTCTACTTTGAGTAGGACTAACATGGGGATACAACCCCTGTCTGGAGTAAGCCCCCAAAGAAAAAGCTTCTGCTGAGCTTTGCAGGAAGACTGCAATCCTCGTTCTACACTGGGAAGATGGGCTGGAGCTACAACAGTTGTTTTGACAACACAGGTCTTACAACCCAAATGTGCGTTCTGCCAGGGGTTTTCCTGCCAGACCATAAAGTTGAGAGCCATCGTTGATGGACTGATGCTCATTCTATGAAGTCCACCTGGTTGGCTTCTTGCATCAAGTGAGCATGGTAGCAATGTCCAACCTGGAGGCACAGGACACCTGCTTTCCCCCCTGGGGTTTTTTTCCTTTACACCTGGATGGGCACTCAAGCACACAGACCCGGGTGGAGTCGCCTTCTGGGACGCATCCACTTATTTTTTTAAACTGTAATCTTTTAAAAAGCAGTAAGCCTTATCATCATCTCCTTGCCAGGAGCTTAGTTTGGCATCGCGGCTAAAGGAGACTGAGCGCCAACTCAGGAAGTGAACAGAATCACAGTTAACTTATGGAACACACTGCCACAAGGTGCAGCAATGGCCGCTGGCCAGGATGGCTTTAAAAGGGGAAACTGGCCCAGTTCACAGCCACTGGCAATGAGGGATAAATCGAACATTCACATTTAGAGGCAGGAGGCCAATCAGAGCCGTCTCATCCATTGGGGCTGGTGGCGCGGCGCGCCAGGGCGCAATGGCCTGGAGGGCGCCTCCGTCCTCCAGCCCCGCTGGCAGCGCCTGCCGGCAGCGCCCTCTGACTCCCGGCAAGGGAGCTGGCCGGCCACGCCACGCCCTCTGGCTGCCCAGCAGAGCACAGGAGCACAGCTCTGCGCGCCCTTCCAGCGCTTCCGGGACGGGAGGCGAGGGCGGCCGGCTTGCGCTCCCGCGCGCAGCCGGGCAGCTCGCGCTCCGCCGGCCGCCCATCCGATGGAGCACAAGCTGCCCAGCCGCGCCGCCCGGCTGCGCCGCGCCATCCGGATGCACGCGGGAGCGCGAGCCAGCCGCCCTCGCCTCCCGTCCCGGAAGCGCTGGAAGGGCGCGCAGAGCCCTGCGCTGCTCCAGCGCCACGCCCCTCATCCCCCGCTCGCCCACCCCCCTCCCAAGGGGCGGCAAGCGCGGGAGGGAGGCGGCGGAGAGGCGGCATGGCGGGGGCGCCGGAGGGATAGCCGCGCCAGGGCGGCAGATCCCCTTAAGACGGCTCTGAGGCCAATGAATACCAGTTGCTTGGGAGAAACAATGGAGAAGGGATAACCCTTCTCCAGAGCAGCTACTCATGCAGAGATATGGCAGGCACCCTCCTTTCTGTTTCCCCAGCTCCCAGGAGCCTTTAGTCCAGGGATGGAGAACCTGTAGCTCTCCATATATTGTTGGGACTCTCAACTCCCATCATCCCTGACCACTGCTCATGCTGGCTGGGGCTGATAAGCACTGGGGAGTAATACAACATCTCTAGGACAACAGGTTCCCCCACTCCACTCTTCTTTCAGCCTCTGCAATTATTATTATTTTTGTTGGGGGGGGTGATACCACCACCATCCTACCTGTGCTACAAAGATTCCCAAGACAGTGGTATGTGAAACAAGCCTGAACACACTTGAGGCCGTGCATAAATGCCAAGCACAGTCATTTTTTTTACCATGCTGCCTCAATGCCAGGAACCCCCAGGTCTCAAGTGATGGAGGTTTGGCTCAGTGGAGGCTGGTCCATTAGAGGAAATGGGGCACCAGCCACCATTAGGTCCAAGTGTTTGTGGAGCTAAAAGGCAACCGTCTCCAAGGCAACTCCACCTATGCAGGAAGCAGCCTATTGGTTCTCCCTCCCTCTGCCCCAGCCTGGCAGGGTTATAAAAGCTTCCAGGTCAGACTTGGGCCTTTGCCCAGGCCACAGACAACCAGCTCTGAACCTTTCTGTCTGCTTGCCTCGACTGGCCGGCACCTACCTCCTGCTTGTCTTGCAGACTTGCACTGCTGGCTCAATCGCTTTCCTACAGCCCGTCACCACCTCAGCCACCAAGACTTCCTTTCAAGTCCTTCTCGGCTGCTCTCTCCCCTCCTGCACGCCCTCTGAGCAGAGGATGCAGCCGGAGCGGCTGGTAATAACTCACCCGTCTGCTGGGGCTTCTCTCTCTTCACTCCTCGCCCCCCCCCGCCCCAATGCAACAGCTTGCCTTTGCTTGCTCTAGTAGCTCAGCCTGGCTGGGATTTATTTATATCCCAGCGGCCCTGGCCGTCTATATATCGCTCTTGCCACGCTAAGTCTGCCTTGACCAATGTCCGTCTGCACCATCCCTGGAGCTCGGCTTCCAAGCTGCAAGGCTCTTTGGGCGGGGAAAGGGAGAAAGAGGAGAGGAGAGGAGAGAGAGAGAGAGACAGGAAAGGGAGGTGGGGGAGGCGGTGGTTTGGCATCTGCTAGCGGGACTGGAAGAAGCATCTGCCTTGGGTGGCTCTTGTGGCTCAGTCTCTCTGAATATGCAGGGAATTCCAGGCATGAAGACAGTGTGTGTGTGTGTGTGTGTGTGTGTGTGAGAGAGAGAGAGAGAGAGAGAGAGAGAGAGAGAGAGAGAGAGAGAGAGAGAAGGATTGGGGTGAATCACAGACATAAACCTGATAAAAAGCTGGAGCGAAATATGTATTTGTGTGGGAAGCCCGAGATTTGCAGGTAGATTTTTCACAGCGACAAAAGAACCCTGGGAACTATCATTTGTGTCTCACGGACCTACCACACCTGGTGCTCTTAACAAACTACAGTTCCCAGGATTCTCTGGGGGGAATCTGCATGCTTTAAATGTATGGCGTGCGCACAGACTAGCTCAGTGGTAGGAGCATGTGCTCTGCATGCAGGGGATCCTGGTTTGAGCCTCAATATCTCCAGGTAGGGCAAGAAGATACTCCCCCCCCACACACACACTGGCCCAAAACATAAAAGAATGTATAAGCAGGACTATGGACTTCTTTCTTTTAAAATAAATAAAATTGCACCCAACATATTAGTGGCTTCAGACAAGCCATGTGTGTGCACCCAGTCTTGATTTCCCTGTCAGTAAAGTGGAAAGAAAATGGTCACACCTGGAGATGGTGAGAGAGAGCCTCTACTGTTTTTCAGCACCCTCCTCCAGCCCTCTGGGTGTGGCTAGACTACAACTTCTATCACCTATGATGCTGGCAGGTGCTGATGGGCGTTAAAGAGTCCAACCACGTCTGGCCTGGTTAAGGCTATCCTACGCAATTTCAACTGCTGTTTTTCATTGAAAAATCTTCAACCCAAGAACTTGAGATTAAAACCTCAGACTTAAAAAAGAGCAGTTTGACTTGATCAGAGCACAGATCCATATAGTGCAGCATCCCCAGACAGAGGCCACCACGAAGCTCCCCAAAGTTGGACAGGAAAGCAATACCACCCAAAGGTTGTATGCCTCTAGACACACAGGTTTCCACAAAAGAGGGTCTCTCCAAGAGCAGATTCACTAATCTTGGTATGACATCTTGCCTGAAGCACTGAAATCTTTGTTCCTTCCCCTGAAATAGTACTCCTAGTCATGCTCTGCACATACTCTGTACCCCACCATAGAACACACACACCCCTTGTTTCTTATACACAGTGATAATTTTTACTATCTGCTAATTAGCTCCCAGGTTAAGTTCAAGGTGTTAGTACTGGTATGCATGCATGGGACACGGGTGGGTGGTGCTGTGGTCTAAACCACTGAGCCTCTTGGGCTTGCTGATTGGAAGGTCAGTGGTTCGAATCCCTGCGGCGGAGTGAGCTCCCGTTGCTCTGTCCCAGCTCCTGCCATTCAAAAGCGCACCAGTGCAAGTAGATAAATAGGTACAGCTGTGGCAGGAAGGTAAATGGCATTTCTGTGCGCTCTGGTTTCCATCACGGTGTTCTGTTGCACCAGAAGTGGTTTAGTCCTGCTGGCCACATGACCTGGAAAGCTGTCTGTGGACAAACGTCGGCTCCCTCAGCCTGAAAGCGAGATGAGCGCCGCAACCCCATGGTTGCCTTTGACTGGAGTTAATCATCCAGGGGTCCTTTACCTTTTACCTTACTGGTATACAAAGCCCTATAACGCTTGGAATCAGGATACCTGAAAGAGCTTCTCACTCCTTATATACCCAACCCGTTATGAGGTTCCATCGTATCAGGAGGTTTGTTCCATATGATGTAGGAATCGGGCCTTCAGAGGGGCAGAACCGAAACTTTAGAAATCCCTCCCGGAATACAGACAGACAGACTTGGGTGCACACTGAAGGATCATCCTTTCTCAACAAGCCTCTGAAAGAGGAGATCTTTATCCCAATCTGTAACATACTGGATTTGTAATTGTTTTATATACAAAATTGTTCTTTAATTGTTGTATAGATGGAATTGTTTTTACATATGGAAACATTTTTACATATGGAAATGATTTTTGCTATTTTTGGTTTTGTTTTGTTTACTGCAAAACTGCTTTGAGGTATTAAGGGAAGTGATTCGCAAATGGAATTGAATAAAACAAACAAGCAAACAAACAAGAGTTCCTACATTTGTATCCATGTTCAGCAGAGGCCACGAAGCTGAGGCAGCTAAGCCCTTCCCTCCTTTTCTAAAGCAGGAGCAGTAATCCTTCCACAGCCAGGTAATTAGCAATCACTAATTGGCAGCAGTTTGTACCAAGAACTTTGGAGGAAGCAGACAATGCTTTATTTATCACCACCATTTGATGCCTTTATCCCCAGGATGCCAGAATGGGTTTGCAAGGAGATGAGACAAGGAGAGTTTGTGGGATCTCCTGAGTAATAATACTCCAGGACTTCTCACCAGCTCCTCCTGGCTGAGCCCAGAGGTGAGAGATCATGTAAACGTCACCTTTTCTGAGCATCTCATGAAGGACTCGAGAACATGAAATGGGGGGCGGGGAGGGGACAAGCCTGCCCACTCACAGCCTTGGCTTGCAGAGACCCTGCATGTGGTTTGGTGGTTAGGATGTTGGGTTAGTACCTGGGAGACCAGTGTTCAATTCCCACTCAGGCAGGAACCTCAGACTGGGTGACTTTGCTCCAGCCACCCACTTACCTACCTAGCAAAAAGGGTCGTTGAGAGGATAAAAATGGGGAGGAGAGGGGAAAGCCCATCTAGTTTTGCATCCAGTTCTCACAGTGGCCACCAGGTGCCCCAATGGGAAGCCCTGGACCTGAGTGAAACAGCAGTGCTGGTAGCCATTGGTAGCCTTATTCTCCCCCCATCAGTGGACCCGAGAGCAGAAACCTCACTTAGGAGATTCAGGGCACCACACACAGCTCTAGACTCCAGCAACACTCAGTGCTGGTCTGAATTCCTAGAACTGGCTGCATGAGGTAGACACCTAATGGAAGAGCTGGCCCAGTTTGGAAGAGGCATTCTGTCCTGGTGTATGAAGAAGGATGGATGCCTCTTTGATGGTAGAGACTGCAACCTGTCTTTAAAAGCACTTGCATTAAAAACTGTCTTAAAAAAAAAACCCACCCCTGCTGCCTGGTTCACAAGTAGCACCTTTTTAAGCAGATCATGGTTGCAATCCTATACCCTCTTACCTGGGATTCAACGGGGCTTATGTCTGAGTAAATCTGCATGCACAGTATCTCATTATACATTCAAAAACACCACCACAGAGCTGTCTCCAGCTAAGTCCTACACAGTGCAGCTTATTGAAATTATAATGCACTTAAGCCAGTCATGCCCATCAACCTCTGTGGGTCTACTCTAATAGGGCTAGCATCAGATACCACCCAAATTACTTAATTATTAATCATACTAATAATATTGAAAAGCATTTCACAATGTTCTATATATATATTTTTACACACACACACACACACACACACACACTGGGTCTACTCTGAGTAGGACTAGCATTGGAAACAACCTCCGATTACACTATTAAATATTGCAAACCTAATAAATACAACACAAACACAGATTCTCTAAATGATTTTTAAAATGAGGTCCCCCCCCCCCCGGCCCTGAAAGAAAAAGAGAACATCAAGCCCCACCAGATCTCTCACGCTGAAAAGCCCAGAGAATTTTCTCCAGCCAATGACTGCACCCCCAATGTTTATAAATTAATTATCTGAAAAAGGCCGGCCGTGCTTTATTGCAGGGGGCTGCAATTTAGAAGCCTGATGCGCTGCCAATTCCAAGAGCGGCATTGATCCTGAATGACCGCAACTATCCACCCAAACCCTCCTCCACTCCCGCCTCCTCCCTCCCCTCCTTCTCTCTTCCAGCAACAGCCCTGCCTCCCCCTAACCCACCGCCTGCCCGCGCAGACATGCAGAGGATGTGTTATTTACAACGCTACACTCTCTTGACGGTTTGGAAATCAAGAGTGATTGACACACGGATGCTACAGGGGACGGCAGTTCCAGGCGCGGGAGAAATGGAGAATGTGAGGATTGATGCAGATGGAGAACGGCATGTGCAAGTGGGGGTGGGAGGGAAGGAAGGAAGGGAGGAAAGGAGAGACAAGCAATTAAAGCAAAAAAAAAAAAGGCTCCTAAATTATTAAAGGTTAGTTGGTGCCACTGGGTGTGCCCGCAGATAATCAGTGCTTTGTGCTGGCAGGAATAAAATTTATACTTGCTCTCACTGAGCTTATTTCTCCCAGGGAGCTTCTGCTATTCCAGGGTGAGAGATGGAAGGGAGTATATCCCCTTAGCCATCCAGTTCTGCCCTGGAGTCAGCCCTCTGAATAGTTGCTTGCCTGGTTGCCAATGCAAGTTGAGAACGGTTGCCAGGTGATGCACAGGTACAAGAGCAAGCCTTTTGCAGGCTACTGGTTTTGGTGGACTCAATAATTATGCAATTTATGCAATTAGTTACAAAAAAATTCAACTGCGATATAAATAATGTTGTTTTGGGCAGAAGGCAAACTGTAGTTGAATGGAAGCAGCACTGCAAGTGGCAGGGCGGAATGCAAGGCAATGCCTTCTCTGGCCCCTACCTACAAGGCAGGTGTGGGAAACCCTTTATTAGTCGAACTCTCATCTGCCCAAGACTCCCATTTGCCCATCCCATTATGGTTGATGTAAACTGAAATCCAGCAACATCTGGAGGCACAGAAGTTCCCCATCCCTGCATTAAAGGGAGAATTCCAGGAAGAACGATCTGTCAATGAAGGGTCCACCATAAGGAGACCATTTCCTTCCTTGCAACGCCTCTATCCCACCCCTGATCTCCCTATCTCAAGACCTGGGTTGAGTTAAAGAGGCTGGATGCCTCACCCAGCTGTTTCTGATCCAGCAAAACACCAGGTGAGAAACTGCTGTTTCAAAAGAACCCAGCTAACATCATCCATACAGAGGCAGATAACTTTTAAGTCCCAATGCAGAAACGGGCTGAGTTAAAATCAGGGTCCATCTAGCTCAGAACTGTCTGCACCTGGGGTGAAGAACTTCAGGCCCAAATTTGCCTCCCCCAATCCTCTCTACCCAGCCCCCACCAACATGCTTTGCACTGTTTTTGCCTGGCTGGAATGAGCCCTTTAACACTGACGTGCCTCTCACACTGGCTGAATGGAGGCTGAACTAGTAGATGAACTGTGTGCAGAAAATGAGCCCGCTGCACAAAGGTAAAAATCTGCATGCATTGCTCCGCTCACTTTTTCCTCTGCTTCCCACCCCACCTTTCCAACGCTGGCATGTGGCACCTGGGAAGGCTGCTAAAAAAAAGAGGAAGTGAGCCCTTGGGCTGAAAATTGTTTCCCACCTCTGGTCTGCACTGGAGATGGTGGGGATTGAATTTGGTTTGCGAAGCAATTGCTCTACCAGTGACCCACGGCCCTTCCCTTAAGACACAGAAATGAAGCTGCCTTATACTCAGTCACACCGTTGATCTGTCCAGCTCGGTGTGTTGTTTATGCTGAGAATCTGTTTTACATGCCGAAGGTCCCAGGTTCAACCCCTGGCATCTCCAGGTAGGGCTAGGAATGTCCCTTGCCTGAAACCCTAGAGCTGCTGCTGGCTAGTGCAGACAGCATTGAGCTAGATGGTCCAATGGTCTGGTTCAACGTAAGGCTGCTTCCTATGTCCCGCAGTGACTGATGTGCACTGCCTGGGGAAACTCAAGTGGTTTTGGGAAAACTGCCTTTAAGGGGCCGTTCCCAGTGTTCTCTTTCGTGAGGCTCCAGGATAAGCTTCCCAAGGGGTGTTAGAAGTGGCTCAAAGCTCCAGGCAGGCACTCTCATGATAAGACAACGAAAGGGGGTCCTCACCACTATGGCTAGGGACTGCCATGCTGTTGGCCAACTGGTAGAGGCGCTGTTGCTGTTGCTGCTGCTCCTCGAAGGTGCCATGCTCGTTGAGGGCGGACATCATCCTCCTGTAATGCTCCTCGGGGGTCATCTGAGTCACGGCGCCCTCCAACAAGGGAGTGTGTGAATTTTCTGAGAGGAGAAAAGATGAAACATGAAGAGGGTGTGTATTTATTCATTTGTTGCGTTTCTATCTCACCTTTTCCTCCAAGGAGCTCAGGGTGGTGGGCTTGGTTCTCCCCCCTCCTCATTTAATCTGACTAAACATTAGGAAGAACATTCTGATGTTAACAGCTATTCATCCACGGAACGGACTACCTTCAAACAGAGGTTGTATGGCCGTCTGCAGAGGGTTTGACTAGATGACCCTTGTGGGTCCCTTCCAACTCTAAAAATTCTGTGATTCTATTAAAATGGCACTGAAAATAAGGATCATGTATAATTGCCCCAATAACCATCATTAATCACCATGAATGGCCAAGGAAAAGGACTTCTGGAGGCACCCATAGATAAAAATCAGCGCATCTCTGGCTCCCAACTATTTCTGCCACCCGTTTCCCCACCTCACCCTGAAACAGCAAAGGTGCCTCCAGGTTCTTGCTGCAGCACACAGTGGAAGATTAAAAAACCAGGCCTGGAGACATTTGTTTACTGTAAGCAAAGCTCAACAGTAATTACCATTTTCTTGTTTTGGCAGCTTCCCTCCAACACCGTTTTATCTCTGATCATCCCCACGGGCTGAAGCTTTTCATTACTCCAGAGGAACTCCCAACATCAGTGGTAACATTGCGGTGGGGGGGTGGGGGTGGGGTGAGCAAAGGCAGCAAGTGAGTTGGGGAGGGTGGCCCCCCCAAATGCACGGGTGTGCATGCTGCAGAGCTCCCATCAGATCTATTAAGGAACTGCTTTGATTGTGCCTTGGGTCCTGTATCCATGTGTTGGGACGGGCACCGAAGCAGCTGGCTTCTGAGATCAGAGCCCTCCTGGCCCACACTCAGAGAAGGCTACTCATGGGAGGTGATGACCAGGCAGATGCAGAGAAAACCCTCTTACTTGTTTTTTTTTAATGCGTCAAGTCTCCAAAAACAAAAACAACAACAACAACAACCCCCAAACCACAGTGAGTGTGTACATCCTGATGGGCAGCTTTTGACAAACTCTTCCAAAGGGCATCACATCTTTGCTGCGGAAGGAGGGTGTGTGGTGCCATTGTGGGGGCATTCATTAATTTCCTAACATTTTATACTCTGCCTTTCTAGGAAGTATTTAACAGAGCTGGCTTACGGTTGGAGTAAAAGACACCACTGTCACAACCCTGCCTTCTTCTGGTGCAGGGCTAGATGACCTGTGGCTCTCTGGACACAGCTGGACTTCACCTCCCATCACCCCTGATCACTGGGTCATATTGGCTGGGGCTGATGGAGTCCAAGAATGTCTGGACCAGGCATAGGCAACCTTCGGCTCTCCAGATGTTTTGGACTACAATTCCCATCATCCCTGACCACTGGTCCTGTTAGCTAAGGATCATGGGAGTTGTAGGCCAAAACATCTGAAGAGCCGAAGGTTGCCTATGCCTGGTCTGGACGAAACAAGGTTGGAAGATGAGGCAAAGCCAATACACTTGGTTCTCTGTCTTCATTAGCCAGTGCCCCTTGCCTCACTGGCAGATTCCAGTGCCTCTCTCTCATACATGCCATATGTTTAAAGCACATGGCTTCTAACCCCCGCACAAAAGAATCCTGCAAACTCTAGTTCACACCCTCACAAAGCTACAACCCCCAGCATGCTGAACAAACTACAGTTCCCAGCATTCTTTGAAGAAATATGTGAGCTTTAAATGTATGGTGCAGACCCAGTCTAATTCCTACACTCCCGTTATGTCAGGACACTTGAAAAGTTATGAAAGGAAATTGTATCTTTACGAAGTGCATCTCCACCAAGGGGCCCACTCCATAAACCAGAGGTGCCTGGCTTCTCATGCAGCAGAATGAGAAATCTCCGCCTTGACTTGATGCACATAGCATTAGGAGCCCAGGGAACGATGTCACTGAAAAATGCTATTGCTCCTTCATCGCCATCATTTAAATGTGTATCCTACCTTTCTTCCCAAAAGGAGCCCAGAGTGGCAAATGCACAAATGATAAAATAAATAAAACATCTTAAAGCAATTCCAACAGAGTCGGGTGGGGGTGGGGTGAAATGTAAAAAAGGCTTGTTGGAAGAGAGGAAGGTCTGCAGGAGTTGAAAAGACCACAGAAAAATGGTGCCTGTCTAATAATTAACAGGAGGGAATTCCAAGGGGCAGGTGCCACCACACTAAAAGCCCAATTCCAGCGCTGTGTGGAATGGAACTCCTAAGAACTGCAGGAGGCCCTCATCTGCAGACTGTGGTGATCAACTGGGTATAGAAGGGGTGAGACAGCCCTTCAGATATCCTGGTCCCAAGCTGTAGAAGGGCTTTATGCACCAGCACTGTGAACTTAAAGACTTCAACCTGCACCTGGCACTAAAAGCCGTGAAGACCTGTTGACTCTGGAGAGGAACGAGGAGGGGTGGCCAAGAAGGGAAGCGCACAAAGGGAGATTTGCCCATGGTGGAGCAGGTGGTCTACACCCCAGGGAAGGAAGGGGGAGCAGCCGCAGCTTTGGAATTCCCCTTCTTTCTATTCCTGCTGCCGCCATCCGCCGCCGCTCCCTGCTGCTGAATGACAAGGCCTCCCACGCCTGCCCGCCCACTTGGCTCCCTGGAGAGAAAGCTCAGAAATGCACCAACTGTCTCAACTCTGCTGTTCCCCCCACCACTCAGAGCCAAAGCTTGGCAGGGGGGGAGGAAGCCAGGATTTGGGGAGGGGGAAATCACTGGAGGTTTCGATTGTGTTGTTGCTTTCAGCTGGAGAAAAAGACGGTGGGTGCAGAGGAGGAATCTGTCCCAGAGAAGATTTCAGGTGCAAGGTGGAGAGAGGCAAAGTGCAGAGAAAGGCTGGGGTAGGTGGGTGGGGGAGTTAGGATGCGATGTGTGAAAGAACCCAAGGGAGATTTCCCACTCTGCCACCCATCTCAGCCCTGTCTTGCTTTGGTCTTTAGTGCTGGTGGGTTAAAGTCAGGCGCTTGATCCCATCAAATCTCCAGACGTCTCCAGGTGTGACATCAGGACTCTGGCTTAGCCACTCAGAGGGCGCAACGAGACGGCAGCAGCTGCCCTGGCCTTCTGCTCTGCCTGGCGCACAGATGCCGCTCGGAGGCATTCCCGCTCACGTGACAGCGGTGTGTGAACTCTGCCAGCACCTTTAACTGGCCCGTCACCCCCCAAATGTGAGAACACTGTGAGAGTGGGATGCTGGATTAGGTGGGTCTTCAGCTTGATCCAGCTGCTGGACTCTTATTTTCACTCCTATAAGTGCCTCCCTATCTAAGAGTCTACTGAAGATTTATACGAAGTAGCTTATTCCTTAAAATAGGCCACACAGTGCATAGTTAAACAATAGAACCAACTACCGCTAGATGTGGTGGATGCCACCAACTGGATCAATGGCTATAAGGCACAATGGCTGTGTTCTCCCTTCACTCTCAGAGGAAGTATGCTCCTCAGCCCTCTGTCCATTCGTCAGCCCTGAACCTAAAAAGTTTTCACATACAGGAGAAGAGGGCATGGGAGACCTTATTGGCCACCTGAAGTGAACCAAAACAGAAAGGCAACCTGGATTCAGGAACAGAACTTTGGATTGTTGTGAACAACTGATTAAGGAGAAAGCAGGTTGCTAGTCCTCCCTATCATCAGAAGGCTTCAGCTGCTCTTGCTTGGCAATCCTGCAGTGACCTGCCTACCCACCCCCCACCGCAGCATCCAATCTGGTGCACTACTACCAAGACCCACAAACCCCAGTTTGCACCTGGCACAGAAATTGAGAATTAGAGCAGTGTGAACATTCCTGTCTATTGGATCACATAGGAAGTGAAAGAACTCTCCTTGACATTGCAATTCCCCTGCCGCACCAATGCTTACATTACCCTAGCTCAAAATTTCCCCAATGTGTGAAGCTTCTCCTGCATTTTTTTTTCTTAAATAAAGAGTAGTGGGTGGAAAGAGACAGACCCCACCTCAACAATTTCTCTCTCTCTCTTCAGTCACCAGCCTCTTAATAATGCAACTCCATTTCCCATCTCCCGTAGAATCGGGGAGTAGATATCCACACCTCTGTGTCAGAAGTGAGGATATTCCTGGCGGGAGACAGAGAGGAGAGAGTCAGGAGTCTTCTCCTGAGGTGGACACTTCCTCCACGACTTGCCAGTGTGGCTCCTGTTCCAGGCCTCTGATACGCTCCAATTTCCATAATAGAGGCAAGAACGTTCTGCTCAGTTTGACAGCAGGCACACCTGGACGGCCCCTGATTCTGCCGAGATAGGGCTGGTGTTTGATCTCCAGAGGAGGAAAGGAAGAGAAGGTTACATGCTTCACAGCTGGAAGCTTTGGAAGCCCCTACAGGTGTCTCCCCTTCCCTTTTCCCTGGGTGGAAGGAGAGAGGAGAGCAAAGCAACTCATCCTGTTGCTTCTCCATCCTTTTCCAGAGAGTGTGCAGCTACAGCAAGTGTCAGTGGGCTACACTAGGGATGGGCCTATCTGTCAATATTGGCTTTATTTTTTGCAATCTTAAATTAAGTTCCCCACATTCCCACCACAGTTTGAAAATTTTAAGCAAGTTCCAAAGCAAATTTATCAGCTCTTTAGTTTGGATTTTTCTTTTTACTTGAGATTCCTGCATTGTAGGGGTTGGACTAGATTAGAAGATCTTGGGGTCCCTACCAAGTCTACAATTCTTCAATATCCACATTTTCATGTGTAGTTTTACCTAATGTACCCATTTTTGCAAAGCATTTTTGCCTAATAATACATTTTTCTGCTGTAATTTTCACTGAAATTTACAGGCACCCATTATACCCTATCACATGCATTTTTGTAAGCATGACCGGCTAGAGGACTGTTGCAAAATTCAGAGATTTGAATTTCAAAAGATGGCTACATTTCAAATATCATTTCAAAAGTGTAAATTTGGACGGTTCCCTTTAAAGGCAAACCATATGAGTTTATCCCATATTCCTAACCATAAAATACTAATAATGCTGTATTGCTGTAATAGGATTGCTGTCCCCTCTGATGTTCACACTTCAGGGCCAGAACAACCAGGTGGGGAATTGATGATTATGGTAGAAAGGGGGTTGCAGAAGCAGTTGTCAAGGTCAGTGCAGCATTATTGGTTCATAGGGGAGGTGGTTTTAGGGCAGGAACACCAAATAAAGGAAGGGGAACAAGCAGGTAACTATCTCAAAATGTGGGGTATTCAGGTATAGCAGCAGATACGACACACTCACACCCTGTAAACAAGGCAAAGAAACCCTTGACACGACAAGCACTGTCAAGTTGCTGCGCAACGAAAAAATGATGGGCTTTCTCACACAGCACCAGGCAATCAGTTTATGGAACCCACTCTCCAAAAATAAGTTGTTTAGTAGTTTAGTTGTGTGACTCTTTGTGACCCATGGACCAGAGCACGGCAGGCACTCCTGTCTTCCACTGCCTCCCGCAGTTTGGTCAAACTCATGTTGGTAGCTTCGAGAACACTGTCCAAGCATCTTTCCTCTGTCGTCCCCTTCCTCCTCTCTTTCCCAACATCAGGGTCTTTTCCAGGGAGTCTCTTCTCATGAGGGGCAAAGTATTGGAGCCTCAGCTTCAGAATCTGTCCTTCCAGTGAGCACTCAGGGCGATTTCTTCAGAATGGATAGGTTTGATCTTCTTGCAGTCTGTGGGACTCTCAAGAGTCTCCTCCAGCACTATAATCCAAAAGCATCAATTCTTCGGTGATCAGCCTTCTTTATGGTCCAGCTCTCACTTCCATACATCACTACTGGGGAAACCATAGCTTTAACTATACAGACCTTTGTCGGCAAGGTGATGTCTTGCTTTTTAAGATGCTGTCCAGGTTTGTCATCACTTTCTCCCAAGAACAGGTGTCTTTTAATTTCATGACTGCTGTCACCATCTGCAGTGATCATGGAGCCCAAGAAGGTAAAATCTGTCACTGCCTCCATTTCTTCCTTCTATTTGACATGTCCAATAGGGTAGATGACTTTGAAGGGGGTTGGACAAATTTTGGATAAGGCTCTCCGTGGCTACGGGTTATAACATTTGCAAGGAGCTTCCATGGTCAAAGGCACTATGTACTGGATGTTAGTTGCTTGGGATGAACAGTGGGAGATGGCTAACTGTGCTCATGTCCTATTTGAGGGCTTCTCAGAGGCACGTGGTTGTCCACTCTTGGAACAGGATGCTGGGTAAGATGGGCCTTTGGTCTGATCAGGCCAAATGCTCATCTCATTCAGCCTCCTGTTCTCACAGTGGCCAATAAGAGGGTCTCAGGTAGCCCAGAGGCAGGGCATGAAGGCAGCAGCATTCCTTCTCTGTTACTCATAAGTAAAGCCCTGCTGCATCAGGCCAGGCCAATGGCCCATCAAGTTCAGCATTTGTTCTAACAGTGGCCAAATGTTGCTAGACTACAGCTAGGGATGCCAGAGAATTCTGTCAGAAATGGAAATAGGAGTGGATGTCAACACGGTTTGCTTATTCACCGGGTCAAGAATGGAAATCACTTAAGTTAATATGAGCAGTGTATAGTATCATCATCATCATCATCATCACCATCTGTTGTTGTGGTTGAGTTTTCAACTTTAACTAAATGCTTCTATTTCCTGCATTGTTTTTATACTTTCCACCCCACTGAAGTTAATTATGTATTTGATTCTATAATTAACTGCATTTGTTTCAGCCATGGTGGTGGATAGCAAATTTATGTAGGTTTTAGCGGAAGCTGAACTGCAGCAGAAAGGAGCAGTCCAGATTGCCATGAACATTGCACAGGATGAAAACGGCTTCCTCCTTTACCCCCCTTGGTATATCTGGCTGGAAAACGACACAGACGGATGGACGGACACACACACACACACACACACACACACACGGTCACTAGTCAGCTTCACATAGGAGAAAGAAAACCCTAGAATCTATTTCATTTAAACTTCTGCAGGTAACTGGAAGCACAAAGATCATTCTGACCGATCTCACGCCAGATCTGATAATCTGCTGCTTCAGACTGAAACTGTCCATGTCAAAGAGAGTTGTGGTGGGATGTGGTTGGGGAGAGAGATGCCAGTCTGGGCAGAAAATGGAGGTGTGGGGGAAAGGGAGGTCTTATTTGGGGTTGGGATAAGCAGCATTGATTCCGAATCCAAAAGCGATAGATAGTCAGGTCTCAGGAAAGCCTGATTAAGCTTAGCTGCCTTCCTTCTCCAAGAGATGGATAAACTGCTATCACCTTGATTAATTTTTCAGAGGATGCAGCTGTTAAGGGGGGGAGAGAAGGGGGAGAAGGAAGAGGAGGAGGCAGGAGTTCAGAAAAAGCCTGAAGAGGAAAGCACAAACATATTATGAGCAGCATTTTACAGGTTAATACCACTGTTAGGTCCTCTCCGATAAGCTGGCTGGCATCACTGTCTTGCTTGGTAGCAAAATGCATTTCAGCATCCTACCTAGATCCTATTGGAATATTGATGTCTGCCTAATTGCAACTCCAAGGAGGGAGAGAGGGAGAGGGAAGCAGAGGAGGAAATAGGAGAGGCAGGCTGGGGTGAGGAGTGGGGAAATGGTTTCACAGGCTTCTGGACAAGAGGAATGTGCAATGGAAAACCAGATTCTTCTGGGATATTGTACAGTGGTACCTCGGGTTACATACGCTTCAGGTTACATACTCTGCTAACCCAGAAATAACGCTTCAGGTTAAGAATTTTGCTTTAGGATAAGAACAGAAATCGTGCTCTGGCGGTGCAGCGGCAGCGGGAGTCCCATTAGCTAAAGTGGTGCTTCAGGTTAAGAACAGTTTCAGGTTAGAACAGACCTCTGGAACGAATTAAGTACGTAACCAGAGGTACCACTGTACTGTGTGGTTTTGGAGCTTCTTCCTAGGCTTCTGCAACTGCCCTGCAGAACAGAGAACCCTGAGGTCTCGGTTCGTCACTTAATTGCATTCCTTTTCCGTTTCAATAAAGTTTCCAACTCTTTGCATGTGAAGATAAGATACAAAATGAAAGCAAGGTAAGAGGGGGGAAATATATACTGTCCTTATGATGGTGAAGCTAAGATAAAATTAAAAACAAGATACGGTTTAAAAACAAAGTTTCTAGTCCTTATGATTGCAAAGAGAAGATTAAAGATTAAAGTTTCTAGTCCTTATGATTGTGAAGACCCTGCCTGGCAAAGTAACAAAGCTGCAGTGACTCCAGCTCTAGGAACAACAGGGAGTAGGGAGACAGATGCTGTTGGCTCCTTCTCCAGGTTTCCCTGTGCCTCTTCAAAATGCCCAGAAGCAAATCTCCTGGCTGCCCACAGAAGCAACAGAACTAACATAAAAGCACAACCATCCTTTGTTACCTTATGCCTACTTTTCATAGAATCATAGGAGTTAGAAGGAACCTCAAAAGGCCATCTAGCTTGCCAATGCAGGCACTCCCCTGCTACAACTTCCTGAACAGGCAGTCACCCAGCCTCTTCTCAAAAACCTCTGTCAAAGGAGTGTCAGGCACCTCCCTGCCATCAGGAAGTTCTGTCTAATGCTCAGCTGAAATTCCATTCATGTCATTTGAACCCGGTTCAGACCCTGCTCTTTGGAGCAACAGAAAACAAGTTTGATCCATCATCTAAGTGGAAGACCTAAAAACAAGTGTGGTGAGGTAGACTTTGGTCCTTCAGAGGTTGCTGAGCTACAACCTCCCATTGGCTGTGCTTGTTGGGGCTGATGGGAGTTTTAGTTCAGCAACATCTGAACGGCCAAAGGTTCCCCACACTCAGGTGCATTAATGACAGAGTTTCGAACAAAGATGTGGTCTCTCAAGCCCACATTCGCAGTACGTTTGCACTCCTGTCTTAACAACGTCTACATGGCTTGGTCATGTCCACAGAATGGAAGACGGCAGGATCCCCAAGGAAGTGCCCTACAGAGAGCTGGCTTCTGGCACCAGGTCATTGGCAGACCAACTCTGCACTACAAAAATGTTTGCAAACGTGACGTGAAGGCTAGTAACATCAATTCTGCTGTGGGGGAGACCCTTGCAGATGATTGCAGCACCCGGAGACAGACAGTCAGGTTGCGCATCCATAGCAGTGACCAGAGGAGAAATGACTGCGGGAGAAGCGCAGAGAGAAGAAACGCTATGGTGCATCTGCAGCAGCACAATCACAGGGGCGTCGCAGGGGGGCGGAGGGCCCCCGGGCAGCGCCCCTGCTGGGGTGACACATGGGGGGGCTGCCCCGCCCACTGGCTTTTTTTCTACAATTTTTTTAAAATTCTTTTTAGGCTATTTTCGGCACTGCGGGGTGGAGCCGCAGGGGCCGCCAGCGAGTCGGGGTGTCACCCCCCTCGCTGGGCCACTCCTGCGGCTCTGCCCCGGCAGCACCCAAAATAGCCCCCGCCCTCCAGCGGCTTTTCGCGGGCTGCAGAGGCTCCAAAAGCCCGCGCCCGGCACCCCCGGGGGCGGGGCGTCGCCGTGTGTGCGTGCGTCATGATGCACACGCCGCGATGCCCTGCCCCCGGGGATGCCGGGCGGGGAACTTGGGGAGCCTTTTTGGGCTGCAAAGAGTCCTGAAGCCGCTGCTGTAGCACCCCCTTTGTGCTACACAGCAGCGGCTTCAGGACTCTTTGCAGCCCAAAAACGCCTCCAAAAGCCCCCGCTCCGGCACCCTGTGGGGACGGGGCGTCGCCGCCCCCCGCCCCCGCCCGCCGGGGGTGGGGCGTCGCCCGCGCGCGGCGCCATGACGTCATGGGCGCGCACAGCGCGCGCCGACGCCCCACCCCCAGGGGTGCCTCTGGGCTTCCCGCCCCGGGCCAGCCAAGGGGCTAGGAACGCCCTGCACAATCAGATGCCTTCATCTGCCCTAGCTGCAACCCAAACATGTCTCTCCTGCATCGGTCCCTACAGTGTACCTTGGGTTAAGAACTTAATTCGTTGTGGAGGTCCATTCTTAACCTGAAACTGTTTCTTAACCTGAGGTACCACTTAGCTAATGGGGCCTCCCGCTGCCACCGCGCCCCCGCTGTGTGATTTTTGTTCTCATCCTGAAGCAAAGTTCTTAACACGAGGTACTATTTCTGGGTTAGCGGAGTCATAACCTGAAGCGTCTGTAACCCGAGGTACCACTGTACAGCCACAACAGGCACTGCAACCTTCCACAGTTTGACTTCTCCCCCAAAGGAATACTCTTCCATTGTCTCCCAATACAGACAGATGCCAACAACTTCAGTAGAAATAACATTGGCTGCATCCCTTTGAAAATAACAGGCAGGACCAATTTAGGTCTATAAATTTTAACGGGCCTGCTCTTGAGTTGGATACACCCCAGGATCTCCTGTTCCCCCTGTCCCTCACTGCCTAAAACTTTGATATCAACAAACTGGAAGGTGAAGAAGGCAGTCTTCTTAAGCCTTAGTGCCCTTTTGAACTTTTGAATGCATGGCAAGGTCATATCCTGGCACTTTTTCTAGCCCACAGTAGAGTCCTGCTGCAGAAAAGCCAAGGAGAAAAACAGGACCTATAAGTTGCTGCTTAAAAAAAACAAAACTTATTTTCACAATAACTGTTAAGGCAAAACCTTTCTGACAGCTTGGGCCCCTCAATCAGAGTGCAATCTCCATCAAGGTGTGTGCTATTGATTGCTAATTAGTTTTGAACTTAAAACAAAACCTCTAGGGAACAAGGACAGAGCTGTAGCTCAGTGGAAGAGCATCTTTTATACTTGACTTTCTTCAGCAATGTTTTCTTTTGGATTACTTTACTTGATTTTTTTTTTAATGTAGGTTGCAAACTGCTTTGAGATTTTTTTTTCTTAAAAATACAAAGCGGTATAGAAATTAAATGAATAGTAACCCCCAGATTCTCTAAGTAGGGCTGGGAGAGACTCCGGCCTGAAACCATGGAGAGCTGCTGCCAATCAGTGTGGACAACACTGAGCTGGATGGGACCAATTGCAGCTTAGTCCTAGAAGAACTACAATTCCCAGCACCCTTAAGAAACTACAGTTCCCTGGATTATTTGGTGGGGCGAAGGAGTCATTGCCTTAAATGAACGGTGTGTACACAGTCTCTGCCTCTCTCACACAGGAACCTGGTCTCATACTCCCCCATCTCTGTGCTGCACAGCAAAACTGCCTTTGAAACTTAGGGGCTTTCAAATGCAGACTGCAAATAGGGCATGTGGCATGTATGCAGTTCTGCTCTTCAAAGAAATACCGTAATTTTAAAAATCTTGTTGATCACGCCCAACTCCCCCGAGTGCGACTGAAGTAGCTGTTTGTATTCCATACGAATGTCTTGAAAAAATGTTTACTATAAAAACCCAAACTCACAGGCAGGAGGGAGCAGGGGGGGGGAGAGAAAGAAAGGAAAACACCAAGGAAGGAAATGGGACGTAGTAATTTTTGAAATCTTAACTCTTGCTAAGCGGACAGGGGGCGGGGGAAATCTTACAGAATGATGCTCTCATCCGGTACTAAATTGTCATAAAGGAAGGAACTTACCCAGATCTTATCAAGTCCGGGGGTGGGAGCAGAGTGCAGGGGTCAGCATAAATTAAGAGCAATTCAAATTAAGGGACACCTTCCATAGCCAGAAAGCTGAGACTGTAAGAACCCTTTGAGCTTTTATGAAAGGCAACTGCAGCAACGGCATGACTCGAGATCCTGCTGCCTCCCCCCCCCCCACTCCTCTTTCTCCATTATAAACGCCAACTGTCCCAAGCTTCAGAAAGTATTATGATTTATTATTATTATTTTTTAAAAAGGAACCTACCTTTTGGGGACTCACTTCGAGATTTCTTGCTCTCAAGGGGACACTCGCTGCTGCTGTTGGGTGAAACACGCTCTTCTCTTGCCTAAAACTTCGTCTGGAAGAAAGGGGGGGAAGAGGGAGAAAGAGAGAGAGAGAGAATTAGATAGAAAGGCACACTCTTCTTTCCATCACCGCCACCCTTTCATCCAGAGACTTTGGGGGGCATGTTGAACACACACACACAAATCTGGCTGAGCGAGGGAGGAGGGAGGGTGGCGGAGGGGAAGTCATATTGAGCTCACGGATATGCTTTCCTAATCATGCAGCCCAAAGGGACCCGGCAACCCTTCAGCACGCTGATCAATGGCCATCGTTTCCAGCCATAAATTTGGAAATCTAGTTTATTTCCTTACTGAACTGCATCATTTGATCGGCCGCCTTTCGTCCCCCGGGTGTGTCCTCGCTTCTCATACCCTGATGCAAAACAGCTGGGGTCTTGGCGGGTGGTTGGGGGTGGGGGAGAGAAAGAGAGAGAGAGGAAAAGAATATTCACTTCCCCCTTCTCTCTCTCACACACAAGCACCCTGCTCCTCAATCTTCCTTCACAGTCTCTCTCAATCTCTCCACCCCTTCGCTCTTGGCGATCGCAAGATCTTCAGCAATCTTCTCCCCTCCAGACTGCGTGAGAAGCACTCAGCCTCTGCATCCGTGCAGTCCTAGCAAGCCAACGCAAAATATCTAATATACAATTACAACATCTCTCTCTCTCTCTCCCCCACCCCCCTTCTCTCTTTCTCAATCCCCCCTCCTGCTTTTCCCTTCTCCTCCTGTACAGATTTAAAAATCAATATCCTCCCATAATAATGCTGGGGAGACTGTTTGTCATCGTCGCAAGCATCAAATTCTCATCTATCAAAAATGCTCTGCCTTAAAGGGACTGCAACCCTTCCCCCCCCCCCCCACAAAAAAACACCCTGTGCAAAACAAGTATCATATTTGTGTTTGTGTGTTGCAATTCTGAAAAGGCTCAGAACATCACTTAATAGGAGCAGAACTCTGCTTCCTGACAATTTTAGCTGCTGCTTCTTCTTTTTTAAATGTAAACAATCCCCAACCAAGCTTCTGGTCCTTATGACTAATGAAATCCCAGGATGCAAAGCAGTGGGTTGAGAAATGGGCTTCAGCGTCTCATGTACCTCTGTGCCCCTCCAACCCCAACATGACCAAAGCAAGAATGAATTATACAAAATTATGTTTAAAAAGATGTACACAAAATAAATTCATGCCATTTTGCTCAAGTCGTTTAATTTATATTTCGATGCAGAACCGAGCTTTTCCTGGCATGGAATTCAAGTCCATACAGCTCTTGTGCATATTTCTTTGCAACATGAAAAACTACCCTGCTTAGATTGCGGGGATGTGATTGTACAGTATTGCTGGTTGCAGTCCTAATTGCCTGCCGTTTAACAACCACTGTGTTGCTCAGATTGGGCAGCCATTGCAAATTAGGTGAAACAGTATCTCTTGATGGAACAGTTTTTGTGAGTGTGGATGTATGGAAACTTTCCTGTGGATCAGAACACTTAATCAGGGGGGAAGTTTTCCCTCTGCTACAGAGTTTTGGGCAGTGAACCCTTTTGCCCTGTTTTTTCCCCTTCTTCTTCTAATGGCTGGCAGTTTTATCTCTTTGGACTGAATTTTGAACGAAACGAATATAAGAAGAGCCTTGAAGCTGGATCAAGCCAATGGCCCATCTAGTTAGTCCAGCACCCTGTTCTCACAGTGACCAACCAGAGGCCTGTGGGGAAGCCCGTCAAGCAGGATCTGAACCCAAGATCTCCCCTCTTGCACTTTCCAGCAACTGGTATTCTAAAGCATTACTGCCTCTGCAGTTTGCTTTTTTAAAAAAGAAAAGGCTACTGAAACCTCTCCCCCCACCAACTAGGGATAGCTAGTTCTGCCTGTCTCTCATTCCCCCCCCCCCAGCATGAAGTAAGTTCTCCCCTTTTCCATATCAGTTTGCGGAAATCCTCATGGAAAATCCACCACCGTTTTAGTGGATGTTTCTCCTAAATGTGCACACATTTTTGCAACAGGATTTCCTGTGATGTGGTGCAATTTTTGCACATTCTTTTGACTAATAGATGCATTTTATGCACCCTTCACCCTAACATCATGACTTGGCTGGAGGACTGCACAGAGAAATTGGGGAAAGTGCAAACTTCTAAGGGTGGCTGTGTTTCGGCTTCCATATAGTTTTCAGAAAGTGCATGATTTGGGAGATACTTCTTTTAATGTGAACTTAATCAAATTCCTCCCCTCATCCCTACTAACAACTGAGATGCTGACAACGAACTTTTTCTTCTTTTATTATGCATTTTGTGTTTTTATGTTGCGTTTCCCGCTGAAATCTACGAATGATGAGTGGTATACAAATTTAATAAATAAAACCACTGAGAGCCAAGTACTATTTTTTTATGGCCAGTCTGAAGCTTAGCCTCTATGGGAAACATGTGAGTGTGAGACTCTGGGGTGTTTCTCCCTGCCTTGCAAGCTTGGATTTTACCAACCTGGACACCCCGCTGACCGGCACGTGCAACACACTTGCCCCTAGAAACGGCATCCATGACAACAGGACGGTTTCTGCCCTATGCCCCACCAGCATGGGGCTGGCTTCCACCCTCCCTAAACCATAAAAGAACAATGGACCGGCAGGTGAAAGGCGCCCAGTTGGGGTTCGTGCCACGGCATGCAGTTGGCTCTGCCCTTTGCTGGCAGGAATCAGCGGAACAAAGGGAGGGAGGGGAAAGGTCATGGGAATTACAGGGTGTAATTTAAACAGAGGGCAAGCCGTCAGCAGTTGAGGAGGGGGAGAGAAGGAAAAGTGCTTGGAGCCTAGAGACTCAGGAGCCAACATCTGACAGGTTAGTTTAAAATCACTGTGCAACGTCCTGCAATTGGTCTTGCTGCCCCTGCTGGGCTCCTCTCCCCACAGCCAGAAGGAATGCCTTAGGTGTGTTTTCCCCTCCTAATATAGGAACTCCTATGGGAGTTCCCTCCACCGCCCCACAGTCTGCAAAACGGCACATGCATTTTCACTCCTAAAATAGGTTCAATGACGCTAGTCCCTATGGGAGTGCCGTAGCCTGCAAAATGCCCAAGGTAAAATTTCAGTACTAAAATAGCCCCAATGACGTTAGTCCCTGTGGGGAGTCCCCCCCACCCCGCAAAGTACCACAGCCTGCAAAATGCGTTGTGAGTTTTCACTCCTAAAAGAGCCTCAATGACGCTAGTCCCTATGGGAGGTTTCCCCACAGTCCCTTAGTCTGCAATAAGCCCTTGGTGTGATTTCATTCCTAAAATAGCTTCAGTGATGCTAGTCCCTATGGGAGGTTTCCCCCAGTCCTATTGCCTGCAAAACACTTTGGGTGTTTTCAGCCAAATATGTTAGTCCTTAATGGGATGTTTTCTCCACATTCCCAGCCCATCATTCTCCACAACTCCCATCAGCCTCAACAAGGATGGCCAAGGATGGCAGGAGTTGTAGTTCAGAAACATCTGAACATTAAGTTTTTTCATATTGCTGTAAAGTGCTGTGATATCTCTTTATGGTACAGCAATATGTAAAAATTTAAAATAAATAAATAAACACCTATAGTTCGGCAACATCTGCTCTAGATAGAATATAAAACACTAAAAACATACACAACACAAACAACTAAAGCAACAATGCAACCAGTTAAAAAGAATCAACATTGGTAGAACTGTATAACAACAAGAACCTCAAATGCAAGTTTAAGTTGATAGCAGAATCAGAGAAAAGGTATCAAGCAAGCCTTTCCACTACAGCATTCCACAAATTGTGGGGGGAGCCACCACCAAGGAGGCTCTCGCTGCTACCTTGTGCTTCAGAATGTTTACAAACACAAACAGGATCAAAAGCATAATGACAGATAACTACCCCAATATCACCATGAGCTCAAATCTTAATGAAAGCACCACAAATAGAACATCTGGAGGGGCCTGAAATGGTGAAGGAAAGCTTCTCGGAGAGAAGTGTTTCACTTTGTACATCAACATTCTGGAGAAGACCAATTGTTAGGCAATGAGCAATTTGAAGACATTAAGGGTTCTGCCAGACTGATGTTTCATTACTGGTATATTCTGAAACATGTTCTTGACAGAGTAATGGTGCATTAGTGATGGATTTATCGTGCTTTTGTTCTGTGATGCTTCCACATTATTGCCATCCGACGGAGCTAAAGTGCAACAAATATGGGACAAAAATAAACCAGACTATCTGTGGATAAAAAGTAATGAAATTTCAGCAGCGAGTTACAGGATACGCACTGATTGGAAATGAAGCGCAATGTGACAGGCGCAAACAGTATTGAAAAAAGGATTGTGTGTGACTGTCCTGATAGCATCAAGAGCACAAATCATCATGAATGTACAATAAAAAGGATATCCGGAGGGGCCATGATTCCCAAGGTGTGGTTTTATTACACGAACAGCTTTGAGACGCCTCCTCCAAAGTCCCTTCGGAGAAACACAGCAGAGAGGGGAAGGGGGGTGGCTTGCTTTCACAGCCTCCTCCACTGCTCACCTATAACAAGGCCGTTTACAAGGAGAGGTGTGCAGACATGCCCTGCAAAATTCATTTTTACAGCCTGTGTCGGGTCATAAAAAGGTGGTAAAAATTCATAGTATGGAAAACAAGCCCAGCTGTTCGTCTTTGTGGTGGAAGGAAGAGATCCAGGTTCACTTTGCAGATGCATGCATAGAGGACAGCGCTTGGGCGAGTGGCTGGGAATCTCTTACTCTCACTTGTGTATATGTGAGTATCAAATGGTTAAGATACATGCCTAGTGTCAGTGCCAAGCTAACCATGGCCTACCTTGCAGGCTGTGCATGAATGAAGACTGTGCTTGGGAAGTGGGTGGGGTTTTCTCTTTCTCATTACAAAATAATGTATCTGTGCAGTTCGCCAAAAAGTGCAAGTAGATAAATAGGTACCGCTCCGATGGGAACGGAAACAGCGTTTCCGTGCACTGCTCTGGTTTCGTGGCTCCATTGCACCAGAAGCGGCTTAGTCATGCTGGCCACATGACCCGGAAAAACTGTCTGCGGACAAACACCGGCTCCCTCGGCCTATAGAGCAAGATGACCGTGCAACCCCAGAGTGGTCCACAACTGGACTTAACTGTCAGGGGTCCTTTACCCTTTTTTACATGTAAGTATTGTATGGTTAAGACACAGGCCTGGTGTCAATGCCACACTTAACCATGGCTGAATTTGCACAAGCTATGCATATGCAGAGAATGGTACTTGGGTGTGTGTGTGTGAGAGAGAGTCTCTTTACTCTTATCATTTCAAAATGATTTCTGTGTATATGTAGGCACCAATGTCATGCTTGGTGCCAATGTCATGCTAACCAGGGTTTACTGCTCCCCCACATCTCAACCTCAGCTTGCAGGCCTGTTTCCTGCCCTGGTTAAGAAAGGAACTTTGGCTAGCATTAATCCCTGGCATCTCCAAGTACAGCTGGTAATGTCCCCCTCTCTGAAACCCTGGAGAGCTGCGGCTAGTCAATGTAGATGGGTCAATGGTCTGATTTGATAGAAGGCAGCTTCCTATGTTCCTAATATAGAGAAAGGGTTGTAGTTCACTGGCAGAGCATCTGCTTTGCATGCAGAAGGTCTCAAATTCAATCCCTCAGATCTGCAGGTAGCTGGGAAGGTCCCTGGTCTGAAACCCTTGAGAGCCACTGTCAGGCAGTGTATACAATACTAAGCTGGATGGATCCATGGTCTGACTCTGTACAAGGGCAGTTTCCTATGTTTCTCTGTAACAAAGCAGATCTCGAAAGCCTGAAGTTTTCTCTCCCCGCCATACAGCACATGAGAATCTCTTCTTTTTTTGAGAAACTTACAGCCAATCCATGTGCTCGCTATCATGTTCTGAGGACACAACAAAGCCAAGAAGGAACTAAGGTGAAAACTGTTTAGAAAGAAGACCTCGTCCTTTAGTCCACAGGCATTTCAAGGCTGATTCATTTTCTCAGGGTCAAGAGTTCATAAATAAATCAAGGCGGTTGGAAGGGGCTCACTGAACATTCACAGACTGAAAACATCCTGAGTTTCAAATGTTCATAAATTTGTTTAATCCAAGGCAGTTGGAATATGTTCATCTCTATATTATGCTCATGGTTTCTGATTGCCTTTCTGCCAAATTCGGTTTCTTCTTCTCAGTTTCGCATTTTTCCAATATGCAGTTCAGTTCTCCACTTTTCTGCATTGATTTGTGGTTTATTTATTTAAAAAATCCTCCTGAAAATTCATCAGCAGTTTAATATGAATTTCTCCTAATACAGTGGTATCTCAGGTTACATATGCTTCAGGTTACATACGCTTCAGGTTACAGACTCCGCTAACCTAGAAATAACACTTCAGGTTAAGAACTTTGCTTGAGGATAAGAACAAAGCAGCAGGAGGTCCCATTAGCTAAAGTGGTGCTTCAGGTTAAGAACAGTTTCAGGTTAAGAACGGACCTCTGGAACGAATTAAGTACTTAACCAGAGGTACCACTGTATACACCTTTTTGCAAGGAGTGTTTGATTTATTGTATTTCTATGCTGCTTTTCATTCAAATCAATCTCAAAGCGGCTTAAAAACAATAAACAACAGTAACATAATAGAACATATCATAAACACAGCATAAATCAAATAATATAATTAATGAACTATCAATAAAACACTAACAATCTATAAAACATTAACAAAGCAGCAACTAAAAATGAACATCACAATTAGCAAAAGTAATATTATACGATGAACAAATCAATACAGTCCAATATACATGCATTTGCAAAGCAACTTTCCCCAATATAATGCACATTTGTCTGCTATTTTCATTAATGTACTCAATTTTATGCACACTTTTATTCATTTTCGTACACATTACTTGGCTGGAAAATTCCACTGCAAAATTCGGAGAGGTATGACTTTTGCACGATGGCTGTGTTTCAGTTTGTGTATTTTTTCCGGAAAGTCTAAGTTAGAGAAGTGTGCCTTTGAATGCTCACTAAATAGAATTTCTCCCCCATCCTTACTTTTAGGGAAGGGCCCAGATTCCCTGACACTAAATGAACTGTGCTGCGTGAAAGAGTACAGTACTTTCTTTTGTCTGCACTGAATCTTCCATAATTCAGATTCATTGGATGGTCACAAAGTTCAGTACTATCAATGGAAGAAAAACTTAACTCACTTTCTTCTCACAATGAAGAAGAAGAAGAAGAAGAGGAGGAGGAGGAGGAGTTTGGATTTGATATCCCGCTTTTCGCTACCTGAAGGAGTCTCAAAGCGGCTAACATTCTCCTTTCCCTTTCTCCCCCACAACAAACACTCGTGAGGTGAGTGGGGCTGAGAGACTTCAAAGAAGTGTGACTAGCCCAAGGTCACCCAGCAGCTGCATGTGGAGGAGCAGAGACACGAACCCAGTTCCCCAGATTACGTGTCTGCCGCTCTTAACCACTACACCACACTAGCTTGATTTTACACATCTTTTACTTGTCCCCAGGGACCAAAATGTGTGGTTATGCAAACCAGGATCAGTGCATTCTTATCACACAATTAGAGAAGAAAAAGTGGAGTCCCCAAGCTTTGAGGTACAGTGGGAATGGGGAACCTCAGGTGTGGGGGCCAAATCCCTGTCGATTTGGCTCTCGTGACTCTCCTCAGGCAATAAACCCTTCCAAGTTACTCTCCTCAGCAGCCTTGTTTTTTACATACACACACCCAGAGTGTTTTTTTTTTGCCTGGCTAGAAATGCATCCTTGAAATCTGATAAAGACTCTTGCTCGCCTGGATAGAGAAGGCAGTGTGTGTGTGTGTGTGTGTGTGTGTGTGTGTGTGCAAACTAGCCTACTGTACAAAGATGAAATTCCCATTTGTTGCTCTGCCCATTTTTGTATGGCACTAGCATGTGGCCCCAGAAGGGAATGTGGCCCTTTGGATGAAAAAGGTTCCCCTCTCCCTACCCCTGCCTTACTGGGAGCTCTGCCTGTACTACCACCTTAGGCCCATTGCTCGTCTCCATGGAGAAGCATGAGGCCAGAGCCACTGAACTGACGCATCCTCAGGTACCCGGCCTGACAGTTTGGCGATGACCATTACCATTTCGTTTTGTCAGGGCCTCGGCCTTTTCTGCACCACTTTGAAGGCAGCAGCAAAGAGATAGCAGCTTCCAGGGGAGCAGGCAGCAGGAGCCGTGCCCTGAGCGTCGCTTAAACGTCCGACCGCACTCATTCAGCCCCCACCGGCCCGTGACAGGCTTTGACAGCCAGACTCCTTAATTCCTTTTTCTTATTCCCTTAATCTGTCATCTTTATCAGGCCGGGGAAGTGCCAAGCAGCGTGCAGGAGCCCCAGCCCCGATCAATCTCCACATTACAGCTGACAGAATGGTGCTAATAACTTATTGATCTCGTGTTTGCCGAGCCCCGCCGGGGCCAAAAAGCCTGCCATTGATTGGCTTGAGGGAAAAGGAACCTCTCGGGCTGAGCGCCGAGCGGAAAGCCTTCAAATTGTCTTCTTCCCAAGGAGCTCAAAGACAGAGTGAGGGGAGGCAAAAGGGAAGGTAGGTGGGAGAGGAGGGAGAGACGGAGAAAACTCTCTCACACACACACACGGTAGTTTCGGGGTTGAGAAAATAATGGGGAGAAAAGATGGGAAAGGAGAAAATTAGAAGCAATATTTTGTAATAAGGGAGCCACTAGATTCATGGAGGAGAAGCCTGGCAATGGCTACTAGCTGGAACGGCTATTTTCTCCCCCACTCTTATCAGAGGCAGTATGCCTATGAATTCCAGTTGCTGGGAATTGCAGATGCTATTGTGCTCAGGTTTGGCTTGGGAGCTTCCCCTGGGGATCTGGTTGGCAACTGTTGAGAACAGGGTGCTGGACCGTGATTGACTTTTGTCCTGATCCAGCAGCCCAGCTCTTCTTATGGTCTTATTCAGTATATCCTCCTAGGCTTACTTTAAAAGGAGGTTACACAACTTTATAAAGGGGAAGGCTAGCACCTGGCTATAGGCCACTGTGGTTCTGTTCCACCTCCACTTTTGGGAGGCAGTATACCCATGAATACAAAGTTTGTGGGAATTTCAGGTGGTGAGACTGCTCATTGGGGCACTGTGAGGACAGGATATGCTGGACAAGATGGGCCCTTGGCCTGATCCAGCACAGAACTTCTTATGCTTCCAGGACTTTGGTACGTTTGACACACAAATGTGTGTGACGTGGAGGAATCACTACAAGATGAGTTTCTCCCTCAGTACTCATGGTAAAACTTGACTTATCAAAGTCCACCCCACCTCTCACAGGCAAGTTGCAGGTTTGAGGAGGCTCTTGAGATGTGATGGGACCCCCTTCTAATTGGGTGTCCTCTTGAGGTTCCCTAGGGATGGGCAGGCTTGTTGTGTGGTATGCTAAGAGTAGCTCCCTTCCATTTTTTAGCTGCTATACAGAGTCTCATCTCTCCTCCAGGCATCCACCATTTTGTTTTCCATCCATGTTGACTTGGGGTCATTTCTAGTCCCACCTGGAGATGGTACCCAGGACACCTGCATTCAAAGCAGACAACCTACCACCAAGCTACGGCCCTTCCCTTGAGACACAGGAACCTGCCTAATTACTGAGTCAGACCACTGGGACCATCTAGCTTAGTGCTGCCTACACTGGCTGGCAGCAAGCCACTGGGATTTCAGGCAGGCGACATTACCAGCCGTAGCTGGAGATGCTGGGGATTGAAGCCAGGACCTTCTGCATGCAAAGCAGGTGCTCTACCACTGAGCCACAGCCCTTCCCTGTGGCGGAGAAAGTGGGGGGGGGGGAGAGAGAGAGAGAAATGCAAAACACAAGAAAATGGAAGAACAGAATTCTAGAAGTGAAGTGTGAGGAGGAAGGGAGGGGGGAAGCCAGGAATGAGTGACTGGGAAATTGAAAATGGGGGGTGGTGATTTGCACTGCAAAGTCTCCCCTGAGTTCTTAATTGGTTGGGCTCTTCCCCACCCCCACAATGCAGCTGCTCCCTGGCCAATTAGTTTCCCACTGCTAGAGAGAGAGCGCACAGCAGCCACAGTGGAACAACAAGTCCTCCTGGCAGCCTGCTCAATACCTCTCTTTTGCGACTGCGGAGGGGGGCAGGTTCCTGGTTAATTTATGAGCTGTGCGGTCACATTACCGGCTTAACCCTTACATCTCAGCGGTCTTCAGGTGCGCCAGCGGACTGGGACCCCCTCGCTCAACTTCAGCATGTCACAATGTCAAGTCTATCCAGGGGAGCAAAGGAAGCTTTCTCATGCAGAGGCATAACCACAAAAAAGTGCTGGAGGCACAGAATGCAAGAAAAATGAGAGAGGATAAGGTTCTCAAAAGTGCCCCCTCCCAAGTTTATTGTAGCTGTTAATGCCCGACACTAAGCTGCATGTGACTAGGGAACAAAATTCAACGTATTCCCCCCCCCCCCCCGTACTGTTTTAACGAAAGGAGTTGCTCCAGAAGAAGGAAAACTTTTTTTGGAAAAGTGTCGGGCATTAATTACAATAAACTTGGGGTGGGGGGCGCTTTTGGAGAAAAAAAATCCATTGTCTCTCTTGTTTTCATATACTTGGATGGCTTTATAATAAGATTATGGCCCATCTAGTTTAGTACTACACTTACTGGCAGCAGCTGTCCGGGGTATCAGGCAGGGTGCCTTTGCCCAGCACTACAACATTCCAAGAACCTCTAAAGAAAACTGCTGGCTGAAGAATCAGCAGGCATGAGCATTCCTCTCCACTTGTATTCCATGACTGGGCGTCTGCCCAATTTGATCAAAGGCAGCGCTCCGTGAGCAGAGAGATAATAACTCAGGTTATCAGATGATAACCGCTATTATTTGAATAACTCCATATGCCAATTCACCCGTGCTCTGGGAGAGGAAAGCAAGGGAGCGATCTGCTTATATGAAGGAAGCAATTTGCTTGAAAATGTTTCCCAAGGTCTTAGGATCCCAGATTCAAGAAAACCCAAGCAGTATGGAAACTGATCGTCCTGCCAGTTTGAAGAAGAGGGGGTGGGGAACCACAGACTAAGTAATTGGGAGGGGGGCAATTTAAATCACCCCAATCCACAGTTTAAACAAACACCAGCCACAAGAGGGTGGGAAGGCTGTCATTGGTTCTTTTTGCAGCAAAAAAGGCAGCAATGACTGTCTGAGATGCTTGACTGGGAAGGAGTTGGCTTTCTGCTCAATTTCATGTGATGAGCAATTAGTTATAGGTTTTCTTTTAAATTAAAAAATAATAATAATTAAATTGGGAAGGTGCAGTCAGGTAGTAAAGCAAAAATCATACTTTCACCTCCCAATTTGCTTCTTTTTCTTCTGCGATCCCAGAAGAAAAGAGGAAAGGGCAGTAGCTCAGTGGTAAAACACCTGCTTTGTATCCTGAAGGGATGCTGCCAGTCAGTGTAGGCAACACTAGCTAGATGGGCCAAGGATCTGTCTCAATATAAGGCAGTTTCCTATTTCTTGTGTGAAGGGCTATAGCTCAGGGATAAAAGGGAGTTACAGTACAGCAACTGATGGTTTGAGAAAATAAGGATGGTTAAAATCAGAGTTATGAATTGAACAATAGTGAAGAACGCAGAGACTGTAACGAGGGCAAAAAACTCAAGACACCTGGAACATGGGGAGTTCCCTTTTGAAATTTTTTATAATTGGAATATATAATTGGTGGTATTATTATTGTAATTTGGAATGATTTGATTGGATTTGTCATTAACTGGAGGATATTATTGAAAATGAATAAAAATTATTTACCAAAAAAGCAAAAGCAAAAGCAAAGCACCTGCTTTGCATGCAAAAGGTCCTTTAAGACAAAAGCTGCTTACCAAGTCAAACCACTGAGTAAATCTAGATTAGCAATGTCCACAGGGATTGAATCTGGGACCTTCTGCATGCAAAGCAAGTGCTCCAACCACTATGCAATGCTATGCCTCTTCCCCTGTTGTTTGGTTGCTTGCTTGCCTGCCTCCTTCTTCTCTCCCATTCCTGCCTCAAGTATACAAACTTCCCTATTTGCATGTATGTCCTCCTCCACCCTCGTGCCACCCAGGCATCAGCCACAGCCCGTAACAGACTCTGTGCTCCTAATACACTCTTCTATGGGGTCTCCTCTGACATGTTCACACAGCTCTAGGTCCCACCCCGCCAGAACTGTGCTTCATGCTCCCCGCATGCTCTGGTGACCGTGCGCCCAGCACTGACAACGTTCAGAAGTTCAAATAAATAATTTGGAAAGCTGTTTCCATTTGGAAAGCCAGTGAACCAGATTATGGTAACAGAAAGCAAAAATAAACTTCAAAATGGCACCATGTCATCCCTTTTAGCCATTGAAGTCAAAGTCACTGATTTTGGAGAAGTGAAAAGTTATCTAAAAAAAAAACTTGCAGTAATGTTATTGTGCCATATCCCACCCCTTCCATGTTGCTTCATTTCTTCCCTTCCTATGATAATCACATGAGCGGTCTCAACCAATCAGCAACCATAGGCTCAGGGTTCATGATCCAGGATCCCATGTGGGATGGCTAATAATAAGAATCAAGACTAGGAATAGGGAGATTCCAATATGCCCATAATTTTGGTCCATTTACTGCCACTCAGCTCGTCCTATCTCACAGGATCGTTTTGAGGAGAAAATGTGGGAGGCAAGAATCATGCAGGACATGCTGATCTCCTTGGAGGAAAGCTGAAATACTAATCAGAAACATAGGTCACATCTGTGCCATACATTTGAAGCACTATTATACCTCTGGGAACTGTAGCTCTGTGAGGCCAGCACCCTAACCAAACAGCATTTCCCAGGACTCTCAACTACTGTTAAAATGGTATCATAGCGCTTCAAACATGTGGTGTGGATGCAGTCGTAGGGAATCGGGATGATGTCATGATGCTATACAGCTAACCAGATCAGGCTGCAGAATAACATCCCTGAGAGTGATCAAGGGTGAGGGCAAACTTAAAACAAGGCAAACAAAAAACAGCTCTCCATGGAATTCTGAAAAAGGCAATGGAAACCAAAGGCAGTTTTTCAGAAGGTACCCAAAGCATGTGGGGTGGCAGCGGGGCAGTGAGAGAAAAAAAGAGCAAATAGTTTTGAGTCAGCCATAGGAAGAAACTAAAAGACCCCAGGGCTGGAGCATTCCCTACGGACACACGCAAGCCGATCAGCTCTTCTTTTGACAGGCGCTGTCTTCATAAGCTTCCCACCCCCTCCTCCTCCGCCAGCCGCCCATCTCCGCTTTTGCATGCCCTGGCAGAGTGAATTAGCCAAACTGGATAGAAAGGATTGGATTTGTTTACAGACACGCAGCAAGCTTCTCAGGGAGGCTCTAAGTCTGTGTTTGATGTGCAAACCTCCAGCTTTGCCGCCATGCCTTTGTCAGGCGGACCCCGGCTCCTGCGCTCATCCCTTTGTGTGTCGCTCTCAATTAAGATTAAAAGGGGCCTTATGCCATCATCCTCCCTTCTCGCACACAGAGAAAATCCCTTTGTGGCAAGAGAGCAGCACCTTGTAGGCAGCTTCGCATTTATCTGATCTGCGGGGGGGGGGGGCAGCGCCACAAAGAGTGGCGGGAAGCCGGGGAGCAGCGGCGGTGGCGGTGGGGGGAGTCGGTACGACTCAACCATTAGAACAATTGCAAATCCTGCCACTGCGGGGGGGGGGGGGAGAGCACAGATCCTGCAATGAATTAATTAAGAGCAAATTTACATTATTATTTTTAAAAAAAGACCAGTGGTCTTTTTTTGCATTCATCTGCTGCAGAACTGTGGGAAGGGGATGTCGGTAGCCATGGACTGCAGCCATAAAAATAACAAGACTGCAGATACACAAGATAGATCAAGGCTGGGCTTTTTGCAGTCCGAGGGCCACATTCCCTTCTAGGTAACCTTCCAGGGGGGCACATGAGCAGAGCCAGAGGCAAATGTTGGGTGGAGCAATGAATGTCTAACTTTGCATAGTAAGCTAGTTTCCAGGGAGGGGAGGGAGGGAGGAGGCCAGAGGGGGTGGCACCCAGAGCACTCACTCAAAAATCCAAATGTGCCTAATAAAAGTTGGAGACTCCTGCCTTATGTGGTATAAAAATTCACCTGCTACAACAGGCATAGGCAAACTCGGCCCTCCAGATGTTTTGGGACTACAACTCCCATCATCCCTCGCTAACAGGACCAGTGGTCAGGGATGATGGGAGTTATAGTCCCAAACACCTGGAGGGCTGAGTTTGCCTATGCCTGTGCTACAACATGGACAGAAGTCTTTTGTCGAATGCAGGTAGAGCTATACCAGGTGACTTCATCCTATTATTATTTTTTGTGGGCAGCAAACCCTACCTGGGCAGCATTTTCAAGATGTGAAGCAACAGCAGAGGATCGGCTACAGTTATCTTTTTTTTACCATATATCCCACCCATTGATCTGCAGGCAAGTGACCCCCCTCTTCTGAAGCCACAGCTCCTCTTTGCAAGACCTATGAACTGCTGCACGACTCATGAGTAGCAGCTGCAGCCGCCAGTGAGTCCTTTGTGGCAACCATTCAGTGCTTTACAGTTAAAAGAGCACTCAAGTACACTCGAGTACGTAATATGACAATGCACTCAGTTCTCAAAAGCGAGTGCTTTTGCTTTACGTAACACTTATTCTGTAAGCCATGCTCTGCTTGAGAGGGAGGAGGAGAGGTGGTACAGTGGCGGCTTAAAATACTGAGGGGTTGTGTCCAATGAGGGCTTACTCAAGAGTAGACCCACTGAAATGAGTGGACCCAGGTTAGAATTGGATACAACCCTGGAAAATTGGGCTGGGAATCTGGGGAAGGGGGGGGGGATTTGATTCAGATAGCACTTTAAAGGCGAATCTACTCAATTTGAACTTTCCAAAACAATACACAAACCAAAATACAACCACTCCTTGAAATTCACACCTCTCTCAATTTTGCACTGCCAGTTCTCCAGCCAAGCAATAAGTTTAAAAAAGAGAGCATGCGCTAAGGTGAAGTGTGCATAAAATTGCCTAGATATGTGTCAAGAAAATTGTAAAGTTCATAGCCCCACCGAGATCTCACTGTAATATGTGGAAATATTTTTTGGAGTGATCTGTAATAATTTGATTTGATATTTTTAAGCGAAGTGGTTGATGTGTTGTGAGTTATGTTGTTTTATGCGTGATGGGGAAAATGGAAATTAATAATAATAGTAATTTAAAAATATAATGCCTAGATAAAGTCACTCCCCACCACCACCAATCATACATTGGACAGAGGATATGACTCTGCTGGCAGGTAAATACAAGAAAGTGCTCTGATATATGGACTCCTTCCTTACATAGTTCTAGTTACTTTTTTTCCATTTCATGCGGCTCAATGTGGTGCCTTCCATAGTTCCAGTTACTTTTTTTTCCATTTCATGCGGCTCAATGTGGTGCCTTCCATAGTTCCAGTTACCTGAAGAAGGTAACTGGAACTATGGTATCTGAAGAAGTGTGCATGCACACGAAAGCTCATACCAAGAACAAACTCAGTTGGTCTCTAAGGTGCTACTGGAAAGAATTTTCTATTTTGTTTTTACATAGTTCTATTTGCATGAATGTCTTCACAGCAGTTGGGGTCTGAACCACCAGCCATTTTCCCTCTTCCCCGTCTCCACCCATAGAAAATGTTGCCTTGATTAATTATGATTTAGTTTGTATTGTTTGACTATATTTGTTTCTTTTTGGAAAATTCAATAAAAATCTATTACTTTAAAAAAAAACATGAAACCAACAAACAAAAATACACTATGCTGGGGGAACATAGCTTTGGAAAAAAATGTGTCCATATTAGGAAAAACTGCATACAAAAATGTGTGTATTGGGCAAAAGTCGCTCTCAAATGGTGACGAATTTTCATGTGCCCCCTCCCCTTTTAAATGGAAACAGACACAGAAATGTAGAGAACTAAAGATTGTAAAAATGAGAGACTGAGACAAATAGATTCCAACATCCTTAGCTGAGAGACAGGCTGGGATGTTTTCCTCAGTTACGCTCAGTGGTTTAATTTAGCCTTGTCCTGAGCTGATTTCATCAGCAAGGCAATGTTTGAAGGATTTTAACAGTGCAGCCCCCCCCCAGCCCCCTTCTTAACACACAGCACAATCTCACCTCTGAATTCTTGCAGAGAGTGCAAAGCCAAGCCCCAGCGATGATAATTATAATAAATCTTTTGGTGCTGGGCAGGGAGCGCACGCCTAGCCCTGCTCCATGATTAAGAGATCCCTGTAATACCTTACGGTCCCCAGTGGGCTGGGCAGAGTGGGGTCTAGCTAAGCATTGCATCAAACAAGTTAAGAATATCTCAATCATTAAGCGGCAACCCACGGCAGCTCCGAGCGCAATCGATGGGGCAATTAGATTTTATCAGCACCTGCTTCCCTCCCCCCCCCCCGTCCTCCAGGCATCTTCTCTCGCATGCGCTGGCTAGGCAGAAGTCCAAGTTATACCTACCTCCCCCTCTGTGAAAAGGCAAGGTACAGCACCAGATTTATTCCTCTATTTAAGAACATAAGAGGAGCCTTGCTGGATCAGACTGGGGGCTCATCTAGTCCAGCCTCCTGTTCCCACAGAGGCCAAAGGAAAGCCCACAAGCAAGACCTTAACATAATACCAGCTCTGCCCTCCTGCAGTTTGCAGCAACTGATATTCAGAAGCATACTGCCTCTGACAGCGGAGGTAAAACACAGCCAACAGGGTTAGCAGCCATTGATACCTGTCTCCTCCATGAATTTGTCTAATCCTCTTTTAAAGCCATCCTATTTGGCCATTGTTGCTTCTTGTGGGAAACAGCTCCGTGCTGCTTGAACAAGTACTCTGTGCTCTGTCTTGAATCTTCCAACAGCTTGGGGAACATATATACAGTGGACGCTCGGGTTGCGAACGTGATCCGTGCGGGAGGCACGTTTGCAACCCACACCTCGTCTGCGCACACCGCGATTTGGCACTTCTGCGCATGTGCAAAGTGCGATTTAGCACTTCTGCACATCTGCCAAAACCCGGAAGGAACCCGTTCCGGTACTTCTGGGTTTGGTGCGTCCGTAACCCGAAAACGCGCAACCTGCAGCAAGTGCAACCCAAGGTATGACTGTAGTTGTACTTAGGGTTACAAACCTTACTTCTGAGTATGCACAGATTGCGTTCTAAAGGCCTAAACACTCTTTCTCAGCTCAACCAACCTCGCAGTGCTTGCTATGAAGATACAACAAGGGGCAGACTATGTACACCACCCTCACAGCTCCTTGAGGCTACAAGGAATACAAACATCCTAAATAAAGTTACTTAGGATATTGCTGCAGCCTTGGACTGACCCCAGCACACATCCCTGTTTCCCTGCCTCTGTGGATCTTTACCAGTTACCTCAATGTTTCCCTTCCCCTATCTTCAAGGCCTAGTTATGTTCTGAGCAACCAGTTCCTAAGAGCACAGCAAGCTGCCTTATCCTGAGTCAGACCTTTGGGTCCATCTAGCTCAGTACTGTCTACACTCAACATTGGCAGCGTTGTAGGGTTTTAGACAAGGGGATGTTCCCAGCCGTACCTGCAGATGCTGGGGATTGAACCAGGGACCTTCTGACTGGCAAGGCAGACACACTGCTGTGAGCTACAGCCCCTTCCTTCACCGTCTGCTCACAAAAAATAAAGGCTCACAACAGAGCCGCCGTCCATCCAACAGCCTCACTTGTTGATTGATGCACCATCGCCCTTTCAAAAGCCAGCCCATCTCTTTCCCACCAACGCTGTCAATGAGAGGAAGGATCAGCAGAAGATACAACCGACCTGTCTTTCATTCTCTCCCTCTCCCTCTCTTTCAGCAGAAGACAAGCCGGAGCCTGCTAAACCCCACAAAAGGTCAGACCGCAGCATAAAGTCGAGGCAGCCACTCAAGCAAGGGGGCCGGCGGAGATGGAGGCACCGTGCGACAAGCTTCTGATTAATGCAATTACAAACCCAACCAAGGTCTCTTTCTGCTTCACTGTGTGCTTACCCACCCCCTTCCCCGCCCGCAGGCTTCTTCGCTTCTCTGGCGGAGCACGCTCTGAACACGCAGGCCTCCACACCACAGGATAAACACCAAGGAGAGGCTCAGAATGGCCCACATGAGGGTCAAAACAAAAAAGTCACCTTCCCAGGTCTGGGGCAGCAGCCAAACATTTGGGGGTGGTGGGGACAAGGCACAGGGGCAAGGAGGGAGAAGAAGAGGTGAGCCAGAAAGCTTACCTGCTGCCCCCAAGCCAACATCCAAACTGCTTCTCTTGAATTCGCACCGGCTCTGGGTCTCTGGCATAACGAGCTGGCGACTCTGGTGGAGGTTGGAGATGAAGGAAGTGAGTTCGTTGTCCCGGCTATGGAAGGAAGAAGAAGGGTTTCACTTACACAGCCAATTGCTAGCAAGCTTCTCCTGAGGTTCTTTTACCTTAACTGCCCTCCCCCACAAGCCAACCCTATGATACCCAAAGACTTCCTCCGAATGTGCATTTGGGGTCATTTGTGCTCATGGTGCTATCAAGGCAGTCACATGCAATCTTGCTTTTGCTACTGTTTGTGCCTACAATTTTTTTGGGGTGGTCATACTGCTCTACTTCTAGGCAGTGCAGAACATCCTATTGAATACTGCACGTGAATCTGGTTCGTTTTGGTCGCTCTTTTGTTGCACCACAGCCCCTCCAGACAGCAATAATATGGTAGCGTTGGTGGAAGCGTCGCTGAACAACTAATAAAGGAGAATAAATTTGCCACTAATGCACTATCCTTGCATCAAGAACATGTTGCAGAATACATCAGAAAATAAAATGCAAGGGCCTAAGAACTGCATTCTGCAAGTTTCCTTTCACCCTTAAATAGTGATCTTCTTGTGTTGTCCTTTCTGTTACCTGTAAGTGCAGTTCAAAACAAGAGCACCTGATCCCCTGTCAGGTTGGTGGGCATAGAGGACAGGGCTCTTTCATTGGTGGCCCCACACTTGTGGAATTTGCTGATCCATTTGAGATCTGGATGCAGAGACTCCATCACAACTAACAACCTTCAGTAGACCTAATGCCCATGGATTTCTCTTCTGCACTCCATGTTCCAACAGAGATATGAAAACATTCCACAACATTAAATAATTCAGGCAAAGACCTCCACAAATTTCCCTTCTCCCTGACATGCTACAAGGACTACAGAGAAGCAAAAACATCCCACAAAATTAAAGAATTAAAGCAAAGGCAATTCCCAAGAAGGTTCATACTCACACAGCCAGCGGCCTTACTCTGTGCATCGGCAAGACGCCGCACATGACCACCCACACATTGGCTCCACGAAGAACACCCTAACCAGTGAGTCCTGGGGTGACGGGACCAAGAGTTATCTGCCAAATTACCTAGCAATTGTCCCTCTTTAAATAGCCCTCCTTGAGGCTGAATCCCTCCCCAGCTTGGACCAGCAATGCTGCAGAGCTGCTCCCATGAGCCCGTCCAGAGTGTGGGAGGAAGGGGGGGGGAAGGGGCGCTAATCTCCAGTCCAGCGCTCTGCTTAATCAGATAAAGTTTATGACAGAAAAGTCATTAGAGGCAGGTGCTGTCGATGGGCGTCTGGCTCCAGATTTTCAGACAGTGGCGGGGGTTTGTGCTATCTGTCCTCTTTTGCCCCAACCCCTTGCAGAACTGCTCTCTCTACCAAACCTGACCTTAACAGGAGTCTTCAAACAATGTTAGCTGCAATCCTAAAGGGCTACCCTGTTCCTCCAAGATGGAATCGCCTCAATGCAGCTACCCAAGTTACCATTTACGTGTGAAGAAGAAGCTGGTTTTCACCACTGGCCATTTAAATCATACCGCCCAATCCATATCTCCTCTCCCCTGCCGCCCTGGCTCCTGCCGACACCACGGCAAGCAATTTCAAGGCTTATCCCTTGCCTAGATACCACCTTCGAGAAGCATTATGCAAAATATTTCCAAAGGAGTTTAGAGGATTAATTTGAGGCGATTATCGGTTCCTCTTAATCGTGCAAATCAATATCTCCCGACGTCAGGGACAAAGGACAGATAAAAGCTGCCATCAGCACAACAGGAAAAGGAGGTTGGGCCGACCAGGGGTGGGGTGGGGAAAGAGGCCTGACATGGTGGACATGCCAGTGGGTTTAATTGGCTTAAAACCCAATCATCACAGCAGTCTAGGGTGCAAGTCTGTGCACCTGTTCCCCCCCCCCTTTCTTATGTGCAATGACCACGGGATGGCATGTTAGGTCAGTGCAATGTTCCATAGCCTGGTTTATACAGACAGCAAAATGAAGTTTCTAAAGGTTTATGTAAATTTATATTCTGCTTGGTCATTAAAAAAAAACCTCTCAAAGCAGTTTACAAAAAGAATGAAACAATGAAATTATCAATTAAAAACAGTTAACCATTTTGAGGTTTCCCCCTACAATAAAGCAGTATATAAATTTTATGAAATAAATAAAAAAGGGAGTCCTATTTCCCCCCACAGAGCTCCAATTCCAAGAAATCCCTTGGAAGAGGGATTGATGATTGTTAAACCATTCTGAAAATGGTTCATCCAAATGCAAATCTGGGAAGTGGGCAATAAGCTCCAATTAACTCTCAGCATCTTTAACAAGTTACAGCTCCAATAATTCCTGGAAGCAGTCTTGAAAGTGGAATCATAACGCTTTAAATGCATGGTGTGAATATGACCTCAGTCTCTGCTCAAAGAATACTAGATTGTCAACTTGAAGACTCCTAACTTAGTTTTCTCGAGATGCTAACTCAGGGATTGCTACCGATCATGTCACTCTCCCCACACCCGTGTGGAAACAGGCCAGGAACAATTTCATCACATGTTGAACAGTTCCTCTAGACCAGGGATGGGTGACGTCCAGCCTCTGAGACAAATACAGTCCTCCAAGCCTCTCCATCTAGCCCTTGAGACTCTCCCCAATATATATACTCTCCCCGGGGCATGTACCTCATTGGACCTACTTCACAACCTTCTTGAACATTTTTGCTTGGCTGAAATGCGCTAGTGAACTCTGAGCGGGCATAAAGCAGCTTAATATGTAAGCAAGAAAGTCTGAAAACCACCTAACGGCATAATGCAAGAACCTCTGAGCTGGGGGCAGCCGGGGGGGGGAGGGGGAGGAGAAGGCACAGATGCCTCTTTGCTAAAAAGAAGAGAGACTTCCTTCCGATATGCACTGATTTTCTTTTTCTAAAACACAGCCAGCTCTCCCATGCCCGCCCTCTCCCAAATACGCACATACGAAATCAGATTAGTCGTCTGATCCCTTCCAGCAGCGTATTTTATATATATATATATTTTAAAAACAGATTAGAAAAGGAGGCCTAAGAGAGAGATAGGGATCTCCTGAGAGGTTGAAGAGGAGACAGATAATCTCCTGAAGGACTGAAGGTTGCCGTAACCATTTTCAATTTGACCAAGTTTTTCCTTCCTCCACCCCGCCTTTTTGCTAATTAATGCTTTAGAAGGTTTTCAGCGTTGACAGCGCAGAGAAAAAAAGGGAGGGCAAAATACAGAAGGAGCACCCAATCTCTCCCTTTCTCACAAGCAAGCAAATCAAAGTATGTCCCCTATTTTAACAGTTTTTACTGATAAGTAATGGCTGCTTCATGTATTATGCGTCGTCAGGAATGGGTGACAAAAGTGGAAGCGGCAACAAAATGCTGCAGTGGGGAGTGTTGCAACTGAGAGTTCCAGCCAGCTAGCCAGCAATGCCCTTTACCAGGAGATGCCATTCCATTTCACCTCCCTGAAACAGACCCTTTGACTCAGATAGCACGTAATGCTGGGCCAAGTTATGGTCGTACCTAATACTAGTGCTACTCAAGAGTAGACGCATTTGTAAAGCATGCAGGCTCCCGGAGAGAAGACTGTGGCCTCTCTGCTTCTCTCCTGGTCCTATGTTGCTGTGAGTGAAGCCTTGGTTTGGCTTAGTGTGTTGTGCACACCCAGGCTTGTGGTTTGCCTGGAGTGAGACAAACCACAATCCTCTGACTGGACAACACATTAAGCCAAACCATGGCTTAGCTGACAAAAGGTTTAAAAGAAGACTGGGCAAATTCACGGAGGATAAGGCTACCAATGGCTACTAGCCTTGATGGCCATGCTCTGTCTCCCCACAGGGCAGGGACAGAGAAGCAAAATGTGTGACCAAGACTCAGGAGAAGCAGAGGGTCCCAGAACACCTGCTCTATATTCCTCAGTTCACAGTAAACCTCAACCCACCTCTGTTTAAGAGCCAAGACCCTGCAATTGTCAACTGATGCCCTTCTTCATGTTCCTCCTTCAAGGTCTGGAAGGTGGCAACACAAGAACAGGCCTTTTCAGTGGCGGCCCCCTGCTTGTGGAATGCTCTCCCAGTGATACTCGCCTGGTGCCTTCTTTCTCTAGCTCTAGGTTGCAGGCAAAAGCTTTCCTTTTTACCTGGACTTTTGGCCCTTAGTTTGAAGGGTCAAAGTATTAGCAGCTCCTTTTGGTGGGGCAGAATCTGCTAGACTTGTCTTTTTAGTTGTAGAAATGTGTGCACTTTTTAGGGCTTTTTAAAAATAATAATTGTATTTATTAACATTGGTTTTAGTATTTCTATTGTGCTTGTAAGGCACATTCAGCTATCTTTATGAGCAAGGTAATAAAACAACAACAACAACTTCCATCAGCTCTAGCCAGCATGGCCAGTGGCCAGGGATGTTGCAAGTACAGCAACATCTTGAGGGCCACCGGATCCCTATCTCTCTTTTAAAGGCTGCTGCTTAAGCAAATAGCCTCTATCCCAGCCTGACTGGGGTTCTTGCTTCAAGGACTATTTCAGGTTAACCTTGGGTGACATTCAAACATGCCAAGATGCTTTGCTAGTGACTGTGGCTACCAAAAAGACAGGAAAATGCTGCAATTCAGCCCATAACAAACAAATGCAATTGTTAATGTCTCCGCCCAACCACCACCCCCCCCCCCCGATTAATCTATTGTCTACACGTAATGGGACTAATAGTCCGCTTGCCTTCTCTGAAAAGGCAGACTGTCCTAATCCATCCTCTGTAATGGCAATATAATGATTCACCAACGGCAACAGGATAGCTCTGAAGCTTACAGGAAATGGAGCTCGAGAGGAGATATACATGTGAGATGAACTCTGGGCAGAAAGATAACCTCAGCCAACCACACTGGAAGGATGAACATAGCCAGGTGTTTGTGCTGTTTTGCTGACTCTCCAGGGAGTTAGTGCTCCCCCTACCCAGCTTACTCTATTACTCATGCCAATAAAATGAAGAAAATTTAAGAACCTCAAACACCCATATTATGCATGACTGGCTCTCGACTGATGGAAGCTGGATTCTAACAGGAAGTTTGCTTGCTTTGAAATTTCTGGAAATCTTAACGCATATATAGGTGCACTGGTGTTGGCATGTGCATGTACGCCAAACATGTGCCTGAAATCCTGGGCGGCTGCTGTCTGTCAATGTAGACAATATGGAGTTAGATGGACCAATGGCCTGAACTAGCATAAGCTTCCTATATTCCTAATTAATTAAGAATTGGAGGTTCCAAGTTCAATCCCAAATGGTATTGAGATAGAGGGACCAAATGATCCGACTCGCTTCCTATCCATGTTAGTGAGATGTGCAGGTGTGTGTACACACACACACACACACACACACACAATTTCTTTTTCTTTTTAAAAAACCACACACCCTGATATTAATAATGCATTTTATAGTGTTAATCTGCCCTGAGATCTTATACTGAAGGGCAGGGAAAAAATCCAATAATAAATAAATAAACACACACACACACACACACACACACACACACACACACACACACTTACAGGCATTAGGAGTCAGACATGTCTTTAATGGGGAGAAGGATGAAGAGGCTAATGGATCGAGGCAATTAACCAAAAAATAAATCAGCGTCAGGATCCCTGCGTCTCTCGCGCCAAGGCTGCCAGGCGCCTGTGGGGTCTGGCAAGATGTCGAAGTGTTAGCAGTCATAGTGATGGGCTGTCAAAAGGGAAGGGAAGGAGACAGCAGTAGTGAGTGGGGGGTGCTGGGAGGGGGAAAGCTAAGAATACAAATGAGGGACAGGGAACCCGAAACCTGTGTCAGGAACAGAATCCCAATTCAAGCCTGCAATAGACCTTTGAAAGCTGGAATTGGGGAGCTTGGTTCCAGCTGGGGAGTGAATGTAGAGCTGGTGGGTATGGAGGGTTGGGGGGGGGGAGAAATTCTATTTGGTTTACATTTATAGGCGATTCAACTGGATTTGTACTTTCCAAAACAATATGAGAACTGAACACACAACCATCCTTTGAAATTTGCACTTCTGACGAATTTTGCACTGCATTTCTCCAGTTACATAAGCATGTACATAAAGGGATATAAAGTGGGATAAAGTGTGCATACAAACACAGGCATTGATAAAAAGAGCATGCAAAAACATGTTATTTTAGGTGAACCTGCTTTGCAAAAAATGCATGTTCTTAGGAAAAATGGCACAAATACTGATGAATTTTCACGAGGACTTCAAAAAATTAAAACAGCAAACTGGGGTTGAAAGCAGAATTCAAGATTGCAAAAATAGGAAACAGAGAAACTGAAATTGACAGATCTGCCCATCCCTAGTGACAATGCACCATCGTGTCAAACAGCTTGATCCTAGCTACGTGCCCCCAAAACAGTCACTGACACTCACTGGATATTTATTTTGGGAGGGGAGGGGGTGGAACGAAAGAAGACCCAAAAAGATAACGAGACATGAAATACAATGGAAAGCCATTCCTTTTTCAAAAAAGAAAAAAGTTTTACTCATCTTGCCATCTCTTAACGATCCTTCCTCCGCTGCAGAGATCGTATTAAATTTCCCTGATCAATACAGTCGCCATAAACCTGTCCCGACCCTCTGCCCTTCCTTAACATATAAAATAAAATCCAATATGCAAAGCAAGGAGCCGTGTTGGGGCCACGACGGCAGCAGCACAGACAGAGCTGAAGAACCACAAAGACATTAAGGAAATGGACAGAGGTATCTGCCTGTGCATCCACTGGGCAAAAGCTGCAGGCAAAGGAGCTTCCATCTGGCCAGTTTCAATATTACCTGTTTGGTGTGGATGGGGAAACTTGCACCTCCCGGCATTGGTGAACTCCAACTCCCTTCAGCCCCAGGCAGCATGGTAAGTAGTCAGGGTCAGACCCAGTTTGGCACCACTGGCACACATACACACACACAGCCTGGGAGAACTCAATGGCACCCCCCTGGAGGCTTCACCTGGCGCAAAACACCCAGCTAGCCCCCCATAGCTATGGTTCTGGTCAGGGACAACAGGAGCTGGAGTCCAGCAACTCGTGACCCTTCAGATGATGCCGGGCTGCAGCTCCCAGCATCCCTGACCATTGGCAATGCTGGCTGGGGTGCATGGGGATTGGAGTCTGCAACATCCGGAGGACCAGATGTTCCCCACCCCTGACTGACATAATGAAAGACTGTCCCCTGAACAGAACAGACCCACAAATGCCCAAGAAATGTCAGCCCCAGCTCAGTCCTTCGCTGCCCTGTGCTGTAGTATTATTTTGAAGTACAGGATATAATCACAGCAGCTCCCATCGTGTTTCTGACTGCATAGGTTCAATGTATACAGCTCACAGAGCTTTATCATAGGAACGTAGGAGGCTGCCTTTATACTGAATCAGACCATTGGGTCCATCGAGCCCAGTACTGTCTACCTTAACTAGCAGCAACACTTCAGGGTTTCAGGTGGGAAAGTCCTATCACGAGGTGCCAGGGATTGAACCTGGGGCCTTCTGCATGCTACCACAGAGCCACAACCCTTCACTCCCTCTCGCCAACTGAAATGGAAAGTTCCATGCTTTTGATGAGAAATGCAGTTTGTTCTGCAATGCAAGAAATGTTCCCATTTTGAATGCCAGCATGAAGTGGGAATCCTGTGAAAAAGAAAGGCAGTTTTAACAGAACCCCCCTTCCTTGTTTTACTGTCCAGCTTTTTGTTAGTTCATCTAACAGCAACAGAGTTCCCATTCATACCAGCCTCCTGGAGTGCTGCAGCTGGCCCAGAACACAGGGCTGATTTGGCTTTTCAAGCCTCGGCTGCAAATCAAAACCACCAAATCAAACTACATCACACGCCATACTTTATCGGGTTATTATATCATGAGCTTGTCGTCCCAGTGACACAGCATTATCAAAAAGCTTGCAGGAACTGCGTGCCTGGCAGGGGACTTGGAGCTGGAATGGCCCTACCATTAGGGACAGTGAGGCGGATGCCTCAGGCAGAAGTGAAGTATTGGAGGGCGGTGCTGTGTATGCCTAGGCATACCCTGTCCTCTACTCCCATCAGCAAGCCTGCTGCTTTATCAAGAGGTCTGGAATGTGATGCGAATGGAGAAGCCAACACATAAGCTCAGAGCCCTAAGAACAGGATCTGGAGTGAACAAATTTTAGGACACAGGGCAAACCTTCCTTACGCTTGTCTCTGGAGACAAAAATGACTTTAGCGCCCCGCTACACCCCCCCCCCCCAAGCCACACATGGCTAATTGTGACTAAATACTTTGGGGAAAATCTCAAAATATTCTCAGCACTGATGAATGAAATTTGAATACATCAATGAGATGTGATTGTAACTCCCTGTGAAACATTTTCTCTCTTTGTTATGATTTATCTTTGTACTTTTACGTTCATAAAAGTAATACAAAAATGTTTTGAAGCAGGCCTGCTGCCTTCAGGTGGGGTGGGGGTGGGAACAAACAGCCCCATTGCCAGCACTGAAGTAAAACTCAATGGCCAGACCAGTCAGCTCTGTGCATGGAACGGGAGGAGGCGGGGCATCATTATCTCCTTTGCCTTACACTTAGGAGGTGGGGCTGGGAATGAAGACTCCTACCTCAAGCCCCTGAGAGCTGCTGCCAGTCAGTGTGCGCAATACTAAGCTAGATGGAGCAACAATTCTGACCCAGGATAAGGCATCATTTCATGTTGCTTTTCCTGTTGTGGATCAGCGGGGAGGGGGCAGGGTGTCAACATCATTTATGGCCCAGGAATTTCTGTGCTCAACTCCAAGTACCAAAAGGCAACTTTTTTTTTTTTTTTTAGGATATTGTTGCCAAAGTTTCAAGAAGAAAAAAGGGGGGGAGGGGTGCCTGACGGTGTCACGCTTTGCGAGGCGTCCATGTTATTTAAGAATGAGCGAAACAGGAGCGATGTATCAGTCAGAGCTGCCTAAACGAGAGCGAACACCAAGGGACGGGGTAGGCGTGTAAATCAGCCAGAGCCTGCGCCAGAAGAAAAATAATGATCTTTTTATGGATGCCATTAAAAAGGGAACCCCAGCCTGCTCTATAAATACTGTTGCAGCACAACGACGCTGCCTGAACAACCTTATTTAACAGAAGCTGGCGCCTAACCCGTGAGATATTTGAAAGATCTCAAGGACAGTTTGACCAGGTTTTTTTTGGGGGGGGGGAAGGAGGGTAGACTTGGGTGAATATTTTTTTTTTAAAAAAAAACCTTAAAAAGCAAAACTTATCCAGCTCTTCAAGAGCAACACTCTGACCTGGGCCTTCAGTCCAGGACATGAACTTGGGATCAGACATGCCATGATGGGAGGGGGGAAACCATGTACACTACCTCGAGCTCCTTGAAGGAAAAGGTGGTACAGTGGTACCTCCTGTTACGAACTTAATTCATTCCAGAGATGCGTTCTACACCCAAAACCGTTCTAAACGCGAGGCCTGCTTTCGCTAATAGGGCCTCCCGCTGACGCTCCTGCATGACTTCCACTCGTATCCCGGGGCAAAGTTTGCAACCAGGAGCATCTACTTCCGGGTTAGCAGAGCTCATTACCCGAAGCGTTTGTAAGGAGGAACAGTACGTAACCAGAGGATCCACTGTATAGAAATGCAAAAATTAGAACGCAGCATCCCTACACATTAAGCACATTAAGCAGAAGAGGGACAGTCAACCACCCGTGCTGCATGACCCCAATAAAAAGAGCTGCCTGGATGAGGTAGGCAGGTGTGATGACAGTGGAAAGGCAGCGGAGATTGAACAATGAAGATGTGGGGCGGGGGAGCTTGGTAACCGCAACCCCACAGGGCACAGGCATTTGTGAGACAACGTGGCACCAAAGTGCTGTTAGGCCCAACGCCAATGATTCTCCCACAAGGGCAGAAAATGGCGACCCAGAGATGTGGAGTGCGCCAAACTCAAGCTCTAGACTCTCCAAATTGCCAACGACGGATTCCCTCATGCTCAGTCAGTCAAATCTAAACTTTTCTCCCTCCCTGCAGGTGCGAATGAAGAAGCAAGAATATGGAGGCCCAAATGGACAATGCAGCTAAGGGGGGGGGGGAATAGGGGAAAGTCTGAGGGGAAATAACTGAGGGTAAAACGCTAATGACCCCAAGAAAGGAGTTTTTCAGGGCCCACCCCTATTCCTGTAATTGTAATATGTTTTATCTGTTTTTAATTCTGAAGTTTAAATTGTTGTAACCTGCCCTGGGACCTGCTGGTGAAGGGAAGGTAATAAATCTAGTAGTAACTTTAACTCACAGGGTCCCAAATGGAAAAAAGCAAAGGTGGAAAAGGAGGAAAAAGACTACCGAACTCACAAATCAAGGCTACAGATGGGAAGGAATTTACCACTGCAGAGAAGACTAAAGGACAGCAGGCAGGGTTGGTATGGAGAGAGGGATGACTCCTCACTCTTCGCCTCCCACCCAGGGAGGAGGCAAAAGGATCCAGAGGACCCTACAGAGGACCCTTCCAGTAGTAGGAGGCAGCTTACCTATAAGGAATGCCCTGGGGCAACATTGGGCAAATTAACATTAATGTCTCCCCACTTCTGCCTCTGGCCCTGCCCACTCATGTGTGGTGCAGACCAGGGTTCAAATCCCTAATCAGCGATGAAACGGACGGGAGTGACCTTGGGCAGCCAGAGTCGCTCAGCCTATCCTATTCCATGGGATAGGATATGCCACCTTGAGCACCTTGGAGCAAAGTTGGATGAAAAAGTATGTGGTCCCCAAAAAGTTGCCTGGAAGGGAATGCGACTGTCGCACTGAAAAAGAGTCATAAGAAGAGCTTACTGGATCCAGGCAATGGCCCATCCAGTCCAGCAGCCGGTTCTCGCAGCAGCCATCCAGATGCTTACCAGAAGCCTGGAAGCAGGACCTGAGCACAAGAACATGCTCCCCTCCTGCAACTTCCGGCGACTGGTATCCAGAAGGATTACTGCCTCCAGCTCTGGAGACAGAGCACAGTCATCATGGCCAACAGCCATCGATAACCCCATCGATTTGCCACCCCTATTCTAACAGCCTCACATTCTCGTACAACCAAAAGGATTAACACCCTCTGGCTGTGGTGCAAGGGATGATTCGCAGTAAGAGGCTTCCCCCAGATATCCTTGGCTTTGCACAGACCAGCCTGCAGGCAGGAAAGGCCTTGAGCCAGCCAGCAAGGTCAGCCCTCTCCAAAACTCCCCGTTCGGTAATACCAGGACCTCTGAGTCAGCCGAAAGAAAGGACGGTGATCTGAGAGAAGCTGACAGCTCAACTTGATCTGAGACACACACCCCCCATTTCCCACTTATCGCCTTGCGCACAGCACGACAAAACCTCCCTAATCGCTTGCTGCATGGCCAATACCTTTCTTCGCCGGTCGATGGCGGGCAGAACAGCCCCGAGAGGATAAAAACCTGAAGATGAGCAACGCAAGGATTTGGGTCAAGGCTCTCAAGCCTTGCAATCGAGTGTCTAATCAGCGAGCAGCGAGGGCAGCAAGACAGGGAAGGAGTGAATGTGCCGCTGCAGAGCGCAAGAGCACTCCGGTATTGAACAGAGGGGCATCGCAGCCTGCCAGGAAGCTGCGGGGTGGTTTTCATCCGAGATGCTCAGATCAGCCTTGGGCAAGCCAATGTTAAAGTGAACAGGGCTATGCAGTCCACCAGATCTAAAGATCACCTCCCGCCTGCCTGCCTCCTTCCAACTTATTCTAATGTCAAGCTAGGGAGGCTGTAAAAGGGCCCCTTTCAGCTCCGCTAGGCTTTGGGATTAAGCATATCGTGAGCTTCTCTTCTGTTCAGACAGCAAGTGCCTAGCTAAACTATAGCACTCATTCCCATGGGAGGCAGCAGTGGCCACCAGCTTGGACGGCTTTAAAAGAGAACAGGCAAATCTATGCAAGAAAAGGCTATCAATGGCTACTAGCCACAATGGCTATGCTCTACCGCCAATGTCGGAAGCAGTATGCCTCCATGTGCCCGTTGCCGGGAAGCAAAAGTGGGGAGAGTGAGAGCAGGATGCTGGACTAGGTGAAACAGGCTGTTGCCTTGATCCAGCAGTCAGGCTCTTCTTAAAGGTAAAGGGACCCCTGACCATTAGGTCCAGTCATGTCCGACTCTGGGCTTGCGGCGCTCATCTCGCGTTACTGGCCGAGGGAGCTTCCGGGTCATGTGGCCAGCATGAATAAGCCGCTTCTGGCGAACCAGAGCAGTGCACAGAAACGCTGTTTACCTTCCTGCCGGAGCGGTACCTATTTATCTACTTGCACTTTGACGTGCTTTCGAACTCCTAGGTGGGGAGGAGCTGGGACCGAGCAATGGGTCTTAAGATTCTTAGATTCATCTTATTCTTATTCCGTCAGATGGGTTTAAAAGGTGATGAGATAAATTCATAAAGGGTAGGGCTATCGGTGGCTGCTAGTCACAATGGCTGACTTCTACCTCTACCGTTGGAGGCAGTAGACTTCTGAATACCCGCCGCTGGGAGTCACACGTTGTTGGCATCTGTCTGTCTCAGGAGACAACGGAGGAGTGCTCCTTCAGGAGTGAAGTCCAACTGTTGGAAAATTGCAGCGTCTGCTGTGGTTTTTAGAGAGGGTCCAGTGCAGTTGGTCCAAGAGGAAGGTCCAAGCGTAAAGAGCAACTTTGTTTAAAGGAACAAGAGGCCTTTTTTATTGCAGATACACATCTCTGCAGTGTCTGCTCCTTGCCAGAGTTCTGAAGGACTTTCCGAGCCTCCCCCGCTGCCCCCTGCTGTCTATCTCCATTGGCTTGCCCGCCACGACCGCTACCAGCACCTATAAATCTTCCCTCTCAACATCCATCAAGCACCTGTGTTATCGATCATCCCCTGACCACAGCGCAATGTGGCTATTAATACAAAGACTCGCTGACAGGGCGACATGAGGGGCGCGCAGAACGAAGAGGCACCCCAGTGTACTTCAAGCTGGGGGAAGCGATTGAGGGTTCCCTCAAAAGAGGAGGCTTGCAGTTGGTAAACGGTGCCCCCTTGCAAAACAGCCTGGCTGCCCTACCACTTCTCCCCATGGAATATGCAAGCGTAGAACAGCACAGGGTGCATTTCCGTGGTACATTCTTGGTTCAAGTGGGGCAATGGTGAGACCAATAAAGGCTTGTCAACACATAGCACAAGTTCTATGGGCATTGCAAAGCTGGCCTAAAGTGGTTCATTGTCCCAAGAGCAGCCCAATGTTCACTTTTAAAAGCAAAACAAAGAGAGAGAAATAGAAAAGGGGGGTGGGGAGAGAACACGCCTGCGCTGCTAATGTGTATCAGTTCTATACTAGTCAAAGTGTCATGACCTCCCATTCCCCCCCCCCATTCCTGGGAATTGTAGTTTGGTGCGACTGCTAAACAAAACCCTGTTAGAGATCCTCTAAGCCAGGGGTGTCCAACAGGTCGGTGGTGATCTACTGGTTGATCGCGGGGTATCCCTGGGCAATCCTGGGCAATCGCAGGACCCCGACCCCCCCCCCACCCAGAAGTTCACATGGCCCTCAGGCTGGAAACAGCTCCCAACATGCCCCAGAATTCTTCTGCAATATGAAAAGGTTTTTCAACAGAAAGAGATCCCTCGGCCTAAGTACTCAGAAAAGCACATGGAGCCTGGAGGCGCATCAAACAGCAGCATCTCCTCCAGAGATTACTTATTCCCTTAACTTTAAAATACCTTTCAAAGTAAACAGCATGAGTCTATTTACTGCTTTTTCTCCAGCTGTTGTCTGAAAACCACACAAATGCACTAACGACGTGTTTGTGTGGGATTTTTTTTTGGGGGGGGGGGGGAATGGGACGGGACACCTTCCACTCTCCATAATGCCACCTTCCCATGACAGACTGTTTTGATTGCCAGCCAGCAGCAACCGTTTCCTTGTTGATGTTGGCCTCACCTACAGGAAGAACGTCCTGGTACGGCAGCTGAGCAACCAGCACGAGATGTCAAGGCAAAGACAGCCTGGGCCTGGCTTGGTCTTTGTAATGTCTTCTTTCAGGAAGATTAGTATCAAGAAAGAGAAAGAATCAAGACACCCTGGATGAGGTCCTGCAGAGCCAAGCTTATGTGTTCCAGAGAGCTGAAGTGTTAAATAGCTTCTGTAAAACAGGTTGTGACTAACACACACACACAAAATGTATGATAGCTGTAATTGATCCTGTTTTATCTTTTTTTTAAATCTATTTTTAAAATTGAGTTTATATCCCACCTTTATCTCCAAGGAGCTCAAGGTGTGGTGGCATGCATGCCCCCCACTTATTTAATCCTCACATCAACTCTGCAAGGTAGGCTTGGCTGAAAGGCAGGGTCTGGACCAGGGTCACACACAGTGAGCTTCATGGCCAAGTGAGGATTTGACCCCTGGTCTTTTCAACTCCTAGCCTGACACTCTAACCACTGTGTCACACTAGCTCTCGCAATAGAGGTACGTCAGCCTAAGAGACAGTGGCAAGCCCAAGGTCATGGGGATATTCAATGAAGTTAATGAAGTTTCATGGCTGGGTGGGGATTAGAGAACAAGAACCCAACACCTATTCAACGCTCTCATCAAATTTATCACTCTGGCACTTTCTATACTCTCTGTATGCCAAGCTATGCCAATTGTCCCACCCACCCTTGGCATGTGGCCCCCAGATGGTTACCCAGAAGGAAATGTGGCCCTCAGGATGAAAAATGTTCCTCCCCTTGTCCTAAATTTATGAGTAGAAAGTTGAAAGGTTCTAAGAAGATCAGAACAAGAAGCCAAAACTGTTAATATATTGAAGCTGGCTCATGTGGATAGGCTGAACTGGTGGGGACAGTCCAGCCTTCAAAAGTTCTCTACATAGAATTGTAGAGTTGGAAAGGACCATGAGAGTCAGCTAGTCCCACCCCCTGCAATGCAGGAATATTTTGCCTAATGTGGAGCTCAAGCCCACAATCCTGAGATTAAGAGTTTCATGCTCTACCAATTGAGTTATCCAATTTGAAACAGATCCAAGATGCAACAGCTTCCCTTCCAGTTCTCTTGTAACTTCCATAGTCTGGTGCTGACCTAACACCTAAACACGATTAGCACTAACCAGAATTTGTCATCCTAATTGACGTTCAGAGCCTCCCCACCACCACCACACACAAAGTAAAGCCATGGCTAGCTCAGCAAGCAAAGTCCTGCCTTCATAAGGTTAAGACCTCTGCTGTCCCTTTGTAAACAGAGTCTACAGACACAGAGCCGTCTCATCCATTGGGGCTGGTGGCGCGGCGCACCAGGGCGCAATGGCCTGGAGGGCGCCTCCGTCCTCCAGCCCCGCTGGCAGCGCCTGCCGGCAGCGCCCTCTGACTCCCGGCAAGGGAGCTGGCCGGCCACACCACGCCCTCTGGCTGCCCAGCAGAGCACAGGAGCTCTGCGCGCCCTTCCAGCGCTTCCGGGACGGGAGGCGAGGGCAGCCGGCTCGCGTTCCCGCGCGCAGCCGGATGGCGCGGCGCAGGTGGGCAGCTCGCGCTCCGCGCGCAGCCGGCCGCCCGCCCGATGCAGCGCGAGCTGCCCAGCCGCGCCGTCCGGCTCCGCGCGGAGCGCGAGCCGGCTGCCCTCGCCTCCCGTCCCGGAAGCGCTGGAAGGGCGCGCAGAGCCCCGCGCCGCTCCAGCGCCACGCCCCTCATCCCCCGCTCGCCCACCCCCCTCCCAAGGGGCGGCAAGCGCGGGAGGGAGGCGGCGGAGAGGCGGCATGGCGGGGGCGCCGGAGGGATAGCCGCGCCAGGGCGGCAGATCCCCTTAAGACGGCTCTGTACAGACATGGAGAAATCATCTTATCCCTGGCTTGAAAACCCATTGCACCACCTCAAGGATCACCTTAACACTAGCCTTGGTTTCCAAATCCACAATGAGTCCATAATTTTGTCTCTTGATACAAGGGGAAATACTTAAGGCATGGCTTTTAGGTGAAATTCCCATTGGTTATCCGGTGGGATGCTGGATGAGATGAGGCTTTGATCTGATCCAATGGGGCTCTTCTTATGAAATCGGATATTAATGCTTTAAAAAGGTAAAGGGAACCCTGACCATTAGGTCCAGTCGTGGATGACTTCTGGGGTTGCGGCGCTCATCTCACTTTATTGGCCGAGGGAGACAGCGTCTAGCCAATGAGTGCGTACAAAAATGCATAAATTAGAGGGAAGTATAGATAAAAATGTGTGCATTGGTGAAAACAACAGACAAAGGTAGGGAAGATCGCTGAAGTCAAAGCTGCATACAAAAATGTGTTTATAATGAGAAATTCACAATAGAATGTGAATTGCTGTGGGAATGTGGAGAAACTCAGTTTAAGAATGGAAAACGTAAGCAGCTGAGAGAAACCGAAACTGACCATCCTGATTCTCAGTTGCATAACCTCTGTCCTGTCCTACCCTTACCAACCAATTAAATGTTTTAAGATCACACAAAGGACAGGTTTGACAGATGTGGTGATGTGCCACCCACGCCACCATTCCTGTCTACTGTCTCACCCGCCACAGACAAAACATGAAACATGCGTCAATCAGGCTGGAAGCACAACTTTGAGCAGCTGTTCCTTTCTCCTTATGCTTGCTAATCTGGCCAATTCTCCCTTGCAAGGAGCCTTAATTCTAGCGAGAGCTAACCCTGCAAACACACCACATACAAGTTTAGCTTGCACCACACAGAGCTACAATTCCCAGCACCCTAAGCAAACTATACCCCCCAGGATTATTTGGGGGAAGTCATGTGTTTTCAATGGCACGACCATGAGGAAACCTTTTACTTGTGTAAGTGATCCAGGTATGCCTTTGTATACTTGAATGCCCAAAGCTTGTGTCTTAGACTTTGTACACGTGCGCTTTTAAATTTTTATTTAGAACAGTTGTCCCCAACCAAAGAAGGCTCCCAGAGCCACTTACATATAAGCAATTAAAACAGCCGACGTAAGCTGCACACACATCATTCATTTAAAGCACATTTAAAGTGCATTGCTTCCCTCTGGGAACTACAGCTTACTCATCAGATAGCTAAAATTCCCAGCACTAGAGTTCCCAGGATGCTTGTGGGGGGGGGAGGGCATGTGCTTTAAATGTATGATGTGTACCCGCTTGTAAGACCCAAACAATTTACTTTGGATTCACAAAGCAAAAACAGGAGTCCTCAAGTCCACTTAAAGATGCTCAGCTCCCTGAAGGGCTGGGCTAAGGGTAGCCAATGTGGTACTATAAGGTGTTGGGACTCCCAACTCCCATCAGCCCCCACCAGCACAACCAATGGAGAGTGATGATGGGAATTGTAGTCCAACAAATATGTGGAGATCATTACTTGGCTATCGCTATGCTAGGCCTTCGGACTACAGGTCCAACTTGGGATCCTCACAGATACTTAGCTTGATTTTTTTTAAAGTGTTGGGGAAGTCTAAAAAGGGAAAAAGCATCACCATTTTGATGCTTGAAAAAAGAAAGCTTCTAACGATGCTTAAAAAAAGAAATAAAGGGAATGACACCACATGGAGCCGGTTCTTTAAAAAAGATAGAGACACACACTTAAGGCACTACTATATCAGCTGTGTGAATGGCTTCAAAGTACTGAAGAGAAAAGATTACCCTGGAGACCTCGGGAGACTGAAATATTTCCCCTTTCAGGAAAGAGAGGGGAGCGGAAGGAACCTGCCTACCAGTGTTGGGGCGTCCAGAATGCATGGGACCTGTTTGTATCTACCGGTAATTAAACATTCTTTCATTGAGGACAACCGAGACAGCAACTCCAAGGTGACCAGACTGCTGGGGGTGGGGTGGGGGGGAGGCAGGGCACCTTTGCAGACTTGGAAAGGAAGATCAAAGGAGGGAGAGGAAAGGAAGGCAGGTAAAATCAAGTTAGGCTGTTCCCAGACATGTTGCAGAGGGTAGAGACAAAACACAACAACCACAGGCATGCAAGGTAATATGGTATGCATGACATAGTGTGGGACCAGTTCAGGACAACTGTTAGCCTCAGAGGCAGGTTGCCTCCGGAAAAAGACCTCAGGGTTTCCTGGATCTGATGCCCTCCAGGAATTTTGGACTACGACTCCCATCAGCTCCAGCCAGAACAGCTGGGAGTCAACGTCAATTGAAAGGGGTGCCATGTTGGGGATGAAAGGCTGGCTTACACCCCAACCCACCTCATACCCCAGAAATACCACCTACCTAGAACAGATGGAGGACTAGGGATTGGCTTGCATGTGTCATGTGGCTGAACTGTCAAACCCAGTGCTTAATGCTGGGTGGTGGAGGGAGGTGAAATGAGGGGGCTTGTTTCAGAGTGGCAGTGAAATTGCCTAAAAGGTTCAAGGGTGCTTAAGAATGGGTGGCTGACATTTTGTTTTTGGCCCCTCTTACGAGGGTGTACTGTCTATTCAGGGGTAGTGGGAAGAATGCTGGCCGTGATTTGTGCCTACCAGCTTTTACTCACAGAGTGCCCAATTCATTTTGGAGGGCAATAATTGACTGAGTGACTGGGAGGTGATAAGGTATCGCCCCCCCCCTCATAAAAATGGTGTTTCAATTAAATGAAAAAGAGGTTAAATGGTGTTGCCAGAAAGGATAGTTTGGCTGCGTGCTAAATCAGTCGTGAGGATCACTTCACCCCGCGACAAACTCTGCAGGGGTCTACATGACTCAAATTCTCTACCTTCCCAACTGGTGGTGCAAATGACCCTTTTCTGCAGTTAAGTATGAGTTATTACCCATTTTGATTGCCCTGATGAAGACAAAAAATGAAAGCAGGGGAAAAGAACGAAAAGCAGGAAACCCCAAATCACAGTCAACCCCTACAAGGACAGCCTTCCATATTTTTAAGTGGTACCCAACAATCCCGCCCCCAAATGCATCGTTATATAAACTCTTGGCCTACCATACAAAGAGGGGCCCCAAAATTGGTACCTGCAAGAGGTCTCACGGAAAGAGATGTTCAGATCCCAATGTGCATGTATCCTGTTGAGAGAGGAGGAGGAGGAGGGGGGAAAGGGAGAAAGAGAGAAAGAAAGAGAGAACTTTCAGTTGCAGGTGCTGAATAGGATGTTACAGCTTAGAGATGCTCAGGCTCACAGACTAGGGGGGTTGTAACACTCCCTCATCTTGTAACCTCTGTCTAAAGCAGGCATCCTCAACTTGCAGCCCTCCAGATGTTTTGGCCTACAACTCCCATGATCCCTAGGTAACTGGACCAGTGGTCAGGGATGATGGGAACTGTAGTCCAAAACATCTGGAGGGCTGAAGGTTGGCGGTGCCTGGTTTAAAGAATTGTGTGCCCCTCTCCCACAGCGTAGAGTGTCTATCTGCACAGACATTTAACACAAACCAGAGTTTACCTTTAAACCTGGGATGCAAGCAAGCTTCAGTCCCTGGCCTGAAACTCTGTCTTAAGAGCTAGTCACAGTTAATGTTGGCACAGAGGTAGCACAATACTCTAGTTAATGTTTTTTTTTGGGGGGGGGGAATCAGGTTTGAAGGAGGAAAGGAACAGAGGTGACTGGGGCCTACTGAGACTGGTGGGGCAGAATGCAGGGAGCCCAAAAGTAGGTGGAGCCATAGCCAATGTCAGGTGGAGCCATCTTTCTTCCTGCCAGTCTGTCAAAAATTGAGAACCAGGAGGAGGAAACCAAGGGCCATCTCCAGGGATGGATGTTTTGAAGAAGGCAGGCACATGGTGGCTGCTAAGGGCAGGCTGAGGTTGGTGAGGAAGTGCCTTGTTCATCCACTGCAAGAAGGAGAACAGTGAAAAAGTAAGGCACTCCTGATCCCTTCAACTATTAAGGGACCAGGAAATGTTATGCTTTCACCAGGGCAAAGTACTGCTTTAAAAAGCGAGCTGAATAAGCTGGCAAAAAAGCACACTGTAAGGAGAGCCCTGTTGCTGGATCAAGCCTGTGGCCCACCATAGTCCAGCATCCTGTCCTCACAGTGGCCAGCTAGGTGCCTGAATAGGAAGCCCACAAAAGCAGGATGCGAGTGCAACAGCAACTCTTCCCACCTGAGATTCCCAGCAAATGTATTCAGAAGCACAGTGGGATAAGGAAGGCTGGTGGCAGCGAGAAATCGTGTCTCAAGTAACAAGATGATCTTCCAGGAAGGAGAAGAAGCCGAGGCCTAACATGTATTAAGGAAGTCCAAACACTGCCTTGCACCACACACACACCGGGGGGTGGGTGGGGGGGGAGACCCAGTCACACTCCCTCCAGCTGTAAATAAATCATTAGCCCTTTCCCCGCCTCTGAAATTAATTCTGCATGTTCCGCCCGCAAGCTGGAGAGACAAGATTCCAGACAAGAGGCAGCCTAAATTTAGATGCAGACAAGTGACAGTGGATGAGATTTCCCCATCCCCAGCAAGCCTCTGAAGGCTGCCTCAGGCAACCTACTTCATTTCAGATCCAGGATCAAGTCCCCAGGTGGGATGATGCTCAGCCCCTGACTGGCTACTGGGGCTCTCTCACAAACTCACCTGGGAAGTCCAGGCACAGTAGGGCTAGAAACACAGGGTGCTGTCTTACACAGTCAGGTCAAGGGTCCCCTTAACTTAACATTGTCTACACTGATTGGCATCAGCTCTCCAGGCAAGGGACATTCCCAACCCTACCAGAAGATGCTGGGGATTGAACCTGGGACCTTTGGCAGGCAAAGCAGATGCTCTACAACTGAGCTAAAGCCCTTCACCAACCAGCTGATGAATTTCGATCTCCAGGCTAGTTTCAACTTCCCTCCCTCCTTCACCCACCAGATTCTGGGAAACTGTGACAAGTATACCAGTCCGTCTTCCCTGTCCTGGAAAGACTCCTTTGTAATTTCAAATCTTAACTTGGCTTGGTTGGAGCTCCTGGATCATCATTTTCTGCATGGGAGCTCTAGAAGCTGTGGATTCACTTTCAGGCTTAGCTCATCAGAGGCCAAACAGGAGGACCAGAGCACAACAGCACGCTCCCCAATTGTGATTCCCCACTTTTAAATGGCTCAGGACTGCAGTACTTCAAGGACCACCTCTCCCTATATGAACCAGCCCAAACCCTGAGATCATAATCTGAGGCCCTTCTTTTGTGTGCCTCCTCCACAAGAGGTCCAGAGAGTGGCAACAGAGGAACGGGGCTTTTTCTGCAGTGGCTCCCCACTTGTTGAATGCCTTCCCCAGGGAGACTCGCCTGGCGCCTTCGTTGCGTATCTTTAGGTGCCAGGCAAAATCATTCCTCTCTTCCCAGGCCTTTGGCTGATTAAATAATCTATGACCTTTTAAACTGTGATGGGGGTGGGTTGTTTTTATTTGTTAATATGTATTTTGTGTTTTTATATTGCAAACTGCTCCATGATCCTCAGATGAAGGGCGGTATAGAAATTCAATTAATTAATTAGTCATAAAAAATAAATAAATCCATTCCCAGCAAGTGGTCTTCAGAGCCATGGTGCCTCTGGTGGGGGAGGGAGAACATAGCCATAGTGGCTGCTAGATAGTGACAGCCTTATCCTCCAAGAATTTGTGTAATCCTCTTTAAAAGCCATCCAAGTTGGTGAGCATCACTAGATCTCAAGGGAATGAAAAAGTCATTTATTTTATCTCGTCTTCATTAATGATGTGAGAGAAGCCTGCTGATCAGGCCAGTGGCTTATCTAGTCCAGCATCTTGTTCTTACGGTGGTCAACCAGAAGCCTCTAGGAAACCAGAAAGTGGGACCCAGCAAAGAAACATTATTGTCTCTGACCATGGAGGCAGAGCATAGCCTTCTTGGCTATTAAGCCATCAATAGCCCTCTCCTCCATGAATTTGCCCAATCTTCTTTAAAAGCCATCCAAGTTGGTGGCTATCACTGCCTCCCTGTGCGAGTGAGTTCCAATCATCTGCTCCAATGAATATCTCCCAGTTCTAGCATAATGAGGAGCAGAACCTCTGTCTATACACTTCCTCCACACCTTATACACCTCTATCAATCCCCCCTTACCCCTTTTCTCTAACCCGAAAAGCCCCAAATGCTGTAGCCTTTCCTCACAGGGGAGTTGCTCCAGTGCCTTGAACATTTTTGGTTGCCCTCTATGTGAACCTTCTCCAGCTTTCTACAATATCCCTTTTTGCATGAGACGCCCGTTTCCCCCCCAATAAGGCTTAAGATGGCTCAACATCAAAGCCAGCTTGGCTAGCATCAGAGTCTATTTTGCAAGAGAGAGAGAGAGAGAGAGGGGGGTGAAATTAAGCGCTGCAGTGAGGAGCGCATATTCATAACTTGGCAACTGCAGCTATCTGTGGAGCTGGATAATTAAACACCCATATTTAAACAAATGAGTAGGTAAGAAATGAAATTAAATCCCAATTATCTTCTATCTCCTACCCCCTCTCCTGTCCTCTTCCTTTTCTGGGTAGCTTAACCAAGCTCTGGCTCTGTCGTTGTTCCCCCCTTTAGTTTCTATGGTGTTATCTCCAATTAGATTTCTGGGGCTAATGTGCGTTTCGCTTTAGCGGGTTATTCATTCAATTGAAATCAAATTACTAATAATTTGCAAGCTATCAAGCTGCATGAGTCGTGTATTTGGGTGGGTTGGAGGGACCAAGAAGGCTCCTTATAAATTACTAATAATTAAATGGGGGGGAGAGATTTGAAGAGGGGGTTAGAGGGGGGCAGGAGCTTGAAGCAAACAGCAGTAAGGCAGCTGCTGACGCTCCCTTTCTCTGCTGCAACCTCCCCTGCCCTTCCTCTAACGCACAATCAGTTACACAGAGTTTAATAAGAAAAGCCAGATGTGTCCCTCAACAACTAGAGGCAAGGGTTCCTCTCTGCTTGGAAAAGGAGGGGATGCAGAAGAAGGCCTGGGAAAGGGGCCACCGATCAGTGGTAGGGCACCTGCTTTGTATGCAAGTGGTCCCAGGATCAATCCCCACTTGCATATCCAGGTAGGGCTCAGAAAGCAGCTTGGAGGGAAGCTGGCAGTCACTGTGTGCAAAGACAGACCAAAGGCCTGACTCTGCATAAGGCAGCGCCCTCTGTTCCCGGTTGTTGCTGGCATCTTTCTGTCTCAAAAGACCATGGAAGAATGTGCCATGGGAGTGGGGGTGGGAACTATGTCCCTGTGTCTTAAGGAAAGCTCTTTAAGCTCAGGGGTGGCGTGCCAACTTTGCATATATAAAACACAAAGTACATAATAAAAAACAAAAGCAAACCAATAATCCGTATTTTAAAGGAGATAGGATGCTAGCCAAAGGCATGGTTGAAGGGGAACATTTCTGTCTGGTGCCTAAAGGTGTGTAATTAAGTTGCCAGCCGAACCTCCCTAGGGAAAGCATTCCACAAGCAGGGAGCCACTGCAGAAAAGGTGCGTTCTTCTTGTGTTGCCACCCTCTCTTGGAGGAGGGCCTCAGATGATGATTGCAAGGTTCAGATTGGTTCATCTGGGGATAAGTGGCCTTTGAGGTATTGTGGTCCTGAGTCATTTAAAGCTTTATAGGTCAAAACCAGCACTTTGAATTGGAGTTGGACACTCATTGGCAACCAATGCAGTCAGGCCAGGATCAGCATTATATCCTCAAATCATCTTGCTTCAGCGAGAAACCTGGCCGCCCTATTATACACTAGCTGAAGTTTCCAAACCACCTTCAGAGGCAGTATGCCGCATTAGAAGATCCCAGGTTCAATCCCTGGTATCTCCAGGAACAGCTGTCTGGAGAGCCGCTGTCAGTCAGTGCAAACAATACTGAGCTAAAAGGACCAGTGATCCAACTCCGTACAAGGCAGTTTCTTCTTCTTTTATTTTTTAAATAAATAAAAAACATGTAAGAAACATGTGTATCAATAAATAAACATGAACTATAAGCCAATACAAGTGTGACTAAATTTTCATTCTATTGAGAAAATTACAACAGACAACCTGGCATTTGCTTAGAAATGCAAAAAACCCAGACACAATAGTAATTTGGGTCCTTAATCCCATAGGTCTCTCCTAAGTTTCCATCAGTTTGAGGTGTCCTCCTCATATGATCGTACAGGAGCTAACAGATCTTCCTGGCAGCTTCTTAAGGGAGCAGACGTAGCTCTGGGGTAGAGCATCTGCTTTGCATGCAGAAGGTCACAGGTTCAATCTTCAGCATCTCCAGGTAGGAGAGACCCATGTCTGAAACCCTAGACAGCCAATGCCAGGCAGTATAAACAAAACTGAGTTAGAAAATTCAGCGGCCTGGCTCGGTATAAGACAGACTTCTATATCCCAAGTGTTGCATTTTAAAGTGCTGTAACCCACTCTGAGACCTTAGAGTGAATGGTGGGAACTAAAGTAAGCTGTTATTACAGTGGTACCTTGGTTCTCAAATGCCTTGGGTACTCAAATTTGGAACCCAAACACTGCAAACAGGGAAGTAAGTGTTCTGGTTTGCGAACTTTTTTCGTAAGCCGAACGTGCTCAGTTTTGAGTGTTACACTTCTCATTTGAGTACCACACTTCCGTTTTGAGTGTTATGCTGATGATTTGAGTGTTACGTTGAGGTCTATTTGCTATTTATTTTGTGTTTTTGTGGCTCTTTTTGTTTTGTTTTTGTCACTGTGTGGAACCCAGTTCAGTTACTGATTGATTGATTACATTGTTTATTGCTTTCATTTTATGTGTCAATGGTCTCGATAGATAGTAAAATTCATGTTAAACTGCTGGTTTTTTTGTTGTTCAGTCGTTCAGTCATGTCCGACTCTTCGTGACTCCATGGACCAGAGCACGCCAGGCACACCTATCCTTCACTGCCTCCTGCAGTTTGGCCAAACTCATGTTAGTAGCTTCGAGAACACTGTCCAACCATCTCATCCTCTGTCGTCCCCTTCTCCTTGTGCTTTCCATCTTTCCCAACATCAGGGTCTTTTCTAGGGAGTCTTCTCTTCTCATGAGGTGGCCAAAGTACTGGAGCCTCAGCTTCAGGATCCTCAACTGCTGTTTTAGGGGTTGTTTTTAAAAGTCTGGAACAGATTAATCCATTTGGAATTACTTTCTATGGGAAAGCGCACCTTGGTTTTGGAATGCTTTGGTTTTGGAACGGACTTGTGGAACGGATGAAGTTTGAGAACCAAGCTACCACTGTATTTCCTAAAACAAATCAGTTGTATGTGGAAGGATGGCTAGTCAACATTCCTACTGTTAACAGACAGATTGATTGACTGATAGCACATAAAATATATAGATATAGATATAATCAGACACATTCAGAAATCTAACAGGCCAAGGTGTTGTTAGGTTCTTAAAGGCCCAAGATGCAAATCTGCATAAATAGACAGCGAGTGCCTCTGGGAAAATTTTGATGGCTCACTTGAACCTGTGCTTTGCAGCAGGTATGCAAGAAAAGAAAAGCTGATTAACAAACAGCTAAGAAAGGCAGGAGATCTACGTTTTAGCCAGCTAAGTTTTCCTCAAAATAAACTCACCAAAATTAATGCACACAAGTTGGGAGTGTCCATTAACTTCAACAAGTCTACTAGAACAAGTCTGGTTGGAGATACTGGGTTGTATGCAATGCTAGCCCTACTCAGAGTAGACCTATTGGAAGCTAATGGACATGATGTAGGTCCACTGTAGGTCTACTCTAAGTGGGATTTAGCTGGGGCACAAGCCTCAGGAAAAAGACCACAACTTATACCAGCATTTTCACCCACATATGCAATTTTACGCCCTTGTAGATAGTTTCTGTGTGTAATATTTGTTGGATAGCCAAGTATCAGCTCGCATATTATTTCACAGAGTGTGAATTAGGAGAGGTTCTCATTACTCCACCATCCCTAACATAGACCAAGGTGCTTTTGCTCTCTGGGGCTTATTGGAAGAGGGACCAACTTGCCTTATACAAACTCAGAAAAATTGTCCCTTTAGCTCAGTACTGTCTACACTGACTGGCAGCGGCTATCCAGCATTTCAGGCAGGAAGCCTTTCTCACCCCTACCTGGAGACGCTGGATATGGAACTTGGGACCTTCTCCGTGCAAAGCAGGTGCTCTACCTGGCTCCCTTTTAGGAAGGGATTTCTCCCAGCACACACTCGGCCTCCCCCTCTGCGCTGCCTGCCAGTTCCACAGCACAGTAAAGTAGCCATTTCCGCTCACTATCAAATCTAAGTCCTCATTAGACCCACTGCCGCTTCCTGGCACTCTGGATCAAATCCAGCGCTCGTTTCCCAGACGGATCTTAAATGTATTTTATTTATTAGGGTGACAGTCATTACTATGAAGCGGCGGCGGCAGCAAGCAGCTGTGCTGGAGGAGGAAATGTCAGGAGAACACTGAAGGGCTAGGCTGAGAGAACAGCATCACTGGCAGGGAACGCAGTGGCAAAAGCCCAACCAGAGCTGCACCTAGGAAGCTGGGCCCTTGAATGGTGGTACAAATAGACCTAGCAATTTCTCTTCCCTGCCCTCCGAACCACAGCACCTCTCTATACCACTACTTCTTTAGCAATCAATCATGGCCGAGTAAGATTGTCTTCCATGAACACGGTCTTAACAGTGAGTCCGTAAGTGACTGTGGAGGCCAGTTTTGGATCCACACGTCCTTCCACAGCAGGGGAGTTGATCAAGGTGAGGGTTTGCCAAACGTGCCTTCCTCTTAGCACGTTTCTCCCTTTCATCCTGAGTTCGAGTGTCTTCAAAGTCCATGACACCTGACACCTTTGGTAAAGGCTGTTCTCCAATTGGAGCGCTCACAGGCCAGTGTTTCCCAATTGGCGGTGTTTATACCACATTTTTTTTTAGATTTGCCTTTAAACCTCTTTTGTTGACCACCAGCTTTATGCTTACCATTTTAAAGTTCGGAATAGAGTAGTTGCTTTGGAAGACAATTATCAGGCATCCAAACAGCATGACCAGTCCAACAAAGTTGATGTTGAAGAATCATTGCTTCAACACTGGTGATCTTTGCTTCTTCCAGTTCCAGTAGTTCGCCTGTCTTCCCAAGTGATGTATAATTTTTTTTGGAGGCACCATTGATAGAATCTTTCAAGGGCTTGCGAGAATTTTGCTGGCTGCAGCTAATAAAGAGATGCCTCGATAATTTCCGCAATCCATTCTACCTGCCTTCACAGCCATTGTAACATAACACTTGTTATCTTCTGCCTGTTCTGCTGTTGAGGAGGACTTCTTGGATGATTTTTTGTCTAGCTCCTAGCTCCTCCCCTTTGACCTTGGGTGACGCTGCTGGGAGTATGAGACTCCCGATGATCCAGTGAGTGAGACCACTCTATACATAGGGATGGGTGAACACACCAACTTTGATTCCTCTTAATTTCTCATTTTTCTAGTCTTAAAGTTAGTTCTTCACATTTCTATATCAGTCTGCAGTGGGTGTTTTTTTTTTTTTTGAAGGCCCCATGAAAACTCAGCATTTTAATGCATTTTAATGTATGGAATTTTGCATAATATACATTTTAGTTTTGCAAAAGGGGGCAGCTTGTCTACCTAATAGAATTACAACTTTAAGGATGAGTGCCCGAGTTTGCTTTTTTTCCTCTTCCCTCCTTATCCCTCTTACCTTTAGTGATTTTTTTTTAGATTTTAAGCCTGCAGGCAGGGACTTGTCTTGCTTAACTTATTGTATGTAAGCTGCCCTGGGAGCCTTTTTTGTTGTTGAAGTGCAGGGCACAAAAACACTAAATAAACTGATTGATTGATCAATTGCAGGGCTGGCCCTTCTGTCAATGGAAGATAAATCCCAGACCTGGGCATCTTAGAGTCTTTTATAATCATCATCTTTTAAAATTAAATTTCTATACATCCTTCATCCAAGGATTGTGGTGCGCATTTAAAATATAAAACACAAATCTATGTAACATACACTAGCATAACGACTTGCAACAAACACAAACATACACCAGTGAGTAGATTGTCCCATAAAAGCCTCAAAAGAAAGAGTTTGGCTGGAGATACTGAGCTGTATCCAATGCTAGTTCTACTTGGGAGTAGATCCTTTGGATGGTAATAAATATGACTGAATGTAGATACATAAATTTAAATGGGTCTGCTCTGAGTAGGATTTAGTTGAGCATAATTCTCAGTAAAGAGATTCCTACTTACTTTGGCACAAAGGTTCCCAGAGAAGATGGGAGCCACAGACCTGACCCACTCCCTGCCCCCTTTCCACACAGCTGCGCCCCACAAGTGCCAGAAACATGTAAGGAGGGTGGGGGAGCAGGGATACAGAATGAGGGGTGGGTGGGAGAATGGGGGCTGCTTTGGTTTGAACTCCAATCAATTAGAGAGGCAAAGAGCAGCAGCCTTCAGGGATGTCAGAAATAGATTTCCACTTAAGAGCACCAGGGATGCGGCTGACAGACTGACAGCCCCAAACCATTAAAGCCTTCACGGAGGCTGGCAATTTTGCTATTAGAAGATGGAAGTCTGGGTAAGAACGGCGCGGTGACCCGGTTCACTGGAGGCAAAGTGGAAAGGAAATGGGGGCAGGGGAAGGGGGGAAGCAGCGGAATGGGGGAGGAGGAGGGGCGGACAGAAAGTCCCCCCCCACTGCTAAACCGCAGAGACACTCAGCCCATCAGTCAAAATAACAGCGGCGAAATGAGGGGAATTCTAAAAACGTATATCTGACCCTCCCTTAACCTCATCCATCAATCTTTCCACGCCTCCCTTGTTCCAATCCGTAGTCTCTCTCCCCAACCCTCTCCCCCTCTCTTCTTTGAATAACTGCGGGCTGTACGGACAACTCCCAGCACATTGGCGGGACACCAATAAAATATCCCAGCTACCCCCGGAGCTGTTTTGCCTGCTCAACCCGCGAGATTGCCAATTTAAAAGAGCATTCCCCACCAGCCCCAAGCCAAAAGGACTGTTGCCAGTTTTAAAAGACGTGTTTTGGTTGCGCTTCTTCTTGCTGGTAGGGGAATTTGACGTCAGCTGCAGGGGCCTGTACCTAAAGGTGGATTTCTCCATGAGTTGCTGTTAGTCGCTGATAGAAAGTGAAGACCTTCAATCAGATTCCTATTCTGTCTCTGGGGTGGGTGGGCTGCAGTGAGGATCTTAGGCGTTCAAACACACATACCAATAGGATACACATTGTTGGTCCATTTAACGCAAGTCAGAGGCAGAAAAACTATAGGTAAAGGTAAAGGTACCCCTGACCATTAGGTCCAGTCGCAGACGACTCTCGCTTTACTGGCTGAGGGAGCCAACGTTTGTCCACAGACAGCTTCCGGGTCATGTGGCCAGCATGACTAAGCCGCTTCTGGCAAACCAGAGCAGTGCACGGAAATGCCGTTTACCTTCCTGCCAGAGCGGTACCTATTTATCCACTTGCACTTTGACATGCTTTCGAACTGCTAGGTTGGCAGGAGCTGGGACCAAACAATGGGAGCTCACCCCGTCGCGGGGATTTGAACCACCAACCTTCTGATTGGCAAGCCCTAGGCTAAGTGGTTTAGACTACAGTGCCACCTGCGTCCCCTAGAAAAACTATAGTGGATGCCAAATAATTGTGGGATGCCAGTTGCTGAGAATCACAAGTGAGGAGAGTCCTGTTGCTCTTGGGTCCTCTCCTGGTTTGCCTGAGGCATCTTGTTGTCAAGAGATAACAAGATGCTGGGCTATGATGGGCTACTGGCCTGCCCGATCCAGCAGGGCTCTTGTTACTTAGCTTCTTATTTTATTAGTGACTCAGCTGGTTAGTTTAAACCAGGGGGGGGGGACCTCAAAGTCCAGAGGTCCAGGCAGTGGAGGTTTAGGATCAGAGTTTTCATTCTCCTAGATGTCAACCTGGGAAGGTAGCCCAAGCCCCATCTGCCCCTTGCTTCCCTCTACAGTAGGTGCAGAAACTGTGTTCTCGACCACTGGACTCACTTATTAGTCTCCATCCGTTCAATCTGCCAAAGCCTGTCTTTGCATGCAGGGAAGTACTTAACTCGCAGAGGGTTTGAGATCCACTGGATACCCTCACCTGGTTTTGCCAGCCACTCAAAGCCATTCCCAGGGTGTGGCCACTGTTGCATGCTGACAGCTTCTAGGAACCACAGGTGAGAGCTGAGTGAAGGGTGGGGACCAAAGGTAGACACACTAACCCCCCTCCCCGAACACCCCATACACCCTGGACTGTAGTTACTGTACAAAGATTAAGAGTCACCTCTGTTGCCCTACTCACTCTGGACCCACCCACCACTAGCATGTGGCCCTCATAAGGTTGCCTACAAGGAAATGTGGCCCCCGGACTGAAAAGGGTTTCTCACTCTTTATGACATGAAATACCACCACCTGCTCTTTGACTTGTGACCCAGTACTCACTTAGTAGCCTACTTGCTTCCTGCCAAATCTTTCTCCCTCTCTTCCTTTGCCCCGGAGCTTTGTGTCTCTTGGCTCCACTACCCTCTTCCTTTTCAGCTTATTCTGCCCAGGCTGCATCTCTGTCGCTTCCCCCACCTCCTGACCATTTGTATCTACTAAGGATTTTCATCCTATCAGGCATTATGACCTTTTGCTTCACCTTCGGAAGCTGCAGTGTCTGTCAACATCCTATTCCGGCAGTGTTCCCCGAGCAGTAAGGAATGCTAACATCACAAGCAGATCAATGAATGGCTAGTTTCTCAGGGAAGCAAACAGTTTTCAGCCTATAGACAGATAAATTACTTGAGCCCCACATGCCAAGAGATAACCTCTTCCTTAATATTCCAAACCACATAGTTTGTAAATCATTCTCTGTTAAATACGGTACTACTATTTTGAAGTGGTACAGACGATCTCAGTAATCCTCATTCCTACCCTGTAAGGCAAGCCAGCACCATTTTTGTAGGTGGGGCGGGGGGGGGGGGGAAGGAGCCGAGATTGAAAAACACTCACTGGCCTTATTCATACCATGGTTTAGTGGAGTCAGGCCTACTCTCAGGCTCATGTGTTCCTCCCTTCCCCTCACACATGGTCAGGAGGATGAGTTTGGACTAACCTTAAAAAAGGTTCTAGTCCAGGGATGTCCAACAGGTAGATCATGATCTACTGGTAGATAATGGGGGATCCATGATAGATCACGGTAGATCGCACACACACCCCCACTCAAAAAGAAAAAAATGGCTTTGGTAGATCACTGCTAGTTTTTTATAGTGGGAGTAGATCTCAGTCTCTTGAAATCTGGACATGCCTGTACTAGTCTATTGGGGGCTACCAAGAGAAGAACTAATGTTGCATTCCTATGCTGGGCATGGAAGAAGCAAGTTTCCTATCTCTAACAACCCCACTTGCTACTAGCCCTCCTCTGGTACACCACTCACTTGCAATTTCAGGTTGCCTATAGGCCAGAGTGTAATTGAAAAAATGAGTTAAGGGATAGCAAAAGCTTCCAATCTCTCTCAGTGGAGCAAAGAAAGTAGAAGAGGGGGAGGGCAAAAACCAGGAGACATAGACAGACATCTTCTCGACACACTAAACCATGGCTTAACACAGGGCAGAGAACCTGTAGAGGAAGGTTATTCGTTTGTTTTGCTTTTGTTCTTCTTTTTATTGTATATTTGTGTTGTTTTATCTTGTATTTTTATTCTGTGAAATGCCCTGAGATCTTCGGACAGAAAACAAACAAGCAAGCAAATATAGACATCTAAGATTACAGCATCCTGGACAATTGGCCAGGTTGGTTGGGGTTGATGAGTGTTGGAATCCAAACAACTGGATGGCACTATGGACTGGCTTAAAAGTGCACGGCGAAGTATTCTGAACACATTGGTCTCAGAATCAAAATCTGTAGCCAAGGACGTAGTCAACTGGGGATTTTTCTAGCCTTGAGACCTTCCATGAAAACAGAGTGAGGCTGAAATCACAGGTACACTCTTACTGGGAGGCAAGCCCCACTAGTGTACGTTATGCACAAAACTGGGATGCAAAATCTCAGAGGAAACCACTTTAGTAGATGACCAAGCCAACGATTAATAGTTAAAACTTTCTCTCCTCTTCTCTCTTTCCTGACTGTATTTTCTTGCCAATGAGCCCAAGCAAATCACAATAATTAAGATTCTGAAGATAAAAGCATTTTATTGGTTTGCAAACCCTGGGTATTCATCTAACAAAACTATTCGCCTCCCTCCTTAGTAAGACAGAGGGAACAGAAGCGCTGAATTAAATGGGTAGTTAAAAAGGAAGGCTATACATTTTGGAGACGCTTTGTGCATGGCTCCATAGCACATTGTGCACCTGTGGTGGGGAAGGAAGCAGACCTATTGCCCAGCTTTACATGCAGAATTAATCAACTGCATCCACAACTAATGGCCACAAGAAACAAGGTGTCAAGTCAGAGATGCTTCTTTTTCAGTTGGGGTGGGGGTTTGGGGGAGGAGATGCTCAGCTCCCCAGACTTCTGCTGTTGGTGACCCGGCAAAGTGGGAGGAAAACGGCTTAGTGACTGGCAAGCAACAGGCACATAAAACCCCCTCACACACAGAACTAGAAAAGCAATTACACGCCTTTGCTCTCCCATTCCTTTGTTTTTACAGGGCTTGTTTCGGAATCCAAGCAACTCTGTGCATTAGCTAGCGCAGGGAGAGGATGGTGGTTGTGATGATCAAGAATAGCTGTAATGATACACTTGGGGGGTGGAGGGCAACGAGACACAGCTGCACTACATTTTCATTGCCTCTCCGTTACAAGGTATTACACAGTGCATGCTTTCCCAGAGGAATTCAAGGTCTGGACTCTCTTTGGGAATTGCTTTGTTTCCCCAGAGGGAAAAATTGCCTCTCCTCTACCCATGGCAGCTACACTGCCAGGGGTGTAGAATATAGGAAGTTGTTTTATAATGAATCAGACCATTGGTCCATCTAGCTCAGTATTGTCGGCACTGACTGGCAGCAGCTCTCCAGTGTTTCAAACATGGGTTTCTCCCAGCCCTAGTTGGAGATGCTGGGGTAGCATATCTGCTCCAATGGAGTCTTTGTCTGTACTTGTACACTTGTAAATAGAGCAAATATTTTTAAATGACACTCAAATCTCCAGTGATCTCTCCTCTAACGAAAACCAAACCCACTGCCCCTGGAATCTATTATGACTCAGGGAAGTGGGGAAAGCACAACAAATACATTTTTACAGCATAACTCTTCTACAAGAAGTGTGATCACAGAATCTTACTGTCTAGGCTTGCTTTCAGGGCATGTGGATTTTTATGAGCATTACATGACATCACAGCATGTCAACGAATGGCTTTCAAAGGGGATATGCAGCCATCCAATCAGAGACTTTTTGCAGTATCACAACTTGCACCAGCTGGGGTGGGAGCACAAATGATCAACTCACACTCAATGCTTTGGGGTGTGGGGGTGAGATAGGAAATCACAATAAACAAAATTACCTTCTTTTCATGATACTAATATGCAAATCCTCCTCTTGCTTGACATCAGGGTGGTGACCGTTGACCTTGTCGCTCTCCTCACTGTCGTCACTGTGTGAGAAAATGGAGGGAAGCTCTTTCTTTGGGGTTCTGGTAGGAGGCAAGGGGATGGTCCTCTTCTCAGCAAGGCGACCCCGATTCTGCCAAATGGTAGAAATCCGAAGTAGAAGGAATGGGGGGGGGGGGAGAGAGAAAAAGGGAAAGATCAGATTAGGTGACTCAACCAAGATGTGCTGAAGGGGGGAGGTTTTTTAAAATAAAGTCAGTCATCTGTTGGGGTGGCTCTGTTGACACCTCCATAATCCTTATGCAAAACAAACTATAGTTAATGTTAATGGTGTGAACAAACCATCATCAAAGCTGAGGCGTACAGCAGATTATCAATTAAACCTTGGTTTCTTACATTACAGAATGATTAAAAGCACCAGAAAAGGCTGCCGAGCCTTTGTCTGAATCTTTTGTAGCTCTTTATCCATAGCTCTTTAGCAGTTGTGTGGCGATAGCTCCTTAACCAGTTTGGCAGGGGACTGGATTCGTATGCAATGCTAAATTGTGGTTAGCATTAACTAATTTTGTAAACCAAGTAGATGCTTTAATTAATGAGCAATCTTTAACCATAGTTAATAAACCATAGCTAAGCTGCTGGGCTCACAAGTACAGTGGAACCTTGGTTCTTGAACGCAATCCGTTCGACTCCCAAAACCATTCGGAAACCAAGGCGCAGCTTCCAATTGGCTGCAGGAGCTTCCTGCACTCAAGCGGAAGCCACGTCAGTTGTTCGGCTTCCGAAAAACATTAAAAAAACCGGAACACTTCCTTCTGGGTTTTCGGCATTCAGGAGCCGATTTGTTCATCAACTAAGCAGTTCGAGAACCAAGGTTCCATTGTAATGTTATGCCATGGTTTAATAAACCATAGTTTAACACACCAAGGTTTCACATTATATGTGAACCAGACCTCTGAGAGTGCTTGGGAACCCTGAAGATTGGAAGGAAACAGCAGTGGATGGGAGACTGCAGAGGGAAAAAGTGGCAGGCACAAAAGGGTTAAATACCCCTCCCATTTGCCACTCTGAAAATGCCTACACACACACACACACACACACACCCCATATTTTACATACAGTATTCAGCAACAAATACAGGAAGGTTCCAAATAGGCAATGAAGTATTCAGTTGCACCCTAATAAAAATGACACTCCTGGTTGTTTTTTTAATTGAAGCCATTCCTGGAAATCTGAGCACAGCACCTATATTGAGCATTTACTCCAGCAATTGATGCTTTCGTCAGGGACCCCCAGAGCTCAATACCTAACCTCCCCCCTCCACCCCCACAGCTAGATGTCGCAGTGCACCTCTTTCCCGCTAAGTCACAATTTATCGCATCAATTAAGAGTCAGCGGCCTGCAAATTCCCAACACACAACTGCCACGGGACTGCCTCGAGTGCGGCTCCAGAAGCTGAGGAGGGGGACGGTGCCGATCTCAGCTCATAAAAATCATTTAATGGCCATTATGGTACCTAAGAGCAGTTACTTGGTCTCAGTGGCTGCTCAGGGACTCATCATACTTAACTAGAGAAGGGGGAAGGAACAGAGGGTGTGTGTTGGGGATTGAGAACAGTCCTCATGGAAACTATTCAGAGCCCCACACACAGAGAAATAGAGAGTCCTGTTAAGCTTCCTTTAACAGCCCTGCCAGGCTCACAATCGAGGGTGGCTCAAGTGCACACTTATGGGTCAAGTGGCCTGCATTTGCGACTCTTAACACAGCCTCTCCCCCAACTTGGTTCCCAGATGCTTTGGACTACAGACACATTTACACATTGGACTTTCAAGCAGCATCGATCTGTTCCAGAAGAACAGAACTTAGAATCATAGAACTGTAGAGCTGGAAGGGACCTTGAGGGTCATCTAGTCCAAACTCCTGCAACGCAAGAATCTTCAATCAATCAATTTATTTATTGCATTAGCCCTATGGCCATAGCACATAGTAAAAGACCAGGCAGTAGCCTGACACGATTATACAGAGAATACAACAGTTAAAACAATTGGAAGTAAAATCGAACAGGTTAAAACAAATAAAACAAAATAAGAACAGGTTAAAACAAAATAAAAATAGAAATAAAAATGAAAAGCACTAGCAGGCGTGACGACAGTCTCCATGTTGGAAATGTACATAAGACTAAGGCTAGGGGAAGTTGGCCAAAAAGGTGGTCCTGAATTTCAGGGCCTGTAATATGTAGATGGCCACTCCACGTGAAACCAAGGGGTTGGCATCCACCAGAAGATATTTCATGCGGTCAACATCCCTGGCGATAGTCGGCGGGATTAGAGAGAGAAGCCTGGATCTTATTGAGGCATATAGTGGGCAGTAGAGGAAGAAGTGAATAAAGTCCTCTATCTTTCCATGGTTGCATGGGCAGTCGAAGATCCAGAGGGGTATTGGAAAATACACCCTGTAGGAATGCTGTGGGAATGGCATGGAATCAAGCCAGTGTAAAGGCCCTTCTCAGCGTAGGATCCAGCAGATCACTCAGATAGTGGGCCAGAGATCTAACTACCTTCACACGAGGGAACCACGTGGAGAGTCTGGCCGCATTAGATAGTTCTTGATCAAGCCCACTGTTGGGGCTTTTTGCCCAACTTCTCTTCTGCACCAGGGCAGGGGCGTGTGCGCATGCGCACACACACACTGCTCCTGTTGGACTACTGCTGGCTGAATGCAAACACACCACAGAGTGGCATTAAACTAAATTTTATTAAGTTGGGTCTATTATTTTCAACAGGTCTACCCAGAGTCAAACCAAATCCTCCAGATTAACCTAACTCATCAAAGTTAATGGGTTGTAGTCAATGCTAGCTCTACTCAGACTAGATTCCTAGCACTGCAGGCCAATGGTCAGGCTTGCAGTTTAATTCAGCATGATTCTAGTCCACTTTATTTAACCACCACTAGTGCTGACGTTTTGCAATTACCAAATGTGTATTAAGAGTCCTGAAGACAACAGAATGTAGACCATGCTAGTCCTTTTCAGAATAGACCCCACTGAAATTAACACAACTTAGGTCCATTAATTTCAATGGATCTACTCTGAGTAGGATTTAGCTGCATGCAACCCAAAGATGTGACTAAGAACTTTGCATCAACATGTGAAACATAGTCCCACTCATATAACCTACTGCATAATTTCTATTACTGGCACACTACCCCCAACAATTGGAACATTCACAAACATTCTGTGTCATCACAATACCTCAGCCAATGGCTAGGAGGCTTGGAAATAACCTGCCGCTGGCCTGAGCCTCACAGATACCATAGTGGAAAAGAGATTTCCTAGTCACTAAAAATTAGGTGCTAGGAAAAAGTTGGCTGAATTCAAGGTTAGATCCTAATTTGTTCTGGGTTTGTTTCCTTCTCGGGGAGTAACACAGCAACTGAAGCATATATCAAACATCTGAAACATTTCACAGTTACTAGTCCAGCATCCTGCCTGGGAAAACCATCACCACCACCGGACATGCACAGCCTCCCAAAAAATTAAAATGGCATTTTAAGAGAGTCCTAGCTTTGTTCACTTCCAGTACAAACACTGGATCAGCTCAAAGGAAGTCCCTTTGGATGTGGCCTCCTTTTATAACCCTGAGATAATCCTCCCTTGCTAATAAGAGTGCTGTGCATCATTGTGTGTTAGGGGGCAGGGAAGAGACCTGTATTTTATCTTCTGCCTCTTGACTTATTTATTATGTTTTCGAATGTGTTGATTTGACAATATAAGAAGAGCCAAAGGTCCATCTAGCCCATCATCCTGTTGACCAGCCAGACGCCAGTAACACGTTCAAAAAGCAGGACATCAGTGCAGCAGTATTCTCCCCATTAAAATTAATTAATCTAAGTTAGTAACATTCCTTCATTTCATAGAATTGTAGAGTCGGAAGGGAGGACGGACGTCATCTAGTCCAACCCCCCTGCAGTGCGGGAATCTTTTGCCCAACGCGGGGCTCAAACACATGACCCAAAGCTGAAGAGCCCCACATTCTTCCGACTGAGCTCTCCTGAGTTCTGTTAAATTGGTCTACTCTGATTAGGATTAATAATGACTACAAGCCTACCTCTTTTCCCAAATCACATCTCATATTTGCTTAAATCTGCAGCTCTAAGCTGAGAGCGTGTGTCATATTTTGCTCTGATCTGCATTAAAGCCAACTGGTAAAACTTATCAAATGCCACACAATTAAATCCGAGGCCTCCTTTGAGCCTGAGGGCCCGGCAAATGGCCCTCCCGCCTGACCACTGCTCCTCGCTCTAATTGGCCCTGGTGAGAGCTAGAGTTTAAATATGCATTTTAATAATATGTCATTGCTTTGGTTTTATCCCCATGTTGAAGAACACTCCGGGTCTCCCAAGAAGACGGAAATCAAAGATGGAAAGGAGGCTAAAATTTCCACTCAGAGAGATGCCAGTCAAGGTTAGGCCAAGTTGTTAGGACAAAAGCACCCTCCACCCACCCAAACTAACCCTTCCATCGTAACTCCCACATTAAGCCACATTTTCCCCAGCCCATTTTTAAAAAACAAAAAAGAGACGTTTTTCCGCAGCAGAATAGGAAATAACCGAGACGGATCTTCCAGATGACAACGGAGGGTTGGAAAGTACAAGAACAAGGGGGAGGAGGAAAGGAAGGACCCCTGTTCTCAGAGGGAAGGTCAAAGCGTATCAACGCCCTGGTTGTGATGTAGCACAGCTGCCAGAAAACGAGGAAGGATTCCTTCCAGCAGGTCCCCGGCGAGCATTTAATTGATCCCAGAGACGCCAAGGCCTCAGCTAGGGCGGAATTTGCAATGTGTTGGTTGGGGAGGGGGAGAGGGGGAGAGAGAGAGACGGGGGAGAGTGAGAGAGACCAGAGAGAGAAGCTTATGTGAGGTCATGTGGTGGGAAAGGCTGGACATTTTGAGGGGGCGGGGGCAAAAAATATTGCATCTTGACAGAGGACAGGGCATCTTCACTGTGGCTACCAGTCACACTGGTTACGTTCTTCCTCCCCTGTCAGAGGCAGCATGTCAGTTGCCGGCACCAGCAGGTGAGAAGAGCTCTTTTGGGCTCAGGCTCTGCTCACGGGCTCCCCATATGCACCTTGTTGGTCACTTGGTCAGCCTCTGGCCTGACCCAATAAGGCTCTTCTTATGTTCATATAAGTAGCAGCGAAGGAGGGCTGTTGCTTGTGGGCTTCTTTGAGCCACCTGGGTGTCCACTATGGAAACTGTACTAGATGGGTCTTTGGCCGGATCCAACTACAAGCTCCTCTTAGGTGGAAAGGGGAAGCCAACTCCTGAGCAGTTTAGCCAGGCTTCCTCAACTTCGGCCCTCCAGATGTTTTGAGACTACAATTCCCATAATCCCTGACCACTGGTCCTGCTAGCTAGGGATCATGGGAGTTGTAGGCCAAAAACATCTGGAGGGCCGAGGTTGAGGAAGCCTGAGTTTAGCTCCAACCAACACACCTTTTGCCTTCTTGGCAAATGAATAAATAAAGGCAGCTGCAAACACATATGCAGGAGAGGTTGTATAGAGCTCCGTGGCAGAACACGTACTTGGCATGCAGAATTCTGGGTATCTGAAGAAGTGTGCATGCACATGAAAGCTTATCAAGAACAAACTTAGTCTCTAAGGTGCTACTGGACAATTTTTTATTGTTTTATATATATTTTGGCATGCAGAAGGTACTAGGTCCCTCTCCTACCAAGCTAGACTGTGTCTTGTGGGTCCCTTGCCATCCATAAAGATCCCCCCCCCCCAATCACTGCCTGGTCACCTCACTGAGCCTCTTGGGTGGAGGGCGAAGGTGCTTTTTTGCCTACCATCACCACAGACCAAAAAGAGAGAGAAGTCAAATGAGTTCCATATGGAGAGGAGGCGCCAAAGTTTTCATTCCCTTGTTTTCATTCCCTTGTTACTGACACACGAAGGTTTGGTTGCCCTCCAGGAGCCTGGAAACCACAGCTGGGAGGAGAAAAGGGAAGGCCCATGAATTTCTTATTAAGAAGCCATACCAAGAGATCCTCAGAGAGAGAGAGAATCCTCTGTCCTTCCCTGATTCCACCCCGCCTGTTTTAAAGCCAGCTGCGATTACCAAAAGGGTCACACCAGGTTCCCAAATAAGCCCCCCCCCATCTCTCCCCCAGGCCTTCATTACACATCGCAGGCCAGCGTCTCAACATCACCGATTTGTTTCGATAGCAAATCCAGGGGCTGGGGCAGCTCTTGCCTCACTTCCTGGTGCTTAACCAGCTTTGCTATTAAAACCCAGGCCGCTGATAAAACAAGCTTCTCAGGTTCTGTGCCGTCCTCTGCTCCGACGCTCAAGTAATGAGGAAATGAATAAAAGAAGAGGCAAGCTCTCTCCGCAGGCTTTGCTGCCAAGCGCGTTTCCCTCATCACCTGTCAAAAGCGGCCTAGTTCCTTGCCCGATTGCTAATGCAGTGCATCTCTCATACAGATAGGAATTCACACTGTGCAGCCACAAATGAAGCCAGGCAAACCCTACGGCAGCAGGTCTTGGGAGAAATGGGGGAAAGTTAGGCAGAGCCCAAAGGGCACATCCTGCTCTGCAGAACACCCACATGCACACACTTCCACAAAACGACAGGGGAGGAGAGTCATCTTGTGGTGAGGTCCTGTTTGTGGGCTTACTTACCACTGGGGTATTTGGTTCACCACTGTGAGAACAGGATATTGGGACTAGATGGGCCACTGGCTTGTTCCAGGACTCAGGCTCTTATGTTCTTATAGAAATTACAGCGGTACCATGGTTCTCAAACGCAATCCTTTCTGGAAGTCCGTTCAACTCCCGGAAATGTTTGAAAACCCAGGCATGGCTTCTGATTGGCTGCAGGAGCTTCCTGCGCTCAAGTGGAAGCCATGTAGGATGTTCGGTTTCCGAATAACTTTCGAAAACTGGAACACATACTTCCAGGTTTTCCGAATTTGGGAGCAGATTTGTCTGTCAGCTAAGCCATTCGAGAATCAAGGTTCCACAGTACTCTGCTATCCTAAACATGTTTTCTAGGGACTAAGCCCCGTTGAACACACTGGGGCCCACTTCTGTCTAATCCTTAGGGATGGGGCAAACTTTTCAGTTTTGGTTTCTCTCAGTTTCTCATTAAGTTCACCTCTCCACAGTTCCGCATCAATTTGAAATTTTAATTTTTTAAAAGTCCTCCTGAAAATTAGCACGAATTTCTCCCAACACACACATTTTTTATTGCAGTTTTGTCTAATGGACACATTTTTGCAAAGCAATTTCCCTCAATATAATGCATATTTTACCCTAGCATATGCATTCTGATTTCTGGGGCACTTTACCTGGCTGGAGAACTGCACTGCAAAATTCTGAAAAGTGTGAACTTCAAAAGGTGGCTGTGCTTTGGTTCTTGTATTGTTTCAGATTGTTAAAAGTAGTTTTGCCTTTTAATGTAAACTGAATCAGATTTCTCCCCTATCTCTAGTAATAGCACAAAGCACTGTAGCATTAGCTGTCTTCTGTTATGGACTTGACAGCAATAGCTGATATGTGGACTGCAGTCCATGAAAATTTCTGCCATTACTTTGCTGGTATTCCTTCTGAAGACTGTTCATGTTTTCAAGTGAGATTAAATTTCATATCAGCAAATTCAGGTTACCTAATTAAAGTTGAGTTATAGCTCTTGCCCATGAAAACCTGATCCTCCACCACTACCCCCCATTGTGACTTCTTGCAATAAGGAAAGTGATGGGGAAACACACTGAAGAGTGTGAAATAACATTTGCTTGCGGCACTACTGTCTGCTATCAAATAAAAACGAAGGCTCAATCAATAGCCAGCATCATCTAACTTTCTCATAAACTTTGTGCAAACTAATCAAAATGAGTGTTTAACGAACAGGCCTGGATGTGACCAAACCCAGCTAGATGACTAGAAAATATCCTGGACCACTACTAGGCTGAAAGAAATGGCAAACTTTCTGCCTCTAATCCCCGTGAGACCATCTCCACACCTCCTTCCCTATCCAAACTGTCTCAATGATGGATGCTTTAACTCTGTGCCCCTCGCTCCCCCCCCCCCCCAAAGAATACATTGTGGAAAACATATAACAAAGAGATGGGGGGAAATTGGTTTTTCAGAACCTATTTTTTAAAGCGGTCTTTCTGAAAATGCTCCTGATGTTTCAGAGAAGGGAAGATTCTTAGGTCACATCAAGACCTGGAGATCCCCTTTTCAGTACAACAGGAAGTCATCCTCTGAAGCTGGTCCTTCAAGAAACAAAGACATGGTAGCACAGCATTGGGCTAAGAAACTTTTCTTCTCAGCAGGGAACAAGATTCCTTAAAGCAGAAGGCTGCCCCCTGCTTGGAAGTCTTCAGCTGAGATAAGACTTTGCCACCAGAAAAGGAGACAGTTGAATCCAATTCACAACATGCAGTGCAAAATTCAGCTTCTTTCAATTGCTTTAAAGCAAGTTCCTAGCCCTTCTAGTTACAGAGCTATGTTTTGAAAGCACGCTAGCAACGGCAGCTGAAATCTCAGAAGTCAGAGGTATTTTCAGGAAACTTGAGTGTGGCATTTCACTATCTCTCCCGGTCCCATGAGTAGAGAAACCAAAATAAATTATGCAAATTTTGAAAGATTGTGCAAACTTGGCCCACTGAAATAATTTATCCAGGTTACAGAATGTGGTTTTTCTTGGCACAAAACTTTTAATATTAGTCTGAGCAGATAATTTTAGTGTTGCCAGTCCCATACAAGCAAAGATTCAACAGGCACCCTCACTTTTTACTTTCAGGTGTCCCATGAACATCTTTTTTTATGCCGAAGGGCCTTTGCAGCTGTTTCTTTTTGTTATTAGCCAGTCACTTTAACAATTATCTGTATTGTTTTAATAATATTGTTTTAGTGGTGTATTTTAATACATTTTTCTATTTATTAAAAAGGAAAAAAATCTCTTTGTTTCGTCCTTGTTTAAGTATCACTACCGGTACAATGTGCGCTTGTTGCCAAGTATGGTGTTTTTCCTTCTATTAGCTTGTTTATTAGTGTCTTCATTGGTAGTGCTAATGAATCTTCTAATTTTTTATAGTGAAGGGCCATAATTCCGTCTGGACCAAGGGATTTTCCTATCTTTGTTTTTCTTATGGCTTCATGTATTTCCATCATAGACACAAAAAATTCTAGGTAGAAGAAGAGTTTGGATTTGATATCCTGCTTTATCACTACCCAAAGGAGTCTCAAAGCAGCTAACATTCTCTTTTCCCTTCCTCCCCCACAACAAACACTCTGTGAGGTGAGTGGGGCTGAGAGACTTCAAAGAAGTATGACTAGCCCAAGGTCACCCAGCAGCTGCATGTGGAGGAGCGGAGACACGAACCTGGTTCCCCAGATTATGAGTCTACCACTCTTAACAGTACACCACACTGGCTCTCATAACATAAATTATCTATAAGAATAGCCCTGTTGGATCAGGTCAGTGGCCCATCTAGTCTAGCATCCCATCTGTACTCACAGTGGCTAACCAGATGCCCCAATGGAAAGCCTGCAAGCAGGACCTCAGATCAACCAGAACTCTCCCCCTTCCTGTGGTCTCCCTGTGGTATGCAGAGGCATTTTGCCTCTGACAATGGAGGCAGAACAAAGTAATTATCATCCCTTCCACATTGGATGTTCAGGCTGTGAGTGCCAATCCATATGTTGTCACAAGAGCACTTTCCATGACCAAAAGGGAGGTGTCCGCAGGCTTGATGGAGCCCTGAAGTTTACATAAATGCAAGACTTCTTTTAAAACAACAACAAATAAACCTTGAAGGCAAACCCCAAAACAGCCCAATGAGAACTGAACATGCTCAATGGAATGCTTGCTGACTGCCTAGTGGTGGTGGTAGGAATGGAGTGGAAGCAGCAGGAATCCATACGCTGCAACATTCTGTTGCAGGTTCCACATATCTTCGATTCCTGCTCCTCCATGCAAGGATTGGTTTTTCAAAATAATCTTGAATTCGGTTAACGCCGCCCAATCCCTTTTCTGTGTTCAGAAGCAAGTTTCTCTGTGTTTCAATAGGGCTTATTCCTCAGGAAGGATTGTAGCTTTAGCCTTCTGAACCGAGCAGAGAGTTTAGAGCAAAGAGGTAAATATTGGCCCTGTCAACTCGTAAAACTGAAGCCACCCGGATTCTTCCGTGCTTTGCCTTAGCCCAGGACCTGGAATAGCACCGAGCTTTTCTGCCGCCCCAGGATACCAGTAAATTCCACCATGGGGAAATTCCACATGTCGGTTACTTTGGCAGAACATCTGTTGGGAGGGTTCCCGTGTTCCTAGGGGGCAGAAACCTGCCTGGGCGACCAAACTCAAAGAAACGTCAGTTTCTTTCAGCAGCAGCAGCTGATTTTGGCATCCTTTTTCCTCCAGCGAGTTGGAATCTGGACACTTGGAAACTGGAAGAGTCCAAAACCATCATGAAAACCGGAGAGGCCAAGTGTATTCTCTTTTTTTGGTCTGGAACAGATTGAATTTCATGAGTTCTGGCTCCTGACTCGTCAGCTGCCGACAACCCCCCACCCCACCCAAACAATCCCTGAAATCAGAACCAAGGTTCTCTCCCCCTCCCCCAAGAGAAGTAGATTGAATAACTCAGGTCCATAAATTTCAATGGGTCAAATTTTAGTCGGACTTTAGGTGGATACAGCCCATTGGGAAACAAAGTGCACACAGACACACAGATCCGAGTAAAAAGTCAGATCCAGCAGAACTGATTCAAGCCTCAGAAAGTACACAGAGCTGATAGACGAAGTGGCGAAGAACGTAACTCTTCAACTTGCTCTTTTAACTCAGTGAACCTTTCAACCGCCCTCTCAACCAATGGAGCAGTGTGTGTCGGGACGGTGTCCCAGAGGCTTTGTGGGTACCAGCAGGAAGACCTAAAAGGGCTCCACTGCTATGCCCACAAGCACCAAACTGGCGAGCCCTGCCTTGGGACCTCACAATCTCCACTCATAAATGTTTTCATCAGTGCTCTGCTTTCCAACTAAACTCTTCCCAACCCGGAACATATTAAGAGTTTGCTAGAATTTATGAATTACTCCCGGCTTCCTGGCCTTCTGCTTGTCGCCGCCAAGGAACTGTGAGAAACATTTGCAGGCGCGGAATGGGTGGAAAGCAGAACTGGCCAAGTTTTTTGACCTTGGCGGTATTCAAACTCCTCACGTCCTCGCTTCCCTTCTCCAGGTCCTATATTGCCTTACTCCCCGGGGTGGGGTGGGTGTTGTAATTTGGAAACTAGAAAGTTTCCTTAATAGCTTTGTCAAGGGAGCCCCTGAACAATTTTATTCCATCAAATCAGGCTTCGGTCTAAATTACTCTTTGGATCTAGATGCCACTTCGGCTAAAAGTTCCTTATTGCTTAGGAAGGCAGGATTGGGGGTGGGGGGAGGTGGCTGAAAGAAAAGCCTGGGCTTCAGAGATAATCTGCTTGCATTTACTCCAAGGTGCCAATAAATGAGCACTGAAGGCAGATGGTAAATTCTTTGCACCTTTCGACTCTTTTGATCCACATCTGTTTGAGACAGGATGGATAATTTCTAGAGGTCAAGAGAGCAGTAGCTTCTAGACAAGAGAACCAAGAAGCCTCCTTCCTGAACTTGCTTCTGCTATTACCAGTATTTTGGTGGTGGGATAAAAGACAGCATCCTGACCACCTGGAAATGTGGAAGGAGGGAGAGTAAGAAAGGATCAAAGGGAGGGGGGATATTCCCAGTTTCACATCTGACCTGGACTAAGTCACAGCACATTTCTATGCCAGAATTCTCCCAACTGCGCACCTAAATTGAGCATCCATTCTGATTTGTTTGCAAAGAGATTAGATCATGTTGGCTATTTAATGAGTTTTCATTCTGATTTGTTTGCAAGGAGTAAAAGCAGGTGTTGTCCCACACATTCTGCTGCATTTTCCCATCATTATTCATACTGCAAGAAGTCTGATCTTTTGGAGAAGCAGGTTTGTTGTGTAAGGCCTCCTGATCAACTATAATTGTCTAATGTGAATTTGCCCTGCCTGGAAGCACCCGTAAAGTACTTTCAGATCCCCAAGCTGGCATTTACCAACAACTGCCTTATACAAAGTCAGTCTGCTGGGTCCATATGACACAGATCTATCTACACAGACTGGCAGCAGCTCTCCTGGGTCTCTCCAAGCCCTATGTTGAGATACCTGGGATATTTTGCATGCAAGCAAGAGCTCTGTCACTGAGCTACAGCCCCACATAGGTTGTGATGGTCTGGAAATTAAAACTCAAATTGTGTGCAATGGAGAGCTTATTCAAGTAAATTTGTATGTGTATTATCTACCTTCCATATTTCACGCAGTTTCATCCAAGAAATATGTTTTCTTTAAGATTTGGACCAGATCAGCAGAAAAACAATGGAAAACAAGGCAGCTAATGTGGTGTAGCATTCAGGGGGTCAGACTAGGACCAGGGAAAACAAGGTTCTAACACCAACTCAGCTATGACGCTCCACAGGAAATGTTGGGCTAATCATTCCTTGTCAACCTAACCTTCCTCAAAGGGTTGCTGGACTGGCTGCCAATTTGTTTCCATGCCCAGTTCAAGGCTGAACCTGGATCCTCCTACATAAAATGCAGGTGCTTACCACTGAGCTATGGTGCTTTCCCTCAGAGTGGTCCTTTAGAAAAAGTATCTCCCATCTTCTCCTAAACTCTTGCAAGTATCAGGGAGTCCACCACATGATCACCACCCATAGAAGTTCTCCAAGTTGTTCACTATGCTGGAAACTTTTCTTTTATAAGGAAGGGTATGAAATTGCAAACACCTCTTACAGAAGTTGTAAGAAGATCTCCATTGCCCTCTGCCCTTCCATAAAAGCTTTCTCTTCCCCCTCCCCAAGCACACATAAATTCCACACTAAACCCATAAGAAATGTGTGTGTGTGTGTGTGTGTGCGCACAAATTTAGGTTTCCATTCACAACCTGCTCGATAATTTGTCTACTACATGGGGGTGGGGGTGTAGAAGAGATTTTCCAGCAAATTGCATTACTTTGTTTGGTCAATTGGCCTACAAATTGATTTTCCTGTACAAATAATGAACATTTATGGTTATTTTCCCTATAGGCTTGCTTTATTTGCCATGTAACAAAGAGTGATTTTCCTGGATTTTTTGGAGACCTGAGCTTATCGCTGTTAGTAATTGTGTGTGCCTGTGAATTTGGGGGAGGAGGGGAGAGAAGAGAAGGAGGTTGCAGACAAAAGGGAATCTCTTCTTGTGTTGTTGTAGGAGATGCTCCAAAGGGAGGGTAAGCAAGAACTATGCAGGAGTGTGTGCTATTCTCCACACTAACCACACATTTACCATAATGCCTACTTTGGCCCTGGGGGAGCAGCTTGGCACCATGAGGAGGGAGGGGAGGATGCATCGCTGAGCTTGCAATGGTTACTTGCTCAGTAGCATAGCATCTGCTTCACAAGTAGAAGGTCCCAGGTTCAATCCTCAGCATCTCCAGTTGGGGCTAGGGAAGACTTTTGTCTAAAACCCTGGAGAGCCACTGCCAGTCAATGCAGGTTGACAGACCAATGGTCTGGCTCAGTAGAAGGCAGGTTCCTACATTCCTTTTTCTCAAGGGACGGGGCCAAAGTTCAGTGATAGAGCACCTGCTTTGGATGCAGAAGTAGCTGCACCATAGTCATTAATTTCACTCCCCCTTGTTATCCCTTGCCAAATTACCTGGATATTGTTCCACAGGCATTTAGGATTATTGCAGAACGTTAAGTGACGCTGCCCCCCCACCCTCCACTCCTGGATGAAGGTGAACGGAAAAAGAACTAAGCCAGGCCTCCCAAGGACTTCCTAACCAAAACACAAAGGGGGGGGGGAATTGCTGGCTCTCATTAAGAGTTCTGCTTCTCAGACTGGAGTTCACTTTCTAAAGCTTTTGTTGGGGGGGAGGGGCTTAGGGAACCCGTCAAGCTGCTGGCGGGTGGGGATGGGGGACAAACCAGGAGCTCAAAGAAATAGCAAGAGTGGCTAGGTTGTGGCAACATTTGACAGCTTAACAGGTGCACTGAACAGCTGCTATATTTAGGAATCATTAGCAAAGTACATGTCTTCACACATTTGCAAATAGACTAGGAGAGACTCAAGATACTGAAAATTGGGGGGGGGGGAGGATGAGAGAAAGAGGATTTTGCAGGCCCTTTGCCTGATCAGATAAGAAACTGAGGACCAGAAGAAAGATGGCAGGAAGACCCAGAAGATATCTCTCCAAGGTCTCAACTCTGGAAATTTTTGAAAAGCTGGACAATTAAGATTGAGGTGTTCCTTATACACACACAGAATTTGGCTGGATAGCATCTTGTATGCCTCCTTCCAGCAACTCTTGCAGCCAGATGTGGCTCTTACCTCTGTACAGCAGGCTACATTCAAGCAATGCAAAATCCAGGTGTCTACACCCTCCCTCTCATCCAGGCAAGCAAGAGTCATTATCATAGTTCAATGAACTTTTCCAGCCAGAGAGAGAAGAGGGTCAGTGAGGGGCATGACATGAGAATGGAGGTGGAGCTAGGAAAGGGCATGCCCTATAAGAGTCCCAAGAGCCTGATGGAAATGTATAGAGGGCTGCATTTTGGCCCCCCAGGCCTGAGATTCTCCCACCTGTGCTTTACATGACTCTTGAAATTGTATGTAGACAGGGGTCTCTAGAAAAGAAAGCGCCAAGATGGTGTTTGCCTGTTGGCTTAGCCTTACAACACCGAAGATTTCAACCATGGCAGCATGTTAATTCTGCACAGGGAGCAGGGAGTAACAATTTCTGCAAGGAATTCTGCAACACGTGTGAGGATTCTGCGAATTAAGGACTTTTGCACCACTATACTTGACTTGAATGACTTTATTCTGTGTGGTTTTACTATTTCACAAAATCTCTTCAGTTAATTGTGGGGAGGGGAAAGGGTGGATACAGGGCAGCTCCTGATCATTGCAGGAAGGGGGATTGTAAGGACACAGAAAGAGCCCTCTTGGATCAGGTAAAGGGTAAATCTAGTCCAGCATCCTAAGGGAAACTTGCAAGCAGGGCCTAAGTGCAACAGCAACTCTCCCCACTTTGGAACCCCAGCCAACTGGCATTCAGAGCCATGCAGCCTCTGCCAGCGGAGGTAGAACTTAGGGTTAGTAGCCATTGAGGATCTTACCCTCCACATTCAGGCATTCCTCAGGCAGTTTTGGATTCTGTAAGTGTACCCTAAGGGCTAGAAACGTATGTCCCTTTTTTAAAAAGAAGAAGGAAAAAAGAAATTTCTTGGGGTGAGAAACTCCACAAATCGCAGCACAACCTGTGCTTTGTATCCGCTCCCGCAGAACTGCAGTACAGGCACCATTCTGGATGTAACCCCGAGCTGTAGCCCAAGGCCATAGCCCAGCTCAGCAGATCAATACGCAGTTGAATAAATAAATGGGCCGCCCAAGTGTTAGTTCAAGCCGGCGCTGCGACATGCCCCTGAAATATCGATTCCTGGAGCAAAAGCACTGTGCAGTGACCCAAGAGCCTAGCATTGTAGTGTGGGTCAGGTTTGGTCAGAAGCAGAGACACAGAAAATAATAATAATGCCCCAACACCTATGCATACAAGAAACCCACCACACTACTGTATGCTTTGAACGAACCCGTGGTGGTGTGCCCACAATTATCACAATGAATTAGTCACAATTCTGCTGGATTTGCCGCATGCCATTCACTTCCCACAACAGCCTGCAGCAGCAGCAGCCAGAACCACTCTGCAACTGGGGTGGGTGGGGGAAGCACAGAAGGGAGGACTAGAATCTTTACCCCACCCGCCATGTGCTACTTCTTTTACTTGCAGGGGATTTTCTTTCCTTCTTGGCTTGTTTTTAAACCTGGGAAACACTCAAAAGCAGAATCCCACAGAGTATATAGGATTTTTCCCTACCCCCCACAGCTGTACAACATAAGGACATAATAAGAGCCAATCAGATGCCTCTGGGAAGCCTGCAAGCAGGACCTGAACCCAACAAGAACTCACCCCATTGGTGATTCCCAGCAACTGATTTTCAGAGGCATACTGCCTCCAACAGTGGATGAAGAACATAGCCGCTGTGGCTAGTAGCAACTGCTAGCCTTACCCTAGAAATCTCAAGAGCATGGTTTCCCAAACTGTTTTTTGGGGACTACAATTCCCATCATCCCTGACCACTGGTCCTGCTAGCTAGGGATGATGGGAGTTGTAGTCCAAAAACAGCTGGAGACCCAAGTTTGGGAAACCCTGCTCAAGAGGATACTAATCTATTTTAGAGACAGGGCCAGCGCCAGCAACCTTGAGTAACCACTGAGCACCAGGACCATGGCAGTGGTACCCAACAGTGATGTGCACCAGAATATGTTCAGAAGCATATTTTTTCCAGTGCTTTTTTTATCCATGAGTCTACTCAGAGCAAATTTTAATTGGATACCACCCTTGAGCGGATTGGAGGGTAGGAAGAGTGAACAAGAGGGATGCAACAAAATGAACAAACTAACAGCACAGCAATAGTCAGTCAGGGCAAAACTCACAACCCTGGCCCTCAAGCCTAACTCCAGGATCCCCCCCCCCAAATCTGTTTCTTTCCACTTGCACAGCCATTGCACAGTGAATCCTTTATGCCTTACAAGATGAAATCGCAACAGCAGGCTAAGTTATCAACACAACCCCAGGTGTGTGTGTGTGTGTGTGCGTGCACACACACACACACACACACACACACACAGAGTGATGGGGGAGATTGTCAACATTCACTTTGTGTTTTTCTAACCCAGGGTGGCCGCGCTTGGGGTCAGCATCTGGCTGCCTGTCAACCTCCCGCTGTTCTCCGCTCCTTTATTTATTTATCTCTCCCTAACCCAATTTTCCGGCTGGAATGGCGAGAGAGTGACGGCAAAGTAACGCAATTGAGGTGCCTCAGGCAAAATGCCTATTACCTTCCCTGCCTCCCCCTTAATCAATAAAGCCGTTTTGCTGCCTGCTTCTGAAGCAGAGCATGCCATTCTGCAACACGGGCCCTCGCACCAGGAGCGCATGCAATCCGAGCCAGAGGGGGCTGTACCTGGGGTGTGCATTTTAATGTAGCTACTCTTCATGGTTGTGTGAGATACATGTTTGTGTGTTTTCCATATACAGGGTGCAAAAGAATGATCAGTGAAGGCTGGAGATGGGAGTGTGCAATTGAAAGAACTGCTGACCTGAGGGGTAGAGTTTTCTATGTGAATCTATGGGTTGGTATATGTAGATCTGCAAATATAGATGTGTAGGAATGTACAAAGGCATAATTTTCACTTCCACCTTGTATTCATCACATGCAACTGTGAGAACAGGATGCTGGACTAGATGGGGGGGGCGGCATTCTCAATCATGTATCGTTTACAGATTGAAAGCAACAGCAAATACAATTGATTTCCATTCCGGAAATGGGACGAATAAACAGCAGCAATTTCTGCTCCCATTTCCACGTTCAGTGGAATTCTCTAACATCCTTATATAGAGGTTTGTAGAGATAGATATACATATGCACACAAAGAATAAGAACCTTTGGGCGCTCAAGCTGAATATGAAGACACTGATTCTGGCCTGCAATTTGTACCCAGCATCTCAGTATTCCCAGGTATACTACCTCTAAATAGGGAGTTTCCATGTTTGGCTATTACAGCATATAGCTGCCTGGAAATCTCAAATTCCTTCATTTCCCCCCAGAAGTGTCTGAATGTCCCACAGATTACAAATATGACGCAAATAAACAGCCACATTGATAGTAACAAGACAGTGGGCTCAGACTGGGCAACTGGTAAACAATCACATAAGTTAGCTTTAAACAGTACTAATTTTCTGCGCACAATTCTACTACCTTGGTTGCTTGAAGCTTTTGTTGTTGAATGCATTGCCCCATGAGACAACTGAGGATGAATGTTTTCAACTACAATATTTGTTTATTAGGGGAAAAGATAGCTCTTTACTAGCACCCTGCCGACTGGGAGAGACAGCACCATGCTGAATTGTTCTGAGGTAACAGTGTCTTGTGAATGAACAGGTGAAAATGAACAATACACTATTGTCAGCAAACCATCAATGTTGTGCTGCCTCCTGCAGCCAGAAAGGTGCTAACAAAGCACTATCTTTCCTAGTGAATAAACACTTGATAACCAACTAGAAAATGATAGTACTTTGATAGCACTCTACTAACTGGAGGAGGCAGCACCATGCTAACAGTTTGTCGGCAATAGTTATCTTGCCTGTAGCTGCTGAAGGAGATTGGGTGGATGGGGGTGAATTTGCCAATATTGGCAGTGACAGAAAAGCAAAACATTGTTTTGGCAGGTACCTGTAACTGAACACTGTCTTTCGTAGGCATAGCCGGGCTTAACATACCTCTCACTTGCCTTTGGGCAAAACGTTTGGCCCTTGCTGAAGGACGGCAGTTCTCATTATGAGCAGGGTGGGGAGGGAGAAGAGCGGCGTTCAGCACATTTCCCAACGGTAAAACTGTACCCTGCAATGCATTACGCCCCGACTGGTTTCCCTCCTCCTGAACAACCCACTGCTATTGACATCCTTCCAAGATCGTTAAAGCAAACATCAAGGAAAGGGAGAAATTTGTTTGTTTAAGGAGGTGCAAGTCTTGACAAAACAGACCCTAATCAGTTATTTAGATAATTGAAAAGCCGCCAGGTCTTTGTTACCTGCCAGGGCCAAACAGGAAAGGCTGGGGAGAAGGAGAGAAAAACACAGACCAAAAAAAAAAAAGGCAGCCAGACAAGGACTGGGGCTCAAATAGCATCCAGGTGTGGAAATAAGGCTTGGCTCACAGATGAAAACCACACAGGGCTCGTTGTTTCAACCGGCAAAGCTTGATCTTCTGTCCTTTGCAATAGTTTGTGTTACGGCTGTAAACACAGCAGTCAGGTTTTGTTTTTTTTAAGTGGAAGAACAAAGGGCTACTATTTTTTCTTATGCTACCCTCCTCCCAAGGAACTCTCAGGGTGGCATTGGTGGTCCTCCTCTCCGTTATTATTTTCAGAACAATCCTGTGAAGTAGGCCTGGCTGAAAGAGAGCAAGCTTTTTTTAGTGCCTTGGGAGCTTCTTGGCCGAGTGGGGGTGCGAACTTATGCTCTGCCCCCACCCTGCCCTTAGTCTGACACTCTAACCATCGCACCACACTGCCTCTAACTTGCTGCGTTGGTACACCAAGCAGACTCTGAGCAAAGATGTTTAGCTAGTGATATATGTTGAAAACCAGATTATCGCCCAGCCCTAGTTTTCCACATTACACTCCAGCCTTCCCCAACCTGATACTCACCAGATGTTTTGGATAACTCCTGACTGGGGTGGATGAGAGTTGTGGTCCAAACCATCTGGAGGGCTCCTGGTTTGAGAAGGCTGCAGTGATCAGCATCCCCACCCCCTCAACTTGCAGAATTAGAATTATGCAAAATATATCCCAATACCCGCATGCTTTACATTGATCACAATATTCACCTCTGTATCTGCAAGGTTTTTTGTCGCCCCCCCCCAGAGTGGACACAAAGTAAAACACTGAAAGAGGGAACAGAGTAGCTACACACACACACACACACACACACACACACACACAAAGAATAGTTTGAAGAAGCCATGTTTGTGTGGTGCAGAGTTCAGGTTGCTGCAGGAATATATTCACAGCATGACCCTATAACACTTCAAATTTGGAATTTGATGATGATGTAACAAAATTTATGCACTGCTTGGTGTATTATTGCTAACCTCGAAATGTTTAGCAATAAAACTTTTAAAATATCAATTGTTTGTTTGTAAATATGAAAAGAAAAGAAAAACAGCCAAAAACAGATATTTTAAAATACAGTAAGCCCACAACATGCATGCATGCAATGTGTGCACATTCAAGCTTTATGTGCGTGGCAAAAAAGTAAATAAAAAGGGGGTGGAAAGGGGGCAGGTTTCCAGGAAAAACTACTTTCACAATCCCACCTGCCACTGAACCCCATTTGTTTTGACTATATGCAATTTTGGCTTTAAGCGTGATCCCTGGGAAGAGAACCCTTGTGTAAGTTGTGGGTTTGCTATAATCAAATATGGTAAGTAGCTCCAAAGAAATAAGACACATGAAACTCCTACATGTCTGGAAAGGCCGGCCTAAACAAGGATGCTTTCAGCGGGCACCAAAAACAGTACAGTGAAGTCGCCTGCCTGATATCAATAGGCAAGGAGTTCCAAAATGCAGGCGCTGCCACACAAAAGGCCCATATCTTACAAAGTGCAGAGCTAGTATCATGCAGTACCCATAAAGGTGCTTATTCCACAGACTGAAACCGTCGAGCAGGCATATATATATAGCATAAACTGGAAGTAAACTGGTTCCAATCCATTAAGGGCTTCATATACTAACTGTCAAGGGACGGGGGTGGTGCTGTGGTCTAAACCACAGAGCCTAGGGCTTGCCGATCAAAAGGTCGGCGGTTCAAATCCCCGTGACAGGGTTAGCTCCTGTTGCTCGGTCCCAGCTCCTGCCAACCTAGCAGTTCAAAAGCATGTCAAAGTGCAAGTAGATAAATAGGTACCACTCTGGCGGGAAGGTAAACGGCGTTTCCGTGTGCTGCTCTGGTTTGCCAGAAGCGGCTTAGTCATGCTGGCCACATGACCCAGAAAAACTGTCTGCGGACAAACGTCAGCTCCCTCGGCCAGTAAAGCGAGATGAGTGTCGCAACCCTAGAGTCGTTCGCGACTGGACCTAACGGTCAGGGGTACCTTTACCTTTACCTTAACTGTAACACTCTGAACTTGTCTCTTACTTCCCTACCCATGGTGGTGCATTTATCCAGAGCATATACTGTATATATATTTAAATTCTAGTAAGAAGCTTCTTGCAACAGATTCCATACAGCAAGACTTCACCTGTTAGGCTTACTCCAAGAAGGCTTCCATGGCACACGTTCAAAAAACTGCCAAACATCTCCGGAAGGGGGAGGGGGAGGAAACGCAAACAAACCTCAAACAGGATAGATGAGAAAAACCTCAAAAGCTCCTTTGTCCCTTTTGGCCGCCCAAAGACCTGCCTGGAATGGTGGGTGGGCTGCTGCGGGCTCCGCTCCCCAAACAGGCAACAAGCAGACTTTTGAGATTGCTTTAAGGTACACCTCACTCTCGCCTCCTCTCTCCTGACTGGTATGAAGCTTAAGGAGAGAAAATGTGCTTCTGGCATGCCAGAGAAACATAGAAAGCTGCCTGAAACAGAGACAGACTTTTGGTCCATTTCGCTCATAGAGTTGTGGAGTGGGAAGGGACCCCAAGGGTCATCCAGTCCCACCCTCCACAATGATTTTTGCTAAGCTTACCTGCCCACCAATAACCATGTTTACCATTTCTTACTTTAAAAAGAGAGAGTAAAAATAACATTTTTTTTGGTAAAGATTGTCATTAGGGACAACTTTCATTCGCCACAGGTGCACATCTATTTACCAGCCAGCCATAACCCCTTCTTCATAAGACTCCTGCAAAAACAAAGCTGATGGGGTCAGGGAAAGGATATGAAAAGTTATTGATCCGAGGAGAATTCATTTTACCTACAAGGGGACAGGACTTTCTCACTTATTTAATCAAGGGCTGCCATCAAAACCATAGCGAATTTTAGTATTATCTAATTCTACCTAATCTCATTCGATCACTATTGCTCCACCACAGCTGAGAAGGGAAGTCCTGCCTGTTCTTGTCTTCAGGTGCTATCTCCTGTTGCCTTAGCAACGCAGCAAAATGCCAGTTCCACAGAAGTCAGACCTATCACATTCGTCTCCAGGTTTATTTTTTAAAATACAACCCCTGTATATGGATGTGTTTAAACGCATATACAGGAGTTGTACTTGAAAACAAAAAAAAACTGGGGTGCAGACATACACCCCCTCCCCAAGAGCAAGCAGAGAAAGGGGGAGGGGGGTCTATGCAAAACTTAAAAGTCACCAGTGAGAGATTAGGTTAAGTTGCACCAAATTAGAAAGTAAGAGGAAAAAGGAACTCATTTAGTTCAGTTTTGGCCATCCATCATCCCATGGGGCTCAGAGTGGCTTATAATGATTAAGCTGCGTCAACTAAGGAAATTTAAATTGTCCCAGGAAGTGTTGATTCAATTCTACAGAGGCATCATTGAAACTGTTCTCTGTAATTCTATAACAGCTTGGTACGGTACAGCCTCTAAGAGAGACAAGAAAAAGCTCCAACGAGCTGTAAGAATTGCAGAAAGGGTAATTGGTGTTAGCTTGCCTTCAATAGAGACAATTTATGCTACCCGAGTAAGGAAGAGAGCAGAGAGAATTGTAGCAGATCCTTTACATCCCGGTCATCATCTGCTTGATTTACTTCCATCTGGACGTCGCTACAGGACTTCATATACAAAATCGGCCAGGCACAAGAATAGTTTTTTCCCTTGTGCCATTAAATTGTTAAATTCGTAGTTGTATAGCTTAAGGGGAGGTAAAATATGGGTGGGGTTTCTTTACTTCTTTGTATTGTGAGAGGAACAGTGTCTGTATGTTTACATTGCAATGTAGCCGAAACAAATTCCAAGTATGTTGGAAAATGTACTTGGCCAATAATAAATTATTCCTATTCCTATTCCTATTCCTATCTTCCTATATACGTAAAAACATAAGGTGTCACCACGTTCTGCAGTTCACATGGTCCCTGCAGCAAAGGAGCGGGAAGGCGCTTCACATAGTGGTTTAGTGAGCCCAGCGCCGTCTTAAGCATATCTGGCGCTGTGGTGCAAAGCTCCCTCTGGCGCCGCCCACCCCCCGTTTCCTAGAGTTGTCCACCTTTTTTTAGGGAGAACGGTGCTGCCGGCGAGGCTGGAGGAGGCGGGCAGCGGCTGGAGGGCGGCTCCTCCAGCGGGGAAGAGGCGGAGGCTGGACACGGCGCCTCCCGGCTCAGCTGGCCGTTTCGTGCCATGGTGCCAACGGCAGACGGAGGCTCCGGGCGTGGCGCTGCTTCAGCGCAGCATGGCGGAGGTGGCCAAGGGCAGCGAGCTGATGCTGGAAGGCACCGCGTCCAGCCTCCACCTCTTCCCTTGCACCCTCCAGAACTTGGCACCCCGCGCCACTAGCCTCTATGGGTAAGACGCCCCTGAGCGAGCCACTGTATAAAGTGCCTTCCTTCTCCTTTAAAATGTGGTGGGCAAAGGAGTACCTAAAGGTTTGTGAAACCAGCTCCTGCTGTGTGTAAAGGAAGCAAGGGCAGTTGGCAAAGGGGTAGGTGGAGTCAGCAAGCTGAACAACGACAGCAGCCCCCTCCCACATCAGAAAACAAAGGGTTGCATCCGTTAGTCAGAGTAGACCCAATGGAATTAATGGACATGATGCACTCTGGCCCATTAGTGTGATGGCCTGGGATTCAGACTCAGATGCTGAACCTGAGGGATCCCAGCCTGCACAGGATTCCCCGCCTCCAGAACCAGCAGAGCCAGGGCTAGGGCTTGAGTCTAAAGGGTCCTCACCTGTGCTGGGTCCTTAGGTGCAGGCATCTGCTGAGCCTACTCTGGCTCCTGATTGGATGGAAGACCCATTGCCTGCAGGTGCTCCACTCTCAGCACTGTCAGGGGAAGCCGAGGTTGCCTCTGGGTCCGGTAACCCTCCAGCCTCTCCTGAGCTGCAGAGGCTCAGGGCAGAGAGGCGAAGGGAACTAAGTTCCCACAGGAGGAGTGCTTGCCTCCAGGCCAGGAGAGGCAAGCCACCAGAGGATTGGGGCCGCCCTATGCCTCGGGGCAGATAAAAGCCAGCGAGCCACAAGTTGCAGGAGCAACATTGTTGGTGACCAGTTCCTGCCAGTGTTCCTGCTTTCCTGCCTGAGCTCCTGACCCACCCTGGTTCCCTGCCTGCATACCTGCTCCTGACTTCGCCCGACTCCCTGCCCTGCACCCAGTTTCAGCCACTACGGACTGCCTCTACGTTGCACCTTTGACCACGGACCAGACTTGGACCTCGCCTCTTGGGTAACCCACGGGACCAGCACAATTAGTTTCAGTGGCACTGAAAGCACATGGCTCCCTTGAAGAATCCTTGGAACTGTAACTTATGGCTCACAGACATACCGTTCACATAACAAACCGCGGTTCCTAGCATTCTTTTGGGGCAGCCATGTGTTTTAAATGTATGGCCTATACCCAGCCTTAAGTTATAGGTATGGCCCAATCTTTGTAAGTGTCAGTTCCCAAGAGAAACAACAGTGAGCTACTGTCTTCACTGAGAAAAAGAGAATAGCTCAGTTGGTAGAGCGTGAGACTCTTAATCTCAGGGTTGTGGGTTCATGTTAGGCAAGAGAGTCCTGCACGTCAGGTGGGACTAAATGATCCTCATGGTCCCCTCCAACTCTACAAGTCTATGATAGATAAATGTTAGCAGAGATGGAATAACCAGCACCCTCCAAATGTTGTTGGGCTACAATTCCCATCATCCCTGACAACTGGCCATGCGGACCACTGTGGCTGATGGAGGTTTGCAGTCCAGCAACAACTGGAGGGCCACAGGGTCACCCAACCTTGTTTTAATCAGCCTCAATAAGAGCCAGATCAGGCAGAAACACAAGAAGTCTCCTTTCTGGACCACATTCCCCATCATCCCTGACCATTCACCAGGCTGGGTGCCGGGGCTGGTGGGAGTTGGAGTCAGAGTCCAACAACATCTGCAGGGCCACAGCTGCCTCTGTCTTGCTCTACTGAAACCAAGCCTAAGAACTCATAAGTGACCTGAACACATAAATCTTCCTCCGCTTACTTTTGGCTTTCCATCTCTTTCCCAGCCCCCAAGGGCCAATGGTCAGGGATAATGGGCAGTGGGAGCAGCCAAACAACATCTGGACTGCCACAAGTTCCCCGTCCCTGATTTACAAGGTTAATTACGCAGCTGGAGCCCTGCAAGGGGAAGAGCAGCTGGCAAAGGCAATTCTGAGCAAGAAAAACAGCTGGTGAGGGAAGAGGGAACTCTTGACTCCTGCTCCATGCAAAAATCACTACCTCCCAAACCCTGTTTCCATTTAAAAATAAAACACACAAAGGTTGGGGTTTTCGTTACACATTTTTGCACATATCATTTGCACCACAACCCGCTGCAGTGAGAGGAGGAGGAGCAGCAGCAGCTAATAGCAAGGAACGATGGAGAAGAACTGTAAGTGCACCCAAAAGAGGTAAAAAAGACTTAGCACTGGCAGTTCAGAGCCAACCGAAAAGGACCGAGGATGACACCAGGAGAAAAGGTCCATGAAGGTTGTTGTTATTATTATTATTATCATCATCATCATCATCATTATTTTATTATTTGTACCCCAAGCCACTCTGGGCGGCTTCCAACAAATATTAAAATACATTAAAATGTCACAGATTAAAAACTTCCCTAAACAGTTACAGGTGGGTAGCCGTGCTGGTCTGCCATAGTCAAAACAAAACAGAAAATTCTTTCCAGTAGCACCTTAGAGACCAACTGAGTTTGTTCTTGGTATGAGCTTTCGTGTGCATGCACACTTCTTCAGATACACTGAAACAGACTTCTCATACCAAGAACAAACTCAGTTGGTCTCTAAGGTGCTACTGGAAAGAATTTTCTATTTTGTTTTCCCTAAACAGGGCTGCCATCAGGTATTTTCTGAATGTCAAGTAGTTGCTTATCTCTTTCACCTCTGATGGGAGGGCGTTCCACAGGGTGGGTGCCACTACCAAGAAGGCCCTCTGCCTGGTTCCCTGTAGCTTTGCTTCTCGCAGTGAGGGAACCGCCAGAAGGCCCTCGGTGTTCGATCTCAAGTGTCCGGGCTGAACGATGGGGGTGGAGATGCTCCTTCAGGTATACAGGACCGAGGCCGTTAATATCGCAACAGGTGAACCAAGTGCTAACTAACATTTCAACATGAGCACAGGCTCCAGAAGGTGGGTAGGCATGACGGGGAAAAAGTAGACAAACTCTCAAACTCTTTGTGTGTGTTTTTAAAAAGTGCATAAGAATAGCCTGCTGGATCGTGCCGATGCCCCATCTAGTCCAGCATCCTGTTCTCACAGTGACGAACCAGATGCCTGTGGGAAACCAGTGAGCAGGACTCTCCCCTCTCCTGTGGTTTCCAGCAGCTGGTAATCAGAGGTATTACTGCCTCCAATTGTGGAGGCAGAGCACAGCCATTATGGCTAGTAGCCATTGATAGCCCTATCTTCCATGAATTTGCCTAAACCACCCAAGCTGGTAGCCGTCGCTGCCTCCTGAAGGCGCGAGTTGCATTGTTTGATTATGCGCTGCACGGAGAAGTAGGTACTTTCTTTTATCTGTCCTACATCTTCCAACGTTCAGCTTCATTGGATGTCCATGAGTTCTACTGTTTTGCAAGGAGAAAAACTTTTCTCAATCCATTTTCTGCACGCCATGTATAATGTTATAAACTTCTACCATGTTACCTGTCGATCGCCTTTCCACTAAACAAAAGGTCCCAAACTCTGCAACACTTCTTCATAGGATAGTTGCTCCATCCCCTTGATCATTTTGGTTGCCCTATTCGGAACCTTTTCCAACTCTACAATATATTCTTTTGGAGTGAGGTGACCAGAACTGTACACTACTACTGTAAATGTGGTCACACCATAGATTTGTATAACAACATTATGATATTGGCAGTTTTATTTTCAGTTCGTTTCCTAATGATCCCTAGCATGAAATTTGACTTTTCTAGGGCTGCCACACACTGGGGTTGGCATCTTCACTGAGCTATCTGCTATGGCCCCAAGCACTTGCTCCTGGTCCATCACCTCTAGTTCAGACTCCATGAGCGTCCTTGTGAAAATAAGATTTTTTTGCTCCAACATGTACCACTTTACACTTCTTTATGTTGAATTACATTTGCCATTTTGCTGCCCAAAGTTGTTTACTGCAAAAGGGGGGGGGGGCTGTTGAGTCCTCAGGATTGTTTTCAATAAACTTATGTGCCTGCTACTTTTTTCCTGAGTGGAAGAAGGGGGGGGGAACTCCATGTCAATACCTTTTTTTTCAAAACCCAATAACACCCAACTTAAAAGAACATATGCACACAGCCAGGTCACTTTCAGATGACTTATTCATTGAGCATTCATTCTCATCTGTTTGCAGGGAGGTGAGATGATGTTGCTTCTGGAAGTGCCCATATTTAGTGAAACCTGACCACTGTGATGTGAATCTGGGCTGCATTCACAACATGCATTTAAATCACATCCCCGCACAATAAAAAGGAGTCTGGGTTGGCCACTATGAGAATGCTGGCCTAGATGTGCCACTGGCCTGATCCAGCAGTGCCAATCTAAGGTGAGGAAATATTCCAGGCCTTTCCAGATCTGGAGCACCCCATTGCAAGTTATGCAATGTGAAGTACAGCATCATAGACCTTCTATTTTCAGGAAGAAAAAACTTGAAAAATATCCACAAGCACTTCCCCTCTCTGCATTTTCCCTTGCCGCACCCCCATATGCACACAAAAGTTTCAAAAGGCATAGAGCGCCTCCATCAAGAAAGCTGAATAAATTATGCAAAGCTCAACAGATGCACGCAACGAAGGGCGACAGTTAGCAAAACATGTTGCAACGGCAGGATTTTGCTTTCAGAGCCACAAAATTGGGTTGGGGAAAAGGACTTGAGAGGTAGAGAATTCTTTTTTTTTTTTTTAACTGACTGCTGATCATTTATAGGAAATTATACAATTGCTCATTTACTAAACTGGGCTTTTAAATAATAAATCTATCCAGATAATTAAAATACCGAGACGGTCTGGTTGAAACGCCGGCCAATTTGGCAAGTCCGATTGGAAAGAGCTTTTGCTCAAGGGTGTCCTCCCCTCTCCGCCATGTGCAAAACGAATCAAGAGCAATTAAAACTCCGGGCTCTAACCATATCCAGAATGTGCGTAAGGCTCTCCTTCTGCACATCTGGGAATTCCCACCCTTCTGCCTCCTTCAGGCACGTTACAACAGAATCCTGCATTGGATTACACTTTCAACCCATGGGGAGGCATGATTTCCGCTCCATCTTCACTATCACCTGGGAAGCAAAATAGGGCCAAGTACAAGAGCTAAGGGAAAGATGTATTTATAAAAGAGGTTCAATAGCTGTTAGTGTATCAGCCCCATCACAAAGGTGGGCCTGGCGTAGTGGGGCCCAGGCTGAATCCCTGGTGTGTGGGAGACTTTGTGCCTGAAATCCAAAAAGCCACTGCCAATCAGTGTAGATAATATTGAAGTGGATGAACCAATGGCCTGAATCTTTATAAGGCAACTTCCTAAGTTCCTGTCTCTCAAGGGACAAACCAAAGCTCAGTGGCAGAGCATCTGCTTTGCATGCAGAAGGTCCTATGTTCAAACCCAGGCATCTCCCAGGTGGGCTTTGTAAGATCCTCTGCTTATAACCCTGGAGAGCTGCTTTCAGTTAGTGAAAAACTAGGAAGCTGTGTCCAAACCCTACACCGAAAGTATTTTAGTTGCCAATTAAATACATCTATTTGCTTGGGCCTTTGAGGCATAAATGCTAGCAGTAAAGTCAGAAGCTGGTACTAATTTTAATTTTAATTTTTGGAAATGCAGTTTCCAATGCTTTCACTGCAATGCTTTTCACTGCCCTGGGCTCCTACAGGAAGAAGGGTAGTATAAAAAGGGAATAACTGTTATAGATGATGGACCAATGGACTGAAAGTCTACATGGATGTGGCTACCTATGCATAAGAGTGCAAGAAAAGCCCTCTTGGATCGAGCTAAAGGACATTAGTCCAGCACCTTGTTCCCACAGTGGCCAACTAGTTGCATATGGGAAGCCTTGATTGGCAACAGCAAGCAGAACTTAAGGGCAACACAGCACTCTCTCCCCACTTGCAATTCCCAGCAAGTGGTAGTCAGAGGCATACTGGCATGGGAGAGGACCCTCCCCCCCCCCCCCCGCCTGAAAGCCAAAAGCTGCCTTTGAGAGTGGAAGGAGAACATCGCCATCATGGCTAGTAGCTATGATTAAACACATTCGTGAAGGATAAGGCAATGGAAGTTGAATGTATCTCTGGAAATCCAGATGCTGATGGGCTCCAAATCCACTCACCCATGACACTGACCATGCCAGCTGGGGGCCGATGGGAACCGGAGTACAACACTTACAGGGCCACCGTATCCCCTATCCATGGACTTTGGCTACAGAAGAACTAATGGGACGATACCCCGTCAGCACACGAATGATAACAGCCAGTGATCAAAACAGTCCCTACTCTTTAGCAATAAGGCATTTTGGTGGGAGGAGAGGAGAGGAGAGGAGAGGAAACCAGAGAACGGAAGGGTGGCAGCACAGTGACTCCCCCTTCCTGGTCAGCTCAGCACTGGCATCTGTTGTGCAGCCAGATCCTTGCAAGTGTCTAGATGGAGGAAACAGCCTGCACAGAGCAGAACCACCAGCTAACATCCCAAGGAATTAGGTAATGTATGGAAGAGTGAGAAGGGGGGGGGGGGGAACAAAACTTTTTTTTTTTTTAAGTGCTGCTGGAAAGAGCGTCCTCTCTCTCTTGCAAAAGAAGAAAAGAAGGCCAATATTTAAAGGATGGTGTTGCTTCTACATTCCAATCCGGGGGGGGGGGGTTTGAGGAAGAGGGAGTTTTTATTGATCCTATGGGGCAGATGGGCACAGAGCATCACTGCCCGTTGGGGAATTTAAAGCAATGTTCACAGTGAAGTCCCAGCTGACAGCTGCTCCCCCCACCACCAGCCTGAAAGCAGTTGCCAGAGAGCCAGAGTTGGGGACACTGAGCCACCAGCAAATTAAAAACAGTTGCTCATGCCCTGAAGCAGTGGAGACAGCCCCCGAGCAGTTTTAATGACATCTCTAAATAATTTTGACAGCGAAATTACTTATCGGAGCTCACCTTTACACTGCCCTTGACACATCACTAACACGATGAGGCCGCTTCCCCGACCTCCCCATTTATTAATTTATTTGCATTCCTGCTCTTCTACTACTCCTCTTCCCACACACACACCAACACACACAAATTGCACCCCAGTCTCTCTCTGATTTTAACAAGCTCTTCTGAACCTGGGTTATGCTCCCCAGCCAAATGTGTGGCCAGAACTGTCATGCCTGTGACTCAAGCAGCGCTGGCCATGAGAAGTGTTTTGTGGGTCTGCACATGAACTGCCATGGCTTCCCTCCGGCAGGAGTGGGAAAGCTTTTTCCAAACTGAGGACCGCGTTCCTTTCTGGGCAACCTTTTGAGGGCCGCATGCCAGTGGTGGGCAGGGCCAGAGGCAAAAGTGAGTGGAGCAGAAAACGTACAATTTTAACCTTTGTACAGCTTCTGCACAGTCTCACACAGACTCCCATCTCTATCCTCCAACCAAGCAAGCAAGAGGCATCAGAGTTCAAGGACACATTTCAAACTGGGCAAAAACTCATTCAAAGAAGGAATGAAGCAAGGCCGGTGAGGGTCCAAAGGGCCAAATAGAGGTGTCTGGAGGGCTACATCTGCCTTCCCTTCAGCCTGAGGTCTCCCACCCATCATACAAAATAAATTCCAAAATCAAACCAACAACAACAAAATGACCATCTCAACTCAAAAGGTTTCCAGCTAACTCCTACACAGCTTTTTAAAATGCTCTCAAAGAACTAGACTACAGCATGATGCTCTTAATCTCAGGGTCGAGGGTTCAAGCCCCACATTGGGGGAAAGATTCATGCATTGCAGGGGGGTTGGAGTAGATGATCCTCGTGGTCCCGTCCAACTCTATGAGTCTAACTGAAAAGGGGTATACAAGCTGGTGGCAACTGGGGAGAGTAACTCAGCTGGCTTATGAAATCACACCTGCACACCATACAGTGCAAAAAAAAAAAATTAATACAGACAGGTTTTCACAAAATTGGAGTAATAGAATGGACTGGGGGATATGACTTTTTAGTTTCCCTCTGACAAGCACAGTGCAATCCTGAACCATGTCAACTCCAGACTAAGTTCTGGTGAACTTAATGGAGCTTACGCCCAGGTGAGGCCAGTTAGGATTGCAGTCTTAGTTTCTCTATGGTGTTCACCTTCAGTTTTCTGTGGCTTCCACTTTCTGTGCAGCAGGGCCCTACCAGCTAACCATCACCACTTGTTCTCCGGAAACCAGACTGCAAAGCACACTTGCGAGCATAGAGAACAGGCCAATCCTGCAGAGCCCCCTCAAAGGAGCAGCTCACAAACACACCGCCCGTCCATTAAGCACTGGAATTCTGACTCTGAAAGCTGTCTCCAAAGGGTGCAATTTCAACATTTCCCCCAATAAATCAAACTCAATGTACCAGAATAAACGCCAATTCAAAGCAGCGTGAAACCACAAATAAAAGAAACCCTCACCATGCAGAATTAAAGGTCTGCAGGGACCAAAATGATTGCAAATGTGAATTCAGGGTGGTGTGGGGGGGACCGGGGGGGGCAGGAAAGGAGGATTTACCGTAACGAGAACACTCTCCTGACACACACACAGTGAGCCTTGACGATCCCCTCCTTAACAACCACAGGTGTTTGCCCTCAGTTGTGATGTTGGAAGGCTGGAGAGAAAAGTGTGTGCCGGCACACTACTACTGGACACACCTTAGAGGTGCGAAGGCCATCACAACAACCCCAATACAGTGGTACCTCTGGATGCGAATGGGATCCATTCCGGAGCCCCATTCGCATCATGAGCAGTCTGCATCCTGAGCGCCGCTTCTGCACATGACGTCATTTGACGCGTCTACGCATGCGTGAACTGCTGAACCCGTAAGTAACCCATTCCGGTACTTCCGGGTTTGGTGGGTTTGTAACCCATGACGAATGCAACACGCAGCATTCGTAACACGAGGTACGACTGTACAACAATGTGTGTGTGTGTAACTACAGCCAAAATCCTATGCAAATTTTCTGGGAGCAAACCCCACTGAACAAGCCAAGTCAGGGCTGCTGTGAGTTGCAGCCCTTGAGAGCCACAAATTTCCCCACAGGAATGGGCTGCAACCTCAATGCATGCTTACCAAGGAGCAAATCTCATTGCACTGGTGTGTGCTTAGCACATGCAATGGTCCCAGGCAGGTGTACACAGGACTGCACCTAAAAAGAGGGACCTTATATGCACTTCATCCCAATAAGTAGGCAGGTTGAGCTCAATGAGGTTTGCTTTCAGGCTCTAATGGAATGGGGAGGGGAAGCTGCAACACAGACTCTTGCAAAGTGCATTTTAGAGCTCCTTAGTTGGGGAGGCCGCCTCTTAACTTTGAAGCCCTTTTCACACATTCCATTGAACCCGCGAGAGAGGAGCGGGGAGAGGGGTAAAAAGCTGGCTCTTGACGACGACGCTGCATTCCCCGCGGGCGCGACTTCACTCCTGCGAGTTCAAAATAACGTATGAACAGTAACTCTTTCCGTGCGCCCCCTCCCAAGAGAGGAGAAGAGGCTGCTCCCTGTAAGCCGTTCTCTTTCTCTGTGCAAAAGTGGGAGGCGGCGGAATTGAAGACTCACCGAGTTTGCAAACTCCTCTCAGCCCCGTGCGGGTCTCTCCCTCTCTTTTTCTCCTGCTGCTGTCGCTGCAAGCAGCTAGCAAGCAAGCCAGCCAGCCAGCCAGCGCGGCGGCGTTGGCCTCGTCCTCCTCCTCCTCCTCCTCCATCAAGGGAGCGGGTGGCCCCTTCTCCTCCGCCTGCCCCTGCAGTGACCTCCCCGCCCGCCTCCTCTCCTCTCCAGCGCCGCGCCCTTCCGCCCGATTAGCCGCCCGGCAGCCGGGTGGGCTTCCTCAGCTGCGTCGCTTGATTGATGCGACGGCGGCGGCAGCAGCAGGAGCGGGAGAGACGCGCTCTGCTGGAGGAGGAGGCGCCGCCGCCAAGGCAGCCGCAGCGGGCGAGACGCGGCTCCGCTCGCTGGGAAAGGAAAGCAAGCAAAGGACAGCAGGCGCTGCAGCCGGCAGGAGGCGGGGAACACTTGTCAGAGGTCACTCCCGCTTGCTGCCTCTCCCACCGCAAGTTGTATTGCGGGGGCTGATTATTTTTGGAGGCGCCTTTTCAAGGTCCCCGCGCTAAGAGTTGAGGCTGCAAGTTGCGCACCTTCTCCAGAACCTTATTGCGCACCCACCGTTTCTCAACTTTGGGTTGTATCTGTCGTTGGACTACAACTCCCATCATCCCTAGCTAGCAGGACCAGTGGGAGTTGTAGTCCAACAACAGCTGTGGCCCCCAAGCTTGAGAAACACTGTAAAATGCATGTTTAAAACATGACTTTCCCCCAAAACGAAACAAAATAGAAAATTCTTTCCAGAAGTTTCAGTGTATCTGAAGAAGTGTGCATGCACACGAAAGCTCATACCAAGAACAAACTCAGTTGGTCTCTAAGGTGCTACTGGAAAGAATTTTCTATTTTGTTTCGACTATGGCAGACCAACACGGCTACCCACCTGTAACTTTCCCCAAAAAGAATATTGGGAGCTACAGCTTGTTAGGTGGCTGGAAGTTGTAGTTCTGTGAGGGGGAAACTACAGCTCTCAAGATCATGTGTTTTGAATGTATGTCGTGGAACTGCCCTTATAACGCTTAAATGGTTAGGGCTCCCCACATCCTGGGATCCGTAGTTTCTTAAGAGTGCTGAGAGTTGTTATAAGACAACCTCACAAACTAAAGCTCCCAGGATTCTTCGGGGGGGGGGGTTGTCTGCTTTAAATGTAACATATGGTGTGGGTGTAATTTTTTTAAACCTCACCTTTCCTGCATGTAGCCCAAGGTGACATAACGTGGCTCTCCCCGCCTTACCCATTACAGCCTCACAAACAACTCTGTGAGGTAGGTTTGGCTGAGGGTGACTGGCCAAATATCACTCAAGTGAGCATCATGGCTGAGTGGGGGATCTGTACCCTGGTCTCCCAACTTTTGGTGCAACAGAGGTTTTCTGAACTACAACTCCCATCATCCCTGGGCATTGGCCTCTATGCTTGCTGGGGCTGGTGTCATTTGTAGTTCAGCAACATCTGGAGGGCCACAAGTTCCCAAAACCTGCCCTACTCCAACCACACTACACTGGCATACTTAATCAGGGTTAATCCTAAGAAATGACCTTAATTAGCACCCAATTCAAAATGTTGAAGAAGAGTGAGCAAGCTTTCCAATGAGCGAGTTATTAAGAATGAAAAACAGTTGTGGATAATGCAAAAGTTTGTGTCTCTGCTTAGGAACATTGGGGGTGGGGCATTGCCTAAGACCAGAGGTCGGCAAGGTATACCGGCCATGAGCTGGATCACTCCTACGGAGATTGTCCGTGGGCCGGACTGGTGCAGCGCAATGCCAGAAATCGCACCTGCGCAGAAGATATTTTCGGCAGCTGGACATGTGCAGGCGCAATTTCTGGTATCTGCGCGTTTGCAGATGCGATTCCTGGCGCCGCTCGGCAAGCCCCCGTGCCACGCTGGTTTAGCGCTGCATGCAGGGGACTCGCTGAGCAGGCGGCTTGGTTCGGGGGCAGCACATGGGCCAGTAAAACGGTCTTCGTGGGCCGCATCCAGCCCATGGGCCACACGTTGCCAACCCCTGGCTTAAGACTGTAAAGCAGCCATCTTCAACCTGGTGCTCTCCAGATCCTGTTGCCAGACTCTCTCATCAGCTCCATGCACTATGGCCAATGGTCAGGGATGATGAGGACTAGAATCTAGTAACATCTTAGTGACAACGTTTTAGGGGAAATTGTTTGTTTTTTAACACATTTTTATGGGCCAACATAAACCAGACAGAGGGACTTTGTTATTGAGCAGGATATAAATATTGCAACTAGCTAGGTATATACAATTTTAGGGTGCCCCAGACTGTTAAGACCAGGGGTCGTCAAGGTTCATCTTGCCTGGGCTGGTTCACTGTCCTGGAGCCCCCTCCGCGGGCTGGATTGCTGGTGATTTCTGGTGTCGGCGCAAACGCGATTTCAGACGCATGCGCAGATGCGATTTCTGGTGCCGTGAAAGCGGGTCCCCATGCTGCGATGCACCGGTTTTGCGCAGCACGCGTGGACTCGCCAAGCGGGCAGCTTGGTTTAGGGGCGGCTCGTGGGCCAATAAAACGACCCCTGTGCGCCGCTTGTGGCCCATGGGCCTTAGGTTGCCGATCCCTGGTTAAGACTATTCAGGCACATACTGGGAAATTTAGGTTGGTGCAAAAATGGATTAAAGCGCTCTGTCACCCTGGCACTTAAGGGGAATTTTTTTTTTAAATCTTTTGCAGTTAGTAAAGTGACAAGAAAATGCATTCAAAGGTGTGAGATGAACAAATGATTAATGGGAAGATGCAGACACACCCTGCAAGCAAATCAGGGCGAATGTTCATTGTTGCACAACCTTTTCGCAAGCAGATCAGACTGAAAGCTCAATACAACCACATATTGTCTAACCTCTGCATAAGCTTTATGCAAGCAAATCCAAGACTAATTCTCAATAAATAAGTGACCTCCATGAGCCTTACTTACCTGACGGTAACAGCACAACCCTCTGTATGTGTATTTATTTCATCAGAAGCCCAGGAAATGTGCCCGGCATGGCAGCTGAAATTCTTTTGGACAGACTGAGCTGGGCTCTGGAGTGGGGCTTTGGTGCACCTCTTAAGGGAGACATCCCTTGATCCTAATGCCTGACTTGCAGGCACAACCTGCAACTCCCATTCACAAGGTAAAATGCGGTCTGCGTTTCAGCCTGTTCTAGTATAGACAGATCCATTGTGAGATTAGACAGTCTATCCAGTGCTAGCTCCAAGCTTTTATGTGTTTGGTAGGAGGGGGTGGGGCTCTGGGCAAGGCACCTTCAGGGGGCCCCAGTGATGTGGGGCGGAAAAATTCCCCGGTGCTTAATTCTGCCCCCCTGCCCACAGAAAATTCTGCTTTTCGTAAGTTCAGCAGCATCACAAAGGGAGAGAGCAGACAGGCTGGCCTTAATTTGAGCTCAAGCCTCAGAAAAGAAAAAGGGCAGCAACAACAAAAAAGTGTTCAAACGGCCATACACATAAACATGCAAACTGATAAACATAACACCAAAACCAGAAATGAAGTATCGAAATAAACACGCAGGAAGTGCATTGCCATAATAGGCTGGTTGTAAACATTTCCTTGCAAAATCAATACAGTATACATTAACATGTAGGGTCTTCAGAGGCCATTCAGTAGCTTTTGCTGGCCTACAGCCTGTCAGACAAAATTTAGCAGTCCTGTATGATGTATAATAATCAGTGAAAAATACAAGTTATGCTTAAAGGGGAATTGTTACTGGTCCCTGGCTTTAGGGGCTCAAGATACTGAAAGGAGATCCACACTATACATTTAAAGCATACTCAACACAAATTTAAAGCACAACTTCTCCCAAGAAAACCTGGGGACTGTAGTTTGTTAAGGGTGCTAGTAATGGTAACTCTTGAGGGGGAACTACAGTCCATAGCTGTGAACTTTTCCCTTTTCTTGCGAGGAATCCTATTCAGAATAAGGGAATTTCCCTTAAAAAAAGGAAAAAGTTGACAGCTATGCTACAGTCTCTAGGAAGCTTCCAGGGAAGCCATGTGCTTTAAATGTGCTTTGAGTGTATAGTACAAATCTCCTTTCAGATATAGGGTTAAAATGATGACACCTGTTGAATTTCTGCTTGTCATGCAAGTGTTAAAAGGCACTGGGGCCCAGATATTTTTGCAAGAGTTCCATCCGATGGAACAGGCATAAAGTAGTGGTTAAGCACGTAAGCAATGAACCTGCTGCAGGTGTAAGGAACCTTTGACCCTCCAGATGTTGCTGCATGCTTGCAGGGGCTGATGGGAGTTGTAGTTCAGCAACATCTGGAGGGCCAAAGGTTCCCCATACCTGACTCACCAGGTGGACTGGAAACTCACCTTCAATGTGGGAGGAGCTGCACCAGCCAACTTGTGACAGTTGCTACACAGATACTTGGAATCATATTTGCATGGAGTATTTCATGTGAATGATGGTTAAGGAGCTGTGACCATGTAAAAGCTGCGCCTTGAGCAGGGAGAAGCTCTTCCCGGCTTGTGTCTCCTTTAAAGGGGGAATCAGGAGGTGGAAACATGGCAAACCAAGGTTTAAGTGATAATCTGTCAGACACCTCTGTTTTTTAATTATGGCTAAAGTTAAACCACAGATTAGCATTATATGCAAACTCATCACCTCAGTGAGAAGCAGGCCCAAGATTTCATGAAAGCAGACACAAACTTCACATTTGATTGGTGTAACAGCAAGCAATGGAACGAGACAACCCTGATGGAGCCTGCATTTGTGTAGGATGTTACTGTTAAGGGTCTTATTTTTAACTTATCTCATGGTTTATATTTTGGTTTTGTAAGCTACCTTAACTGCGCTTGTTACAGAAAGGTGGGATATAAACCATTAAGATGAAACACATTCAAAATAAACTTTTAATCTCCCCCCAGACATGGCGCTTTTCAGTGAGGGGGTCTGCTCACGCATTCAGCTGCCAGCAATTGTGAGTAGTAGCCAACTAAGTCCTACGTGCAGGAGACCCATTTAAATTAATGGGATATACATTAGCAATGCCAATTAACTTCAACAGGTCTACTCTGGGCAGGATTAGCACTGGATACAACCCCGTGTCCAGGCATCAGTTGACGGACATGCATGTGGGAATCAGACCCTGAAATAGTGAATCATTATTTCATAATAATAATTATGGGAGGTAGATTTGAACCTCAGATTCCTCTCACTGAAATCCTAAACACTGGTCCACTCCCTAACAAATGTTACCTGGAGTCCCAATGAATGTGTAAACAAGTGGCATCTGTAATAAAGATGCCCTATGATGCAACCCCATTCACAGCCCTTTCTGCTTGAGCAACCCTAATTCCAAGGAATGGTTAGAATAAAGGAAGCTGACTTATATTGAGCCAGACCATTTGGTTAGTATGAAAAGACTCTGGCTGGCAGCAGCTCTCAACGGTTTCAGCCAGGGTGCCTCCCAATCCTACCTGGAGATGCCAGTTACAGGTGGGTAGCCGTGTTGGTCTGCCATAGTCAAAACAAAATTGAAAATTCTTTCTAGTAGCACCTTAGAGACCAACTGAGTTTGTTCCTGGTATGAGCTTTCGTGTGCATGCACACTTCTTCAGATATCTGGAACAATATCATACCAGGAACAAACTCAGTTGGTCTCTAAGGTGCTACAGATATCATACCAGGAACAAACTCAGTTGGTCTCTAAGGTGCTACTAGAAAGAATTTTCGATTTTGTTTTGGAGATGCCAGAGATTGAACCTGCAACCTTTTGCATGCAAAGCAGGTGCTCTACTACTGAGCTAGGGCCCTTCCTTATCAGCTTCTCACAAGGTGAAACAGTTCTTGGATTTTCCTAATGAGGTTTCAAAGGGGGAAAAATCAGTTGAGAAGCAGCTTCAGGCACATGCTGCAGTGTGTTGGGGGGGGGGGGTGCTGCTTTCTGCTGAGCTGATTTCCAAATGTGGATCTATACAGCCAGATGCAATTTCCTCTTCAAATCAATGTTCTAACCCCCCACTCGCTCTTTCTGGGTAGCTGATGTGGTCTCCAACCATTCACAGAGGTTGATTAAAGCCCCTGACACTACAAATTTGATTTGACCCAAGAGAAAGGGGGAGCAGAGGGGAGGGAGGAAAGGATGGGGGATGGGATTAATTTAATTTAATTTTTGCAAGAACAGGGAGTTCCAGGTTAGAGAATTTCAATGCTCACCCCTTTGGCTATGGAGAGAGCAGGCAGGGGCCATTTACCCCTCAAAAGCAGCCCCTCCTCCTTCTTACTTTCTATTATTAAAAAATAAAGTTAACAAGTTTGGCTGTCAATAAGCATGCAATATAAGCAGGCATGTGCTGCAGTCTTCAATCTAGGTTTACAACAGACAAATCCCATTCACTTCAATGGGGCAGACTCCACAGCCTGAGAAAGTGTCGGCTACAATCCTCAGACATGCTTGCTCTGTGACTTTTCTTTCTGTGCAAATATGCCTTGGATTGTGCTGTTTGCCTTTCTCCACCCCACACCCCACCTGCCATGTTTAAGGAAAGAAATGAGAATCAAAGATGGGAAGAGGCCAGGAAGCAGTTGTGAAAGCAAGCACATATGGGGGGGGGCAACATAGGTTTTAGTCAGCAGCCCCATCATAATTGTGCAATTTGATTGTGTGTGGGTGCATGTGTGTGTGTTTGCTCTGCGTTTTCAAAATGCAGCTCAAGGGACAATGGAGTCAAGTGCAATGCACAAATCAAGGTATTGGTCCTCGGATCTATTATACATCTGAGTTGGGGAACTACTGGCCCTCCAGATGTTGCTGAACTACAACTCACATCATCCCACACCATTGGCCACACTGGCAGTGGCTGATGGGAATTCAGGGCCAAAGACTCACCAGCCCTGCCTGCCCTACACTGTTTTCAATTAGGGTATCTGAAAGACCACCTTTTCCCATGTGAACTGGCCAGTTGGTTACACTCATAATCACTGGAGGCCTTGGGTTTGTTTGTTTTTGTCCCACTGCCTAAAGAAGGTTGGTAGTTAGTGTCAGGGTAATCAAGACAGGGCTAGTTTTGGCCTGTGGCAGCAGCCCCATAATGAACTTCCCTAGAGACTTTTCTAGAGACACTATAACTGGCCTCATCCCTGATTGTTTTTAGGTAGGCACTGGAAGCGGTGTCCCCCCCCCCCCATTTTGGTCATGCTTTCTTCACCTGGATGCTTTTGCAGGGTTACTTTTGAGTAGCTATCAAAATAAACTGGGGCAATGCTTCCAAGGAGCATAGGAAGCTAACAGACCATTGGTCCATCTAGCTCAGAAGCCTCTCTACAGTGGTACCTCCGGTTACAAGCTTAATTTGTTCCGGAGGTCCGTTTGTAACCTGAAACCGTTCTTAACATGAGAAGCAGTTTCACTAATGGCATCTCCCGATGCTGTTGCGCCGCCAGCGTGCATCTTCCGACTGCATCCCAGAGCAAAGTTCGCAACTGGGAGCATCTACTTCTGGGTTAGTGGAGCTCGTAACCTGAAGCATTCGTAAGGAGGGTGGTACGTAACATGATGTTCCATAGGGTTTCAGATTTGAGACATTTCCAGCCCTACCTGGAGATGCCGGGGATTGAACCTGGGACCTTCCAAGTGCAACCATGTGCAAAGCAGATACTCTGCCACTGAACTACAGCGCATCTCCAATGTGGGAGGTTGCATCATGCTATTAGAAGACTCCCCATTGTTCTCCAGCCTTGCTAAGATTGCTGAGCATGCGGTTCCCAGAAGGGAACCACCTGTTACTGAAATTACAGCATTTTAAAGAGAGTGGGGAGTGGAGTAGATTTTATTTGGTGGATGGACTCCCGGAAGGATACTTTGAAGTTAAATATTTCCCTGCTTTTGAAAAGCCTAGTGTAAAACCCATCAAGATAACCTCCCTAAGAAGTTAAACAGTAAAAGACAATGGCCTCAATCCAAAGCCACAAACACAGAGACAAATTCTGCAATATTGTTGTTCTTTCTACTTCAGTGGGAAAAAGCTTCACGCATCAAGATTGCAACAGGGTGGGAACATCCCCTGATGTTGACAGAAATAGGTGAAATCTTGCTCCTATAATCTTTGAGTATACATTGGAAGGCCCTGTATGCAGACCCAAAGCCACTATCTTATGGCCAGGATTTCATATGCATTTGCTTGGTCACCTGCAGCAAGTTTAGAATTAACTCCTGGCAACCAGGTAGGGAAGCATTGTAAAGGCTGGTTTTCTTTTAGGCTGACATGTGGCTAACTAAGGGAAATTTAGGCACTTGGGTTAGTAAAATGGGGAGAGAGAAATAAATTGTACAGTCGTACCTCGTGTTTAACTTATATGCAGAATTCATCATGTGAAAGGCTGGACTGGATGAATCCCAAGCCGGAATTAAGATTGCTGGAAGAAATATCAACAACCTCAGATATGCTGATGACACAACCTTGATGGCAGAAAGTGAGGAGGAATTAAAGAACCTTTTAATGAGGGTGAAAGAGGAGAGTGCAGAATATGGTCTGAAGCTCAACATCAAAAAAACTAAGATCATGGCCACTGGTACCATCACCTCCTGGCAAATAGAAGGGGAAGAAATGGAGGGAGTGAGAGATTTTACTTTCTTGGGCTCCATGATCACTGCAGATGGTGACAACAGTCACGAAATTAAAAGATGCCTGCTTCTTGGGAGGAAAGAAATGACAAACTTAGACAACATCTTAAAAAGCAGAGACATCACCTTGCCAACAAAGGCCCGTATAGTTAAAGCTATGGTTTTCCCAGTAGTAATGTATGGAAGTGAGAGCTGGACCATAAAGAAGGCTGATCGCCGAAGAATTGATGCTTTTGAATTATGATGCTGGAGGAGACTCTTGAGAGTCCCATGGACTGCAAAAAGATCAAACTTATCCATCAAAGAAATCAGCCCTGAGTGCTCACTGGAAGGACAGATCCTGAAGCTGAGGCTCCAGTACCACCTCATGAGAAAAGAAGACTCCCTAGAAAAGACCCTGATGTTGGGAAAGATGGAGGGCACAAGGAGAAGGGGACGACAAAGGATGAGGTGGTTGGACAGTGTTCTCGAAGCGACTGCGGGAGGCAGTGAAGGATAGGGGTGCCTGGCGTGCTCTGGTCCATGGGGTCACAAAGAGTCGGACACGACTGAACGACTGAACAACGCTGCATGTTGCGTTCGTCACAGGTTACGAAAGCGCTGAACCCAGAAGTACCGGAATGGGTACAAAGTGACGTCATGCGCATAAGCGCTGAATCCCGTCACGCACGGGGCTTCAGGATGCGGACCTTTCAGGTTACAAACGGGGCTCCAGAACGGATCCCGTTCGTAACCAGAGATACCACTGTATGAACTTATTTGTAAGGCCGATCAAGAAAAATAGGTGTGATTTAAAGAAGATTATACATGCTGAAGGTGCCACTGATTTCATATTTGCAGGAAGGGAGTTAGCCACAAACACAGAGTAGAAATTTACTCTTTGCCTTATTACTCCTGTCTTTACAGCAGACAGCATGCTTTACACTTCCTTTGTAAGTGGGATTCTCCATATAAAGTGGACAACTGCTTTTGCACAGACAGCTGTACACATATGCACATACAAAGCAGCTTCTCTGCATCCCCTGCACAGTAGCCACTTGGCAGATTGTACACAGACAGGTGTGAGCATGCCACCCTTCCAAAATGTGGAGCAATCAGCCACACAAGGACCCATATTGGCAAACACCTTGTGAATATGCACCGCACAAAATCACCCCAGTCATCAAACCTAGCATGACCCTATATAGAAAGTACCATATATCATAAAGGACCAATTAACGTATATTAATGCAGACTCAGCAAATCATGTGTCAAAAGCCCTTTTCCCTTCCCAACAAGCCTTCCCTTCAGACATGTATTTTATATGTAAATAGCCACACAATATTTTATTTAGTGCACTCCACAGCTATAAATTGTGTTGCTGTCAAAATGAATGTGATGTTTTCCAGCCTTATAGAATCACCATCTCAAGGAAACCTGAATCTGCTGTGCTTCCAATTATCATTATTGCTGTGAAACCATGAAAACGGCACACTGCTTATGACACCTAGGATTAAAAGCGGTTAAGTTTAACCCATGATACTAGAGTTATAAAGCAAACTGTGAAACACTTGCTTTACTACCCAAACTTCCAGGTACTCCATGTTCCAAGGAGTTCTGCATGCTATAAACTATTTTTGGCTAACGATTTAAAATAATCATCTACACCAGGAGCACCTTTATAGTCCTCTTCTCAGAGAGCTGCTGGCAGGGTGGGGAAGAGGGGCTGTAGCAAGAATGACACGGAAGCTCAATAATGTGGCAACAGCATCCAAGCAAAGCTTCAGAAGTTTCTACCCTTCTTTTAATTAAGAGACTCCGCAGCTCTTTAGATTGACTACCGTATTTGATCTTGTGCGTTTCAGCTCTGCCCTGTTCATGCCCATTCTTAGGGCATGTTCATACACAGAGTGGCTGTCTGGGAATGAGAGGCACCCATTTGACCAGCCCAATCCTTGCAAAGTGGCTGGCAAGTTTTCTGACCTCCACTAGTCCCACACATAAAGAATGTGTGGGGTATTATTTGTCTGTCTGTTTATTTTATATGCTACCCTTCATCCAAGAAACACAGGGTGGTTTACAGTATAAAAACACAAAAATATGTAACGTAATAACAAACAAAGTAATAACACCCCCACCCAGTTTAAAAGGCCATTGGTTGTTTAATCAGCCCAAGTCCTGGGTAAAGAGGAATGTTTTTGCCTGGTGCCTAAAGCAAAGCCCTAGCTACCAGGGGAGGGGGGCAGCCAGGTTTTTTGCCCCGGGTGAAGCCTCCAGAGGGGTGCCATTGAGGCTCCCAGTCTCTCTCTCTTTGTGTGCACAAATGTGCATGGGGGAGGGTGCCAAGCTGGGTCTTTGACCCAGGTGAAATAGAGCCTAGTTCTACCCCTGCCTAAAGATATGTCATGAAGGCACCAGGTGAGCCTCCCTGGGGAGAGCATTCCACAAATGGGGAGCCACTGCAGAAAAAGCCTGTTCTCATGGAAAAAGCACACAAAGAAGGGCCTATGATGATTGAAAGGTCTGGGTAGCTTCATATGAGGAGAGGCGATCCTTGAGGTATTGTGGTCCTGAGCCGTTTAAGGCTTTATAGGTCAAATGCAGCACTTTTAATTGGGCCTGGAAACTAATTGGCAGCTAGTGCAGTCAGGCCAGGATTGGTATTATATGCTCAAACTGTCCTGTCCCGGTGAGCAACCTGGTCGCTGAATTCTGCACCAGCTGAAGTTTCCAAACAGTCTTCATGGGCAGCCCCATGGATAACAAGTTGTTGTAAACTAACCTAGATGTTATCAGAGCATAGACAAAAGACGTTAGGCTATCCCTGTCCAGATAGGGGTCCACCTGGGCCACCAACCAAAGCTGATGAAGGCACTCTGTGCCACCAAGGCCACTTGAGCCTCAAGCAAAAGTAAAGGATCTAGAAGTACCCCCTAGCTGCATACCTGCTCCTTCAGATGGATGTGTAACCCCATCAAGAGCAGACAACCTCCCATCCATCCAATTCTAGGCAACCGCCTACTAACAGTACCTCAGTCTGATCTGGACCGAGCATCGGTTTGTTGGCTCTCATCCAGTCCATTCCCAAAATGGTAAGCCCAAGTGGCAAAGTTAAACTCAGCAAAATGTTGCCTAAAATTCTGAGTGACATGGTTCTCATCAGTGATGGCTGGTGTTCATTGAGACTAGCAGGGTGGAGAGTAGGGAGCCCAAACAGAGCCAGAACCAATGACAGGCAATGCCAATTAATTCAAGTTTTGTCTCCATCCTTCTCCTTCTCCTCACTACTAGGTTCTACAAGGGGCAATACTAAGACTGAGGAGGAGGAGGAAGCTGACAGCTAGGGTCACCCAACAGGACTGGCTATAAGTAAGAAGGTGGGAGAGGGGGCTGTCTGAGGTTGGTGGAGTAATGCGTCGTTTGTTCTAATGAATCCATTTTCTCTTACTCAAGTTCACTGGTGCATTAAGAATAGGGCTTTGGGGCAGAGACTGACGGTCGTACTGAGCAGAAGGGCCTTCCAAACACAACAGCAGGGATGGCTTACTATACTATACAGTATTTAAAATAGGTGAAGTAATACACATTACCACCCACAGCAGATGTCAGGAACCTTTGGCCCTCCATATGTTGCTCAACAACTTCCATCAGCCCTAGTGAGCATGCCCAATGGCTGGGGGTCATAGGAGCTGTAGTTCAGCAATATCCGGAGGGTCAAAGGTTCCATATACCTGATCCAAAGCGAACCCTGCCTGCCCCTGGTGAAAGCCTACAATTAACTAACTACACCACAGTTCCCATTTTGTGGCGAGGGGAGATACCACTTTGTACACTTCCTGTTCAGCACGAAAGCACCCAAAAAAGGGAAGGGTGCTCATAAGAACACACCCTTAGGTGACAGTGGCTCCAGCCTTCCAGTGTGGTAGCCATGTTACATTTGTTGCAGCAGAAACAATAAAGAAACTTCTTGACGAGACTAAAAAAATTATTAGGGGCTAAGCATTTGGACACTAAAGAGCCCCACTTCGTAAGAGGCACAAATGGTGCTTGAAGTGAACTAGCTCTGCATTACCAAATTCAGTTAATTAGTTAAAAACTCTCTAAACTACACCTGTAAGTAATTCCCATAATTGCTGGGCGAACTGAAGATGAATTAAGTTTGTTTTGTGGGGTAGAAAGATGTGAAGTTCATCTTTATGTTCATTCTCTTACTCTTTGGGCCTGTAAGCTTAAATATATTAATTACTGGAGGAAATAAACAACCCAATTCCACTGTGTGATTTTTTAAATGCTTCCTTAGTCTTCTGAAGTATATTTTATACTTCCGCACAGCAACTTATAACGTTTAGATATGGTGGCCTCTTTCAGTGGGTGAGATGTGCTAGACTCCTTTTTTTACGTAAACACAATATTTTTTAGTTTTTGTTTCATTTTAGCTGTATATTGGTTTTAATTTTATTTTTAACTCACTTTGAGATAATAATAATAATAATAATAATAATAATAATAATAATAATAATAATAATAATAATGCTGAATGCTGAATTTTTATTTTATTTTATTTTGCCAAGGATCATTTGGACAAACTGTGAACTGAAAATGAATTAAACCAGTTCACTCTGTGAAGGGACAGGCATAAACTTAAATTAATCCCTTTCTGGATGTGCTGAACTTAAACTGGAACTGGATTATCCTGAATGACTTACTGGTAAGCTACAGCCTGTTACAAAGGGCCCCCGAGAGGTCGTCAGGATTCCAGCTCCCATTGTTCCTGACACTGTCCATACTGGCTAAGACTGGTGGAAATTTGAGTGCAACAGCATCAGAAAAGCCACATGTTCTCCATCCCTCGCCTACAGCAGGGCTGCCCTTAAAGATGACTCAGAAACTTCAACTGGTTCAAAGTGCAGTGGCCAGATTACTAACAGGGATTGTCTTTAGAACCCATATACCACAAACAATTGCATTGGCTGCCATTGTTTCTGGGTCCAATTTAAGGCACTCACAACTATTCTTCTTCCCTACAGACCCTCTCGATAAACAGGGGCGAGGGGGGGGGGCGTGTCTTGGTAGTTATGCTACCCTCAAAAGTTCAGGGCATTCCATGTTGCAGCCCCCAAATTGTAGACTTCCTCCTTGACAGATGTGTGCCTGACACCTTCGCTGTACAGCTTTCCACGAATGCTTGAAGAGGCAACCTCTTCACTCCAGCCTCTCACACTTGAGGTGTGTGTTTTCAGGTCCCTATTTGTTTTAGCTGCTTTTAATTCTGAATGTTAAATTGTTGCAACCTGCCCTGAGACTTGCTGGCAAACAACAACAACAACATAGCATATTTTCCCCTCTCAGGCAGCAGGTACCACCCTTCCCAAAAGAGCAACCAAAGATATCTGCAATGTGGTAGCGGCCCCTAGATCTCGCATGTCCCAATCAGATAAGTGCCCACCATTGTACAAAGAAGACAAGCCCATCCAGTGTCTAGCGCCTGGGGGCTCTGGACTTTCCCCAGCACAGCTACTGAAACTGGTGAGTGATAATATGAACAGGCCTAGATTGCCCACCCCCACCGCCAAAACAATTTAATTGGGGTAGGTAGGATCAGGCTCTCCAAGGCTGAAGAACTGGCCACCCTCAAATCAGCTCTCTTAAGAGCACATCTACACTATTAATTTAAACTAGCCTCAAATATGTATTGCTGTGATGACCCTGGGGTCTCCTTCATCGCACACACAAAAAACGTAATGGAACTTTTGGAAATAAACATACCACCACCAAGCCATATACTGCAAATAATCACCTGCCTTTGCACTTCACAGACCCACAACTCCTCATTTGGCATTCAGTGCTCATTTACAAATGTTTATAGATACACAGATGCACTTCTTACTCAACAAACCTCACATTGTGTTATATCACTTCATATGACACCACCTTTACCAGAAAAAAATAGGAAAAGTACTGATGCGAGTCAATTCAGTAATCACAAATTGAAACCCAAACCCTATACTCTTAACGACATCACACTCTTCAACAGCAGAGAATTATGGATTCCTGCTCCAGATTCTATACACATAATGTGGGTTGCAAATCCACTCTTTGCCCATAAATACGATTTGAAAGGTGTGGAGCTGGGAACCCCCACCCCATCGTTTCATCATTCTAATTTAGAGTACACCAGGGTGCTAGAGTGTGCAAAATCAGCTGCCTTAAGTGATCTTGGGTGTAAGCACATTTACGTGAATGTATGTCTCATTGATTGAAGTATTGGCACAGTTGAGAACAGGGCCTTGGATTTAATTGAACCCTACTAAACATGTTGTACATCATTCCCATTTTTTTAAAAAATATGATTTTTTAAAAATGAACATCATGTTCTCTTCTTTTTTCAAGATAGGATTGTTATTCTTCCAGTCTTTCGCCAACACAGTTCCACAACATGCGCATTCCAATAACATAATCTAACTTCAAATCCTCTTACACTGACTATTTTGTACTGCTCAACAATATAGCAGAAAGGGGAAATGGATGACCAGGAAAGCTGATAGAAAGCTCGCAAACACGTGAGCTGGCACCCTTGAACAGCAGTTTTGCCTGCCTATTGGAGGCTGCAACCCTGAGCCCTCCTCTCTAACATGGAGCTAAAACTAGATGCATTCAGCATAAGAACGTCACAGGATATAGCTCTCTCAATTGTCACTGAGGACCACCAACCCCTGTCTCCCACCAGCAGACACATACACCGGTACAGTACTTAAAAAACAGTGTGCGCACCGGCAGGGGGGAGGGGTGGATAGAAGAAGAAATTACCAAATAGAAATGTGGCCAAATATTAAAACAGAGAAATTATTGCTTTGAGTTCTCATTTTGGTTTTTCGCAATCATCTTACCACTGGAGACGAAATTCGACACCCAGGGCAATCACAGATTGGAGGATGTACCTGTAAGATTCCTTTGGACATAAGAGTCTTCAAACTTTTCCCTGGATGAAAAAGAAAAAAGAGGGGAATGGGGGAATGGAAAGAACAAAACAAGTATTTAGTTTGGCTTCTAAAAAGAAAGAAAGAGAGACTGAGAGGCTTTGCACAAAACAAGCCAGCCTCTTACCCCCCCCCCTTTACAGGGCCCTGGCTTGCACCTTAATTGAACTTTGTACCCTGTGGAAATGATGAAAAGGAGTAGCAGTGCTCATTAGCCCCTATCTAACCTTGTTAAAAATGTTTGCCAGGCTGAAAAATAATAAGGGAGCCCTGAAAAGGAGAAGCCTTGGAGGAGCAGAGCTGCTCTGCACCCACCCTGCCTCCCCCTGCATCAAGCAAACATTCAAGATGCCTGCATTTGCAATTCACAGTCATGACGCCAGCACTCAAAGGATAAAACACACACACACACAACTGAAAGCAGGTAAAGAAAGGCAAACAACAGGCTGAAGAGACAGGCGGGGAGCGTAGGGAGCTTAACCCCCCCCCCCCTTGAAAAACTCTTTTCTGCGTCCCTTGAACACCAGCTCTCCTCCCCAGAGGAATGAGGGGACTTTTCCTGAAGGCGGCCGGAGGAAGGGGGTAGGAGCATCATTAGACCGGCGGAAGCAACAGCCGCTCTCCTCCTCCTCGAGGCGATCAATAAACAAGGCGAGGTGTCAGTCACCTCCTAATGGCTCTTGGGACCCTCGGCGTGACACATGCAGCCCTCGGCTAATGACATGTCAAGACGGACGCCTCTTGGGCTTCCCACATCCTTCACCCAGCTCTCCTGCCCCCGCTTCGCCCCATCCTCCCCGAGCCCGGGCAATGAAATAAAATACTGTAAAACAAAATGAGGCGGGGGGGGGGGTAAAAAAGAGCGCGCGCGCCAATGCAAGCCACAGGGGCGATCCTCGCCTCCTTGCACAACAGCAACGACGATGCACCCACTTGCTGCTCCACTTTTCCTGAGGAAAGTCGCTGGGGCGAAGGTGTGGGGAGATTTTGTAAAATTAAATTGTTAAAAGGGAGGAGGAGGAGGAGGGAAGAGGAGTAGCCGCCAGTAGGCATACAGACCTCCCTCCCACCCACCAGCTCCCTCGCCGCCGCCACCCACCTGCCTCGGCGCATTGGCGGATCCGGACTGAGCGGCTGGGGTTGGAATTTCGGTTTCTATTCGCATCAGCCCTCTCCGAAGCGACTCCCCCCACCCACACGCCCGAAGTCTGACAGGCGCGCTTCCAGAGTAGAGCAAGGCAGACGCAGCAGACCCGCGGTTGCTCCCCGACCCGACCCGCTCCTCCGCTTAACCTCAGCGTCGGCGGAAGGGGCGACCCAAAAGCATCGAGGCCAGTCCCGGATCGGGACACAAGCGGCAGATCAACAACAAGGCACGGAAGACGCCACACTGCGGGTTGGAGGAGGGACACCACAGGTCCACGTGCCTCTTGCCAGTCCGAGGTGGGGGGGGGGGAGTAGCTCCGCTCATTGCGACGCCGGTAAAAAATGTAACCGCTCTCTCACACAACACACGAATACTTGGAAGTCGGCACCGCAGAGTTCAGAGGGATTTACTCCCAAGTTAGGATCGCGCCCTCTAAGAATGCCACGCTACCTGCAAACACGAAGCTTGCGTTTTTGAACACCCCTTCTCCTCCCCTCCAGAAAGCAGCGAGGTTGATGCGCCTCACTTGCCATTCGGGGGGATGCGGGCGAGAGGCAAGCAAAGCCACCGCGCGAAAAGCGCTCCCGCCAGTCGCAGCAGCGGAAAGGGGGCTCTCCAAAGTCGCGCCCAGCCGCCCCGGCGCAAAAGCTACACTCGGAGAAGAGAGAGGAGCTTCGGCTTGGCGGGGGGAGGGAGGGGGTGACGAGGCGGGCGCGCCGTTCACACATACACACGCTGAGCTAGACGTAAACACCAGCTGTGCAGACACAACCGCGAAGGGCGCCCAGCGCCAAAACCACAACTCCGCAGCCAGGCGAGCAGCGCCTCAAAGGGGACGCGCCGTCGGGGCAGCAGAGAAAACAACACACAAGGCAGCTCTAAAAAGGATAGGAGTTGTCACTCTCTGCGAACCCTTTGCTGTTTGCAGTCCTGCTTCGATCCCCCACTACACACACACACACACACACACACAAAAAGAGCCCAGCAACACACCAGACTCCGGGCGGCAAGGCGCTGGCGGCTTCTCGGCTCAGCCTGGCCTTGAGAAGTTGCAGCCTCGGGTCACTTCGGAGGCGCGCTCCAGACAGTCCTTCGCTCCGCGCCAGGCGGCTCTGGTTTGAAGTGGAAGAAAGATGAGTCTCTTCCAATCCTCACCCCCCCCCCCAACCCACTGGCGCGCGCGCGCGAGACTCCGCCACCGCCCAACAAGTGCAAGCTCCCCCCCCCCCCATGGGCACATGCTGCTGCTGCTGCCGCCGCTCTTAAAAAAATAAATAATCCATCCTTGGTTTTACTTGGCCCGCAAAATACAAGAGGCGCGCGCATCAATAAGTCTCTTCAACTTTCTAAGCACGCGCGAAAACTTCGTCACCGCCGTCGGTTATTTCGGATTCTGCAGAGCATTTGCGGCGTTCGTTCATTCACACGCACGAAAGGCGAGTTTCATCTAATGCCGTGTTTGTGTCAGTTGACTTTCCAAAAGTAAAAAGGGGAGCTTATAAAAGGTGGGGAGGAGGACAAGGCTTGTAAAAGACGCACTTACAAACCCTCGCGGAACATCATACCGCACACCCGTTGGCCGACAGCTGTTGCCCCCGCTGGGCATCAAGGGATTCAGCGGTGGAGAGGGAACTGGGAACGCGCCCCCTCTGAAAACCGTGGGAGTTTCCCAGTTTGACGGGACTCTCTTCTAACACGCGCGCCGATAGTTAACGCGGTCACGCCCCTCCCACCAGAGCGTCGAATCTCCGAGCAAAGGAGTCAGAGTGCCTCTGAACATGAACAGAGATCTTTCCCCGTAACATTCAGCGAACAACGATCAACCCACCACGCGATATCGGGGCGTGGAGAGACTTGAACCCAAGCCACATATTATTTTAGCAGTTGCACACTATTTCCGGTAAAACGAAGAGCCCTGTGAAAAACTAAAGCTTACGAAGCCTGTCCCACACTTCCCTTAGCCGAGATCGGGACGATGCAAAGGCTTGTTCCGTCTACTGATTGCTGAGGGAAAGGGAGTTTCAGCCTTCTAAAATCATACACACCCTACCTACTTTCCCCCACCAGCCGCCTGACGAGGAGCCCTGTGCCCCTAGAAAGCCGACACTTTCGCCACAGAGAGAAGCCAGCCGAGCAAGCAGAAAGGAGCAGCCCCCGTCGCGTCGCGCGCCCTAGCTTCCCGTCCCAGGTAGCTCGCTCTCTTCCCCGCCGGCCGGTCGGTACCTTTGTGCCGGATGCTCCGCTTCCAGTCCTTTGCGGTCTCCCGGCCGCTGACGAACTGGAACTCGTTGGGAGTGAGCCACTCGCCCCGGTAGCGAATGGAGGGTCCTTTGCTGCCCTGGCACAACTTATTGATGTAGAGGAGCGCCTTGTTCTCGCCGCACTCCACCTCGATGCAAGGCTCGCCGTTGTCGAAGAAGGGCTGGAAATCCGGGATGGATGAGAAACGTTCCAGCATCAGGTCCTCGGGGAGGGGGTGCGGGTGGGAGTGGGCGGCGGCGTGGGGCGCCGCGTGGAAGTCCAGGTAAGCGCGCTGCTGCTGATGGTGGTGATGGTGATGGTGCGCAGCGGTGGCGAAGATCTGCTCGTAGGCAGGCGGGTGCGGGGTCACCACGGGGATGGCGGCCGCCGCCAAGGGGACCAGGTAGTCGGGCAAGGTCTCCATGGGTTGGTTAAAGGCGGCCAGCGCCAGCTCCTCCCGGTCCGGGCGCTCCCTCTTGATGGCCGGCATGGTGGCGGCGACAGCGGCGCGCTCAGCCGGCGGCGGCTGCTCTTCCCAGGCTGCAAGTTGCGCGCTTGGAATGAGCCTCCCGCAAGAGCAGCAGCAGCAGCAGCAGCAGCAAAAGCAGCAACAGCCCCAGCACAAGCAGCACCTTGCAGGCGCCGGCTGGAGCGGCGGCGGCGGCGGCGAACCCGCTTGCAAAGCTCCCCAGCGGCGCAGCAGCCAAGGGGCGCCGGGATCCCGCAGCCAGCAACCCGAGCTTAATGCGCCCGGGAGGAGTTCAGAGCGGTGGCGGCGGCAGCGGCGGCAGATCTGCCCCTCCGGGTTAATACTTGACATCTTGGCCAGGGAGAGGGCGCCGCCGCCGCCACAGCTGCCGCCGCCGCCGCCGGAGACATGGTTTCGGTCGCCAAAGGTTTATTGATCTCCACACACACACACACCCGCCGCCGCCGCCCCCCCCCCCCAGCCGCGGATCGACCCTGCGCCTATGCCTAGCGAGCTCTTTTCTCTCTCTCTCTCTCTCTCTCCCCCCTCCCCAACTTCTCCGCCTGGAGTATCCCCTTCTGGCTTGCCCTGCCAGCCCACGCAACCCTCCCTGCTCGTTTGCCTGGCGTTTTATTTTTAATCTGGTTGTGTGCGAGTGGTTCTTTTTTTAAAAAAATAAAGAAAGAAAGAAAATATATTACAGTCACCTAAAATCTTGCAACCACCACCCGCCTTATTTTCTCTCTCCGTTCCACGCGGGTAACGCACTTTCACTCTCCTGCCCCGCCACTTGCAAAAAACATAATTTTTAAAAACTGCATTAAAAAAATGCAATTGCTTTAGCGCAACCTTTGCAACACAGCTTTCCTTCCCTCCCACACAAGCCTGCAACTTTTCCACAGGTCTGTCTCCCCGCTATTAATTATAATTTTTTAAAAAACCACCCACACGCATCCACACGTGCACCTGCAAAAGGGGATATTTCTCAAACGACGCCCCCCTCCCAGCGAAGCCTATTGAGATGGTTAGGAAATCAATTTATAGGCTAGAAATTAAAAGCAACCTAGAATTTAATAAATAAATAAAATTAAAACACTTTCACCGTCGACAATTTCCCCTCCCCAATAAACAGCGCCCTTGCCTTTACTAGAAGTAAGGGGGCTCTATTTGGCTGGGCTTCCTCCTACAGGCACCCCTGATAGAAACATATATATTGATATATTTTCGGAAGTCAGAGTGGAGTTCTGAGAGACTCCGACCAAACAAGCTTTTCCCTCCGCTGCCGATTCTCCAACTTGCCCCATTTAAACAACACAAGGCGCTTGCAAAAGAGAGAGAGAGAGAGGGAGACGGAAAAAGTGGAAGGTGGGGGGACTGACTCTACGAGAGGGGGGTAAGCGACGGACAACCACCTCCTTCAGAGAAACAGATAATCGTCTCCCCCCCCCCGTGTTTTGTTTTTTCTTAAGCCCAAATTAACCTGGGTGGGTGGGTTAATAAAGGTTGCTCTTCTTACCCGTGGACTCTGGATGCCTTTGGAGTCAGTGGGTGCCACTGGGGCTTTGCCCCCGAACCTGTTTTCAGCTGGAAGGCTCACTGCTGCCTTGGGCAGCAAGAGTGAAAGTCTCTCTACTCTGTCTCATTGCAACTCTGGTGTTTGGAAAGAATGTGCTTCTGGATTAAGGTAAGTGTGGTGCAGGCAGCTGTGAGCCCCTGCACATATTTTTTTTGGGGGGAGAGATTTTTAACTGATCTTCTCCCCAGCAATCTTACTTAGAGGGACATATTCTACATCAGGGATAGGGAACCTGAAACCCACCAGAAGATGTTGGGTTCACAACTCCCACCATCTCCAGCTAGCAAGGACAACTGTCAGCACCAGGGTCCACACTCCACTAATGCATTGCCCATGTTGTCTTCAGGACAAGCGTCTCAAACATCATGGCAGTCCTCTGTCATGGTTCTCAGTCTGACTGCAAATTTTCACTGCAGAAGCAGACCTCTAAGGAGAACAAGGTGTTCCAGGCCAGAGTGGGGCTGACCCCCTTTTTGGATACTACCCTTGTGTTTTGGACAGTCACACTACGCAAGGGTCATTGTGTTCTCCAGACAGTACTCTTGGAGCTCAGAACCACCACCTCCATCATAAAACTGGCCCCATAAAACTCTTGCACAAGTGGTACCTCTGGTTAAGAACTTAATTCGTTCTGGAAGTCCATTCTTAACCTGAAACTGTTCTTAACCTGAGGTACCACTTTAGCTAATGGGGCCTCCCGCTGCTGCTGCGCTGCCGCCGCGCCATTTCTGTTCTCATCCTGAAGCAAAGTTCTTAACCCGAGGTACTATTTCTGCATTAGCAGAGTCTGTAACCTGAAGCATCTGTAACCTGAAGTGTCTGTAACCTGAGGTACCACTGTATTCCTGTCCTGTTTACGGCCTTCCCACTGAAGCATCTGATTGGCCAATGTGACAACAGGATGTTTTTAAACACCTGGTTTTTTAAATCAAGAATTTTATCAAGCTTTTTTTTTTGTAAACCGCTTATTAGATTTCTTAAAACTGAGCACCATATAAATTTTGCAAAAATGTAAAATAAAATAAATAAGCAAAGGATGCTGGATCGGATGGGCCTTTGGCCTGATCCAGGGGCAAGGATCCTCTTAAATTAATCTAGGTCAGGAAAGGAAGTTATGGAGAACATTGTCCTTAGGGAGAGCTCTACATCTAAGTATATATAGGGGCATGTGTTACATATAAAGCATGTAACCAAAAATGTAATAATAAAAGAGTTGAATCCAATGCTAGTCTTATTCAAAGGAGAACCATTGAAATTAATGAACAATTTCAGTGCGTCTACCCTGAATAAAAGTTAGTCGAATGCAACCCAAAGTGTGGAATTGGATCTATATTTCATAGTACATTTGTTCTAAAAATAAAAATTGGCAGACCTAGTAGGGGCCAGGAAAAAAATGACTCTGGGGGTGGATCTGGGACCACCAGTTGCCTGTCCTAAAACAACTGTATTTGGCTGCTGTCACAGACAGACTTGTGGGCCACTGTGTCCCTGTTCTGAGGATGATCCAGTCCAGATGTTCTTATATAATATAAAGCAGCTGGAGAAATAATTTTAAAAAACACAAGCAGAACACCACCACCACCAAAACCCCATACCTTTTCTCAACACTCCCTCTTGCTGAATGCCTTGTCCATGGAGGAAGGAGAAAAAAAGTGGTGATCTTGGTTTGTGGTTCACAACTTGGGTGTGTCAGGGAGATATCCTACCTAATTGCCACATTTACTGCTTTCCATTAAAAGTTTAATGGCAAGGTTTAAAATATTACATTACATTGTACTGCATGTTTACTTGCCAATATTTCGCTGTATTTTTTTGACAAATGGTTCTTTCCTCTCGCTCCCCCCCCCCCACCAAAAAATAATGATGATGATGAGGCAAAGCTTGGCAGGCAGCCTACCAGAAAATGAACTATTTCCCACCCTTCATTTGGAATATTTGAAACTGTTTGTAGAAAAGCAGCCCCCCTAAAGCTCTGAGAAAAGAGTGATGCTCAGAGTTTTCTGTCTTCCTGCTGGTCGCCAAGGACAAACCGGCGCCAAAAGCGGTTTGTCAGAGAAGCCTTGTGCCAATCTTGTCAGAGCTGAAGGAGACTCTGAACACAGGAGGGCACAGCGAGGAACTCCCTAGTTACAGCTGCCCTCTGTAAAAACAACTCGGTAACTTTCTAATGCTGCATCCATGTCCAGTTCTAGAGCACTCAAGGTCACACTGCAGCAGGGGCGTCGTAGGGTGGGGGCGGTGGGGGCGGGCCGCCCCTGGTGCCGCCCCTAGGCGGGTGTGTGCAGTGCTGCTGCTCCCGGGGTGACGGAGGGAGCGGCGGCGCGTCCCACCACTCCCATGCGCCGCCGCTCCCTCCGTCACCCCGGGAGCAGCAGCGCTGCACGGACGAGGCTCCCGAAGTGGCGGCCCGGCATACCCCAGGGGCGGGGGCGTCGCTGCGCGCGCGTGCGTCATGACGCACACGCAGCGATGCCCCGCCCCCAGGGATGCCGGGCCGCCGCTTTCCGGAGCCTCGGTGGGCTGCAAAGAGCCCCGAAGCCGCAGCCTCGCAGCCCTTTGCGCTATGGCTGCGGCTTCAGGGCTCTTTGTAGCCCGCCGATGCCCCCAAGCCCCCGCCCGGCATACCCCAGGGGGCGGGGCGTCGCCGCGCGTGCGTGCGTCATGACGCACACGCAGCGATGCCCCGCCCCCGGGGATGCCGGGCCGCCGCTTTCCGGAGCCTCGGTGGGCTGCAAAGAGCCCCGAAGCCGCAGCCTGGCAGCCCTTTGCACTATGGCTGCGGCTTCGGGGCTCTTTGTAGCCCGCCGATGCTCCCAAGCCCCCGCCCGGCATACCCCAGGGGCGGGGGCGTCGCTGCGCGCGCGTGCGTCATGACGCACACGCAGCGATGCCCCGCCCCCGGGGATGCCGGGCCGTCGCCGCGCGTGCGTGCGTCATGACGTCATGACGCACGCACACGCCACGATGCCCCGCCCCCAGGGGTGCCCCTTGGCTTCCCGCCCCGGGCAGCCGAGGGGCTAGGAACGCCCCTGCACTGCAGCCCACCCACCCTCATTTGCAGGGTAACTGAGTGCGATACAGTGGTTAGAGCACTGGACTATGACTGGGGAGACCGGGGTTCAGATCCTCACTGGGTGACCTTGGGCCAGTCACTGCCTCTCAGCCTAACCTACCTCTCAGGATTGTTGTGAGGATGAAAAAGGGAGCGAGAGAGCTGCGTACTCCTTGAAGGAATGGTGGGATTATCCAAAATTACAGAATAAATCCATCAGCTCCAAAATTTGCCTATTCTGGCTACATAATAAGAGTCTGTTGGATCATCTGGTCCAGCATCCTGTTCTCACGGTGGCCAAACAAATGTCTGTGGGAAACCCACTAGAGTACTCTCTCTTCCTGAAGTTTCCAGCAACTGGAATTCAGAAGCATTACTGCCTATGACTGTTGAGGCAGAGCATAGCCATTGTGGCTGGTAGTCATTGATAGCCTTATCTTCCATAAATAGCCCTTGACAAAGGATTATTCTCCTACAAAGATTTGTCCAACCCTCTCTTAAAGTGGGTTGGCATCGCTGCCTCCAATAGGAGCAAGTTTCTCAGATAGTAATTGCTTTCAAGTAACTCAGTGTCAGGGACTGGGCAGGGGAGGAATGACGGAGACCGCCTCCACAGCCTGACCCTTCCAGGGAGGAGGAAGGAGAAGGAGGAAGAGGAAGACAGTTTAGATTTACAACAGGGGTTTGCAGGAGGTCACAGCTCAGAGGAAGATGAGGGGAAAAGTCGGGAAATAATGGGAGAGGATGAAGAGGCAGCAGCAGAGGGGGAACAGCTGACGGACACGGTGTCTTTAGAAAGCATTCCAGATCCCCCTCTCCCAGAACCCAGCGAGCCTTGAAAGTAGGAGAGCATAGAGCTCAAAGACAGAGGGAACATAGCAGCACCCATAGAAGTGACGAATGAGGAAGTGGGAGTGACGGGGGTGGAGATTCACTCAGGACAACGCCATTATCCAAGAGGCTGGGTTCTATAGCCTCTCCCTCTAATTACTGAATAAAAAAGATGGTAAGAAACCAACCCTTGTCTTTATACTTTCCTGGGCAACCAGCTGGGAGTCGCTGACAGCATCCTGACACTCGGAGTAAGATCTGTCCTAGCTTTACTCCTTGCAACTCTAACTGGGTAGGCCAAGGTCTGAAGTAGGAACACAGGAAGCTGCTTTAGACCCTTGGTCCATCTAGCTCAGCATTGTTGCCACATTGGCAGCAGCTTTCCAGGGCTTCAGGGGGCGGGGAGATATATTTCACAGCTCTACCTGAAGATGCTGGGATTGCAACTGTTGTGCCACAACTCTCCTACTCACTTTCTGTAAAAGGTGATGTCAGTGCCAACTTGAATAAAATATTGGGGGGGGGGCTCCAGGTAAGCCCCGCCTTGCATAATCAATCACAGTATGTGACCCACACACACTATTTTAATGACAATGTCTATCAACTTGGGGGGCCTCAAATATTTTATTGGGGGGCAATGACCCCTTGGTCCCTAGGAGTTGGCTCCTATGCTCCCCATTTCTGGAGTGTTCTCCCCAGGGAGGCTCGCCTGGTGCCTTCATTACATATCTTAAGACATCTGACGGAAACATTTTTTCCCCAAACATTTTTTCCCCAAACAGGTCCTTGGCTATTAAATGATCCATGAGTGTGTGTGTGTGTGGGGGGGTAATTGTAATTATTATTATATTATACATTTTTGTGTTTTTATGTTGTAAACTGCCCTGTGATCTTTGGATGAAGGACAGTATATAAATATAATGAATAAAGAAAGAATAATAAAAAATACCAACAGCATATAAACCCACCAATTAAGCCATAACAAGAAGAGCAATTGAATGTGGCAGTAAGCAAGCCTGGCTAGTCTCTTTGGAAAGTGACTTATAAAGCCTTGTTGTTGTTGTTGTTCAGTCATTCAGTCGTGTCCGACTCTTCGTGACCCCATGGACCATAAAGTATTAGGTGGTTTAAGACCCCTGTACTTCAAGGACTGCCTTTCCCCACATGAACCTGGACCCTGCAATCATCACTGGAGGCCCTTCTTCATGTGCCACCTCCATGAGAGGTCCTGAGAGCAGCAACACAAGGACGGGCCTTTTCATTGGTGTCCCTGTCGTGGGATGCTCTCCCTAGGGAGTCATGCCTGGCACCATCTTTATCCAGTTCTAGATACCGGGATAGGACTCCCTCTCCCTGGCTTTTGGCCCTTAATTTGAATGGTACTGTGGCCTCTTTTACTGGAGTGGGACCTGGAGCCCTGCTGCCTTGTTTAACTGTGTTTTTAGTATTTTATTTGAATTGTTGTGTTTTAGGTTTTTATTGAGGTTTTAAATGGTATTCTTGTAAGTTGCTTCAAGTCACCTTGTAGGAAAAGCAACTAACAGTAACAAATGATGATGATGATAATTCCACAAAGAGGGAGCCTCCATTAATAAAGGCCTATATCCCTTGTAACCACTTGGCCAACCAAGGAAAGCAGACACACTCTTAAGAGGCCCTCCAACCAACAACAATTTCAGATGTATACACAGGAAGTGTTCTTTGAGTCATTCATCTTCAAGAGGTGGGTCAACACCCCAAACTAAGTTTTGTTGCTGCTGTGGCACCAACACCACTTTTTTCTTTCCTTCCTGGTGGAGAGAGATAAGGCCCAAAACTTCACACGTATGCTAAAAAAGTGTTTTAGAGCAAGTCCCATTTGCAGACTGGGGTTAAAGGTGGATCCTTGGTCTATAAAAGCTGGAGAATATTGCTTTAAGGCACCTTGGTCCCACACCATTTACGGTCTTAAAGGGCAAAATTAGCACTTTAAATTGTTCCTTTAAACTGTGGCTGGAAACCTGCATATAGTTCTTTAAACCCAAGTGATTAGTTCCTGTTAGCAATGTGGTTACCACAGTGTGGACCAGGTGCAGTTTTGCAAGACCAGGGCTTTTTTTCCAGCCGGAACTCACTGGAACTAGACAAAAGCCCTGTAGAAGACTATTCAAAACATCCAAGTCCTTACAGAGTCCTATATCCCTGGCCTAGACTTTTAAGCTTGATATGCCAGATACTGAACTCAACACTTTATGCATGCTAAGTACGGAGCAACAGTGACTTTTGCAACCTATCAGCTTCTCTTGAATGCAGTGGAAATAATGTCTTGCAAGGAAATCTGCTTCCCACCCTACCCAGCAACCAAGCTCCTGCAAAGATTATCTTCATTACTTTGGAGACGAGCTATGGTCCCTGTATACTGTATAGCCCAAACAGGATATGTAGCAGATTTATTCTGCTTAAAGCTAATGCAGGGACTGTTGAATTATGTATTCTTGTAAGCAATCACATTCTCCAGAAACTATTCCAGAGGCTAAATATGACTCTCTAATTGGAGGTCGGTATGGAGTCAGTAACAACAGGCATCTTGTTGGCCATTGTGATGACAGGATTCTGGACTAGATGGGCCACTGGCCCATTAGGCTAGTCCTAATCATCTGGAGGGCTGCAAGACCCTTCAACGTTGCCTGATTTTAATAAAGCACCAAAACATCTCTCTGGTCAGCTGAGCTCAACCACATGAAAGCCCAGTGTTTCTCAGCTCTGGACTAGGTGGTGGTAAAGGAATGATGAGGAATCTGACAGGCAGTGCCACATCCAAGGCTGGATATAAATAAGAAGCAAAGTAGGTGGGTGTTGGCTTGGAATACTAGGTTAGTGGGGCTGTTTCCCATCTGACCTAGTGAGCCAGCCTCCATGTCTGTAAAGGGATTTAATTTGGGGGTGCAGGCTGGAGGAAAGAGATACAAACAATAAGTAAATTTGTATGCAAGTGTGCAAAATGGCATCCACCTTCTAATAATGCCCCTGACAGCCGCTGATAAATTATTTCCTGGTCTTGACTTTAGCTTCTGTCCTAATGGAGACCCTAGAACAGCATTTTTCAAACTTGGGTCTCCAGCTGTTGTTGGACTACAACTCCCACCATCCCTAGCTAGCAGACGTGCCGGCTGAGGCTGATGCGAGTTGTAGTCCAACAACATATTGAGTGTACCAGGTTGTAGAAGGCTGTCCTAGATCTTTCGCACCAGGCACATGAGGCCTCAATGTGCTGTGCAGGGCAGCTGGGCAAGCGCCACCTAAGTCCTGCTTGGTGGGATCCGCATCGGAGGTCAGACTAGCCTAAGGCCAGACTGCTTCATTAGGGGGAGATGTTTTGACAGCTCAGAGAGGAACAGCCACCAAATGGGAGGGGGTGTAAGGGGGGATTTGGGTGGGGTGATGGGGCTCGAAGCACTGAGGACATAAGGTCCTATTTAAAAAAATAAAATAAACACCATTACTGGAAAGATCCCAGGTTGCGCCTGCTTTAATCCAACAGAGACCAAAAAAGGCCAAAGTTCCACAGTGATTTCTCGGAACATAAGAAGAAATCTCCACAAATGCAATAAACATTCCCCCTTTCCTGAGCAAGGTCACATTCACACCATACATTTAAAGCAGTATTACACCCATTTGAACAGTCACAGCTTCCACCAAAGAATTCTGGGAGCTGTAGTTTGTTCCAGGTGGTGAGATTTGTTAGAAGTTCCAATTCTCCTTTACAGAGCCGCAATTCCCAGGGTGGTTTATCATTCAATCTCTTTTCCCAGGGAACTCTGGGAACTGTAGCTATGTGAGGGGAACATGAGGTTCTCACAACCCTCAGAACCCTTAGCAAACTACATTTCCCAAGATCCTTTGGGGGAAACCATGATTGTTTAAAGTGGTATGATAGTGCTTTAGATGTCTAGTTCAGGTAGGACCTACAGGTAAGTTCTGTTCAGCAGAGACCCAATGAAATTAATGGACCTAAGTTACACAGTCTCACTGACTTCAATGGTTCTCTTTTGATTCTCTGCTATCAGGTGTCCGGTGGTTTTCTGTTTGTTTTTGTTTGTTTTTCTTTATTTCCTCCCTCTCTCTGCTGCCCCCCCCCACCATCCTTTTAGTCTTATTCCCCAGGCAAGGGATTAATTGAAGTAAACCCATTGTCATGACAACCACACAACGTGGAGCTTTAATCAAACAAAACTCCGATAAGATGGGAAAAGAGAAATAAAGACAGAGAAAGAAAGAAGAAGAAAAAACCACACAAAATAACCCGGGGGGAAATATTAAAGACCCACAGCGAAACTCTACCGAAACAGAGACAGGTGGCCTCTCTCTGCCTCCACTGCTGACTTGGTGAATGTTTTATACAGAGTTCAGTCAGAGGCCAGGCACCCTGACCATGAGAGGGGCAAAGTGAGGCTTGACACCAATGAAAGGCAAGAGACAGCCCGGCCAGGGTCTGGGTGGGGAAGCTTATTTCCAAACTGGGGGCCACATGCCACTGGTGGGTGGGGCCAGGGGAAAAAGTGGGCGGAGCAACACATGTACATTTTACCTCTGTTCAGCAGGCTAGTTTCCAGATGTACACACACACACACACACACACACACACACACACGTCTCTATCAAGGCAAGCAAGAGGCATTATCAGGGTCCAAGGACACATTTCAAGGCAAGCAAAAACACTCAAGGAGGGTGCATAAGGGTGTGGCCTGGAGAAAGCAGGTGTAGCTGAGGAGGGGTGTGGCCTGAGGATAGCCCTAGGGGCCAGGCAGAGAGCCCTAGAGCAGTGTTTTTCAACCTTTTTTGGGCAAAGGCACACTTGTTTCATGAAAAAAATCACGAGGCACACCACCATTAGAAAATGTTAAAAATTTTAACTCTGTGCCTATATTGACTATATATAAAGTAATTCTCTTGAATTTTTCAATTTTTCCCACGGCACACCAGGCAACATCTCGCGGCACACTAGTGTGCCGCGGAACAGTGGTTGAAAAACACTGCCCTAGAGGGCTGCTTTTGGTCTCCAGGCCTGAGGTTCCCCGTCATTTGAAGATAAAACCGCCTAACTCCCTTCCCATTCTGTGGGCTTCTCTGTAGCACAGCTGCAGCAATACCAGTGGCTAACATGTCCATGCCTTTCCTAGCTCTTACACCCAACAGTCTATCTGCCAGGCTATGCGCCATGAAGGTTTTTCCTAGCCGATCCTGCTTTTCTTTCCAAGCCAGGAGCTTGCTTCAGGCTAGCATGCACAATGACCAGCCGTGAGTCAGGCAGCTGTGGGCCCCACTCTGAAAATAAGCCAACTAGCCAATTGTGAGTGCTGGTGAGGGGCAATGTGTATCGATCAATAGAAAAAGATAGGCGTGCATACCTATATGTCTGTAAAAGAGATAAAGGTGCACATTTAATGCACATTATTTCTCTCTCCCTGCCCACAAGGTACCATGTGAACTGCAATCTAAAAGATAAGGCGCTTCTTCATGCAGCACCAAGTTAAACTATGGAACCCGCTCCCACAGGAGGGGCAGCGATGGCCACCAACTTGGAAGGCTTTAAAAGAGGATTGGACACGGAGGAGAAGGCTGCCCATGGTTGCAGGAAGCAATGCTTCTGAAAACCAGTGGGTGGAAACCACAGGAAGGGAGAACGCTCTAGTGCTCAAATCCTGCTTGCGGGTTTCTCACTGAGGCATCTGGTTGGCCATGGTGACAACAGGATGCCGGAGAAGACTGGCCATTGGCCTGATCCTGCAGACTCTTCTTAAGTTCTTAGTTTACCAAGAGTACTGGGAACTGTAGCTCTGTGAGGGGTAAACTGCAGTTCCCAGGATTCATAAGGAGAAGATCATGTGCTTTTTAAATCTATGGTGTGTATGCAGCCATAGAGAGACAGTGGAAGCCTACCCTTAACAATGATTATTTTTCAGCAGGAGTTGGGGGGGGTGGAGGGTGGAGGAGAGAAGCCCCAATTTCCCTTTGGTCCGCTTCATCTGTCCCTTCTCTCTCCTGCTGACTACTCATCACTGACTCCCGCAAGGGCAGTTCCGAGACAGACACGCCTGCAATTCATCAAAGGGGAGGCATAAGTCTTCGATGACAGGCCTACTGTAGCGTATCACACCGATGCAATGGGATGTTAGCACAGCAGAGGAGGGGAGAGGAAAGCCCTGGAGGTTGCCAGCCCTCTCTCCACAGCAAGCCAGCCTGGACCTTGCTTTAATGAATCTGTGTGTAATTGCAGTAAAGAACCAATCTCCAGAAAGGGGTGGACAAAATCTGTTGACTGCGATTTCTCACCTAAGTTTCTCACTTTCCCAATCTTTTAAGTTCAGTTCACCGCCGTTCTGCCTCACTTTTGCAATTTTGCTCACAGATCATCAGGGTTTCATTTATCTTTTTGTCAAAGTATTTCTATACTGCCCTTTCATAAAATATTGGCATGTGTGTGTGTGTGTGCGCGCACACACACACACACACAGCAATATATAGAGAGACATTAAAAACAGGGCAGAACAATCATTAAAAATGACTGGCTACTCAAGAAAATCTTTAAACAACTGCATAGGTCTGTCGGCATAAAAAGGACTTCAAGAGATGCATCTCTGCTGGAAGAACTGTTGGTTGCAAGGAAGAATCGGTAAAAAATGAGAATTCTTTGGATGCCAAGATCCAGGGTTGGGGCAAGTACTCTTTGGTGAGAGAACACAAGTAGAGATTTAAAATTACAAGATATTCAGCAAAGTAAAATGTGGGAATATAGGCTGTTAGACCGTTAAAATACTGTTCCAAAACTCTCTTCTTCCCTTTGCATAGAAAAAGACCACACATTTGGTAAATTAAAAAACGGCTTACTTACAAACTCTCCAAACTCAGATTCATGTGCTTTTCCATACAGCATTCAAAAAAAGTTGCACGGGCAGTAAAAACTGGCTTAGTTACAGTGATGAAAGTTCATAAATTTTTAGTATAGGAACACAAGAATGGCTTGTAACATACAAAAATAAGATCCAGAAATGAGAATTAAGAGCATAAGTAGAGCCCTGCTGGATCAGGCCAATGGCCGATCTAGTCCAACCTCCTGTTCTCACAGTGGCCGGCCAGATGCCCGTTGGAAACCTGCCAGCAGGACCTGGGCACAAGAGCCCTCTCCCCTCCTGCGGTTTCCAGCATCTGGGATTCAGAAGCATCACTGCCTCTGACTATGGAGTCACAGCACAGCCATCAGTATCCCTCTCTTCCGTGCATTGGTCCAATCCTCTTTTAACACCATCTAGATTAGCGGCCATCCCTGCCTCCTGTGGGAGTGTGTTCCATAGTTTAACTAAGTGCTGCATGAAGGAATTCTTACTTTTATCTCTCCTTCAATTCACATTATGCATTATATTAGGGGAAATTGCTTTTAAAATGTGTGTGTGTGAACAGAAACTGCATATAAATGTGTGTTTATTAGGATAAACCCACACTAAAATGCTGATAATTCTTTTTATGAGGATAAAACAAACAAAAACAAAACATCGCTGTGGAAATGTGAAGAAAGTAATTTTTTAAAAAATGAAAAGAAAAGAGAGAAAAACTGAGAAGACAGAAGTGGACAAATTTGCCCATCCCTAATACACATGGTATACCAAGGTGGGCTCCAGGCTTCTGAGATCAGATGAGATTGGGTATGCTCAGGGTGATATGGCAGTAGGCTTGTCCATTCCTAGTAAACATACATACACAGATTTATCTCAGCCTCCAGCCGTCAAAGAAAGGTCTTCTAGCCATTAATGCCCATTGATGGAACATCTTTGCTAATAGCTCAACAAAAGGCTAAGGTAAAGGTCACCTCATCCCTCAGCTGCTATTGCAGTGTGCTACCAAGAGCAGTTCACTGCCTCTCGCAGTTGGCCAAACTGCGAGAGGCAGTGAAGGATAGGCGTGCCTGGCGTGCTCTGGTCCATGGGGTCACGAAGAGTCGGACACGACTGAACGACTGAACAACAACAACCAAGAGCAGTGGTGCCATGGTGGGGCGATTCTGCCAACCTCCTCCTCCTGCCCATGGTTTCTGGTGAAACAGCTGCTGTGGACCAGCAACACATGTAAAAGGAAGGCTTGTTTAAGGCAGCTTCTTTGTTTACAGGACTACACACAGGTCTGGCAGTTTGGATATCTGAACCTGTGGTGGGTGGGTGTGTATAAGCGAGGTTTGGGTACTAATTTCTTGTGTTTGGATAAGTGATTTTTTTTATAGCGAGTGTTTGGATAGCGGGACCTGCGTGTATGTGTAAAGGAAGCCATATACCTGTATCCTAAAGACACCATGATCTCCAGTGACCTCCATTTCGTGGAAACCAAACCCTGGGAAAGTGCAGGTACCCCTGGAGTCTCTCACTGCTCAGAGACCGGGGTGGGCTTGACATAACTCAGGGCGTCATAAAATTATACAATTATACAATTGTAAAGTTGGAAGGGACTCTGAGGATCATTTAGTTCAACCCCCTGCAATGCAGTACTCAGATGCTGAACACAAAAATATTCTTACTCCAAGGCAATTCTGTCTCTAAACACACACACACTCATCACAGTTCTTCCTCTACTTTAAACTGGGCATGTCTGGAGTGGATGGTTCCAGGAACCCAAAAGCTCTCTCTCTCTCTCTCTCTCTCTCACGCTCTCTCTCTCTCTCTCTCTCTCTCTCCCTCCCTCCCTCCCTCTCCTTCCCTCCCTCCCTCTCTCTGGCCAAGCCAAAGACAATGTAAGCTTATCCTAATGAGATTTTGAGCATTGCTTATCCCTTCAGTTCACCGAGGTTAAGTGCTATTGTAACTCAGCGACGGAAGCGGACTTTACAACCATTCTTTCAATTTTTGTGGCGGAATGAAACAAACCTGTATGAGGATCATTATGAGAATATTTACTCCTATTAATAATAATAATAATAATAATAATAATAATAATAATAATAACAAGCTCAATGTGTGTACACCACTATCAGGCCTCCTAAAAGGCCACCCATGCCTAGAACAGGAGTGAAATTGAATTCAGTTCACATTTAAAGCTGAATTTATCAGATCTACACTTTCTGAAACAATCTGAGGACTGGAACACAGCCATCTGAATCTTGCAATGCAGTTTTCCAACTACACTACATTTTCAAACATGCATATTTTAGGGAAACAATTGCATAAATGCCAATATATCAGTGAAAACAATGTACAAAAGCTGCCTTACAGTAAGAGATATTGCTTGCAAAAAGATGTGCATATTAAGGAAAATTATTAGGATAAATTCACACTAAAATACTGGAAATTTTTCATGAGGATTTGTTTTAAAGGGAATTGGAAAATTGCTGAAGAAATGTAGAGAACCAAATTTAATTTCAGGAAAAATGAGAAATCAAGAAAACCAAAACTGAAAGATCCTTCAATCCCTACCCAGGGAAGAATATTGGAAGCTGTGTTGGTGAAAGGGTATTGGTTCATCTAGCCCAGTACTGTCTGCACTGACTGGCAGCATCAATTCTGGCAGCATCAGGGCACTCCCTCATCATTTGCCACCTGATCCTTTTAATCAGATTTGCTGGGAATTGAACCCGAGACCTTTGGCATGCAAAGCAAGTGCTTCATCACCAACCTATTGCCTCTTTCCCCACCCCATCCCATGAGCTGCTTTCAACCAATGCAAACAGTTGGTCCATTTAGCTCATTATTTTGGATTGTCCACAGCTCTGCAGGGTTCTCGAGTCTCAGGCAGGCAGAAGTCTAGCTACCTGAGGATATTCAGTAGAACCTTTGCATGCAAAGGTGTGTGCGCTCCACAATTTAGCTAAAGACTCACACCCAATGGAAAGAAACAGAAATATCTGCCTTATGCTTTGTCATACTATTTGTCAATCTAGCCCAGCACTGTCTGCTCTGACTGGCAGCAGCAGTTCTTCGCGGTGTCTGGCAGAAGACTTCTGCCATCCAGTGGAGGTTGGTCCATCAGGGCAAATGGGGAGCTGTTCCACTAACCTCAGCCAACCCTCACTTCCCTGCCTCTTTTCTTACCAGTCCAATGGGATGGCCATGCCTGTAAGCTTCCTCCTCCTTAGTCTCAGTGTTGCCTCTTATAGAACTCATTTGGGAGGAGGATGGGGACAAACCTAAAATTAATTGGCTGTGCCTGTCATTGACTCAGACTGCACCTACTGTTGGTCTCCTGCCTTCTGCCCTACCAATCCCCATAGGCGCCAGCTGCCACTGCAGACTGGGCTACTTCAAATCTCATTCCTTCCATGGACTCATTAGCTGGACTTGCAGCAATTCTCTCTCTCTCCCCACCCTCTCCCCCCCAACCCTCCCTCCCTCTTTCAACCTTCTATCTGCAGTAACAGTACTACCAGCCTACCTTGCAGGGCTGTTGTGTGAGGACTGTTGCCAAAGGCATGCATGATGTTCTTCGTAAAGTATATTGCATTAGCAATAAAGTATATTGTCTCAAGAGAGAATGGAGGGTGCATCCCAAGGTGAAGTCAAACTGCTGCATTGCAGCACCAAAGAGACTTCCCCAGGGTGCAAGCCTAGGCAGTGTGTATGGAGGTCCAGGGCTGCCCAGAAGACAAGACCTGCCTCTCAGCCTTGCTGATGTGGTCCAAAAGAAAGCAATATATTTGGCACCAACCTGGCTGCAGGAGTTTTCAGAAGGAGGTGTACAAGGCACCATCCAACCATCTTAGGGACTCCACTCTGGATTTGTGTACGGTTTACTTCTCCCAAAGATATCCTGCAAAGCACCTGGGGTTTAGGATCAGAGTTTTCCTTCCCCTAGATGGGTTAACTTACCAGGTTGACAAGCCCCATCTGCCCCTCACTTCCCTCTGCAGCACATGCCGAAACCACCTTCTTGACTTTTGGACCCACTTTTGGTCTCATCTGCTCAATCCACCAGAGCCTGTCTTCACATGCATGTAAAATATATGGTGCTATGGCAAACATTGTTATTATATGGATATAAATCCAGGACCCTTGAAAACCAGCAAGGATGGGTTATGTCCCAAAGGTAGAAAGGATTATTTAGAGCTTGGGTTTAAACAAGAGTGAGAGAAACTTCTGTGTGGCTCCTTCACATTCTCTGGTATGCCTGGGTCTCAAGCCTGTTGATTTCTCCGTGCCCCCCCCCGTGCCCCACCTGCCATCGCCCACCTGCCAGCCACGGTCCTGATGCACACATGGCAGCTGCGATGGCTTCTCCCGGTGTAATTAACAAGGAGCAAAGGCCTTTGGGGATGCATTAGCCCCGCTTCAGGCAGCCGAGAGCGGATGGGAAAATAAATGGGCTTGGGAGCTCTGGGGACATTAGCGGGCCTGCAGACAGCGAGGAGGCAGCAAGTGGAAAAGAAATACTGCTAGCCAAAAGGAGGGAAGGATATTTACGTCCATTCCTCTTTCGTGCATTGCGACGGGGAGAAAGGGAGACGAACCGAACCGGAGAGCCGGGAAGGAGATTGAAGGCGCAGGGTAAGATGCTTGACATTTAGCACTAGCACAAAGCCATGTTGAGATGCATGGAGAAGGGGGCGATGCTAAGCCATAAGGTGGGGATCTGAGTGCGAAAAAAGAACATTGAAAGAGCTCAGCTAGCTGCTGGATCTGGCCAAAGTACCATCTAGTCCAGTTCTGTTCTCATAGCAGACAATTAGATGCCTCCGTGTGAAATCTGCAAACAGAACCCGAGCGCAATAGCACTCTGTCCCCACTTGCAATTCTCAGAAACTGGTATTCAGAGGCTTTAGCGGGAGCCGGGGTGGTGGTGTAGGGGGCAAGCAGCACCTCTCCGCTACAGCGGAGAAGCTGCTGCTAACCCCAGGGCCGTCTCAGGCACATCTGCCGCCGTGACGCGGCGATCCTTCCGGTGCCCCCATGCGCCCGGGGCATCCGGGGGAGAGCATGAGCGGCGCAAGCACCCGGCCGCCCGTGGGGGTGGAGGGAGGCCGCCGGCGGGGCTGCGCGGCTCCCCACGCTCGCTGTGCTCGAAGACGGGCTGGGCGGCCAGCTTGCATCCCACCCGGGATCTGTATGGGCGGCAGCGGCTGTGCCGCCGGCGCGCAAG